>NC_052052.2:97123490-98518784 GCF_903992535.2 Arvicola amphibius | reverse complement strand
GCTTGTTGTGACTGAGCACCAGTTGTGTGATATGGGCCAAGGAGACTGGAAAAGAAAGAACAGAACAGTCAGGAATGTTACAGTTGAACTCCCTTCTCTCCCAGGTAGGCTGCAAAACTGTTTTCAAAGGTTGATATGTCTGCCACTCAGAATACAAGCTGGAATTCATGCAAACTGTCTTCTCAGTGCTAGACCGGGCAAAGAAGCCAGGCAATAAATGGTGCAATTAGCACGGCAAGTTGGAGCTAATGAGATTCCTGTTACAGATCAAACACTACAAGGACCGCTTAGCTTTACTTGGAGACCTGGTCAGCTGGCCTAACTCAAACCATCCGTTCCAACACAGGGCAGCTCCGAAGAAAGACCCAAGACTACAGAGAAACAAAACAAAATACCAAACAAAACCTTCATATCCAACTGACATCATAAGTAGACAAGGAGAGCAGCTCCACCCCACTGTCCACACTGGAATTCCTTTACAGACAACTGCAGGATCAGAGATAAAGCTCTCTGATACCCTCTAAACATAATTTAGTTGATAAGTGAAAGTACTGACTTGGAATGTGTTCTGCTTGCCAGTTTCCAGCCTAAGGACAGAGGCTCTATCTGTGTCCCCAAGGAACTTGCCATGGTCCACTGTGTTCCAAAACTCTACAGGGTTCTCATATATATATATATATATATATATATATATATATATATATATATTTTTCTAACACTCTGTCTATAAGCACATTCTTTTAATGAAGTTGAAATTTTTGTTTAAAGCGGTAAGAAAGAACAATTGCCAGCTTGCTCTGGAGACAGCAAGAACTACCCCTAAGTATAACATTTTTAATATCTGTTATCATTCCATCAGTTATAGATGAATTCAAAATACAATTCAACAGCAAACCTTTCTAGTCTGGTCCACTGAGACCAAGCCACTAACCCATAAACGTAGGGAATATGGGGGGGGGGAGGTCCTACATGACCATCCAAACCAAGATCACGGCCAAGTGTAATGTCAGCTCCCATTCAACAAACACCCCATTTATTTACAAGAAAACTTTGAATCCACAGTGCATGGCATTGCCAACCCTTCTCAGTGTCCTTAGGTTTCAGAATATCCCCTGTCCTTGGCTTTCATGGCCTTGGTGACTGGGTACTGCAGCCAGATGATTTTTCATTATGTCCTTGCAATGGTTCCAGTGGGTGGGGGTATTCAGTATAACACAAGCTTCCTCCATAATGTACAACTTTCAGAAGAGGGCCAGACAGGCTGATGGGTTCACACAGTCTTGGACTTGAGTCTCCAGAACTGTGAGCCAAAAGAAACTTGGTTCGATTTCCTGAGTATCCCTCATCAGGTGGCAAGGCAAAGCACTTGTGGGTCAGCCCCTTGCCTGGACTCTCCCATCCATTGATCCTCATGAGCTTGGCTACGTTTCTCTGACAGGTGCATGGCACCAATGCATTCTCCCTGCACCCTACCCAGCAGTCTGTGTGACACTGCCCTATAACTTAGGATTTTCCTGTGACCACAGGTCCCACCGTCAATTTAGCCCATTGTCTCTGGTAAGCATGTGGAGGAGAAAGGCTAAATGAAACTACACCCATGCTCTGTTCCTCGCCCAACTTTAAACTTGCTTGTTTTTCAGTTCCCAGCTGAGCACATTTCCTTCCCACAAGCTACTTGGTAAAGACTACTGTGACTACTAAAAAATCTAAAACTTTTTACATGATTTTCATTAAGTATTTATTAGACATCAATGGTCTAAATCCCTGAAAATGTCTCCTAGAATGCCAGGGTACAGATCTATAGCTCCAGCGTTTACATGGCCATGACCAGTCAGTCAAAGGTAAAAGGCAATGAACATGCTTACCCAGGCTCTCCTGGAACTAAAACTCCTCCCTCACACCCTCTTGATGGTTGCACAAATGTGCCCTATACAACTGAACAGCCACCCTGATTGGCTGTCCCGGGTCAGTATAGACTTAGACACGGAGCTTGCTTTCTCCCGCTGATCCACATAGCCCATGCCCAAGTCCTAAAGGGGAACAGGCTCTGGAGACAAGCCATGCACATCTCTATGACAAACCTTCTTCTCCCACCTCTCTCAGCCTGGCTCCCTCCTCATTAGTCTCAGATGCTGATCCACGACCAGCTGCTGGCCACCATATGCCCTCTTACTGTGTGGCTTACCATACACCACTCTGTTGTCTTCTTGCCCATTCCTGCCCCACATGCCACCCTAGGTCAGCCCTGAACGTTCTGTTCCACTTCTATTTAATGAATTTGGGGAACCATGGGAAAGAGAGCAAGGCGAATGGGAGCACTCCTGTGGTTTGTAAGAGGAATCATCATGGTGGTCCCATGTGACATCTGAGAGCTCAGACGCTGTGGAAACCCTCACACATTTACCAGTAAGAGTTCAGATTTTCTTGTCTACTAGATAAAGTGGTCCTCTGATTCAGAGGTAGAAGTCCGGCATGACAAGAATCTCCAAAAATTCCCCTGCACCACACAAGTCTCACAGATGAATCTGTTAAGATTATGTTCCACTTCCTGCTGAGAGAAAATGACAAATGGCAGGGATTACAGCTGCAGAGGAGCGTCTCCAGTACACACATAAGCAGTCCGGAGGTCCCTTGGGTGCCCAAGCTTCGTTCTCATCTCGTGTGGGCCATATGTCTTTTCACATGCATGTGTTGACATGCTAATCCCCAAAAGTATTTGGAGGTAGGGCCTTTAGCAATTAGGCCATGAGGGTGAAGCCTCCATCAGTGGCATCAGCACCCTCAGACAGGAAACAAAAGAGAGGTGACCTCTCCACATTCCTGCTGCCGTCTCTAGCCAGTGAGGAGAAGGCAATAGTGTGGCCCTCTGTAAACCAAGAGAGGGGATCTCACCAGGCACCAAAACTGTTGGCACCTGATCCATCAACATGCCAGCTTTCAGGACCGTGAAAGGTTAAAGCCACCCAGCCTATGGCATATTTCTTTTAATAACTCGAACTCTGATAGAAACATCATGATACCAGTTGACTAACTGAGGTCGGCCATCACACCTCCATTCCTCCTAGGAAGAGGGAAGAGAAAGCAAGTCTTTCAAGATCTTTTGAGAACCTGTACATGGTCTACCCATTCACAGGCTTTCTGTATACAGGCTACCTACCACAGGACAGGCTGGAAATACAGCCTGCATTCCAGGCAACCGCTAATTAGTGAAAGGGGAAAAAAGTTGAGGTTTTACTACCAAGAAAGAACAAACTAAATCTAGCAGATAAATAGCAGTCTCTCATGCTGACATCTGGATGTCACAGGAATCAATTCTGATTACAAAAGAAAATTGATAATTTTCCTATATCCTTCTGCCTTAATTTTTCCTCAGATATCAACAAGTAACTAATTAGAAAGGGAAAAAAAAACACCAATCTGTTCTTCTTAACGATGGGCAAAGTTGACAGTGACAGATTTAATTGGGAGAAGCCAACTCTTTGCGATCATTTCACCCTGCTCCTCCAACCATCACTGAGAAGGCGAGAAGGCACCGGATCTGAAAAGTTGAGCTGTCTCTTTAATCATACGTTGTTGTTCCTCCTGACCGCGCCACGAGAATGTATTTTTCTTTCTCACTATTGTTACAGGGCTCCAAGCCAAAATAGGTGAGAGCGAGAGAAACTAGAGCAGGAGAGAAAAAGTTTATAAAAGAGCTTTTGAGGAGAATGTTTAGGGCAACAAAGGGCTGGAGGTTGAGTCTGCAGGGAAGGCAGTTAAGTCGGACAGGATCAAGAGAAACCCGCCAAGCCTATGACAGGAACAGACCAAGTGACAGGGACGTATTCATCCAGCCAGCCACTCCCTGTCACTTGGGAAAGGTGGGTTCATTGTGACTCTAATATGACAACTGTGCTGTTAGGAGGGAAAGGAAAGGTTGGCCACAATAGAACGGGTTATTTCAGACTACAAAAGCCACCCTGTTAAACATGCCAAAGAAATGGAAACAGGCTGCACCCCCTGACCTGCTCCTGGTACCTCGCTGACCATAATCACACCCGGGGATGGTTTTCTGCTGTGTTAATAATACACTCTAGGGGTAGGCTCCGCTATTCATAAGCTCCACCAGAACAAATTGTTAGCAAAATTCCAAAAGCAACATTCAAGTGTGATTGCCCCGGTATCTGTAGAGTCTGTATCAAAATTCAACTAAATGAATGAAAATGTGCCACAAGTTATGTGTTATGGTACCTTCACTATTTTTCCCCTTCAACCCCTTTATGTGTTACAGGGCAGGTACTGCAGCGAGCCTGGGAAGTCCTGAGTGAAGGCATACTATTTGGCATGTGCACTGCCATGTCAAGGACCCTAATGCCTCAGCCTTCCCTGGGAGAGACTCAGAGGGACAGCAAAGTCTCCCTCTGGTCCCAGTATGAACGTTGATAGTGGATGCAGAAAATGTCCATCATAATCTTCTCCCCGTGGATGTTTACAGCCTGAAGACTGAGATTAGCTAAGCCTGCCTCCTCGTTCAGCTATACATAATAAACATGCTGCCACTTCTCCATCAGAGAGCCCAGACCACCCAACCCCAGCTTCTCTCCACCTGTGTGCCTATCACTTCTTCATTCCCTTGTCACCCCAAGTCAAGTTTTCAAACCCAAGCTCTGCAAGAATGTAGTAGATATGATAGTTTGTTCGTGTAATCCTGGCTGACTCAAGGGTGGAAACAAACATATTACAAGTTCCAAGCCAGCCTGGGAGACAGAGTGAGTTCCACAGTAAGATCCTGCACCAAAAAGGAACAAAAAGAATGCTAGCTGGATGCGCAGTGAAACATGGGATCAGACCAAAACAAGAGTGGGAAGCAAAATGGTTGGAGGGAGGCGTTTGTGGGGAAGTGGGGACAGGCAGAGGCTGCTGGCACTGTGGGTATAACTATTCTATAATTAAGAACGAGCAGGAAAAGTGCTGAGGAATTGGCTGGATCAATAATTCCACGAGAAAGACAATGAAGGGTTCATTTGGGGAAACACTAGATATTTACTAACAGAACTCCAGCCAACACACATAATCTCTTAGAAGCGGCACCGACTGACCATCCTGTCTAGCCTGAGAAGGTTTCAGATCACATCTGCTGCCCCAGGATAGTCTCCCGAGGTAGGAACACAAGGCATGCTGGTAGAAGAGGCTCACACACTCAAGGGAAGGAAGGAGATCTGAAAAGATGAGCTATGCAGAAGACGCTCCTCACGGTGAGGTTCAAGTAGACAGACACCACATACTGGAGCTGGCTCTGGGGAACATGTGGAGACAGAGGCTGTGAGCAGGAAGCTGCAGTGTGGGGAAGATGCAGAAGCAGGAGGAGCTCAGCCCGGATTTCACTGTGCAAATTCTGTAACAAACAACTAACGGATCTCCTGGGAAGGGGCTGGAGAGATGGCTCAGATGGTAAAGCTCTTACAGCACAGCATGGGGACCTGAGTTTGGGACCCTAGCACCTATATGGCATGTGTCTGTAACTAATGGTATGGGTGGTATGGGGACAGGCAAAGGCCTCGTTCTCACCCAGCTTTGGTAAGAGGCCCTGTCCTCAACAAACAAGGTGGTGATGGATAAATGGAGACACCAGACATCATCCTCTGTCCTCCAAGGCACACGTACATATGTGCAAGCACACAATAAATATGTTCACGTGTCTAGGCCCCCCATACATATACATGTGCAAATAAAATCCTAGAAAAGAATCACTATATCCAGGAAAGCATCTATTGTTTAAACCAGGTTCCATGTTTTTCCTTCTTCTTCAGCATAAAACAGTCAACATGAGAAAAACAACAAAAAAAAAAATCATCAGGTAAAGCCACCGAACCTGTGATGACACTGTAGAGTTATTTCCAAAGCAACTCCACATATCACAGCCACGTGGTGCACTAAGAGCTGTCTCCGAGGCTTTCCGTGGGGAAACTGGGATGCAAATGACTCCTCTGGTGGCCTATTACATATGGGAGGGAAGTTCTGGCTTCAGAGAATGACATTTACATCCAGAAATGGCAGAAAAGACTGCGAGGCTCGGGAACACACAAAGTGGCACAGAGCCTGAAGTGGTCACAAATTCTGTCACTGGTCAGAACTGGCCTCAATTGATTTCCCAGTGAAAACTCCTGTAATTTCGGTCCCACTAACAGGATGTCAGCCATTAGTTCATGTTGGAGGCTGTGTGCTATATATAGCAAAAGCTTCTGGGAGGCATTGTTATCGTGAGAACACAAATGGCTTCCTGAATCGTGGTATCTTGGTGCCTCTTCTGGTATAAAATGGAACACGACAGACCAATAACATACCTCCTCAGATATTCAACGTGGTCGCCTTACTGTACAACATGGGGCACTGTTTAAATTCTGCACAACTCTATTGTGAACAACAGTATCATTTACAGATGAGCACAGAGACCACCGTGTTGATACAAACCCATGCAAAGTTGTAAATTATTAAAGAAGAATTGCTTTGAACTTTGCATATAAGATGATCCTAATACCATTTTGGTGCCCCAGTGGGTTAGGCAGCCTTAAGTAACCTTGGCTCAAAGACACCACAAGAACGTGGGCACTGACCAACTGTCAATATCAATGATGACCAACTTGAGTTTTGCATCTCTGTGATGTGTGATTAAAATGCCTGCCTGTGTCACCCAGTGGAAGTTATTTCACCCCTGGTAGTAGAATCCAGACTCAGTCCTTCTTACGCATGCAGGTTCTGGCAATATATCAAAATGAAGACAAACAATAAAATGCCAGAAACTGAGATATAACTCAAACATATTCATCAACACACTCAGAATCATAAAAACATTTGTTTTGGATTTCACTCATAATTTAAACCTTTAAACAAAAATCAATGTGGCATGAAAGTTTTTCTTCATTTCACAGCTGATTATTATGCAGGTTTGCAAACTGGTAAGTGTTTTTTTTTTAATTTTGTTGCTACTTCATCACTTTTTTTAAAAAAAATGTTTCTATTGAGCTATACATTTTTCTCTGCTCCCCTCCCTTCCTCCCCTCTCCCTTTCTACCCTCCCCTGTTTCCCCCCACACTCCCAGTTTACTCAGATCTTGTCTTTTTCCTTCCTATATAGGTCCATGTATGTCTCTCTTAGGATCCTCTTTGCTGTCTCTGTTCTCTGTGGTTGTGACCTGTGGGCTGGTTTTTCTTTGCTTTATATCTAAAAGTCACCTAGGAGTGAGTACATATTATTATATTTGTCTTTCTGGGTTATCTCATTCAATATGGTTTTTTTCTAGATCCATTGATGGAGGCTTCCCATTGGCTAATAAAGAAACTGCCTGGCCCATTTGATTGGCCAGCCCCTAGGTGGGCGGAGTAGACAGAACAGGAAGAAGGAAGTGAGGTAGATGGCTCAGTCAGATGCTACGCCTCTCCTCTCTGAGGCAGATTGCCATACCTCTCCTAAGAGAGAGAGACGCAATGAAGCTCCAGCCCAAGATGGATGTACGCTAGAAACTTCCCGGTAAGGCACCACTTTGTGGTGCTACACAGATTATTAGATATGGGTTAATCAAGATGTGAGTAAGAGGCAGAAAATAATGGGCCAGGCAGTATTTAAAAGAATACAGTTTCCGTGTAATTATTTCGGGTAAATCTAGCAGGTGGCTGGGAGCTGGGGCGGCGGGAAGGCGGCCCGCAGCTCCACACTACAGAATGGCGCCCAACGTGGATAACTGAATCCACAGAAAGCCTGAGAAAGCTTGAGAAAGAATAGAGTAAAGCATGTTTTCTTGGTAGCAGCAATTTCTTGGGTCTGGCTCTGCTCACTAGAGGCAAGCGCTCTCATCTAAGAGAGGTTTCCTGACTCAGCTTTAGCTGCAAAACCCTGCAGCTCATTAAGAGGTCCTGCCACAAAACACTTAAACCGTGTTGATGAAAAGCCGACCGCATGTTTTTCAGTTTTCAGCCATAGCAGGAAAAAACCTGTGCCGTTTTAAAATGCTGGTGTTCTGGTCCATACTGCCAGGGCAAACTCTAACTCTTTCAGGCAGGCGGTCCGACTACGTACAGAGCATTTGAATGTGGTCTTTGAGAAGAATGTTGCAGCTTGCTTGCTGGCAGGGACCTTGAAATGCCACAGAGTTGTGGTAATAAAAATGGCTCTAGCAAGTACCTCTGCCATGAGGCTGGAAAGCTAAGGAAAGGGCTGGATCCAGCTGCCAAAGTCACGGCTTTAGTCCTACTGATATTGTTTGGTAAATTAAAGACTCGTGTGGTCAGAAGAAGAGAGATGTACAGTAAAGAGAGATTCAAAGACAAAGAAAACCTCTAAATGGTTTACAGTGAGTTAAAAATATATGCAGGCTAAAGGTTAAAGTTCTTTAAAAAAAAAAAAGGAAGTAGTTTGTTGTGGTGATACACACCTTTAATCCCAACACTTGGGAGGCAGAGGTAGATTGACCTCTGTGACTTCAAGGTGTGGCAGCACACACCTTTAATCCCAATGCCTGGGAGGCAGAGACAGACAGATCTCTGTGAGTTCAAGGTGTGGTAGCATACGCCTTTAATCCCAGCACTTGGGAAGCAGAGGCAATTGGATCTCTGAGAGTTCAAGGACAGCCTGGTCTATAGAGTTATTCCAGGACAAAGATATACAGAGAACCTGTCTCAAAAAGTAAAAGTAAAAATAAACGAAATAGAGGTTAAAACAAAGCTGCACAAAGATGGAAAATATACAGAGAACCTTGATACTGTATACTATTATGCTCTCTTTGGATTGTTTGAATGCTGAGGAAGGAGCAACAGCTGCTAAAAGATATTTGTTTATAAATGCTGCTGAACTAATACAACATAGATATTTTGAAAATACCTTGACTTCAGAATTTGGATCTAAGGATATGATACTTTGGAAAAGAGATTCTTCTTTTGTTTTTACAGAAAATGAGACCCTGTGGATTGCTTCTATCCCAATATGGTATGATAGACCACGCCCTCCTGAAAGGTTGCTGTGAACACCCTCAAAAAATTACTTCACTCAACTGCCGACTGAGATGTACCTAGCACACCGGTTACACCATGAAAGATCTGATTAACAGCGTCCCCATTCAGCAGGAAGCAGTTTGTAGAGAAATAACTACGTCCTTATTCCCAGATATCATTTATAAATGTTCTTTTACATTTAAAGGGGGATATGATATAGATATGAATAATTTGCATTGATAAGGATTTTGCTTTAGTGATTTAAATTTAAGGTCAATTTTGTTATACGTATATGTATTTCTGATACTGATTAATGTATTGTGCTTGTGTAGTTTATTTAAGAATGTAATATATAATTAGGAAATATAGGTTGTTAATGGATAATCATTGATAATAGTTAAACTTGTAGTCATGTTAGTTAGATTTTCTAGATATGTAGAGATATATTCAGTTAGATAGACATTCTTCATATCTTTCAAAGACTGTAAAATATGGCATTTAATGTTTAATAACTTAAGGCTTTTCATGACAATGAGACACATCTGCTCCTGGCAGCACCAATCTACTTCAAGAGGAAGATGGGCATCGAAGAGGCTACTTATGGAGTTTGATAGCCATTTGGGCAAGAAATTGCTCTTGCCTGGACTATTGCATAAACTGGACACAGAGAACCCTCAGAGAGAGGACTGCTGAACTTGCCTATAGGTGAGATGATCTTTCGGGGTTCCTGATTCATGAAAGAGTCTCCAAGACATTCTGCAGGACACAGCAGATACTGACTGAACTGCCTTTGAAATTTCCTGCATCATGGAAATGTCTCCTGTAAACTATGGGCCTGTAGGCCGAAGATGGATGCCCCAACAGTACAAAAGAACTTTGGGTGACTGTCCAGGTAGCAAGATGTCTCTGTGATTTCTAGAGTTTGGAAATTGATTATTTCTTGTTTACTTAGGTAGTATTATATCTTTCTGGAGTCTTTGATGGAGTTGAAGAGTGGATAGATAGTTATAGTTTTCCATTGTTATGATAAAAGATAAAATAGATATAAATATTGTAACTGTAATTCTTGCTTTATAACTTTTTTATATGTAGTTATATATATATATATGTAGTTTTACTATGTTAAAGTTAAAGCCTTTCTTTTTTGTTTAAACAGAAAAAGGGGAAATGATGGAGGCTTCCCATTGGCTAATAAAGAAACTGCCTGGCCCATTTGATTGGCCAGCCCCTAGGTGGGCGGAGTAGACAGAACAGGAAGAAGGAAGTGAGGTAGATGGCTCAGTCAGATGCTATGCCTCTCCTCTCTGAGGCAGATTGCCATACCTCTCCTAAGAGAGAGAGACGCAATGAAGCTCCAGCCCAAGATGGATGTACGCTAGAAACTTCCCGGTAAGGCACCACTTTGTGGTGCTACACAGATTATTAGATATGGGTTAATCAAGATGTGAGTAAGAGGCAGAAAATAATGGGCCAGGCAGTATTTAAAAGAATACAGTTTCCGTGTAATTATTTCGGGTAAAGCTAGCCGGTGGCTGGGAGCTGGGGCGGCGGGAAGGCGGCCCGCAGCTCCACACTACAATCCATCCATTTGCTTACAAAGTTCAAGATGTCATTATTTTCTTCTGCTGTGTGGTACTCCATTGTGTAAATGTACCACATTTTCTTCATCCATTCTTTGGCTGAGAGGCATCTAGATTGTTTCCAGGTTCTGGCTATTACAAATAATGCTGCTACAAACATAGTTGAGCACATGTCCTTGAGCATCCATTGGGTATGTACCCAAAAGTGGTATTGCTAAGTCTTGAGGTAGACTGTTTCTAATTTTCTGAGACATTGCCACCCTGAAATCCAAAGAAGCTGTACAAGTTTGCACTCCCACCAGCAATAGAGGAGCATTAGTTCCCCTTCCTCTCCAGGCTACTATTTAATACAAAGTGTTTATCTACTCTGATTACCTCTTGTCCTTCATTCAACAGGAACACAGATTATGACAGATGACAACTGAGCAAAAATGTGATATGTCTTTCTGCCCTAGGAGCAAGAAAAACATCATGATCATGTCACTAACTGAGGCTTGGGGTTTGCCAGGACTTCAAACAACTGGACTCTTCAGGATCAGAACAGAACAAGGATGGAGAGGATGGGTGGATTCTCCTCTTCTGGAGCTGGGGCATCCATCTCCCATTCCTGTTCATGACAGCTTCTGACTGCTGAGCATTCAATCTCTAGAATTACATCACTAACCACTCCCCTTTCCCTGGGATTACATCACTGACCACTCCCCTTTCCCTGGGATTATGTCACTGACCACTCCCCTTTCTCTGGGATTACAGCACTGACCACGCCCCTTTCTCTGGGATTACATCACTGACCACTCCCCTTTCTCTGGGATTACAGCACTGACCACGCCCCTTTCTCTGGGATTACATCACCGACCATGCCCCTTTTTCTGGGATTACATCACTGACCACTCCCCTTTCTCTGGGATTACATCACTGACAACTCCCCTTTCTCTGGGCTATGTCACTAACCACTCCCCTTTCTATGGAACTACATCACTGACCACTCCCCTTTCCCTGGGATTACATCACTTAACCACTCCCCTTTCTCTGGGGTTATGTCACTGACCACTCCCCTTTCCCTGGGATTACATCACTAACCACTCCCCTTTCTCTGGGATTATGTCACTGACCACTCGCCTTTCCCTGGGATTACATCACTGACCACTCCCCTTTCTCTGGGGTTATGTCACTGACCACTCCCCTTTCCCTGGGATTACATCACTAACCACTCCCCTTTCTATGGGATTATGTCACTGACCACTCCCCTTTCTCTGGTTCTCAGGCCTTTGGTACTAGTCTGGTTATAGCACCTATCTCTCTAGCTTTCCATTTTGTGGACAGCGGAAATGTAACTCTTCAGCCTCTGTAACCTCATGAGACAAATTTCATAATAAATCTCATCCTAAATCTGTACATGTCTGTATAAAACTGACGATTTCTGTATGCATAAAGGATAGAAGAGCCTGTCTATGAAAAGAGAACAGATTAAAAGAAAAGATTAAAGAGTTTCAGTTAAAAAAAAAAATCTTCAAGAACCAAAGTCAATATAATTCCACATCTGCCCTCCAGCTTCAATCTCCTTTTTTACTTCCTTTTCCTGAGTGGCTTATTTGCATCAACTAACTTCTTTTTGGTGACAACTGTTGTATTTGTGTAACATAAACATGTATTTTTAGAAACTATAGTTAGTTCACTGCTTAGTTACCTTGTCAACTTGCCCCAAACTAGAGTCTCCTAGGAAGAAGGAACCTCAGTTTAGGAACTGTCTACAACAGCTGGCCTGTGGAGCATGCTCCTTGATAACTAATGTTGGAGGACCCAGCTTACCCTGGGCAATACCATCGCTAGGCAGGTGGACTGGGCTGCAGAAAAAGATGACCCGTAAGCAGCATCCCTCTAAGGTTTCAGCTTCCAGCTCCTGCTCAGAGTTCCTGCCTTGGCTTGCCTCGATGATGGATTGTATGCTATCAGAATAAATAACGTGTTTCCTGTCCTAGTTGCATTTGGTCATGGTGTTTATCACAGCCAAAAAAGCAACTGGACGATTACAGAATACTGGAGACTAAGAAATCTATATCTTGGTCATTTTGTGATGTTATAATCAAATGCCATGGACTTGGTATTTTAAAATAAAGAAAAAAAGTATTAATCATAAAAAAGAGGAGGGGGTCACATAGGATGGCTTTGAGGGAACAAAGGAAAGGGGAAAATGACATAATTATAATCTCAATTTAAAAAATAACTTATTTCTGCAATCTAGAAAGTTCATGCTCAAAGGCCTAAATCGACATACGGATTGTTAACTGCACAATTTCATGGCAGAAAGCAGAAGGACAAGAGAGGGGAAGGCAAAAGAACCAGAGGAACCAATTCAGTTTTACAACAACCCCTTTCAGGAAGACTGGCACACTCCTGATATGGCATTAACCGACTCATGAAGATTCCAGAGCCTAGTCAACTCTTTATAAGGCAGATTTCCCAACTCTTAGAAGCTGGGTGAAGCTGCTGGCACACAGACTTTGGGGGACACACTCAAACTGCAGCATGTTTGAAATCTGAGAACACAAGATCCATGAGCTGGGTATTTTTTTTCCTAAGAGCCCACAGAGCATCTGAATCAAAGCTGAGACTACATCCTGGTTTCGTGATTCTTATTCTTGAGTTTATTGTTTCTAAACTGGGAATATAATATTCACACTTGGTCAGAGTGTTCTTTATAAGACAGTAGAAAAATCTTATCATAATAAAAATAGTATAAACCTGAAAGGAAAGATTCTATCTTGAAAAACAAATATGAGAGTTACATAAAAGAACTGAGCTGAAAGCACATGGCACAGACCCAAGCAGTATGAGCTCAGCCCGTGTCCTATGTCCCAAAGCCACGAGAGCCTGAGACAATCACTACATCTCCCAGGAGCACAAATTCCTCATGCTAAAATGAAAGGCTGAATTAAAGTATTTGATTCTGTGACAGGAATGAATATTTGTACAGGACCTCTGACATCAATATGCTGTGTTGGGATGATAATAATCCTGAATGCTTACCAAAGGTTCATAACATGGCAGGCACAGACCGAAGAATTTGAACTCACCTAATCCTAAGAATAACCCTACAAAGTAATGGTCCCATTGATTACCTGCACCTCTCCCAGATTCAGACAAGGAAAAGGAGACCAGAAGTCAAATGTCTTGCTCATGGCTGCCGAGCTTGCAGGCAGAGGGAAGCTTTCTAAAACTATCCAAACAAGAAACTGGATGGTGTCCAACACTAGCTGCTGCCCCCAAATAAGCAACTTAAAGCACCCACAGCTCACTCGACTGTTTGTCACGCAAAGGAAAGAAGAGAGCGTAGGTTCACTGGTGTGGCTCCTTGCTGGAGTGAAGCATCAGTACCATCAGGCAGCAGCTCAGTGCTTCTCAGCCCCTAGGGAACCTCACAGAGGAACATGCTGCTGTTGTGTACACGGTGGCAGAGGTTCTCTCCTACGGGGTCTGATCTGGGCATTTCTACTCACTGGCTACCTGCCCTGGGCTATAGCTCTTTGCCCATACTTCAGCTTTCTCCTACACATCTCTCCTGAACCTGTCCATATTCCCCTGGCAAAGGCAAGCCGAGCCCCGCCTCCCCGCATGGACAAAGAATAGGGAGATGGAATTTGACCTTCTAACATCACAAGAGCCTTGTGGTTCTCAGAGGAGGGTCTATGGAAGCAGAGCAATCCACAGTAGCTGGAGAAGAAGCAGAATAAGGCCCCAAGAAGCAGCAGCCAAGTAAAACCATCGGCGGCAGAATCCCAGTGACACACCTTCTCCAGCTAAGCACCACCTGCTACGGTTTCTGCTACCCGCACAAACAGCATGGCCATCTTTGAAGCACACGCTTAAAAAGATGTACCTGTAGGGGAGAATGCACACTAAACCCTAACAGTGCTCCTCATAACTGACCGAGCCCACATGGGTCTGTTTTCCAGGCACCAGCAGACCTTCCTCTGATTTCTTTTGTACAAGTATCTTTTCCCGCATCCCTCTACAATCTGGCCCCCCTGCCTGACCTCCTCAACACACAGAGATGTCACTCACGGTGACCATAAACTCCCATCAAATCCTCAGCTCCCGGGTATCTGATTCTTGACCTCCTAACCCCTGACCATACAAGCCTGTACATCCAAATCTTGAGAAGAGATAGGACTCAGTTTAACAGACACAAAATCTAACGATGGACGGGGACGAGGATCTTGAGAGCCTGCTCCGCATGGGCCATTACAAACACACAAGCACAGCAGCCTTCGTCTGAGGAGAACCGCACTTTTCTCATCTCAACAAAGACGAAGTCAAGCACAAAGGCAGAGGGCGAACCATGAATGACAGCTGACCAACAGTAGAGATAACTAACGAACGATAATGTTACAGCTGGAATAGGAACTGTCCCGCACCGGTTCATCTGTTCCAACACGTAGTCCCCGATGGCTGGCCTGCTTTGGAAGACTGTGGAACTTGAAGCAGATGAACCCCTGGGGCCAGATTTTCCTTGACTGCCTCCCCTACTTTTCTGAGCACGGCTCTGATGTGACTGGCTTCTTCCTGTTCCTACTGCCACAGACTCTCCTTCACAATGAAAAACTTCTGAAATCGTGAGCCAAAATACCTCTCCTTCCTCAAGATGCTTCTGCCAGGTACTCTGGGCATGGCGATGAAAAGTAATTAATTCAGACCACAGTGAACTTCTTTGTGAAGCTCATTTCTTCAGTCAATTCCACAGGGACTTGAAGAAACACAAAAAGAATCAGTATCTAAAAAGATATCATTTTCTCTATAGAGAGGCTAAGATTCTAACTAGAAAGGTGCGATCATCAGAGAGGAGTAACCAGTGTCTTCCCCACTAAACTCACTTTCCCCCTACCTGGAGCAATGTTTTAGTGTTCGGTGAAGAGACCAACACCAGCTCCCTGCCCTACTGCTTCTGGTGGGTGTGGTCTTGTGGATACCTTGATTTATGGATTTCAGATCTGGGAATAAATACATTTCTGATGTTCTAAGGAAGCACAAAGTTTGTGATACTTTGTTACAGCAGCCAACGGAGTCTAATACAATTGAAGTAAAAGAAAAATGTTAAAATCTCAGCACATAGGGAAAAAAGAACAATGGCTTACACAGGGAATAAGATGGGATGTCATCAGGCTTTTAGATAGCAATAACTTTTGTCAGAAGAAAACAGGAAGACACAGTTACAGTGTTTTGAGAAGTTGAGTATTGTATATAGTAAAACTGGCTTTCCAGTAAAAGACACAGATCTGTGTTTACCATCAACATGCAAAGACTCTAGGAATCCTTCTAGATGAGTCTCCCAGGTACAAGGTTCACATCAGAATAACCTGAGACATTGAGCATGGGACAGCACAAAACATAGCATATCTGGGCCCTGCACAGTAACTCTTACCAAGAGAGACTGAGACAGGTAATCTAGGTCCCTTACAAACAGAGACACTCCACATTCCATCAGCTTAACAAGTCAGAACTACCGAGGGCCATTTGCCCCAAGCTGCACACAAAGGGACCTAGAAAGAAACAGAGGTCTCTGCAGTAAAACACAGATGTTTATTGACTCCCAACAGCTGCCTCTGATTCTGACAGGAAAGAAAGCTGTTTGCTTCAAGTCATCATTTATGGATGGGTCTCTTGTCCACAAAGCACAGCCTGGACTCCAAGTGACTTATCTTACAGCAAATAGAGAAGAAAGCTCACTGCAGAGAATCTGTGCTAAGGAGTAGATGAAGCAAAAGATTCCAGCCCAAAAGGTGTGGCAGGCGGCCTGCATTGAAGGGGGCAGTAGGGAGGGAAGGGAATGATACAGGGCCTGCTGGGGTGGGGGTGGGGAGACACAAGGCCTGCTGTGTGTGTGTGTGTGTGTGTGGTGCAGACATATACGCACACACACACATACACAAAGAAATGCTTCCAATAAAACAAAGAAAATTCAAAATCTACAAAAATTCAGTATACAAACTCCAAAATAGAGGAAGGCGGGACCAAACCAAAAGCCACAATATCAATGACATCACTATGGGTGTGGTAAAGGAAAACCAAAACAGTAACCAGTCAGAGAACAGAGAACACCATGCCAACTAAGACCACTCAAGACTTCAGCAGGTGACAGAAGAGCAGCTAAAATGAGGAAGGACTGTCCATTCCAAGATCAGGGCAAGGCCAGTACGAGCTGAGGGCTGGGACAAGTCCAGCCCATGACCTGGAAAATGACCACCAAGGGCTTTCTATCAAGACAGAGACCAGAATCAAGACTGGGCAAGGCAGAAAGTCTAGAGACGCAGGAGGACAGTACAGCGGGGAGGAGGGCTGAGCTGGTTCATCTATTCGTGAGCTGCTACGTTCTGGGAGACAACAGAAGGTGGGAAGTTATAGTAGTAAAATTAACTTGAAATATAAAAAAAGAAAAATGAAAATGAACACAAAGCCTATACATTTATTAAAGTGAAATATAGGACAGAATACAAAAACAGCATTCCTTGGGCAGGGGTCCTGTACTGTATAGAACAGACATAAGCTGCGCATACATGACTGCATGCACGGCTCTCTGCTTTCTGGCCCTGGACACCGTATGCTCGTTGCATCACTTGGACAGGGTAAATCTTCCTTCGGTTGCTTTTATCAGGTATTTTACAACAGGGAAGGACGTGAAATCACTCCAGAGTGCACAGAAATTATTAAAGGGTATACGCTTGTTCAAAGAACTAAAGAACTAGAAGGGGCTTCCCGGCGTTAGTAGTCTGAGCTTGTTACAGTAACTATGACAAAACTAGCCTGGACAGAAGCAAAACTTACTCTTCGACGCCAAAGCTGACACTGACATGGCATTCGGATCTTCACAGCTCTTGGTCTGGGGTATGGGCAGTCTTAGTGGCTCCCCGGGTGATGCTGACGTACAGCCGCTTTTGGATGGACTCCTCAGGGTGGTACTCTCAGAGAAGGGTCTGAGATGTGAAAAGGAGAGGGGCCGTGTTCTAGAAAGTGCCTTCCTTGTTTGGCCTGGGTAGTGCCCTTTCAAAAACCCAGTAAACACTAAGAGTGATCAGTGCAGGTCAGCCCCATACTTCTCAAATATCCCCCTATTTTGGTGATTCCCACTTTGTATTTTCAAAAGCATATGGGCGCACATTCCACCACCCAGCAATTTGCTCCTTGGTATTTAACCAACAGAAGTGCATGCATATGTTCACCAAAGCTTGTCTCCATATGCTCACGGCAGCACTGTTTATGGCAGCCCTACCTGGAGAATACCTGTGGCAGGTAGCTTTGTGTTACTGTGCATGAACACCCTCCAGAATGGGTTGATGTGTGCTCACATTCTGGAGGTTTCGGTTCCTGACTGCTTGGCCCCTTGTGGAGGTTTGAATAAGAAGGGGCCCCAAGAGGTATGGCCTTGTTGGGGGAAGTATGTAATGGAGGGTAAAGTGGGGTGGGCAGGCAGGGGTGGCTTTGAAGTTTCAAAAGCCCAAGCCAGGCTCAGTCTCTGTCTGGTTGGTACCTGGGGCTGAGGATGTAACTCACAACTACTGCCCCAGCGCCATGAATACTGTCATTTACCCTGCCATGATGATAATGGACTAAGTTTCTGACTGTGACAAGCCCCCAGTTACATGTTGTTCTTTATAAGGGTTCTTTGGTCATGGTATCTCTTCATACTAACAGAAGAGTGGCTAAGACAGCCTGTTGCTTTCAGGCTGGAGCAAACCTGCTGATCTCCTGGTTGGGGAGGAAAAACCAAGGAGTAGGGCTGCATGCTAAAATCCCCTTAAAGGGCACGCCACAGTGACTGCCTCTCATAAAGTCTCCTTGCATCTTAAAGTCTCTACCACCCTTCAAAAGCACCAGGGCAAGAATTAAACCTTTTGTAAATATTTCAAATCCAAACCAAAGCACTGTAAAGGGGGGGAGGGGGGCTGGTTGAAAAAACTGTGTCTACAACCAGCTGCATACGAATGATGAGCACACAGGCAAGCACACACTAAAGCCCATATTGCACTATTCTGTTTCTCTTTGCCCCCACCTCCAACCCCCAGTGATATACACGAGAACAGGCAGCATTCATCCATGCTTCTAAGGCTGGGAGAATAGTCTTCCCTGAAGGGACGACGACTGGGAGCGCTCCTGAGATGCCGCCAGGGTGCTGCCTTTTGTCGTGAACGCTGGAATTCTACTGCGCTGAATGCAGAGCATGAAGAGTCTTTAACCAGGTGTTCATGGGGGCATGTGCAAATCGGAAAGAGTTCTGATTTCCTCAGCTCAAAAGATACGAACATGGGTAGGTCAGCATCCACGAATGCACTCCTAAATAGATAGGAAGCCACTAGTCTATCAGGGCAGGAACAGCATGGTGTCAGGCATTAAGGTCACGTGTTCATTAGTTGTTTATCTTTGCCTCCTCCAAAGGGTTTGTAAGGAACTTGTCAGGAAAGCTCAGAGGAAGCCAAGACTGTGGCTCCTAGATTCTGGGGGCCTGGATCCAAACACTTTTACCACAGCCTGGTGTTGCTTAGGCTCCCTTCGCGTGTTTCCCCAGCCATTAACTGGATCATCATCATTACAGGGACCATGAGTTTAAAAAGTAATCGGCAAGGGAGTTTGCACAGTGGTCCATGATGAATGTGAGCATGTGTCAACACATTCTACCTGTACAGGGCACCAATGCTATACCTGCCCCTACTCTAAACTACCTGTACAGAGTACCAATGCTATACTCGCCCCCTACCCTAAACTTCTCCAGCCCAGGGGCTCGGCTGCCCTTCCCTATATAACCTGGCTATTTAGGTTAGCTGGTCCTTTCATCTACAATCTAGGGTGTCTCTTGGGCCAGGCTGCCCCTCTTGGTTGGCAGTTGCTCTCCCCTCTCCCATTTCCCTCCTTTTCTCCCAAGGTTCAGAGTCACATACGCTCTCGACTCTCCCAGAAATCAAATTCTCTTTCCAATGAGACACGTGGTCTGATGATACATACCACTCGTTTGACCCTGTTTGTTTTTGTTTGGTTGTTTTTTGTTATTTTTTTTCCCTCGAGACAGGGTTTCTCTGTAGCTTTGGAGCCTGTCCTGAAACTAGCTCTTGTAGACCATGCTGGCCTTGAACTCATAGAAATCTACCTGCCTCTGCCTCCCAAGTTCTGGGATTAAAGGTGTGCACCACAACCACCGGGCAACCTGTTTGTTTTTAATATTAAAAACTATTCTGAGTCCAAAGAACACAGAGAAGCATGTGGGAACAGAAAGATCTTCGAGAACAGTGGTTCTCGACCTTCCTAACGCTGCGACCCTTTAAAACACGTCCCCATGTTGTGGTGACCTCCAATCATAAATTATTTTCATTGCTACTTCATAACTGTAATTTTGTTAATGTTATGAATAGCAGTGTAAATATCTGTGTTTTCTGACGGTCTTAGGTGACCCTGTGACAGGATTGTTTGACTCAAAGTGGTCCCAAACCACTGTTCAAGAGCAACAGGCCACTACAACTCTGTCATTCTGGCTTATTCTGTCCGCACAGGAGCCAGAGCCTCCCAGCACAGTCTTTTCTAGCCCCTCAGCGTACACAATGCTGCAAGCTAATGCTCTAAGTTTGAAGGCAGGGGGAAAATATGAGTTAAGATATACAGTAGAAAAAGCTATCACACAATAAATGATAAAACAAACAGTACATGTCACATGTGGTCATCAGACTCGGTGCGGACTGATGGTTTCTCAGGAAACCCCAAAGCAAGGGACAGGCCAGCTGGCCCTGCTCGAATAGTGATTCCACCGCTTCTGGGTCTTCTCCAGCACGGCACTCTGCAAACACTGTGCAAACCCGGGGCTGAGCTGGCCGGAGGCACACATTGTAGAAGCCTAACATGGTGTTTGAAGGAACCATGAAATAGAGCCAAGCATGGAGAGGCAGGCCTTTAATCCGTCTCTCGGGAGGCTAAGGCAGAGCACAGTAAAGTTCAAGGCCTATCCGGTGACAGAGTAAGTCCAAGCCACCTGGCTACTGAGATCCTATCTTAAAAAAAAAAATTGAACGTGACCATGGCTATAGCTCAGTGTCAGAGTGCCTACTTAGCACGCAGGGGGCCCCTGGTTCAAATACCAATAACCCTAATCCCCTCCCCACAGCACACAAAAGAATACCTTTTGAGAAAGAAAGAACATAAAGTTGGGTAGGCAGATAGACAGATCTAAGTGTAATTGGGGCAGGGGAGAGACTATGATTAAAATATATAGTACGAAAACTTTGAAAAAATAAAATCATCCAAAGAAAACTGAAGTTGAACACCCTGAAAGGCAGACCAACCCCAGTCAGCCCTGGGAGATGTCTCTTCGTCATCCCTCCAGGTCTGTCACTTTTTTTTTTTTTTTTTTTTTTTTTTTTGGCAAAGCAAGGCTGGAAAGCAACCTAACACAGGACTAAAGAGCAAAGCTTCGATTCACACTCACTAGCTCAGCCACAGACGGCAGCCCCTCCCATCTACAGCAGGCTGGTAAAGGCCTTGTGCACCCAACGGTATCAGGAAAACAAGAACAATCAGGGGCATTTCAGTGAGACTCCCCACTGCAGATGGTACGGACAGCATCATGTGTTCTAAATTCCTGCCTAGACCTGGGCCCCAAAATCCCTGGAAGAAGACTCTTTGTAGAGAGCATCTTTACGGAGTTAAGTGAGTTAAAACGAAGAGTTGGGTGGGCCCTGGTACAAGCTGACCACTGTCCTCAAGGGAAGAGGAAGCCAGAAAGACACCAGAAGTGCTCACAGTCAGAGGTAAGTCCATCTGAGGACGAAGGCAGAAAACAGGCACCTGCAAGCCAGGCAGAGATGCCTCACAGCATTGAATCCTGCTGACCTCTCAGCGCGGACTTCCTAGGAGAAACTGCATCTCTGTTGTTTGAGGAACTCAGTCTTTGGCATTTTGTTATAGTAGCATTTTTCTTTTTGACTTTTCAACCCTCTAAATCCAAATCACTGTTTTCCATGATTACACATACACAAACACATATTCTCTCTCTCTCTCTCTCTCTCTCTCTCTCTCTCTCTCTCTCTCTCTCTCTCTCTCTCTCTCTCTCACACACACACACACACACGCTGGAGAGTCTACTGGATCGTACACTCAGGAGCATGTTGGGAGGAGGCTTGAAGCCTGGTGAAGATGTTTCTGGCAGCAGTCTTACCATGGGTGAGATTCACCTCACCTGTGAGGGGAAGCCCTGTGAGGTGAAGCAGGTGCAGCGCCATTAGCAAGTGCAGGACCATTAGGTGGCACAAGAAGGTGAGGTGAGAGGCTTACAAAGCAACCAGGAAGGCGGCAGTAGCATGGATCAATGAGACACTGCCTTCTATAAGCAGCTAAACACTGACCCCTGCTGGTCAAACTGTGACATAGCCAGACAACCTCTTAGGCTTTGAAAAATCGAATAACTGTGCCAATTCCCTAACCAAAAATGCTGGAGGCCTTTTTCAGCCATGAAGTCACCTCCAGCATTTATGGTGTCTTAGCAGATCACACACAGAGACAAGGCTTTCTTTCAGGAAAATATAAAGACGAATCAAAGGTTATATTAAGGCGTTATTCACGCCTGCCCTCACACTGATTCACATTCTCCTAACAGCCGGTGCAACGGCAAAGCAGTGAGCGGCATGGTTTTTATGGGGAAATCTGCTTTATTATCCAATACCACTCTGTACAGTCTTAATATAGTAAATATTAATTTATCACGGGATAGAGATTCAATATAAAGGAAATCCCTGAGAGTAGTGCCCAGCGTGAAGATGCATTCAGTCAGCAGCTGTTACTTGATACAAGGCATTTTAATAGGTGAAAACTTGTCAGGTTCTTAAGTTCATTTGTGATTCTCAACACAACCCGAGTCACAAACATATCATAGCTGAAGTCCTGTGGACGGCCCTCCCTGCCCCCATCCGTTCCTGGACCATCACAGCTCTGAACTTGCCAGTGCGAGGACGCAGCTGCTTCTGACTATGGCACACAGTACACAGTTATCCAACTCCCTGGAAGGGGGTAGAGAGTGCCAGGGTGGTGAGAAACTGAGACCACTGAGCAAAAAACACTAGAAACACACCATGCCTTACACTTCCGGGTCATAAACTGTAAATTTTTATACAATCACAGGACAATTATAAAATAACAGCTCGGGATGACGAGATGGCTCTGTGGATCACGGCCCTTGCCCCACAGCTGAGGACCTGAGCTCAGTCCCCGGGACTCACGTGGTAGGAAGTGTCCCATAGCACACATGCTGTAGCAAATACACATATACATACGTACACACATACAAGTAAATAAATTTCTAAATGTGGGGCATTCACAGGACTTTAGCTGTGATGTGTTTGAGGCTCAGGTTCTGTTGAGAATCATGAATACACTTTAAAAACTTGGCAATTTTCCCACTATTAGTTAAAATGTCATAGGTCATGTAGCAGCTACTGGCTAAATGCATTTTCGCACTGGGCACTAAGGATTCCCTTTATACAGACTGGGGAAATAGGCTGAGTAGATACAAAGTGTCTACTGGACACTCTGCAGGCCCTTGGAAAAAAGACTAAATATTATCGGTTTTTATATGAGGGAGCCGAGGCTCAGAGCAGACTATTGATTTGTCTACTTACTATTAGTAAGCTAGTCATTAGTAACAAATTCGATCTTAGATTTTTATCTTAGGGTGCCACAGCTAGGCATGGCAGCATATGGGGAGGCTGAAGCAGAGGGCTCACAAATTCAAGTCTAGCCTGGGCTACACAGACAATCTATTTACAAAACGAAACAAAAAGTCACTGCCAATTGGAGTCCAAGTATCAAACACTTAATAGAAAATGCCATTGCTAGTCCAGTGATACCAAAAGACACCTCTTCTCTTTAGCTTCATTCCTCATCTTAATAAAATGTTTATAGAATTTAATGGTAGATTTATATACCATTTTAACACGTATATTAAAACTCCAAACCAAACAGAACAAACCATTTAGAAGTTCTATCTTGTCCTGATGGTTACAAACTATCCCCTCTAGAAGCTCTGAGAGAAACCTCTCTGGAGAACCACGGCCGCCGCTCATCTTCCTTGATTTACTGTCTGCTGCAATGCCTCGAAATCCCTTCACTAATCTAACACAACCTCAAGAAGCCAATTTTTAAAATGGGCAACAGAACTAAGCAGAGAATTCTCAAAAGAAAAAAACACAAATAGCTAAGAAACGTTTAAAGAAATATTCAACATCCTTATCCACCAGGGAAATGCAAATTAAAACTGCTTTGGGATTTCATTTCCCATCAGTCAACATGGCCAAGATCAATAAAAACAAGTGAAAGCACACGCTGGGTAAGGACACACAAAAAAGGGAGCACTTGCTTATCTACAGTGGGCGTGCAAACTTGTGCAGCCACTATGGACTGTGCGAATCAGTGAGCTAGCTCCTCAGAAAGCTGTAGATCAACGTCAAGATCCAGCTATACCAGTCTTGGGCATACACCCAGCATATTCTATATGCTACTACAGACATATTTGCTCATCCCCGTTCGTTGCTGCTCTGTACATAATAGCCAGAGTAGCCTAGCTCTCAATCGACTGGTGAACAGGTAATGAAAATGTGGTGCACGATGAAATACTAGTCAGCTGTTTAAAGAAAGGAATTATGAAATTCCCATCTAATTGGGTGGAGCTAGAAAAAAAATCATCCTGAGTGAGGAAACCAAGAATAGAAAGATATTGTAAGTTCTTTATGTGTGGATGTTTGCTTTTGGGCTTTTGATATGTGTGCTGTAATCCATATACCCACAGCAGTTAGGTACCTAGTAAGGGACTGAGGTGGTGAGGATCTCCCAAAGAAAGGGAAATAGAATATATTGTTAAGGAAAGACGGGAGAGGGAGGGACTGGAGCGGGCATATTAAGTGAGGAGGAAGATGGAAGAGAGGAGTGAGGGAAGGAATATGGGGAGGACACTAACACAAAGGGCCATTATCCTGTAGGACTTTCTAAAGCATATACAAATATGAAAGAAAATAAGTGGAATAGCCAAAGAATGGAGGAGACAATGCCCTAACTAGAAACCTTATACCACCAGGCGAAGCTTCCAGTGTCAGGAATGGGTTATATCTGAGTCTTTGTCAAAGGGGCCCCACGTAAAACCACAAATATCTTAGGCTACTGCCGAGGCTATGGGTTGCTCTCCACGAACTGATGGCAACACCCTATTGCTAAAAAGAGCGCCTACATATCTATCTCATTAAAAATGGAGAAGATGCGCTGCTGCCTGTCCAGAGCCTTCACTCCTACTGGTAAGTGCTCACGGTCCTGGAAGGTGCTCGGTACACCAACAGAGGAGGAAGGCAAACATCAGTCCAGCTGCAGATGCTGCAGCGTACAGCAGAGACTTGCTAGGGGAAAGGCTGATGTGATAACAGCACAAAGAGTTGAAGTTAAGGCCCATGAGATGGAAACTATACCCTGACACTGCTTGGGTGGCCAAGAATCTGAGACCAAATAGGCCATTGGTCCAACGAAAACCAAACACCAGTGTTCTGCTAAAAGAATATACAGTACAATGGCTCCTAGTGACACTCCGCCAGACCCAAAGATCAGCTCCTTGCTCAGTCATCATCAGAGAAACTTCCACTTGCAGTAGATGGGAGCTAATACGGAGTCCCACACTGGACCATCCGCAATGAGGGAGAGATGCTGTAGTACTCAGTCCTGAGTGTGGTGTCTTCCTTAAACCTCTCCCCTCGGGGCTCGGGGAGCTAGGCAGAAGAGCAGGCAGAAGGATTGTAAGGTCCCAAGTGGGTGGAGGACTCCAAGGCCTCGGTGCCCTCCAGAAACAGCAGGACTGACACACAGAAACCCACAGAGACCGTGGCAGCACACACAGGGTCAGCACAGGCTCAAGACACATGAGGTTCCAGCGCTGAAAGGGGACAGGGACACAGGCTACCCCTCCTAAGCAAGAAGCTACCTTCAACTTACACTTGCTTGCAAAGGAAGACTTCATTTTTCCCAGTGGATTCTCACTGGGTAGATTAATCATACTTCAGAGGAGGCCAGTGTCCAGGAAGATCTGGCCATGATGCATGAGTTTCTGGGTTTCTTTTTTTTACTACTTAGATTTATTTTGTTTTGAACTTTTTTTTTTTTTAAAGAGAGAGAAAGGGTGTGGAATTTGGTGAACGGGAAGGGTGGGGAGGGATTAAAAAGGGAAAAGCACAATCAGAACATACTATACAAAAAAAAAAAGCTTTCCAAACAAAAATGTTACCAAAAAGCTGTAACATTCTGCACTTCATAAACTTTCCCCTAGTATTACACTAAACAGAGGAGCACAGAGGAGACTCTTCAGCAAGCTGGAGGGGGCTGATGGAAACCTCCTGGAGGTGGAGGGGGCTGGTAGAAGCCTCCTAGAGGAAGAGGGGGCCAATGGAAGCCTCCTGGAGGAGGGGACATGGGAATGGAGTCAAAGTCAGAGAAGTCATCTATTCTCTGCACAGCTTTGACAGAGGAAGGGAGGGCTCATCAGGAGACAGAAGGGATATGGGCATCCCTGCACTTTCCAGACACAAAGCTGGGCCTGTCCACCCACTTCAAAACTGAAAGATTTCAATAGACAATAACTAAAATATACCCATTTTGCCAGCCTCACTGATACTTGCCCGGAAGATGGCTGAGACTGACAGCCTAGCGCAGGCTGTGGTGGTCCTGGCTGTTCATTTTGCGTGTCGCTTTAGACCAGGGGCTCTCAACCTTCCTAACGCTGCAACCCTTTAATTCAGTTCCTCAAGTTGTGGTGAGCCCAACCATAAAATTATTCTCATTGCTACTTCAAAACTGTAATTTTGCTACTGTTATGAATCGTAATGTAAATATCTGGAGGATCATTTGACTCCCTAAGGGCCATGACCCACAGGTTGAGAGCCAGACACCCCCTGCCCCAGCTTACATTTTAGAGCTATATCTGGAAAATATTTTAATCTAACTTGTCAAACAAGAGAAGGCTGAAAATGCTTCATGCGCTTGCAAAAGAAACTTGAAGATATTTAAAAAGACACAAAAGATTTAAATAGAAGAAATGAGAGGAGAAAAAAATAAAACTCCTACAAAGTCCCTGTGACCACTGTTGGGATCCTTGGCTTCTTGGAAGTTCATATGGGAAGGCTTAAATGCAATCTTATCAAGCAGGAGAAGATGGGTGTTCTAGTGAAAGATTTCAATGGAGAAAATAAACAACTTGCTTTGATTTGTTTGGCTTTGGGCAGGATCACACTTGGAAACTTAAGGAGAAGATGTCAGGTAGAAAAGAATTTTAAAAGATGAAATAAAACAAAGTTCAAAAGAATAGCAACCCAAGTCACAAAGGCAGCAGATGAGCTATGTTCTCAAAGGGAGTACACAAAACAGCAATGCCGGCCAGACAGGGATGCTGCACTGAAGTCAAGCTAATCATGATAGGGGATCTGGGCTCACTGCACTGCCTCTCTGCTGACATCAGCATTCAAAATGCATTCCTGGATTTAAAACTAAGGCAGTCCTGTGAAGCCTGGAGGGGGTGAGGGATGGGGAAGGGGCAGAGCTGAATTTCCAAACAACAAGGAGGATCTTGAAGTTTGGAAGATAAAGAATCTGAAACCACTCTAACCCACCTCAAATCCTGGCTCCTAAGAATGTCCCAGGGTAGGATTTGAACGTCCCCAGTCTCTGCACTGGTCTCCTGCTTGGAAATGCTCCCCATTAGAAGAGTTTGATATAAGCGCAAAGGGTCTTGCAAAAAGTAACCTACTTGCTGGAGATGTAAGGAGGTTAGCACAGGGCCCACCCAGCACCAGGAAGCCCTCTCTTCATTTCTCAAAAACAGTATAAATCAGGTGTAGGGGCACACACCTGCCATCCCAGCACATGGGAGAGGGACCCAGGAGGGTCCTCCTCACCTACAAAATGAGGTAAGTTCCAGACCATTCTGGCCTACAGGAGAGCCTGTCTCAGAAATGAAACAAGGTAACTCACCACATCTGAGGAAACACTTTGCTGTGCTCATTCATACATCTCGACCCCCCCCCCCCAAACAGAAAAACTGACATTTCAAATGCTTCAAGGTAATACAAATCCTCCTTTCTTATCTTCAAAGCTGAATCATTAAATTATTTTTTTAAAAAAATGAAAGTAAAGGCAATAAAAAGGAAAGCTTAGGATACAAAACTATCATTCCCTACGTCCAAGTTAGTTTGTTTCCTGTGTTTAATCAGGATACTAACAAGCAAAAAAGTATGGGCATTCCTACAGGAAGCTCAGAGTAACCCTGCCATACCACACACATTGTATGCTAACTGATTGCCACTTTTAATGTGTTCCTGTGGTGATGAGGATGAACCCAGAACTCACACTCTCTACACAAATGCTTGACCACTGAGCTCCTATCCAGAGAATGGCTGATAGATAGAGCCAGTTTAGGAACAGGCTTCCAGTGAACATTCTAGAATCTTCCAGGTTGTCCTGATGGCAGAGAGTCAATATATGCAGCCCTTCCTGAAGCCACCACCACCAGAGGGGGTGACATTTTCCAAATATCCACTGAGCTTTCCAGGAAGTCCCAGTGTTCTCCCTCGGCTTCTGGTTTGAGCAATTACAGAATGACCTTGCTTATTACCCCCAAGTGCTAAGCCAGAAGCATTTTTGTTGTTGTTTTCAGGAAGCAAGTGGCTATCTTTTCTTCTACAATAAGAGCCAAGGCTTCAAAGAGATAATGGAGCTGGATTGAAATAGCTAAGCCACTCTTCCCTTTTGTTAATATTACATGGATTCTCATCTTCCAAAACAATATAAAATGGCTCTGCCCAATTCTGACTCACACTTCAGTCCATGGGGAAGGATGCCACAGGCAGAGAACTGGGGAGTGTGCAGGGCTCAGATGTACCAGATTCCCTGTTTTCTGCTTAGCCTCTCCTAATTTTATTTGGCACCCAAATAAAATTCATGATTACCAGAATTGGGCCAAAGCAATGGGAATGCAACTATATTGTCAACAGCCAACTCAGTACCAAAAAGAACCACAAACCCATTCTTCCTGCAAGAGACCAACATGTATCGAGCAAGTCAAGACATGGTCGAGATGCTAAGATGCTAAAACCTAGGTCAAAGCTGGATTCTGCATAATGCCCACCAAACACAAGATGTGTGCACGTCTCCTTCCACCTGGATGTGTCAACATCCGGCCCCCTGTGGCC
The DNA here is from genome assembly GCF_903992535.2 of Arvicola amphibius. Taxonomy (NCBI): domain Eukaryota; kingdom Metazoa; phylum Chordata; class Mammalia; order Rodentia; family Cricetidae; genus Arvicola; species Arvicola amphibius. The sequence continues at coordinate 98,490,001 of NC_052052.2, read as the reverse complement.
CAAGTGCAGGTGATAAACTCACAGTAAATGCGATTTTACTCTCTTCATGCCTAGGAAGCGCCCCACCATCTCTAAGCTCTCTGGACAGCTCCTCTAGTTAATTCTGTTGTGACATCTGCTCTGGCTCTCAGGAACTCATAAACTTCACCCACCATTCTCTGCTTCATTCCTCAAGCATTTTAGAGCACCTCCTGTGGTCCAGACACTATTCTCAAAAACACAAGCATGAATACTGCACATCTTTGGTTCTCCTGGTATCGAATGAGGACGAGAGGTTATTGGATGAAAAAAAGAAATAAATCAATTAAAGTCTATGTAATCTATTCCTTGAAGGAAGGCCAATTTCACCGGAGGAAGAAGGAGAAGGCTTTTCATAGTCTGTGATGTCTGAGCTGACTCTTGGCAATCAAGTTAACAGGCTACAGGTGGAAACGGTGGGATGTGGAACCAGCAGACTCTCCAGGCAGGGAGAGCAGACTGCTCAGGTTCAAGCAGTTTATTCAATATCTTCTGGTTGCTGGATTCGTGAAAGGGATCCACTTATGGTCAGAGTCTGACCTTGTGTGTCCCACTGAGTAATGTGGGCGCCACTGTCAACTGTTAACCTGTAAATCAGTGGTTCCTAACCTTCCTAAAGCTGCGACCCTTTAATATAGATCCTCATTTTTTGGGTAGCCCCTAACCATAAAATTATTTCTTTGTTACATCATAACTGCCACTTTGCTACAATAATGATTAGTAATGTAAATATCTGATACGCAGGGTATCTAATATGGACCCAAAGGTTGAGAACCACTGGTCTAAACGAAGTCACACACAACCTGCAGAAGTGTTGTGTCTCATGTAGAAAGCGTTCTCAAACGGCACGATTAGTTCCCAACACTTAAAAACTACAAAAACTTGGATTTGGGAATTATTTTTTTAAAAAAATTCTGGCAATACTGGTTCAACATTCATACATGGTGACAACTATTCCGATGTGGAGAGGCACTACCTCCTGCCAGAGGGGCACAGGCAATGGAATGCATGGCCATTCCCACTTGAACTGAGCTTTACAGATGAGTTAATACAATAAAATAGGTGTCATACAAATTTTAGGCTGAAAGCAACACCCTGGTTAACCGGGACGATCAACGGGAGGCAAGGTGGCGGTGAGCTTGGAGCACAGGAGTGAGCAAGCCTGAACGCAAATGGGAGAATGGCCCCGAAATAAACAATGAAGGGGAAGAGTTGAAAATACTCCCTGCATAAAAAGTCTTACTAATAGTGTAACTTTTGAGTGCCTCTGGCTCATGATCCATATATTGTCAAGTGACTTCCAAATTAAAAATATAAGTGGCTATCAGGGACACTGCATGGAACATCAACTTCGAAGTCATGAAGCCACCTCTACAGCTGATAAGGAATTGCAGCACACCTCCTGAGCGGTTCTCATCTGGTTTATCAGTCCGAGCAAAACAAACTGTGGTTGCAAACTTTCTGAGCCAGGCTTCCGACAAGTGACGTTTACAAGCAGAGGTGGGATGGGAGCCTTCAGAAAGTTGCCTCCCAGGAGCGCAGTTTCTTAGCAAACTTAGCAACCACCCGAGAACTTACACAGGCCGTTGACATCCAGCATACTGGAGATGCCCCTGTCACTCATGTCCACTTCCGGCTGGTTCTTCTCCCTGCTCTCCTCCACCAGCTTCTTCAGTGACTTAGACATGTTCTGCAGCAAACGACAACAAAGCACGTGGGCGATGGCAAGAGTGTGGAGAGTGGGGGCGGGAGGAGGAGGGAAGGGCAGAGGCCAGGGTCTCCAGGGCTGTCTTGGGGAGCATGGGCATCACCGCGGAGTCCTGAGTGGGAGGGCCCGGACCCCGCGCACTCACCACAGAGGCAACAGCTGGCGGGTGTGCGTGGGAGCCTGCAGGGGAAACTCGGGTGGTGAGCGATGCACTCGATCAACCAAAACCAGGTTCTGAGAGGAGGAACACACCCTGTCCCGGCAATCGGCGCAGGCGCACACCAAATCCGGCCAACCCCACGCCCCTCCCGGCCTGACACTTCCCAAATTAGGAGAACAGTTTCCCAGACGCGGCTCCGGGCGAGGCTCTGCCCACAGAAGAATGTGGACCCCGAGGCTGGCCAATCATACACGATTTTAGGCTGAACGACTCCGCCCCACGCTGAGAGACGCCCATTTTCCTCCGGTTTGAAACTTGGATTGGTCCCAGCGAGGTGCGTGCAGTCTAGATTTCGCACTTGCTCAGTAGGTCGGCTGAAGGAATAAGCTCTGTGGGCGGAAGCAGGGAAGTTTAGGGCGGAATGCTGAAAAGGGGTATGTATAAAGAATGGAGAGTAGCTTGTTTTGAGGGGTTGGGGATTGAGTCCCGGGAAATCCAGAAGTCAGTTATTCTCTTTGTACTGCCTCTTTCATTGCGGCTCCCCTCCCAAGTGGGATGGGGGTGGGGAGGAAGAGCAGGGAGGGTATTACCCTGAACTCCTCTTCATCTGTGGCTGTCACAAACCTGGTGAAAGCATGAGGTCTGGATTATGATCATGCTTCTGAAGATAAGAATTCCGCCAAAAAACGTGCCTTCAACAGGAGGCTCACGGGTGTCTGTACCTGCCTCTGACCTTGGTTTTAAGCAACTGGAATCTCCCTAAGGTTTAGATGCTAACAATAAACAAACCTCAACCACATCAGAGTTCCACCAGAAATGAGGAGCCAGCTCCACCTGAGTCTTCCCTACCATCGTCTGAGGAGCTCTGGCACTGAGAGCCAAAAGAAATTCTCCCGCTATTTCTGACAGGTGTTTTGTCATGGCGATGTGAGAGTAACTAATACAATTATGTCATTAAAATGTAAAACAGAAGTGCAGGTGAGCAGCCTAACGAGGAAAAATATAGGGCAAGGTTTGAAGAGTCTGAAAAATAGGCTACAAGAGGAAATCCCACTCTCTGGACCTATTGGTGTGCTCACCAGCAAGGAAGTTCTCTGAACCCTGTACTTACTTTGGGATGTGACTCCATGCAGGCCTTAAACTCACTGGGTAGCCAAGACTGGCCTTGAACTCGTGACAGCCCTTCTGTCTCTCAAGTGCTAGGATTTTGTACAGTAGTACATGATTTCTTCATTCCATTTAATACCATCAGATTTTCCAATGGTGGAGTAAGAGAAATGGTTCCGTGGTTAAGAACCCTTGCTTCTCTTGCAGAGGACTACAATTCAGGTACCAGTACTTATGTTGGGCAGCTTACTGCAGCCTGTAGCTTTAGTAATAGGGATCAGATGTCTCCTGGTCTCCAAAGTTACCAGCACGCACGCAGCACACACACACACACACATAAATAAATAAATAAATCCTCGAAAACTTTCCAATGGGTCTATGTCTGTAGATCAATTATCATATCCTTTGGGCTAGATCTGAGCCTCTTTTCCCTATGGTTACCGGGGTTGGAATCACAGCTCTGGCACTGTGAGTCCGGATTTGTTTTCTACAGCTCGGTTTTCTCATCTGTAAAGCTGGAGCGATGGTTCCTGATGTTCCGGTGTAGTATATGTCACACAGGTGCACTAAGACTCTCCCTGGAACTATGTGGCAGACTTCTGAAGAAATTCTTTTTCACCGGAGTTTAAAATGAAATAGGAAATTGTGAGTAGTAAAACCTACATCTGTGGCATTTTCTGATTTCAGACAGTCATGGCCTATATTTCCATCAGAGCGTTTGTCCCAAGAATGCCTCAAGTCTCAGCGGGTTCCACTGAGCCTCTCTTTCAGCGTTTCCTTTGCTGCGATAATCACCATGACCAAAAGCAGCTTTGGGAAGAAAGGGTTTATTTCATCGTGCAATTCTCAGGTCACACTTCAGCGAACAAGGACTTCAAGGTAGGAACTGAAGCAGAGGCCGTGGAGGGATGCTGCTTACTGGCTTGCATCTCCCTATGGCTTGCTTAGCCTTCTTTCTTACCCTTATCCCAGCTCACCTGCCCAGAGGTGCACCACTCACAGTGAGCTGGACCCCCTACATCAATCAGGAAAATGTCCTCAAAGACTTACCTACAGGGAATCTGCTGGCATCATTTTCTCAACTGAGGTTCCTCTTCCCTGATAACACTAGCTTATATAAGGTTGACAAAAAAAAACAAACAAACAAACAAACAAAACTACCAGAATAGGACCCTATGAGAGCCTACGGGCCTCTGAGAAAGGTATTCCAGCCAGATCCTAAAAGCCAAACGTAGACTCTCTGGCCAGGGACAGTGCACTCATCTTGACTATTAAAAACAAGCTCAAGTTAGTTAGTGGGGAAGGGGAATCAGAGGGCAGTGGAAGACTGGTTTTTTCCAGTACCACCCTTGGCCCCAGACTAGGAGAGAATAGGGTAGATTCCAGAGCCCAGAGGATTGAATTAGAAAGCTGCTTCCAATCCTGTATTAAGCTGCTTATTGCTGGACCACAAGTAGGCAAGAACAGGAAGTGATGCTGGAGCTGCCCTGCCCCATCTCAGATAGGATGCTGTACGTTTCCATTTGTCCCTGAAGTCAGTGGTTTGCTATGACCTTAGGATTTTCTCAGTTCTGTGAAAGCAGACACTTTTTTTCTCTGCATTTTGTTTTTTGAATTACATTTGTATTTCCTTCAGGTTCCTTCAGAGTCATGCAGAGTCCAACTTTCCACTAAATCCAAATAAGGCTCCCTGACACTTACCTCATGCCCATGCACTTACATTTTGACTCTGTGAGTTTAGGATGTGGAAGAAAGGTGTGTGTGTGTGTGTGTGTGTGTGTGTGTGTGTGTGTGTGTGTGTCCTAAGCACTACAATGCCAGCAGAAATATCAACTATTTGGTGCCTGGGTTTTGATTGGAGGCAATAAAACTTTAGAATGAAGCACTCTGGAAATGAGAAGGGGTTGGGGAAAGTCTCTTGCTATGTTCTGAGGAGTTTTAGTCAGTCTCACTAGAAAAGAAAATTGAAGCTGAGCATGGTAGCACATACCTGTAACCCAACACTTGGGAAGTGAGGACAGGAAGGTTTTAGTTTGATGCTACAGGGCAAGTTGAGACCAACCTTAGCTACATTTAAAGACTGTTGAAAAATAATGTGAAAAGAGATAAGGAAAAGAGAGATGTGAAGGAAAAGCAGAAAAGATGAGGGGGGAAAATGAGAGGGAAAGGGATGTGGCAGGGGATTTGGTCACATGGTATGAAAGGTGCCTTCTGATTGGTTCAATAAAGAGCTGAATGGCCAGTAGCTAGGCAGGATGTAACAAAAGAGGGACTTTTGGGGAGAGAGAGAAAATGGAGATAAATGTAGGCTTGTGAGAGACAGAACAAGTTGAATGCATAGAATGGGAGAGGGGTAAAAAGCCACATGGCAGAACATAGATTACTAGAAACAGGTCAATTTGAGTTACAAGAGCCAGATGGAACAGGCCTAAGCTAAAGGCCAACTTTATAATTAATAATAGGTCTCCATGTCATTCCTGGGGAGCTGGTGATTTTAAGAAAGTTGACCAGAAAGTCTAATTCCAAAAGGATGAGGAAAGGAAGAGGAGGGGGAGGGGAGGGGAGGACTGAGGAGGGAAGGGGTCACATAAGAACCCAGGAAAGATGGAACTGGGAAGGTTGCATTGTGATAGAAATCTATGGCTGTCTTCATTTTCTCCTCAGTGTGTTTAGTGCAAGTCACAGGATAAACATTTATAAATGAACGAATTATAAGTAGAACCGGTATGAGATGGCTCTCGCCCCAGAGAGTGCCAGCTTTAGCTCCCTGATGTCAACAGAGCAATGATATCTGGAATAGTGACTTCTACTCAGAGGGACCCACGCTTCTCTAAGATGCATGCTAATATGTCCAGGCAGTGGGACTGTAGAATTAAAGAAAGCATATTCAGAATTTTCAAGTAATTATAAAGTTGAAAAGTTGATTTTGAAAAGGAGGCAAAGCTCTTCAATATTCCCAAGGTAGCAATCCAGGCCCAAGGGTTTGGTTTTGGTTTGGATGGTTAGTCAATAGCCACCCTGCAGGCATAAGCTGTGTACAGCAAAAAGAAAATGAACTCTGGGCTACCAAGGGGTTCATCTCCATGACGAATACCCTGGCTGTACTTTGCTCCCTTTCTAGGGGAAAATGCATGGTCTTGCTCTTTCTTCCCAAATGCCTTGCAATGGTACAGAATGTGAGAGATTACAGACATGAATGACATGATATCTATATGATGTATTGTCATATATGTATTAGTTTTGAATTCTGGTCTTCTTGCAGTTATTCCCTTGTTCCATCTTGTCAAGGCCCTGGTGTGGGAGGTCCTTCTGTACATGCATTGCTTTTACTGGTTAATGAATAAAGAAGCTGCTTTGAGCCAATGGCTTAACAGAATATAGCCAGGCTGGAAAAGATATATAGAGAGAAGAGTAGGCAGAGTCAGGGAGAAGCCATGTAGCCCTGTCAGAGACAGACACCAGATGGAATCTTGCTGGTAAGCCACAGCCATGTGGAGATACACAGATTAATAGAAATGGGTTAAATTAAGATGTAAGAGCTAGCCAATAAGAAGATAGAGCTAATAGGCTAATTAATACAATTTCTGTATGGTTATTTTGGGGCCTAGCAGCCAGGAACAAACAAGCGTTTTTCCCTTACAAGGCCCGTTGGATTTAATGATGTTATTCATTGCTTTACCATATTTCCAATACAACACTATCCATAAACTGGAGATATACACATAGCTAATGGGAACAGGGCTGTTTAAGCTGATAATATTTCATTGAGGCACCTGTATGTTCTGTACAGAAACAATTTCTCCTGTATTTATGTGTTAAAGTTAGGTGAAGCAGCACTCTCTCATTCAGTGCCGGTCTTAAAGACGTCATTTTGCAGAGTTAACCTGTAGAAGTTTCCTTCTGTGAAGTCATATGCTTTGCTGGAGGACATGGAAAATTCCAGAAAGCACTGGGTTTTCATGCAGAAAGAAAGGTAGTAAGCTCCTCCCTTAGTTACTCATCTGGATAAGTAGGAGGCAACAACATGCTATGGAGTGTTCTCATTCTTGACAAACCTGCATAGTGTACCGCAAAGCTATGGCACCTGAGGTGATGGTATTTATAGGAGCCACACACTCTAAGACAACATACACAACTTCAACACACCTGTGGTTTAGAAATGTTGTTGCCCACTACTCAGAGACAAGCTGGCATATGCAAGTTTTGTTCTGTAGATCTGTGTATTTTTATACTTGATAATAAATAGAATTGTCTACAGTAAGTGCTCCATATTCTTCATTTAACTTGAATAGAAAAATATAGACTCTGCTTCAGAACTAGAACACGGTCCTGCTTAGAACATTATTGCTTTGAGAATTTGCTTTTAATAACAATTTTTAAACAGACAGAAACAACACACTTTTACAACCAAATATTCATTGATTTCTGTGTGTTACGGTAGGTAGTACCTTGAAACTAGGCATGAAGGGAAATATGAAGTTGTCCAATAAAACACACACACAATAAGAACTGATGACCTGTGTTGAGTTGAAGGTGTAACTGTGAGGCTGGAAATATGACAGATGTTTTTGCTGTTCAAGTACAACCTCTACAGTATAACATAGAGGGCGGTATGGCTCCAGTGGTGAGAAGAGAGTATATGCAAAGTTAAAGAGCTATGTGATGGAGGTAAGGGCTGATTTTTTTTCCCTGAAAGTTTAATGTATTGTGGTTTGAATTGAACATACTTCCCACAGGCTTGTGGGTTTGAATAGTTTGTTATTCCCCAGCTGGAGGCACTGTGTTAATCCCCAGCTGGTGGCACTGTCTGGGGAGCCTGCAGAACCTCTGGTCTCTTGTCTGGGGAGACTACAGAACCTTTGGTCTTCAGCTGGTGATGCTGTCTGGGGAGACTACAGAACCTTTGGTCCCCAACTGGTGGTGCTGTCTGGGGAGACTGCAGAACCTTTGATCCCCAGCTGGTGGTGCTGTCTGGGGAGACTGCAGAACCTTTGGTCCCCAGCTGGTAGCACTGTCTGGGGAGGCTGCAGAACCTTTGGTCCCCAGCTGGTGGTGCTGTCTGGGGAGACTGCAGAACATTTGATCCCTAGCTGGTGGTGCTGTCTGGGGAGACTGCAGAACCTTTGGTCCCCAGCTGGTGGTGCTGTCTGGGGAGGCTGTAAAATCTTGGACTGTAGGAACTGGAGCACTAGGGCTGAATCTTATAGGTGTGTTGTACATGTTCCTACTGCCCATTCCACCACGCCCCTTTCAGTACGATGAAAAGAAACCCTCTAAAACAGTGAGCAAAACAAATCCTTTCTTACAACAGACAAGTGAAGCAGAAAGAAGCATTCTTGGTGTACAGAAGCATGACTGTGATGCATGCCTGACAGAAACGACCTAAGAAAAGTTAACTGGGAAATTCTAGGACCACAGAGCCTTGAATAATAGTGAGTGGAAGGTATACAGAGATTCAACAGCCAGGACAGCACAGAGTCCTGGGGATGACCAGAGGGAAGCCCCAGCATGGCTAGGAACGGAAACTGGAGAGCTCATGATGAAGAACAGTTTCCGAGGTCACAGAAAATTCTTCGACCCCCAAGCCACCATGAAAACCCAAGCTGCAACGGGTTAAAAATGAAGACAACAGAACTGTACATCTTTTTCAGTAATGTTTATTACCTTGACTTTGACTTTTGTAGCAAAAACAATGCATATTTTTGTATCACTGTTTTTTTTTAAAATGTACATCAATCTGTCGCAGGGTAATTTTCACCTTTTAAACAACTTACAAGATGTCAGCTAAATGGCGCATCCAGTAAGAACGCTGCACGCAGCTGAGTTGAACCAAGCGCCGCTCTGTATTCAGAACATCAAATGTACAAAACTGGTCCCACACTGTCTCTGGTAAAGGCCACAGAAGTTCAGTTCATGTTTGATGGCTCAGGCGGGAATGGGGATGTGGAAGGCAGAGTTCTGGACAGGGTGGCATCCAACCACGATGTGGCAGAGCCAGAGTCCTGGGATTACACACAGCTCTCCTGATTCAGCTGTCCCACAATATCTCAAACTTTGACTGCCGTGTTGTATACTCCGCGTGAAATCTTATGAAGACTTGATTTGATGACGCTCTGAAGGGGACTGTAATAGGGTCCTAGAATTGAGGGGAGGGAAACGGTTAGTGTTTAAATAAAACATATTTTAGAAATGTCGGCCTACTTAACGTATTCCTCATAGAAACCTTTTGGAGTTTATAGTCTGTACATTCTAACAGTGAACCAACATCTATTTCTAGACATAACCTGTCAATAATTAATGCATTAGTTAATACAAAAGGATGCTTCCAGGAACAGGATGCTGAGAAGTGATGGGTGGGGAGATAATGCTAAGCTCCCATTGGTCTTTGTTTTCCAGATGTCTGAACTGAGTGTGGACAATGGTGCGTGTCTTTACTGAGCATAAAGCATATTGCTGATAGACCCTTGCACAGAAGCTGGCTGCTGCAGGAGCGTACGTAACCTGTTAGCTGCGCTGGAGCGTACGTAACCTGCCGCTTTATGCTTCTGTTTTACTCTTCTTCTTCTTTCTTTTGCTTTATATTTTGGGTTAACATCGTGAAATGTTAAATAAATTGGTGATACCTTTCATTTAACAAAATAGAGGAACAGAAATAATTATACGCGGGAGGGAGTATATTTTGAAAGCACCGGCGTCTCCAGTTATATACCTAGATTTAATGTGACACTGGTCTACGTGCCCCAGTTCTCCGTCAGCTACAAAGTCCGAATAACTGTTCTTCCCACGGCACAGGCTGTGCACTATGGGACCAAATGGAGCTGAACGCTTGGAAGGCACTGAAGTAGACACACAGGAGCCGTGCAAACATAAAATAAAGATAGCTCTTTTATTTTATACTGGGTATAATAGTGACATGGTGCCTACTGGGCCCAAGATCAAAATTTCTCCCCAAGTAACCCGCTTTCTGTGTGAAGATGTAGTTAACCAAATGTTTCCTGGAGCGTCAGCTGTAGTAGTGAAAAGTTGAGAGCCCTTGTTAAGTAATCTTGACTGCCCCAGCTACATAGAAAATGATATGCCAAAAATGTATCTACATCGGTGTAGTAAGATATTAATGACAGATTGGTAGATGATTAGACAATATAAAATGTGCTGATATGTGTATATATTCAAAGAAAGGTTCTAGTAATAATAGCATTCTCAAGCTTTTCAAATTTTGATATACTTACCGATATTTCTAAAAATAAAATTTTACAGCAAACTTTTAAAAAATTTATGTATTTTGAATTCTATAGATTTTCGGTGACATGATACTTGTCCAACTTGTTTCAAAGACCCGTGTGAATAAAGAGAAGAATAATTAGAAACATAAAATAATTCTACAGGTTTCAGCAGTGCATGTAATACAATGTATCTGCCACCAGATAGCGCTCATGCTCCCAAAAATAGAAGACACTGACCGGTAACTTTGGGTTTTGCATGTGCCTGTGCTGTGATTGTCAATGTTTAAAACTCACATGTAAAAATCTAATAACATTTCTTTTACTCACCGTTCCACAGTATGTTCCAAAGGGTGGTGAGCTGGCGTCTGGCCCATTATAGAGAATGAGGTAGTTGTGGGCACAGTCTCCTGGAGGGTTGATACTGAAAACAGAAAAGCTGATGGAGAGAGGTCTTCCAGAAGGAGCAATGATGGTCCAGTCACAGTGAGTGTTGTTTGGGTAGTTGTTAGGATAGCCAGGGCTGGTTAATAGACCATTGTCATCAAAAAGAGTTCCTCCACAGCCTGCAAGGAAGGAGTGGAAAAGGTTCCACTTAGCAAAGTGTAAACCATCCAGCTTGCTTTTCCACATGTGCAGGTCATGGAAGGGAGAGCTTTTATCTTTGTAAGGGGACAGGGAATCTGCAAAAGCAGCCAGCCAAGACAGAACCCCTCTTCTTGGTGGACATCCCCTCCAGGCCCATTCCCACCAGCCATTCCTTTCTCAATGGTCTGTGACCTTAGGTGACTTCTCCCAGGATGGCTCTTTGCTAACCTCAGACTGAGAACAAACTGGAAAGCAACGCAATAGTTTCCCAGAGAGGAAAGTCTCGGCTGCATGTTTTCAGGGTGCAGCAGCTTCCACAAGCAGAGTAGGTAACCATGGCTGGGAAGCCAAAATCAAATCAACTTCTGTGGCATACCCAGACTGATATTACAGCTTAGATGCTGTAATAAAACTGATTTTATAAGGCCCATGCTGACAGTTCTAAGATCTAATCAGCTTCTAAATCTGATGCGGTGCCTTTACCAGGGTCTCCTTTCTGTGGGACTCCTGTGTATCATAGCAACGGGGCGCCTATTAGTCCCAGGGCCAAAATTTCTCCCCAAGTAACAAACTTTCTGTGCGAAGGTAATAGTTAGCAAATGTTTCCCGGAGCGCGAACTGTAGTCATGAAGGGCAGGCTTCACGTCAAAGCTCTTTGGGGCTTGGTGTTACTGGGTTTGATTTGCTCATTTCTACACCAAGGCTGAGGAGATCCAGAAGAAAGAGCCTAGTAACTGGAACTTGGGCAACTTGATCTTCAATTCACATTTTGTTTACTGCTTATTTATTTTATTGTTTGCTTCCCCCCTTTTTTTTAATTTTAAGGTTTTCAAGATCAGTTCTTACTATGTATGTCAGGCTGGCCTCAAGAATTATGACTGCTGGGTTGGAGAGATGGCTCAGTGATTAAGAGCACTACCTGCTCTTCCAAAGGTCCTGAGTTCAATTCCCAGCAACCACATGGTGGTTCACAACCACCTGAAATGAGATCTGGTGCCCTCTTCTGGTCTGCAGGCATGCATGCAGGCAGACCACTGTATACTTAATAAATAAATAAATCTTAAAAAAATAGAATTATGACTGCATTGCCTCAGCCTTCCAAGTGCACGATTACAGGCCACCAATGCCAGTACATTCATTTCTTCCTCCTTTACCTCCAGTCAGGACAGTTAATTACTGGGCACCTTTGGGTTTGGAGACTTTTGCTATCTGTTGTTATTGGACGGGACCCTCACTTCCCCTGAGTATACTTAAAAGATTCCTTTTATGGTTTCTATTTTGTAGGTTTGGGGCTCTTACAGGCAGTTCATAAAGGCATTTCTCCTTGCTCAACTAAATGTGTTCACAGGACTTATATTTCCTGCTAGTTGATAAATAGACAACCAAACATCCAGGAAGACAGTTGTCACCCTGAAGAAGCAATCATGACCCAGGAGTGCCACCAAACGACAGGAACCAGGACAGGCATGGCCGTTCAGCTGTGCACACCATCAGGAGTGTCTGTGTGCACACAGCAGGCTGCTCACTGTGTACAGCTGGCTGCTCGTCCACACACGGGTGTGTTCCTGACTCGACCTTCTTGTAATTTCATTCACTGAATTTTCGGAGAGGTCCTTGGTGATTAAACCAGAAGAACAAGATAAAGTTTATATGGAATGTTTACAGTGTTTACATTCTTGGGCCTTCTGCATGTAGAATGCACTCTTTTATATCATTGGAATGATAAATAATTATAGGATGTTGAAAAAAATCAGTTTTTCACAGTTTAAAAATCAGAATGTTTCACAGAAAATCATCAGGTGTGATCTAATGCGATAAAGGCCTTTTAATCTGCCATCCTATTTCCTGTAGACGCTTCCCTCATAGTGGTTTGCTTACCGGACGGAGAGGAGGTCCAGACGATATCGTATCCAGGGAATGTGACTGAGCCATCCGTCTTAAACCGCAGATACAGCTCGTTGCTCTGAGAGAAGATGGGGTTCGGCTGCATCCGGCCACAGTATTTGTCAAGCAGCGGCGAACTGCTGTTGCTGCCGCTTCTTACCTGTTCAAAGCAGTCATTAGTCAGCTCATCCATATTATTCCTGCTCAATTCATCCCTACCATGGTGAGACAAGTTCAGTAAGTGTTTGGTTTGTTTTTTAAGACAGTTCTGCTAAATGTTTAAACAAAATGGAAACATGGCTTTGGCCGGGACAGACTGGTCGGTTATCTTCAAGTCCATGGGATAGCTGCCATATTTAAAAATGCTGGACGACCCGATCTGCCACCCTTATACTCTTGCCTTTGAGTTTTTTTCCCTTGGGATCCTCTTGTAAATCACTGCTGAGGAGGGGAGACATAGAGCTTAGAGATCACGATGTGCATGTTTCTAAGAAGGATGGGGGTAACTCAGAGCAGAGGCATATCTGGGAAATTAGGAAGGTGGAGTCACATTCGTTCACAGCAGGGTCTGGAACAGGGCCCTCTCTGCTAGTCTCTGCTAGCAATACATTATGGCCTGCATGAAAGACTTCCCACCATAGTTAACTTGAATGGAACACTAGGCTTCCTATACATAGTAGTCCCCTTTGCAGCCCAGACTCAGATATGTTTAACAGGCCATGCTGTAGCTTCCTGTCTCTGCTAATGCAACAGGAAGCTCCTCATCCATTCTCTGGAGTGGAGAAGGATGTCTGGGTGGCATAGTCCTTACCCTCCATGGGGACAAAAGAAACCAAAACAAACAAATAAAAAAGATAAGACTTTACTTCCCAGCATCCGGGGGACAAATGACAAAGTCGAAGTTGGACCAATAAGAGGCAACTTGAGGTAGGGAATGTCTTAGAATTAGCAGGGGAGTCCACCCCTTTTCTATATCATGCTCTTCCTGCTTCTGTTTAATACTTCATAGAAGCATTTGCTTTTGAGGACTGGTAAGCACGTCAGTGGGAGTCTGACTCCCTGACGAGCACAAACAGCATTGCTTCTGTGTCTTCATTTCTTCCCTCCTTCTCATCTCCTGCCATGGGAAGTAACCCAGGAGGAAGACAGAAGCTTTCCCTGGGAATTCACTATTTGTTAAGGATACTGATTAACAACAGACTTAGTTTAACTCTATATGGGGATCTTTTTGACATAATAAGACATCAGGAAGCTTGTGGGAGCTGAACCCGTGTGCAAAGACCATCTCCTGGGACACCATTCTCCCCCGGTTGAGGACTGCACATGGGATGGGTGAGGCAGAAAGGTACAGAAACAAGACAGTTGGGGATGGGCTGATGACTAAAACGGCAGAAATCTGTTAGCATTAAGAAGCAGCAGAAGAAAAGAAGCTGATGGAAAAGAAACATCAGAAGAAAAGGGGCAGCATGAGCCTGAAAGTTGTTTATCCCACGAAGAGCAGACAGCTCTGGAGAGCTTATTTGGAATAAAAATTAGTCAAACACAGACATTTTAACTATGCTGATATGATTAATATGCGTATGTGTTTGCAATATTGTGCAGTACCCCAACTGTGTGCACAGTTAAAATGTGATTAAGCTTCTAAGGAACTGAACAAAGAGGCAGTAACAAAAGAAATAAATAAATCTCTGAGTCAGGTGTGGAGGCTGTGGACATCTTTCAGAGCCTTTCCTGTATAGCCACAAGGTCAATTGGGAAGTTTTAGATTTAGCGTTGGCAGAACACATGCGTGGCAACCACGTGATGCCCCTGGGAACCAGTGTGTAAAAGCCTTCACACTTAGTCGGTGCTATCGGCCCCTTGTCCTTGGCATTCGGAATTCGTGTAACTTCCTTGAGAAACTCTTCTCTGTTCCTTCCTGAGTGGTTCTTCAACTGACTGTGATGCTGTCATCTGTACTGTACTTCCATTAGTAAAACTAGAATATTCTCAGTACACATTTATAGAATGAAAAAATAATGATTAACATAAAAAATGAAGAGAGACATACTGGATTAACATCCCTATAGAAAAATTCTTAGTTATCCATCATCTTTTTACATCATTCATTTAAATTACATTCAAATATATATTACCTCCAAGAAATCATGCCTGCATTGATTTGAATATTCTAGCTCAAACCAGTAGATAAAGAGGGAAATGGTATTGTTCTGTGGGGCTCTGAGAATAATGGTGCAGTCCAAGTTATTATCATACTCTTGAGGCCATCCAGGATTCTTCAGATTGCCAAATGCTTGGTTGTATTCTCTGTTGCAATCTGCGATAAACAAACAAAACCAATATTTATAATTAATGTGCACACCCACATATTTAGTGTTCTTTAATCTTAACAATTCAGTGTTTAGAGTCTACTGAATCTGAGAACAGTTCAGAAGCTGCTCCAGCCTCTTGGATGATGTTTGAGAAAACTGAGACCTGAGAGATGCTGGGACCTGAGAGATGCTGAAAATTACACAGCTGCAGGGCCAGGATGCTGAGAATGCATGCACACAGCTGCAGTGCCAGGCCTTGCTAATGTGGATGCCCCCATGTGAAAAGTATAAAACGCAAGTTCCTTTTGAGAAACACTCCAGCATTTTGAACTCTTACTCACATGGTGGGAGAGTCAGTGGCTGACATTTAGATCTTTTCTAGACCCAAAGGCTCAACGTCCCAGACACTATCTGCATTAGAATTTCCTTTGGTGGATTGTTAGTTCTGCTACAACTCATATTTTTCTTTTTTACCATTTTTTTTGTTTGGTAAAATAAAAACCAGAAGTAAATGCTGCTTTAGTTTTAATCAAGTTCAAAACAGTCCTTACAGGAAATATTCTCTGCAAATACTTCTCAGTCACCAAACTCAAGTAACTTCTTCATTAATCATGGTATTTACAAAACAATTTCATAATATATAATGATTCCCACCTTTGTGGCCACACCAAGAATCACTAAACTGAACTGTGAACTTCATAAAAGCAAAGGGCATGCTATGGGAGATACCTTGAAAAACTTAGTTTTCAACTGACTAAATTAGGTCCGAGTCTCAGTTGAATCTTACTTCTGATGGGTGTGTGTCTACCTTAGCAAAACCAGATGTGTTCACAGGAGTTCCGACAATCCCTGCCGTCGAAGTTGCCTTTCCCCGTAAACAAGACATTTTAGGCTCACCTGCAATCTGATAGGTGAAATGCACCCGAGAGTTCATGTTTAAAACATCAGATTTGAAAATGACAGTTGCGGTCCTTGTTGAGGAATAAAACACCGGCAAGGCTGTGAAATTCGTGCCGCAGTACAGAGTCACTGGCCCCTTACCCTGAAATGAAATAGAAGCCACATGGCCTGAGATACGGTTTCAGGAGACAGCAGCTACACTGGATACTAAACTGTAGTTAACATGTGACTTGAGTATCCAGCCCTGGAAAACAGCTCGTGCCTCAAGTGTGCTGCAACACTCAGCGTTAGCAGTGTCCCACCTTCCTAGAGGAAGGGGAAATTAGGAGTAGAGTTTCTGCTAAAACTACGAGCAGACACTTCTCTACAGAAAACAAAGCTGCTCCCCCTCGAGTCGTATCACAACTAAAGTGTGTGTTTTGTTCAGAGCAGAGCCAGGTTGTGTGAGCTCCCTACAGGACTCTTACTCAGCTTCTCCCACAGTCTAGAGTTCAGTTCGATTAGCCAGAGCTGGCTGTATTCCTATGAGTTTCCCCTTCCCTGTCATCCTGGGTGCTCGGTATCTATAATAATGTCCCTGTTCTCTTCGGCAGCACTCTGGAGATGTTGTTCCCTCTCAAATGCACATGGTAAATGGCTAATAATTTCTACACATGTAAGCAGGTACCTCAAAGGTAGCAGCCGGCAGGTTATGCCGCATTATACACATGCTGAAATACATGCAGTTCTTGGACTCTGTCTAAAGGCACATGCTCCAGCCCTGTTTCCAGACTCCCATTAGGCGGTCTGTGCTCCTGCACCTACCCTAAGCCCACTGTCTTCTGCATTGACCTCCTCCTAAGTTTGTCTGCTGTAACCTCTAAACTTTAACTGCATCGCTAACCCTCCAGTGTTTATATCCCAAGACTTTCAACTCTGTAGTCCTACGTGAATCTTATGTCTCCAGCAGCCATGAAGGCTCTCCCCATGGTTCACTGGGTGAAAGTGGTATGGGGTGGCGGGGAAGGTTCTTCTGGGTTTTTCATTATAGAATCTCTCCTCTGTGATGGCTTAGCTCATAGTAATTTTCTATGTCTTAGGCTTGGTCTAAGCACTTAGAGGCACTGAATATTTTTATACATAGTTCATTAAACATCCTCACTTTGAACTTTGCATGGGTGATGCTCATTTCTACTCTCTATGGTTGTCTACTCCAGAGCCAGCTATTCACCCTACACCTTCTCCAGTGTTCCCACATCCACCAAATAAGCCTTTTGCTATCTTCCAATCAGCCTCCCTTTCTACTCTGGGGTAACTTGAGAATGCTAGTTTTCTCCCAGCTCATCTATCATTTTTGTTGTTGCTATTGTCTTTATTCCCTATTTGTCCACTGCAGTCTCCTTTATTCATTCAGTTTAAGCAGATCATTCAGTGACAAGAAGTACGTGTTTCTCATTATTGAAAATACACAGTGTGTTCTTCATTATAGCATTTTCTTTCCCTCTGTGGTGTCTTAGCTCATAGTAATTTTCTATGTCCTGGGTTTTTTCTGAGCCTTTAGAGGCTTTGAGTATTTTTATAGACAGTGCATCAAACATCCTCACTTGTATTACCTGAGGCCAGTACACCTGCTCTTGTGTACCTCAGTTTCCTCATTCTTTACGTGCTATTTTTTTGTGCCCTGAAGGGGAATCTTCCCTGATTCCTCAAGTTCCAGCTTAATAAACTGATGAGAAACTGAAAGAACTTTGACCCAATGTAGAGGCCCCAAAATGTGAGACCTTGTCTGAAGGTCAGAGAGCTTCAGCTTGCTCAAAGTTGTTAACAACAAGTATGGCTAAGCACCCTGACCTGGGGTGTGGTTACTTGGTGTTTTGGACATTAAGGGGTCTATCTTCTCCTCCTTGACCAAAGGTCAGGAAATTCAATCATACTTCTGCTTCTTCTTTGAATTAGGAAGTTTGACCCGGGGAGGGGCTGCCTTCAGGATACTTGGTCTAGGCTGAATTCATTGTCTAAACAACAGAATGCTTTTCTCAAGAATTAATGGCTTGACGTCTCTAGTATTGAAACAAGTAACTGTTCTAGCTTTGTTTCAGGTTAAAGCAGTCTTTTGCCTCCCCGTCCCCCACTGTATTGGGGTATAAAAGTATATGGGAAATTAAATGTGGGCGATTTCAGTATTCACTGGAGCTCCCTCTCAGTACTATCATATGTTTCTGTTTTATTATTTTCATTTGAGGCTTCATTCTCTTTACTTATTTTTCTAAGCCCCTAACCTGGTAAGCGGTATACTTGCCAAAGCTGGCCTCCGACAACCCAAAGGGTCTGGTCCACTTGGCTCTATGTCCTTCTTGTGAGCCTTCCACTGGGGAACAGGAGTTCTGTGCTGACAGCCACTGTCAGTAGAATGCCGCGAACCTGTTATCTCCAAAACCCAGGAGCCTAAGATCAACCTCAGTCTCTCGGATCTACAGGGCACTCATCTCTGATCCTCAGAAGGTGCCAGGTAGAGCTCTGTCACTGCCAGGCCTTGAGCATTTGAATGTGGCCTTCTAAACTAAACTGTTAGTTTCTAAAAACAGGTTAACTGCTCACCGCTCACGACTACAGATACCATCCAAGGATTTGGGTTCAGTCTATGAGCCCTGAGTGTAGATTTTTTTTCCTCTGGCCACCTCATTACTCTCCGTGTTCACCCACTACCAAGGAGATGATCATGCTCAGATCTCTGGGTCTTTCACACACCAGCTGCCCTGTCATCTTTCCTGTGTGAAGTTAAGACTCAGATATTTCTCTCTCCGAGCCCAGACAGCTTCTATTTCCCCTTTTCTATTCTCTCCTATTGCCATAAGTGTAGCCCTACCTAGTCATATGGCCACTTAGCTGGTTTTCCTACATTTTCTATAGATCCCTCCAGTTCACCCTACACCAATCCTGCTAGCCATGGATATGATGCTCTAGATGTAGCCCACGGAGCTCTGGGATTGGTGGCAGAACCCAAGATAGCCTCATCAAACACTGATTAATGTGTGTTATGCCAACGAATTGGTGTTTAAAGGGGGCCCTAGGAATGTATATTTTCAGCAAGATAGCCGATGCATCTTAGACGTGGGACATTTGCAGAGCCTCTTTCCTACAGGACTACATTTAAGTTTCTTAGTATGATAGAAAGTAGGGTTTTGTCTCCTGCTGAAAAAAAAATACAGTTTGAGAAGCAACAGGGACTTTATTTGGGCACGGCGTCATTACTTCCAGCGTTTGCAGATGTGACGGCCAGCATGCTGGGGTCTTACCTGTGGTGAGTCCTGAAGCTCTAAGTAGCTCTGTGAGCAGTCTTGTGAGGCCAGCTTTAATTCCCACACTGTTATCTTGATGTTCTGGTATGGAGGAGCCTCGATGATCCAAGTGCAGGAGGAAAGTGGGCGTCTGATGTTCGACAAGTGAGGGGACGAAGCGTTTTGTGGGGTCACAGTTGCAACATGTGTCCCCCCACAAGGCACTGAAGAGAGGAGAAAGAAAAAGGCAGATGATTTAATCATATCTGATTATCCATAACAGCTTTAAAATCTTGCTCTAGCCCGGCCCACAGGAAGTAGTTTTATTATTCCCTCAAGGATTTGAATGTATGTCCTGGTGATGCAGGGCTGCGATCCCAGCTCCTTGCAAACCTGAGGCAGGAGGATGAAGTTCAAGACTGGCCTGGCAGCTTAGTGAGGTTCTGTTAAAGAAAAGGAAAAGGAGAGCAGGGAATGTGGTCCACACGTGTTCAATAATCCCCTAAAGTTGTCATTCATTTAGATGAATTAAGGACGCATTCTTTGCAATGCCTAGGGACACATGCATTTCACAATATGTCAAAATACTTACTGTCCACAAAGGTATATGTTGCATTAAATCCTTCTCTGTCCTGAGCTATGTCAGAGACAAACTGAACGGTAAGGAAGTTGCTAGACGAGATAAAAGGGGCAGGTATTTGGTCACCACACAATTTTCCACCTAAATCTGATGCCATGCTCCTGCCATCTGCTATCTGGAAGAGAAAGCAGTGTATAGTTCATTATTAATAGAGGAATTGGTGTTTCTCATTGCAGCTATTATAGGTCAGTACTAAGCATCTTTATATTGGTGCTCGTCCAGACGGCCTTGATTTGGATTGATACTACTATAATGACTTTCAGTAAAAATCCAGTATGATGCCAAAAAGACTTTTTTTCTCTTAGGAAAAGTAATATATAATTTAAAGTACTATGGCTGTGGACTCATCAGACCCATTACTAATATATCTGCTGCCCAAATTGTTACTAGAGGCCCTTCCTGAGGCTTCCTGGATAAAGTAAGCTCTTATTTCTCTTCTTAACTCTACTCTCAAGATGTCACCTAGAGGTTGCTGCCAAAACGAAGTGAGACCAGGACCTGCCTAACTACTTCCTACCCTCTTGATACAAAGGCCATGACCAATGACAAGCTGCCAAGGCCTAACGGAATGGGCTTTCCTCTCACTTCAGATCTCATGGATCTCCTCTCTGGCTATCTGCTTCTCTGACTCCTTGAACATCCCAGGCTTAGTCCGGCATCCCAGCTGTAGCATCTGCTTCCTTTGCTGGATCACTCTTCCCTGTATCTGCCGAGCCTTTCCTGTGGTTCCTTCAGGTCTCGCCTCCTGTATCACCTACTGGGTTCCCTGACTTTAACAGTGTGTAAGGCATAAATGATGTCTCATCAATACCTAGGAAATGCTCTGATTCTCCCCCCACTAGCACCTGTCTTGGTTTGCTTCATCTTATTACACCAGAGAACCATAGACGAGAGCATTTATAAGCAAATAAGTTGATTGGTAACATTTCCGGAGGTTGAGAAGTCTTTAGAATTCCAGGACTGCCTCTGATAAGGACCTTCCTACCTTCTGACTTAAAAGCATCATATGAAGAGACAGCAGGAGCATGCCAGATCTGCAATAGCTTCCTCTTTTATGGAGTCATTCACCCCATCTTACGAACCCCACTCTCATGACTTCATCAAACCCAATTATATCTCAAAGCTCCCCCAATACCATGAGGATGTGAATTCGAGGCTTCTGTTTCGAACAGACAAACTAGAACAATGTTCACGGCACAGCACACCCTTCCCTAAAATGTTCTCCCCGAATCTCCCCTATCTCAATCAATAAGTTTAGTCTCAAGACTAAACTTTAGTCCTGCCCAAGACTTCTCCATTCCCATCACAACCATACCTGCTTCTTTCTGCCTTCTAACTATATCGGCATCAACGCCACGTCACCCTGTGCCTTCAGAACATGGCTTACAAATCAGCTGCACAGAGCACCCACGCAGGTCTCTACCAGGCTGCCTAGGTATTGGTGACCTAGATTTATGCTCTTGTTCTTCCTGTAAAGCTACGTTTGCACAGAATGCAGTCTTCACTCTTTACCACTCTCTGCAAGCCCTGGCCAGCAAAGATGCTACACCTCGTCTCACATCCCTCCCGCAACTGTCTCCGCAGTCTCCTCCCTCGGTGATAAAGTCTTGAGGGGTTCCTAGCCATGGAGCCTCCTCAGAGAGGCCACGCCCACACAGTGTGGCCCTCCTCCCGTATCATCCCTTTGTATTTTACTGCAACCAAACTGTAACCTACTTATTGCTTATCTGCTTTCCCTGGGCTCCCACTCTGCAAGGATGTGAGTTCCCCAAGAAGAGGCACGGAGATCTGCTCAGAAGTGTTTCCAGCACTGAGAACCACGCATGCCTCTTACAGCCTTTTACAAACACTGAAGGGAATAGTGATGACCTGGATGTTCCTCAAACACCTCATAAAAAACAAAGTAGGCTTTATTTTTTATTTATATTTCAGTAATCTTGATTGTCCTTTAATAAAGAATTTCCATGTTTATGTAGTTCCAGATCTAAGCTCACAACAGAACCACATCAGATCAGAGATCTTAGAGCAGTGCATCCCTGGCATTATTTGTTGTAGATATAGTGAATTTCAAAAGTAAAAGTTAAATAAACTGACCATTAGATGGCACTGTCTCCCCTATATGAACATAATTTCAATTCATGCAGAATATGAAAAAGAGGGATTCTGTAATCTAACACCGTCGATTTCCAGAAGAGAAGAGTTACACGTTTAGGACAATGTACTTTTTCTGATAAACGACGTTTCATTACACCCACTGTGGTCCTCATGATCGCTGCAGCTTTTTTGCTTTTGTATCGCATGCCTGGCTTGTGTTGGGTCTCGTGTGTACAGAGAGGCATAAAAACACTCTCTGCCTTCAAGGTGCTCATTGACCAGCGAGAGGGGCCAAAAATAAATATAAGCATATGTGCATATATGTGTCTATGTATCTCTCTATGTACATATATTTACAAATGTATATGGGAAAATACCAAAAAAAGAACAAAGAAAGATGAAAATAAATATGTCAACTAAAATAAGGGAAATATGTACTGTAAAAGAAAGGTGTTGGGCCTGAGAGAATCAGGAAAAACCGGTCATTTCATGCCAAGGAGCTTGGGTCTCACTCTACAAGAGCAGAGGTGGGTTTTAAATAGAGTCAGGTAAATGTGAAGGGAAGGACGAGGGAGAAGCCACAGATGGGTAGAGGGCAGCCCTGCACTGGCAGGACAATCATTCAATTACTGTTTAAACAAGAGTTTCCCAGCTGATTGGAGATACATAGTTATACTTGGCATGGCTCCTAGAGTCCTGTGCAATCAAGCCTGACATTCTTTCTAGCTTTTTTCTGTTCTCTGACAACACCAAATCCCCACTAGACCCTGCCCAACACTGGGGCAGGAACTGCACATCTGTGATGCCCTGGATAATAACCCAGCCACACCTTGCTCCCTAGAATCCTTTGTTTCCTGGCATCACTGTGACAAAATGCCTATAATAATCAACTCGAGAGAAAAAGATCCACTTTGTCTCTCACTCTCAGTCCAGTCATGACTAATCTCCATAGCGACTGAGTTACAGCGCTCTCTTGTCTGGGGCCTGTGCTGCCGTAAAGCACTGTAGCAGAAGGACATACTGGAGGCGGCTGTGATGCAGAGAGAAAGGAGGGCTTGGGGCTCAAGTATCTTTGCAAAGGGTGGTGTCCTCAGTCGCCTGCGTTCCTAATGAGTCCCTATGTTGGCAGCCATGCCTTCATTACCGTTGGCTTTGGTGAGACATTCAAGACCCAGGCTATCATAGTAATAGTACTTAATCTTTATGGTATAATCTGGTTTGCATACTGTCTATAGAGCTGAGTCAACTTAGCTCCCATAGAGTGCCGTTTGATTGCAACATTAATGTGATTGGCTGCCTCACGTTCCTGTTGCCATGGCTTCTCCACCATGACAGGATATGATCTCAAAGCCTGCACTGGAATGAACTGTTCCTTTTTTTCCCCCACAGACCTAGCTCTCTAATGCAGACATATCAAAGTTTCACATTCCCAGTGCTTTCCTTCCGTCTGTCAGTTACTGGGAAAGCTGTCAGTGGGTAAAACTGCTCTCCAGAAATGGGAAAGAAGAATATCCCTAAAGAGAACTTATTGTAATAAATAAATAATAAACGACTTAAGATTTCATTTTGAAACTAGCAAAAAACAATTCCTTTCGATGCTGCTATTTCTGTCAAAATGACTTTCGGAAATTCAATGGTCACAAGTTCTTACATTATCACCAAATCACACTCACAGAAATCAATTTACCTCCTTGCAGGACCTACAATATCTCACATGAGTTAAGTTTCTACTCTTTGGATGAATATATTCATTAATTATAGTGTATGTGTGTGCATCTCTCTCTCTGTCTCTGTCTCTCTGTCTCTCTGGTCTCTCTCTCTCTCTCTCTCTCTCTCTCTCTCTCTGTGTGTGTGTGTGTGTGTGTGTGTGTGATGTATGTATACAAGCATAGGTGTGTGCAGGCCACAGCATGCCAAGGGCCACTTTTCACTATGGGTTCAGGCTGATGAAGCAAGTGCTTTCACCTGCTGAAGCATCTTGCCCGCCCTTATTTTGGGCATTTTTAAGAAAAGGAAATTCATACTTGGGGGGGATGGAAGTAAATTGATTAATGAATTATTATATGACACAATGTGCACCCTAATACACACTGTTTTTATTCTCAAAATATTCTTGCAAAGTAGCTGTTGTTGTATGATTATTTTAAATCAAATAAAGTGATAAGGAGTCAGGTTGACTAAGAATTTAGTCTGGTAACAAAACTAGGTTTGAGTCAACCTACTCTCTGTCTTCAAATCCTATTACTCTTCAGTAACCTAGGGAAGCCGGTTTTAAATAACATCTTAAGCTGTTCTGGCTACTTGGGTCTCATTTTAGAAAAGGATTGAATTGAACTGACACACAGCATCCCACACTTTGTTCTCTCTAGTTTCTCATAAACTCCCTTGAGGCTACTGGCTTCTATCCCAATGTCTTATTACAATGGTTCTCATCCGGCGGAATGACTTTCTTCATTACAGCCTTACTTGGCCTATGACCTGACACTTGGTAGCTCTGTCCACCCACATGCCACTTGGACAAGCATTTTCCCTTGACTTCAATGCACTGCACTGTGACCACCTGTCACACACTTTCCCTCCTCATCTGCTCCTTCATCCTCCATGCTCCCGCTGTAGCCCTGGGTACCAGTCCTAGAACAGAAGGGGAACATGGCTGTCTAGCTTCATGTTGTCTAAGGAAGTGTGATTCTTTGAACTTTTTAGGAAGCTTTGGATGCCATCTGCATACATAGACAAAACAGACCAAATAAGGGGTGTGTCTTTTTGACTTCAGGTGTCAGTTATATTAGGATTGCCAAGTTCTTTTGAGTATTTCACTCGATATGTTCAATCTTCCCCATAGACACTAAACAATACAGAGCTGAATCTTGAATGCTAGAAGTCATGATAACAGACATGAACTTGAACAGGAAACTAACATCTGTATATACACTGAAGCCACTGAGAGCAGCAGTGCTCCCATTCTGAAGTCTCTAGATGCGCAGCAGGAACACCCTGCTTTAGAGCAGACTCTTGCCCTGTAGCCGTCTTACCTGCACGTAATCATAGTAGCATCTCCCATCTGCTGCCCCTCTCTCCAGAGAGAACTTACTGAAGGTGAGTGCAATGAGCTTGTTTTCGGGTGCAATTATGGACCAGATGCAGTTTAGCTCCCGGTCATACTTTCCATCTGCATCCGAGTCCGGAGAGACAAAGGTGCCGTTGTCCTCTGTCAGGTATCCGCCACAGCCTTGCAGTGGTCCTGCGAAAACAAAGATGCATCCCGTGCAAATGAACAAAATGACCTCAGCTTCTGCACAGAAGGGTTTCGAAAAGGGGAAGCTACATTCTCTGCTACGATTTGCAAACATTATCCGGACCTGGACAGGCAAGTACGTGTGTTTCTCAAATATTCTTGGCTCCTGGCTTATTGTGGTTGTTTGAAAGAAAATGGCCCCCAAAGGGAGTAACACTTTTAGGAGGTGTGGCCTTGTTAGAGGAAGTGTGTCACTGTGGAGGCAGACTTTGAGGCCTACAACTTCCTGTTGCCTACAAACCAAGATGTAGGATGCTCAGCTACTTCTCCGGCTACCTGTCCGCCTACGTATCACCATGTCACACCATGGCAATGGACTAAACTTCTGAAAGTGTGAGCCACCCCATTAAATGTTTCCCTTTGTAAGAGTTGCCATGGTAATGGTTTCTCACTAGAAACCCTAACTAAAACACGGATTCTCTTTTTATCTCCAGCACCCACTGGCGTCGCCTCCTTTTTGGCATGTACAAATCCCTGAGAATGAGCAGTCATGTAGAGGTGCACGCATGTGCCTCTTTGGAACTATTCATGCAATTTGTTCATACTTTTTCCTACCTTGAAGAAGCCAGTTTTGTGCAAACTGAGTATTTTGCATAATAAGCCGGTGGAAGTGTTCACTTGCCTGACTTTCGAGTTCTACTTTTGTGAACGCTGCCAAAACTGAAAATTGAATTTATGAAGATTTGCCCAATACCTCTAAGAAAATTCCCTCCCAACCAGGTTTTCATTTATCTAGTCTGACAGAAAGAGGCCGAGAGGAGGCAGCTTGCTCTGTGGTCTAGCTTACATTAAACTACCTCCCGAAACCAAGTCCTGCAGAGACTGAAGAACAGAAGAACTTCATTAAAGAAAAATTGTCTACATTGAAATTCAACAGTTAGAACTGCACAAGCAAATTACAGAAGACAGAATGCTCTAACGATGCCTATATGTCCACTGTGGGAAAGAATAGAAACAAAATCCTCTGGATTTAGGTTCTGCGTATTCCGTAGCCTAGCGGGGATATCAGAGATGACACAGGGAGAACATAAAATGAGGAAAAACTTACTGACAATTTCTAAAGAATTAAGCTCAAAGTAGTCACATAAAAATAACATTAAATTAGCGTTCGAATTAATGTCCTACCACTTGCACTAAACATAAACACAGTTAACTTTCTTTGTCACCTGCCTTCTATTTATCTCATTCCAGCTGTTTACCTACATTAGTGAAAACATTAACTGCCACATTAGGGGCCTTACGATGCTTTTGGACTTGAAGAGCGATAGAAAGAATGGTAGCCCTCCTCGACATCAGCCACAAAGTAGAGCGGCTGTGAAGAGGGACTTTCAGCACAGGTGCGTGCCTTGCAAGCCAGGCTGCCCTGTCCACAGCTTCTGCGCCAGAGAAACCTGGAGAGTGTTTTCACAGTTGGGAATTCCCTGGAGTTGAAATGTTTCCAAAGACCCAATCCCTAATATGGCCACTCTAGTATACAGGTCAAAATGAATCTGAAATATAGCACTGCACGTAACCACCTGTGTGCTGTTGGTGGTCAGCTCATGAAACATGCCTGCAAAACACAGAAAAAACTGGATCTTGGACAGCTTTTATTCGGTTGTGGGCTGTTACATAAAGAGACCAGTTAAACTTACTGGCTTGCACAGCACGGAGGAACACTTACATTATTAATGAAATGGAAAATGCATGGTTATTTAATATTTCCTTAATATTCGAGGAAGTACTCTTAAGATTAAAGCCCATTAGAAGTAATAACATATAACTAATTATGATAATTATGATACAGTGAGAGGAATGGTAGATGCCCTAAAAGGGAAAGGAAGAAGATTAATTTTGTAAGACGTCATCAACAGTTACTGTGAGGACAGAGAATGCTCCAGTGCACTATTCAACTCAGGCCTTAAGGATGCACAGAATAAGAACACGCCGAAATAGGACTGGAATCATTTGCTCTGGGCTGAAAGACGCTCATCATCCAATACTAAATGAACAGTATGTGTAGGAAGGCACAAAACCGTTCTGAAACCACGCAGCAGATGAAGGTTCATCCCAAGGCTCAAGACTAGGGCATGGAAAGCCTTTGATTCTATCCTGTGGATGGTGGGGATCCACTTGGAAGCCTTTTAATGTAAGATTTGCTTTTATTCTTACTTATTGTATGTGTGAGAGAATACCATCTGCCTTTGAGAGCCTGTCAAGGCCACAGGAGGAAAGCATAGTTGGATTTCTTGAAGCTGGAGATATTGGCTCTGTGAGCCGCTCTCTGGGTGTTGTGAATGAACTTGAATCCTCTAGATAAGTGGTAATCACTAAACCTCTCAGCCATCTACAGCTCCTTGAAAGGCTTCTGATCAGGGAAGTAGTCGGATCATTTGATCGGGTAGTAGCATCTTACATTAAGGAGACGTTGACTAGAGGAGGGGACGCCAGCCGTGAGACAGCTGCTGCTCTATACAATCTAGATTGGCAAGAGGCAGTGGAGAGTTGAAACTTATTATATATTACTCCATTAATATATCAGCTTCAGAAACAAAATGCTACTTTCACAAAGTCAACCTATAGATTTTATCACTATTAGCATGTTAGTTATTGCCAACGAGGTTAATAAGGAAAGAATGATGAGAGATTCTTCTCACTCAGTGAGTGGCATTACACACACTGACTACTCGGGAGCAGAGATACCGCTACTGATAAAAGTAGTGCCATGAGGTAGACATGCCTGACTCTGCACACCCATAAATGATAAAAAGTAATTGCTTTAGTTATAGGCAACTGATATCTGGATAGCTAACTACACAGTATCACTGTAGTAACAGCAAACACATATACACACATACACACATGTATGCATACACACATACACACATGCATGCATACAAACATACACACATGCATGCATATACATATACACATACACACACGTACACACAGAGAACTTGTTTGAATCATCAAGCTATTGTAGAGCACAGAATTCATAAAATACAAAGAACAAATAAGATGAAAGCTAACATTACTTAATATTAAACAATAGTACCAGTCAGATAACCCTGACCAAAATCACCAAGTAACTGAAAGAAAAAATGATATTATACGGTGGATAGCAGTTTGTAGTGTTCTGGAAATGATAATTGTATAAAATGCTGCATTTTAGTATTTAACCATAGTGCAGCTTCTCCATGCTTTAGATTCTCCTAAGGTAGATGGGAATACGCGCGTGCTTGGCTTTGGGAGAATGTAAACAGAATCCTCACAAAATGAGAATGCAGTGTCAAAAACTGCTATGGTCACATTGCTGTGTCCAAATATCTATAGAAACATAACATAATAGGATCTGTGACTATGGAAGAGTCCCCACATATTAAAATGTCTGTATTGGTATTTTGAAGTTCCTTGTCTTGTGATAAAGACATCCTAACATTGTTCTGCTTAGATGTCTCCCATCCATCATCGTTTCTGCCATTTAGAAAGTGCTTACCCACCAGCGCCTGCTATTGCCAGTCGTACTCTGTCCGAGCCACTTTGATGGCACACCCTGTACCCAAGAACAAAAGTTGCTATGGCACTCATCTGTAAACTGGAAACATTTAACTCAAAAGAGCTATTTCTTCAGAGAAAGAAAATGTTTGGGGGGAGGGACACTGCTGGAGTTATAAACCCAATTCAGCAGAGAGATTCCAGCCAGATCTACTTAATTAAGTCAGTAACTAAATCCTGAATGATTAAACTTCAGGTGAAGCACAAGGCAGCATCAGCCTGATAAGAGAAGAAATAGCTGCCCTATCTAGGAGAAACATCTTAGTGGAGGGAGACGACTTATTAAGGAGTTATTTTAAGGACTGACATTTTTATGACTGACATTTTCCTGAGGTCTTTGGGATGCTATCTCCCTGTCTCTGGACTCTTACTGCTCAAGAGGTTAGTGACCTGCTGCATTTCAGATGATGATCACCCTGACTTCAGCATATTCCTGCTGCCCAGTGCCATCTGTGCCTGGAGGTAGTGGTCAAACAGCTATGGAAGCCTCACACCAAATGCATCTAAAAACTGGTACCCCAGCGAGACAGAGCATGCCATGGTGGCTTCTCGTCACCAACGGGGGCTTGAGCTTCATAATCCGAGTTTGCAGTAAAACTCACTGTGACCTTCATAGCTGCAGTATCGACTGATCCAGGGTTGTGAACTCACTTGAGAATTCAACGAGGTTTCTTTTTTTTTTTTTTGGTTTTTCGAGACAGGGTTTCTCTGCAGCTTTTTTAGAGCCTGTCCTGGAACTAGCTCTTGTAGACCAGGCTGGCCTCGAACTCACAGAGATCCGCCTGCCTCTGCCTCCCGAGTGCTGGGATTAAAGGCGTGCGCCACCACCGCCCGGCTCAACGAGGTTTCTGATGGCTGTGCTTATTTCTCTAAAAGGATTTCTTTGGATACTGCACAATGTCACGATTAAAAACTCACAGAAAACTAGGATTAGAAGCGAAATTTCTCAGTTTGATAAAGAACAACTTATACCTATTAGCAAACTTTTAAAAAATTGAGTGTGCGTGTGTGTGTGTGCGTGTGTGTGTGTGTGTTTGTCCATGCTCCTGGAGGCCAGAGGCAAATGTTCAGTGTCTTTTGTAATGTTCTTCATGTTAGATTTTGAGATAGAGTCTCTCACTGATCCTGGATCTTGCTGATTCCTCTGTAGACTTAGACCCATATGCAAAGGGGGCTTGGTGGGAAAAATGAAGCACCTGCTGTTGTTCATTTCTCGCTTTACGCGTGAAGATAAATTTGTACGAGCTGTTCTTGGTCTGTAGGTGCTAGACCAGTTTAAGGGCAGTAAAGCAACAGATAGGTAATGTAATCTATATGGTAAAGGCTAAAATAATAACAGATCATGTCTGCAATAACAGAAGAAGTGTGATAAAAAGAAGCAAAGGAAAGGAGCTATGCCTGCCACCAAGCCTGAAGACTGGGGTTCAATCACCAGGACCCACACACCGGGAGAATTCCTGTAAAGTTCTCCTCTGATGTCCTATGACATTCATTGTGACACTCTATCCCCAAACATATACACTCACACAAGTGAAAAATAAAATGCAATAAATAAGGTTGAAAACAAGAAAGGATGGTTGAGGGAACATGCGATGAAACAGGAAAAGCAGAAAAGTGCACAAAGGTTGAGTGTAATCTGATATGTAATTTCACTGCACACAAACATGTTAGATGTTAAATTCCCCAATGGGAAATTTACAGAAAAAGTCAAACAGCAAATATACTCTTCAGGATAGAGCAAGGTTGGAAGTAAAAAGGTCAACAAATACGCCATGCAAATATATATACTCATACATAATTAGAGTTCTTAACCAAATGCCTTTTGGATCCAAAAGAAAGCTATAAATATTATTCTAAATCTGGAAAAATGGATATAATTATTAAGATGCTTTCAAAAGTTATTGCATAATGAAACAAGTTAATATTCCAGGAGGATACAGTGGCTTTAGGCATGATTGTTCTTTATAGGATGTGTGGATCCCAGTGAGTGCCTTTCTCAACCTCCCAAGATAAACCTACTAGTTAGAGCTGGGTATTCCTGGCTTGTCAAATGAGTATGGGGGATTCTGATTTAATCAATGCTACAACCCTAATGAGGAGTGTGACCACTTTATAAATTAGAAAGCCAAGACAGAGTAGTTAAACACATTGTCCAAGGCCGAACTTGTTAAAATTATAAGCTGACTCTGATACTCCAAAGCTGACATACAATTCAGGGCTGCCATTTTCACAGGCAGAGTTATCACACTGAGTTTACAAGGCGTTGATAATTTCTGTTTGAGTTTATCAAGTAAAGGCTTGCTAAACTCACCATTGTATCCTTGAAATCACTGCCTACAAAATAAGTAGCAAGAAAATATTGTAAAAAGAAAAGAAGGAATACATAGAACACAAATAGTTATTAGATAGATCTCTGCTTTCTAGTACAGGTTTAGAAAAGTTTTATAATTAAATGTATTTCTTGATTTATAAAATTGTTGCCTTATTATAAAAATACATGTATATGCATATGTACATACACGTACATATACATGTATATCAGTGAAATGACTTTTTAGCCTTAAGTGTTAGCCTATTTTCAAAGCCAACTTTTCTAACTTTCATGCCAAATCTTACAACATATTTCAGCAGGACCGCAGTAGAAATGTCATCAAAAGATACAAAATAAAGACTATATAAGTCAGCCTAACGGGTAGTCTCATAGTAGTACTTAAGGGATTTTATCTCTGAGCATTGGGGCTCAGTAGATAGAATATTCCGTAGGTAGAATACATTCGTTAACTTGTAGAATTCAGTACATACTAATGAGCATACTTCCTACTTAAATGGAATATGATTTTACTGAATATTGACAATTATTAAGTGGAAATTTTTTAAAAAGGAAAATATTCTGTTTAAAGAAAAGCAAAGTTAACAGTCATATATTGCTTAGATGTCATAAATAGGTGATGATATAAGAGGTGAAATTCATAAAATACAATCCAATGACCAATAATTTCATAATAATAGTTTAAATAGGGAAATGGAATTTTTGTTTTCATTAATGTGTTATCTTGTACTAAGTATATAGTTGATACTTTTAACTTTCACTGCCCTGGTGTTGTGCTACTTGATAGTGACAGAGATCAATTCCTCTCCTTTCAGAACTTGCTAAGTGTCTTTGATAAGTCACTTAATTCCCTTGTGACTTAGTTTCCCCACTTTTAAACTTGACTATTTGACAAGTGTACCAATCAGGGTTATAGCATCAGAATAAAATATTTAAATTCCTTCATTTTTTTCAGAACCTTGGGGTTAAGAAATGTTACTAATTGGAGTCCATAATTAGAAGCTACTAATTTTTGTCATACAGGTTTATTATCCTTTATCACTATATATATATCTATATATACATATATATATATATATATATATTCCCTATATCTGTACTTAACCATGCTAGGGGTTCACCCTTTATGCCATGCAAAGCCAGTAGGACAAATGAGACATTTTTCCTATCAACACCAAAAACGTGGCTTTTACAACATATATCTATCTATCTATATATATATATATATATATTACAAAATACATAGACTTGCCATATTTACAATTATATAATAAATTGCTATATTTAAAGTATAAGTTTGTTCTTTATATAAATCTTAAATAAGTCATGTGTATTTAAATGTTACATTTATAACGTAGATTATATAAAATGCAACTATGAATGGAAATATATAAAGGTTAAATACTATTTATGTTATAAATATGCCATATACAAATATATAACTATTCTATGTGGTAGTATTATATAGTAATAGTAAAACCTCAATGTTCTATTCAGAACTGGCATCCTATGATTTTAAAGCAGATACAATCAAATGAGATGATGAACACAGCTTGGTCTCTAAAAAGCCATCTGGCTTATTTGCTTGAGGACAGGAAACCCTATCCTTCCAGACTGGGGGCAAATGTAGACATTCAGGGGACAAGGCGGGGGGATACTTGATTGTGGATGAGTTCATTAAGATCTTTCGTTGCTGGATCCTGCCGCCTACAAGGTGTTGATAAGCTATGCAATGGCTGCTTTCTTTATTCCACCCATGCATTCTAAGCTAAGCAAATATTCTTTCAGTGAGTCTCCAAGGAATAAGCTGCAAATAACCTTGTGTTTAGTCTCATCCTCAGGGGACAAGTAATCAACAGTGAAAGCAGGCAGGCTTGCAAGGGGCAGAAATGAGCTTAGTCTAGTTTTCTTTAAATGGGTTACAGTTTCAGCTGTTCTCATTCTCAGGCTTCATAAAAGGGAAGCAAATGACATTAGGAAACCAGACAAATAGCATCCCCTGGTTGCTTTCAAGTCATACCCCACCATTATTTCCTGGAGAGTTGTGAGTAGTGATTTATCAAATTATTCAACAGATAACCCAGCTATCTGACTGCAGCTGCACTTCTAGAAGTCAGGGCGGCAGCAGCCTGTCTCCAGCTGCTCAGAGGCGCCTAGAGAAGCACACACACACATGATTTCAATGTCAGTGGATATTTGAAAGTGCATTCTTTTATTGTCGGGCTACACAATTTCAGGGAGCTTCTTGGAGTTTAAACTTGACACCACAATTGGGAAGGCTAAATATAACTAGAAGTAGAATTCTCAAGTGTGCATTTGAGAGTCTTGCCATTTGCTGAGATCTTATTTTTCATTCCTATGATCTCTAACACTCTACAACCTCTGTTTTTCATAACCCCTTTTAGAAGTCATAAATTTTTTATTCTCTCACCTTCTTTCTACCTCTCCCACTGTCTGCTCTTTTAACACATTTGAGAGATGTTTTCCAAGAGTATAATAACAATAGGTCCAGAGACCAAGCTCATTTCACCCAGTATTGAGTCAGATCCAGTATCTCCAGAACTGGATGAAAGGTATTCCCTTCTCGTTCCTGTAAAATAGCTTAACTCTATGTATCGTGAATCAATTTTGAGAGTAAATAGGTATAATATATAATATCAGTCACACATAAATGTAATTTCAAAATAGGCATAATTTATTCATTTATTCTTCAGTTCATTCACACAGCCACTATTGATGGAGTAATACTTATGTCTGAGTCCTCTACGCTGCCTTAGGATTTAATTAGAACTTAACTTCTGATTTGATCTAAGTTATAAAATATACTTTAGGACAACTATAATATGTTCCAGGAACTAATCTACTTTACCTTTAATAGATTCTTAAAAAACAGAAAGTGATGATATTTCAAGCTAATCTTCTTTAGTAGATGAAAAGTGAGCATAGAGAGGTCAGAGCTTCCCTAAAGCTCCGTCGCAGGCAGTGTGATGAGTCACCTGCATCCCGGGTACCCGAATCCTGGCACACAGCTCTTTCCCTTTGGCCATGTTCCTGCCTTCACCAACCTGTGATTCATTCTGTCCTTGCCGGACATGTGTTTTTGTATTCATGCCTTTTTCTCACCCTGAGTTTGCCCTTAATGCTGCCTGACTCAACTCTGCATGACTAATAAGTCAGGTGAAGGAAGACAGATAGTGGTCCCCATTCTCAGCATATTCGCTGCAATCCGCAGGAGGCAGAGAGGTTAAAGATGTGTTTCTGACCTCATTACAGATGGTTGTGAGCCACCATGTGGTTGCTGTGAATTGAACTCAGGACCTTTGGAAGAGCAGGCAATGCTCCTGTATACATAATAAATGATTTTTTTAAAAAGCATATAAGCAGTCAGTTTTCTAGAAAAGATACTGTATGCTTGCTTTCTTTCTTTCTTTTTTTTTTTTTTAAAAAAGATGTGTTTCTGGTCACTGAGGTCCCTGGTGTAGCTTTTTTTCTCCAGGGGCAGGGATTTATCTCCCTGGATTGCAGGAACTCCTAACTGTCTCTTGGGCTTTTCTTGATTCCAATGCCCAAAAATCTTTATTGGGACAAGTTTAGTACTGTATATTGGAATTGTGCTGAAGTGATACAAAATGCATTTTGCGAGGGGAAATGAGAGCTAGGATGATGGCTGAGTGGATAAAATGCTTGCTCTGCAAGCATGAGGCCTGGAGCTGGGCACCTAGCATTGCATATAGATGCTGGGCTGACAAGGTGGCCCATCTGCAATCACAGCCCGTGGATAGATGGATTCTAAAACAAGTCGGTTAGCCTTATTAGCTACACTGGAAAGCTATGGGTCAATTGAGAGAGCCTGCCTCGATGTATAAGGTAAAGAGTGATTGAAGCACAGTCCTGCCTCCATCTTGGGTCTCCATATGTACACACATGTAGATATTGCATCCTATATGCATACCACACACACATACATACAGACTACTAAAGAAAAGAAAGAAAAACAAACAAAATGACAATGAAACCGAAAGTACACACCTAGCTCTGGACCTAGAAGATCTGTGTTAACATAAGGAGTAGTCACGAAAGACTTATGACATCATGACAGACTCAGCGAGACACTTGGGCATGAGTAAGGAATAGCATGGAGGCATGAGCTGTCAAAACATATGTTCAAAGATGAAGTGTTTTATTTTTGACACGTGTAAGTTGGCCATGGCTGAAGTGAGCTCTCTTGGCAAAGGAGGAGACTAAGACTAAGCTAGCCGAGAGTGTTAGGAAAAAGCGGAGCGCTTTCATTGCGAGTTCTGCCCTGTAGAGCCGACATACATCATCTAAACCCACAGAACGGCTGGGATCTCAGAGGCACTGATGATCTGAAGAAAGATGAACACTTGGACTAGGAAAAAAACTGCTCATCTTTTTAGAGAATTTCATTTTCCTAAATCCTGGGAGCTCAGCACAATCATTTCTCTGACTCCCCTTCTTTCAGTTACCCATGTTATGTTGACACTCATGGGAAATGCAAGAAAAGTTTATGTCATGGTGAGATGCCGGCTCCTGGTGTCAGCTTTGCCTTCATCTATCACCACACTTGAGCAATAATTCCAGAAAAGGAAGGAGAAACAACTTCAGCCTCGATGTACTAACTACTTACTATGGGTAGTTTTCCTCAGTCAATGAGAGACACAAACGTGGTAAGTGCACAGGGAGATGCTGCACTGACCGTCACATAAGCACAGAAGCTGATCTTACTGAATTACGAAAAGTCAAAGCAGATGTGCATAAATTATCGTCCACTGTGTAATCTAAACAGCAAAGCTGTGAAAGCTGCACTTAGCGATCTAGTTGAGATAAAACTAAACAGAAATGTCAAGGGCTACAGTGGTCTCCTCTTTACATGAGGTATTTACCAGGGAAGGGGTTGTTTTCCAGGCAGATGGATAGCCTGAGAAGTGAGCAGCCAGTCTGGTCCACAGTCTGTCTCCTTATAGAAAAGACGGGATGGTTTAACTGGATGAAGTGGAAGAGGAAGGTGGAGGAGACTAGCTGAGGCTGACTTTGCACTTTTTATTTTTTTTGCGAAGTTTGTAATAAATAGATTCTGGAAACCCTAGAACTGCAATGACATTTGTTATTCCATGCAAATGATCAACAAAACTGTAACTTTATTTAGACTGGCCAGGACACATAGTTGTGTGAGCTAGAAAGCTTTGTAAAACCCAATTAAAAATTACAATACTCAAATTCTCACTGAAAAGTGCAATTAATAATTAAATTATTGCTTGAATGTCTTCAAGTGAACAATAACATTTATACAGACGGGAAAGTGGTAAAAGTTTCACATGAGGCACAGGGGCATCCCAATACGTGAGATCCTTCATGCACACTTAAAATATCTAAAGGAAAGTGGGTTTTTCCTTTCAAATAGTCTATAGTGTTTTACATACT
Organism: Arvicola amphibius; assembly: GCF_903992535.2. NCBI lineage: Eukaryota > Metazoa > Chordata > Mammalia > Rodentia > Cricetidae > Arvicola > Arvicola amphibius. The sequence continues at coordinate 98,453,513 of NC_052052.2, read as the reverse complement.
ACTCCACCTATATTATTCTAGGAAGGCCATAGTCTGTGTCTTGTGAGTCTTGCTTTCAAGTTATTGTTATGAAAGCTGAAAAGAGTAAGCAGAAAAGCGCCTTTCTGATACAAGTATCGCAATGTCTACTCTTTATGAGGAGCTTAAAAAACATCAGCGTCTGTCTGATCAATCCCCTCCTGGAAAGCATTATTGGGGCTGGGGAGATGGCTCAGTAGTCAAGATCTCTTGCTGCTCGGTCATAAGCACCTGAGAACCAGAGTTTGCATGACAGCACCCACAAGGTGCAGCTCACAGACACCCATAACTGCAGCTCCGAGTACCTTTTTCTGGTCTCCGAGGACATCTGCACACACATGTGCATGTATACTCATGCAGACACATGCATATAGACACACATAAATAAATAAAAACCCAAATTCAGAAAAGTGTGACATAGAAAATGTAATGAAGTTAAGCTCTGTTTTTGTGTCACGGAGATGGAGGTGAAATCGGCCATGGGCAAAGAGAAAACCCTGGGAAAAGAGCCCAGATGATTTATTGTAAGAAAGTCCTTCTGTTATTTTAATCTTCTCAGAGAATGGGATTTTCTTGAGGATTGGTTAGATCTCAGACCATTGGTTACATCAATATTCAAGGAAAAAATTCAAAATATTTCCCAGAGTCCAGTAAAAATTGGACACTTATGCAATTAGTATAAGCAGAGAACTGGCTATTTTAAAAAGCTGGCATTCCTGTGCTAATTTTAGGCAGATAATTATCTTTCATATACAGTGGCAATAAACTGGGCTTTTGTTTTCAGTTTATCCTCACCCTTAGCCACCCTGCTACCTCACAATGACTCTGAGACCACCCTCTCCATCCCAAATATCTTTTCAACCATCTCTTAAATATTTTCACTTAAGTACCTGACAAGCCCACCAGCCCCAAATATGGCAAACTGAATACAGCATTCTTCATGACTAAGAATAGACTTAGGTACCACCTGAGTAGACTTACATGACATTATCATCCAATGAGTTGCCCTTAAGACCGCGTCTTCAACTTGCATTCCCTCGTAAGGTCCCATCAAGCTCCAAATGCTACATTTCTGATGCATTTGGCCTTCTAAAGACCTTTAGTATTTCGATTATTTCTTTACCTACATTCCCACTTGTGCCCGTTAGACCCTCGACCATTTCCCAAGAGGACTTTTGTCCTAAGCTCCTCTTCCCTTCCTTAGGTTGTTAGGTTCTTGAAGCATTCCTTTTTTTCTAGTCACCAGATCATTCCATACACTCTCAAGACTCCTCACCGCTCTAGGAGTAAAGCAGCCATTGTCAGTGAGGCCTTCTAGCTGGGCTTCTTCTGTGTTTAAATGAAAATCAGCTGGGATTAACTGGGAGAAAAAAAATTAAACAAAGAAGAAATGTAGAAGTAACAAGAAAAAGACTTTCATGTCTCAAATGCTCACCTAGTGTTTCCCTAAAACTTATTTTCCAGCCCCTTGCTGTTTGAGAAGAATCCGTCTTGAATAGCAGGGTCAGGCTGTTACTGGTGCTCTTCAGATCCCGTGGAATGGTGGAACCACAGAATTTTCCAAAGGACCTATTTCCAATGCTAGGACCGTCGAAAACCGTCAGGTAGTCATTGTCGCAAAGCGGGGAGGGAGCCACTTCAAAATTACTGAACCTGTGAAGTACACACGGTTATTTCTCATGTCCTCTTTTGTGTGCCCATTAAATTGTACCTGTAGTTCTTATAAAATTAAATAAAAACAAAAAAAGACTGACAACATAGCATTCAAGCTTCACTTGGAAAGAAATCTTATAAACAAGGTGTATTCAAATATGAAGTCAATATTTGTTGGATAACTGTAATATACCAATAACTGTAATGGGACCTGAGGATGTAAAGATGAATAAAAATACAATTCTGCATTTTAAGACAATCTAGACCTAGGTTCAAATGAGGTCAATTTTTAGATAATCTTTTATTCTTTGACGATCCTTACATACATAATACACTTTGATCATATCTCCCCATTATTCTCTCAACCACCTCTCTCCAACTGACTTCCTTCCTGTTTCTAACTATCATCTCACTACTTCCATGTGCTTTTTTGATATGCTCTATAGCATTTAACTAGAGTTGCTTGCATAATTATGGACAGGGTGTTACTCCTTAAACAAGGGCAAGTTACTAGGAACACGACTCCTTCCAGCATTTTTTGCCATTGCCTTTCTATAGCTCCTAAAATTGAATGTTGACAAGCTGGCCTATGTTATCACCCTAAAAACATGCAAGGTTTTTTGAGTTTCACCTAAGCTATACGCTTCCTCTTTGATTTTGCTTGAGTTATTTGGTAAGTGGCACTGCTGTCTCATTATTTATGTAACGAATGCTGAGACAAATGAAAGAAATTCTGGTTTATATAACTCGATTGTGGTTCTTCCAGCCTCTTGTTTCCTTCTTCTAAAATGAAGTTTATAGAAACACCAATGCAACAATGTGATACAGTCAAATTACGGCATCTGGTATACAGCAGGTCCTCAGTAAAATTAAATTGTGGTTTTATAAAACAAGAACATGGAATAATTTGGTTTGAAAAATATGCAGCAGAGGTGACAAGGAATGAACTAAATTCTGTTATGTCACTGGCCTGATCTAACAAGAAATTCACACATAGCTCCTTGAGTGGATCACTGGAGGCTCCCGGCACAACCGCTGCCCTGCCTTCCGAGCACAGGGTAGGGATAACTGTATGTGCACACACCAAAGTCCGGTGTGGCCATAGAATGTACCCAGGCTACAGGAATGCTAGCAGAGGGTAAGGCCCTGCTTGTTTTGATATACAGAGACTCACAGGAGCAAGCAGATGAGTGAAATTCCCATCTGCCCTGGACACTGAGTGAGCACAGTCGGCCAAGCGTCTTGTCAGCCACACCGAAACCAGTCATACCAAAGAGAAGTAACGTGCTAAACCAGTGTGCCTTGGCTGCTTGCTACCACATCCAACGTTCCTGACGAATCTATCCTGACTTTTCCTCTGATGGCCTTAGTTAGTATTTTATTCTAGGCCTGTGCTTCGACATTTTTGTTTGTTTGTTTGGTTTTGGTTTTGCTTTGTTTGTGAGACAGGGTCCTGGGACTCCTGATGTAGGCCAGGTTGGTTTTGAACTCACAGAGATCAACCTGCCTCTGCCTCCTAAGTGCTTTAAAAATGATTCCTAGATACCCAAAAAGGGAAGACTTCATATGTGCCTTTATCTTTGAACCATATGGTAGTCTTAGTTCTGCTTTCTTAATAATTTCTGTTAGCAGATTTAATGAACATATGACAATATGAAATAATTCTGAAATATCAAATAGCTAAATATTTCCTTTTTATGAGCATTAAAATAACCCTAAGTCTTTTCCTAAAGAGTTTTGGCTAGTCAGATAAGCGTTTTCAAACTGATGATGAAGGTCCAGACCAAAAAAAATCCTGATCCCTTTTATCAAATGTAATATTTACTGTTTTCTTTAGAGAATATTATTGTAGGACAAGAGAAAGACCATTTCCAATGACATTTTTGTTTTTAATTGTTATTTTTTATATATTTGATTTTATTGTGTATGTATAGACAACACATTTATTTTTACAAAAGAAAAATGTAAAAAGAATGACAAAATCTGAGTTTTCAGGGGCACCCAAATCTGTTTTGACTTTCTATCCCAAAAAGCACAGAAAACTCTTAGAAAAGTCTATTTTTCCATGTGTGTCCAACATGTTTTCAAAGCCTGTGTATATATTGTTTTACTAGTATATACACCTTCGCAATCTCTGTAGCAGTATCTGTTTCATAGAATTAAAACTACTAGATGTACACTGTAAATAATTTTCAAAAAATGCAAAAAAAAAAAAACCTGTGACCATGGATCTCCAGGGTCAGGGAGGAAATGAAAACCTGTGTGTACGGATGTTTTATATACATGTCATGTCTCTGTAAACGATGATCTGGATGTTTCTCCTCCAAATTCCTATGCTGAAATGAAATCTTAACTCTAGGCTGGCAGTGTTGTGAAGTAGGGGCTCCTGGAGGAGACTGGGTTATGAGGGTTCAGTCTTTGTGACTGGAATTGGTGTGTTTATGAACGAGTTCTGAGAATGCTGCCCCCAACCCTCCAATGCTGAAGGACGAGTCTGGCAGAGCTAGGAGGGATTGCCTTCTGTGAACCAGGAAGTAGATTAGACCATCTGATGCTGAAACTGCCTGTCTTGAGCCTCCCAGACTCCACTATGAGAATTTTGTTGCATCTAAGTCATTTATCTGCACGTTGTTATAGCAGCCTGTGCATCCTGTACATGTAAGAAACACACACTAGCACAAGCAGCCTAGACAAGCTGTACTTGATCTGCCATTCTGGGGTGAGCAATCCCTTCTCCGGCATCTTCTTCATAGTAGTCTGGCAGCTTGTGTTCCTTTAATCCTAAAACTTGCAGGACCTTTATCCCTAGGGCACATTTTCTTCACAAATAATCTCAGGTGAGATTGACATGTAGTTTCTTTCACGGTCCCCACCTATAAACCGCTTTCTTTTCGTGGAGCTAAATCAATCTGATGAGTCATGCCTTACATTTCATGGACCCAACAGACATACAAGATGCTAAAAGTAAGCTTCGGAGTTCATAATCATCAGGAAAGAACCTATCAGTGACAAATCGGGGACAGATGAGTAAGCATTGTCCCGGCTTGTCGAGCTTCTATGTGTGAAACTCTGTATTGCCCAGCAACTAGTCTAACTTTCAGATTCCTACCTCATGCTGAAAATTTCAGCTTTCAGTGAAATTGAAGAGCTAGACATCAACCACCCAGAAGAAAGAAGCCTAGCACGTTATCCCTCTGGACAATGGAGGCTGCATCCTTCTGAAACCAGTCTCACTTGGAATAAGGAGAATCAAAGATAACTTACTAGTGTTGTAATATATCACATTAAGCAACAGCTTGGAGTTGCTTTGATTCACAAATAAAAACAAATTTTATGGGATAAAGTTTATCTTTAAGAGACAAAAGGCAGTAGAATTACTCAGGACATGGCTTTGGGAGGACACCAGACACGGAGCCAAATTTTCACTCTTTATTTAAATATGTGCTACTTTGGGGAAGCTGTGTGACCTTTTTAAGACACACATATAAGTATGCTTGCGTATTTATCATGATGGTTTTAACAGCACAATAAAACATCTGAGGAAAGAGTTGAGCAAAGCTTCTTGTGTATATATAATAAATGTTGAACAAATAGCAACAATTTTTCCTAGTCCTTTGTACCCTCTTTGATGTTAAGGAGTGCTTTTCAGTTGACAACCATTATAGGAAGCTATGCCAAACTGTTAAGAAATTACAAGTAGTGTTTTACCTGGCCAAGCTCCCTTTTTAACCCCAGTCCCCTCTGGATTAGGCAGAGGACCAGAGGACTACCTTGTAGGCTTTCCTGCCATATGGGATCCCTCTGCCTTTCTTCAGATTCCAGCAAAGCCACTATGAGAACTCATATGCCCCATCAGTAAGGTAGCTTTTCTGTGAGCAAAGGCGAAAGGATTTTCTCAAGGCAAATCTGTCTCACATACCTAAGCAGAATCACTTTGTTGCTGCTAACGCCAATGCTGTAAACACAGTAGACGTTGTTGGGGTATCTGGAGTAGAAGGAAGGACTGCTAATGACCCCGTAGGATTTATTGTAGGTCCCACCACAAGCTGAAATAGAAGACAAGCAAATGAACAGATAATAATCATTACTTATTACATAGGCAAATCTTTTGGGGGAGGGAATAGTCTAAGCTATTGTTTGCTACCCCCTAAAAGAGTTCTTATTAATTTCAGGTGACCTTAACTTCCTCCATTGTGTTTAAAAATAATTTTGAATTTCCAAGACAGGAGAGAAATGTAGAAGAACATTTAAAACATTTGGAAGGGAATAAGTCTAAGTAAAACGAAAACAAAAAACAGAATTAAAGCAACAAGAAAGACTATTTTATATGTTGGGATATCTGTCCCTTCACTCTAAATGACAGATTGACAGAGAGATGGTGTGGCAACTGGATTCTCAAATAAGGCAGGCAGACCCCCAGGTGAGCTTCATTCATAGGGGAAGACTGCAATGTAGAAATCCAAATGAACACAGATTCAGGGCCTCTGTGTTGGGGATAAAATGTTATAGGTGAAATGCTAGAAGTCAACTACCTCTGTGGGTCAAATGCCTAACTCTTAGGGTCTACAGATTTGTATTTAGTTTGAAATTAGGAAAGCTTATTGATGCCCAAATTTGTGTTGTCTTCAATAAGCATGATGATATTTGGCCCACTCTCTAACTCCAGCCGTTAACAGCCCATAGCCCTTTGTTATACCCAGCAGTCAACAATGCAGTCACAGCAAAATATAATGACGTACCATTATAACTAATAAGGCTAATAAGGCATTGTTTTTACATGGATTGTATCCAGCCAGGTTCAGATGTTCCCACCTAATGATGGTATTTCCATGAGCATGCTTATTTGTTTTAGAATTCTAAAATTACATGAAGTTTCTTTATTTTGATGATGTTTCTATGGTTACCAATGAACACACTCCACAAACATATCACCAAGATTAGATACAATTTGTGGCTTGTTATTTAAGGATTTTTTGTTTATTTGGTCTGGCTTCAACTCTACCCATTTGCAGGGCAAATTCTTTTCTGTGCCAAAAGTCTTCATACATTCTGACCTCTGGATATAGCAGCCATAAATTAAATGTCATATGGGTAGCAACTGCTTTATTTCACTCAATGTCAATTACGTGATCTCTGGAAGCTTATCAGTGACTGAACAACTTCTCCACACACTACCAAGGTTTGAAGTCATTAGCAGCAACATTCTTTAAGTGATACTTTAAGGGGGATTGAACTGTGCTCACTGTACTTTAGGAAAACAAGGAGTACATGAGCAGAAGAAGAATATGTGTGTGTGTGTGTGTGTGTGTGTGTGTGTGTGTGTGTGTCAGTGTCTTAATTCTCCAAAGTAGTAGTTAAGAATAAAACAAATCTTCTTCTTCATCCAAGGCCATGAGAGAATACGTGTTTTATTAGATTGATGCAATCAGGCATAGCAAACATCAGAGATCATCCTTTCTAGCTGCTGACGTCAGCTGCTGAGAGCAAGCTATGAGACTCTTTTCATGTGTAAATCATGTTCTCTGTAGATGGGCAAATTGCGTTATTTGACGATAAACTACCTTATTTCTTCCTATTAGTCATTCATGTGGTCAAGCAAAGACAAAACAAACCCAGGAACAGTTTTGTGTGCTGGTTTTACTGAATGACCGTGTAAGATAAGATAATGCTACAAAATAATCTCAATTATTTTCAGAGGGTAATTTTAGCTAAAATTCAGGAGAAGTGTCTATTATATATATAGATATATATATAATCTAATATATATTAATTTATGCATATACATGTGTGTGTACTTGTATGTATGTGCATTACATGTAAATAGTGCCCACAGAGACCAGAAGAGGGTATTGTGAGCTGCTGTGTGAGTATAGGGAGCCAAACCTAAGTCTTTGAAAGAGCAGTAAGTGCTTTTAGCTACAGAGCCATCTCTACAGTCCCTAATGGTTTATTTTTAAAGGAAAATATCACCTTTTATATCATGTACCTAATTGATAATTTTTTGCATTAATGTCTCTGAATCTTTAATTTGATGACATAGGATGAATCATAAAATCTTCTTATGTGAATAACAGCAGAAAATGATTCCAAACAATAAGAGTATGGTTACTCACAGGTGATTCTGTAGGAAATCTTGAACCCAAAGTCTGTGGCATATGCATTGGAATAGAAGTTGAGTGACACCGGGCCAGCCACGGTGAGGGGATCCAGGGCTTCAGAACCACACAGAGTCACAAGAGGAGTGGAAGAGAGGTTGTGGCCTTTGATGATGTGCAAGCCATCATGATCACAGTTCCCAGTGATGGCTGAGCGATCTACACAGAACAGAGAATGACCAACATCAGAACAGAAATGCTGTAGACAAGCGATGCTATAAACAGGCAAAATACCACAGTTCTGTAACTGATCCAGAAATTACAACCAAATTTAAGAGGTGGTTTCCTATATTAATATGTAACTTCATTTCTAGATGAAATAATAGTTGTCTAAGAGACAAACATGGACAGAAAAGAGAAAGCAGGCAGAACTCTATAATAAATAAACTGAGTTGTTACTCAGAATTTCAGAATTTCCTTCCTCTACAGAACCATTCTTTTTACCTAGGAATCATAAACCAGAGGCAACTTGCCTCCAAGGGGAAATGGGATATCTGAAGACTTTTTTTTTTTTTTTTTTTTTTTTTTTTTTTTTTTTTTTTTTGCTGCCACATTGGAGAATGAGATAGAGGCCAGGGAAGCTGTTAAGCAGGCTTTAACACACCTGGGACCATTCCCATACTCTGAGCCTTTCTGTCACAAAAAAGAAAAAAGCAAATAACAAAAACAAAATCCCCCCCCCACAAATCATGCAGCCCAGAATGTCAACAGTGGTTCTCTTGAGAGAGACTTAGAGAGACTTCACACAGAGAAGTAAAGAGAGGCCATGAGCAGAACCTGAGAAATTCCTCGATGTTTCCTGACAGCCCTTTCCAATAAGTCACACAACCATCCATTTTAAAGCTTTGAAGATTATAAATTTGCATCAACATTGTCTTCTAATTTAACGCAAAGGAGGCTCAACCCAACAACCTTACTGTTTATCTACCAACAGCCCTTTCCCTAAAGTTGGGAAATGAGCAGAGACGTGCATGTTCTTAGGAACCTTCCCACAATGGAATCAGAACGTGGGAGGTGAAGATCACTGAACCTAGGTGAAAGGAAGTCCCATGGTGCTCATTCATGAAAGCAGAGCAGACCCAAACTCACTCACTCATTCAGTATCAATTGAGTGCCTATTAGGGCTCACAGAATTGCTTCTCTCCCTGGATAGTTTTCAATGGATGTCTAGTTGTAGGTGTGTATGTTTACATGCATGTATGTATAATATAAAAGTAAATGAATAAATTAAAAGTTATGCACTTGGACTGACAGCATAGACCTGTAGTCCCAGCTACTTGCGAGTCTGAGGCATATTGCAAGTTTGAGGCCAACCAAGTCTATAGAGCAAGTTCATGGCCAGCTTGAGTTGATTAGCCAAACTCCATCTCAAAACAAAAAGGGAAAATAGGCTTGGAGACTTAGCTCAGTGGTAGATTACTTGCCAAACTTGGTGTATATCCCTCAGTTCAATCCTCTGTGCTTGGGAAAAAAATAGAGGCTATATAAAACATAACAGGCTCCAGATGCATTTTTCTTTAAGCAATTTTATGTGATGCTTGTGTCTTTAAAGTTACTATATTTTTTTTCAGTTCTGGATGAAATACATAAAATGGTACTTTTGTTTATTAAAAACCAGAAGAAAGTTAGGCCTACAACTGCAGCTTCTCTGCAGACTGAGTCCGGAGTTATAGGCCTGCTTGATCTACATAAGAATTCAAGACCAGCTTGGGCAGCCTAGTGAGACCTAGTTTACAATAAAAACTTTTTTTTTTTTTTTTTTTTTTTTTTTTTGGTTTTTCGAGACAGGGTTTCTCTGCAGCTTTTTTTTAGAGCCTGTCCTGGAACTAGCTCTTGTAGACCAGGCTGGCCTCGAACTCACAGAGATCCGCCTGCCTCTGCCTCCCGAGTGCTGGGATTAAAGGCGTGCGCCACCACCGCCCGGCCAATAAAAACTTTTTATTACAATAAAAATTAATGGGTGTGGTTTTAGCTTAGTTTAGGGTGCTTGCTGCTCCTGCCCAAAGTTCAGTCCGCAGTGTGAAGATGAAAATGATTTTCTGTTTGCAATTTTATTTGCATTTGCATTACAGTTGAGAACATGTTTATTACTGTCTTCAAATAGTCATTTTAGACTACTGTGTATATATCTTTCTCATTAATAGCTTAATTATTTTGTTTCCTTGAAATAAATTGAATCTTTGGCTATTATCAAAAGATAAGAGATAAGTTACGGTGAATATGTGGGTATTTAAACTGGTGTAACCATTATGGAAAAAATGGCCCTCAAAAAATTAAAAATAGACCAAAACTATTCAGCAGCTCCACTCTTGGGCATATGCCCAGAGGAAATGAAGTCAGTGTGGTAAAGACCAATCTATCTTTCCACGTTTGTTGGAGAATTATTCATAATAGCCAAGACATGAAATCAACTCAGATTCTTTGCCTGATGAATAAAGAGAATGACATACATAGACAGACAGCTGAATGAGCACAACGGAATACTACTCTGTCTTTTTGAAGAAGGAAATACTGTAGTTTGTGGCATTATGAATAAATTTCAAGGCATTATGCTGATTGAAAAAACCATACACAGGAAAAACAAATAGCACACAATCTCATTTCTCTGTGAAATCTAAAACAGCCGAACTTGTCGAGGAGAACAGTGGTTACTATATGCTAGGGTGAGGAGATGTTCATCAAAGATCACAATACTTAACTCTACTTTTGTAAAATGAATAAATTCAGAAAATCTTCTGTACAACATGTGGAGTATAATTAATAATGATGTATTATTTAGCTGAATATTGCTAAGAGAATAAATTCTAGATGTTCTCACAATCAAAAAATTGTATGTTAGTAAATACTTTAGCAAACTTAACATTGCCATGCTGCAAGCTGTGCCTTTATCAAAGCCCTATAGCAGCACCACTGATACATAATTTTAATCAGTTAAAAATTAATCAAGTTTTGGGAAAGAATAAACATACCTTCTAAACGGAAGGACACAAAGGTCAGGATGATCAGAGACCCAGGTTCAACATCTATGAAGTAGGTGCAGTTCATGTTATTCTCATATGGCTTTGGGAAGTTTGGAGAGACGATGTCACCGCTGGAGCTATTGAACCTACGTCCACATCCTACCCAAGAATAAAAAGCCATCATCAGGAGATTCATTATCATCTATAGCAACTACTTCATAGAGAGAAAGATGTAAGTTTGCCATCTCATGAAGCCTCTACAGAAAATTTCTTGAGATACTCTTAATGGAGGAAGAACACCAAAAAAAATGACTCTTTGATTTATAAGTCAATATGTGAGCAAAACAAGAACTTACTAGAGTATCATGAGGAATTTTAGATGTTAAATAAGTACATATTTTGCCACACAATACACTTCAGGTCTCGCAATATTTATAAGAAGATAAATGACCAAAGATTAAATATAAATATGGTTCATATAAAGAAACAAACCATATAAAAATGAGTTGCAGGCTTGGGGAAATGAATCTGTCTGTACACTGTTTGCCTTGCAAGCATGAGGACCTGAGCTCAGTATTAGAATCCAGGAGAAAACAAAGCCAGACTTCATGGTGCACCCTCGGGACTCCAGCTGCGGGGAGAGGGAGTGAGGAAGACCCCTGGGGCTTGGCTGAGCAGCCAGTCCAGCCTATGAAGTGAGTTGCAGGCCAATACAAGATTCTCCATCAACAATAGAAAACAAAAAAGGAGGGCAGGCACCTGAAGAGTACCCAGGGTTGTTCTCTGGCTCCATTATGCACTCACTTATACACAGATACACCTGCACACACGTGCACAAGCACATACATGCACACACATGCAGTGTGATTTATCTCACAGTATTACTTTATATTTTATTTGAAAGGTATTATATTAATCACCTAAAGAGCTGATAGTGTTTTCTAAATGTCCTCATTAGAAAACTATTACTTCCTTACTTTTAAATCTAATCATAAGAACAATGATAATTGCTTTTAAAAACTTATTTAATATACTAGTCATGATATTTATCAGACTGTTGCAGCAAATACAGAAGGCAGGGGCAGTAGTGCACAGCTGTACTCCCAGCTATGCTGGAAGCAGAGGCAGGAGTGTTAGTCCAAGGCAAGCCTGTGCTGCAGTGAAGCTTCATTCAGGACTGCCTTAGGCTACTTAGACACTGAGTTCAAACTTAAAGTGTGGAGGAAAGGGCTGAGAATGTAGTTCTAAAGTAGCACTTTTCTGGTGTATAAAATCCCTTAGGTTCAGCTGCACTGTTGCAGAGGCTAATACCTCTGCGTTACTAAGGCAGCATTTATTTTCATATACTTCTAGCTAATGTATGCCACCCTTAGACTGGTAAATTATGACAGTGTATGTATCCTTTCACACTGAATGACTCTCTCTCTCTCTCTCTCTCTCTCTCTCTCTCTCTCTCTCTCTCTCTCTCTCTTTTACACACACACACACACACACACACACACACACAAGCCATCTGAACACCCAGGCTAGATCAGAAGTTGGCCATCATTACTCCCTTATCCGTCAACTTTATTCTTTTATTCACATCTGAAATATCTGTTTACTGCATTATTATTTCCAATTCTTTCTCCCAAGCTTTTCCCTGAACAATGCTTTGTAAATAGTGGCCCCGTGATTTAATTCAGCCAGATACACAGGCCACAGCATCTAGATCTGGAAACGGCTACAGTTCCCACTAACCTAATTTGTGCTCAGCTGTCAGAGTCGTAAAACCTTCTGGATCATACTCAGATGACCTGCATTTGAATTCAGCTCCAATAGCACTCTATTTTTCCCCCAAACTGGTTTCAAACTCCAGTTCGTCCTGCCTTTGCCTTTTCTGGAACATAGGCACATACAGCCGTGGCTGAATCACACTGACTTTTGAAGGAGGCTGTTCCTGCAGAATTAGGTGGCTCACTCATGGTTCTTCCTGGGATTATTATCAGGACAATCTTGATGGGGCTGTCACACTGTTCCCCAAGTCTATCTGAGGCACCTGCTCTTCCTCAACAGCTTAGATTCCAGTGCTACTTACGGCTTACGAAGGACGCAGAGAAGCCCTGGCCTGGCATATCCTCAGACTGGAAGACAGCAGCGAATATGTTTCCTGACGTGACAATGGGACTGGGAGCCACGTCTCCACAGCTTGTGGCTAACAGGGTATCGTTGGTCTCCGAGGTTCCTCCCCAGACCTGATGGGGTCAAAAACATGACTTAGTGTGCACAGTTTTCACCTGCCAATATTTTAACAGCTTTAGGCTTGAATATAATTATATTCAATTCTATAGAGAAAGAAAAAACCATAAGACTAAACCACATGCAAATCTGGAATATTTTCTTTTGAGAATGGTTTCAAATCTGCTTTTTAAGTGTTCTATTTTATCCTGGTTGCTCTAAGGAGGTTGTGCTTGGTTTTTATAGAGCTGGACAGTGAGGACTTCTTCTGATTGGTCTACGTTAGGTAACCCTGCCTTCTACGTGGGCATTCAAGAAGGAAGTGACTAGAGAAAATGAGCCAAAGATGCTGTGCAGTCTAAATCTCTCTATAGCAGCTGCAGGAAGACACTGACCTCTCTTAATTCCACTCTAGCTGGTACTAGTGATTTGTATTGCCACTTTTGATTTTTGTCAGCCTTGCAAAATATTTATCAGTTTTCTTGATTTTCTGCTGTTTTTTTATTGCCAAATTCATTAATTTCTATTTTTATCATTATTTTCTTGATTATTGGCTTTGACTTTATTTTAAAAATGTACATTCTTACACTGTAAGAATGGCCAAGATCAAAAACACCGATGACAACTTATGCTGGAGAGGAGGTGGAGTAAAGAAAACACTCCTGCATTGCTGATGGGAGTGCAAACTGGTACAGCCCCTTTGGATATCAGTATGGCAATTTTTCAGAAAATTAGGAAACTGCCTTCCTCAAGACCCAGCAATACCACTTTTGGGTATATACCCAAAGGATGCTCAGTCGTAACATGAGGACATGTGCTCAACTATGTTCATAGCAGCATTGTTTGACATAGCCAGGACCTGGAAACAACCTATATGCCCCACGACCAAAGAATAGATGAGGAAAATGTGGTACATTTACACAATGGAGTACTACACAGCAGAAAAAATAATGACATCTTGAAATTTGCAGGCAAATGGATGGATCTAGAAAACATCATATTGGGTGAGGTAACCCAGACACAGAAAGACAAATATCATATGTATTTACTCATAAGTGGCTTTTAGACATAAAGCAAAGAAAACCAGCCTACAATTCACAATCCTAGAGAACCTAGACAGCAATGAGGACCCTAAGAGAGACATACATGGATCTAATCTACATGGGAAGTAGAAAAAGATAAGATCTCTTGAATAAACTGGGAGCATAGAGACCATGGGAGAGGGCTGAAGGGTAGAGGAGAAGAAGGGAGGGGAGCAGAGAAAAACATATAGCTCAATAAGACCAAGAAAAAAAAGTACATGGAGTCTGTAGTATTATCAATTTACTTTTAAACAATTTTTTTTTTGCCATAATCTATATAATGATTGGTTTTATTTTCTTTGATTTGCTTTCATGTTTTTAACCCATGTGTATTTGACTCAGGGGTATTTGAAGGTGTTTGATGTAAGCGTATTTTGTCATACAGTGTACTTTGTCTTTGTTAAAATCCTCTCTGAATTTTGAGTCTTGGTCAATGACAGTTACAAAAGCCCTTTGTCTACCTCCCTTATACAACTTTTACACAGTCGACATGTTCCAGTCTCTTAAGTGTGTTACTGTAAGGGATCCAGGCCCCAGCAGCCAAGCCCATTCCCATACAGAGGAGCATTTGTAGCCCAGGCACCAGGAGTCTCTCTTTCACGAGCCCCCAGCTGGAGGCCTTCATGGGCACCTTTGCTAAGATTCCTTGTGAGGGGAAGGGAAAAGCTCAAAATGTTTCCCTCCACTTTAACTCAGCACTCAGAATTGTCTGTTTTTGTTTGGGGCTCACACAGCTGTGGATCAGTTTTCTCTCTATGCCCACCCCTTGACCGCTTCCACGTGCTTATCAAAAAGAATGAGGGGAGGAGTCCACACTGCTGCCCTTTTCACCTCTTGATTATGCTGTTTCAGGAAACAATTAAAGACTTGATTTCTGGGCTCACTCTGGCTGGTTGTTTTCGCTGAGTGCTCACTCTGATGTGTGCAAGGCCGACTCTCTTTCTACTATAGCTTTGCAGCTTGAGTTTATACCGTCAGAGAAAATATTCCCCGCCGTTTAGTTCTTTCATTTGTTGAGGTTTCATAACTTTCCATCTCAGTATGTGGTCTATCCTGGTAAGTTACAAAGACATCCAAAATGTGGATGCTATTGCGAATGTATGGTTTCTTTTACGTCTGTCAATTGTAACCTACTGCTTCACAGTCTCAGAGCTCCCTTGCATCCCGGTGCATTGTCTAGCTGTTGCCCCATGAGCTACTGAGAGTCAGGTGTTGAAATCTTAGCCCAACTGAAGAGCTATCTACATAGCTCTATCAAGTTTTGCTCTCATGTTTGTGGCTTTTATTATTTCAAGAAAGAACATTCAGTCTCCTTTTGTATTCCTGGTAGACTGTTTTATTCTCATAAGATATCTCTTTCCTACAGCAATATTTTTCAAGCTGTGGATTTCATTTTAGCAGGTGTTAATGTGGCCATTACTGCTTTTTTCAAAAATTAATATTTCCATGATCTGTCATTTTATATCCTCCTCTTTCAACCTATTTGTATGGTTGGATTTGAAGTGAGTTTGTTTCCTCCTGCATGATGTTTTAATTCCAATAATCTGTCTGTTTTAATTGCTGTAACTAAGTTGCTGAAAACACACAGACACATTGTGCCTCCTTGATCCACTGTGTAATTTTTCTTGATGTCCTTAAACTCCCTATGCAGCCAAGAATGGACTTGACACCCTGATGCTTCTGCCTCTACCTCTTGAATGCTAGGTTTACAAGTACGTAAAAGCTGCTTTCGAGGAAAGCCTCCTATCCAACTTCCTGCTCACCATCAGTTTTTTGCTCAGGTCTCTCGTGATTGTTTTCCTGTATGTACTCTTGATGTCTGGAACAAAGGTTGTCACTGACTATTTCAATCTCCTGTCATTCTTAGAGCATATATTAAATTTTCCTTGTGATGAGACCATATCCTGCTTATACTATACTTCATTTTAGGAAAGAAAGACAAAAATAGGAAGAAAGAGGGAGAGAAAAATCAAGGGGGAGAGAAGAAAGGAAAAAAGGAATAAGGGGAGAAAAAAATGAAACAGGAAAGGACAAACCATCCATCAATGCTCATGACAATTTCAGAAGGTCAGAGAAAATCTCCTCAATTATTCACTGTGCCCGATCAGAAGATGGGAGACTACAGGAAGCATGGTCTTGGTGGTTCACATCTTGTGTGCTAACAGTCGGGGTCTCTTGCTTTCACATCTAAACAGTTCAAGCAGTAAAGCTGTATTCTTTTCACATCGAGAAATGACCGAGTCCTCTGCAGCCAAAATGCTTACATTCACAAAACCAGTTAAACAAACGGCACCAACCTTCACAAAGCTGTTCAGACACTGGCTGTCACTGCTAGGGATTCGGAAATTGCTGTCAAAGCTAATCTCCCAGTGTTTGCTTTCATGCGTGATGGCTGTCCAAGAGCATCTGCTGTTCGTGGGGAATGGCTGAGGCCAATGAGGAGATTTGATCGTACCATTATCTGAATGGAATGTTCCACCACAACCTGGAAATTTTCCATTTAAAAAAATCAATCTTCAAGATAAAATATCAAATTTAGAAAGCAGAGATGGCTAGAGAATATTTCTAAATGTGAGATTATAACTAATCTCTTCTTGTGTGTGACTCATCTTTGGGGCAGGGACGAAGCAGGAGCCATAGATGTGAAGTATGTTAAAGGGAGGGCTGTCACTGCTTCTGTACACACACACAGCCCAGTTGAGGTCACTTGACCTGAGTCTTGTACACTGTAGCAAATAGACCACCACTCTATCTCCAAACAAGTCATCTTTTTCTATGTTGCCGTGTAGCAGGTAGATAGGTAGCCAGGCCACATTCACTCTGTGTTTTCTTACCACTCACAGATGTGAATACAGCTGTGCAATCACTCATAATTTTAGTTTACTACAGTGAACAAAAGAAAAGGGTTTTTGAACTAGGGAAAGTGCTCCTACTGAGTAACCTGACTCGTTCATATTGAAACTGATTGATTGTTCTGAATAAATCATAAGAATATTAAGAAAAAACTACAATTATTTTTCATAACCTTAAAACACACACCTAAGAGATAACAAAGAAAAGTAAGAATTCAGAACAGAGTGAAGTTATATAAAGGGGAATGGCCTGAATCTTTTGCTTTTGAGCCTGTGGTTCATCTGTAATTCCCTGAGGTGTAAGCTCGGTCTTAGCTCTTTGAAAAGTCTGCCTGTTAGTTGAGAGTGAGACTATTTATCTCTTGTTATCCCCTGGACAATATGTATATAGCAACTATATACATTGCATTTATGTTGTATTATGAATTAGACATAATCTGGAGATAATGTTTTCTGGAGGACACTCATACCCTAGACACAAGTACTGCATCATTTTGCTGGAGAAACTTTAGCACTTCTAGATTTGTTTGAGTGGAGTCCTGGAGCCCATCCCCCATCAGTACTAAGGAATGATTATGCTTTAAATTAGTCATGAAAAGTAAATGGTAAGTATAGAAAGGGGTTTTTGTTGTTTATTTTACCTAATGTGCTTGTATTCCATGTAGCATAAAATCCACGACTTTGCCCTAGATGGTTTGTGTTAAAAGTCACCAGAAGTTTGTTGGAACCAGACTGTACTGGCCCTGGGATTGACCACCCACAGTACCGTCCTATGATGGGTGATTCAGGGTAGCCACCATTTCTGACAGTAACCGAGTCCGCAGTGCAAGTTGGGTCCATCTCAAGATGAAAGTCACTAAATGTGAGCTACAGAAGACAAAAGACGCGATGAGTCACCCTGAGCTGTAGGAGTTCATCTCCCTCCAGGCAGACAAGGTTCTACAAATATTTTCATTTTGTCATAATTCACATTGCTTTGTATTTCTGATTCTTAGATTATTTTTTCCTCTACACTGTTTTCCTTATTAAAAGTTCTCTTGTGAATTTAGAAAAAGTGTATTTTTCTTTTTCATGAAGTAGAGTTATTTGAGAGAACTCCAGAAACTTGTTAGGCTGGAATGACAGTTCATGTCAATACTGAATTCGCCTCTTTCCCGGAGGCTGAATAAGCTTCTACAAACACCTTCTCCTAATTTGAGAAATGATAACAGTCTTCATTAATTGTAGACTAGTAGATAGCAATATCTGTACTCTAAACAAAGAATTTTATAGAGAATTTTATCTGATTATAAATTCAAAACCTACCCTAACCATTTATTTATACACACACACACACACACACACACACACACACACACACACTTCCATGGTCCATTAGCCCAGCTATAAGAACTCACAGTGATGATGTGCCCTTCTGGGGCTTCCAATAGCCATGAACATTGGGTCCATCTACCATAAACATTTGGATAGTTAGGACTTGAGATCACTCCACTCTGACCTGTCTGTATTCCACCACAATCTGAAATGAAATTTGTAAACCTCTAAATAAGAGAGAAGAAAACATTCACATAGCCGAAACAATACTTAATGATAACCATCTTACTTTCTGGTAAGAAATATAATCAGCCAATCAAGCAATAAAAACCTGAACCAGAGTAAAGTTAGGATGGAAGAATTGAAACAAATTAATCAAACCCCTAATAGTAGTCACCAAACAGAATTCCATAGTACAGACAGCCTCAACTTAGCAGAAAATAGAGGGTGGTGTTCATTGTAAATGAGAGTAGTTAGCCACCGTATATAGATAACAATGTACTGGAGACAAATGAGAAGACATTGCCTTTCCTGAGAACACCAGACCATAGACATATGGGTGACAATCACTTAGGTTTCAAAGAACAGATTATTGTAGCAGGTTAAAAAGATGCTTGGTCTATGACATCATATGATCTGCCATTCAACATAAACAACACTGCTTGTTTGTCTGACTCTTCTTTCAATGGGATGAAAAATAATGAAGGGATAAAAATTTTTGCACGAGTAGATTATGTTTGAGCTTTTTTCCTCCTTCAACCATGCAGTTGGTTGCTGTGGAACAGTCTTTCTGCACGTCGTGACGATGTGTTTTTGTCAAGGCACCTTCTGATGACATTAATAAAGAGCTGAATGGCCATTAGCTAGGAAGAAAGAGGCGAGGCGGAACTTCTGGGGACAGAGAGCTCTGGGAAGAAGAAAGGGGGGAAGTTGCCAACCAGATGTTGAGAAAGCAGGCTAGGCAGTACAGAGTAAAGGTAACCAAGTCACATAAAAGAACATAGATTAAAAGATACGGATTAATTTACATTAAGAGCTAATGGCACAAGCCTAAGATAAAGCCAGGTATTCATAATTAATAAGAGGTCTCCATGTTGTTTTTTGTGAGCTGGTGGCCCAAAGAATAATCTGTCTTCATTTGGTTATAACACAACAAACAGTACATGAAACTATAGCAAAACATACGTTGCTTTAGTCAAACTCAACAGAAAGAAGAGTGGGATTCTAAAATCTGTCAACAAGCACACTCAAACGTAGAGGAGCAATGCCAAACAGAAAGTGTGGCAGATTGAGAGGATTATAAGAAAGACGTGGTCTTAGGGTAGGGATTAAGGTTCTGGAGACAAGGCAGGAAAAGGAAGTAAGACTTCCTGTTTCACAAAAGGAAGCATTGTCACAAGTTTGAAAGGATTGCCAAGCCAGTGAAAGGAAGCAGAAAAAAACCTCTGGTAACCAAGACAAGCAGTCTTATTGCCCACCGTGGACGGAAATTCTACACAAAAGTTCTGAATGCCACACATGCAGGTCTAACACAAATTACTAGAAATATGCAGTAATCTGAATAAAACAATCTATGACCATATAGGATTTATCCTCAAATGTAAGACTGCTTTACAAAAGAAAACATGTCCATGTAAATTGGGGACCAATTACATATAAAACCAAGCCATATAAAACAAAGCAAAAAGACTACAGTTTGAAGAAAACACAATTGTCTACACAGAGAAACCGAGAGAATCAAAGAATTAAAACCATAAAACTACAGTAGGGTCTCTGAAATAAAGGTAGGTATATAAAAACCATAAAGTTCTTTTCCTGGTATCCAGTAACAACTGGTTAAAAACTTAACCTGAAACATTTCATTGAAATTATCAGTGAAACTATTATGAGCTAAACATGAATTTATACAGCTGTATGGGGTATCTATCAGGCTTACCGGTAAAGTTGTATTGTATGTGGAATCCAGTATATTCTACACGCTCGTTGGTGACAAAGTGGATCCACACCTGAGGGTAGGGGATAACCAAAGGTACCGCTGGTGCCGACAAGCTGCAAAACTTCTCTATCAGGGGCCCATCAGCATCACCTGATCAAGATAGTATGCCAAGAGACATTACTCACAGGGTTTCGGACAAATATCTTTAATTAATAGAAACAATACAATCAACAAAAAGTACTCCTTCATACATCTCAAACCGGGTACAGTAGCAGACATTTCAAAGGAAATCCTCTACTGTCTTTATCAACACACACAAAAGGGTTCTCTGACACACGGGGTGTGGCGATGCCTGGACCATTGGTGCCAGCTTATTCCAATTTACGTCTTCAAAATCACTTTCACGTATCTAAACAGAAATGCAATCAACTTCACAGCCCTTTAGCTGTGTGCTGTGTATGGGAGGAAGGAAGATAACGCCAATCCTGATAACAAATACGCTCTTAGGATAAAGGTGATGATTGCCTAAACTTCTCAAGACTCTCCGCTGCATTTGGTCATCGAAAATGAGCAGAACATTCAGCACTCAGGCCAAGAACTGCCAGGGTTAAGCTGAACAAGTCTCATGAAGATTGCTTTTCACAGAAACCTGATTAACATTTAGAGAGCACCTGGCAAGTGCGCATTTATCCGCTCCCTATTTATTCTGTCAGATGAACATCACTGACCTTATAAATCAATGGAATAGAGTATTTCTACTGTCTGTAAATCAGGGGGAATGAAGAGAAGATTGAATTTCACTGGCAGAAATTGATTATATAGCTGTTCCCCTTTATTCTGCAAATGCCCTGGCAACAGGTTGAGGTAGTGAGTGTTTATCAGCGTTTCTTGGAAGGCATTCCCAAATGATGACTTCCATGTTTATACCAGTGTGCCTCAGAGAGCTGGGATGATTCTCTTGGATGAATGCCCAGTCTGCCACCCAAGATTATACCAAAGCCCTTCACAAAATCTGTTTTCTGTGCTCTCAAAAGAGGCCATCAGTGACTGGGCAGGTCTTCTCAATTTTGGCCATGATGCAGGGTTGCTGTTATGTATCTCACCACTACATTATTTTATGTAAGACTGGAAAGAAATTATCTTTAAATCATAGATATGTGATGGAGGAGAGTTATCTGTCTATGTTACTTTCATTGGTTAATTAATAAAGAAAACTGCCTTGGCCCTTTAAGAGAACAGAAAATTAGGTAGGCGGAGTAGACAGAACAGAATGCTGAGTAGCAGGAGTGGGGAGATGCTTCAGTCGCCATAGTGAGTCTCCATGCTTCTCCTCTCCGAGACGGACGCAGGTTAAGATCTCTCCTGGTAAGCTACACCTCGTGGTGCTACACAGATTACTAAATATGGGTTAAAGGAAGATGTGAGAATTAGCCAATAAGAGGCTGAATCTAATGGGCCAGGCAGTGTTTAAAAGAACACAGTTTCCATGTAATTATTTCGGGTGTAAAGCTAGCCAGCGGCCGGGTGGTGGGACGCAGCCCCGCCGCTCGGCCGCTGGCTAGCTTTACACCCGAAATAATTTGCTCGCTCCTTCTACAGATATGGAACACATTCTTTAACCCATTTGATTTCTTAAATTTTACTTTATATGTGTCAAATTGCTACTCAGTCTAACAACAACACTACACTATTATAACCACCACATATTATTTTATAATGTTGTTTTCTGCATAGACACAACTGCTTCTTAATTGCTGTTTAATATCATGTGTGTAGCTACATTAAGATTGTTACTCTTCTCTCTAACTTTCCCTATTTCTCCACCACCCAAAGGTTTAAGACAGAACTTTGCAGAACAGCTTCCTCCCCTAAAAGAAAAGGTGTTAAAATAACACAATGATAATAATAATAATACATATAACATATACATTATATTATATATTATAATAATTGATACTAAAATATAAGGTAGCTACCACTGATTATTATAGTAGTCCACTTTCAGCTTTCTTTTCTTTAACATTGGGGATTAAGAAGAACACAGCCAACATTTGACAGCACAGAGCACCTGTAACCTTATTTTCCTCCTCTGTCTACTTCTTTTCTTAATGGGAAGCAAGTGTCAGTGTGACGGTAGAGGCACCCTCATTAGATCATCTACACCTGAAGCCTAAAATTCTCAAGAGATGTGCGGTTCATCAACTATGCTTTGAGCCTTTCCTATCAGGAAACAAACGAAGGATAAAAGCTTCTATGGGCTGCTCCACATTGGTACAGTGTGGAAGGTTTTTAAACTTCTAAGACAAAAAAAAAAAAAAAAAGGAATTGAACAACCTCATTGTGGATCCCGCAAGTTTAGGAAACTCTGCCAACGTGAGCAGAGAAAGCGTGGTTCCCAGCCCCAGTGGAGCACGCTGACAGGACAGAGCCTGGTCAGGACCCATGTGGGTGAGCCTCCCACACAGGAGACCTCAGACAGAAACTCTCATTGCTAAGGTCCCACTGCCTTCACAGTTCTTGGGTCCCATTTCCCATCTGGGAACACAGGAGTTCGGCTTTGCACCGACAAGGGACTTTTGTAACTCGAGTGCTAAGATAGTAGCTGTTGTTGTCTCCAGGAACAGGAAGAACATACAGATAAATGAGAAAATACGTTCTTTGAACTCACCCACTCGAAACTCGAGGACATCAAATGCACAGTCCTGGTGACTCTCAAGGGAAAGTCTCACAAAATGGATGGTAAGGGATGAATTTTCCCGATTTGGATTGCTGAGAGTCCATTCACAGTCTAGGTTGCTTGCATAGTCACGGATTCCGTTATAGCCAGGAGAAGTAAAGTTTCCACTAGAGCTACTCAGAAGAGGTCCACCACACACTAAGGCAAAGAAGGCACAGAGAGAGTAATAAGATCCATGCTGCAATGAACGATTCCAACAATCAAGACCCAGTGAGTGGAATAACAAAGACTGCATCACTTTGCTTCTCTAGATGTGGTCAGGCTTGTAGGCAAAAAGCATGCCAACTGCAGGAGGGATGCCTATGGGTCCATGAAGGAAGCATGCCAACTGCAGGAGGGATGCCTATGGGTCCATGAAGGAAGCATGCCAACTGCAGGAGGGATGCCTATGGGTCCATGAAGGAAGCATGCCAACTGCAGGAGGGATGCCTATGGGTCCGTGAAGGAAGGATGCACGATGCATAGTTCCTATATTTCCCTTCTGGAATGGAGAAGATGGCTGTGATTTGGCTGTGTATCAATATCTTCAAGATTATACATATTATTCATTCACTATTTAACTTAGAGAAAGACACAAACTACTGCTAGGTCCTAGTGGCTTTTGATGAACAATTTTCTATTTGATCCAGTAATTTATTTGCATCAATAGATAATATAACACCAGAGTGCCAACAAACCCACTCTTTATTGATGGTAAGGAATGATTCTTAAACCAATAAAATAGAAACAATTTTTTAAAGATGTATTTACTTCCATTCTTCCTAAAATACAAAACCCTTGGATAATGGCAGCAGATATAAAATAAGAGAGTATTTATAATCCGGGCCACATGTTGCTTAATTTTGGGATAATCTATATTAAATGCAACCCAGGCTATTATTTTCACTGAACATACATGTATAAGTAGGTGAACAGAAAGCAATAATATGTATTCAGTTGCCTGGAATTAATTACTCTGTTGTACTGTTACCTAGGAAGTAGGTGTTTCTTGAATATAAAATAATAAATCAGACACTGTCAGTTCAGATTTAATCCTAGCAGTGGTATTACATGGAATCATGCTAGGAAGTAATCCAATAAAATTTTGTTGTAAAAATTTCAAAATTCAGGGTTTTCCCCCCTGAAACTACAATGGTTGCTTCCTCCACCCCCAAACAGGTTTTCTGTTCACTCATATCTGTTGCTCCTGTGCTGAAGAATGCAGGTGTACTTTTGACCACTGTAGAGAAAACAGAAGGCTTGGTTGCTTGGGGCAGTGTTTGTGGAGGCACTGAGTGAGTCTGACCGAGAGGAGGAAACGTTTGCAGCACCCTATATCACCTGCATCTTCGCTGGAGGTGTAGGAAGCAGTGAATCCTCCGTACGGCCGGGATCCATCAGTGAAAAATATGACCTTCATTGTGTTCCCAGTAGACTGGAACTCATTGGTTACATTCACACGGCTGCACAGTTTCTGTAGCTGGGGTGAGTTACCTCTAATGCCATTGAACACCTGTTAGAGAAAATAGTTTGACTTGTAGCTATGTTGCCCGTGTTACTGCATAGCCCTCAGGAGATCACTGTCTCCTGCTCTACCTGTAAAGTAAACGTGCCACCGTGCTTTCTTTATAGTTCACAGAGTTTACTGACATGCCGTTTTCCTAATCGGGCCTTGGAAGCTCTAACACACTAAATGAAAGGTTAGCTTTAGGTGATTTCAAGTGCAGGATCATTCATTTTCTCTAAATAACTTGAAAAGTACCTTTAGATGATTTTTCTTTATTGCTTTTAATTAGGTGTACTTGTGAGAATCTGGGCATGCCTATGTGCTTGTGAGCACAGGTGCTCGCAGAGGCCAGAAGGCCAGGGCCTTGGATTTGCCCAGAGCTGGAGTTACTGATGGTTGTGATGGTGCAGAGTGTGTGCCTGGAACTGAACTCCAGTCCTCTGCAAGCCTGGTTTACATTCTTAACCCCTCAGTCCCTTAAAAAGCAATTTAAAAAATAAATCGATCTCTGTGTAAATATAATGGCTCTTTCTGATTATTTATGGATTCAAAGCTTTAATATTCTTTGTCATTTGACTTAACCATTTTTTTTAGTTTTTAATTTTGAGATTATAATATAGCAACCAATTGGTGTGCTCTTATTCTTTTGACTTTTAAAAACTGTATTTTTTTTTCGAGACAGGGTTTCCCTGTAGTTTCTAGAGTAAAAACTGTATTTTTACTGGTATCGAAATACAATTAGTAACTATGTCTGCACAAAGTCTTGTGAACACTTTCCAGAGTTCAGAAATGTTTCTAAAGATATAATTAGCAATTTACTCGTTGATGGATATTCTTAATCTTTAAAAGGATTTGAAAGGCTCACAATTAGAAACATCAGCTTAAAAGCTTTGAGGAAGTAGGACACGTTCTTCGCCAAGGGATGCAAGCTTTTCCAGTTACTGTAATTAGTGACTGACAGTAGCTCTTTGGAGGTTTCTGGTTTAAAAGGCCTTCCAGCTACAAGACCAGAGGAGATGTTTCCATCATTTCTTGTGTAGTTACAAAGCCAGATTCTGCTAATTGCCTACTCATGTTATCTTATCTGATTATTACCATGCCCCCCCTCTCTCTCGGGCATGGACTAGGACTCCATTTTCCAAAGGCAGACAGTAGAGTACAGAGATTTGTAGTTTGTCAAAATTCCAAGAACTAGAAATGTTTGAATTTGGGTTCAAATTTCAATATCAAACTACAAAGCAAAGCAACGAAAGACAATACCTGTTTCATGCTACTCTGAACAGGAATGGATCATGTGTTCTCAGAATCAAAAGAACTTAGAACCAGCTACAAGGCTGATGGGACACGAAGGCAATGATCAATGGTCTTTGTTGCCTCTTTATGTGTCTGACCCTGGCAAAGAACTAGAGTGATCGGAATGTGTGCAGTCATCCAATTCGTATATGAACTTCTTTATCCACTTAGAAGCCACCAGAGTGTGAGCTCCTGTCTTATCCTCTGACGGCTTTTGTAGTCAGAAACTGCAAGCCTCAGTGGACATAAAGAGGGAGCAGGCACATGACAGTCAAAACAAGATATGAGCTGTTATGAGCAGGAAAAAAAATTGGGCATTGGTCTCATGACCCCCACACACTGTGTGGGTGCACACCCCTTTCATTTCCTTCATGTGAATCATCAGATTGGTTGCTGGATTTGGAAGAGCATCAAGTTCAGTCCAGCTGGGTGTGGTATTCAATGAGCACAGTATGCTTGAAGCTCTCCCTGCCACTGGTAGATCTTAAGTTTTCTGTCCATGTTGGATAAATATTCAAGTACATAGAGGGTGGGCAAAGGCAATTCAAACACTTGTTTGGAATAAAAGGGGAAGAGTAAACACCAACACATAAACATATTTTAAAGAAACAGAATTTGGACATCCTCCTACAGAAATGAATTCCCAAAGTGGTTCCTGCATGGAGTTCCTTCCTCCCATAAGAAAAGGTCTGAAGCCGTGCTATTTGCAGCGCACGGCACTAATTGCATGTCAAGGACTGTATTAGTTACTTCCACAAAGTCCAGTTACCAGGCTCAAGTACGTGTGCCGAGCTGCCAATCAGCTTTTGCACATTTCTTAAATATGAATGAAATTCAAGCAGGTCTCTGGGGAAACATCTAATATGAAGCACAGAGACCAATATAAATGGAGATGGAACCTGAAGGAAACAATATGAAATTACACAGAGGCAGCATGAAACTTCGAATTATGCATTCAATGATTAAAGTACAGCAGGAGTTGTATACATCCTCAGAAGTTATCATCCACACTCGTGTCCTTAGGGAATACAAGCACATATGCCTCACCAAGACACAGGAAATTGCCTGAGAAAGGAAACGTACAACACCATGAAGCCAGGTGGCCAGTCCAGAAGGGAACGAAGAGGCTACAAACATGACCGTGCAGGAAAATCCCTGAGTAATAACTACCACCAGGCTTGCTGCAGGTGGACATGAATGTGCAGGATACTGGCGATAAAAATAGATACGTACGCCTTTGGTGGAAGATGTGTGGAACAATTAGTGACTAACACCCAGAAAACGTAAAAATCGTACAACTGTTGTAGCTGCTATTTGAAAAAGCAAAAGGAAATGTGACCACAGCATATGGCCTGGCTTAACTTGAATGCAGTTTCCATAATCACTCAGGCCATGACCATGAAACCTCTGACAGGTTTGTTTTGTAGGGAGATTGGCAGAATATGGGAACTGTGGGTTCCCTATGTGCACTTCTCAAGGGAGGGAGCTATTTGCTCAGTTTATATAGAAGGAGGTGGGTAAATGACACCCAAGACCAACTGAAGAGGTGCAGAACAGGAATGTTAGCTAGATACAATGGCAGAAGTGCCACAAGAAATAGTGAGAATCCCGGAGAGTAGATACATCTGGCTTCAATGATTAGGAGTGGAGAGGTCACAAGTTGGGTCTTGATTTGCAATCTGTTACCATTAGAATTAATTTGATTCCATTCTAAAACTGGGACTGCTTTTATCTTTCTTGTAGGTCATGTACAGTCTGTGGTGGTATAATTCCTAACAATCATTGGATCCAACATGGTTCAAATCATAGACATAATTTCACAGGGAAAACACCCTCAGTTAACCCTAAAAAATAATTATGAAATTTTAGTGATAGGTGTGTAAAATGTAAAAATTAGGTAGTTTTTTGTTTTCTGAACTTCTAAGATACTATTCACTTAGCTGCCACTATATTTAATCAGAAAACATTTTAAATTTGTTTTCTAGGGAATTGATATTTCTTAGTTAAAACTGCATAAAATATGTAGCAGCCAAGGAAAACATACAACACATAAAAATATGGTACACTGGGACTATTTAACCTTTTATTCTCCATTGTCTTTGTCTATACGTCCATATAATAAGTAGTAGGAAAATGTTTCATTATAACTAACAACTTTGGGTCACAAAACGGCTGTATACAAAGGTGCCTGCCACCAAGTCTAACCTTTACACAAATGCTATAGCATGTGAACACCCATAAAGATACACACACAGTAAAGGATTCATCTGAATGAGACGAAAGACGATTGGAGGATTTCTCAAGGAGAAAATGATATGCCATGATTAAGGCATTGCCTTCCCATTGCTTAGGATTGAACCCAGGGTTTTATTTATGCCAAGCAAAGTTCCTACCACTACCACACTCTCCTACTCCCAACACAGTTCTGCTGAGGCCGGAAACCATTATTCTCACTGCTGTGTTGACAACGCGGATGACAAGGCTAGAAGCAGAGACCACCTGGGACGGATGGAACAATCTGGGTGAAGAATAGTCGAGTAGCAGTGAGCAGACAGATGTTAGAGCTGGCTATTTTCTAAGGCACCACCAATGGCCCCTGTGTGTAGATGGTGTAGGAACTACAACTGTGGAGCCCCCAAATGTGAGCCTTTTCCACCTTGTTTGTCTGAAGGTCAGAGAGTTTCCGCTTGCTCCAACTTGTTAACGACAAGTGTGTGCGACTACACACCCTGACCTGGGTGTAGTCGCTCGGTGTTTTGGATGTTAAGATGCCCCTACAGGTAGAGTCACCCCACCATGACCAAGGGTCGTAGAATTCAAGTACACTTTTATTCCTTCTTTTGAATTAAGAAGTTTGGCCGAAGGAGTGTCTGCCTTCAGGATACTTGGTCTAGGGTGGGTTCACTGCTTAAACAGCAGAATGCTTTTATCAGGAGTTGATGATGTGATGTCTCAAATATTAAAGCAAGTAACAATCTGGTTGTCCTTTGTATCATGTTAAAACGGTCTTTTGTCTTCTTCCTCTTTTTATGTTGGGGGTATAAAAGCGTGTGGAAAATTAAAAGCAGGCGATTTCCTCTTGGTACTATCCTATGTTTCCTCTTGGTACTATCCTATGTTTCCTCTTGGTACTATCCTATGTTTCCTCTTGGTACTATCCTATGTTTCCTCTTGGTACTATCCTATGTTTCCTCTTGGTACTATCCTATGTTTCCTCTTGGTACTATCCTATGTTTCCTCTTGGTACTATCCTATGTTTCCTCTTGGTACTATCCTATGTTTCTGTTCTGTCATTTTCACTCAGGTTTTCGTTCTCATTACTTATTTCCCTAATCCCCATGCCCCTACCCTGGGAAGTGGTATACGAGTTGAAGCTGATCTCTGATATACAACTCCAAAATAAATGCCAACAATGTTCCCCTCAGCAATTAGAAATATTATTTAGTAAGATAAGGAAGACTGAAGAGTCCAGGCATGGTGGCACACACCTTTAATCCCTGAAATCAGGAGGAAGAGGCAGGTGGATTTCTAACTTTGAGCCTAGACTAGTCTACAGAGCAAATCCCAGGACAGCCAGGGCTATACAGTAAAACCCTATCTTGAAAACAAAACAAAACAAAAAGACTGAAGAAGGGAGCAGGATGAATAGAGAGATATACTAACATTCATTCCATTTGGTAGTCTATTCGTCTATACATAGTTATATCAAAAGGTACAAATATGTATACACAAAAATTGTTGGTACACATACACACATACACAGTCAACACACTTCCTAGTCAACAACACATTTGTTATTCATACTCATGGGTCTCATTTGCTTTCTTCCACTAAGGGAAGCTAATAATGCTGAGGGCATGGCTTTCACATTTGAAGTTGGTAACACGGCAGGCTTCCTACCCAGGGTCCCTCAATACCTCTGGCAGAGAATGAGATTCCATAGGAACATTCATCTGCTTAAGCCTCGCTGGTCCCTGTGCTGAGACCGATGAAGTTTGCCTGTGTGTTTAGCCGTGACTAACTTATTCTCTTTTGTTACATGTAATGATAGTTTGCTCTGAAAACTTATCCATTGTATGACGTTTGTGCATGCAGTGACAGATGGTCTCTGAAGGCAGTTAGTGGTGATTTCGTTCTATCCAAACTAGATAGACTTGGTCTGAAATGCAGTTGGATTGGTGATAACCATTTGATTACGTTTTCATATTACTACTTACGGTGAATACAGTCCACACACAACGGAACGCAGTTCCCAACCTGGAGAGAACACTTACTATGAGGTGCTCATTGTCGCAGGATGGATAGTTGCTCAGTCTCAAGTTGGTAAAGGTCAGGATGACCCTCCTGCCTTCTGGCACAGTGATTGTCCACTCACAGATCCAGGCATGAAGATTTGGGTTTGGGTAGTTGGGAGACGTAAATCTCCCAGTAGGGCCATATAAGTTCTCACCACACACTGAAAGATGGAATGAATAAATTTAATCAAAATATCTTCCAGAAGGGACATTTTTAAAATTACCCATCTAGGCAAATTATTGGTCATATTTTTGTCTCCACGTGTATGATAATGCTTATCTATATTCATTTCTTGACTTCTTATATTCACATCTGTATTCAGTTCTCGGTTCTGTCAATACTTGACATTTGATTCCATGGGAAACAGTCCACTGGCAGCATTTAAATTGTTACTAGAGCCCAGGAAGTATGAAAGACCAATAAATATAGCAAACTTAGGAAGGCTAAAGTCATTATTCTGTTTTTCAACAGGACCTTTATGTGATCGGCGTTCATCAGGGTATTTAGGAATATGAGTTCTTGATAATTCTAAGGCATTCCAGTGTACCAATTTGTCAAGATGGGTTTTACAGATAAGCCATGTCTCCTCTCTGCATCTCTCATGATACAAGTTACTTTCCTTTGTGACATTTAATCCAGCTGTAAGTTTTCATTAATTGGTGACCGTTTAATTAGTATCTGCCTTTCAATTTCTCATAAGTCAAGAAGGCAGAAAGACATTTTCTTTTTCACATTCGTATATCAGTACCCAGCACAGTGCCTATCCTCTAAACTATCAGTACCCTTCTGATAAGTCATTGAACTCACCTTCTCTGCTGGACTTAAACTGCAGCCTAAATCCTAAGGCAGTGACAGAGCCATCAGTGACAAACCTGACTGAAGCAACATTGCTAGAAGTGTCGATACTGCTAGGAGTGGAGTTTCCACAATACCGGCCCAAAGTAGTTCCTGTAAGAGTCAAATAATTAATTATGCGCATGCCCAGGTAACTTATTTCTGTTAATGCTTACATAAGTTGTTTTGCATGAACAAAGAAAACCTTAAAAGACAATCTTTTGTCCATGAAGAAATGGCAACCACTGTTATGAAAATCAGGAAAAAAAGTCAACATATTCAAATATATGCAGATGTATAAAGAGTAGAGCCAGTTAGGGTAAGTCTTTCTCAGACTAATGAGGAAGGCTTGCTCACATGGTTATGATACAAGTGCCTTTCACACTGTTATATGACATACACCGCATTCCCCTCTCCATATGCTTTAGGAGACTCCTCCAGTAACCACATGTAGCACATTGGGGTATGCACAGGAGGATGCTGCCCCTATACATGGCTCCTTCAGTGTGCTCTCCAAACTAATTACAGACTGGCTTTAACGATAATGAGCATCCATTGTAATCTGTTAGAATCATGGAAAAGGACTGCCAGTCTTGCTCAGAGCTCATGAACCTGCATTTCTGATGACATCAGACACACCTTTGCCTTTCTCAAAAGCAAAGATAGTTCAGATCTTGAGCAAATTGGTTAAGAAGTAAACATCCCAAAGAAAGTAGTATTTCACCAACCCAGTGGTATGGTTTTTCCCAGATCTCCACAAAAGTCTTTGCACAACCAGGGGAACTCTGAAGATTATAAATCTTCAAAATGGATGGTGAGATAGTGTCCTGGGAGGCCCCGGAGATGCCACTGACAAAACAAAATTGTTTGGATAGGAAAGGAGTCGGGTATCCAATGCTCTCGATGACTCCACTGTCCCTGAGATTGTTCCTCCACACGGGGCTACAAAACACACACACACGAATGCTATTTAATTATGGCTTATTTGTTAGATTAAACCGTGTAATTTAAAACTTTAGGAGCCAAATAATATTAACAGAAGTTGTAAAATTTGAAAATGTTTGCTTAAACTTTCCTGATTATTTGAAATCGACTTTGGATGGAAAGAAAGATACTCCAAGCCTACTTAGTGTAGAGATGGAAGATGATTATGGAAAGTCGAATTCTGCAACTCACATCTATTCTCTTAGGACAACAAGTAAGAACTATTATGCGTATGTAAATTAACATCCAGAGAAGCAACGGAAGTTTAATAAGGCCTGCCTGGTATCTTCTGCTGCTGATTCCCAAATACTATCTACATCTTCTGGAAGGGGAAAGGGCCTGACTGGCAACTGCTGGTGTCTAACCTCTCTAGCATAAATTTAAACGCACACTGCACATACAGTACATGGTTTCTTAGGACTTGAAAATACCTATTCATTTATTGTTTATCATGGATGTGACAGCTGCATTAAACCTACATACAATATACCTTAGGATACAAGGTATATATACAAGGTAACTTGTGCAGATAAAATATTGTTAAACTAGGCTTTCTGAGCTTTTGCTGATTTAAATACTCTTTTTTGAAACTTCAGATCCACCAGACACATGTGATATATGGTATTATAATACTTGGAGTGAATTTTTCAATATTGTGTGTTTATGGCTCATTTTTTGAATAAAGAAATCAACTCCAGGGGAATACTGTGCTTTTTCATTAAGTGACTGGCGTGGCATAAGATTCAAAGGAAAGTCTGGACCATTCCATGGATGCTGTTTGGTGTTCCAAGTCATTGTCCAGTGCAGTTCTTGGATCACTAAGGAATTTTATTATTTGCAAGGGTATTGTACTTATTCGTGGTAGAGAAATAAAAGCTTGATATAACTGAAAAATGCTTTTTATACCCAATTAGGAAAACATAAAAATACTAAAGTAATAATAAAAATTACATTTTAGCATAATACAAGTAACTTAAACCTGGTGATGACATTATGAGTTTATGTGTAACCTTCTTCTTCCTAGTCTTAAAATTAGGCAGATGAGAGGCATGGCATGGTTAGGGCTTCAGGGTTTCCCTGTACCATTGATTTTCTAGTTGAAAATAAAGCATTACCTATAGAATACTTGGCCTTGAATCCCATGTAGCTGGAACCACCCTCAGTGTGGAATTTCAAGTACATAAGTTCTCTTGAGGATACCCAGTTACTAGGCAAAGAGCCCCCACACAATTTGGAAAGCAGCGGTGCGTTTGAGTCAACTCCATCTCGCAACTCGAGGTAGCTCGAAGAACAGCTAGCAGAAAGAAATTATTAAGTTTACAAAACCAGTTACTTTGATTTATTTTGTCAGTCAAGACTTCTTTCTTCAAGGACAATGTTTAATCATCGTTTCTGTACTATAAGACAACATGACCGAGTCTCTTTAAGCTTCATGGCATTTTTAAACGCCATATTTTTCCTAACGACATTACAACCTTCCGTTGAGTTCTGAAGGAAGACAACTTTTTTATACTGGGAGATAGTCCATTTACATATTTGTATTTGTCTTATAAGCATAAAATCATTTTAGATGGACTATGGATTCAACAAAAGGAAGAATTTGTCAGACATGATACTTGAATATATTTCACATGAGAAAAATCAGCCTCTCTTGGAAGTCCCATGGCTTTGGCTACTGAGGGGCACAGGTACATTCTCTATGTCCATAAAAGAAGACACGCTTTTACTAATGATTCCTAATAAAGTTAAACTAGAGAGTCCATGCTAATTTCTGGAAAAACAAGTTGTGTTCAGTATCTAACAATGATGATCAGAAGCTCTGTTGTGACATGAATTCATTCATGCAAACATAGGCATACTTTAGATAAATGAAAAGAACCCATAAGTCTGCGTGTCAGCTTGTAACTTGCTTTGTTTTCCCAGACTATGTTGTTTTCCTTGTTTTCACCAGAGTCATACATGCTCTCTGGAGGTGCGATTTTTCAAGAATCCGGATGCAGTCGAGACTGGAACTTGGTAGAGTACTTGCTCAGCTTGTTTGTGACACCGTGGTGGCCTCTAGTGCCATGCCACTAAATTCTTATTGTTAAGCAGATATTTATTATTTGTGACACTTAATATGAGGTTGGAGAAAAAAATACTTATCCTATCAGAGATTGTACTTTTCCTGTGGAAGAAGAACAAACGACATCAATCTTAAACAGTCACCCTCAGGGTCTCTTGGAGGGTGTGTTGTGGGTCAGGAGGAGAGTAGCTGCCAGGCAAGGATTTGAGGCTTCAGACATTTACTTATCTCTTTGTCTCTACATTTTTCTGGGCAATGGGTACCACAGAGGATAGAAGACGTACGATGTCTTGAGACATGACAGCTACAATAATATTAACTTCGGGGTGGAGGAACTTTAAAATGTAGGTGACCTACTTGGGTGTTTCTTCAATATGGAATTGATCTTCAAATTGGAGCTGTATACTTTTCCCAGAAGGAGCTTCTAAAATCCAAATGCATTCAGCGTGCTGGGGATAATTAGCAGGGTAGTTGGGGGAGGTCACGTATCCGTCAGAATTGGCATCATGAATGTAGATGTTGCCCCCACAGGCTGTCAAGAAACAGTCAAGTCAGTCTACGGTCTGATGAATGAGAACATAATCAGCTACCATAACTGTTGTGTACAGTCAACTTGTCTTTATGTTTCTGCTCAACTTCTCTTATCGGAATTATTTTCAGTTCTTTTTAGGCAAGTAAATCCTGGCATTGCCCATAAACAAGCACCACGTATGTCCCTCTTTATTCTGTTCAAACTATTTGTTCTTCTATTTTTGTTAGGTCGGGCATTTAGTTTTAAATGTGTGTACATGCGGGGATTGTTTTTGCTTGTTGTCTGTTTTTAAATTTTAATTTATTTTTTTACTTTATTTGTATAAGTGCGTTGCCTCCATATATGTCTGTGTATTACCACATGCCTGGGGCTATCTGAGGCCAGGAAGAGAGCATCAGATCCCCCTGGAAATGGTAGTTGCAGAGTTGTGAGGCATCATATGGGTGCTGGGGAATTGAACCTGGGTCCTCTGGAAAAGCAACTAGTGCAGCCAGTGCTCTTAATCACTGAACCCATCTCTCTAGCCCATTTGATTGATTTTTGAGAGAGATGTCTTGGCTAAGCCCCAACTGTCTATATCACCGAGGCTGCCTTGAATTGCTGAATCTCTTATACCCATCTCCCACCAACTGGGATTATAGACACATACCACGATGCTCACAAATTATCTATTTGGATTGAAAATTTATATTTCACTAAAGTTAACAAAATTATCATGCAAAATATTTGCAGCATCACATGAACACGTAAACTGAAGATCTATGAGGCTGACTGGCTGATTAGAAATTCTAGGCTTGCAGAGCTGGGCTATTGTCGTCTGGACAGTCAAGTCATCTTAGGCTGTCTTCAGCCTACTTAATAGTCATTTATTGTCCACATGTGTTTGATCTAACATCCATCTTCATGACTATAAGGTAAATTCTTTGAAATATACTAGTAGATCCTTAGCTTCACCAACCCAAAGGCTAAGAATGTCATTATGAGCACCTGAGGCCAATAGAAATTTCCTTTCTTTCTTTGTTATGTTATGTTATATTATGTTATGTTATGTTATGTTATGTTATGTTATTGTTCCCACCAATGTATATCAAAAGTGCCTTGATCTAAGACTCTCTTTTTTCCGTTACTATAAAGGTTTCTGAAGTCATTACTATGTTGGAACATAGCATTTGGGGATAGCCTGATTCTGTTTTCCCAGATCATGGTCATTCATATTTGGAATCCAGAAAAAATTCTGTATTGACTTTTGTATGGAAAAACTTCTGCATCAATAAATGCAAACCCATCACTTAGACAAGTGAGGGAAGTAAGCAAAGAGCCATAAATTCCCATTGAAAGCTCAGACCAGTGAGCTTCCACTCACTGCAGGCCTGTGATCTCAATACGTTTAAAAAAACAAACAAATAAACCTAAGCAGGGCTGGGAAGGATGACTCACTGGGTAAAAACTTTTGCTATTCAAAGCTCATGAAGTTAAGTTCAGATTCCTAGTTTCTTTGCAAAATCCAGAAGTGATAGCTAGGGGCAGCATCTGTAACCCCAGAACTAGAGTGAAACAGGAGCAGCAGCCAGGAGAATCTCTGGATGCTTCAACATTGGAGTACACAGTGCAGTGGCAAACAGCAAGAGATTCTGCCTCCAAAACAAAGAGGACATTAAGGACTATTATTCTAGATCAGCAGTTCTCAACTTGTGGGTTGAGGCCCTTTGGGGGACAGAATGGCCCTTCTACAGGGGTCAGCTAAGACCATTGGAAAATACAAATATTTACATTAAGATTCACCACAGTAGCAAGATTACAGTTATGAAGCAGCAAAGAAAACAATTTTCTGGTTGAGGTCTCCACAGCATGAGGAACTGTATTAAAGGGTCGCAGCATCAGGAAGGTTGAGAACCACTGCCCTAGATCATCCTCTGACTCCACACATGTACCTCATATGCAAGGTATTTGCTTGAATTGGAGATGGAGTCTTTTTATGGAGCCCTGGCTGGTCTGCAATTCACAACATGACCAGACTGACCTTAAACTTGTAGTCATCCTCCTGCCTCTTCTTCCTGAGAACTGGAAGTACAATTGCTTTACTCCTTTCTTTAAGATCCCCTACTACCACCCAAAACATGAATTCATTTATGGTTGTGTTCTTCATCTTCAGAGAATGTGGTTCAGGGATTTCAGGATGGACAGGGTCAGTCTGGCACTTTGTGTGCACCTAGTTCTTATGCATGCTCCTCTATCCCTTCTCTCCACTTCCACCTCCAACTGACCCAAAACCCACTGAATACCCTACTTATACCATCTTTCAACATGGCCTCTTCTCACCTTCTTGCTGACATTGCCTTAGTTTAGGATACAATAGCTTTTCCTGAATTAATTTTTCATTTGGGTTTTTACTTCATTCTTCCAATCATACAGCTATGTTGATGTTTCTGTTCTGGTCCAGTCATGACACTTTGAATTCAAATCTTTCAGGGTCTCCCCATAAGCATCTGGTAATACCTTATCCTTAGGTCTTACTAATGGCCCTTAGCATTGTGACTCACATGTGGCTCATCCTCACATTCACCTCCTATGACCATGTTCTCCATCATACTAAATTTTTGCACAACTGTGAATTGTCTTCTAAAAGCTGATATGTCTCATGCTGTTGCATTGTTCTTTGCTAAAGTATGAAACTCTGTTTTTCTCTGATTCTGCCTCTGATCCCATCAGTTGGATAGATGCCTTCTCTCTGTGGTTTACAGATCCTGCAGCATTTCTCCATGTGGAACCCACTATGCTGCACAATAACTGTTCTCTGCTTGTGTGTCTCCTTCATTGTATGGAGCCTCTGGATGGAACTTGGTAATGCGTGCAGGGTGAACCTCTTGCAAATGTTTAGCTAACTAACTAACAAGCCATTTAATCCAGGTGAGAATAAAAGACATGTAACACAGCACCATAGAAATCTCAATCAACTACAGCGAACCGAAGTCTCTGGGAAAGGTGATAAAAAGCTCAGCAAAGGATGCCAAGAGCTATTCATGCAAAACATAATTTAAGACCCAGCAAATGGTATGAGGTAGGACACAATGGGAAGAGCCAGGGAGAAGTCTGGGCTTTAGTAAGTAGGAGGAGGCAGGCAAAGCATAACCATATTGCTGGGGCTACCCCAAAATAGTTTTTAAAACCAGAAGACCTTTGTTTGATCTTAATATGAAGGACAGTCATGTGTGTAAGGAAAGGCAGGGACATGACAATAACCACTGGCATAGATGCATGACTGGTGGGTCTAGAAAGGAACTAAGAAGAAAATACACTTAATACAACAGAACCGCCACAGAGTTAAGATTAATCCGAGCATTGACAATAGGAAAGTGGGTCCTGCAGGGAGGTCAAACCACTGGGAATACCAGCATGAAGACAGTGATGTAAGGGAAAATGCCAGCCTCAATCAGCACTGCGGCTTGTCCTCGAGCTTGGTAACAGATCCCTGTACATCGGAGCTTGATGCACTATGAAGTGACTGAACACACTGCTGGTCTTGGGCCTTGCTAAAGTTATTAAATGCTTTGGGGGAAATAATTAATAGATATTTTCATTTCTTTCTTTTTTCCTAAATAAAAAAAATGATGATAGCATTCTGAACTCTCTCACAAATGGATAAAATGTAATAAGACAGAAGGTTTCTATTGGGCATGGTGGTGTGTGTTTATAGTTCTAGTATTTGGAATATCAAGGCAGAAGAATCAGGGACACAAGGGTCTTCAGCTATACAGCGAATTCCTGGCTACCTTGGGCTGCATGAGACCCTATTTTAGACAGCAGCAGCAGCAGCAGCAATATCAGCAACAAGAACAAAAACCCGTGGTTCCATTAAGATCAATGTACCTTTTGAAGCATATTTGAGAATCTGGGACTAAGATCACATAACCATTCAAGATATTGGATTTTGGGGGACAAATAGAGATATAGTTGTGCTGTTTACCCTCCACTGACATTTAGTTAAATGCTATTAAAAAGTAAATGTTATAAAAATCAAAGCATCCCAGTAAAACTAAATACAAGTATAATTAACATAAAAGTAAGGGTGATTACTTAACGATCGCTGCTGTAATACAATAATACATGAGTAAGAACTAAGTGAGTAATAATAGAATCATAGGTTCACTACAAAGGAAGAACAGCGATGATGAGAAGAGTGATCAAAGCCTTTACTATGGTAAAGTAACTAAGTTTACCTTAGACATTTCATCATGGAAAGGGGCCCATTAAGATTAGTTCATTTTCTACACATTTTCCAGTAATTGGAAAAAATAAACAATACAAAACCAATAACTTGGAAAAACTCAAAGCCTTATTTTGCTTACCTAAAAAGTAGAAATAACTATAATATACTTTCCTTTAAAAGCATCCTGCTGAAGAGTTAATGTACATAGCATACTCTAAGTCCTAGATTGATCAAGACCTGTTCTTGTTAATACTAACACTTTAACCTAAGAAAACTTGGCATTTTCCCCTAAAATGTGTATCAACAAAAATCAAACAATCTCAGGAAAAATATAAAGTTCTCAGAGGAAATACTTACCTAAACTCTTTGCCTCATATCTGATCTTAAATCCTTGCCCACTGTTACTATTATCAGAAATGAACTGAACAAACATTTCATTGTCTGAGGTGAACAGAGTTGATGGAGGATAAATTCCACAGACGCGACCATGTCCTCCAGAGGGTCCCAAGGGTGGAGAATGGATATCTGGTCCATTTCTTAGCTGGAAAGAGATTAAAATTGTGCAAATTATATTCCAAAAGAATATTAGCAGTCCTATCAATTTATATACTAAGAATGTTAAATTAAGTCTGCAGAGACAGTTAACTACAAAGAGTAACAAGCATGACATACCACCAAGTAATCCCCCTGGCTGCAAGAAGAGTCTCTATTTTGAATCTGGAAAGGTTGCTCAAAATGGACAGCGATAGTCAGACCACTCTGGACCCGAACATGCCAGGAGCAGTTGAGGTTGGGAATGTAGAGGTCGGGGTACTTGGGGGATGTGATAATCCCTCTGTCTGCATGCAAATATCCACCACAGCCTTCCCAAGAAGAAAAGAAAAGTAGGTTATTTAATGATATTGACAACTAGGTGTGTACGCTTCTCTCCTGGTCCCCCCACCCCCCACGGGGATTTTTCAAAATGTAAGCAACAGAATGAGAAGTTTGAAACTAACCGGGGATCAAAGTATGAGAAATGATTAGAGGCACAATTACTAAATGAGCACACACTGTTGGATACCCACAGTGTGGTGGTAAGATTGAGTCATGGAGAGAAGACCATTTACTTTCACAAAAGCTGGCTTTCCAAGGTAGAAGAAACACATGTATTCTCTCTGTAATAGCAGTAAGTCCAAGAAAAGAAACAAAGGGATGAGGGGGTAATGTACTCTGTGCTCGGAAGTTAGAGAGGTGGATGTCTGAGCAGAGACCTGGATGGAATAAGGAATCAAACTGGATGAGCTTAGGGAAGACGAACATGCAATCCAGAGAACAGTACAAAGACCTATTCTGGTAAGTGGTGGTGTCACTGTGACTTGGACTAGATGCGGCAAGCATGAGCAATTCAGAAAGTAGCTTGGTGAAGTTATGTAAGAAGCAGACTGTAGACTTGTTTCTCTACGTAGAATGGAAGGCTTTGGAGATCATCTGGGTATATATCATCTATCTGTCTGGTGTCTATCCATCTGTTTATCCAACCATCTATCTATCTATCTATCTATCTATTCTATCTATCTATCTATCTATCTATTATTCTCTATCTATCTATATCACTTATCTGTTTGTTTGCGTATCTATCTAAGGAGATGAGCTATAACTATTTCAGACATTGGGAGTTGAGAAGAGTGGTGGAGCAGGTCTTAAGTTGTCACTGTCAAGTTCTAGGCAGCCCGCTATCAAGTAAATGAAGAAACTGCATACGAGTTAGATTGCAGAGGCGTGCCTTTGTTTGGGCTCTAATCCAAAGCTCACCCACTATCCCCTGCACAGCTTGCCTCTACTGAGTGTAAGGTAGATCATTTTCCTTTGATTGCTCCATTCTTACAAAAGCTACCTATAAACAGGGAAGAAATTTACTAGATTAATTTTAATATTAGGTTAATAATTCATTTTAAAATTAAAATTTTCTTTCAATAGTCCATAGACAATTTCTTTAATGTTAATCTAGCTTGACTTCAAAGTTATTATTAGACTTCACACGCTGTCAAGTATTGAGAAAACTCAATGATATGACACATTAGAGCATTTCATATACTATATACATCCTCTGACTGATCAAGTATCTATTT
This sequence comes from Arvicola amphibius, assembly GCF_903992535.2. NCBI lineage: Eukaryota > Metazoa > Chordata > Mammalia > Rodentia > Cricetidae > Arvicola > Arvicola amphibius. The sequence continues at coordinate 98,412,781 of NC_052052.2, read as the reverse complement.
CAAGAGCTACAGGTTCATTCTATCAAGTGACTGATTTCAACCAAAGCCTTTATGAAGGTGTCTCTTGCTTCATGTTTACTGGTTGTTTCTTAAGCTGAATACAGCATGTATCCATAATACCTTAGCAGGGCTATGAATATGTGTTATCTTCCAGTTATAACCCTTAGTTAAGGTGAAAGATATTTTAAAGATCTTTTCCTTGTGTCTACCATGAGCACCCCTCTTACAGAAGGTATCACTCAGACATCTGAGGGCAATAGGCATTCTATACAACTAGACAACTCTAGTTGTGTTTGAGGACTTGGTACCTAGCAGCACACTGATGTAGCAGGGATCTGTGACTTTTGATTTATAACTTGTGTCTTTGTAAAATAAAATGAAATGAGTAATCAGGGAGAAATCCAAGAGAAGGGAAGGAAAGGGAAGGGGAGGGGAAGGGAGGGGAAAGAAGGGGAGGGGAGGGGAGGAGAAGAGGGAGAAATACAAGGATAAGAGGACAGAAAGAATTGAGACAAGAGAAGAGAGGTAGAGGAAAACAGGAAAGGGGCAAAGAAGGAAGGAGAAAAGGGAGAAAGAGGAGTGGGGACGAAATCGAACAGCAAATGTTTGACTTCATTACTCTTGTGAACGGAGGCGTTGAAGCCTGCTCCAGGGACGCTGGAGTCTGAGATGAAGTGGATGTACATGAACTCTCCAGTTGACCGGATGGGCCCAGGAATATCTCTGCCACATAGGACAGCCAGCTTCTGGGCTAAGTAATTGTCTCCTGTGACCAAAGAAGGAAAATGTCAGTTTAAAGACACAGTCTTAAGATTCCACTCCACCATCACTTGCAGTCCAGCCAAAACTACTCACATATTTTTCTCAGAACGCTCAAGTTCCTAGGAGATAAAAGTATTCTCAGTAAGAGGGACAGTCAGCTTTACATCATTCTGGCTCCGGCTTGCCATGGTCTGCCTGCCCTTTCCTTAACCCTTTTCAATAAAAAAAAAAAAAAAAAAAAAAAAAAAAAAAAAAAAAAAAAAAAAAACCCTTTGACCCTTTGGGACAAGTCTCTCTGTCTTCCTAAACCTGGCGGCCAGCCAGCTCTTCCTGGCACAAAAAACTTAGAAAGAGAGCAGCTGAGGCTGGAAAGGGTTCAAGGGCCATGTTTATGTGAGTGGGAGTCAGAGGCTCTGATCTCAGCTACTGTGATGGCTGAACATCAAATGTCCAAAGGAGCAAGAAAGACCGGTTCCTTAGCCTAGACCTGGGCTCAGAGGGCTCATATTCAGAGATCATTCAGCAGGAGGTATGGGTGCTTCATATGACCATCTCCCTAGCCTGAAAGATGATTTTTTTTTTAAAAAAAAAATTTGTTTTGCTTTGTAGTTTTGCTTTTAGGACCATGGTTATGTAGAGGATGAGAAAAGATGGTCCCCCGGGAAGAGACACAAAAGGAAGTCGGCTCATTGTGTGGCCCCTTTTCCTTTTGCTTCCTTTGGGTATAAGCTTTCACCAAACCCTGAGCTATCTCAGCCAGGAGCTAAATGGAATAAAGGGGATTAGAGCTGACTCAGATTCCTTGACAGGGAAATTAATAAACACAGAAAATTGGTAGATTTCAAACTTAAAAAATAAGGGATTTGAGACACGAGGAAATGTGCTTTTTTACACAACATATATACAGATATATATATGCATATAATATATTTATACACAAACATATAAAATACATATATATATATACTTTAAAAATATTGACAAGTCAGTTTATAATTTCTATGTAATTATCAATACACTGGCCATTATAAGATGAACTTTTTCAAAAAGCTTGGAACAAGAATTTATTGACTTCTTCTGTAATTATCAAAGCTTTCAAAATTTTGGTTCATTTACCCCCAATATAGTTATGTCAATACACGTTTTACTTCTCAGTGACACTGGGCTTTATCTATTAATTTCATTTATTTTATAAGCACCACCTCGACTGGTGAAACAACGCTTATCCCAACACGATTACTGTAATCCACTTGTCAGTCGTTCCGTAACTCAGTACCTGGAAAATGGAATCCTTCCTTGTCTTTCTAGTCTCCAAACTTAATTCTGGGGCATTTTGATAAACTTCCAAATACTAATCATTCTGATTTTAGACGCAAAACCTTCTCTAAAGGGGGGGCAGTAAGTCTGGGAACCATAAATATGAGGCCTAGAATATAGGTAGTGATTCCCTAGGCCACCCTGTCGTAGAGATGTAGAAACAGGTACTAACGATACAAAAGCCTGACATTTATTGAGCAGTTACTATGTGTCCCTCATAAGTGTCTTATGTTTTCAATTTTTTTCTTCGCAAAAAACAGTTAGGTATTATTATCACACCCAGAAAAAAGAATCTTATAAGGAACACAAGTTTGGTTACCATATGTAAGGGCACAGAAGTCAACAATGAATCTACCCCTGGCATATTAACTCTAGACACTGCAAACTTCCTCTACAAGATGATATGTCTACATCAGGGATTACTGATATATTATTATTATTATTATTATTATTATTATTATTATTATTATTATTTAGTTTTGAGACAGGATCCTGAGTATTCCAGACTCACCTTGAACTCACAAAGTATGACTTGGAAGTTCTGATCCACTTACCTCCATTTTCTGAGTGCTAGCATTTGTGACACTAGGAATTGAACCAAGGGCTTCTTGACTGCTAACCAAGCACCCTGTCAACTAATCTATAGTCAAGTCCAGAACTACTGACGTCTGATATAATTTCCCCTCTCTTCCCCTTGCTTTCCTCCCTCCATTTATTCTTTTCTTTCTTTCCCTTCTTTCCAAAAACGCTTTCTATGCTCAGCATAGTTCTATGAAACCTATTTGGCAGAATGTTTAGTACATTAAATTGGATGTGTGCTATACATGATGCCTGTGTTACTATTTTATGGGCAATGAACTTCATATATTTGCTTCAGAATGTCAAACATGCCTACTAATCAGAAGCAAAATAACCAGTGAGGCAAAAATCCAAGTAACTAAAATAAGAAAGTCAATTCTAGTTTCAAAGAATGTTAGCACAACGCACGTGGACAAAATACCCCCAACACCCTGCAGCTGACACGGGTGCTCAACACACATGTTTCTGAACCAGCAAACAAACAGGTGAAGAAGGAAGGAAGCTATTAGCTATCTATTCATGGTCGTGATCAAAAGGACCCATGTGTATCTGGTACTTTATTGATCTAGATGCTTTTGTTGTTTGGGCACAAAGCACAATTTCTGAGTTCTTTCAACTCACCCCATGAGCAAGAAAATGGATAGAACATACCAGCGGTGTCTCCTTAAGTAAAGTGAAGCTTAGAGAATTCTGCATCTACAAAAGCCTTGGACTTTTGTTAGCATTTTACATTTATTGCCTTTTCAGATAGTCATAAAAAGCCACTGGGGGATAAAAGCCCTAGGAGCAGCATTCACCTCTTTCCGGAATGATTAAAACAGCCTGGTAAGCAGGTCATTGAAAAGAAAGGGAGCATGCCTTAGCACCCAGGCTTCCAAGACAGGCAGCTCAGTAGACTGCGAGTTCTACAGAGCAAGCAAGCTACTCCATTGATGCAGTTCCTCCTGAAGATTTCCAAAAGCTTTCAACTGTATTGTGAAACACTCAGAATTGTGTGCGCCAGAATGCAGCGACTGAATTACCACTGTAAGAATAAATTTAGTATCTACAGGGATGCCTTGATATCAGAAAAGAGAAGCACTCTGGACGTGTGCTGAAAGCCAAATTGTTCACAGGACAAAGGGTCGTGAGGGCATGATGATTATTTCTTAGTGCCCAGTCTCAATAGACTGAGATATGCATTTCCACCAAGCAAAGTTTCTCATTGGGAGGGTTTTGTAGGGGTGGGAATATAAGAAAGCAATTTCTTGAATATTAAAGTCAAACATCTTTGCTTTTGTTGACAGTCTTCATTGCCAGGTGATGCTGACATTGATACTCTGGGAGCCACTGAGAAACACAGATGTGAAGGACGTGGTCTCCCTATTGTCCTTTTGTACTGAGTTGATGCAGAGTATGAAGGGCAATTGTATGTATACTGGACAGTCTCATTGTTCATGGTTCTTCATCACTGTAGAGCCACACCACAACACTCTCATTCCTATTCCTTCTGCCCACAGATTCAGGAGATGATGGGAAAGAGACACATTGCCTTAGATACTTTTTGGTATTCTACTTTGATCTTAATGCCTTAAGTACAAATGTCAATATTTACTTTCACTGTGTCAATAAAAATTTAACACAGCCTGGAAGTCCAGACAGTGTCTCTCCTTTCGAGGCCTTTGTTTTCTCTGAGGAATGTGCTATCCCTGGCATTGTTTGATAAGTGATACAGTACTCTCCCTACATTCTCTAGACATTGTAGCTATTTTTTTTTTCTATTTGATCACTTGACTGGTTACAGTATCTATGAAATTCCACACAAAATGTAGTGGATCTAGTATGTAAGCATAAAGACAACTGAATGTACCTGTGTATAAGATTGTAAACAGCAACCTCTAAACAGTTTCTTACCATCTCTTATGATCAGCTTGTCATAGGCACATGCTGCCTGGGATTCAATGTCCATGGAGAGGATGTTGAGTTCCACAGTAGAATCAGGAGCATAGATGACCCATACACAGTCAGCACGATTATTATACAGCCCAGGCCAGCCCGGGGAGAAAAAAAGGACAGGAGTGTCTCCTGTCACCAAATATCCTCCACAGGCACCTGTACAAAGAAAATCCACATCTTTAACACTTTGTCCTTTAAGTGCTTCAAAGTGGCTACACTCTGGGGCTGAGTGAGAATGCATGTTTTTTTTTTCTTTCTTTTTTTTTTTTTTTTTTTTGAGAATGCATGTTTAAAAGCACTTCCTGTTCTCCCAGAAAACCTGAGCTGTGTTCCCAATACCCATGTCAGGTAGTTCACAAACACTGTGACTACATCTCCAGGAAACATAACCTCTCTTCTGGCCTGTAAGAGCACCAGTACAAACACACCACACACACACACAAACACACACACACACACACACACACACACACACACACACACCAGTCTTAGACAAATCCCCAAACATTACCAAATCTACCTGTATCAATGGTAGGAACAGCTCCAGCAGAAGCATCTAATGCAAACCATTCCAGAAGGAAACCCTTCCCTGAGATGGTAGCATCAGAAGAAAACTGGAATGTCATAGAGTTTCTACTGGAGCTAAAAGATTCCATCTGGGTACTGCAATAAGTGCCAATCAGGTTGGAATGAATGTCAAACCCATCATAGATCTGCATGTAAAAAAATAAATAAAACATCGTAACTAGGCAGCTATCTGTAGTTTTCTTCATTTAAAGAGAATTTAAAGGAAGGTTTGTATTCATAATTGTATCAGAGTAGAAAGGTTTATCAAGAAAATACTTCAATTTAAAACAGAAAGTCACATTAAATACATTATTATAGATAATTTAAGTTATTCCATATAGATTAACTTGCGAATTATCTTTAAAAACATGCTTGTGGGCTCTAGCATATTTAGTGGCTTATAGTCAAATCCGTGGGTGGGAAAGTAAGCCTACAGTAGAGTTCCCACTCTAAGAGAGACTGGAGCTGATAACAAAGAAGAAACCACCGCTCACGGGTGTATTCAAATGCTTAGTAGATCTAGTCTATCTGCCTTAACATACAATCTCACCTACGTAGAGGCATATTTTATGATAGTTTTTAAATAATCATAAATCCTCTGTTGAGAAGCTTATTTCTTTCAATTATGTCACAATAATTTTCGCACCTATGGGCATCATACCATCTGTCATTGGGGTTCTACTTTGAGCACTGAGCTTCCAAAAGAGTGATTGGATTGTGGCTTTCAGGAATATGATAGTGTTTTCTGAAATTCGCAACAGATTAGTCAATGCATGGATGACAAAGCCATCATAGTGTCTTCCATTTGTGTTTCTCCTTATTTTTATAATCACCCTTTCAGGTTTTAAGGCTGTTCCATTAGAATAGACAACTCTCTCTTGGGAAGTCTGCTGCATCTGAGTATGCTCTATGCCCCCTTCCTCTCTCTCCACTGATGTGGGATTCCCCTCTGTATGCTGTGAATACTATTGGTTAATAAAGAAGCTGTCTTGGCCTGTGACAGGGCAAAAGAGAAGAGCTAGGCAAGGAAAACTAAACTGAATGCTGGGAGAAAGAAAGCTGAGTAAGGAGAAGCCATGTAGCCCCACAGAAGACAGATCCCTGAACTTTACCCAGTAAGCCACAGCCACATGGCCATACACAGATTAAGATAGATGGGTTAAACTAAGATATAAGAGTCAGACAGAAATACGCTTAGCTATTGGTCAAAAGTATTGCAAACAATATGGTTTCTGAGTGACTATTTTGGAGCTGAGCAGCCGGGACAGAACAAGTAACCTCCTACAACACTTAACAATTGGGCTTCTATCTACATAAAGACTTCTCTTAAATCCCACCTTGCTTCAAGAAAAACTGCAAAACAAGACAAAACAAATAAAAGAACAAACAGGATAAACAGGACAGAAGACAGAATAAACACATAACCAGAGCCAAATAGGCATGCTTAGACAAGTCAACAAGGAAATTATAGTAATGCTTAAAATGTCTTTTATTTATTATGGACTTAGTTTTGCCGATAGTATCCATCAAAGTAGACAAGCCTCCTCCTCACAAAGAAACTCACCTTTAATTTGTCATATTGGCAGTTGCCTGCTGATTCCATGTCTATCTCCAAGATTCTAGCATGGAAATCTGAGATGGGTTTTACATTTACTGTCCATCTGTATTGGGAGTGAGGGGGGGTAACTTCCAGCCATAAGGGAGATGCGATTTTCCCATGCGTTCCCACAATATTATCATTGCCAAATACTAGGAGGGAAAACAGAGTTGTAAATCAGACCAACTTAGAATTGTTCTTTAATGAAATGAAATGAAAGCAAAACCAAACAAAAAACAAAAGCAAAAACTAAGGGCAAGACTGTTGGAAAGGGTAGGAAGGATGGCCCCTGAATGAAGTTCCATCTCCTTAGCTGGCTGTAGGGTATGAAAAGAAGGGACAACTTCCCATGAGAAAGCATCTCCCAGACACCACAGAAGTTGGGGAGTAGTCATGCCAGCTCACAACCTTTAATTGTATTTTTACCAATTTTGTTTGCTTTATGCAAGCAAGGAATTTTCTTTCCTTTTAAAATTCTATATGACGATCAACACAAAGAATAGTCAATCATGGAAAAACTCGAGTTAAAGAACAAAAATAATTAATACTTTTATCTGTATTGAAAGAATAGCCCACGTTTTATCCGAATGCTTAAGCTAATCCTAAAATAATTCTAAAGATCTTAATTTGAAGAATGTATTAAAAGATCAAACGAAACATGTTTGATAGAACTTTATCTGCCTGGAGATAAAAAGGGCTCCTTTGCACAATATCATAAACATTAATAACAGGTGGAAATTGGAGCCTAAAAAAAGACTTAAAACAGCAAGCTCAATTTCTTTATCTGTTAGTGAGCCATCCATAAACAACTGAGATTTTCTGGTATATTACTCTACAATCTGAGGAAAGAATGTGGCGTGTAGGATTATTCCTAGTTGATACATTACTGAAAATTTTCATCATTCCTAGTTTGTAGGATACTTTCTAGAAGCCATTATGGAACAGACCAACTTTACTTTATTGAACCTGCCTGGAAGCCATGCCACTGCCTGAGCCATCAGAGACAAATCTGATCCACAAAGTATGGCCTTGATGGAGGAGAATTGCCAGGGAGGGAGTTTCCACAGTATCGTCCCACCAAGTGGCCTGTGGCAGTTCCTTTCTCGATTTCCACGAAATCCTTGTTACAGTTTAAAGAGTTCTCCAACTGAAAGGATCTAATTTGGAAACAAACAAACAACAAAAGTAGCAGAGTGAACTGGTAGAAGAAATTTGCGATCATCCTGATTTCTGCTTCCGGGGAGCCAAACCCCTCTCTTGGCCCCCATTAGCCCCCAATTCAATACTAAAAATGTTGCTTCAAATAATTGGATATCCCCTTGGAGTAAGAAAAGAAACTCAATTTCTTCTTTATATGCTGAAATTAACTTAACATTTTTCACGTATGTTCTCAAAATATTAGAAATACAAAACTCTTACGACAAAACAGAGTATCCTTGGACCTTTTGAGATAAATAGCTGCAAAATAGTACTACCTATTAAAAAAAAGCAGTATAATTCAGGCTCACGTTTATTACACTTAATGTTATTAACAATGTGAAATATGCTAAAATTGCTTTACTTTGCTTCTGAGAGAGGTGAGTCACCTCTCTCATCTCAGAAGGTAACTCCCCAGAATCACTCTGAAAGCATCACTACTGAAGCATGCTGTGTGTGTCTTTCCACCTTAGTACCACCTCAAAGCTCCTTGCAGTGAAGAATCTGGACTCCATATGCTTTGTCTGGTCGTTTCTTTCCTTATTTCAGATGCTTTGCTTACACACAATCATTTCTGATTCCATTTTTATGGGTGTTCTGTGTGTGTGAATGTGTCTCGGATTCTGTATGCATTTCTTGTGCTTTTCCTTCTGCTCTCCCCTTTCCCCGTTTTATGCTATCCTGGTTTGCTTATTTTTATTTTATCTTCTAATAATTATTATTACTTTAGGTGATTGTATTCTAATGAGAGAAAAAGGTGTGGCTTTGGATGGGTGGGAACGTGGGATGATCTAGGAGAAGTTGGGGGAGGGCAAGCAATAATCAGGACATATGGTATGAAAGATATTTTTCAATAAAAAACAAATAATTATATATTCAGGAGGGGGAGAATCTAGCTATAAATACCAACTGAATCAGGATGTGAAATTTAACAAACTCAGGTGATGCGAATGCCTGTTAAAATTCGACAATGGACCAGAGAGGTTGCACAGGTCTTTGCTAATGATCAGATGTTTATCTCCCAGGGAGAAACAGCACGGAGGGCCTTTCTGCTAGGAATCACAGTGATGATTCTTCCAGGAGTCAATTAAGCTTCTTATAAAAGTTTTATTCTTGGGAGTCTTTTGTTTTAGGCTGGTACACTTATAAGCAAATCTACCCTTTGGCTAAGACCTGTCAGTGAAAATACAATGTGCAACACAAATAATATGCTTTCTGTTTCTCATTATCTCACTTCTGTTCTGTTAGAACCAATCATTTCCTCAATGCCTTCTTCTGGCATAAAGTATTATTTCTGTTCATTCCTTTGAATATCTGCTTTTACAGAATAAATAGGTTTTATTTCTCCCCTCTCCTTTTCATTGCAAATTCAACCATAATTTATCCACTTTTTCTCCGTACTCAGTTTCACCACAGCGTCCATAAACCAAACCCTGTGTTAGAACTTGATGAGCTTCAGATGCTTTTCACACACCCAATGGAAGAGGGCTAGTCCACATCTGGAAGTGGTTTAGAGCAGGACAGAAATAACTCCCAGGCCTTGCCAGGAAGCCTTTCTCATAACCATTAGCACAGAGCGAAAGCAGCGTGCACTCTACAAAGGCCCCTTAAACAACAAAACTCAAGCCAGTAACACAACAGAGTCAGACTGTATCCAGGTGAGCAAGGAAACCTTCCCACGTGGCAGTTTAAAGTTGTGTTGACTCTCATCTACGGGAAGTTTCTTGCTTAGTACAATGTCATTTGCACCCTGAGGAGGCATGGTCTGGCTGATGGATTAAAGAAAGCAATTTGAAATATTTGAACTTGTCTCATTTTTAATCAGTTCTTGTGCACAGATGGGCATGGCTATGAGGAAGAGGCAGCAAACAATTCTCTCAACGTGGAAGAGTTTACATCCTTTTCAAAACAAAATTAACATTGCCGTGCATGCCTGTTATTCCTGCATGACAAGGTGAGGCAGGAGGATGACAAGTTTGAGGCCATTGAGGGCTATACACAGAGGACATGTGAAAAAATAATTACAACAAAGAGTTTATTTCAACCTGACTCCAATAACATGTAATATAGTAAGACACGTGACTTTGAATTCAAGCTGGTTATGTAAATACCAACATATCTTCAGTAAATAAATGTTTGTTTGTTCTTTTCCTTTTCTTCTTTTATTTTTTTGAGACAGGGTCTCTGTGTTACCCTGGCTGTCCTGGAACATGTATAGACCAGATTGGTCTCAAACTCAAAGAGATTTATTTGCTTGCCTCTGTCCCTGAGTGCTGGGGTTAAAGGTGTGCACTAGCACACCTGGATGCCAGTGCGTATTTTTTAAGTCCCCATTATCAATATGCTTTGTCATTGGGACCTCTCTACTGAGGGATGAGACAATCCCATTTCACATACCATGTGCTCTTTACATCTGCTTCTGGGAAATATTATTATTGCTGTTTAGTTTAACCTAGGTCTATTTGGAACGTAACAAGATCTCCCATTCATTCCATACCCACAGTCCATGTTCCATAAGTGTTAGGATTCCATGAGAAGCTTGAAGGCAGTCTTAACAATCAGCTGCTAATTTAAAAAAACTAAAATGAAAAACCCTCCCAAGACCACTTCTCTGATAGGAAAGGAATAGGGATAAGGTAGGGTGGGTAAAGAAAGCCGAAAGGAGACAGGCAATGTTTCTCTCAGTTGGAAGAAAGAGTACTCTTGAAAGATTCTTAGTGCTTTACATAACTCAAGCTATGAGCAGGACAGAAGAAATGGGGGAAAGTTTTCCTAAGGTTCGTGCCTGTTCCCTCTGGTGAGGTCTTGGACCCAGGATGCTGGTTACCCCATCTGTCACTAACAGTGCCGCCTCCCTGCAGACTCAACAGTACTGAGAAAGCATACCCACATACGGGACTTACAGGAAGGACAGCTGCAGCTGGTTCCCAGGGGAGCTGACAACATTCCAGACACACTCCACGTTAGGATGGTATTCTGCTGGGTAGTTAGGGCTGTTGAAGATGCCGTGAGCCATGTTGAAGGTTCCACCGCAAGCTGCAAGGCAAAAGCAACAGAGTTTCAGAGCAAAGGCCAAATGAAAGACCCCGAAAGATACAAGAGGAAGAGCATTAGAGCCATCTGCGAAGCAGCACATGGCAGTTCCATCTCACGTTAATAACTGATCTCTGTCACATGGAGTAACGGGAAAGATTCCAAAACCAGAAACTCAACAGCTCCTCAGTATGTGGGCCAGAGGGGACCCTTTTCTAAAAGGTTTCCTCCATGTGGACTAGAACTTTAGGTAAAAGGGACCTGGTTTTAATCCTGCAGTCCCTTGGTTTTCATGGTCAGGGTGATTTTCAAGCTTGCCCTGGAAGAGGAGGTACCTTTCCCTGGTTGCCATGGGAAAGACAGCTTTCCATCTTTCTCTCTGTGGAGAGCACTGAAACACACCATTCTTCATTGTTCTACACTAGGTCTGTAATCGCCTCTCCTGGCCAAGAACCACAGTGCTGACTGGCACCTCTTCCTTTCCTGCCCACGTGCCTCATGACAGAATGGACAGTTGCTCAATAGCCAGGCCTACCTACCATCAAGTGCAGAAGACAAAAGAATAACCATGAGGCTGTGCATCCATATGAGTTGCCACCAATCTGCTAGTCATGGAGCACCTTAGCAAACACAATGCTGAGATGCTAGCGAACAGGTCTCCAGGAAGATAAGGCTTAGCTAAAAAAATAGTCGGCTTTCCAGCTAATTCTCCTCATGTTTAGCTCTCATGGTTGTGAGAATTTGCACGGTATTAAATTATAAAAAAAAAAAAGCACATGGGGATTTTTAAACTAAAAGAGTCAGCTTTAAACCAAAAGAGTCCTAAATAACCAACGGAAATTTCTATCACTCGGTGCTAACCTTGCTGCATCTGTTAATGCCTCTTACTTACCCGACGTTGATGCAGAATAGAAGGCATGGAAACCCTCAAACCTGCCCAAAGAATTGGAGACAAACCTCAGGGTCAGGGCACTGCCAAAGGATATGATGGGATGGGGCAAAGAGTTGCCACAGTAACGGCCTAAAGGATGAAGGGAGTAATGAGGAGGTAAGTAATGATGTGGTAGGATCCACACGTCTATTCACCAAGCACACACAAGAGTCTCACAATCTCACAGTGAGAACCCCTTACATCAAAGTTGTGTCTGAGGCAATGCCTGACCACAAAAGGTAAACTCTAGATACAAACATAGCCAGGATAAACTATAAATCTGATCTTAAAAACTTAGAGTGACAGAGGGAAAGCTGATGTGAGCAGACTTCAAATGTAACTCAAGTAATCATGTCTAGCCACGTGGTACTAGACAACAATGCACTTCGAATCTCAGTAAGAGAAGATGGGGCACCAGGTTACATGAATTCAATGCATGGCTTGCCATTTACTGGCTATGTAACCGGAGACGAGTTATTGGGTGCTCTGTTTCCCCATATGAAGACAGGGGCATATTAGAAATAACTAACCCCATGTCATAAGGACGTAAGGACTGAGTTACCACTTATAAAGTACTTAGAACAGTACTCTGCAGGAGGCAGTTGTATAAGAGTGTGTGTAATACAAAGCATCCTTGGCACAATACAAATGGATCAATGTCTCAGACAAGACAATGAAAGGTGTTCTCCTTCCTTGTCCACCAAGCTCTGTTATGGGCGCTGGAATCAGAGCAGTCTCTTCTCACAGAGCTTGTCCTCTGCCAGGGGGGACACTCCCATGGCAAAATACTCACAGAGGAAGCTTAGTGCATCTAAGGCTGTTTTGTCTGAACCATTTTAAGAGCCGTGTCACATATGTCTTAACTTTATTGGGATGCCTAGCAAACAAACTGGTGAATTTTCAATTAAATCAATTAGTATGTTTTCCTTCCTTTGGAAACAGAAGAAAGATTTCCAACAGAGTATAAGAAGTACTTTAAAGTACTAACCAGAAATTTCTGAATTTGCTGTTTACTGATGAAATGGTCTTTGTTCCACTCCCGATTCAGATTGGAGTTTAGAATCTGTAACTTGCACTTCAAATGCAAACTAAAATGCACAAGCTATTTTTGAACGTAAATAATTTGGGTTTCTTGAGCCCCACATTATCCTGCTTTCCTACCCTCTGATTAGTCCAATGTGGCTTTTGAGGCTCTTCATGCTTATTGGAAACACTGTAACTTTGAATGTCAGCACACACACACACACACACACACACACACACACACACACTACATGCCAAGACTACAGATGTAAAGGATCGAGTCTCTGTACCTTGGACAGGTGCGTCATAGTCCTTGCCATCCAAAATTTCTAAAAAGTCCTCTTGACAGCCCGTGCTGTCCTGAAGCTGAAAGTGGCTGAAGGTGAGAGAGATATGATTGACTGCAGAGAAAAACAAGAGAGAAGAGGGTTGGTTATTTAATAAAATATCGGCAAGCAGAACAGAGATATTTTTGCCTCTGGTACTTTCAGAGGGTTTTCCAGCAGGGAAGCAAGGAATTTGGCAGCTTCGCACAGGGCTGGGGTGGGTAAACAGAGCTAAGGGCTCTGCTTTGTGCTTCAAGGGCTTCCTTTGAAGAGCAACAGAATCAATGCTTTTGAAAATGCCTGTAGAATCCAAAATGCCAGTCATGGTAAATCAGGAGTCTCGGGCAAGTTCACCCCAGAGGCTTTGGGAACTGTCTTATTGGAAAATGTAACTTTAGGCTTTTGTTGTTTTGTTTATCAGCCATTGTTGTGTTCCTCCCATAAATACTTTCCTCCACAGATTAGTTTTCTGAGATTCTGATTCCTTACATGTGCTTGTGCTGAAAGATCCTTTTTGCACAGGGTATGCCTCCTGGCACTCAGGCTGATTTAGGGGTCAGAACCAGTGCCCCTGAGCTTCTGAATCATCCACCAAGAACGCTTTGAGTCACGTAAGGAACAGCAAGTGCCTGGGTACATTTTCCTATTGTTGTCCTTCACTGTGGCCCTAATGTTCAGAATGGGATCTTTTCCTGTTGCTGGCCTTGCCGTGAGAACTTTCATCTGGATGCTTTTACAGCTCATGAGAAAATAAGCAGTAGGCACAAAACTGCGGGGCTCAAGGCAGGGGGCTTCTCTTTTTCAGTTTTGTTGGGGCTCCACCCTCTCCATCTACAAAGACTCAAAATTACATCACTGGCGCCCACATCTCATGCATGGCCACAAAATTCTATCCGTTTGTGAAATTTTAATTTCACAATGAATAACAATTAAATTAAATTTAATAATATTTAAACCCAGCTCTTCTGCAAATAATTTTATGCCGGGACCCGATTAGCCTAAGTGACTGTCCAATTTTCACACAAGTCATTAATTAGAGTTCAGAGCAGAGAACTTAATGGTTTTCCCACACTGAGTCTGAAATCACAGATTCTTCCTGGAAATCTTAAAGGAGGGCAGGGGTCACATGAAATTGGATTCGTAATGAGACCAGAATCACTCTATGTGGTGCTATTGTGTCATGTCTATAAGGATCATCTCATTTTCTCTGCCTGTCAACATGAACAGACTACTACCATGTCAGGTAATAGAATACTAAGATTCCGAGAAGAAAAGAAGGCAAACATTTACTGAGTGCTTCTAGGCCTGTACTGAGATCTCATAAATATATCCATGGCAGGAGAGACGGGGTATTGCTATTAGTTTCGCCTTTAGTGATCAATAGCTTGTGAGATCATATCCTCCAACTGTAAGGTATTTCTCCAAACTATATCCTTCTTATTCACATATTCATGGGTATGTACTATGCTCAGCAATACTTGATAGGTAGGTAGGTGTTCTAGGAGTCACGTCTTCAATCCTTTGTCTTTATTGGTTTGTTTGTTTGCTTGCTTGTTCTTGAAACAAGGATTTCACTGATCCCAGAGTGGCTTCCAACTGGATATGAATAGAGGGTGACCTTGAACTTCTGATTCTCCTACTTCCGTGTGTGTTGGAATGACAAGCATGTGCCACCACTCTCGACTCATGTAGTTCTGGGGATCAAACCCAGAGCTTCACTGGTGACAGGAAAGCACTCAGTCCACTGAGCTAGACCTTCAGCTCCGCAGCCCTTGGAAGTTTTAGAGACGAGGTCTCCATACATTACTCAGGCTGGCCTTGACCTTATTGTGAGCCCAGCCTCATCTCCATCTCTTAATCCTCTGTCTTAGCCTCCAGAGTGCTAGGATTACCACACCCAGCCTTAAAACTCCCTTTAAGTTAAATATGAATCAGTTTAGACAGGTTTTGCTTACAGACTAGAAAATGACTATTTCCATTGCATTCCAGGAACCAGGGCCCTTCCATAAAAGATTGCCAGTTAGGCAATTGTTGCCACTGAAGAGCTAAGTGTTCTACTGACAGCCATACCTCCCAAAGGGATCCCTTTGCCCCGACCAGACTCCTTACTTTTTATTCTGTTACTTACATGGAGGCTGAGCTTCTAGTATCCAGTACAGTTGTGATTGTTTGGATATTTATCAGGGAACAACGGAGAGGAAATAGTATCAGAAGAGTCAGTGATGATGTGACCTCCACATTCTGAGAAGCAAAAACACACATGTCATATACTTTTGATTTCTACCAATGACACCCAAACAATTATTAGTATGACTTCTGAAAAGGCTTCTTATTTCCACCGTGAATGCCAAGAAACCTCTCTGCTAAGGAAGTTACACATAACCATACAGACAGACAATGACAAAATACTTTTACAGTTATAATATTTTCAATTATAGGAAGTGGGGCTATGGCATAGAACAATACACTAAATGGTTGTGAATTGTCTGAATTGTTCAATCAATACCCTGGCTTTGATTCACTTCCTCTGTTTCCTTGTGAATTATAAGAAGGGTAATTTGTTCATAAATTAACTCTATTTTCTCTGGAAAGCACTCAATTTATAAAGACGATTACAAGTTAACCAGAGAAACTCAATATTCTATGGAAACAAGGAGAGGAGGGTGTATCTCACTGCCAAGTGCCCCGTCTCCAGAGGAGGCAGGATTGAACCAGGACCTGGGGGGTGAGAACAGTGCAGGGAGTGGACAGCCCGAGCAAAGCCATGGGTGAGGAGAGGGGCCATATTTATACAGCCTTGACTGAAGCACGAGAGGCCTAAACAGTATTGGCGGCAGCAGCACTGTAAAAGGGTCAGGGCTGGTTTGGGGACTGTGGCTAACAGATGGAGTGGTTTTCATATTCTAAGCCACACAGAGACAGGACAGACACGAGGAATCACTGTGACCACAGTATGTCTCCTGGAAATATTTGGGAGAAAGATGGAGCAGGAGTAGGTGAGTTTGTCAGGGGGACAGGAGAGTACTTTTACTCCATAGCAACACTTAAAGGAATGGTAAGTGTAAAAAAAAAATAGCACTGAGTACTGCTTTTTCTTTGAAATCACCGAGAATAGCAGACATTCACACTAGTGTCTTGTTCCGCTGTCTCTGAGAGTGCACCGTTGGCAGACTGACTCAGAAATACACTTCATCTAGGACTCTGTACTAATGTGATACCAGCAAGTCTACCAGTAGAGCTGCTAATAGGCACATGTGGAATAAACAGGCTAACCTTATTTAAGGTGAAGCCAGTGAGGTGGTTTCGCGGGAAACACATTTGTCGTCAGGCCTGCAGGCATGAGTTCAATCCCTAAGACCCACATGGTGAAGGGAGAGAACTGAGTCCCGTAAGTTGTCCTCTGACCTCTATACGTACACCATGACACACCCAAAGAAACACACGTCCAATATTTTTAATTAACATTTTTTTGAAGTAAATGATCTGAGCCATCCAGATAAAAATCAAGGCCCCATTCAAACCAATTAACCATCCCCTAATGTTCTGGGTTACTTCATGTCTGTCAATTTGATGAAGATTAATCTCTGAGAGAAATCTGGTGAAAAGGCTGGACTTGAAGATAAAAACAATGGAAAGCCATGGGATTCAGCAATGAGGTAAAGCACTCCATGGAGACAGACTCTACATTACAAACAAGTCTTACAGTTGTCTATCTCCTTGAATAGGTGCTAGGTAAATTAATTTGGCTAATTTTTATTTTGTATATCATTGGTACTGTACCATTAAATGTTATTCTAAAAACACAGTGCTTAAGAGATGCGCAGATCCTGAGACACAATCATCATTTAAGGCAGACAAAGATGTGTAAAATGTAGGAACAGCTAGAATACCTGCAAGTCTTCCTATCTGAACATTTGCATATTAAACTTTGATCAGCTTCTGAAGTTTGGTATCATTACAGCCCTCCAGGGCTCTGGTGACCCACAGTATACTTGCCTTGCCTGAACTGAGCTCGGAAGCCCCTGCTCTGTCTGGAAGAGCCAGACTGAAATCTCACAAAGAGGCTGTTTTCCTGTCGAGAGGATGGAGTTAGGCCGGTGTCTGTCTTCCACACACACTGGCGACACGGGTGTTTGAGGAACTTGAGCCATCATAAGTCTACGAAGACGGAAGACAGAAAACTCTCAATACTTCAAGTTTACATCTATACAGGCCCAATTCTGTGGGCCATCTGCATCTCAACGAACCAGTAAAACATTGCATTGGCTGGATCTAGAACAATTGGCTTTATTTCATCGTCTTGCTGTAGAGTTCCAGAGAGCATATCAATGCATTTGATCATTTTCTAGAGACAATCTAAAGATTTCAGTGTGAGGTTTTCCGCTAAGCCCATTATTACCTCCGTAAGTTCTGACCCTCACAGGCCTCCTTTTCCCATGACCATCAGCACATGCCCACGAGTTGTGTACTGAAAATGTTTGATGCAGAGTAAACACAAAAGCAAACAAGTGAGAGATAACAAGTAAACGTTCGTTGTAGAGGACAACATTCCTTGAAACCTTTTGCCTCCTCAGAGGCTCATAGACAATGAGCAAGAAAAGCGGCAGAATTCTTCTAATAACATGAGTGGGATTACCTGTTTAGGAAAATTACCTGGTTCAAAGACATGTATTAGGTTCTGACCCTGCCCAGTACTATGCTGGCACTCCTCCAAGACACTTTCTGTGTCAGTGGAGTAAAGTTTATATTATCTGTGCTCCAAACTCTGCATCATTCTAAAACTGGAGGTTACTCCTCTGTTTGTTGTCTGAGCTAACATGCATTCTAGAACACTTTCATGTATAAAGCAGGAACGAATGAGTTTCTTTTCTTTGCTTGGTAACACTTGTTACCAATAAGCACATACTCCATCAGAAACTGAATTCAGTCTCTCATTTGATCATTTCAACTATTTTCTCTACCTATATCTTTATCAACAAATTTATAGATAGTCTTAGCAAAGTATAAGTCACATAATTCCTAAGAGGGAACAAGTCATTTTGAGTCTGAAAACTTGATTTTAGGGTCTAGAATTGAAACTCTTATTTTGTCCAATATAAGATATATGTTGAACAGGATAGATATATTGCTATAATGAGAGTGAGTCTCTGAAATAAATTAATTATGACTATCTCATTAAAAACTAATTGTCACTTATATTTTGTTAGAAAAATTTGGGGAGATAACAGAATATTCAGGGATCTAAAGTAAGCAAGACATTCATAAGTTACTTGGAAGAATCTAGTGATGACTCTCATCAGCATTCTATTAGAGAAGCAGGGTTAGGGGTGTTCTGAGCTGATTTGTGCAACCTCATGGGTCAGATGGGCAATAGGACTTACATTCTCAGAGAAAGGGACCAGGCCACTATGTAATAAATACAAAGTAAGTCCTGGTTCCAGAACAATACTTCTTTCTCCCTTCCCCTTTTATCATTTAATGTGACGTTTTAAATACAAAGCATTCGATACATGAAACTCTAACAATGGCTTTTATTCAATGAACACTGACAGAAAATTGAATGATTATTCTTCTAGCTAATTCAAAATATGATTTTCAGTTCTGATCAGTTTTGACCAGTCCCTTGTTTTCTGCAGAGAGTGTTTAGCCACACGACTTCGTGTGTCACACTTCTCCCCCAGACTCAGAGGATATCCAGGAAGAGGACTGTCACAAAACTATCAATATGTGTGGTCCCTTATTTTGACTTAGCTCCCAAAGCAGAACTAGCAAATTGTATTACCACGGGAATTCATATAGCCTAAGTAATTCTTAAGTCTGCTGCCAAGACCAGGCTTAGGAATTGCTTTTTCAGCCTGCTATTTAAGGAGAAAATGCCTGAGCAGTATACACACAAGACAAGACTCTCAACTTACTCTTTTCTTCTAGGCGACACTAATGAAGTAAGGTTTTTTGAAGCTGAATCGGACTAAAGAATAAGCAGCCACCATGTTCATGGACTCAATTAGCACAGCTCTCAGTAAGCCGAGGCAGAGCTGGCTAAGTGGTAAACATTTCTGTGGGAAAGAGGGTCCCTTCCTAAAGGACTGGGGATGGTATAAAATTACGAGATTCGAGCATACACGTTTACTAAGTCGAAATGTACCCGTAGTATATAAAAAGAAAGGAAAAGTACATAACTTGGCATAGAACGTCCAGTAAATATGAGATGTATAAATGTCTAACATATGGCAGTCTGTAGTTTCTAAGAACAGAGGACTGGGTTGAAAAAAACCTTAAGTTAAGAAAAAGCTGCCCTCTTCTTCATGAGGTTGATTATTAAAAAAAAAAAAAAAAAAAAAAAAAAAAGCAGGTTCAACAGTAAAAAGCTCTTCACGGGGAGAGAGATCCCTGTGACTGCTGTCATACCAGGTTTTCTATATTCTGAGACTAAGAAGCAAACGACAGTAGTGTAAACACAGTGCACAGACAGCCCCACACACTCAGTTCCCAGTTGCCTTTCCCTGGCACCATGAGAGAGGGGGAAGAATGAGGTGAACCAAGGGCTCTGAGCTTCTCCCACAGCCCAGAGAATTGCAGATACAGGACTAGATGCACCCAGAGAATCTCCTCAGATACAGGACTAGATGCACCCAGAGAATCTCCTCAGATACAGGACTAGATGCACCCAGAGAGTCTCAGATACAGGACTAGATGCAATGCCTCAGCTCCTTCCCTACCCTGAGCCCTAGCCAGAAGCAAGAACTGAGCTAATGGATTAGGAATTTTCATAGTTGACATTTTAATATCGTGAGAGTTGAGTAAATGTCAACCATTGTCACGTTAATACATGTCCCCCTTGTCATATATCAAGAGGCATTAGGGGACAAATCATTCAAGTGAGAGGCTGACATCCCTTCCTGATGACATTCACAGTCCTGGGAGGAGGGGATCTATGTTCAGAGCCTTACAGAGTGGCAATCTGAGAAAACACAATGCGAATCTTTTAACTTACTGCATATAATGTGTTGATGTGGATATTCATTATTAATGAACTCATCAATATGAGCTATTAAACACTGAAAGAATATTTTTTAGAGTGAAAGATAATCTTATTTAGCAGAAAATATAAACTTCAGTGTGGAATTGGAATAATGAAGGTGATGTTGTCCGTCTTGGGGGACAAGCTGCTCTCCTTCTTGGGTTTCCTAATCATTGTTCAGACACCTACTCTGAAATGGAGCTAAGATTAGTTTTTATCACATACTATTATGAGAATTAAAAAGAAATGAATAAAAAGAATTAAGAGAGTTCCTGGTGCACTGTTTGTATAACAGATACCTATAAATAGCACAAATCTTCACAACAAAACATTTTCCATCTCTCTTCTATCTCCCAGCCCAAGGGCTCAGTATGCTGTCGGTTTTCTCTGATGTAGCTTTGATTCCATCTCCTCTGCTCATGCCTGGAGGCTCCCCCTGGGTGCTTTAGTATTTGGATCTTGCCTTGATCACTTTGTTTTTCTACCTGGCTTTGTGCCATCTTCCAGTTCAGTCTCCCAGCAACTGCCATGGTGCCTTGCGCTGTCTCTAAAGTATGAAGTCAAATACAAAAGGCAAGCTAAACAGCCCTACAGGTTTGTAGAGTACATCAGACAAGCAGTCAGTGGTGGCTACACTTCAGAAGGGAAGAACACATTATTGATATGGATGCTACTAGCATTGCTTTAGCCCGGAGTGCCCCTTCTGCTCTGATTATAACCCTAGAATGACTAAATGGCTCATGATCAACCTGATGGAAACATCAGTCACTTCTTATGGCCCAAAGCCCATGACTGCAGGGCAAAATGAATTTTGACTCTGGCAGAGTAACACATCATTTACTTCAAAAACTTCCATATTGAGCTTTCCATGAAGAAAAACTTGGATGTACAAGTGTGGGTTGGTTTTCTTTCCATTTGTGGCACTATACTTTTTGCTTCCTAATTTATTTGCAAATTTTTTATGAAAAATAAATTATGATTTATTTTTATTGGAAATAACAAAATAACACAATCTGCAGCCTAACAAAATGTGTTGCGGGGGGGGGGGTGCTGGTGAGATGGCTCAGCAGTTAAGACACCTGCAAAACACACCTGATAACCGATGTGGATCCCTGGGACCTGCTCCCATGGTGGAAGTAGAGAGGCGGTTGGGTTCTAACAAGTTGTTTTCCTGATCTCCATAGGCATACACATAAATATTCAAAATTAATACATGAAATGTATTAAAAAGTTAATTTCCTTAGGATAATATGTTGGGAGACTGAAAAATAGTTATATATCTAAATTTTAAGTATTTAAACACCAAGAGGGAACTGTTATGATTCCAAAAAGAGCTGAGGATTCTACATCCAGTTCTGTGTTCCTAAGATCTACCAACACAAAAAGACAACTAAGGCCATATGTCTAAGACGACTAATCATTTCAGAAGTTGGTGGCAATGGAAGACTCAGTAGCAACAGCAAAATGCCAGTATGAGGTACTTGTAAGTACCCTCAAATATACGTATATATATGTACACACACATACACACATACACACACACAGATATATATGTGGTGTGTGTGTATGTATATGTGTGTGTGTGTGTTGTGTGTGTGTGTGTTATTTAGTTCTTCTTATTGGCTCATTATGCCGTTTGGAAACCTGAGACTTAGAAAAATGTAAGTAACTTGGAAACAAATACTCACTGGTAGCACAGAACAGTGTAGATCCGTCCTCCTGACATATTACTGATTAAACCAAAGGAAAGGTAAAATCAAGTTTCATACATTTAGGTTGAATATTAAGAGACCAGAATTCTGTGAGCTAAGTGGGATTCCATGACCTTTCAGAAAGATAATCACTGGGAACTTCCTGATTGTCTAAAACTCAATAAAGCATCTTAGGAACTGTGACTTGGCTGTCAACTTGACTTCATCTGGAGCTAACCAAAAGCCAATCAGCTGGGCACAGCTGGGAGGGGTTTTTCTTGGTTGGATTATTTGAAGGGGAATCCACTCTTATCTGGATTATTTGAGGTTGGAAGACTCATTCAAATTCTGGACAAGGAAAGACAGAAGTTCTGCCTTCTGCTTGCTTGTCCTCATTCTCAAAGGCAATTCATCTCTCCTGTTCCTTTGGAGAATGCTGACAGGGACCTTTTAGAAAGTCTTGAGCTCCTGTGGATTTCAGAGTGCTCTGTCATGCACCCCACTCCACTAAAGAGGTACAGTATTTCCAGCATGGTTAACTGTGAGGTGTCTAACAGCTCAGTCAGTGTCTAGGCCAATAAATAAACCAAGAGTTTATATCCCTGATTGCTAAAGCCAGCTGTGCTCTTGGACTTGGATGTACTGGTAACTGCACAGGCCCAATCATGGCTCTCGCTGCTGCCCTCACTTCACTGGCCACTCGGCCCTTACTCTTCACCAGACTTTACCTCTGGCTACTCAGGTTTCCTGCTTCAAGTGCTTTAAATCCTAGCAAAGTGAAAGGGATGTGGGGAAGGGGAATATACTCAGGGGGTAAAAGAACTAATTCATGTCTGTCAGGGCCAAAGGAAGCTCCAATTTCCCCAAACTCCAGAAGGAACTCCTGATATCCAGAGATGAGCTTACCCTGAGGCTGGATAAAAGCCAGCATTCCTCAGGAACTCGTGAAGCTGGTTCCCCTCTACCAAAAGGAGTCATGTCCCTTATCACCAGCAAAAGGGACTAATGGATCTCCAATTAACACATACCTCTGGCCCCTGGCAGCATAACCAATGTCCATGCTAGCCTCCAGACTCCCCCAGTCCCTGCTCTCATCTCAATGCTCCTGTGCCAGGCTCCTTCCCTCCCCTTCTCACAACCTGGCTGTTGGCACTGTTCTAGGCCCCTCCTCCGCTACCCTGACTACGCTTTCTGATTCTCTACCTCCAGCTATTTTGCCCTCTCTTGCAGATAGCACTTGCCATGTATAGTCTGCTGACCGTGTACGGTCTATTTCTTTCTCTCCCTGTTTGAACTCTTGCAGATGCCTCTGGATAGTCTCTCTTACGCACAATAAAGGCTTCCCGTACCACGGAGCAGTCATGCCATCCGTGCATAACAACATCAAGGGACAAAAATCAACCTTGAGAAGAGAGAACTCACGAACCGCCTTCACATGTTATATACAGTAGTGTAGCTGCTAATGGGATTCCCAGCTTCAGATCCGCTCCAAGAGAGAGGATGTACTATGACAACGATGGGGAGTCCCGTCTTGGACAAAGACTAACGACAAAGCTGGGAAGTCCCTCAGGATATTTCCGTGCTGTTAGTCACCAATGTAACCAGGGAAGGATATGGAAACATGACTCCGGGCAGCGGCTTTTCCCGAGGGAAGAGAAGAAGGAAGCAGGGACATCCTCAGCGGTGATATTTACCAGCATGCTGCTGGGCAAGGAGCACCAAGGTGTCTCAGTTCAGGACTCCGCTCCTGGGCTGTTTCTACACTACAACTCGCTCTTCACATTTCCGGAAGACTGGGAGATGTAAAGATGTGCAGCGTTTGCACGTCCTGACTTAAAGATCCCCCAAAAGGAAGCATTTAGAGACGGAGCCAAAACAAACATAAAACACAATAAATAGCCTGGCCCGGGAACTGAGAGCTGTGGCTTCAGCTCAACTGCTTCCCTTGCTTCGGCACAGCTGCTGGAGATTCACTTGGCAAGGGCATGGGAATGGCTAAGCAGGTTGTCAAAAGAGAGCCACAAAGCAAATCTTCTAAAGATGGTACTCAAGCATCTCAGGGCAAACTAAGATGTTTGATGCAGATACTGAAGGAAGGGAAGAAGGGAAATAAAAAGGGAGAGAGAAGAGAACAAGGAGGGCTAAGGAGGAAGGGAGAGGAAGGAAGGGTGACTAGCCTGGATTCCTCAGTAAAACAGTAAATATTTAAAGAAGGCCGCTTCCCTTTGTCTCCTTGAAGCTCCAGCCATCTGTTATTCCTGTTTCCCTTTGGCTCCTTTTGAGAAATGAGTGTTTTCAAAGCAAACATATCATGGCTGCATGGCAACAAAAACCATAAGACAAATTACGGATGCTGTAGTTGGCGCCTGCTCTGTTGCACCCTGGGTGCTATGGGCAGATAATGTGAACAAGCTTTGCTGCCTCAGAGGGAGGCTCTGAGATGGGCCCTTTCAGTTCAGATCAGAAACTCAGCTTCCTTTCCTTTAGATAGGTACCGAAAGCTTCAGAACATAACAAAACCAAACCAGTTAGGGTTTGCTTGCCTCCTGCAGCCCCTGCCCTGTTTGCCTTAGAGTAGGCTCCCTGCAAATAAGAGGCAGGGTGGGCCTGCACTCTGCTTGCCTTTGATCTGCTGATTCTCACAAGGCGGACATTCCATTGTGCTGAGCAAAGAGGCTGCTGGAAACCGAGGCCAGCCTCCAGGGGCTCTGGGTGCCCTTCAGCCGCCTTCCCTCCAGCCTCTCCCCTTCTCCCTCTCTTACATTGAGCCCATTTTCTCTCAGGTCCATAAGAACTTACAGACCCACAGCCTCCAAGGCTCAGAAGAGAAATTCTAATGAAGCAATTAAACTGGCAGTTGGAGGTCATTTTAATACTTAGCCTTCCGGAAGGACAGCATGATGAAGCCACTTTCCCTCCTGAACACACAGAGCCACCCCCCAGCCAGCAGGTCCCACTATTGCCTAACCTGAACTGCTCCTGGTGTATTATTCCCCCAAACCAGAGCAGAGTTAAAGCAGGGTGAAAACTGGGTAACAGAAAACACAGGGAAGTTACCAAATTTGTTGAAACCCATCTCCTGGTGTACCTTGCGGGTCAGCTCTGTGTGGTACCCTCAACATTTTAATAGAAGCTTTTAAATAAATTGGTTTCCTTCCATTTTCATTACAGCAGGATGAAATTCTAGAAAATCCACCTGAGCCATGTTTTCTGAGCTCTCAGGCAGCCCAGAATAATGAGGTTCTACATCAATAATAGCGCCAGGAGCGAGGGACTGCGGCACCATCCCACAGGTGCCCTCTGCAAATCTTAAAAGGCACCGATCCCAGCAGGAGCACAGATGGCAAGGACTCACTCATTATTCACCATGGGTCTAGCAGGGATTCAGGCATCACGTTGCTGCCTTTGGGTGCAGCCCGCTGTGGGTTATGTGAAAGGAGATTGGCTGTGTTTATCATGTTGTTACCTTAGTTAGTGGTACATCCCATGATAAACACCTGACAGAAACCACTAAAGGAAGGAAACGTTTAACCTGGCTGATGGCTCTATTTTTAATTTTAAATTTGTTTCCTCTACATGCTGAAGTTTGGCTTTCATTCCCAGTGCTCCAGCTTGGGGCTATCTGTGGGCTCACCCTACCTTCTAGAAGAGCCGCCAGCTGTGTCACAAAAGAGAAAGGTGAGTCTGCCACTCAAGCCCTGGTGTACTTGCATTCCCAAGACTGACCTGAGAGGCCCAGTGAGTCAGACTGGGACATGATGCTGTCCTTATTCCATTGCACCCACCCTTTCCCTCTTTCTGCTCACAAATGCAAGTTCAAGCTGGAGGCTCTTCCCTAGCTTTCCAGGTTCCCAGAGCCCTTAGTAAGCCAAGATCCTCAGGTCATTCAGAGACAGAGGCCATACTCAACACCAAGGACCTAGTGGGTGATACATGCAATCAGCACCTAACAATGAATGTATGTATGAATGAATGAATGAATGAATGAATGAATGAGCTAACCTATCAACCAGCCAATCAATGGAACCTAGACCTCCTCTAGGAAAATGTACCAAGGACGTTTTCCATTCCATATTTAAATTTCTATCATTTTTTCAGTGATAATTCAAGTCCAGGTTCACCAGAAATAGAAGTCAATTTTTTATATTTTATCAAAATACTTATTCTTACTTTAGGGATTATGATAAGGGCTTCCTTTGAGTACCAGGCCCGCAAGTAATGTGTACTGCACCTTGACCCAGACCCTCTTCGTCTCTTTCTCTCATGACTTCAAGAACCACCCAAGTAGAAATACATATACAATTACATGCATAACTCCAACTAAGACCCCCCACCTTGAGCAATGAACTCAAACTCTAAACTCTATACATAGGGCAGCCATTACACACAAGAGTTTCCTGTTGAACCCACAAAGCTTAATTCTTTACTCAGTCAATGGCATTGTCAGTCATCTGTTCTTTAAACAAATAGTTTTCACCCCAATCTCCATTACCCACCCACCTTCCACCATGTAATTAGCCCATGGGTCTTCCACTTTGTCACCATAACAGGTCTCTATGAACGGTCTCTTCTTTCCATTCCTAAGACAGTTGCCCAGAGTAAGACAAGCATTTCCCCATTGACACTCAATGGTCTTTATTGACCCCTTTTCTTTTGTCAACTCATTTCTTACAATGTTCGTTGTAAAATATAGCCCTGGGTAAGTTGTTCTTGTTATGTGGAAAAATGTATATGGACTAAATCTAAAACTAAAGATTATTCAGTTTTTTTTCTTTTTAGTTAAGGCATGGAAGAGCATTTAACCTGGATGGCTTTTGTTGGCTTTGGTCTCCATGCTTCTTAACAACTGTCTGTACTCCAGGCACAAATCTTGCCTTTCCTGTTCCAAAGTCCTTGTGCTATTTTCCCATCTACCCTTCTCTGGCAGCCTCCCTCACCGCTTGACTCTGTGTACTCTCTGTCACTTAAATTTCACCTCCAGTGTGAAAGCTTTTCCAGCTTCCAGGACCAAATGAGTCACTCACTCCCTGCTGCTTTCCTGTGATTACGATGGCAGTGTGCTGAGCCCTGGGTACACTGAGACAGAATTCCATTAGGAAGATTCATAAATGTCTAAGGAGTTTGAGGCCCAGTATCAGGGAACAAGGAGCCTTCCAGGTAGTTCCCAAGCCCATTGACCCTCTTAATAGTCCATGCTGCCTTTTTTCTGCTCATTGGACATCCCTGTCTGAAATCACATGACCCATCCATAACACAAGCATGGTGAAGGTGACAGAAGGAGAACCTTCTCTTTGACAGCAAGCACATTGTCCACATTTTCTCAAATAACCTAGTATCACATGTATCATAGGCCCCCATATTAACCTATTCCATCCAATGAGACTAAAACTGAATGCTGAACTCTTCTCAAGCAGCCCAGCTAGTGATGACCACATCTGGGCTAGATAGACCCAGGTCTCTCCTAACAGAAAGCCAGATCTTTGAGCCACTGCACTCCCAGCAACACACAGTGTTGGTGCAGTTTCACTCTTATATATCATAGTTTGCCAAGTCTTCAGGGTATCTATTTCTAAGCATCCTTCTGCGCACTGCCTAGGCTACTCCAGCTATTTCATGATGACCACGTGATCAGATGACCACATGTTGTATGGTGTATGTTTTGAAGTATCTGCTACCCTGAATCCCTCCAGAACCTGTGTGCAATTTACTTGTGCACCTCCATCTCCGGATGGGATCATATTTGAGGTTTCGCTTCCTCTTGCCCATTCTCTCCTGCTATGGTTGGTTAAGCCAAACCCTGCTGTACATGGAGATATGTTAGTAGTTAACACAAACTTTCGTCTGTGTATTTGTCCCCAAGGTTCATGGAAAAAGCATTTCATGAGCACAGGAAGGAAAAACACACCCAAATTGGGTGTGTCTCTAATCTGGGTTTTGACCTGATCATACTCTGTATGTTGAGCTCTAAGGATCATGGAATATGCCAAGGGGGAGCTCTATCTCCGCACTGTGGGTGCTGCGGAAAGAGGAAGTTGAGAAGTGGCTGTTGTCCCTGCCTGTAGATGGACAGTAAGCTTCCAGCCGATTCAAACTTTTATCAAAGACACTTCTTTGAATCAGTATTTATTTAATTTTTGCTTGTAAAGAAATTTTGCAAGCCTATAGGGTTTCTTTCTTTAGGCAGAACTTATAATTCCATCTGCTTTTTGTTTGCTTGCTTTCTTCTGGTTACTGCTGTAGAAAGTCAGCATTTAGTCTACAAGATTCTGAAAGACAGTCTTTCCACACCCCACCCCTTGTTTTATGTTTTTCTTAAGTAAATATGCCTTTCTATTTATTCTACTTGTGAATTTAGGTAATTTCTATTAAGTTAATTTTTCACTTGATTTCAGAAGCCTTAGACACTAGCCCTCTAAATACCACTGCTATTCTCTCTTCCTCCTAGGATTTTTGTCTACACACCTCTAACATGTCTAAGTCCCTCTTCTGTATTTGAGTCTTTGCTTCGCCCATGCCTTCTTCATGTTCATTATTCTGACTTATCTTCCACATCATTGTTTCTTGATTCATCTTACTCTAATTTATCCAAACATCCTCATTCAGGCGTGTCAGTGTCAGCTTAGATGATACTGTGGGTTTTTTTTTTTTGTGTGTGTGTGTGTGTGTATGTTTTGTCTGTTTTTTGTAAAAAAATTTCAGTTGCCTCTTTTTAATGGTTGTAATGTGACTTTCATAGTTTGCAGTTCTTTACTGATATATTTTAGTTTGATTTTTATCTTCAGGAGCTTAGTAATCACGTATCTAGTGATCTCAGTATTGGGCATGGAAGCAAGTTTGTTTCTGTTGCCTGCCGTTCTGCCGTGTCTCATTTATGTAACAGCATCTCGTCAAGTACATGCCTTCAACAGGCTGCACATGAAAACATCCAGGGGATCTACAATGATTCTCTCTCCCCTTAAAGGAAACTTTAGATTGCTTCCCCCAGTGTCCATATGTGAACATATAATCAACACAAGATTTGCTAACCCTTATCTTGAAATTTGTGGGAACCACTCAGATGCCTTGAAGATGGGACGCAGTCACTGTAGAGGCTATTGTACCTTTATTTTACTTAGGATATAATTTTTCTTCCAGAGCCTGTATCTAGCTGGGTTCTGAATTCGCTGTCATCTTTGCTCCCAAAGCCCCAGATATACTGATGACCTTTTCTGATGGTCAAAACTGTTATGGGCAAAGACTGTTTCAAATACTGTGTTCATATTTCACATATTAAATGAGACATTGCTACATTGAGAAAGTTGTTTTTGATGTCTTCATTTTAAATATTCTTTTTCAGGAGAGTTGGTGTGAGTTGGCATTAAGGAGAATGGATTTTCTATATATATATATATTTACTACCTTTCCCACTTGTACCCCTTATTCAGGGGGTATGCATACAGTCATGAGTCAAATAAACTTTTTTTAAATGATCCAACCTTGTAAAATAATACTTAAAATGCACACCATCAGAATTGATGATTTTGAAACATGGAAAAACTTTTGAATTTTCTTGAGTCAAATTAAAAAGAAGCTAGCCAGTTGGAGTGTGTAGGGAATTTACAGGAAGCTAAAATAGGAAGATCCATTAACCAAGAAAGCCTAGTTTATATTAGAATGAAATGCCTATAAACAAGTAGAACATGGAAATTTTTTTGCTGGAAAAATCAGTAACCAAAATTGTTTTAATTGCAAAGATAAAGAAAACTTCAATCATTCTTATAGTAAGTACAAAATATTCATTTCAAATCAGGAAGCTTTAGGTGCTGGTAACTGTAACAGCTCCTTATCATCAAACCCACCAACAGTTGCAACTCTTTCTGTACCCTAATCGCCCAGCCTGTTTGGTCCTATCAGAGTATTAATTTGTTTAAGTAGCAAAATGAAAAATTCTGATGACCAGAGAAGTTAAACTTTCTAGGAACCATGGAAGCTTAATGATAACCCATCTAAAGCAGTGATGACGAATCTTCCCACTGGGCTTCCCTGGTCTAGTTTGTGGTGAGCCATGTTCATAAGAGGGCTTTGTAGAAATTTTCCTTCACACGCACACAGAGAGAGAGAGAGAGAGAGAGAGAGAGATGAGAGAGAGAGAGGAGAGAGAGAGAGAGGGAGGAGAGGAGAGAAGAAGACCGAGAAAGAGAGAGAGAGAGTCCCTTTTTCCTTTCCTTGGATAATGGACTGAGAAAGGTTATTGAAGCTATTTCTTGATATGAAGCCAAAACCCCAAAATGCTACAGCAGGGGTGGAGATGCTGACCAAACTTCTATATCATCCCCCCCCAATCAATTTTAAGAAAAACAAACAAATGGAAATGTAATGTGCTTATGTTTAAAGTTGCTAGGAATCGGCTCACATACCTACCCGAAAACACCCATAACTAATAAGTACACTCTCAAAATTTGCTCACATTGCAAAAGGTAACAATGTTTGCAGTTTGTGCCACTTACCATAATACACGAATCTGTGGCTTCAAGGTCGAAGTCAGTGATGTTCAGGAGAACACGGTGATGTTTTCCAACTTGGATGATCCAAGAGCACTGAGTGTTAGCTCTGTAGCTATTGGGGTAATTTGGAGAGTGAATCTCTCCACTGGGAGCCTGGAAAATCCCACCACAACCTGCAAGGAGGAAACCCAATTCAGCCATGAGAGGACTCCTTGTTATAAAAACTCGAAGTCATCTGGTTCTCAGCACAGATGATCAGTATCCTACCTGGTTAGACTACTGCATCGGTTCTATGCTAAAACTTTAAAGAACCAAATATCCATATTAATTCATTCATTTCAAATTAGATAAGGGAACATGGGTGAGTAAAATACTTTAAATACTATGAATACTGATGCCAAAAGTCAGTTGAAATTATAATGTGGACTGAGGGTATAATTCAGTGGGTAGACTGTTTGCCTATAACAAGCACAAGAACCTGGGTTCAAATTCCAGCACTGCGTAAACTGTGCATAGCCATGGATCCTGCCATCCCAGTATTCCAGAAGTGGAGACAGGGTGCTCAGAAGTTCAAATTTATCTGTTACTATAGTGAATGTTTGAGGTCAGCAGGTCTAAATATGGTCATGTCTCAAAAAAATAAAAGCAAAAATATAAGATGAATTCATACTTTCACTGACCATAA
The DNA here is from genome assembly GCF_903992535.2 of Arvicola amphibius. Lineage (NCBI taxonomy): Eukaryota > Metazoa > Chordata > Mammalia > Rodentia > Cricetidae > Arvicola > Arvicola amphibius. The sequence continues at coordinate 98,381,634 of NC_052052.2, read as the reverse complement.
GTGTCCCTTTGTTGTTCCCTAAAACAATACATACTCTAAGAATAATCCCTGCCTTTGAAATGTTGGTGGTCCAGTGACTATAACATTGCAAATTACTTAATGTCTGCCTTTGAAATTGTTCATATTCCAGACAGAGTGCATGGCTCAAGTTGTGTTTAATTCTTATAATGTTATCAAATATCTATTAATGGAAAGTCTATCAGTATAAGTCATTGTTCCTTGAATTTATGATAATACAAACAAATGACAGAAAATTTCACCACTGTTTTCTGGCAGTGGCACTAATCTTAATGTTCTACTTCTAAATTGATAGGTGATTTACTCTAAAAGAGAATTCATATAGCTCCATATTGCCTTGGTGGAAAGGAAGTGGCCTAATGTGGGCTCTCGTTATATGTCTGCGCTATCATACAGCAACAGTACCTTGGGCAAGCCATTGGGCTCTCTGAACTTTTTTCCCTATCCCTGCTTGTAAGATGAGGATACACAATAGACTTCCCTCACAGTGTAAGTTGTAAAGATGAAAAGAGATAGACCTCATAAGCTAGAAAACTGCCTGGGATATAGTAACCATGCTATGAACACCACTAACCTCAGCAATCATGTGAATGCCTGGTTAAAAAAAAATGATATAATGTGTAACTTAAAAAATCTGAACAAGCAACTTCTTTTGAACCTAAGATCTTGGGCAGAAAATCCCTATTGCAACACTTACTTTTGGATTGACAAATCTAACGCTGACTTCTTTTGACCTTTGCTAAGAATTCAGTCTACTCTATGGCACGATGGAACTGGATACTTACTAATGTTGAGATTTGGCCTGGGGAAAAGGAACTCGTCATGTATGCAGCAAGCAAGTCTCTTCAACCACCATGATTCTACTTCTACGTGGACTGGCCCATTTATGTCCTCAGAGAGGCAAACCCCATTGAGACTTCTAAGGAAGACCATATGCCAAAACAACTCTGGCTACTGGAGGAGTTACAAAGTTATCAGTAAAGTAACAGTAAAGTGAGTTAAAGTAACTCACACCTTCTTCCAATAACTGTGTAAAATCAGCTAGGCTTCGGCTCCAAGAGCTGCAGGATATCTCCATATATGTTCACTTACCTCCAGGGACTGCTTGCCATGAAGCATTGAAACCTCTCCCATTTACACTGTTGTCAGTCTTAAATCGGATTGCTAGTTCATTTCCAGTGCTGGAGACCTGCATGGGATTCGCTGATGGTGTTCGCCAACACAGCTGAGCTATTCTTGGAGAGTCAAAGTTGGGGCCTGCATAGATCTATCAAGAGGTAGAAAAGGACTTTACTTAAAAAGACACTTCTTGAGGGTTTTTTTTTTTTTTTTTTTTTTTTTTTGCAGCCAGTTCTTAGAATCTATTATGATTAGAGATTGTACTCAGTCTCCCTGGGTGAGATGAACTATAAATTTGAACTAATATTTATGTGCACTCCCTCTGCCTTACGAACAAAATATTTTAATAACCCACAAGATAACTATTTGCTTCATCAGATGGAATAGTGAAGTCAGAACACAGAGATTATTCCAGAATCCCCCATCTTTTGCTTCCTTCTTTTTCATGTATATGAGGGTTGCTGCTTTCTCTGACAGAGACATTGCATGTAATACAGTATAAAGACAGACTTTCTAAATCTTGTTCGTCTCAGGAGAAAGACGTTCTCACTTATGAACACTGAGTTCACGGAAGGCTTGTGATTTTCTAGTTACATTTTTAGGAAATTTCATCTACCCTGAAAATGGAATGTTTGATAAGATTTGGAATCAAACATAAGAAGATTGCTTCTTCAGAGGGAGTTGAAAGGCAACCCGCAGAAGTGTATTCTGCGCATTGCAGAAATGGTAGGCATCGTCCCATGCCTGCTCTGAAGACCATGGCCAGGATTTCCCACAGCCCATGTAGAAACCCTTCAGGTCTCTCCCACATGACTGCAGCCCTCTCCGGCACCTCCAAGTTTGCCTGACTCTATGTCTGACTGGAATCCCTCAACTCAGCGGCACACTCTGCCAGAAAGGGTTTCATTTCCCCTGCCCTACCTCCAGGAGAACTCCACCTGCTAGACATGGCTTATTTAAATTGTGCATGGGACTGGAGGTGAGGGAACGAAATGACTTAGAGAAGACCCTACTCCCATCTTCAAGGTCTTCTCCAAGTTGCTTTACAGAAGAAAGACTACTTCGGGAAACAGTTTTCAAGCATACTGATGTCTAAGCCTGCACAGCATCCAGGGCCAAATTCCGGAAGGCATCTCTGGGTGAGACCCAGAGCAGCAACTGGGCAGCAACCCCCCTCACCACTCCAGGCCTGGACTCTCCTTCTGCTCCTCCGCAATGCCCTCCCTTCCCTGCTCACCCCCAAGCCCTCAGCTGACTGATAGGGAATTCACTCAAGAGTTCCCTGGGGGAGAGAGTGAGAACAAGAAACCTACTTTGGAGGAGGAGTATATGACTTGAATCTATAATGATTTCTTTGTCTGATATCTCCCTCCCACATCCCCCGACCCCCAGTGAGGGCAGCAACCACTAAAGAAAAAGAAACCGCTGTTTCCCAGAGGGGCTGAGCACCAGCACAGTAATCGCAAAGGAACGAAGCAAAGCGGGTTACTGCTCTGGGCTTATTTTCATTAGGAGGAACTGATCTTTGCTGTTTGCACGGCCCCGAGAGTGCCATGAAAACCCTAGCCTCGGGAAGGGCCTCTGAGGTTGTCTCTCTCTCTCGCGCGCACACACACACTCCTACTCTCAGGGGCTCAACAACAGGCACACATCCTCAGAGAACACCGCGCAGGCGCTAAGTGCCGACAAGAAAACCTCCAAGCCGGCAAAATAATCTTTGTTTTCCCTGGTCCTGCATCCCCTTGAGATCACAAACATAATGGGTACTGAGTTGGCTCGGCCTAGAAGCCTCCAACAGAATAAACACCGCTGCTTCTGACATTCTCTGCTTCCCCTGGCGCTGGGCTCAGCTCACAAATGACCACTGCTGAGAGGCCCTGACTGTGCAAACTGCCCGCACCAAGCAATTGTCTTGTTTTATTGTACCAGGGTGGGGATTTCCTCTCCTGGATGCCAATCCAGGCTCTCCACAGACAGAGCTTTCTTGGAGACCGAAAGAAAATCAGCCTGGGATTTCCTTAACCAAATCAACAGAATGGCGATTTTTGGTTCCCATAAATAAAACATGGTCAAAGTGGGAAAGGATGGAAAGAATTCCAGGGTGTGGCTCATTCCACTCCCGCTTGTGACTAACGCTGTGGGGGAAGAAATGGCATGCTGGTCAGAGATTAACATGTGTTTTTTAGCAAATGCCCGGGATGGAGAGTATTTCAAAGCCCGCAATTTTAGTCTGTTTTGAACATTGCTTTCTGCTCTGTTAGCTCCATTTATTTTGAAGATCAAGTCAGCATTCCAGGGCTATGAGTAGCCCTACGGCTGTTGCTTTGTAAACTGGCCACTTTCTGAACAGCGATCCTGTAAGGGAAGAGTCGGCTCCCCGTAGAATTTAATGGACCTCAGAAAGTCCAGTGTCTAGTGACAGCAAGTCCTACTTGGCTGTGCACAGCAGGATAGGAGACATGTTTGAGCTGGCGTAGGACACCTACCCCCAGCAGTGCTGCTTGCTGAATGGAGTCTCTCATTTTTGCCTCTATGCTCTTGAGACTGCTCACGAGAGAACACCCTCCACCCCTGTTTCGGTACATGTAATGGGTGTGACAAGACCCAAAGCACAATGAATCCATTTACATTTTGCCAAGTGAACACCAATCACATGTACTCTGGGATACAAAAATGAAGGGCTTGGAAGCCTGGAACAGTGTACGGCGCTACAGAGAATCAGCTGCCAGCCCTCTGGAAGTGTTAAGGGTTTTATGTAATCAAATAGTATTTTTGTTGGTAGAAAGACAACTTCAGCATCCCACGGGTCTTTCTTCAAGCTACAAGGGCAAATACCCAGAGGTGTCTTGTTCTCTCCTAAACACCATTGCTCCAGTAATACAGAGGCGTGACATAGTAGCAGTCCTGCCGCAGAGAAGGGTATGAATTTGACCCAAGGCCTTCCAGTTTGGGCTCTGACTCCTTTTCTCTTATCACTGCCTGTACCCACCACTAGGGCTTGAGAACCCCAACTTATCAAATAACTTTAAAGGGTCAAAGTTTTCCTTTCTGCTATTTTCAATCTTCGCCCTACTTCATTTTATCTGGGCTTGCATAGTGGCAACTAGATTCATTTCAAAGGCCGTCATTTGTAGAGGAGAGAACTCCCTAGAGGAAACCACGTCAAGATTGGCATATGGCAAACATCAGTTGGCAGAGAGAGCCTTGAAACTCTTCCCCTCTTGGCTGTACAGAAGAGCACACCCAAGTAAAGCCCAAGATATACCAGTGTGGCAGAGGCTTGAGCTGTGTATATGACCTATGAAGGTGACAAGTGCTGGGGCCTGGTGCTATCAAGGACATGCTTTTCTCTGGGCTCACTAGCTCACTCTTATTGCTGTTACTTAATAACTCTCTCTATTCCTATTCATAACCTTCTGTCCCTTGTCTACTTCTTTGCCCTGGGACACATGAAACTGGAAACTTTGACAGGTGCCATCCATGCCTTTAACAGCCACCATCCAGGTGATCACAAAAAAGGCCATGAACTTGAGACTTGACTTCGACAACTATAATATGTGAACAGAATCTTCCTCTTTTTCCCCCCACGGGACTATTCACATCCCATTGTGAATGTGGTCTTGTACAATCACTGTGACCCAAATCTATATCAATACCACGAGTCAGCGTCATGGACTCTTTTGCTCATTCATAAACATTGGGTGCTTACTCTTTGCTGGGTGTTTGGTGCTATGAATGCAGGGGAAAGGATAAAAACCAACCAAATATCCAGCTTGGTGGGGGCTACATGTTATTAGCTGTAGAATGTTGTGAAATAGTCCCCACGGCTGAGGTGATGAGGAGTTTGTGTGTGCCTAGAAACTATTCCATTTGTTGATACTTCCAAGTTGATTAGTATAAACTTTAAGATCACAAACTCTCAAAGGTTGTCTTAATTTTCTGAGATAAACTCTTGAAGTAGCATCGGAAAGTCCTTATCTACAAAGGCCTTTTTTTGTAGATAAATGTCACCCTAAGTGACTTTTAAAAAATCCCCTATAGCTGCTGCAGCTGTTCCTCCAGCAGAACAGCGGCCAGAATCGCAGACAGCAGCTGCAGCTCTGAAGGCAGCGGTGGCACACGTGGTCAGTACACTGGGGCCCATCTTCCCACTGACTTCCAAATGCAGGGTGTTTCCTCTAAGGGGGATTCCTCGCTCCCCTCAGACCAGAGGTAGAAGTGTGGGCTGCTAAAGTGCCCAAGCACAATCTTTATCTACAGGCAGCAGAGATAGGGACAAGTGAATCAGCTTCCTGTGCTTCTCTAAAAGGGGCCAAACCCAACCAGCTCACTGTGACTCTTCTCCTTCTTTGTCTCTCCTTTCCCAGTTTTATGCTTACATTGTCCCCCAAATGTTGCTGTCTGTCCTTACCTCCTAGTGAAGTGGCCCCAGCCAAAGCCCCAGGCATTACTAGGATAGAAACCCAACTGGCACATTAATCCCATATGTCTGCTAACATTATCCACAGAGAGGCGATACTTATTAGAATGTCTATGAATAGAACAGGCTAACCCCTGGAAAGAATGTGTGCCGGCTCCAGCTTTACCCTAGATTTGGTAATACAATGAGAAACAATCCGACTTCCTACCTCCAGGGTGTCGAAGTTGCAGCTTGCATGATGTTCCACATCAAAATCATGGATGGTGAGCTGGATACTACTTCCTGGGGCTCCACGGATGTTCCAGATACACTCCTTGTTGTGGGGATAGTTGAGAGGGTACCCAGGGCTGCTGAAGGAGCCCGCAACTCCAGACATCTCCCCACCACAGCCTGTCGGATGCAAAAAACTCAGTTAATGCCAAGTGGCAACAGTGGCCAGGACATATCTATGCCTTTTTTAAAAAATTATTTATTTATTTATTTATTTATTTATTTATTTATTTATTTATTTATTTATTATGTATACAATATTGTGTCTGTATGTATGCCTGCAGGCCAGAAGAGGGCACCGGACCTCATTACAGATGGCTGTGAGCCACCATGTGGTTGCTGGGAATTGAACTTGGGACCTTTTGGAAGAACATGCGATGCTCTTAACTGCTGAGCCATCTCTCCAGCCCTCTAAGCCTTCTTCTAACTAAAGGTGACAGAAGACGTGCAATGCCTCGTATAGGAGAAAAGTTACAATAAAGTTTAATTTTCCCGCCATAAAGTAGCAAGAGGTGCATGGGTGTAGTTAGGCGGTAGAACACATGCTTGGGGTATACACTGCCCTGGCTCCCCAGCGGAAAGGGCGAGAGATGGAAAATCATAGTTATAAAAGTTATTCTTTTAAGATAAATGCTCATTACTTTATTTCCATAATAATGTTGAGTTCTTATTCCTACCACATCTGGATTTCTTTCATTAGCTTTAGGTGAAAAGACCTAGGAGGAAGACAGTGGATTTAAGGAGCGGGGCTCCTGAGTCTACTGCAGAATTTCAAATCTACAAAGGACCTGCTTCTAGCCAGGCCTGGTGGTGCCTGTCTGCGGTCCCAGCAGGGAAAGCAGTGACAGGATTGGGAGGACAGGGTTAACCTCAGCTCCATAGCCAGTTTGAGTCCAGCCTGTCACATCTGAGATTGACTCAGGAAGAAGGGAAGGAAGGAAGGAAGGAAGGAAGGAAGGAAGGAAGGAAGGAAGGACGAAGGAAGGGAGGGAGCCCTGATAGGGCTAGTGCTTCGCACGTTTTGCTGCTACTTCCTCTGGAACTTCTGTTCCAGACTTTAGATTTGTAGCTCAAGGTAACACCTTTCCTATGTCTTACAATGTTTCTCCTTTTATTTCTGGGTAGGAGATCCCATTAAAAAAAAAAAGTTAGCCGGGCGGTGGTGACGCATGCCTTTAATCCCTGCACTCGGGAGGCAGAGGCAGGTGGATCTCTGTGAGTTCGAGGCCAGACTGTTCTACAAGAGCTAGTTCCAGGATAGGCACCAAAGCTACAGAGAAACCCTGTCTCGAAAAACCAAAAAAGGAAGTTATTTAAAACTAAACATATTGATATTATTTTTAGATTGTGGAGAATGGCCTAAAAATCAGTGTCATCATAGATTAGGAAATATTTTCCTGCTGTAAAAACACACTAAAAATATTCCTGAAGCTAAAACCAGCATAGCCTGTACAATTCTTCAGTACCATCTGCTCAACTCTAGGGTGCGCCGTTCACAGCCTATTTGCTCTAGAAATTGTCACTTCCTGAGCTTGGACACCACTGGGGTCTGTGCTATGTTCAAACATAGAGCTTTTGCCCAAATTACAAGAGAGTGAGGCCAATCTTATTACACACTAAGGCTTTTAAATAACCTTTTTATCAAATAAATAATCCAATGAGGAAGCCCTTCGAGAGAAGGAGCTAGGAGCTCAGCTAGCACATCTCTGTATCTTTACTTAGGTTCAGTCCATCAGCCAATCGAATCCATTATTTTAAAATCACAGTCGACTCATCTGGCCTCCGCATCACGTTTTCCCACTGTTTCCACTGTTTTAGATTTCCGTGTAAATCCCATGTACATAACAGGATACTAACTCCCTGCCCCGTCCTGCACCCTGGGATGATGATATCAGACTCTTGAGTGAAGTGAGGTTTTGAAAGCTGCAGCTACAGCCCTGTTGATCCATGGTGCCCTCTCCTACAATTCAAGACCTATGATAAGCAGGATTTGCTTCATAATACGAGTAAAATATTGTTTTTAAGTGTATCATTTTATGCTCCCATCAATAGTGAGTGAGGGTGTGTGTGTCCTTGGATATCATAATTCTAATACTGTCAGTTTTATCCTATCGGGAAAACATGTGGTTATGGAAGGTAAATGAGAGGGACTGCGGATGCTGGAAAATTCTGTCAAATTCTGTGTTTTCTTCATGTTCTCATTACTTCTAATAAATCTGACTTCAAAGTTCACGTCAAATACAAATTAAAATGTGAAATTTAGTAGTATTTATGATTGAAACCATAAATGTCTAGAAAATAAAGACAATTCTGATAATTATGTTAGAATTGTGACTGTATCTTTGTTACTCTAAATTGAAAACAAAGTAAAATCATTCTCCAGTTTCTTCCCTTCACTTGTTGCTCACTTATTAACACGTTATCACTGGGTATGTGCCCGAGGGTAAGCATTGCTGCAGAAACCAGGTGCATTTAATGTCCTGATCACTGGGTATGTGCCTGAGGGTAAGCATTGTTGTAGAAATCAGGCAAGTTTAATGTTGTTATCCCTGGGTATTTGCCTGAGGGTAGGCATTGCTGCAGAAACCAGGCCCTTTTAATGTTGTTATCCCCGGGTATATGCCTGAGGGCAAGCATTGCTGCAGAAACCAGGCACATTTAATGTCTCTTAAAAAACAAATTTATGCACATACATTTTTAGGACTAAACACCATTAAACTATTATTGCTTTTTCTTTCATTTGCAAAGATTAATTTCAATGTTTTTTATACTTTATTGATTAGCTTTTCAAAGCAGCACCGGAGTCAAGGATCTGATCTCATCGTCTCAGTGCACAGGGACACGTGGGGGCCGGGGTATTAATACTCTGTTATGGACAAAGGAATTTATCAGGAAACATGAAACAACTGGAGAACACAGTAGGAAAATGTGATCCAAGCCGAAGCTTAGATGAGTCAACTATGATTTTAAGACAATAGATTTGATTGACTGATGGATGGAACATAGTAACCATGCAGAGATGCGCCAGCTGAGCTCCCAGCTCCTCTCGAAGGGCTTCCTCACTGGGTTATTTATTTAATAAAATGGTTATCAAGAGTCCTAGCACGTAAGCAGAATGGCTTCACAGGCCCCAGGGCTGCCCAAGCTCTGGAAGTGCCAGTTTCTAGAGTAAGTAGACTGGGAATGGGGCCCTCTAGAATTTTTTATATTTTTTGGTATTGTGTTTTGTTTTTTATTATTTTGAAATATGGTCCCATTATGTACCTTTTGTTTGCCTGGAACTCACCATGTAGACCAGGCTGGTCTCATAAAGATCTGTCTGCCTTTCTGAGTGCTGGGATTAAGGGTGGGCCTCACTATATCCGGCCCTTAAATGGCCTTAATACCAACAAGAATAAATGCATGATTGTGCCATAGTCTGTCAGACTGGTGACTTTGGGTATGAGACTTAAAGTCACAGAAAGGGATTAGAAAGGGAATGCTGAAAATGAGAAAATTCATGACAACCAGCGGTTACCTGGCAATAACATAAGAGTGACTCCAGACTACCAATGCCCTTTGTATGGTTATGCTGGGTTTGTGGTTGAATGAACAACAAAATACAAAGAAAAATAGGGAGGTTTTAATAACTAGACATTCTTGATGAAAATAGATGAATGTTGACTTAAAAAAGGATTCCAGGGATCTACATGGAGAATCTGACGAAATGATAAAAATGTCAACCAATGAGAGAACAAGACCATAAAAAATAAGAACTCTCCAGAGCTTCAAATTTAGTAAACAGTGATGGGCTCCTTGCACCCAGTTTGTCAAAGGTTTTCACAGAGACAACTATATTTGTAACTGTTTAAGTAGCATGTTAGAGCGAACACTTTCACACACAGTGCATGGGCTCGATGTGGGCTTCAACTCTGACTGGGAAACTTCATGGATAAGTAATTTATTATCCCCAGTCTTCAGATCAACTGCTTGAATATTAGTCCCTAACTCACAGAGTTATTACATAGGTTAATAAAGGAGCCAAAATAAGGCTTTTGGGAGAGTGTCTTGAATAGGAAAACTGCTCTGGATTAGCTCACAGCAAGAATTTACTAGACGTGGGAACACAGAATATAAAGCTTGGGGCTAGGACAGAATTATTGGCTAAAATTTAGCTATCAATAGAGAAAAGATACAAAACCCGTTACTCATTAAGTTGTATGTTTTTTTAAAACTGTTCATGTGTATACGGTAGTGCAGTTTTCAAAAGGCTTTTAGTAAGCTCATTATCTTGTTTGACATTCCTAACAACACGGGGTGGGCAAGGATGGTGTGCAAGGCTCACTTTAGAGGGGATCTGAGAGTCCGGGTCACTCAGGGAAAATTCTCAGCTCCCCCTCCCAGCTCTAGTTCTGTACTGTCCGTTAAGCCCATTGGCCACGTCCGCCTGACAGCACTGCAAAGCTGTGATGACTGCGCTGGACACTACCCTCATGGCCGCTCTGGCCGCTGACTAAACAAAGGATCTCCACAGCAACCTGGATAAAGGAAGCGGAGCAACATCTGTTCGTCGACTCTGGGACAAATCTGACCCTGTTGTGTGTCAACGTCACAGACAGCAGCTGGACTGGACAGCAACAGGGCAGGAAGCGGCTCACATGCTTTTCCAGGTTTAAGTGGCTGAGCTTTAGGAAACCTTTACCAGTGACTGATAACCTACTTGATTTTACTTCCCTCCCAATCCTGCCATTGGCTGAAAGGAAGCGTTTACCTTATCAGCAGGAAACACACTGCTCTATGGCGCTCTGAACAAGGGAGAGCTGAAAGCTGTTGCTGCATCTATTTATTTTGATAATTAGTTTTTTTTTTCACAGAATAACTCACCCAATACTATTCTGTTTTGTCTAAAGCAAGCTACGAATTTTTAAATTTCAGCACAGAATTACAGTCAGGTTCTCCTAGGTATATTTTATCTTTAAACCAATTATGCTCAGAAGCCCAGAGTTTCAGTCCATCCTCTTGTGCCCCAGAATCACTCAAATTGCCATTGTCTCGCATCTGGTGTTTTCCTAACACCATAATCCAGAAATCAGTTTGTCAGGAGAGTGCTGGTGCAGAACAAATATGGCCGAAACCCCACGAATGTTGGAGGAAAAGGAACTGCGAAGCCAGCTTCCAGGGTACCCCCTACGTTCTATTCTCTAGTTCCCGAGGGTCACACCTGAGAAACCAGCAGTTGGTGGTACCAAGCCCGAGAGCCGGAGGATAGTAAAAACAACAACTACAGTAAAAATAAATGCTAAACACACAAAAATGAGAAATATAAAAATATAAAAAATAAGAAAAAATACTCAACAGTGTATTAATTTATAACTTATAGTCTAAAATGCAAACTTTTGTTCTGTAATACCCTAAAATGGGCTCATCGGCCAGGTCAATTTACTCCTATTACACAAAAGGCCTCTTTGCACCTCTGATATACTTGGCTGTCTCACCTCTGGTTTGTTTTACTGAAGATGATTTTATTTGAAACACACAAGCACAAAAGCTTGAAGGCAAAGCAACAACACAAGAGCCTTATTTCATCTCTGTCTGGAATTTAAAAATGCATGGCTATGTCTGGTACCAACAGAAACAATATTAAGAGAGTTCTGTGAGGAACAGAGCTTTTATCTTTAAAAGAAACAAGTTTAGCAACTGCCAGAAAGGACGAGAAGGAAAAGCTGGAGAGGACTTCAGAAGACTAGGGAGTGGAGTTCCTCTCTGGGCCAGGAGGTTCCATGGGAATTAGCTGTGAGAAGCTGGGCATTTAGGGAATTTAGGGAAGGTCCAAACCATGACAAGGTAAGGATTTCCTGGTTCTCTTGTTTTACTTCATTCCATAATCATTCTGGCTTGTGCTGTCCTCCACACAGGTAAATGTTAACCACAATTATTCCCTAAAATATTAATCTGCAAATTCTGAAGTTCGGGTCAATCCTGACAAATTTGGGAGACTGGCTTTGCCTGTGACTTCAAAGACAAAAAAAATGTGAGATTTTCCTAAGGACAAGGAGGAAACAAGAAGACAGACCAAGTCACAGAACAGAACATCCTGGCGTAAGTAGAGTCAGTTCCCAGATTCATGTCCACTGGCAACCCAAGCATGTGACAGGCAGGTCTTTGCAACGTTATTGCATCAAGAAGAGGTTACAGGATTAGGGTGGGGCTGAAATCTAACATGACTGATGGCCTTATGAGAACAAAGACAGTGAACCCAGCACCAAGAGGAGGCGCCCATACAAAGGTAGAGGCAGAAGTTGAGGTCATAGGTGCTCTAAACCACAAAAACCAAGAATTTCCAGCCCACAACAGGAGTTTGGAAAGGAAGGAGCATTTTCCCCTGGGGTACCTTTTGGTGGGATGGCCTTGCCAATACCTTGAATTTAGATCTTTTCTTCTAGAGTAAAATAACAAATTCCTGTTGTCTTAAGTCACCTACCCTGGGTACTTTATTACAAAAGCTTTATGAAGTTAATACATCTCATTCTTTTGCTCAAACTCCCAGGCAGGCATGAGGCAGCAGCAGTCTGGGTGTCACATGGGAAGGAGGGTGATATGTGAGTTCTCCTCCCTCATCTTGTACTGATCACTTCCTATTTATCTCCTCGGATACTAGATGATGCTTAGACAAGGATGGGTTAGAAATAGAAAAGATCTACCATTGAGGAAGCCAGCAACAGACACTGGGTCCAGGACCACATTAGGGGAAACAAGAAGTTAAAAAAAAATTAAAAAAATCTAAAGGGTCATTAAGGGTTGGAAAATTTTATCTTCCATGGGAACCTCACTCCTACCTCATATTTTGTAATAATAGATTTTGACTGATTTATATATAATCTATTGAATCTATTTTCTATATCTATAATCTATATCATATAAAATATATACTAAGAGTGATGTTGTACAGTTTTAATACTATAAACCAAAACCAAACCAAAACAAAACAATTCTTATCATGAAGAGTACGACTTGAACAAAAAATACCAGAAATTCAAAATCAAGACTTCCTATAGCTATAAAATGACAGGACCTGCTACGCAATGCATGGGTATGCAAGATTAAGTCAACAACAACCTCTAACTATCTAGGATGTCCTGGATCATCTTAGTATATCAGCAAAAGAAATAAATCCAGGCTGGTCATACTCTATATAAAATTTAATTTCCTGTGCCTAAAGGATAAACATCTTTCATTTGAATCCAGAGAAATATATCCAGTCTCATCAGCTTTTTGCTGTGATGAACTGCACCCTTTTCCTTCCAATCTACTTATTTCTATTTTGAATTTCTATTTAGATTTGAAATGTTTTCCCAGTAGAAATTCTCCACTTACAGTTCTCTGGGATAAATCAATCCATTAGTTATACTCATTCTATCTATCGTCTCACATCTGTCTTCTCTCTGACTCTCAGAGAGTTTTGAAATTATTGAAAAATTCTAAACAAAGTGCAGTATGACATATCTGCAAAGGAAACAAAATCAACGAAATGGAATAAATGTCTTCTAAAATAAGTCATGCATCAGGCTAGTAACAGCTAATCCTAGGAACAAGCAAAGATGGAGGAATCACACCTCACACATTTGCAAGTCCAACGTTCACACGTCCATTTTACAATATTCAAAAGCACCAGTTCTTCAAGGTCATTATTTTAGACAACATTTTCTAGGCAGAAGTTCAGGGAGCCTCCAGGGCTCCATATCCTCCCTTTTCTGTAATTCTGCCTTTCACTTTGTCCCCAGTTCCCAAGCTTTGCTCCATAGGGAGGTTGTACCACAGCAGAAAATGCACAAAATCAAGCAGCGCCATGTGGATGGTGTTGATACAGCCATGGACTTAGTCAAGTCCAGGAGAGGCCACTGCCTGACAGTGGACTGAAGTTCAACGTGGCTGTACCCTAAGAGGGAAACTTGGAAACAGACATGAAGAAGGGGAAAGGCTGTGAAAGAAGACAGCAGAGATTGTGGTCACAGGAAGAGATGAGTCCAACATTCTTCTGTGTTGGTCTTATATCCAGGACTGTAGCCAGTCAGCCAGCCAACCTAGTCCCCTCTCTAATGGGGAGGAAAACGACTAAGTCAGCAAAATCCTCCCACACTCCACACTCTCTGCTGACCCAGTCCAGTCCCTTCTTGTTGCTCACACTGCAACCTGACTCTTCCTTGTAGCTTTTTCTGCAACTAACCCTGATCAACAGACTGGCTAATCTTCCTGTGTTTCCTTCCAGATCAATCAGCTCCATCAATCGTGTGTGGTGACTCCAACAGAGCACTAAGGGAATGAATCGGGACAGGACTGAAGCAGAGCACATGCTTAGCAAGAATGAGTGTTATCGATGCCCTGAAAGAAAAGGCATTGTGTGCAAAGGTGGATAAACATCAGCCATTTGGGACTAGTTCTTTGCCTGACAGTTCACTAAGACCTCCCCCACAGGACTCCGTATTTTATTGCTACTTGAACTGAAAGACAAGATGATTCGTGTAATTTTGTGGGGAACTCTGGAAACTAGAACATAGGTTGCATGGGAAAGATTCTATAAATTTCTTTTAATATGCTTATTTTTGTGGAATTCACTTATAAAATTATCTACTGCAAGCTCTGAGCTTGTTTATATTTTCACAGTGAAACGTGTGAGGGAAATCGTTGTCTTCAGACAGCAGGCAACTACTTAAAGCACAGACTCTGATGTCAGATGCCAAACACTTCTTTGTGCTGATCTCACAATCCCTGGACTGCTGAGGCTGAGCTACTTACTTAATTTCTTCACAGTTCCTTTCTCCATCATTTTCCTCCACAATATGAGACAATGTTGCTTCTTGAACAGAATTATTAGAAAAAGATACGAGATAATATCTTAAAGTACCCAGGACATTGAAATTACCGTTTTTAAGAAACAACACCAAGAGTAATAATAACTAAAAGGCCAATAAGGTTGGTGTACTAGGTAGGCATTTAGTCATATTTTAACTCAATTTTCATAGACCAATGTATTTTTTAATGTAATTAATAATGTAAGATAAATTTACTGGCCAGAGAAGTGGATCCACAGGTAAAGGGTTGCTGGCAACTAATATGGTGGAAAAAGAGAGCTGACTCCCATAAATTGACCTCTGACCTCCACATGCGTAATACTATGTGTGCACACTTACTACACACATAAATAAATGGATACTATAAATAAGTAAATGTTTAAAAATTCCTAAATAAACTTAAAATTACTCTTAGGTAGTTAAACCTACATCATACTCTATATGATGAGAAGGAAAAAGCATTAGAAACACTGTTTTTGTATCACTAATTACAAATATACAGAAGATAAAATTCCTTACTAACTTCTACAGTATTAGAGGAAAATAACTAGTGATAATTTCGCTGAGCTCACAGTGGTATTTGCATAAAAGTAATTGTTAGATATGTAATAATTAAGAAATATGAATAAAAATTAATGTTCCATACTGAACATAATGACTTGCATGTGTTATTTTGGTTATTTGTGTCTATTACAGTATTTGAAGTTGAAAAGAAATAACTTGGAATCTTCTGGAAAGAATGTGCAATTGCTATCAGGGATATTTGTTGCTAGGAAACCAGAATACAAATAGAATATTTGAGAAAACTCTCCCTTTGGCCCCAAATCAAGGAATATTCTAAATTGTGCAATATATGATTTTGGAAGGTCATGATTGTTTGAGGGTTATTTTTTTTCCCATTTTATAACGGTTTGAAAGAGCAGCCATGGAAATAGAGCTCAGATGTTTTCAAACAGTAGCAATGTGGGAACTGGGGTATAAGGCATTAATGGCTCTGGGTAGAGACTCAGAGCCAAGATTAGACGAAGGTCAGTGTGTGTGTGTGTGTGTGTGTGTGTGTGTGTTTACTGCTGTTGTCAAGGAGGCAAAGTGAAAAATGTCAGGGTTTAGCTTTCCCATGCATTGTGAAGATCCACACGTGTTTACCATTACTTCTGACCACAGAACTCACAGTGAAAACCCTTGAGTCAAAGGCAAAACAAACTGAAAACCTTTTTTTGAGTATATCTTTCCAAAAGCAGGGTTATTGGTAAAGAGATTTGTTTGTTGTTTATTTTTGAGACAAGATTGCTCTAATATTGCTGATATCAAATCATGATCTCAAGTGAGTTCATGGCTAGTCTCCTAAAAATCTGGAAATACAGACAATCACTGCTGCCTGACTTGGTAAACAGATTTTGAAAAGTAGCGTTATTCAGTGAGAGCTTGTATTGAACAAAGATACAACTGAGACTTTGCCAAAATAAAAAATCAGCCATGGCATCATGCTCAAAACCCTGAGCTTTGTTCTATACTAAGGCAGTATTCATTTCTAATCTTCACTGCTAAAACTATCTTAGAGTATCACAAAGAAGTCTAAAATGTCAAAGTGGGCAAAATACAAACACACATTTAAGTGTGTAGTATGCATAAATCTGAGGGGAAATTCAGTGAGTTTCTGAACAACTGTCTTTGGATGCGAACACAACCAGTGGCTATTCCTTTGCTTTTTCTTAAATTTCTAAGCCAAACAATTTATTTCTCAGCACACAATAACCATAAAACAATGACAGGATTTCATCTCTCTCATCTTTTCCAGTCACTCGCTTGAAGAGTTGGTGTATGAGTGACGTGTACCCTCATCATAATGAGGATCCTTTAAGGACAGAGGAGCATGTGTGTTCTTACATCTCTCTGTGTCATGTTATATTTGCCACAGCTTAGCAGGAAGTGGCACCATGAAAGCAATTCCATCACCACCTGGGAGGAAGGGCTCTCCCAGAGGGGATGATACACATGCCAGTTTTGCTGATTTGGATCACTGCTGATCACAATTCATAAAATCACTTTCATTGCAAACATCATGAATAAACAAGACTCAAGATAGACACAAAAGAGTAATCATGCAATCATTTAAAAGGTGTCAAAACAGTGTTCAAACATGAAAATGTAAACATGATATCTGAGCTATAGCTTTGAAGGAAGTATCAGGGAAAGTGAATGTGTCCGTTCCGCCTTATAACTTATTGTAGGGCCAGCTGTATCACCTTCAGCTTCGCTGTGAAGGACTCAGTAGATCAGTAGCTCTCCTTGACCTTTGACCTATTTACTTTGTAAGTCTATTATTTCTCTTTTAATAGACATAGTCCACACAAGTCCTTTCAGGTCCTCTCTGCCACCATCTCTGCAATTTCTCCATCTATAATCTCCTTCCATGACATCTTTCACAATGGTAGTGAACTGGGGAGAAGACTCAGTGGTCACAACACTTGGATGAGGACTGGATTTTGGAAACCTAGAAACCTACACAGAGAAGGTCAGATGGGCACGGTAGCCCGCTTGTATTTCTAGCCTCTGAAGGGAGAGACAGGATCCCCAGAGCAAGTTGGCTAGCAAAGGCAGATATACCAATGAGCTCTAGGTTTGATTGAGAGACCCTATAGCAATGAGTAAGGTAGAAGAGAGATGCAGGATTATTCCTCATAGGCCTCCAGGTCTATCCATATGGAGAGTCAGGCCTTCACATACATACACATAAAAAATTAAAAAAAACAACAATAATCACCCATTTCTTAGGATATGTTATTTCCAACTGTCTGTCTGTCTTTCAAAGTTCCTTCCTTACTGAATTATATACACCTTGGGGACAAAGACTAGTATGGTACTACTTAGTTTAGTTTAGAAGTCTTGGTCATAAAAAAAAAACAATAACCATCATGTTTATTCACCAATTAGCGATTTACTGCATCATCATTTGCCTTGGACCCTTACCTAACTTTGACAGGTACATCGCTTCCAATCATTGCAAAGGATCTTGGATTCTGCATGCTCAAATTGGACAGACGTACAGTCTCCAGTAAGGTTCCCTGTCTATAGTAATTGGTGGCAACAACACCGGATGATCTACTGTGGGGACGCTGGACTAAGACCCTCTCTTCATTGCATAGCCTCATAAGCATATAATCTGACATCATGTCTGGTTATCCCAGCTTGCACATACCTCCTAGTATTCTGCTGCCTCAGCTTCTGTTCTGGTTCTTTCTCCCTGTTCTATTATGATAGTGCCCCAGCAGTGATGTATGTGGGCTTCCCCTCTGTATGCTGTGAATATGCTTTATTACCATTGGTTGATAAAGAAGCTGCTTCAGCCAATGGCTTAGCAGAGTAAAGCCAGGCAGGAAATCCAAACAGAGATATGGAAAGAGAGTATTCAGAGTCAAGGAGACACCATGTAACTGCCAAAGGAGACAGATGTCAGAACTTTGCCTGGTAGGCCACAGCCTTGTGGCGATTCACAGAACTCACAGATTCAGTTGCACAGCCAGTACTACCTTAATTTCTGTCACACACTTTGCTTAGTGTTTCTCAACCCTTATTGACTCCCTATAGAGGATTTCAAGATATTTTCCAATTTGTCATCCATGCCATTTAATACTGAGACATTCTAAATATCTTCTATGCACTGCATGTGCTGGTGTGTGTGTGTGTGTGTGTGTGTGTGTGTGTGTGTGTATAATTTGTCAAGACAGGGTTTCCCTGTAGCTTTAGAGCCTGTCCTGAAACTCTCTCGGTAGACCAGGCTGACTTTGAACTCACAGAGCTCTACCTGTCTATGCCTCCCAAGTGCTTCGATCAAAGGTGTGTGCCACCATTGCCCAGCAATATATTTCAAAGAATAAGACTTTTTTGTTCTTTTAAAACAGGGATCATAGATTCTGTGTGCTACCCCTCTGCATCTACCTACAGAGCCCAGCTAATTCACTCTAAGAAACTGACCCCCAGCATCCATGTTTGTAAGAAAAATAATAACAGAATCATAACAGCTAAAACTCGAGTACTCCCAGAGACCCAAGCTCATAGTTCTAAGTCACAGAACAAATAAAAATGTCCAATTAGAAGGAATTTCCCTGAAAGACCCACAGTCGTCCATGACCAAGAGTGGGAATGAGGGCTGAAAAGAAGCACGGCTGACCCCGTGGGGCTTCCTGGCTAGCTTCACCACAGTGACTTTTGAGAAGCCCTTGGCTCGGGGCTGAAAGTCCAGTTACCCAGCGAGGCACTGTCTTTCAAACCCAGTCACTCTCAGAGGGTCCTGAAAATGTTTTAAAATCTTCTCCCAAACCAAATTCTGAAAACTCTAGGACCCCAGAAATCTCATTAACAACTAAAAAGAAGACAGAATGGAGAGGCCCCCATCTGAGAGGATGATGTCATCTGTCTCCCCACAGAAAAGGCCACGCTTTCCTTTATGAAAGTCCATGGTGACATCACCTCCTGCTCACAGGCCTTTTAGCTCTTCCCCTGCTGGTTCCCTAGCTGAAGTGTCTGCTGCCTTTGCAAATGTCATTCACAAAGCTCCTTGACCTTGTTTGTATGCTGGGCTCCACTGCCAAGGGAGGGGAGGCCTCCGGAGCACGGGGAAGCGCTGAGGGGCGGGGTGTGTGCAGCTGGCTGGGAGCTCCTATTCATACAACTTATGGAAAGTTCTATACACCCTTCAGCAGCCCAGACCGAGGCTCCCAGGGTGGAATTCAGTTTCTGAACAATGCTGTCAATGCTGAATTCTGTGAACCGATTAGCCAGGCAGGGCGGTCGCGGCCATTTCTTTCTTTTTAGGGTGGGATTTTCTTTGAAGATCTGCATAAAGGCACTGCAGTGGGGGCTTTATCTTGCCTCGACAGAGCCACTTTCCAAATGCACCCACAGAGAAGGCGCGCTTGTAGATCCATTTTCTTAAAGTAAATAGAAGATTTGTGCTGTTGACCAAAAGGCATACTGGGTAAACGGATTTATTTATTACTGAGCAAAATGAATGAAGTGTGTAGGGGTTCCTGAGCCACAGTGCTGAGGAAATGATGTCACTGTCAATTCCGGGCTCTGCAAGCATTTGCTGAGCTCTTTTAGAAGAGTCTGGAAGAGAGCCAGTGGGGAAAGGGCTTTGTGCGATTTGGTTCTGATAAAAAGAGGAGAGAGCTTTAACTTCACCCATCCTGGCCAGGTGACAAAGAGATGGTCAGGGCCAGGTCAAGCTAGGGATCTTGAAGCCTCCACTGACTCTGAGCACAGGCCCAGAGGGACAATGCAGAGACTTGCCTTTGGTTTTTGTCTGCTGATTGTGGTTTTTGTGCACACTTGCATTTGCGAAGACGGAGAGTCATGTGCTGCAGAATGAATTTCAGTCAAGGATGGGCAGCGCACACCTGGGTAGCCCCATAGATTGTGCCACCAGGTGACCAAGACGCTCGTCATGATGAGATGGGCTAGCACTGTAGGGCTTGAAACACGCCCCTGTTGTTTGGTGATGCATGACTCTGCTTAGTTTAAATTTTGTATTGTACCCTTGTTTTAAGTCAATTTGTCATGCTTCGCCATCCTTGAGGATCCAACTCTAGATCTATTTTAATTAAGAATAAAGGATTTGCATGTTGGAAGACACCGTAGAGTTTGTGCCTTATGGGGCCAGCTTGTGATAGCCACTGCTTAAGTTTCTAGCCCTCTCTACTGCTTCACCCTTTGACCCTGATTCTAACCACGTGTGACTTGTCAGTGCCGTCTGTCTTGTTCCTCCTACATCCTTACATCACTGGGTCATTCCTTTCTTTTCCTTGATTTGGCAGATCCCACCTGCTTATTTTTCAGGTTTTAGTTCAGAGAAGACTTTCCTGTCTGCCTGCCTGCCTGCCTGCCTGGCCCAATACCATCGCATCTTTTTGTGTGTGTGTGTGTGTGTGATCCCTCAGCCCTTATCAGGCTTAATTGTGCATATTCATTTGCATGTTTAATGTCCTTCCTTTATTGCAATGACTGTGGGAATTGAACCGTTTTGGTGTAAGCACACAGATCTGTGTCCCTAGTCATAGCATGGCATCTGGTACAAAAGCATTCCCTCAATCCCCATAACTTTAATAAACAGAAGAATGACAGTTTATAATTTTTGTCTTCAGGTTTTCTCTAAGGGATAATCAGATTGCCACTCCCGGTGAAGGCCTTCTGCCTGCCTTACCCTGCTGACGCTTCTTCCCAAGCCATGGCAAGTTATATGGTTCAAGCATAGAACATAATATATACAAGTATGCCATAATGCTAACATGTGACATCAATTAATTTTTATTAAACTGTTGACAATCTCCTTCCAGAAGATTATTGCCAAGTACCATTTATATATAGTAGGCAGTACAGAGTTAATTTTTTTTTTTCAGTTTTGGTCCTAACTACTAACATACTGTTGCATAACTCTGGCTCTGAGTTTAGCAAATTTTCGGCAAGTGGGGAAAAATTTTGCAATAGTAAACAGGAAAAGAGAAAAGACAGAGGGTGTCTTTGACTCTCTTAAAAGAAGACAGATTCCAAATAGAAATGAAAGAAAAATCTTGGCTCAAAAAAAAACGTAGCGCTTTCAGCAGAGGACTTGGCATGTTGGCTAGAAGAACCCAATGATACAGTAAGCTGGGAGCAGCCAGTAATGACAAACCCATCAAACTCTTTAGGGTGGCCAGTGTGGCTAGCGCCTGGAGGGGAGGGTAAGCAGTCTCCTGAGTAATGAGATCAGTTAGCAAAAGCACTGCCTTCTTTTCTTCATTCTTCCATCCGGAGTGCAAGGCTGCATCACTTAGGAAGAGATTGAAAGGCAGCAAAAGGCAAACACTGACCAGTTGAATCCTATCTCTCAGGATTTGGAACTCAGACGGGAGTTTACACTTCTAAGCAATTCCTATGTGTACCTAGGACTGAGGACCACATTCCCAAGTCACTCCCTGAACTGTACTCTTATGTGCCCAGGGGAGCATTCTGCCCTTTAGAGCTTTGAAGCAGAAAGTCATCTCCTTCGGACTCTTGCTACCATCCTGGTGCTGTTTGAACCTGGTTATGACACTGTGTGGCTTGAGCATCGTAGAAGGATTTTCCGGATTCTGGGAAGACTGTCTTTCTACCATTTTATTTCACCGAGTTCAGTGCCGGTTTTGCCTCGCTCCTAAAAGCGAGTTACACTGAATAGTAACATTACATTCTGTAGAGAGGGCCTTGGAAACTCCAGTTGGTCTGCCTACTCCTCTATATTTACAAGATCCCCAGTGAGGGCTGAGGCTATAGGTCACCAGGAGAGTACTTGCCTAGCACATTTGAGGCCCTGGTGTTGACCCCACAGCATTGTAAAGCTAGATACAACCACAAGGAAAGCCCTAATTGTTTTGTGGATATACATACCTGGCATACCCTGCTCTCAAGATTACCCCAGAACCCAACAATCTGAGAAATTTTCAAGACTCTCCTGCCTGGTTTGTTTTTTCAGTCCATCTCTAGATTACTCAGAATTACAATATTGCTGAACAGCAGAACACTGGAGACAGACGATACTGAGGAGAGTAATCAGCTAAATCCTTTTATTAAGTCAATCAGTTTATAGTGGGTTCATTGGGATATAATTTCATCATATATGGAAAGAGTCTTATCCTGATACTTAAGGGTTCTACAATTGGGGACTTCTGTATGGCAGCTCTGAGATTTATATGGGTGGGTTGTGACACCAATAAATTTCAAGTCTCAAACACTCAGGTACTTGCTCAAGTACCTCTGATTCATATTCCCTTTCCTCTCTCTTCATCTGTGTGTGTCTCTCTATTTGTTTCTGTGTGCATTTACATGTGCATGCTTATGCCAGGGATGTGTACTGTGTGTCCGTGCAGGAAGAAGTCCGAGTACAATGGAGAGTTCTGGTCCTCAGAGTCTTCCCACCTTTTGTTTGAGACAAGGTCTCTCATTGATCCGGAACTCTGCCGAGTAGGCTAGGCCAGCTGGTCAGTGAGCTCCAGGGTTCTGCTCATCCTCACCTCCCATCTTTCCATTACTGGGATTAGAAGAGCTTGCTATTGTGCTTGGCTTGGGTTCAGGGTTCAACTAGATTTAACTTGTGAGACAAGCTCCTTACCAACTGAGACAACTCACCAGCTCTTTCCACTGATTTTAACAGGATTACAGTTTAGGCTTCCACTAGATTTCTGGTATAACATTGCAATTCTACCTCTCTTTGATTTACTGAAATTCGCCGTGAGTTCTAATACTGTGGTCTAGTTGAGAACTACTATATGATGCTCTTTTGAAGTTGGACTAACCTAGCACAATATCTCTTAAACCTTAATCACAAGGAAGATCAACTAAGATACTGTTCTGGATCTACTTTCAAGTGTCTGATCTGATCAGTAGGTCTAGCACAGGGGTCCTAAGAATTTGTACTTCTGAAAAATTCCTTGTGCTACTACTTTGAAAAGCCATTGGTCTGGGGCCATCCCCCATAGACTGACACACAGGAGTGGTCTGGGGCCATCCCCCTGGAGAGTGACACACAGAAGATCAATTTTGAAGTCTCACGTCTCGTGTTAATAATGACTTTTAGAGAAGTAATTATCTCCACCTGCTTCCTCGACTACTTGTTTGCAGTTGGGTTTCAGTGTGTCCCCACTCCATTTAGTAGACACAAGACATAAACCTGGACTCTTGTATCCAGCTCCAATTATCGGCTGTTCCTCTCATCCCAGCCCTTTCTTTCCCCTTTCGCTGACCTTTCTGACTCCTATTCTTTATAATGTCCTGATCATTTTCTTTCTGACAATGAGCCTCACGTCTCTTTCTGGGCTCCTGCACCTGGGAGACTCCCACGCCACTCTGTGGCATTTCTGTTCTAAGGCAGAGGATCACACCACCTGCTCAAGCAGTTATCTACTGTAACAATGAACGGGCCTGTTTGTTTGTGTTTCTGTTCTGCTTGGTACCCCACAACTGTTTAACCCCAAAGAAAATCACATATAGGTCTCTAAAGTTATAAAGCTGATTGGCCCATTAGCTCTAACCTCTCACTGGCAACTTTCACATCTTAATTAACCCATTTTTCTGATCTATGTTAGCCATGTGGCTCATTACCTTTTTTCAGTGGTTGCAGATCACGTCCTGCTGCTTCGGTGGTCTGGGCAGGAGTGGGAGAAATCAACTTCCTCCTTCCCAGAATTCTCCTGTTCTCATTACATCATTTCTACTTCCTGTCTGGTTTTCCTACCTTTACCTCCTGCCTGGCCAATCAGTGTTTTATTTTAGACACGATTGACAGATTAGAGACAATTTTCCCATGCCAATCTACATTGTTAACATTTCTTCTCTCTCAGAGCACTAGCAAAATTTAACTCCCCAAATTCCACAAATGTCTCAGTCAGTTATCTTAAGCATAGCTCTAGTTACTACTTTGTATTTATTATTTATTGATGCTACTGTATTCATGGATAGAATTGACTAAATAACAATTATTAATACAACCAGTATCAACACAGGACTTACCATGAATGAACCACTGCATCTTAAATCCTCTTAAATCCTCGTCCGTATCTAGCCCATCTGTGTAGAAGAGTACATGAAGCTTGGAGCCTGTGGTGGCCCCTGGTGGGGGGATATCTGCTCCACAGTAGCGTCCTATCCTTTGGGGTCCATCATAAAGCTGAAATTAAAGAGAAAGTTCACAAAGTAAAAACACTGCACATATTTTTTTGTTGTTCTCTTTGTTTCTTTGTTTGCTTTCAAGGAGGGCTAGCTTAGCTACATAGATGCACACTGGTTTAAAAGTTAAAGGTATGTCTACTCTCATGGGATATTACAAGATTTACAAGTAATTGCATATAGACTGTTTCAGAGAAGGATTAGATTACTAAATCCAGTAGATGTGAAAATTAGACTACAAATTTTGGTTTTATTTTAACCTGCCAAGCCCAAATTAAAATCCAGAATAGAGAACTAGGATGACCTTGAACTAGCTATGTCGCCAAACATTCTCATTCTCCTGACAATGTCTCTCTGGGAGGGCAAGTGTGTAGAACCGAACTAGATTTCTGCTGTGCTGGAATCAAACCTAGGGCTTTGTGCATGCCAGGCAAGCTCTATACCAACTGGACTCCACTCCAGCACCAAGTGAGCACTTTCAGCAGCAACAAAGCATGCCAGTGATGCACTGTTTTTATTGCAATTTTGTCATTTATTGACAATGACTTTAGATTTTGTCAGTATATAAATCTGATACTTTAAAGATTTCTGCTAAAATTTCTAATAAAGATTCCAAAAAGCACACTTTTTGTTGTTTTATAATATTATTAAATTCCTTAGCAGAAAGTTTGTACCAAACTAAAATCATATTAGCACTTTATAGACACATTTCTTTCTATGAAAGTTTGTTAAATTTGACTACTATCATTTTCATTTATTTTTGCTTTCTAAATATTCTATTTTTATCTTAAAAATAACTTTTTCATACAATATATTCTGATCACTGCTTTCCCTCGTCATCTCCTCCCTCGTCTTCCCCACCTTCCCTTTCCCACCCATCCAACTCCAAGCTTTCTCTCTCTCTTTCTTTAGAAAATAAAGAGGCCCACTTTAAACAAGTAAACCATAATAAAACAAACAAATGGGGAAAATGGAAAGTGTATGAAAAATGCAAACACACACACAGAATACATGCACACACACACACAAAACCCACAAGAACATAAAATTGGAAATGCTAATGCTAAGAATGAAAAAATGTGCCTTTGCAGTAATTGTCATTTGTGTTAGGCTGAGTACTACAGACTAGAGCCTTCTGGGTTTCCTCACTGCATGTCTAATGAGCATTTGCATTTCCTCCCTGGGAGGTTTTCTGCTGGGGTCATTGCCCATTATTCCATGGACATATTTCTACAGCTCTTTTGATATCTCATTTTAAAAACATAATAGAGAGATAGTTAAATATCCAATTTAAAATAAAAAAAAACCATTTTTTTCTCCTTTCACATAGGAAAAAGAAAGCCGTCCTCATTTGGAAGCCATTAGATTTCTTCTTCATCCCTTTGAAGTCCACATTAATCACTTTGTTTCAGTTATCCTTAGAATGATAACAAAATGGAACATATCTAAAAATATGTACATGGACTTACATGATTATTCTTATTTTTGCGGGGGGGGGGGGAGTTTCTCTATTTATCCCTGGCTGTCCTGGAACTCAGGCTGGCCTTGCACTCAGAGATCCACCTGCATCTGCATCCGGAGTCCTGGGATTAAAGGCTGCTGTGTCTGGTCTCTGATTGTTCTCATTCTCCTCTCAGGCTATTTTTCCCTGTGAGGACTGACCTCTTTCGTGTGCTGTCAAGCACTCTATCACTGAGCTATATCTTCAGCCTTCCCTGGTTACTTATTTTTAGTGGATATGCATTTGGCATGCCTTCGAGTACATGTATAATATGGACTCAATGCCTTTCAAACTGGTGAAGTTACTTTTATTAACTAAATGTGATATGTGTCTCTTAAATACATTGACTCAGCCATGAAAACATTATAGAAAAATTTTACAAAGTACTTTGATGGAACCTTCACAATTTCAATAATTAGATATAACTCTTTTCCACCTCTGGATGAACCATTCCTTTGGGTTTTTGTTTCAGGTTGTTTGGAGACAAGGTCTCACTGTGCAACCCAGGAAGGCTGGAAATTCACTATGTAACCTAGGATGGCTTAAATGCAGCAATGCACCTGCCTCCAGTTCTTATATGGTAGTTTTACAGGGGTGAGCCACCATGCCTAGTGAAATCTTAGCTCTTTGCTTCTCTTTCTATGCAGGCAGCTACATATTCTCCCTTTCTAGCAATGGGCACAGCATCCTCTTACCCCTACTGACTGTGAGTTTCCTTAGGGAACAGGCTCTCCCTTATTTCCTTTCCCTCATTTTTAAAAGCAGAGCATTTAGAGAACAGGCCATCCCTGATTTTTTTCCCTATTGTTAAATGCACAGCATTATGAGGGCCCGGTTCCAGTACAGAGCCAGTGAATGGACACTTTGATTTTTGCCACCAGTGTGTTTACTTTAAGGACTGAATCTGTACTACTACTTTTGTATAGTTAGATAAGAATTTGAATCATAAAATTGCAAATATCAGTCTAATAATTTTGTGCAGTCAAGGGTTTGAATCACTTTGTAGTCATTTTGCAGAGTGGGGACCTAGGTGCTCTCTTGTTCTGGCTCACAAGAAATCCCGATTTCTGAATGTTGGCCTGCCTCATCAAACTCCCAACAAGTTGTTTCTCATGGTTGTGAGATGTGGGGAAGGTCGGCAGAGATGAAAAATGGGAAGCAGAGTCCAATACGCCATTCACCACTTGGTACTAAGTCCATGATTTTTAAGCAAACGAATGAGATAGTAGTCATTTCTCAGATCTATTACTTTACCTTCCTTATTTCTTTTCTGTAAATACTCTTACTTTAAAATCTTAGATTTCTTACCAGGTTTCTAGCATACTACATGTTCTGGTTAGTTTTATGTTTGCTTTTCACAGCCTAGAGTCATTTGGGAAGATAGACCCTCAGTTAAGAAAACACCCTCACCAAACTGACTTCTTGATAAGCCTAGGGAGGGAGCGTTTTCTTGATTAATGATGTGGGAGGAGTAGCTTACAACCCATGGGCTGGTGGTCCTGAGTGCTCTAAAACAGCAAGCTGAGTAAGCCATGAAGAGCAAGCAAGCCAGTAAGCAGCATTTCCTCATGGCCGTTGCTTCCAGTTCTTGCCTCCATGTTCTTGCCTTGACTTCCCTCAGTGATGAACTGTGATATGGAATTGCACGTTTGAAATTACCCTTTCCTCTCCAAGTTGCTTTTGGACATGGTGTTTACTTCAGTAATAGAAACTCTAAGGACACTACATAGTGACAGAAACCAGATGAAGGAGGGAGAGTGAAAGAAAGAAAAAGAGGGAGGAGGGAGAGAGGGAGAGAGAGGGAGAGAAAGAAGAGAGAGAGAGAGAGAGAGAGAGAGAGAGAGAGAGAGAGAGAGAGAGAGAGAGAGAGAGAAAGAACAAACATAATAGAAAAATTAGAAAAGAAGAAACAAGAGCCAAAGACCATCACCTCAAGTCTTGGACTCTATCACCTTCTACAAGCTAGAGGCAGGGGCACAAGAAAGCCAGGCTATATTTTGAGTGCTCCCAGGCTGTACTGAAAGTGCTCCTGAGTCACCGTCTCTTTGTAGAATATTTCTCTTCAATTTCAGAATTTCAGTTTCAGAATTTGTATCAATTTTATTGCAGGAAGTCTACTTTGAAACTGAACACAAAAATATACTGTCTCCAAATACTGACAAAAAACCCAAGTCTTTCAGCTTCCTTTAAAGCTAACGTTGGATGTGATTTAATGGCCAAAGCTGAAATTACTTCATCTCTAACCTGCAAAATTTAAGGTAAGCACTTCTATGATCATAAGAAGCCTCAACCTGGTGGATTACAGTAAGCACTGGATAGCTGCAAGCTGAGGAACGTAGTTGGATTCTATATAAAGTCATTATATATTCCAATACATTATAGAGCATTGTTTTTCTCCAGAGCTCAACAAGCTTAAAAGCTATGACCTTTTACATGATGTAGAGGTTCATTTTTCTTTTCTTTAATGGAACTTCTTCACTAAGGAAGAATTCCTAAATGCCCGAAGCCAGTGGCCTTAAAGGAGTGTATTGTGAATGGGACTGAGCAGAGTAGGTGACCAAGAAGGATGGCTTTGTGAAAACACTGATGAATGAGAAATAAATGTCTTTATCCTCTAGGAAGAATGGAATGAAACATCAAGCAGGCATATTTGAAAATGCTTAAATAAAATGTCAGATAAATTAATGAACTAATTAGTGTACAACAATACTTCTACCTAGAGAGAGGGGGAGAAACCACCCCATTCCTTCAGTTTTATGCCCTTTTAACATTTACATTTAATTAAATCAGGTCTTTTTGTTTATATCCACACAGATGGTTAATGTCACCTCCACAATTCATTCCCGAGTAAACTCACCACACAAAAAGTAACAGTCATTTTTCAAAGTACACAAATACCAGTCACCATGGAAACTGGTTGGTGTCTTGCTGCCCTTGGTTCTGTTTTCAGTGCAGAGTGTTCAACCGCAGGACCATCCAGCTGTGACTCACAGCCACGACCAGAAAACACACTGGTTTGGGCCTGGTAAAACTATGATTTCTTCTGCTTTCAGAGAGCCTGAGCCACTCCACAGAACCACCGAGAAGTTCTAAGTGAGCTCTCTAGAAGCATACTAAAACTACAGGTGAGATTTTCTCGCTTTGGGCTCTCTTGGAAGGTGGGCTCTAATTTGTGTCTCTGAAAGTCTTTTTTTTTTTATTACTTGAAATGATTCTCACTTTGTCACCCTGGCTATCAAACACGTTTCAAACGTGAGATCGGGTCTCAAAAGGCCTTCTATGTTCAGTCTTGTCAGCTTTTCTCTTAGAAACACAATTTAAGTATAATGGTTTTCCTTCCAGTCTCCCTCACCTCCTCCTCTCCAACAACAACAACAACTAAACCTCAGCCCTTCTCAGGGCACATAGAAAGGAGGGAATCCCTTGGTCAGGCTACACTTCTCAGCATGCTGAGTTATTGGGTTACTTCCTCTGTGTGCATGAAAATCTGGTGCAAACATGGAGACCGTTAGTGAGTTCAGATTCCAGTTACTATATGGGCCCCTCTCAATATTAAAGACCCCCAAAGCAAATGATATAGAATTGAAGACATATTAAAGGCATTGTAACATCTGAGATAGTCTAATTATTGTGATAGCAATGCTTCTTAATTTTTATTTATTATTTCTGTGTGTTTGTGTATGTTACATGTGCATGAGTGCAGGTATGTGAATGAAACATCATGCATGTGGAGGTTAGAGAAAAGCTTTCAGAAATCTGTTCTCTCTTTCCATCATGTGGATTCTGGGGATTGAATTTAGCTCATCTGGTATTCACAGCTAATGCTTTTTTACCTGTTGAGCCATCCCACTGGCCCACTAAGATAGGTTTTTTTTTTAAAAAAAAAAAATTATGTTATTGAATGTGTATATGTGTGAATGGTGTTTTCTGGGGTCATGTGTGTGTTGATGCATGTCTGGCGGCCATAGGACATTGCTGAGGAAGTAGTCCTCCCCTTCCACCATGGTATCTAGGGATAAACTAAAGTCGCTATCCTTGTAGATGCTAGTGCCTTCACTTGCTGAGTTATTTCACTGGCCCTGGAGATTAAAGTACCCTGGCTTTCAGGCATGGTGGGCACCTGCCTTTAATCCCAGTACTTAGAAAACAGAGATATGTGGATCTCTTTGAGTTTGAGGCCAGCCTTGTCTATAAAGTGAGTTCCAGGACAGCAGACAGATCTTGTCTTAAACAAAACCAACCAACTACCAACCAACCAACCAACCAACCAATGAAAAAGTCCCCTTGCTTTGTGGGCACTTTCAGAATCACTGCACATCAGGGTCTAAATGAGCAGCACCCAGTGCAACATGCTCTGCCCACAGCAGGCCCTCCCTTTGCTGACACTCAAGACCATGTTCTTCAAGACCCTTGGTTTGCAGGAGTCTCTCCTTTGAGTTCTTGTATGATGCCGTTTGGTGACTTTGAAAATTTGTGACTATAATGAATGGAAATGGTAATAGTGTCTACCACACGAGGAGACGAACAGACTGACGTTTTCCTACCTCTCTAGCATGGGGGTGCAGCCGCTGAAGCGTCCCTCTTTACTTCAGCTTAACACAAAAGTCATTCTTTATGTACAATTTTTCCTTTCCTTTGAACTTTTTCTTTCCTGTTCCTGAAGCTCAAACCCAGCATCTTGCCGATGCTAGGCACGCACTATACCACTGTGCCACCACAGCAATCCTAAGTATTGTTTTCGTATTTTCCTGAAGTGTGTCTAGAGGGAAACCTCACTTTTCTCTGTCGCAGAAGATTACTTTTAAGACAGAGAAAGC
Organism: Arvicola amphibius; assembly: GCF_903992535.2. NCBI lineage: Eukaryota > Metazoa > Chordata > Mammalia > Rodentia > Cricetidae > Arvicola > Arvicola amphibius. The sequence continues at coordinate 98,350,983 of NC_052052.2, read as the reverse complement.
GAAGGAAGCCTTTCTTGTATGATATCATTAAAATTGGACTTAACTTGGGAAAAATTTAGCCACATCCTATCATATATAAATCTTGAAACTGCAAGGAAAATTACTTCGTATCTGAACGTGTAACCGAAATAATTTATCTGCTGTGAAGAGGAATTTTCAGATTCAGCAGAGACTCCTCTTTCTCTAGATAAAGGGAGACTCTAGTCAGTGCAAGGAGGCTGATTCAACTCCTGGGGAGTGCTTATGTGGGCTTTTGAAGTCAAGTATAATTGATGGGAGCAGTCATTTCCTCTCCAGGACATCCACAGCCAACGAGGTCGTAATCAGACACAGTCTAGCTATAGGGGCTTTGCTTCTCGCACAGCCTTGAGGAAATTATGTAACTTCTTGAATCTAAACTTTCTGTATGAATGTGAAAGTTTGGTGTCACATGGTTCATACAGGTTTGTGACAAATGAGAAAACTCCATGGCAACAAGGCCCGACATGTAGAATATGCTTGAAATGTTTTCCAACTTTTGGTCATACACAAAGGGAACAAAATTAGTTTTTTTTCTAAAGAAACCACCCAAAGTAGCCTGGTGAAATGAAATATGAGTCTAGACAGCAAAGGCTGACTCATGTTTAGTGCTTAGAATTGTCACTGGCTGAGAAGACAGGGAAGAAATGAATCAAGCCTGGAAAGAGAGAACCCCTCCTTGCATCGTGTTACTGTGGCTACCTCAGTTTGAGTGGCCACTGCAGTCGTTCCTGACATTCTGGGTGCAAAGCCAGCTGCAAATCTTCCTTTGTGTGGTGAAGGAAGTGACATGTGTGTTCAGGAGTGCAGGAAATGTGATCCATCATAGCCAGGGATGGCCCAACAAGAAAGAGGACGTCAGAAGTTGTTGAGGCTAGCATGATGAGGTGAGAAGGGGCTAGGCACGCTGAAGCAGAAAGTGCTTCTCCTCATTTTAGTGACCTTTTTCCTATCTACCCTGCAGCTCCTGCTGGTCCTGGAACATGAGTGGACCAGAGCTCTTAAAACACCTGTTCACTTCTTTCCCCCGCTCCACCCCCCCCAAAAAAAACAACTGTAGAATGCCTATGGCATTGACTCATTATTTTTCCTATGCTGATGATGAACCCAGGGTACTGTGCAGGCTGGGAAAGTATTCCATCTCTGAGCCAGAGTCCAAGCCCAAGAGTAATCCTTATGGATGCTATTAAGTCTTATGCACATTATCTTAGTAAGTATGGCACTTTTATAGGCTGCTGTAAATGTTAAGGGCTTTGGTATGTTTCTATAATTCTGCCAAAGGAAAAATCACAGAGTTGGATACAAAGTTGTCATTATAAAGAGGAAAAACCAATGGTATGTGTGTTGGGGGGAGGGGGTTATAGATGGCTGAACTGCACAAGGTCAATTAGGCAAATGTTGAGGAAGGCTGACAGCAGGACACACTCAGGATTGCTCCACTATGACTCTTTGGAAGCTCAGTGCCTCTCCTCACTCAGCTGCAGCTACGCCTTTGCAGTGCCCTGGCATCTGAGGCTCACACACATCTCCTCACTATGGGAAGAGCCTTGCTGCCATGTGCTGACAGGGTGGGACAGGAAATGGGAAACGCCCATCTACAGTCACTGATTACTCATAATGCCGGGCTTTGCTTGGGAGTGAGAGGCCCACAGAGCACCGCAGTCTGAGTTATTTTGTGTCCCTTTGAGTTAGAGGTTTATCTGAAACCCAGAGGGCCTAGTGTCTTTCCGCGGGCTGGCCGGTCTCGATCTGCTCTTACTGCATTTATAGGTTCTGCTCTCACTTACATCAGAGGTCACAAAGGTTGATTTCTGTTCTTTTGTTGTGTTTTTTTGCTTGCTTTGTTTTATTTTTCAATAAGTGGATAACCATGGATTTAAGATAACAATTTGACTACAAAGATCTTTCCGTCAGAGTTGTGTAGAAAAGTGGGAATGTGAAGGACACTAACTGTCCCATAGCAGGCAGCACTGTAGTAATGAAATGAGAATGTGGAAAATGACACATACAATAGATGTGTCCCATAAAAAAATGTCATAGTCAGCTAGAATGCATGAGATGACCTATGCATATTAAAATAAAATAAACATAAAAGAGAACATTAAATAAATGCTATTAAATATTATTAGCAATGGTGCAACTTGATTTCTTGTTTCTTCTAGACTTTTCTATGTTTTCACAATTTCCTGCAATGACTATGTGTTCTTTTTTGATTAGCCAAAATCTATTTTTAATGCATTATTTTGGGGAACTGTTGACATCATAATATAAGTACGTTCCGGTAATGTTTCCCCTATGCTAGAATTCCACAATCCTCTCAGTTGTCAGACACCCAGCTGGCCCTCTAAAAATATTCTGCTATTTCCATATCTCTCTTCTGCACTCAGGATCAAACATCAACATTGCTGTCCTAAAATATTGTTATGGAAAGTAATCTGTTCCAGAAATATCTTCAAAACATGTGATCCCGAATATTTCTTTTTCTGTGGTAACTTTTTATTATCAATTTTTGTAACTCTTCATTAAAAATCAGAAGCCCAAGGACTAATGACTTTCTATGAATATTGGTTTTTATGCCAGCTGATGGAGCAGTGAGTGCCTAGTTCCCTCCCCAGGGGGAAGGGAAAGGTTTTGAATGCCAAGCATACTCTCTCGTGACTATATAAACAGTTAATTCCATAGCTGCAGCCTTCCTCCTGCCAATTGTTCTGCCATAGTGAAACACTAGATGCTCTAAAAATAAATTATTGTGTCTTCCAAAATTCTCTGCATCTGCTGCAGATGGACTCTGGGATAGAGAAAAGTCTAGTTGATAGAAAAACATGAAATCTTAGAGCCTTGAGCCTCAGAGCCCTAAGGAGTTTGCATCTGCCTCTTCCCCCAAGTTGCCACAGCAAAAAGAGGAAGCCTGTCAAATAGGAACTGGAATGAAAATACATTGAATATTTTAGCCCGAGAAATGAAAGCAGAGGGGAGCAATGGAGAGGGTCCTGCAAGATAGGTTAATATGGATATGAAGATGCAGTGATTATTCTGCATGCCAACTAAAAAAGCTAATGTGTGCATGAATGTCTATATTATGATACCTATAATGCTGCCTTTGGAAATCTGCCTCATTTTAAAAAGTAAACAAGAATCCACAACTGGGATTCACAATATTTGAAACTCAGCCTGTGACCTGCACCTTCCTACTCTGCAGTAATATGCCTGCAAACATGGTCCTACCTGTGCAGTGTGCCTGCAAACATAATCCCCTCTGTGCAGTGTGCCTGCAAACACAATCCTACCTGTGCAGTGTGCCTGCAAACATGATCCTCTCTGTGCAGTGTGCCTGCAAACATGATCCTCTCTGTGCACTGTGCTGCAAACATGGTCCTACTTGTGCAGTGTGCCTGCAAACATAATCCCCTCTGTGCAGTGTGCCTGCAAACATGATCCTCTCTGTGCACTGTGCTGCAAACATGGTCCTACCTATGCAGTGTGCCAGCAAGCCTGGTAGCAGATGTCTCTGGGATGTAGCAAGAGGGAACTGTTGTGGGTAATTATTTCAAGCTGTGAGCACATGAAAAGATTTCTAAGTGGCTTAGAGGTAGCTGAGGAAATTGATGGGTTTGGTTCTTACTCATCTGTATCTCCTGCTCCTGCTTCAAATATGAGAGGACATGGAGCACAGAAACCATAGCTCTTTTGAACTCAAGGGTTGGCTGTCTTTTGGGGACCGGTGACTCTGCATCAAGTATAGAAAATTAATCACTTGAAAATTGTTAATCATTTTCCACCTTTCCCTAAAGACGGAGGTTTTTATTAGCAGTCTGTCCTTAATATGATCCTCCTGTCTCAGTCTCTGAAGGGCTAGAATTATAGGTGTATGCCACCTGACACCACTCCCTACCCCCAAAAGAATCTGAATCACATTAAAATAGAGATTCTTTTAAATTTTTAAAATTAAGAAACAAATCACATTTTACCCAGACAACTCGGGAGTCAGCATTTGTGTAAGATGCACCTTGGACTGCTTTCTGACTTAAGGTAGTCCAGCCTTGTCGCTGAACTCACGGTTCTGAAGGTGGATTGTCTTAGCGGACTGCTAGAGTCTCACAGCTGGCTTCTCGAAGCAAACCGAATGGCTGCATGCAGCTTCTCCTTACACTCACAAGCAAGCGCCAGGTGGCCTAGGAGCTGCTCTGAACTATAATCAGACTGCTAAGACCCTAGAAGCGGACTTCCTCTAAGGGACAGTTCTAGGAAGTGTGACTCATCTGTCAGGAAGTGTGCAAGGAGGAGCCTCCAGATCAAAGACATCTGCTCAGAAAGTGTGCAAGGAGAAGCCTCCAGATCAAAGACAGGCCCGTTGCTGCACACACAGAAACTCCTTTGCTTCTCTGCTTTGCTCTAACTAGAAAGTGAGATTTTTATTATGAGGCTGCTCAGATTTAGACAAAGGAGGTCTGTGGCCTTTGTTAAGAAGGCCAAGAGGCAGAGGGAGGGAGCCCTGGTCTCCACTCAGTGCCCGAGAGTTGGGAAAACTGTCCTGAAGACTCTAGCCTGTGGGGTGGGTAGCAAGCATTTATGTGTGGAGGGTGTTTCTGTGAGCTTGTGGGTCTCAGTCCATGTGTGTGCTGCTGGGTAGAGGCCAGAAATCAACACTGGGTGCTTCAATTGCTCTCTAGTTTTTAAGACGAAGTTTCTCCCCAATTTAATGAGGCTGGCTGGCCAGATTCGGGGGCTCTTCTGTTTCCACACCTGTATCCCCTAGGACTGGGTTACAGAGATGCGAGGGGTGATGTCACACCCAGCTTTCTGTAAGGACTCTGAACTCAGGTCCTCATGCTTGCGTGGCACACACTTTTGTAACTGAAACAAGCCTTCGGGTCTCAACTACAGTGTTTTACTTGGTGCAAAAGGCTCCTGAGGGCAAACAGTACTCTGTGGGATTCTGTTCATGCTGGAATAACAATGCACCATTTATGGGCTTGCATTCTCTACCATGCATTTTTCTAGGTTAAAATGCCTAGCATCTCCGGGATGAAGACAGTATTGTCATCTCTACTGTAGAACTCTACAAGTCGAGATGTGTGCAGGTTTAATAAGGCAGAATCATGAAATTCATCAACAAGTCAAGATGTGTGTAGGTTAATAAGGCAGAATTATGAAATTCATCAACTATTCAAGGAAAAATGTTGTTGCTTCCTTCACCAATTTTTTTCCTAAAAACAAGTTTTAAGATGTAGAAAAGTCCTCATTCTCTGTTAAAGGATTATAGAGAACAACAGCACGGTTTTTAAAGGAAAGGACTGAGCAGGACAGCTATAGGGCCCAATGTCTATGGGTCACCTCTGGCCAAGTAATATTTGACGAGCACTGTGCTTTATTCTTAACATGCCATAGCAATCAGCAGTTTAACCTAACTGGATTAAGTGTGCTTAAACAGATTTGATTCTGAAAATGGGCTCCTCAACAGCACAAGAAACAACTCTTTCCAATTACATTTTTCATGGAGAACTAAGGAAGACTATTATTTTTCTTGAAACCAGAATTTCTGGATACTGAGCAATTGTTCTGGAGTCTTGGGTAGAAGCAGTTATGTAGTCATGTGACCGGCAGTGAAGGTCAAATACAAACACCTTTTTTTACTTCCCTTGTTGGAGAAGTTATGGAAGAAACTTGAACTGGATAAATAATTTTGCCTTTAAACAGATTCTAAGAAAGAAAGAGAAGCCAAAGTCCTAACCAGAACTGAATACATGGAGTAAGGGGGCATGGAAGTTGAAGTGTGGGAGTTGCCGAACAGCCCAACCCTGGGCTTGCGGGAGGGAGACAGACCTCACTAGGCCGAGCTGCCAGTTGGCTGGAGAAACACAGGTGGCATTTTCAAGAAAATATTTTGTAATAAGAGTGGAAAGCATGGTTCTCAAATGTCCTGAGAAGACTTGGAATGACCAAGAATGATCGTTCAGCTCTCCAGGCGTGTGGGGGAAAGAGTCAAGAAAGTATTTCTAGAGTGTTCTTAAAATTCCTCAATTTGAACATTCTTCCTCCACAGCAGTACAAGAGTTGGCCCCATTGCTCTCACTTTCCACATCAAGACCCTTAAAGAATCTCTATGTTATTCAATTAACCAGAATCATCTTTTAAAAACATTGATCTCAAACTAGCATGGTGTGGCTTGCCTGTAATCTCAACACTCAGAAGGCTGAGACAAGAGAATTAGGAGTTCAAGGCCAGCTCTGCCTCAGAAAAACCCCCCACATATTCAGATAGCTTGAAGAAGTAACACAGCCAGCAAAAAGCAAAATAAGCAACCCACCAAACTGTGTTTAACTCAGTATTTTCTTAATTCACTACAACACAAAGCTCCTATTTGTGAATCATCTACCAGCTTCTGTGGTATATAATACGTGGTTACCGTGAACTGTCTTCCCTGCTAGCTGTGCTCATGAATCACTATATGGAAAACTAAGAATACTGGTAATGACTCTGATGTGATTGAGAAATAAACTGTTGTTGCATGAAGTACCAGCAAGTCTACGTGAGTCCTCTACAGATACAGTAACACTGCATTGAGTAATTACAAAATCATGGGATTCACAGTTGTGGGATGGGAAATTTTGCTCAGAACATAGATATAGGGAATATGGTGTCAAACTGGAGGATTGGGGACATTGATGATGATTTCTTTAATCCACTCTTTAACTAAAGACATTATTTTGCAATTGAAAGTTTCCAGGGTATAGGGGTTCCCAGATATCCAGGGAGATGCCCCCAGCTAGTTCCGTGGGCAGCTAAGGAGAGGGAGTCGGAAAAGGTCAGATCCTATAGCCATACTGATGATTATCATATAATCATAGAACCTTTATCTGGCGATGGATGGAGATAGAGACAGAGCCCTACATTGGAGCACCGGATTGAGCTCCCAAGGTCCTGACGAGGAGCAGAAGGAGGGAGAACATGAGAAAGAAAGTCAGGACCGTGAGGGAACCTTCATCTGGTGATGGATGGAGATAGAGATAGAGCCACACATTGGTGCACCAGACTGAGCGCCCATGGTTCAAATGAGGAGCAGAAGGAGGGAAAACATGAGCAAGGAAGTCTGGACTGCTAGGAGTGCTCCCACCCACTGAGATGGTGGGGCTGATCTATTCGGAGCTTACCAAGCCCAGCTGGACCGGGACTGAAAAAGCATGGGATAAAACTGGTCTCCCTGAACATGGCAGACAATGAGGGCTGCTGAGAAGCCAAGGACAATGACACTGGATTTGGACCCTACTACACATACTGGCTTTGGTGGGGCCTGACCTGTTTGGATCCTCACCTTCCTAGACCGTGATGGAGCGGGGGAGGAACTTGGACTTCCCACAGAGCAGGGAACCCTTACTGCTCTCTGGACAGGAGAGGGAGGGGGAGTGGAGAGGGGAAGGGGTTAAATGGGAGGCGGGGAGGAGGCAGAAATTTTTAATAAAAAAAGAAGACAGGAGAGTGAAGAATATATGAACATCTGGTGAGCAGGATGACATCAGTAAGGGTTTGGCAAGAGATGAAAGAGATTTTACACACTGAAGGGAAATGCATTTGACAGAAGGCACTGTCATCAGCAGAAGAATCTGAAACTTTCTTAAGTTGAAAAGGTACAGAAAGGGAGGAGAGGGGGGGATGGAAGACTGTGCTGGTCAGTTGTATGTCAGCTTGACACAAGTTATAGCTATCTGAAAGGAAGAAACCTTGATTGAGAAAATGTCTCCCTCAGATCTGACCATAAGGCGTTATCTTAATTAGTGATTGATGGGGAAAGGCCAGCACATTGTGAGTGGTGTCATCCATCCCTGGGCTGGTCGTCATGGGGTCTATAAGGAAGCAGGCTGAGCAAGCCAGTAAGCGGTACCCTTCCTGGCCTCTACAACTAGATCCTGCCTCAAGAATCTTGCCCTGTCCCGACTTCCTTAGTGACAAACAGTGCTATGGAAGTGTAAGCCAAAATCCCTCTTTCCTTCCAAGTTGTTTTGATCAGTGTTTCATTACAGCCATAGAAACCCCAAGCAAAGACTAGAGGGGCAAAGATGCCTATACAGAAAGTATAGGCAGCAAAATTTAGAGTTCGAATACAAGCATTGTACCATCAAGCTGACACTGTTTATGTGATGTGGTCCTTGTAATAACATCATCACATGGCCCCCTGAGAATACAAGTACCTCTGTAACTATGGGAAAGCAAAACTCACTTTAAAGAGAAATATTTATTTGTAACAAAGGTAGATACTAAATTGCCTATCAGGACACTTGTAACTTCTCAGTAGAGCTTTAGAATGAAGATATCACCATCAGTCATGACAGAGGGGGCTACAGAAAGTGATCTTCGGTGCTGGCCAAAGCCTTGTGGAGCCTTGTATGATGGAATACTCCTGGTTTCTGCTCAAATCTGTGGTGGGATCTTAGAAAACGCTTCTCTATCAAATAAGATCTATAGTTGATTTTGGAATGCAGCTAGATTTAATGGCCAGTTTAAAATGTAATTTTGAAATCAATAGAGACAGCAATTTCCTTGAAAGTTCCATCTATCTATCTATCTATCTATCTATCTATCTATCTATCTATCTATCTATCTATCCATCCATCCATCCATCCATCTATCTATCTATCTATCTTTGGGTGTATGTGCACATGTTGGGGTCTGTGCACACATGATGTGGCCATAAGAATAAGAGAGTATCAGGTGGTTTTTTTTATTACTCTCCACATTCTCTGCCTTTTCTTTTCTTTATCCTTTTTTGAGGCAGGGACTCTACTTGAACCTGAGGCTCATATTGTTCTCAGCTAGGCTGGGAGACAGCCAGCCCTAAGGATCTGCCCCAGCAGTCTTTCCACCTCTTCTTCCCATGGTGTTACAGGTGAGCTATGTGATCTGAACCCTGGCACTCATGTATGTGCAGCCAGAGCTCTTAATCACCAAGCCACCCCTCTACTTCCTCGACTGCAGCCTCTACAGAAGAAACCTGTCAACACACTGCTGCACCCAAATGATCCACAGAAACGGCAACTGGAAGCCCAATCAGCCACGTGGGCTCTTGTTTTGACATGTGCGATATCTTGTTTTGGCAAAACCATAAAATTTGCTGAAATATTTGCATGCTTGTTTCTCAGGAAGTGAAGACAAGTGCTCTTCTGGATGCTCTGTTGCTGTGAAGGAGCAGCTATTGTTATGGAAGTGACAAACTGTTTGTGAGGACTGGGAATAGCTGAATACATCAATTGTGAACCTAAGGTTTGAATGATGCTTATTCCACAGTGAGACAGAAGGCTATCTATCTCAAGATAGGTCAAGAAAGAAAGAATACATTTTTAAAGGGGAGGAACAGAAAGGGAAAAGAAAACTCAAAGTAAGTGACAGATTATTAAAAATTAAATTATTCCTGTGAGTCAGAAATGACATGGGAGCAGAGGGTTAGCAAAGGGGAAAGCCTCTGAAGAAAATGACCATCCTATGAAGTTCTCTGACTATATTTATAAGAATGCATACAAATCAGCCAAATGTTGAAGTCTCTTGTAACTAGAAAAAGGGTCCCAGTGTTCAAAGTTTTGATCAGGGTAAGAAGAGGATGACTGAGTTGGCTAGGCGATGCCTTCAGATAAGGAGGAACTTGACACAGGAGAGAAAGATGAGAGTTTGATTCTGAAACTGGAGGAAGAGACATAGAATTTCAGTTTAGGAGACAGGTGAGCTTCTTAATGAATCTTTCCAGGAGTAAGTGAACCCTGGTCTACAGTACCTACTCATCACAGAAATAATCTGTCATTTTGGTGGATTCTTGGTTGTCATAAAATATTTAGGGAAAAGTATCTCTGTCCAGGTTAATGGGAGGTTCTGTCCAGTTCTGGGGCCACATTTAGGACACTCTGGCATGCAGATAAAGAACATGCAGAGGGGGACTCCCATGAAAGCTTGCCACACGAGGACCAATTAAGGAAATGTAAGCAAGGACTAGGGAAGAGAGGCCATGGCCTCCTGTACTGGTTAGAGGCAAAGAAGCCAGTTAGACTTCTACGTCTCCTCAGGGCCTTCTGCTATGTCCTGCTAATCCCCAACATGGCCTGCTCAATCCCGCTGATGTTCCAGCGAACTGTCTCAGCCCTCACCTGCCTTGACCACTGACTGCAGTGTCTCACACCTTTGGTAACCTGCTCTTTGGTTCACTGAGCCAACCTCCTTTCTCTGTTCTCTTCTCACCATTAAGCACACCCGCCTCCACTGACTTAACACCTCTAACACTTGCCAGGGGTTTTACACATCAGTGAGCTGATTTCTCCCACATCTACCTACTGCTTCTCCCTGTATTCCCAGTCACCTGTTAGAAATATCTTCGAGATGAACACCCAGAACAAAAATGAAATCACGTTACGAAACACGGACTGAATCCTTGAGACTGACTTCACATAGCTGCATGGGCAGTGTCCAGTTTCCCTAAACAAATGCCCTGTGCTCACACTGAGATCCTATTTCTAAGTCTAATGTGCATTGTTTGAGCCAGAAGAGAGAACAATAAAGGGTAGATTCGTTTCCCAGTAAGGCCTGGGCTGGACCTAACCCAGTCTTTTTATAGTTTCTGTTTTATTCCTTCAAAATAACTAATTTCTGGGCCCAGTAAGTGTCACTCATTGGGGAATTGGCTAAATCACTTGAAGGGAAAAAAAAATAAAACAAAGCAAACCTTTAACTAGAAGTTATTAAAATAATGGAAGCTAGAGATTTTGTGCTTGTGGCCTTTTTCTCCTTAAATGGTTGGGATTTTTAATTTTCCATCATAGAGCAGCCTCTGCAGCCGTGGCTCTGGTCCTGCCCCGTTGGCTTATAGCAATGGAAAAAGATTTCTTCCCTCTGGCAATACTGTCATTCTTTGGAAGGCTTTTCTGAACTTCTGTTTCTCATTCTGTGTTTCTGCACTTCCACCATCAGTGTTGCACAAGAGAAAAGACACGCCTGGGACACAGCAGGCTCACCATCACAAGGCGCCTCTAACGAGCTGTTCTGTAGCTGTTGGTACAAATACTCCTACTTGAGTTTTCAAACACATCTAAAAATTGCCCGAGGAGATGTTTTGTTGCCGTTGCACCCCCAGGCAAGTCCAAAGAAGTGGGGTATAGTTCCCGGAAATGTTCATTTAGTTTTCTCTCCACTCTGTCCCCCAACTAAAGACCAGTGCATTCACTTCCTCTTTTCTTTAGTGCTTGGCACTGTACCGTCACAGATTACAGCCATGGTGCCCACTTAGCACGGGGTGTGTTGCACACCCAACATTTGGCATTTGTTGTGTGTTCTGATTTGTGCTCAGAACTGAAGGACTGTACTGAATGTGTAGGAATTTACGAAATGATTACTGTGGAATTCAGTTCTCTCTTATGAGTTAATAGCTACCATCAGATTACAGATGAAATATGGCTGTAACAACTTAATCTCAGTTCCTCAAATTTGTGCTGAGTCACAGTGCAAAGTAAGAACATAGTCAAAGTTACGATCAGACAGCTAGCGCTTCAAGAAGACACGAGTTCAGGATAAGAGTCTTAACTGATAAAACATGCTATTTAAACCATGAGTAAAGTCTCATATGTGAAGAAAAGTATAATTAAGTTATGCAAATGAAACAGGGTAGTTCCTGAGCTCCAGGAGGCACCTGACTTGAGGGGAAGTTAAGTGAACATTAACAAGCCAGCCATGATATACACCTATAATCCCAACATTTTGGTGGTGGAGGCAGCTGAAACAGACTCTCAAGGCCAACCTCGGCTACCCAGCAAGTTTGAATCTAACGTGACCTACAACAGAAGACCCTGTTTCTAAAGCCTGAAAGCCAAACAACAGAAAATGCCATTCCATCTTCATGCCTTAAATTTGCTGTACAGTGCATCATATTTTCTTAGGGCAACTAGCATATATGGTTTTCTAATGTGAGAATACTATTTCTACATACTTTTTTCTACATATAAAATGAGGGGTGTTTTGTGTTTGCTTGATTGGTCTGTTTTTCTGTTATTATTTCTCAGTTGACCTCAGGCAGATAATCCTCCTGCCCCAGGCTCCGTGCTAAGGTTACAGGTATGCATCACAACTTGAATAAAGTTTTTGTTTGATGGTGTTGTTGATAATCCAATAGAACTTTCCCCCAAACAAAGGACTCTCCTTATATTCTTGACTTCAAGCAAAGGTCTCTCAAAGAATAGATGTTCTCTATTTCTAAAGCTAATGTAGTACTTGGAAAAGGCATGGTGATCTCAAACACCATGGTAAGATTGGGGAAGGGGAGTTAGAGAAGTTTGCAAAGGTTATTTCCCTGGGAACATGGCCTTGGCTTACAAGTGCTGACTCTGTAAGTCTTTGCAGGGAAGATTGCTAAATGCCACAAATACCTTTTTTTTTAAAATATTTATTTATTTATTATGTATACATTATTCTGTCTGTGTGTATGTCTGCAAGCCAGAAGAGGGCACCAGACCCTATTACAGATGGTTGTGAGCCACCATGTGGTTGCTGGGAATTGAACTCAGGACCTTTGGAAGAGCAGGCAATGCTCTTAACCTCTGAGCCATCTCTCCAGCCCCACAAATACCTTTTATTTGCAATGGGTATTGAACCTGGGACTTTGCACATTCCAAGCAAGCACCCTGTCACTAGCTACATCCTCACTAATAATCTTTGAAAAAATACACTAAGTCATAGAGTTGTGGAAACCTTGGGAAAAATGAACTATATTGTCAGAGTGGATCCCCACATTTTGTGAAAGTTTGCCAGCGAAAGAATCAGATGTGGACACAGAGGTAACATATGATAACAGCAAAGAGGGAAATAAAAGCGATATGTCAGTTGACTCAACAAGTGATGTTATTAACTATGGAAAATAGATTTGAAACATATGCCACTGTTTAAATAAAATTTTTGTTTAATCCATAAAAATATAAACTAATATCTAAATTTATGTTTACCTGAGTGAGTTTAATATTAAAATAAGCAAAATAGGTGTCTTCCTAATTTTTAAACTTTATAATCCTAAAAGTTGCATGTACAAGGGATCAGAACAACTTTCTTAAGTGAAATTTCCCATGATAAAAATAGCAGATTATCTCATATTTTACATTGTGTCATAGTCTACATTTAATACTAAAGCAGGCCCTAGTGTATAAGATTGCATAAAGAAACTTGAATTAATATTACAAGTGGTCATTTTTGTGACAAGCAAAATGTCTATTTTGAAAATGGAAAATAGACTTAAACAAACTTGAATTTTAAAATTAAAAAATTATACTTAGTATCAGGAAAAGTAGGTATTAAAATATTCAAACTTGTTCTCTTATGTATAGAGATCAAACATAAAAACAACAAGCAAGATAATAATTTTAAGCAAAAGTTAAAATGATGCAATAAAAGATATAAAACACATCTATCCATCAACACAGGTTGATATATTACAGATACACACGGCATGATTAGTGATTTGATTCTGAAAAGTATGAAGAACTTCTAGCATAAGCTACTTATTTATTTATTACTTGATATGAACATGTATATTTACTGATTATTTACTGATCTTCAGAACACTCACCTCTAAATAATCTTCGGAGCAGTTTCTATGAGAAGTCACACTTAAATCCAGAAATGTGTAGTTCACAGTGTTGCCTGTTGTTGCTTGGATGGTCCAGTTACAACGCAGATTCTTGTCATAGCGCTTTGGGTAGTTTATGCTCTCCAAGATGCCATAGGTTTTATTCACTATTACTACATTGTCACATGCTACAGAAAAAAAATAACAGCCATGAGTGTTAAAAAGAACTTCCACAAATGTCCTCATATCTTTGAGATTTGTAAAAGATTCCTATTTAAGAAGATATCAAGGATTTCCTACTTTTTACTCTAGATGAACAAATGCATTTGTATGCATGGGATGCCATTTTTATGCTGAATGAGCCTCCATTTAGAATAATGTAAAATAATATTTAGTTTAATTGAAGCATCAAAATGTCATAGAAATGGGACAGTTATATTATAAAAGACATCCAGCTACTATATAATGTTGGACAAACAACATGGCTCTACTCTGATCTCTCTGCTGTATTAGAAACATGTAGTGAGCAGTCTATGCTTCTGTTTTCTAGCTTGAACATTTGGAATAAATGAACAATCTGATCTTTGAACTCAACAGTTAGGCATACATGGCCTTTGTGGATGGTTCATGAGTAACAGCTAGAACACACAGATGTGTGCACGAGTCTCAACAATAGAACACACAGATTCTGCACAAGTCTCAACAATAGAACACACAGCTGTGTGCATGAGTCTCAACAATAGAACACACAGATTCTGCACAAGGCTCAACAAAAGAATACACAGCTGTGTGCACGAGTCTCAACAATAGAATACTCAGCTGTCTGCACAAGTCTTAACAATAGAACACACAGCTGTCTGCATGAGTCTCAACAAAGGCTTTGTTAATCTTCAAGTCACTCATCACAAAATTCTTAATGGAAGAGGGAGCAAAAGATAGAAAAGAAGAAATAAAAATTCCTTAATTATAAACAATTTTTGAAATATCGCGAGTAACATTTTCTTAAGATGGCTTTTCATCAATGCCACAGAAGTGGCTGTAGCTATGGCTAATCCTGGGATAAGCACCAAATCCAACCAACTGGAATGACCAGAACAAAGTAAATTCATCACCACTCCTCTCATTGTCTATACTTTAACAACTATTACTATTTATTTATTTATGACATGAAATAAAAGAAAATGAGAACATAAACATTGTTTGGAGAGAGCTGCCTCTGCCTTGTGGTCCCTAGACCATTTTCTCCTCAGCCCTGAAAGTGGTGGCACCACTCAGAGATTTGGAAAGGGAGCACTGGGCCTTTCACTTCTTCCTTTGCTGTAGCAGGCACAGGAGCCAGCTGGAGTCTCCTGAAAATCTTTAGGCTACATTTTTTTGTTGTTTTTTTTTTCGAGACAGAGTTTCTCTGTAGCTTTGGAGCCTGTTCTGGAACTAGCTCTTGTAGACCAGGCTGGCCTTGAACTCACAAAGATCCACCTGCCCCAGCCTCCCGAGTGCTGGGATTAAAGGCGTGTGCCACCACTACCTGGCTTTTAGGCTACATTTTTGTTAATGGAGGGTTTCTCAATAATATTTTTTGATTTAGGTATGTGTGGGAGAGTAAGCCCATAGGCAGCGGGAATCACAACAGCCCGTATTCCAAACCCACAGAGGTGGCTTTCATGTCTCACAACTCACTCTGCCCGCAAACTCTCCAATTTCAAATGACAAGTGGTTTTATTTAGGTGTGTGTGTGTGTGTGTGTGTGTGTGTGTGTGTGTGTGTGTGCAGGATCTCATATTGTATTGTGCAGGCTAGCACTGAACTAGCTACACAGGATGACTTTGAACTTCTGATCCTCCTGCCTCCACTTCTCAAATACCGGGATCCTACACACATGCCACCACACTGTGTTTTATGGTGTGTTGGAGATGGAATTTAGAACTTCATGCTAAGCAAGCACTTTGCCCACTGATCCACATCCTCAGCACCTGCTTCTATCTGTAAGGACTGATAGCCTGTGTATAGAAACTATTAGAAGGAGAAAAATAGAAAGAGTGGCTTTAGTAGCCCAATAATAACCAAGAGAAATAGAGGCAAAGCAATAGCAAAATGAAAGGAGTTGCTGCATGTTCAATCAAACAGATAGACACCTCATGGAGGATTAGGAAGCTGTTCTCATATAAAATGATGATTAATTTCAGAAGAACAAAGCCAGGGGAAGGAAGTAGAAAAGAAAGGGAATGGGAAGATATGGACTACAATGAAGAACGCATCTTCCCCATGCATGCTTCTCTGTTTAACAGAATTAAGGCAGAGGACAGAACCTAGGCTGAGAGGCTGCTTTGGTCACCTGACCAACGTTATATTAAAGGCCGGTGACATGGAGCATGAGTGAAAACTCGGAGGTCTTAGAGCATTACGTGACCTGCAACTGAACTACAGCCATCTCTGCACAGTGAAATCTATGCCGAGTGTCTTGGTTTACCAGATGCTTCAGGGATATGAGATTGGGTTTAATACGTATTTTCCTTCCAATGTCTCCGCAGTTTTTACACACGAACTCAAGTCTACTTTCCAAGGCTCAAACCACTGGTAAATGTTATCTGGGTTGTTTTTCCGAGTCTGGGGTCTGCTGGGGGGTTCTCTGCTGTTGGCATTTGTACTTACTCTGCCAGTATTTTACTTTAAAGCCACGTCCTTGCTGACCGTCGTCAGTCCTGAGTTTCACCAATACGCTGTCTCTACTGGAACGGATGGGAGCTGGTGTCGTGTCTCCGCAGAGTTTATTTATCATACGGGAGCTGGTGCGGGGGCCATCGTACACCTTTAGTAAGACATTGTGCACATCAGAAAGTCAAGGCTCTTGATGTAAAGGACTTTGCAGTGAAGAAGTGAAGACACAATATAGGCGAGTCTTAACCAAAGAATAGTCCTAAATTATATCCACGTGTCTCTAAACTTGCGCAGTAAACGACAGCGTATGACAGCAAGGAAGCGAACTGAGACCGAAATCTGAACACGCAGAAATGAAAGCTCAGTGCAAACCTTGAGACCATGACTGACATGCGCTGTTGGTTTTTGATTACAAAATGTGTAATTTGTGAAACTTCAGCCCATTTTTTTTTTTTACAGGATTCTAGAGGAGCATGGTAAAGAGCAGGAAGTAGTAAGGACACAGCTACGTGAGTTTACTCTCCTCTAATTCACCTCAGTGGTTCAGGGAATTGCAAGTTTCCAATGCAGCCACAAAGTCATGCAGGTTATGATTAGCATAAAGCCCATAACTACTCAGGATAGTTTTTTTTTTTTTTTTTTTTTTTTACCAAATCTTTACAGCTCATAGGAAAATACTTCAAATAATTAATGTATCAAGTCGTTCAGCATGGACTCCGTGTAGAAGATTGTCATTTTTACCACATTTCTTTCAGAGTTTACTTTGTTTGATTCTTTTATGTGAACGCTCCTCTTACATCCTGCTGCTTTTTGAATCTTAAGAACATTTTAAGTGCATCTTTGCACTGAGTATGAGAGGAGCAACAAGGGGCCCAGAGACTCATTGTACATACAGCCAAGTAATCCAGAGAGCAGTCGGGGTGAGGCTCTACGTGGAAGTCTTGGAATTCCAGCTGGAAAGGACTGCCGTGGCTGGCTTCCAGTTGCCAGTAGCACTCAGAGTTGTGGTAGTAGGGCATCGGGTAGTTGGGGGATGTGAACAACCCCGTGGGGCTGGTGAGATTGCCTCCACAGCCTACAGAGGGGAAACAGTGAGTGAGACGTGGCCTTTTCTTCATGTGAGATTAACCTGGGCTACATCATCCTGCCGCTATTCTGATCTTTGTATTCTGGCTTCTCCAGTACTGGGGATGGAGCCCACACATGCTAAGCAAGGGCTCTACCACCAAATCTCACATCTCAAGCTTTTAGGTTTTAGAGATAAGAACTCATTATGTAAACCAGGCTGGCCTCAAACTTGGGATTCTCCTGCTTCTGCCTCCCTGGGGGTGGATGATAGGAATTCACCATCACATGCAACTGTGTTCCTCTTTATAATGTCACAGAACTGGAGTCTTCTAAAGCTCGGCTTTCCAAAATGGACTTTCATTTTTCTAGTCAAGATGAGCAACTTAGTGAAATTTCCTGGGAACTAGAACTTTCCTCTTCCTTCAAAATATACAATGCTGTTACTCCAAAAACATTTGTGACATTAAATTTATTGTAAAGAATGATAAAAAGTTAATTAGGAAAACTGGCAGGTGGTGACAGCAAGACAAGGAAGAAACCAATCAATTTTGTTTGTCTAGTGAAAAGTGGGGTCTTTACTATGTACCTGTTGATGATGTGTCCCAGTGAGCTACGAAGCCCCTTGCTGTTATCACTCTGTCAGTATTAAACTTTAGCCACAGCTTGTTGCTCTGAGAGATGATTTTAGGGGGCAAAACCGAGCCACAGTAACTTCCAAGGAGTGGTGAGGTTTCGAAGCCTCCATCTCTGTGACAGGAACAGAAATAAAAATGGATTAAGTTACAGTTTGACTGTAACATTCAATAAACACACAACAAATTCAAAGTATGGGGATGCAGATGAGTGGCTGATTTCCTCTGCTGGCATCACTTAAATACGACTTTAAAAAACACGATTTCAAGTTCTCAGGCCTTAGTTCTTCACTGACTAGGAGCTGAATGACTTAATGAAGCATATCTATAATTTATGGCTTTGATGGCATCTTTATACCAGCTGCAGAGAGGCTGTATTTGAGATTCACCTTCTCAAAGCTTCTGGCAAATAGATCAGCGAATACAGAATATGAAACCAGTTATCTACAGTATAAGCCAATACTTTTCATTTTTAGAAATATTACTTACATCTTACTGATTTTGAAATCTTCAAGATTTCAAATCTTCAAGATATAATATATTTGTAATATTTGTGACAATTGTAGAAATAATTACTTTCTTAAGAAGTTTGGGGGATTTTAAATCTATAGATATTTTTTAAAGGATGATTTATTGACTGTTAATGCCAAGTGCTTAGTTCTTATAAATTAAAAAAAAACTAAGCTGAGCGTAAAAGTTCACAGTTATAATCATAGCATTCAGTAGGCTGAGTCAGGAAAATTTCTGTGAGTTTGGGGGCAGCCTGGACTATCTAGTGAATTCTGAACCACCTCAGGCTATATACTGACACTCTTAAACCCCTTCCCCTCAAATGAAATTATGTTAGTTTAGCATGATATGGTTCCGTTATAATTTATTAATTTATTATCTGACTTTATAGAAAAGAATAAATTTTGTTATAAAGTGTTAAAAGATCTAACACTTTGGAAATGACAGGTAAATATTTTACATAGTTGTTTGCCAAAATAATCTGTCTAATATTACTTGATATAATGATAGAAGATAGATAGATATATAAGTAGATAGATAGATACTAATATACAATTGCCAGTAATATTTTTTAAAAATTACACTTGTTTGAAGTGCAAACAGTAAAAGAAAATGTCAAGCACTGAAATCCCTAATTCTAGACTTTTGTTATTTAAAAACAAGATAAGGTTGCTATTATACAAATGGTTTTAGTGATATAATAAGATTAAACGGACAGCAAAGACCCACAACCTTAGACTGATCTTACATAAAGAGTGAAGGTACTTAACTATGGATGTAGATGCTGATGATCAACTTGACAGGACCTAGAATCAACTGGGATAGGAATCTCAATGAGGCTACTGGGTTGGCCTATGGCCATGGCTGTGGGGACGATGTCTTAATTAAATTAAAAATGTGGGAAGAATCAGCCCACTCTAGGCAACAACATTCCATCATTCCTGAACTATATGAGATAGAGAAACAGAGCTGAGCGCAAGAAATCAATCAAGCGAGCAAAAAGCGTGCATGCATTTATTTCTTTTTGTTCTTGACTGTGTGGTATGATGTGACTGAGTTCCTGGCACCTTGCTCACCTACTGTAACAGACTAAAACCTGAAATTGTGTGCTACAAGAAAACCTTCCTGACCTATGGTTTTTTTTTTTTTTTTTGGTCAAGGTATTTCTTTGCAGCAATGGAAATGAAACTAGATGTCAGCAATAGGTGCATCATATTTGAGAATAGTAGCCCATCGGTTTCCTTTGTCTAAACAAAAGCTGAAACTTATTGCAAAATCTTCCTAATATAAGAATTTGAAATAACTATCAGGGGGCCGAGAAGATGGCTCAGCAGTGAAGATTACTTACTACTCTCACAGAGGACCAAAGTTCAAATCCCAGTATTTTTAACACGTAGCTCACAAGCACCTGCAGCTCCAGAGGGTCCAACATCCTTCGCAGGCACTGCACTTACATGCACATAACCATACACACATGCATACGTATAAACACAATTTAAGTCAATAAAGTAAAATCTTGAATAACCACCAAATCTTAACAATTTCTCCTTCTCTTGAATATCATGTTTAAAATGGCAAATTTTATGTGTTATAATAAAGGACATGTAAGATGATTTTACAAAACTTTCCATGTTTCCTTTCATCTTTTCTGAGAAGATTGATGAAAATAAAGTTTATAATGAAAGAGAAGCCCATACCTGATCTCCACAAAATCGAAACAGTTTTGATCTGATTTATCCTCCAAGGCAAAGCTTATAAACTCCAGTTCAATCTGTTCATTGAATCCCACTGTGATCCTGTACACGCAATTCCAGTTATTGGGGTAATTATTAGGGTAATTCGGGGAGGTGAGTTCTCCATAATTATCTGTATACTCTTGAAAGCACACTGTAAAAAGAAAGAAAGAGAAAAATGGGAAACAGTACACATCTGCATATGTCCTGTAATGTGCAATGTGTTAATTTGTGCCCCTGCACTTGAGTTTCAACAGTATTTTGTAAAGATCAAAGATTGCTTTCATTTTGAAATAATGACTTTAAAATTTCAGATGCAACCAAATCCTAAATCTCGACAGTGTGGCACACATATATTTTCTGAGAGAGTAAAGTTTTGGTCCTAGAAGTGTTACAATTTCTCTAATTTATGTAAATTACCATAAACATTAAAATTAGGGTAAACTATGCAGATATTAGGGGGTTTAGAAATATTTCCATTCTGTACTTCTCTTCATAACTTCCCCTTATAAATATATGTATTCATGAGAAATGACTGGGTAGGAGTCTTAGGCATGGAGGAGGCAGCACGTAGGTGCTGATGATCAACTTGACAGGACCTAGAATCAACTGGGATAGGAATCTTAATGAGGCTACTGGGTTGGCCTGTGGCCATGGGTGTGGGGATGATGGTCATGCACACCTGCAGTTGAAGAGACCTTCCATTAAATCCTGTCTCAAGTACAGGCAGGCTACGGAAACAGGCAAGCCACGAATCTCCTGATATCAATCCCCTCATATCTATGATGGAGATGGTTAATAATTTGGGGGGTTGCTTTAAGAGAAAGAAATGATGCAGCTAAAGTATCTACCTTGCCATAAATATGTGACAATAATTATCATTATATTTCAAAATAGAATGGGCCTAAGGAAAGTGTAATTCGAAGCGTATGTTTAACTATTACCCTGAAATGACTAGCAGCCTACCCGGAATGCTGCATCCTAGTTAAACAGCAACTGTTCTAGTCTCTTTGAGCTTTGCCTGTTCAGTTTCTTCAGACTGTTAGATAAACAGTCCATCCTTATGGACTTACAATCTGAGATGTTTTACAAAGGAAGTTCAGTTTAACTGTGCTATTCACCTAGCTTCAAATTTCATCCAGTGATGACCTAAATCGAGGCCCTTAGAGTAGATAGACTCCCCGAATGAAGGCTGTAGGAGAGAATTAGCTATTATATTTCATTGCAAGTGAAACAAATGCTAAAGTTGTATAGTTTTATTTCCTCAATTGGTATCATATATTCACCCAGGATTGGGGGAATGTCATTGGTATTGGGAACACCAAGACACACATACAATGTTATAGGCTCTACTATCTATGCGTGTCCCATGAAGTTACAAATATTTATCCCATATTTGAATTTACTCCAAAAATCAAGGCTTTGGTCTGTTGAGAAGGCTCACAGTGATAGTTCACTCAAAAAGGAAGGCAAGAAATGAGGAAATGGATGAAGATAAAAGGGAGGAAGAAAAGATGGTGAGGATGAGAGAGAGAACAACACAAGGAATGGAAAGAGGCTCATCCTAAATGCTTCGTACCCAGTTGTAAATATTACTAAATAAAATTCATCAGACTAATGGAATTTATGACAGTGTCCCTTAAGTGACCTGACTGACAAGCCCATGAGACTACACACAGCTTACAGTGTTAGCCAGTTATTCAAATAGATAAAGAAAATCATCTCTCCAATTAGAAAACAAATTCACCCAAAGAAACTAAAAAAGGGAAAACAACCGGGGCTTGAGGACCATCTGCTGTTAGGATGGCTGTAGTAAATCTGTCTAGGTGGGCATCCCCCATCCCCAGCTGCATGTGTGTCTTTCCCTCTGTACCACTTGCATTCTGGGTCTGAGGAATCCCAATGCAATAGAAGACAGAAGGCTACCACTCTATAGTCAAAGACAAGACTAATGCCATGCCCCACCTACCAGAACTTTTGACCAAGCTCTCAAGAGAAATGAATTAAACAAATAACACAATAAGAGAAGTACATAGGTGAGAACTGAAATCAAGTGAAATGAAATAGAAGTAGAGAAAGAGGAAGAATCACTCTAGAGTCTCCAGTTAGAAAAAGAGCAGACTCACAAAAACAGTGCAAATAAATTTGACGAATTTGTTGACAGCCACAAACTGCCATCGCTGACTCAAAAGAAAAAAAAAAGAGTTTCTGTGGCCTTGATCTATCAAATAAATTCAATCTGTCATTAAAAATCCTTCACGAAAAAGTAGTATATAATGTATAGCCCCTGGTGATAGTAAAGCAAGTTAAGAAAATATTTACACTATTCAGGCATAGTTAGGAATTAAGAAGAGGTGATTCTCGAGTTCATTTTGTAAGACCAAACATTATTATTATGTTCAGACAAGACCATCTTGCCACAAAAACACTACAGATAAACATTTCTTATAAATACAGATAAAATATCTATCATAAAATAAGAAAAAGAAGTTTCAAAGAATATGAAGATTATATTATAATAAGTGTTGCTCATACTGGTAGTATCAGACTATTTGATGTGGGAAAAGCAATCAACATAATCCACCATACTAAATTAGATTTTTAAAAATCTTCTGATTAAATCATCTGGAGAAATCAGCATCCATTTTTGATAAAGATTCTTATAAAACAGAAATAAAAGAGGAATCTATGAAAATCTCAAAGTCATCATAATGCTCTTAAGAAGTAGAAGATTAGATGTTTTCTGGCCAAGATAAAGACTGAGAGTATGCACAGCCTCACCCTTCCGGCCTAAGCAGTGCACAGTCCTACTTGCTACAATAAGCACGAAGGACAAAGGAATGGGCAGTGTAAAACAAAACATTAGATCACAGTTGTGACAATCTATGTAGATTATGGATCCAAGGAAATTGTATTGACATTAATAGCTGCATTTTAAAAGTTTACGTAGTAAAAGATAACTCTCTGAACATCAGTTTTAGGATATATGTTATGGCCTAACTGGAATATACAAAACAGTATACAACAGCAGAAAGCACATGAGGGGCTTAGTGAAAATGTAAAACCAACACTAGGAGCCTTAAAATAGCGCTCATAGAACTAGAGAAAGTATGAATGAACAGCACGTTAAAAATATGTTCATGGAGTGAAGACAGTTTGATATGTTTTGCAATCCCAAATTGATCTATGAATTCAATAGGATTTCAGTCAATTTTTTAAAAATTGATAAAAAACAAAAGGTTGTTTCTAAAACATGTACAGCAATGCAAAGGATCTAAGTTCACCAAAAGAAAAGTTTTGAAAAACATATGTCTTTGTGGAAATCTCCACGCTACATCTTTATAGAGCAGAAGTCTATAATATTATGTAATGGAATGTCCTTTTACTATAAGGCCCAATATAGATATCAGGGGAGAGAATAGGGATTCCAGACACACCCACATAATACACATGGACAACTGATGCCAACAATGACTTAAAGGGAATTCTGTGTGTGGGTTGGGGTGGGGGAGAGTGTAGCGTTGAGGGAGCTGGATTAAGTATATTTCCTTGCACCACTGAGCATCATTTTCCTAAATGAATAGATGTGGAAACTTAACTTAGACTATACTGGGAAATTAAGATGAATTGCAGATCTCAAAGCTCAAGGAAGTCCTCATAATTTTGATGAGCAAAATTTCTGAGATAGGAAACAAAAGGCCCATGAGTCAGAAAAGAAAACAGGCTTTTGCAAGCAAAAGAACAGGCTATGTGCACTCCCTGCGAGATGATAGTTTCAGTACAGCATCTGCTTTTTCTTTGCTCTCACAGATCACCTATCTATGGATATAATAAAGGTCATGAATAGAAGCAGAGTAGCTATGACAGAACAGTGTGGACATCAGCAATCACATCTTCATCTGGCAAAGCCATGGGCCTTTACATAAGAAATATTATTTGTATATCTCTGCGTGTATACATGCTCATGTGCATGTGTGTGTGGGGGGGGGCGGTCAAAGGTCAATTCTAGTATTCCTTCATCATTTCTCCACCTTGATTTTTGACATAGTGTCTGGCACTGAACCCAAAGCTCACTGATTCTGCTAGGATGACTGTCCAGCAGACACCAGAAATCCCTGTCTCCTCCTTTGCAGCATTGGGATCATAGGTGCATGGGATCACATCCGTGCCTGGCTTTTCTCACGAAGGTATAGGCAGGCACTCTAACACTGAGCTGTCCTTCCAGCCCACCATAAAGCAGATTTTACACCGAATGTCTCATCTTAATTTTCTGTGAAACAACACAGGCATCCCCTCTAGTTAAAGAGCCGTGGAAGATTAAGTTTTAAACATTTTTTTAGCTTGGGCACAAATTCTCTGTGGTCTTCTTGCTCCCATTTCTTAACTTCATGCATTATCCTTCTGGGCTCCTTTCAAAATACTCACTGGGGTGTGAGGGAATGAGGAGAGAATGGAATCCAGGTGGATTCACCCTCTTACACTTATTTATTTTTGTTCATAATATTGTGCTTTGGACCAGGCTTAGGTATTTGTCTGGATACCTGTGAAGCTCTTCTCTTTGCAGAAAGGAAGAAACCTTCACCACAGTCTCCCGTAGCCCGGCAGTGAATGGCAACAGAGACAGACTGCACACTGAAACCTGGTTGCTTAGTTTGGCTCGAAAACAACTGAGCTATTTCGTCTTGGATGACAGATTCAGCATTCTAGACTGATATCTCCCTTGTGCAAAGATAAACTGAGGTAGACTTGTTTTGTACTTTCTTGAAACAGCATAAAAATAAAATTCAATCATGCCTACAAGATTTTTAGACAGATTTTGTGAGGTGATGCCTAACTTTATATGGTAACTGATACTTTCCAATCTTTTGCTTTGTTTTTATTCAATTCCACTTTTTCGTTTTTTTGTTTGTTTCAAGACAGTGTTTTTCTTGTAACAGCCCTAGCTGTCCTGAAGCTGGCTCTTGTAGGCCAGCGTTGCCTTGAACTCACAGAGATCCACCTGCCTCTGCCTCCCCGGTGCTGGGATTAAAGGCTGGTGCCACCACTGCCTGGCTTCAACTCTACATTTTTAATGAATGAATTAGTAATTAATTTGAAAAATAATGCAATAATTATTAGATATTATTTATTCTTAAAATTTAAGTTCATTTCTTATTTATACTTACAAAGTTTTTTCTTATTAGTTCTATATTTAATCAGTGGATAGGTAATAGCTGTTAATGGGATATGATTATAACTTAAATGGTAAAGTATTCAGGTATTTTCTACTTCATGTTAGTAAATGCTGGAAATTATAATCTGTGGCAAGGGGTTCTTATGAGTTTCTACCCAGCACTGTTATTTTTGTTATGTCTTTTATTTTTTATCTCCCCAGGTACATTTGAATGAGAGCTGCTGCTAATGCTTAGGGAGGGAGTCAGAGCATGAACAAGAAGTGGATCTCCTTCCTCCCAAACACATATTTAAGGGCTGACATCATAGCCTTATTGCAGGAACTACAGATGGAAATCTAACTGGATTCAAACCGGGAAATTTTGACTCCAGCAAATGAAGGCAGGACAGATTTAGGGGAAATGGCCATGGGCTGTGCTAAGAAACTAGGTATCAGTAGTCCAGACCATCACGATCACTCTAAAATAATGTCTGCCAGAAGAATAAAATAGGTTACAGGCCAGTGATTGGGTGTCCTCTGGTGTTTTATCTGACATGATTTCAGGCTACAGAAAACACGCAGAAAAAGATGCTGCCTGAAAGGAGAGTTCTCACCTCTGTTCTTCTAGCCAGTAGCTCATTTCATCCAGGCTCCTGAGAGCATTAGTCAACTGCCTGACCATCACCCACTTAACTTCCATTCCAGTCTCGTGAGTGAGCTGTGCCCTCAGACATACCACAGGGCCAGCCTCAGCAACACATGCAATCCAGTCACCCATATGACTTTCTGGGTCCCGTCATCTGACTGCTATTTCAAATGATGTGACTGTGTTAACCAGTCCTATGAGTTCATCCAGCAAAAGGCAGACACGCAGTGAACAGTCAAGAGGCAGAGAGGATGTACTTCTCCCTTGTCTGGGACTTCAGCTCTGTCTGGACCAAGGGGGTGGGGAGCTGGAGTAATGACTAGCACACAGGGAAGCAGGGCGGAGGGTCTTTGCAGTTGGTCCTAGAGTGTCTCCTTTTCCAGCACTTTGCTTTTCTCCCCTCTCATTTCTTCCTTTTTCTTTGTTCTTCCGTGTTAGAGGGTTTGGGAGAGACTGAACCCAGCCATGTAATCTGAATATATGCTGTAACTGAGCATACTCCAAACTCTGTCCTCTACATCACTTTTCCTTCCTGTCAAGCTTACCTGTCACTTTGTCCAGTTCTACTTGCATCTTATCTTTCTAAGCAATTTCATTAAGTTTTAAATTATCATCCCCCTCCCCGGGTTATGTTAACGGCTCTTGGCTGTCTCTTCCCTTCATATTGCCTTTGAAGCTTGTGTAGTGTTAACATGATCATTTCAGTCATCACAGAACTGTGTTTCGCTTTGTATACTATTACGAAGATCCCCATGATATTTTCAGGAGGCACTTCCTGAATTACATGTTATTTAAGATACAACTAGCTTATTCATGCAGCAAATTAAAGTTATGTTCATAGAGGAAAACATTTCAAAAATCATCAGATATAATCTTTTAATTACACAGATGAGAAAATTGTACCCCACAAAGTTCAACTGACTTACTCCAAATCTAATATTCAGTGTGGTGTAGGGCTAAGCATATGAGAGAGACAGACTACAGAGGTATGGAAAATTGTGCACACACTGTAATTTCCTGAGAAATCCACTTTGGCCTTTGGCTGTTAACCATCTAAATAAGACCTAGAGAGAATGTCAATTACACAAGATAACACATTATACTTTAAATCCTTGGGCTTTAGAGCTCATGTGCTTGGGCTAGGTAATGGGCTCTCTGCTAGGGGGAGTTCCGCCAGCAATGAACATATACAAGTCTCTGGCACTCTGAATTTCTAAAGTCCTGTTTCCAGAACACATAAGTTGAACTACTTTTGCCTGAATCAAAGTACAGTGACCAAACTCCCTGGAGGAGAAGGAAGTGAAAAACTGGCCAGGGAGGACTTTCTCTTTGTCTTTATTTATTAAAGGATTAAGGGCTACAGAAAAGAGCCCCTCAAAGATGGCACAAGACTGTCAGAAAAAGTACGTCCAGGCCCAGAAGAGTCCCCTGAACCATGGAATGCTTGGCGAGTAGATGTACCACGTGCCTGCTGTGGATGTGCACTGGATGCCAATTTCCCCCATCGAGCATTTTTCTAAGTACGTTATAAAAAAGAAGGACCAGAACCCCTAAAAGAGCACATAGCTCAGGTAGCAGCATTACCCTATTTTTAATAAGGTTGTGTTATCTTTATGCTTTACACCTTATTCCAGAGACTAGACATTTGATCTATTTTACAATGGAGAAACTATTACCTGATGATGCATCCACTGATTTATAGGCTATTGAAAATCCTTGGTGGGCAACAGCAGAGTCGGACACAAACGTCAGCTTTATTGAATGGGAACTGCTAGTAAGAGAAGGGGGGATGGACTTTCCACAATATCTGTTTTAAACGAAGAAGGAAGAGATAAACAGATTTTTAAACAGTTAGTATATTTGAACCAATATGCTAAAATTTTGTACATTTAAAGATGAGAATGGGTTGTTATCTATTTCCTATCAACCTTGAAACCAAATGTATTTCAGTGATAGCATAAATTCTTTTGCTCATGATTCCCTAAGAGTTGTGTGTCCAGCTGAGTGCCTTGACATAAATGGGAAGTTAAGCAGGCCAGCAATAGCCTGCTGTTAGCATACTGAGGAATTCATTCATGGAACTGTTTTAAAGGGAATCAGTGCATGCTATCCTCCTCCAGCACAAGCCCTAGCCAGTCCTGTCACTCAGGGGCATCATGACATTGGGCACAGAGCTCGATTGTTTGGTCACATTTTCTGCCTGCTTCACGCAGTTCTTAACACCTCTATCAGTTAATATAATGTACATAGGCATTGAAATAGTGGTCTCTGGTATAAGCTGTCTACTGTCTTCAAGCAGGTAGCATGTGAAGAGGTAAGGGTGCGATTGGTAAACCATGCCATAGCTCCTTCAGAACAGAGGAAGTTTACTCAGAAAGTCGATTCTAGCAATATCCAAAATACAACTACAGTAAATGAAATTATGCCATGGTATTTTATCTTGAGAAGCATGCATAAGAAGAAAAGACTAGAAAAAATGGAACCAAAGAGAAAAATATAATATGGAACAAATATCAGCTAAGATGTAGAAAATGGGAAATATGAGAATTAAAAAGTTTGGTATAGAATAGCATTTTAGTATCAACAGAGAATTACCATATTAATAAGACTGAAGGCAGATAAATTAATAAGTACATTGGCACACACAATATGTATCCTAAACTGGAACATAATCTTTAAAGTTTATCCCACTCAGCAGCAATTGTATTTTTGTCATAGTTAAAAGTACCCAGATTTTACTTTAAGAAAAGGAAGAAAAATTAAAAAGGTGAAATGCTTTGGGACAACAGTCTTATACCCTGCAGTGGTTTATCAGTTGTACTGGTCTAATAAAACATTGATTGGCCAGTAGACAGATAAGAAGTATAGGCAGGGCCACCAGAACGGGAGAATCCTTGGAAGAGAAAGGCTCAGTCTGCAGTCATCACAGAGGACGCAAGATGAGAATGCCTCGCAGATAAAAGGTACCAAGCCATGTGGCTAACATAGACAAGAATAATGAGCTAATTTAAGATGTAAGAATTAGCTAATAAGAAGCCTAAGCTAATAGACCAACCAGTTTATGATTAATGTAGACCTCTGTGTTATTTTTTTGGGGGGGACTGAACAGCTGTGGGACTGGGTGGGACAGAAACCTCAGTCAACAATGAATGACTGAGGTGAGAAGCAAAAGAGGGTGAGAAGCTGTAGAAACAGAGGTAAGAAATGCAGAGACTAACTTAAAAGGAAAATATTTACAACACAAACATAATAATAGAGGCTGGGTCTAACTTTGCACTAAAAATTCTGCAACTCTGGGGAAATGAGGAGAAAAAACTCTCAAGAACAGAAAATAAATAAATTAAAAGGGAAACTGGAAAGTAACTTAATAATATTACGGGGCAAAATCCAAAACTATTCTTACAAGAATACGTGAACTTAAAATTCTTCACAGACTACCAAGTATCAAGGACAAAAAGAAACAGGAAAGTGCAACTCATAATGAGAGAATAATCAGCAAACACATATCAAGTAATCACATAACCACCGAAAGAGAATAGACATTAAAATAACTGTAACTGTATCACATAGACTTAGAAGGTATGGAAAATCATATATATTTATATATGGTGGATATTTTGTGTTATTACCAGTGAAATGATGATTATACTAAATAATGTACTTGTCAGTAATGTAGATTTTACTATTCCATGCACTTTATTTCAAAGTGTAACCAAATCAACATATGTTGCCAATTTATAAAATAAACCTGAGTATATATATATATGTGTGTGTGTGTGTGTGTGTGTGTGTGTGTGTGTGTGTGTGTTTGTGTGTGCAATAGTGACTTTGTTCATCTTTATATAAAAAAATCTATACGCTATGCTTCGAAGTTCAGCATAAACAACCAAGCATTCTCACCTCCCAAGAGATATCTGAGCAACAGTGTCATAGATTTCCAGGTAGTCATTTGTGCAGTTATAGTGGAAGTCCAGGTAAAATGTGTTGAATTCCAAACGAATCACTTTGCCTTGCGGGACTACTATATGCCAAGTACAATTTAGACCACTTGGGTAGATCTTTGGAAAACCAGGACTTTCAATAGTTCCTGTTTCTTCTGTGAGAACTTCTCCACATTCTGGTGAAATAACAACAACAACAATCACAATAGTTAATGAAAAGAACTACATGGGTCCCAAAATAAAAGGTGCTTATCATAATTGCTTAAAGAACGAAAGAAAACTGTTGCTTCTTATCTGCCATTTACAATAACTTAGTTTCTCAGTTTTCTCTTTTATTGATAAATACATAACTATTGATAAGTATTTGTTAAAAATATAGTCTTTGTTTTTCAGCATACTTTATAATTTTTCACAGAATAATTGATTTTTTATGTAATTCACTTATTGTAATGAAATTGTGTTTTCAGAAGTGGGGATTGAATCCAGAACCTTACACACATAGGCAAATATCCCTAGTTTCACTGGTAATTTATTCTGATAGCAACATGAAAGGGAGAGAGAGCGACATGTTCCTACCTAAATTCTCACTACTGTACTTAGCCGTGAAGCCACGATTTTCCACGGAAGAACTTTTCACAAATGTGACGTAAAGAACATTGTACACAGATGTGACAAATGATGGTATGTTTGTGCCACAAAACTTCTCATTGTCAGAAGATCCCAAGACAGAACTGGCACCAATCTAGGGAAAAATAGATATGTCCAAGTTATTTTTTATTAAACATCCATTTTGGAAAACTGTAGCCCCTGTGTTGAAGCTACCGGCAATCAATAAGCAAGAGTGTGATGGGGGAAGGGTTGCAGAATCAGTCTATTGGGGATGTGAGGAGAACAACTTCTATTTCTTGCTTTCGTTCAGGGTGCATTTTATTTTTGCATCATCACTCTCGTGAGAATTTCCAGCACGATGATGAACAGAAGCGATGAGATGACATGCCTGCCTTTCAGCCAATCGCCAAGGAGAACATTTAGCACCTCCATTACTCTGTAGGATGGCATCTACATGTCTTCTGGTACCTTATATCATATTAAGAAGGTTCCTCTTGCCACAGTTTTTACTGTTTTTATTATAAGGAGCAGGTAGATTCTGTCAAGTGCTTTTGTACATTTTATTGAGCGAATACATTGTCTTTTACTTTATTGATCCTATTATATTCTGTACTATAATACGCAGTGATTTTTAAGACACAATAATATTCTACACATATTTGTAAAAATTTCCCTTCATCATGGTATATAATCATATACATGCTGGATTCTATTATGTAGTATTCTGCTGTCTGTCTAAGCAACAGTCCTTTTCGCATAAGCAGCATATAGGTGCTTTGGTAGAACCCAGAGGTATTTCATTCTTACCTCAATGTAATCAGTGTCACAGGGGGCAGAACTTCCAATCTGGAAGTCAGTGAAATTGAGGAGAACGATCTGTCTTTGGGGTTGGGAGATGGTCCACCTACAGGTTCTTTGTCCGGGATAGGCATTGGGATGAAATGGTGAGCGAATGACGCCTTCTCCTGTTAACTCACCCCCACAAGCTAGAAATAGAAAATGAGAACCACATTTGCTCAGAATTAAAGGATTCCTGACCTCAGTTTCATTACAGATCTATCTCTGCCTAAGAAACATCAGACTGTGACACTGTGACAGGAATATACTAACTAAGATAAATCAAAACTTAACATGTTAAGATAATGTAAACTGGACATTAAAAAAAAAAACAAGCAAAGAAAAGGACTGTCAAGGGGCTGGAGAGATGGCTGGGCAGGTAGGAGCACTGGCTGCTCTTCCAGAGGATCTGAGTTTGATCCCCAGCACCCATATGTCAGTTTATGACCAGTTTCAACTCAAGTCCCAGAGAATCTGATCTCTCCTGGCCTCTGAGGACATCAGGCACACATGCTGTGCCCAGACATTCAGATAGACAAAAAGCCCATTCACATAAAATAATTAAAAAAGAGATAGAGATGAAAAATGGCTCAGCCAATAAAATGCTTGCAGCATGTGTATGAATTCTGATCTCCAGCAGCCATGAGACTGGGTACAATTGTGTGTGTGTGCAATGCCAGCACTAGGTTGGTGGGGGATGGGGAGAGCACAGGGATAGATGGCTTTCGAGAGCTCACTGTGCAGCCAATACAGCTGAATCAAAGAATTCTAGGTTCATGGAGGGACCCTGTCTCAATAGGGTGGAAGGGAATTGAGAAAGAGATTCAACCTCAATGCCCTGGCCTCTACCGGCACCACACACACACACACACACACACACACACACACACACACACAAAGTCCAGCCATATGACATGCACACATGACCACACAAGAAAGAAGAAGTTTCCTTACCAACTTGATAGTCAGCTCTGAAGCTCGCCTTCTGGACTAATGTGTCTATTCTCAGTCTGACCCAGACTTTATTAGACATCGATCTAATAGGTGACAGGGCTGTATTGCCACAGACCCTTCCAAGTAAGTTGTTATGGTCTCCGACCTAAGCAGAAAAGTAAAGACAGATTTGTAATGCTAATCAGGAAAGTCACTGTAGTAATTGGTGTAGTATTTGGAGATTAGAAAATGGCACATTCAAAACAAATAAAAGTTTGATTTTGGTAGTGTGTATATTATATTTAGAAGTCATCAGAAGGTCAATTTTAGCACAAACTAATGGTACTAAATACAGATATGATCTTAAGCTAATATAGTCCATAACTATATAATCCTTAAAATGTGCCAATAATTTCCACAATATCAAAAAGGAAATAAATCTGAAACTGCAGTTTCCCCAAAACAACAAAAGCTAAGAATGTAGCATATCAAAAGATGAAAGTTCAACTAAGTCTGCAATTGGAGGTATAAACTATGTGCATAAGCAACACAGAGAGAGAGAATCTGGAGAATCAATACTAAAAACAGAATAAAACCATTAAAAGAATAAGGAAAAGCTAAGAGCAATTTTAGACAAAACTTTGTAAGAAAATAAGAAATACGTCTAAGGATACAAAATGCAAATATTAAACATCACAAACACAGAGTCTAAGATGCATTCAATTAATTAGATGCCATTCTGTGTACAGTTCTTTGCCAAAGTCTTAGAATGTTAGAGATAGCTTATTTTCATAAAGTTATACAAATTCCTAAAAGGATCTGAGGGAGAGGAAGACAGGAACAGCCGCTGCAGACAGAGGGACATCACTGCACAGCTCCTTCAGCCCGCTCTCCCTGAGAAGGCAGCACTGTGAGAAGGTGATGTGCACTTCCCAAGCCCTTTCCGCCTTTAAGGGACAGACAATCCTTACAGTGAACGTGTTTAAAGGCCCCCAGGCATGACACAACTCTCTGCTATCAAATTCCAACATAAACAGTAAAACATAAAAAGCACGGGTCAATTTCACTTATTAATATAGATACAGAATCCTAAACAACGTTCTAGAAAAACAAATTTAGAGACCGCTGGCTCAGTGGGTACTGGCACTTGATGCCAAGCCTGACGACCCAAGTTTGTTTCCCCAGAACTGACATGGTGGAAGGAGAGAAGCAATTCCCCATAAAAGCTGTCTTCTGATTTCCGCAACTGTGCTGCAGTGCAGCTCTCACCCCAACACAATATTCAGGCAAATAAATACTTGTAATAAAAATTGAAGCAAATCAGTGGAGTGGCCACAAGCTGTGTCAATGTGCCCAGTTCATGTCCCCAGCTGCTGCCAACCTCCTGCTTTAATAACCGTAGCAAGTTACTACATCTAAGCCTAGCCAATGAGACAGAAAAAAAATCTATGAGAAAGCCGTGAAATTTCCCAAGATTTCTGGTAATAAAACATTGACTAAAGAGGAGCTCTTGTTACTTCTGACATTTCTAAAGGTGAAACAGGGATATTATCCCCACAGTTGAGAATAGTACAAAGGATGTACATGAGATTCTAGTTCTATGGAATTATTTTGGAGGACGGAGCCCCCCAATATTATTCTATTCTCAATTAGCATTACTGAGCTCTCAGCAAGAAGCTGGCCCATGCTGGCAGGAGTGCTGTGCGCAGTCGGTGCTCACAGACCCTGAGACAGCACAGACGCTCCCTGGAACCATGGCAGTGTGATGTTTGTGTAGAAGTGGCCACAGCACTGTCACCTAAGCAGGGTGTCACAGTGAAACCACAATAAGGCATTTGAGAAATTGTGAGGGCATTTTTTTTTTTTTTATTCTGACATTGGTGGGGCATGACCAACATAGAGCAGTTAAGATTCACACCATTAGAAAGTCTGAAATGTGACAGCCACACACAAGGATTCTCTAATATCCTGTGCGATTTTCACTTAGGTGGAAAAAGTTGCTGTTGAGCACAAAATTTAGTCCATTTTTACATATATAACATAAAGTACTTTGGGAAATATTTAATATTCACAACTTTCTAGGATGACCAGTAGAATACAAATGAAAAACTACTTTTTTCTTCCCTCTGGAAAGCTGCCAAGAGGACCTCACTCCTCAGAGAGCTCAGTCACCAGCCAGCCCAGCCATATCAGCCTGCATTTATTCAGAATTCTGGCAGTGTAGAAGACAAACCGCTGACTCTGCTTATCTCAAACTGACGTTTGTCCTGGCATCTCACATATCGGGGGGGGGGGGGGGGGGAGGAAGGGTGGTTTTTATTTTGTTTCTTTAATTTTACTTATAACTTAAAGTTTTTAATATAATGTGTAGAAATATATATATATATATGGATTTCATTTCAGAATAGTAAAATGATGGCATAAAAAGATCTTAAAATAGAAAAGCTCTCTGTGTGCAGGGGATTAAGGAGCACTCTGGAGATGTGTCTCTTAAACTGAGGTAGTAAGAATTATTTAGGTCAAGGGCAGTGAGCAGTAAAGGCTAGCGGGATATTGCAACATTGTTCCTCTCATCCAAAACCAGTAGATGTACAAAGTTCTGGAAGGATGCTTGTCAATATAACTCATATGTATTAGACCTCGAATGCTATCATAAGAACATTTGAGATGCAGACAAATTTGCATGCGGATCCACATCCAAGGATGGTCTGCAAAGATAAGAACTAAAGCTATTTTTAAAAGCTCAGCCATGTGAGGTCATCGCAAGCTGCTCCACTGAGTCGGACTTATAACAGTTCCTTACTCTATCTAAGCTCTTGACATCTGCAATACAAATTTCTTCTGCTTAAGTCAAGTTATGCTACTTGACCAAATAGCAAGTCTCAGAGGGAAGAGAAAGTGTCCTTCCAAGTATCTAACAAAAACAAACAAACAAAGAACACAGGGGTGAGATGGTGTTGGGCCCTCTAATCTCTGGATTCTACTTGCTTTTTCTATGACCGCCAGCTCTCTGTTCTGTCAGTCCATTAGAAGATGAGAAGAAGGAAGAAAACCAGCCAGCCACATCAGAGCACACTGAAACGGGCTGTCCCCTGGGTCCTGGTTAGTGAAACTCAAGGACATTAACAAAGGGAATGCAGCTGCCATCCCGATGGTATAAGGTCTGTTGGTCAGACCTCAAGGGCCCTGAGTCTGGAAGGTGCAACTGATTTTGGCTGTGTTTCTCTCCTTATGGAAGGAAACCTTATTACTTCTGAAAGCTTGCACTCTTCTTGGATCCCAGGCAGAGCACTCCTTTAACCAGCAAACTTTAAAGAGAGATGCTGGATTAAAATGTATCCAATGTTCTAACTGACCCCAAATTCATTTGCACTTAATATCCTAGCACTTGCAAATTCATATTCTCATCCAAAGCCTGCTTCCTTTGGGCTCAGAAGCTTGAATAAACTATTTAATATTTCATAATCACAGATTTCTTTTATGTGAGAGCATTGACTAGCTGTTCTCTGTCATGAGACTTCTCATGTCTCCTGATGGAGTGCTAACACTTAATCCTTTCCACTGACTGGGAGCTTCACCACAGGAACTGCTCAGCCTTGAGGAATTCAAGTAGATATGGCAAACCCATTTCCTTAAGGAGGCTTTGACTATCATTGGGTGACTCAAATGTTGTTTACTTTTTCTTCTTGAGAGACCAGGAGCCTGGATCCTACAAAATCAAAGCACTTGATGACAGCAGTGGAGCCTCAAGCAGAATGAATTCCAAACCAACAGGGCAGAAAGCAAGCATAGTAACTAACCATGGAATATGCTTGGTTATCTTTTTTATTTGCCTGGGAAATATTATTAATTGCTTATTATAATACAACCTAAATAAAGAAAAATAATATTGAAACTGGTTTTGTTGTAACAAAGTTTCTCTTCTTTTAAGAAGTCATGGATGTCATGCAATTTGTACTTGTAGAGGAAAGAATATAAATTGATTAATTTAGTGGTCACATTTACAAAGGAACCACAAGGCCCAGTTGAAGACATGAGTGTTCTGTAAACTGGGCTCAGATTTCTCAAGGATTTATTTTGTTTCACTGTAAATGAGTGGGTCCTTTGTTTGTATTGGTTCACATGTATGTGAGGGTGCACATATGTGTGTATGTATGTGTATACATGCACAAATGGAGGTCAAAGGACACCTTACTATGTCATCCTCAAAAACATTATCTATTGATGTAGGAGGGTCATCTGTCTATGTTGCTTTCATTGGTTAATAAAGAAACTGACTTGGCCTTTGATAGGACAGCAGCTTAGATATGCAGAAAAGACAGAACAGAATTGTGGGAGAGAGAAAGCTGAGACAGGCAGATGCCATAGCTCTCTTCTCCGAGATGGATTCAGGTAAAGATCTTTCCCAGTAAGCAACCACCTCGTGGTGCTACACAGATTATTAGAAATAGGTTAATCAAGATGTGAGAGTTAGCCAATAGGAGGCTACAGATAATGGGCCAGGCAGTGTTTAAAGGAATACAATTTGTGTGTTGTTATTTTGGGTGTAAAGCTAGCCATGCAGGACCCGGGTGGAGGGATGCAGCTCGCCGCTCCTTCTATAATCTATCTCCTTTGAGATGGAGTTTTTCTTGGTCTGGAACTCACAAATAAGGCTGGACTGACTGACCTCAGGGAGCTTCCTGTTCCAAACACCCCAGTGCTTGGATTACAAACATGTGCCACCAAACATGGGCTAGGGGTCAAACATGCTTGCAAGGTAAGTTCTTCACCAGCTCAGTATTGCTGCCTGCCTCTCAAGGATTTCTTTATTCATTTCGTGCATTTACAAATCATTCCTAGACTCCAAGAGGCTCAGGATATAATGAGTAACCTAGGCTATTTAACCTATGAAGTATTGCAAATGACATTTATAAGCTGAACTAGTTCTTAAAGGAAAACTACCCATTAAAACCTGAATTTTTATAAAAGAACTATTTTCTGTACAGAGAGCTAAGATTAACTGGACTGCAAAACATAATTCATATGAAAATTTAAGTGCAAGCTGTAGAGCTGAGTAAGCAGTAGACTTTAACATGTGGAACAGATCATGTCTCAAAACCATGCCTGAATGCATGTGTGTATTTCTCTGTGTGCTAACCATCCTGATCTGGCTTTACACTACAAATTTTAAAATCCATTCAAGTAATAATGGAGGATGGTCATCTGTCTATGTATTACTTTCATTGGTTAATATAGAAACTGCCTTGGCCCTTTAATAGGACAGAAAATTAGGTAGGCAAAATAGACAGAACAGAATTGTGGGAGAAAGAAAGCAGAGTCAGGCAGATGTCTCAGGTAGTCGCCATGCTTCTCTTCTCCGAGACAGACAGACACAGGTTAAGATCTCTCCTGGTAAGCCACCCCTCGTGGTGCTACACAGGTTACTAAATATGGGTTAAAGCAAGATGTGAGAATTAGACAATAAGAGGCTGAAACTAATGGGCCAGGCAGTGTTTAAAAGAATACAGTTTCCATGTAATTATTTTGGGTAAAGCTAGCCAGGTGGGGGGATGCAGCCCGCCATCCTTCTACAAAGTATCAAAACTTAATTCAAAGAAAACCAAATATGCTAAAACTAGGAGGGTTGTCCCAGCAAAGGACTGAAAACAGAACCTGGCCCTACGGTAACATTAAACCTGTTAACATACTCTCTGCGAAATGAATTGTAGGCTGATGGACTCTCTGGTTCCTTGGCAGAGGGATTTGCTCTTAAAAACTATGTTCAGCTAATTCAGGTGAATGGAAAAGGACTGTGGCTTCACTCCAAATGAGAGATTGATATGCAAGGGATAAAAGATGAGAGACACCAGGCATGGCCTGGTAATGATGATAATATTACTATTACATTATCATTATTATTGGTTACTGGTTTTTTTATTCTTCATTAGCATATTTGACCACTTGTGGTTAGCATTTCATCAATTTAAAAACATTTGAGTCTCACAAACTAGTATTAGTTTCAATCTCATCTATCAATAAAACTATCAATTAAAACTTCCCTTCTAAAATCAAGAAAATGCAATCTATTTTTCCTAGAGTGTCTTCTCTCCTGATTCTAAACCTCAGCAATCAAGCCTCCCTTTCTCCTTCCTGGCATCCCCATAATTCTCACCGTTGTGTTGTTGTGACCACTCACTGGCAGGCAGGTGCTAAAAGCCTGCTGATGGTCTTTCCAGGCTCTCAGAACACAACCCATTCTCTTTAGCTCAGCCTGTATGGCCGGCCACACATGATTAGTGCTTGCCTAGTTCATGCCTTTTCTCCTTTCTGAGTCTAATCACTGTGGTCTGTTTTCAGATTTTTTTTGTCAGATTTTTACATCACTCAGTCTTTGGGGCTGTGTTGGCCACTGTATTACTTGGGTATTTCTGTCACCAACTCCCCACCGGTAGACCCTATAGGTCCTGTCCTTGGGGAAGCTACTTCAGATCAGTCATAGCAGAGATGAAGTCAGGGGCTCCACGCTTTTCTTTCATTTCACTCCTTTATAATATTTTTAAATATGTGTCATAGGTATAGAATTTATTTCTGTGTCTGAGGGGAGTGGAGGAAGCCCTGAGAAAATAAAGTTCTGAGTG
The DNA here is from genome assembly GCF_903992535.2 of Arvicola amphibius. NCBI lineage: Eukaryota > Metazoa > Chordata > Mammalia > Rodentia > Cricetidae > Arvicola > Arvicola amphibius. The sequence goes on along the minus strand of NC_052052.2, from coordinate 98,312,047 downwards.
AATGTGGGCTGCTGACACGGATGCCGCCATGTCAAGGACCTTAGCCTCAGACCCGCAGGAAAGCGGCAAAGCCTTCCCCTGGAATGAGGCTCGGAGGATACAAAGCCTTGCTCTGTCCGTGTGCAGATGTTGATAGCGTGTGCATGGAATGTCCGTCACAGCTTCCTCCTCGTGGATAGCTGTGGCCTGAAGACTGCTCTCCTGTAGAGACTGCTCCTACAAAAGTCAGCTAAACCTGCCTTCTTGATCATCGGTATATAACAGTTCTGCTTCCTTGTTTATTTGTACATAATAGCTCACCTCCTTGTATATCTGCACGCAGTAACGCTGCTTTTCTGCCCAACTACACATAATTAGTAAGCGATGCTTGTGGGTTGCTTCATTTCTCCATCAGAGAGCACAGCACACCTGATCCCAGCTCTCCTGTAGGTCCGTGTGTTTGCATTCTTTCATTCTCTTGCCATCCCAATCAGATCTGGCCCCCAAGGCTATGCAAGGGTGGAGCACATTGCTAAGCAGGAAGATCTATTCCTCTAGAAGGCATGCCCTCCCACTCTATCAGCCTCTCCTGTCACCATGCTTCCCCAGTTTCCCTGAGTCAGTGTGCAGTAAGGTCTGGAAAATAAGTGCGATGCAAAAGCCGATTCATCTCCCTCCACAGCCTGCTTCCAGCATCAGCCTTAATGTCATATACTTTAGCGGTTCTTAGTCAGCCTACAACTTGTATTTTCTGGAATAAAAATTTAAAATTGCATTGCTACCTCCTGTGCCCTTCATTCAGAATGGTCCTGATGGCTTAAGCCACTTACGAAATATTAATGAGAGGCGCTGCTTTGTGTTCTGGAAAGAAGTTTCTGTCACATCTATTGTACTGTTCCATACACTTTACAAGCTCGCTTAGGCAAGAACAAATGAACTAAAAGTCAATCTCTCTTTGAATTCATGCTTCTGCAGCCATGTCACACTGACCATGGGCAAATGTGTTTTCAGAAGTAGAAACTTTAGTTGAGACGTGTGTGTCTGTGTGTGCATGTATGTGTGTGCTTGCATGCACATGTGGGGGGGATGTAAATGTGTGGTTTTTAGTTTAAGATAGCAATGTTCTTTTATAATTTCCATCAAAGTCTTATGAGGTTGTGCACACAGCAGAATGTAAATAGTTGCATGGCTGGCCATGGAAGAGTCTTACTGACTCATTCTGAATTACTGATAAGATCAAGGCAAGAATAAAAATTTGGTCTAAGAGAACTTAGTTTTATAATATTTTGTAAAAACCTTTAAGGCTTTCTTTCTCATTCCTTCCTTGACTTTATTTTCCCAAAGATTAAATAAACAGATTAGACGGCTTACTTAAGTAGAAACTGAAGTACTCAAAGAATTGCCCAAAGTTACACTGACATCTAAACAGAACTAAAGAAATAATTAAGATCATTTAACCCAGTCCCAGTCTAACCACGAAATATTCAGTCACTCTGCTTTACAAAATCAAGTTGCTGGGTGCTAGTTTTATGATCTTTTCCCCCATAACAATTTAAAGGAGTCTACTAGATGGGTGGAAATTCATGGAGAGTGTTCACTGAAGACAGAGGGTCTATCTATCTTTCCAGATGTGCTGACAGATCCTACAGCCACCAGAAGCACCTCTGTCAAGAATACAGAAACACCGCAGAGTCCCTTGATACCACAGTGATGTTTTTGCTTTTCTTGGACAACTTCCGTGCCTGGTTTCATAGTCTCCTGTGACTTGAGAGTAGGGTGTGGGATTCCCAGAGCCCTGCTCTCTGGGGAAGTCTAAGCTTCTTCTGTGGTTACAGGAACACTATTACAAGTCTGTTCTGGCAAGAGACTGGTGTGCCTCCTAAATCCAAGCCACAACTTACTGAACACCTATTGTGGGCAGACTACTTAATTTCTCTGAGCCTTAGATTCCTGAGATTAAAATGGGAGGAATTGAGGATTTAATGAATTAGCGTAACTCTGTGTCAAGACTGACTGTGCGATATGAGCGAATATCTGACTTGCTCTAGAAAAATCTATCTGAAATTCTAATCCTGTCAATACCTCTAGTTACATTTACTCACGTGTGTGTGCCTTGGTAAACAGAGCTCCATTGAACAACTTATAATTTAGCACTTATAGTGATTGTCTAGTTTTAACTCTCCTTGTCATGCCTTCCTGGCTCCCTTATCAATCTCTTACTGTCTTCTCTTCTTTAGGGCTGTGTTAGACAAATTTTTTAAATCCCCTAGAACACTTGTTCTTGAACTCTCGCTTCACCTGGAAGCTTCCCATTCCCCACGGTGCTGCTTCAGAGGAAAGGTATACAATGCCATGTCTGACAAGCGCTCTGGTGACCTAGATACACCTGGCTTGGCAGCCGTTTGACGACCGCCGCTCCACAGAATACGGAAATTGCAATGAGTGTCCCGCAAGGGTAACTGAGCAGAAAGGTTACCTCGATGTAGGTGTGAGTGCAGCCCCAGTGGCTCTCCAGCTCCACGTGGGTAAAGTTGATATCTATTTTCTCTCCTTCGGGCTGTGTGATGAGATAGACACACTGGCTGTCGTGACTGAAGGGTCCAGACAAGGGAGGAAGCAGGAGCTCACCCTCCGTGTCTGTGTAGTTCCCGCCACAGCGCAGATCCGCTGAAGAGAACAAAGGAGGGGAGGGATGGTCACGGGGATAGCATTCCTCTGGCTGGACACATCAGGTTTAATTTTCAAAACTTTAGCTCACTCCTACACTTAAATACCCCCTGCTGTGTTCACCCTGTATGATTCCATGTCTCTTGTTTTATGAGTTTCAGTTTCAGATACATAGATATAGTTATAGATGTAGATATAGAGATAGATACACATATGACAGCTATGGGGATACTAAGACTGACTGTGCATTTAGTCTGAAGCCAAAGCAAAGGGTGAAGGGGACCAATGAGAATGGTTACAATTTTTTCTGATCTAGAGATTTCCAGGGTGCTTTTCCCAGGAGTTCTCACTGAGAACACAGTAATAGGTGACACAAGCAAAAGTCTCCCACTGCCTCGGATGAAAGTCGTAGAGTGTTTCATTTTTGTTCTTGCTTCCAGACATGAAGGTAACCGAAAGCATCACAGCTAAATGTACAGACTCGAACTCTAGGAACTGGAACGGTACCTTCGTGGAAGTTGGTTTCTGTGCACTGGACTTGATCCAAAAATGCAGCTGGGTATTTCTCAGAGAGCCCTAGCTGCTCTCATGAACACTCTTGCATGCAGCAAAACAGAAAACACCACTAGGGACCTGAGGTTCTGAATTATTTAGTTTTAGGGGCCTGTGGTCTCCATCATAATATGGATCCCATAATTGAAAGGTTAGAGGGTACCGTAGTATTTAACCCGGTGGAGATAAAGACTGAATCTGAAGTGGTGTGAGAAATATTCACGAAGGCATGTCACTAATGCAGGAAAGCCTTCATTTGGGGCATCACGGAGCATCCGTGAGCACAGCACCACACTCCCGGTGGACAGCCAGTCTTGGGTGAGCGGGACACTTACAGGCCACGGTTAGATAGGTGATGTGGAAGCCCTTGTCAGTGACGTCAGCATCAGAATGGAAATGGATTCTGGCAGCCGGACCCGTAGTCCGAAGCGGTGGGGTAGACAGAGAAGTGCAGAATTTCCCAAGAACCGGGTCCTGGTGGAAAGGACCATCTCGAATCTAAAGCAAAAGAACAAGCCATCAAGTTGAAAGTAATCAGGTTCTCACTAACGACGTCACTTGGGACATAAGCTTCAGAAAAACAATTGCCATTTAACAACGGCAGCAAGGCAAAGCCACCTAAATACTGGGTAAACAGAATCTATCAGTTGGAAGTTTCCCCATCATGTACATAGCTAACACACAGTCAGTGTCCAGAAAAGAATGTGTCCTCAGGGTCCTGTCAAATGCCTCAGCTACTGCTGGAATTTCAATATTCTCTGGGGCAGAATACATACTTTGTGTTTTTCTTATGACGATGTAAATAAAGTTCAGTGTTTTCTTTTATGGATCCCCTTCCCCTAAATGGAAGAAATCCTAGTAATTTAGAAGAAGACAATGGGTATTTTAAAGGAAATAGGAGAATGAAGAGTAAGTAGTGATGAGAACTGATCTGCAGCTTAGCTGAGTACACGGGTGTGCAGAGAGATGCAGGCAGGAGAGGATGAGCTTAAAGATGCCTTTAAATGCACAACCGTGACGGGCAATCAGCACTGCATACAGCCGCATACTGTATGCTGACAGCGCAAACTTACAAACTGTTACTCTTTCTGTGTTCTCATGTGTATGAATTCTATGTGCATCATGTGCTTGTGAGAGTATGTGAGTTATAGGTGTGTGTGTGTGTGTGTGTGTGTATGTGCGCATGGAGGGGTGTGTGTGTGTCTATAAGCACGCATGTGTATTACTGGGCCACGGCATTCTTATCGAGGTCAGAGGACAACATTCACGAAGCAGTTCTCCCCTTCCATTGTGAAATCTGGAAATCAAACTCCAGTCCTCAGGCTTACTGGACAAGCGCTTTTACTAACAGAACCATGTCACCTACCCAAACCATAATGAGGCTACATCTATAACATGACCTCAATGCAATGGTTTCCTCCTCCTCTCCTCTCCTCTCCTCTCCTTTTACCCATTTTTCCATCCCCCTCACTCTCCATTTTTTAACAGGATCAAAGATTGAACCTAAGATCTTGTGTAATTTCCAGGACTTAAAAAACCTTGTTGGTGTTTTTATTCATTGACTAAATCACATTGACTGCTCAATAATTCTGACATAATTGCAAAATATCTATGCTATATAGAACACCAAAGAGTGAATGAGCTAAAAAGGATGTGGTCAATTTAATTTACTTAAATTAATTTTTCCATTGGCAGCAAATTTACAGGGCAAGGCTACTTTTATTTTTTACTTGTAACTAGTTCCTTGAAACACTGATGAGAAATGAGTGGAAGTCCAATAGTATCTGGATGATTGATGTGTTCTATAATGTGGTGTTCAGAAATTAATATGTAAGAATAAAAAGGTTTTAATCTCCATTTAATAGGATTTATTGAATATTAATTTCACAATACCTCACTTTTTACTATCAACTTTTAAAAGGATATTTTGCTAAGACTTTCCAAGGAGAAGCTGATCTTTGAGTCATTCCCAAAGGTTTCAAATCCATTATTACCGCTGCTAATGACTAATGGCTCCAGCTTGGGAGACCTGCTTGGCAGCTGCATCGTTCGTGCTTTATGAATAATTCCACAGCACTCCATCCTTCTCTAATGGACTCAGAAAGGCTCATTGTCTCCTTAGCAGTGCTCAGGGGGTCTGAGATTTACGGTGACAAAAGACCAGGAAGCACCTAAGAACTCAGGCTCCTTAGTGACCTTCCCACTCTACCAGCGGAGAGCGACGTTTCTGAAGTGTCCAATCATGTGTGGAATTTGAAGGTAGCAGTCCCTTTCTTCCTCCATATTGTAATTTTTTTGCTAATGGGATAGAGCATACCGACTCTCTTCCTCCCCAGGGAGACATTCAACATTTTCCAGTGAGATGTAACACTGACAACCCTTCCCACAGAATCGCTACGGCTCACTAAAATTAAGTGGTAGGACACCCTGAGGGTTTGCCTTGAACAACTAAGAATTAGAATCTGTGTTGGAAGAGACAGTCATTGCTTAGGATTTACTCTGAGTCCGGGAGCCTGAATCTCCAGTAAGAGACGGGGGAAGGCAAGACAGGATCTTCCACATGTAAGACAAACCTAGAAATGGCAGAGCAAACTAGTGGGATTGAGATTGAAGATTTAGCATTGACTTCCTAAGTATTAGTAACAAACCTGGGCCGTCCATGGGCATCATTGACCTGTGTCCTGAGAGCTAAGCACACGTACCAAGGCCTCTCTAAATGCAGTGTTTTACCTCCAGATAATCTTTACTGCAGTCATCGTGACTCTCCAGGCTCAAGGTCCCAAAGGTAAACGTTATCAAGGAGCCAGGACTGGCCAGAACGTGCCAGACACAATCTCTTCCTGGGGGGTAGTTCCCAGGGTACCCCGGAGATGTAATGGAACCATAATCACCAGTCAGTACGCCGCCACACTCTGAAATAAGAAGGAACGTGACTAAATTCGCATGTATGCTAAATTCCCATAGAATTCTCATAGACTCTGCTGGCAGCAGGCAAGATCTTTTACATAACTATGAGGAGGTTAGGTTAGGAGGCGCTCATAAACAACAGGGTCCTTCGAGCTGCCCAGACTCACAGTTGTAAATGTACTACAAACAAGGTAAACCAGTCACCCATGCAGGATCTCTGTACCTACAGAACACTATGCGGTTATGTGGTTGAAGACTCAAATTTTACCCTTCTGAGACATCAATAATGAACAATGGAGAAGCCTGCCTGCCGAATCCTGAACTCATCCTAGAAATCTTTCCATATGGAACTTCCAGGTGGTATAGAAGTAAACAAAGAAGACAATAAAACTTCTGCTAACTAACATCAACAAAAATGTGAAGTTTCTCATATATTCATGATTTCAGAGTAACATGCAATATAAGGAAGCAGTTGCATGGAAACAGCACCAAACATTTGTATAGGAGTTTCCCAGGTAAATAGAAGCCTTCGCTGCTGTTACACTGAGGAAGACTACAGAGCATCTAACAGAGACCAGCTCAGGGCATGGAGCCAGAGAATGCCAAAGTGCAAGAGAATGAATAACCTAATACTATTATCAATCCCTTCTGAAGGGAGAGGGTTTGGTGAAGATCCCGAAAACTGAACTGAAAGCTCAGAAGAGCTAGAACCATGTACTAGGAATCATGGTACCCCATCCGGATTAAAGGGAAGTTTTGAAACACCCTTCTCCATTCTGTCATCAATTAGATCAAGGCGATCTGCCAGTAATGTAACTGCCTATTAAAAGAAAACCAACAGTTTAGAGAATACAGTCCAACCCAGAGTCCGTATAACAGATAACCTGTGATGTTAGACTCATGATACAGACTTATTCGACCCTAGTTGGGAAAAGTAAACAATATCGAATAAGAGTCACTGTGAGCAAAGCCAGAAACAATCTGATATTGGGGCTCCGAAGCAAGGCCTCTGTACTAACTATAAACTTAAAGGGGAAATTTGACAAAAATATAGTCTGATAAAGTTTTTCAACAAAAACGTCAAATTCATGCTTAGAAATCATATGAGTTCTTAGGTATTATATTATCTATTAAGTCAATGCTGACCAAGTTACAATTCCTAGTACCACAGGTTAGGTGTAGCGTAACAGACTAGGGCATACAGACACATCTCCTTAGGAAAAGGAAATAGAATAGATAGTTATAAATAACTGGTCAGCCGGGGTGGGGTGGGAGGGATGGAACGAGCGAATCAAATGAAGAGGGCCTGGGTGGAATACAAAGAAAGACAGCTAAAATTAAGGATCTTTTGTGGGACAGTTTTGAAGCTTAATACAGTAGAAGTTTCCTAATACATGTGTGTGTGCGCGCGTGTGTGTGAGTGTGTGTGTGTGTGTGTGTGTGTGTGTGAAGGACATCTAAATGAAATCACCAAATAAAGGAGGAGACGGATCCCCAACTGGACCTGTCACCAAATGATGCTTCTAGCATCAGAACTGGGTTCCATCTAAGTGAGTTATTGGTCAAAAGGGTTCTACAAGAGTCCTAAACAGCCCAGGCTTTGACAAAACTGTAGGTTGCTCTATACGAATTATAGCAAGGCCCCATTGCTAAAGACTCAAAATGGACTAATGACTTAACTAAATGGGCTGACTCTGCAAAACCACTATTAAAACAGAGAAAAGATCCATAGTGTAGATCTGAATAATGATTAATTTTGGACTAGACTCCAAAATACACAGGCAATAGAAGTCTATAGTTAGTAGAAAAAAATTGATACACCATGATAAAATAAAATGTTTCTGCACCAAGAGAAACAATCAGCAGACTGAAGAGGGAGCCTGGAGGGTGGATACAGAATCAGTAATCTTTATCTTATATGGTGGTGGGGGGTTGATGTCCAAAAGAAATAAGGAAAAACATCAAGAGGCAAAAACAGTAGCTTGAATGGCCATTGTCAGGGGGATGCTAGGCAGCTCGTGCATTTAAGTTAAACTGCAGGTTCAGCTCTGGTCATCTACTGCTCAGTGTGGTAGCAATAGTCAACACAACATGATGTAATTGACATCTGGTGAGAAAGCAGTTCTTAAACATTCTCACCACATACAGAAGAAAAAGGAAAAATAAACATTTGAAATCATTAGAAAAGGGAAATCAAATAAAATATAGTAAGCAAAGTTGTCAGAGCAAAACAAGTGAAGTCTCTAGTCACAGCTTGACACCTCTGTGTAGCTCTCGCATCAGCAGAGCGAACGTCTTAAGTCGCTGGGGAAATACAATATTTGAACAAAGCTACTGTCCAAATTGACTAAGTTAACGGTGAACATATATAGATGGCCATATCCAATTATTGTGAAACACATGTTTTTCCTCTCCATATGGGAAATATCAAAATAAAAACATTAGTCCATGAAGCATATTCTGAACACTTGGTATACCGCTTCATTATTGAGTGACCACACTGGAAATTATGGTCACTGAGAAACCAAAACAAAAACGGGAAAATATCTTAAACTGAATACTATAAAGATACACATTAAAACCTATGGGTAAAGATAAAATAGTAAATTGATTCACTTCACTGCATACATTAACATGTATTTATTGTTGCATGTGCATATGTGATGTACATGTGCATATGTGTACACAGAGGTCAGGGGTTGGCTTCCAGTGTTTTTCCTCAACCACACACCACCTTGCATATCAAGGCAAGCCTTCCCACTTGAACGGAGAGTCTGCTGATTTGGTTCATCTAGCTAGCCAACGCTCCGAGGATCTACTTTCTCACCTTCTGAGCACTGGGCTAAGGCAGGCTGTCACTCTCGCCTGACTTTTATGTAGGCCCCTATAATTTCATAGCAAGCACTCTGCCCACCAAGCCTCTCCTCAGGCCCTACAAAAGGATTTTTAAAGTTCAGGATCCACTTTTCAAATCTTCTAGGTCAAGATCTCAGGAAAATTATAAAAGCAAAAGTAAGTTAAGCTTTCCAAATCTAAGAGAGCGAGAGAAAAAAAATCACTTTTCATATAAGTAGGCTTGAGATGAATTCAGCACACTAATGTGGCATAAGTAAAAGAATGTGACTTTAAGGAATTGGCTACCAGCTGTCAGGACCTACTTGTTGTAGCACTTTTTCTGGGAAATAGCAAGAGAGAGAGAGAGAGAGAGAGAGAGAGAGAGAGAGAGAGAGAGAGAGAGATCACCTATTGGAGGGTCAATTGCCTGATAGAGCTCTCCTTTTAAAGACAATATTGTTGCCCATATGACCAAGATTGTTTGTCTTAGTGCTGGGGCCCCTCAAACTCAGGGCCTCACATGTCAAACAAGAGCCCCACCCATCAAGCTCAAGAGATCCATTTTGACTGTGTAGCCCATCTCGACCTTCAGAGAACTGCAGAACAAGCTAATGTCTGGTAGTTGTTGCCTAACAAATTTTAGTTAATAATCATCATCTTGAGCCCTTTCCAAAGTTCAGGCCCACAAAAGAAACTAATTAGGATTCCATACACTGAATTTTCAGTCATTTGCTAGATAGTATTTGGAATAGGAGGAAACATCCTTGCTTTGATAAAAGTCACCTACACAATTTTACATCTAACATACTCAATGAAAAAAATCACTGAATGTTTCTCCTATGTAGTTGGGAAAAAGGACTAAAAATTCTACTCTCTAGTTTATCTTAACACCACATTGCAGGTTTTATCCAAGGCAATATGTAAAGGAAAAGATGTTAGATTTAGGAAAATACAAAAGACTAAAAATATCCTTCCCCATAGATGACATGGTGGCGCATGAAGAGTGGAAAAGAATCTTTGAAAGATTTAGAACTTAAACTGAAATCTGTGAAGTATTACCAGATAAAGGCTTATACAAAGCTAGCACCAACCGAGTGTAATGTAAGAATAAGAGCTGGGCATAGTGCCATGCACTTTCAGATTCACCGCCTGGAGGACAGAGGCAGGAGGATCACTGTGAGGGCCAGGCTTGCCTGGTTCATAAGGTGGCTCCCAGACTGGCTGGAACTAAACAGTCAGACCCTATTTTAGGGGAGAGAGAGAGAGAGAGAGAGAGAGAGAGAGAGAGAGAGAGAGAGAGAGAGAGAGAGAGAGAGAGAACAAAAAACCTAAGAACAATGAAAAAGAATTATCAATTATCAAGTGGTCATTAAAATGAGGACTATTATAGGAAGGAGCAGACAATGTCCCCAGTGACTTCTTGTAGCAAATTTACTAGTAGAAGTTATAAAAATGGTTTTCTGATTGATGATGAGAGCCTATTGATTAAGACACCATATCTTTTGGGCATAGAACATGGAGAAATCACTTGACCAGGAAGTTTCCTCCCTGTTGGTTAGCTTTTGTACTTATAGAAGGTTCTAGGCAGGCTGCTGCAGAAAAGAAAATTCATCTGTGAACCCTGAAAACTGCAATCATGGCCTGTACAAGGTATGTCCACGGGTGCCATAGGGGTATGAATTAGTTACTTGGGAACCAATCACATTCTAAATGGATTTAAGATCTTCCCCATAAAAAGAAACACATCCTGTAAGGCCAAGAAACCAACTCTTGATGGCCACGCCCCCTGCCACAAGCAGCCCCAGTAAGGGCTTCACCTCTAGGAGTATATGGGAAACACAAATTGACTTGGTGAATTATTACAAAAGAGAAAAAGATTTGCTTGAAATTGAGCAAGGTAAGGGTGGGTATCTGAGGAGGTAGGGAGCAGAGAGGAAGTATATACAATAAAAATAAACTGTATTAACTTTTGAACAATTAATACAAATATTATAACAACCCCAAAACTCTGTCCAGTAATTTAATAAGGACCTCATTACTACTCGTGCATCTTAAACTTAGCAACACACACTAATTTTTCTACTCGTAAATTCAAAATAAAATTCATTTTAAAATTATTTGATCTTAAAATAACTATTAAAAATGTTGCATTATTTCTAGGTCCCCGGAATGTCATGTTATAAAACTATGTTGTGCTCGCTCCTCAGTTCGCACTCACCAGGCTGCTTGGACTCCCACCTCGCTGTAAAGCCTCTCCCCTGTCGTATGGATTCAGAGTAGAGGCGGAAGTAGAGAGCATTGCCACTGCTGTGGACCCCCTGTGGGGGGCTGGAGCCACAGTATCTCCCAAGTGGGAAAGCTGCTGAGGAATCGCCATCGTGAATCTGCAGAAACTCCCGGGGACAATTACTTGCTGCTTCCAAGTCAAAAGACGTGAAGGTGACATGCAGAACCTGGAAGAACATAAAATCATTCCTGGGTTACTGCGCAGTTGTTTCTTGCAGTAGCTAGCAAGCGTTCACAGGAAGGGGCACAGCCATCCCTCCCTAGTTACTCATCAGTGTGCAGCAAGTCTACATACAAAAGTCATTCAATCAAATGTTAATTCATATAGAAATATGAAAAAGTCTCTGGGGAGATGGAAATGCTATTTACCCCAATTGATTCATTATGTGTTATATACATGTATCAAATGATCAAGATCATATTGGGCTCCATAATCTATGCACTAACACTACATATTAATTTTAAAAACTCTTAATGAAATAAATATACCAAGATTTTTATCACACTGACTAATCTATTAAGTGTATGGTCAAAAATGCTTCTGAATCAGAAAATGAAATGGCCATGTGAAAAAATATACCTTGAATTAAGTCCAAATGACTAAGACTTACACTTGTAAAACTCTACCCTGAACCCCTGCAGTACCCGTAGTATGTATTCGCCCCACCCCATATCGATTCCACACGGGTCTCAGGTGTCCAGCTTAGTCTAAAACTTGACTGCGGGATAATGGGCCTGGGAAAGGACTTCAGGGCCTGGACACCATCACAGTGCAAAGAGTATCCCAAGCAGAAAACAAGAAAAGGGTAATGAGGTGGAAAGGAGTGAGCACATGCACATTTTAAATGTAATAAAAAAACAAAGGGTTTTAAATTGATAACCCTATTTTAAAACAAATGTCTAAAATGAAAGATTTCATTTTCACCAGAATCAAAACTCACAACAGAATTTAGCTAGGATAAATCATTTCAAGATGTTTTTAAAACTCTATGTTAGAATATTTTAACATGTTTCCTATCATTACATTATTTTCTTACTTAAAGCAATTTAAATGGAAATCAAATAAATGTTATTTGCTTTTTATACTTTCTATTATATTACATATGGTAAAAAGAATATATGAAATTATGTCATGAAAAACAAGATAAATTTTCTTAAAAATGGTAATGTATATAAATTTTTTCACATAAAATATTTTCCTTGGAAAAATATATTTTCAATGTCAGGAAATGGAATTCATTAGAACTAAATGGAAGGAAGGAAACTCACACAGCATACCCAGTGGGAAACTTTCTGGGATTTATTCTATTGTGTAATGTTCAAGCTACAACTGGCTGTCCTTCCTTAAGGGAAAATAATACTGACCCTCACACAATGTCCTCTGCAGCATTAGTTTGCTGGGAAAAATTAGTGAGATTTCAAGGGAGACTCTTACCTAGTAAGGCATACCACTTCAAGTCTAAGGATTGCTTAGGAAACAAATATGTTGGAAATCTGACTGTCGAGGAATGAATGACAAGAATGAAAAGCAGGGGCTCAGATCTCAGTTTTAAGTGTTCATGTGTGGTTCAGCGTCATGAACTTTGGAATCAGATGGCCTGAAGCTGTTTCTTAAAAACCATATGCTATTTTTAAAACACACACACACACACACACACACACACACACACACACACACACATACCTGGAAAAATGTTTCAAACACTCTAGACTCTCTTTATGCATACACAAAATGGGATTAATAGTTCCTAGCTTTAGAATTTAAAGTAGACTGATGTATACAGAGCATATGGTACTGGGCGTAGAGTGGACACATCATAACGAAGCCATCTTAAAACCAGTGGCCACCATTTCGTAACAATCCACGGAGGTCAATGGTCATCTTCAGGTACTAGTTTTGCAGAAACAGCATGGTTTTACAGATTAACTATTGACCTATAGCTAGACGACCAATTTTGGGAATCCTTTGTTACCAGAAGTAAACAAACAGACAAACAAAAAACAATGAATTCTAGAACCAAACTTGACTGAAATTAACCTATTCTTCTTATAAATTTAGTAGTATTAAAAATAAAAACTACAAAGCTTCTCTTATTTTCTATTATTTCAACTGTAAAATAAAGATATTGTTATTTAGAAGAATTTGTATGACGTTAGAGAAAGATAAACAAAGTGTCTAGGCCAAAGCCCAGCACTTACCAAATATTCAATATGTGAGAGTTGAATTATCATCATCTATATCTTATATATGTGTATACACATGCATATATATGTCATACATATCAAATTTTTAAATGTATTACTGAAATCCGCTCATGGACAACAATTACTGTATTTACCTTCTCCTCCTCAGTCTTGACAACCCAGAAACAGTTAACATCATGAATGTAGGTATCATTGGGGCTCTGGTAGGCAAAGAATCCTTGTGTCCCTGAGAGGATCCCTCCACAACCTGGAAAAAAAAAGATAAATTGCGTTTTTCATAGATACCCAAAAGAAAGAGGCCAGGCAACTCCCACTCTGAAATTTCCTCTTCTCTGGTCCCTTTTGGTTGACAACCAAACCACATCCTGCCTTGCATCCACAGCCCATTTCATACCGACCACCCTTTCTACAAACTTCACCGGGCTCCTTTATTTTCTTTTGACTTCCATTCTCCAAACCTTGATGAACTAGAATTATCCCCTGTGATTCAATCACAGCCTCAGTCCGGCCATCTCACGGTCCCTTCCTGCTTCTAGGCCACAGGCTTAGCTCCCTGATTACATGCTGACCAGATTAAGATTAAAGTGGAGACGAGGTTTTATGCTTTGATATTTTATCATTGTCCTAAACTTTCTTGAATGCACTCATCCCAAAGCGGGAGTAAGAGGAGAGCCGGTGGGGGTGGGGTCGTTAGAGGAACCTGGGAGGCGAGTCTGAGGGTGGTGCCTCAGAGTGGGAAATAAAGAGGGGACTTGTAGAGGTCCTAAGGAGGAATGTCGCAAATAAAAGAACACCGTGTTGATACTCATGTGGCCTATGGAGTTGAGTAGCAAAAGAAAAATGCCTGGCTTGAGAGTGTTTCTAGGGAACCAGAGGAAAGCATGGTGATCCGGCTAGGGTGGAGGATGCTCAGAGAAGAAAATGAAAAACAACCCAAGTCTTGATTAACTGAACCATGAAGAAAGAATGCTTCCTCAAATAGAAGAATGAGGAATAAGGAGAAGAATATTCTGTGAACATTAGGTGCCTGCCATGCATCTAATGGGAAAACCGAAAGGCAAGTTCCCGCGTAGCTCGCACATTCTGAAAGAATATAATGTACATGGAAAATACTGACAATCTTTTTGAAGAAAAAAATGTTTTTTGTTTAAAATGAGGTTCATAAATATCCACCTTGTGAATTCTATGCTTTTTCTGCAAGGAGAAATCTATGTTTAGCATTTAAGCTGGTAAGAAATCAGGTAACATTGACAAATTGCAAAAAGCCTATTGAAGGATGATGTCCCTAACTGAGTGAGGGGTATCTGCAGGAGATGGGGTGCCTTCCATACCTCTCTGGGGCATCTGGCAATAATACCCAGTCCAGGAGCTCGTGCAGGCACACGTGAAGCCGTTGATCCCATCGATACAAGTGCCCCCGTTCAAACAGGGGTTACTCATACACTCATTAATGTTTTCTGTGCAGTTGGTTCCAGACCAGCCTGGGTCACACTTACAGGAATAACTAAATACGTCTTCCTAAGGAAAAAAATAAATGCATTGTACTATGAAGCAAATGGGTAGACTATATAACAGAACCAACCCAAATCATGAAAACAAGTGACAATATAAGATATATAATTAGCAGGAATTAAACTATAGTATATATTTTCCAGTAGACAAATTCATTAATTACTAAGTATAATTAGTCATATTTATTTCCATGAAACTACAGGGTAGACTTACTATTTAGAAAATCATTGATTAAAAAAATTAAGTCATGACTGAAGGTAAAGCTCAAAGTTTAAAAGGGTTTAATGCTTTTATAGAGGACCAGGGTTCAATTCCCAGTACCATCTCAGGCAGCTCCAACTGCCTCTAATTCTAGTTCTAGGGAATATGATGCCTTCTTGCCTCTGCTGACACAGGGGACACACAAATCCATGCAAGGATATGCATATACACATAAAAATAAATAAATAAATAAATCTTTTTTAAAACAAAAATAATCAACTTATTGGTTTATTTGTTTTCCCGGGAACCAAAGTTACTACCTATCTGTCATCTGAGAATGAAAGACCTTGACATAAAATATGAACCATTGTCCTTAGGCGTGTGAATCATACCAAATAAAACAATGATTATCTGCAAGTTTTAAATCTCCCCACGAGGAGCAAGACTCACTATGCACTGTCCATTTACACACGGGTGACTTGAGCAAATGTTACTGAGGCGTACACATCCATTTGGCCCAAAACCATTTCCTGTATATCCGTGAGGACAGGTGCAGAGAGGCAAAAACCCTGTTCAGAAAAAAAATGGAAGTGTAAGTGCAGGGATCCTTGGTTCACAGGCAGTCATGAAACTCAACTCTTGTGTCTAGACATGAATCTATCAACAGCAAGCACATCTATTCCTATGGGCAGGCAAGAGAAAGCCAAAGGAGAAGAAATTAAAATCTTTGTTTTTTCCCCATTTTACTTTAAAGCAATATATATGCACCCGTGCCATCTTATCATATGATGGATAATCTAGGGCCACATACAAACAGGAAGGGAATGTGAAAAGGAGGATGGGACTTTTATCAGGAAGGAATCCTTAGTAGAAAATAAGAGTTTGATGGCAACACTGTCTGTTGCAAGCAATAGATTATCTGTATGTATCTACACATCATATAAAGAGATTGCTCAGTCCTCTAGATAACCCTATAAACATATCCTGCTATAAATGTTTATGTCTTCACAGATAAAATGAGAGCATTTACAGATTGTCCTGTTCAAGGACACACAGTGGGAATGCAGGAGTCAAGAGAAACTATGGATGTGGCGCCAGGTGTAGCCCAAGATTAGTATGAAATGGGCGGTTCTCATGTTCTAGGCACGTGCACATGCAGATTGCACCTACATACTACGTCACTGAAAAACGAATTTGAGGCATTCAAAGGAATTTTGCAGTGAAACTACAGACTAAAATAATACAGTAACACAATCAACGAAATGCAAACACCCATGTTTCTCTGGCAGTTTTTCTAAGCTCTTTGCTTCCATGTTAGAAGATTCAAGCAATGACAATCTAAGCAGTCAGAGGAAGAAGTTGGTCAAAAACCAACCAAACAAACAAAACAACATCAAATGATATGAGTGAAATAAAAGCTAAAGATAATATTAAAACATATAGAATTTTCAATTTTATTCTTTAATGCTTAGAACAAATACCCTTTTTGATATTTTAAAAAATTCTACCAGATGTAGTGTCCAGAGACTTTCTGATTTCTTAATGGCTAAAGGTCACATGTCACTGCAGAAATACTATTTCTATCACTATAAAATAGCTGTAATAATGCATGAAATTTAATATGATGATTAATTTAAGCACATTCCTCCACCAGCAAACACTGATGAAAATGGATAGACAATCTTGCTGAAAAATTCAAGTGGAATAAATTCTGTAACACGACCAGCTATTTATAACAAAGACAGTGATGATTTTGTGCCCGCAGGTAACAGTACTTGAAGATTTGAATTTAAAAAAAGAAGACATAAAGGATGGCATAAGGATGTGTTCTTTTACTTATTTATGTCTTTTAAAGTGTTTTCTGAGGGAAGTGGTGTAGGCAAAGTTGGACACTGCTCACTTTGCCTGGACATCTGCTGTCATTCCTCAGGCAAGGACACAGGCTTCAGTGAAGATCAGCGAAGAACGTGAAATTCTATCACATCATCTAAGATATGCCCAGCTTCTGTCCTTAAAAATTAATTATTTTCATAAGTGCCTGCTTTATTTTGGTCTCTCAATAACTCTACACAATGAATACTATTACTGCCCTTACTTTACAAAGGGAGAACTGGAGGGTAGAGACCTTAGGTGCCTTGACCATTGTCAGACAGGAAGAGTATGATGGGACCAAAGGAGAAATCAAAGGGTTTTCTCAGAGAAATTCTCTTCTTGACCACATTACTGCTATATTAATCATTTAGTAATCATATGGTCACTCCTATGTGTACAATGTATATGACCATGTAGAGATAGATCTGTGTACACACACACACACACACACTGTATATATGTATAGATATATATGTTTTCTTATCTATATAGGCACATTAAAGATGCATTAGTAAAAAATAAAAATGATAATTTGAAAAATCAAGGTCTGTGATATTTATACATTATTTAATAGATGAAGTCAAGTCTATTCATTTGGACAAAAATTATCTGGGTTTCCATTTTTTTTGTTTTTCTAGAGACAGGGTTTCCCTGGAGTTTCTAGAGCCTGTCCTGGAACTACCTCTAGTAGACCAGGCAGGCCTCGAACTCAGAGATCCGCCTGCCTCTGCTTCCCGAGTGCTGGGATTAAAGGCGTGCGCCACCGCCGCCCAGCCTGGGTTTCCATTTGATACATAAGTGAACAACAAATTCTAAAACTGTTGAAGGTCATGATGTGGCAAAAGAAAACATAAGAACAAACTAGATGATTTGCAAAGATTTCAATAGGAAAGACTTTTCTCAACATGATGCTAACACAAGAAAAATAAGAAAGCTGATTAATTCTTTGACTATGAAATTCTTGAACCTCTACAGAGAAAACACTAGTACAAAACTAAGAGAACAACATGCTATGAACAAAGTGTTGTAAAATACAACACAGATGGGAAGACAATTTCCTCGGTACAAATGAAAACTGCAAATTAATAAGAAAGCAAATGAGCATGTAAAAAATAGAAAAGGTGATCAATAAAAATGTGAATATTATTATTCATTAGTCACACAAAAGTACAGTTTAAAAGAAATAAGCAACAAGTCAGGTAGTGGTGGTGCGCACCTTTAATCCCAGTACTCAGGAGGCAGCGGCAAGAATTCTGTGAGTTTGAGTCGAGCCTGATCTACAGAATGAGTTCTAGGACAACCTGACCTACAGAGTGAGTTCTAGGACAAACAGAGCTACACACAAATAAACCCTGTCTCTAAAAACAAAACCAAAACCAAACAAACATACAAAAGGAGAGAGCAATTAACTGTTGGCTATAAAAATGTATCAAGATACAGGGAGGTTGTGGTGCACGCCTTTAATCACAACACTTGGGAGGCAGAGGCAGGAGGATCTCTGTGAGTTCAAGACCAGCCTGGTCAACAAAGTAAGTTCCAGGACAGCCAAGGCTACATACGAGAGAGAGAGAGAGAGAGAGAGAGAGAGAGAGAGAGAGAGAGAGAGAGAGAGAGAGAGAGAGAGAGAGAAATATGTATGATTTCAAGGTCAACTGAGCTATAGGGTGAGACTTTGTTCTCCCCCAAAGGAATCTCAAGGAGAAAATATTTACTTTTAGAATATGGAATTGTTGAGAAGGTTCGACTGAAACACCCAAGGACAAAGAGTCATTACCTATACCGAGAGCCGAGGAGCAGCTCGCCTCTGGGTGGCAGCCTCCGTTGTTGATCGAGCAGATGTCCAAGGGTGTACACTCTCTCCCATCACCGCTGAAACCTGACCAAAGCAAACAGAGAGTGAGAAACAATGTCAAGAAATCCTTGGAGTCTAGTTTTATTTAAACTAGAGGATAGCCAGAATGACCTCTTCCAGAAGAAAAGGGACACTAACCTGTATGAGCCTTACCTGTGAGCAGGTCACAAGTGCATGTATTAAATAAATACATATGTGTGGTAACAATGGAGAAATGGCTCTAAAGATTCTCACAGAAGCATTTTCCAGTCCTGTGTTTTCTCACTGATTGCTGTGGCTGCCAACATTATTACCTATTCTGTTTTGATTTTGCTGTATTATTGCATGCTGAATCTACACTTTAAGTTAAACATTATGGGCCATCTCTTTTCTTAGAAATCATTTTAAAGTGAGCACAGATTCTATTGAAAGGGTACTGGCTGTGGTGGCATCAGGAAGCCTGGGGAAGTACCTGGTGGGCAGTTCCCACAGCTGAAAGATCCAGGTGTGTTGTGACAGGGGACAAGCGGGGCCACAGAGCAGCCACCGTTGTTTATCTCACATTCATTGATGTCATGGCATTCGTAACCATTTCCTTGCCAGCCTAGAAGAGATTTGCAAGATTAGCACTGTCAACCACTCAATGAGGAAGAAATACAGATAGTTAAGACATCCACAAAATAGTTCTGGGTTGGCGACATGGCTCAGCAGCTAAAGACACTTAACAAAAAGCCTATTGTCTGAGTTCAATCCCTGGGACCTATAGGATAGAAGAAGAGAAATAACTCCAGTTTGTCTTCTGACCTCTTAAGGCATATTATGGTATGCATCCCCCAACATGAGTTATTATTTGTTTGTTTGTTTATTTATTTAACAATAAATAAAGATTAATAAAAAAATTATGTTCTACACAAAACTACCAATTACAATGAGAGATTCCTAACAGGTTGTCCAAAAATTGTTCTAAATGTACATAATCTAATTCTGGAAAGGTGTTGGATGAATGGGACTTGCTTGTAGACTGTTGATTGGATATTAATAAAACCACGAATTGCTTAAAACGGTGCCTGTGTTTCTACAAAGAAAATGGAGGATGAGATTGAAGGTGAAGAGACAGTCATCTTTACATATTCATGTAGTAGTTAATCACGATAACATTAGTATAACTATCATGATTCATTGTCATAATGATGTGGGAGGTCCTACTGCATATGTGTTGCTTTTATTTGTTAATGAATTAAGAAGCCACTTTGGTCTGTGTTAGGTGCAGGGAGGGGGACTAAACTGAATGCTGGGGAAAGGAAGGTGGAGTCAAAAGAAGCCATGTAGCCCCACTGGAGACAGATGCCAGATGCAGGATGGAACTTTACCCAGTAAGCCACAGCCATGTGGTGATACACAGATTAATGGAGATAGGCTAGTTTAGTATATAAGAGCTAGCCAATAAGAAGTTAGAGCTAATAGACCAAGCAGTGATTTAAATAATATAGTTTCTTTATAAGCAACAGATAGAACCTCTAAGACTTGAAGGAAATGGAGTGATTAAAAGCAAAAACTTAGCTTTCAGTTTCTTCCTTATAAGTTTTTTTTCATTGTTTTCTTCATGTAAGAAAAAGAATTGCATGCATAGTGCCCATTCTCTAATTTGAACCATCTGTTTTTCTGATTTCTACTACTCAAAGGTTGTCATCATCAATTACCTTGAAGAATTCAGCTATTTGCAAGTTTTTTTTTTGTTTGTTTTTTTTTTTTTGGTTTTTCGAGACAGGGTTTCTCTGCAGCTTTTTAAGAGCCTGGCCTGGAACTAGCTCTTGTAGACCAGGCTGGCCTCGAACTCACAGAGATCCGCCTGCCTCTGCCTCCCGAGTGCTGGGATTAAAGGCGTGCGCCACCACCGCCCGGCGATTTGCAAGTTTTGCACCCTGAGAGGCATGAGGGGAGTCAAACCTCCTTAGCTCTGCTAGTTCTGAACCGACACCATGGAAGCACTCACTAATCTCTAAACAAAAGCACTATGTGTGCCCACACCTTGGTGTGACAGAGTAGGGAGATGTTCTGCAGGTGAACTCAGATCTAGGGCCAGGCAGACCTGGATCTGGATCTGGCCCACTATAAGCTTTGTGTGCTTGAAGAAGCTATTTAATCCTTCCTAGTCTCCATTCTTCCTATTTAAAATAGAAACCACATCTCACCATAACTTGGTATTTGTTGTAGCTGTAGAACTGTAACACTTGGGTGGGACCTTAGTGGCACTGCATAGAAGAATAACTTCTGTTGTGGTCTCCCATCTGTGCTCTGCTCTTTAAGTGCATCCAGGAGTAGAAAGTGGCCCTAAAAGCTCCCTGATGTCTGGTTAACAGCTAACACATATCCCAGCTCAGTGCTTTTCCCATGACACATGCCCTACAAATCTGTCCTGAGTGGTAGTGGGGAACTCAGGCCTTTGTTGTAAAGAGAGGAAGCTTGGGTTTCAAACTTGGGCCATCTTTGAGTATAGAGTTCAGATTCTTCAGCAACTCAACCCAACGGCTTCCCTTAAAGATTCAGTGTTCAGGAGTGAGGAAGCTGAACACCTCTATTTATAACAAGGATATAGGATATTCAAGGACACACAAAAGTAAGAACTACTGGTTTGTAGCAGGGATGCAAAATAGTCAAGGAATTTATTCAAATTTACAAATAGCTGGCTAGTGCAAGTAAGACTAGAGTGCATGGCTTTTAAGCCCTAGTCTAGTCAGCGGACAGCCATAGCAATGCAAGATCAGACCCTATAAATTCTATGTCTGGTTGTGCCCCAAAGCAGGATGTTAGCACTCTGACACCCAAGTTTAAATCGCAAGATTCCTCTCATAACAACAATGGCATGAGATCCCCACTACCACTCAGGACAGATTTGTAGGGCATGTGCCTTATCTCCCAGCCCCACCAGGGACTTGCTCTCCAGTGAGGTAGTCTTGAGTAGAGCATGCAGCTAGGTTTAGAGACTCCCCCAGAATGATCTTCTTATCCATCATTAGTAGAGGGAAATCGATTCTGGTCTCCTGTCTGTGTGGTATTCAGGGCCTAGCATGGGTCCCCAAGAATGTACCTGTTGGGCAGGCCCCACAGTAGAAAGAGCCTTGCGTATTGAAGCACTGCACTTGCTCTGCACAAGGTGAGGGATGGAGGCTGCATTCATCTTTGTCTTCTGTGCAGGCGATGCCATTCGGCGTGGTGGTCCACCCAGCATCACAGAGGCAGTGAAAATTTGCCTATCAGGAAAACAACAAAGTACAGAAACAGCCAGGAAGAGGAGAGAATTTCACCAAACTCCAAACTGTTTTATTTTCTAACATTTATTTGCATCAGAGCAGCTGAGGGGAGTCCTTTTCTTCCCGTATGATTTAAGCTTTAGACCAGACCATGGTGAAGGGAATGTCTTCATTTTAGAATAAGAGGATCCTATAATTTATTCCAAAGATGCCCATGAAAGAGCAACAATAATCAAGAGCTGTAATTAAAGTCACTGAACTCAGTCAGCTATGTTTTTAAGGGATAAACACCCAAGTAGGCACAGACTTGGGACAATCGCTCCCTTTTTTGGAAATTTCTCACCCCTTCCTTCCTTCCCCTGCTCCCCTACTGCTAGAGGGAGCTGTTTTCTATCACACAAGAATTCTTTAAGCAAGTTAAGAATAAATAACTAAAAGTCTTATGAAAAGAAAAACTGACCTGGCTACCCTGAGCGTAGGCATGTAGGACCCAGAGCACAGAGGGACACCAGAGATGTGGACCCATAAAATCTGCCCCACTCAATGGCTTCACTCATGACTCGAGGCCAGATCAGCCCAGACATCAGCTGCTGTTGACAACACAGCCTGAAACATTACACGTCTTGTCGCCGTCAGACTCACGGCTCAGGAGGTCATGCCTCCCAGAGAGATTCACCAAGGAATAATAAGGTTCATATTTTACATGTCAGTCTTATTTTCTATTTTCTGAGTCCAGTTTTCTATATGTCATCTCCCTCCTGGCCTGTGTGTGTCCTGCTAAGGGATGGCAGTGACTTCACCTCTTGGGTCACTCCGGGCACCACGCTGGCTCAGAGTCAGCGACAGGTGTGAAGAGAGCAGCTGTGGCTTCTGCAAGGAGCCCGGGGTGGGGGGAGGGGGGGAGGGGGGAGGGGTGGAGAACACACCTGTCCATGTTGCACTCGTTCTAAATCCTCACAGATGCCATGCTTACAGAGCTGCTTCGAGCCCTGTTCACAGTCGTTGTATTTGGATTCACACTGGGGTCCATACGCATCAGGTGTGCAGTCACATCTGTTGATCATACAAGAGCACAGTGTCAGGGTTTGTGCCTTTAATACCAGAAGCTGTCTATTAGCATCAGTAAGGAATGTCCCCATTGCAACCCAATAACGTTAATAATAAGCCAGCCCTGCTGCTGTGTCAGCTGCAGCCTTTGGATGAAATTCCCCCAGCTCTTCTCCAAGCAGAGCGTGGAGGCGACATGCTATCTTTGCAAATCGCCTCTTAGCGAACCACGACTCAGTGTCTCGTGGAACCACAGCAATAAGACCTTTTGATCTCAGGTCATCAAACAGTACTTTCAAAGGTCAGATGTCTGTAAAACATGGGTGACGGAGTTCGCTCAAGAAGGGAAAAGGAAAGATCAGCAAGTTCACTCAGCATCCATCCTTTGGCACCTGCCAGCAAGTATAGACGATTATCTCTGGTTAGTGCCTTGATATCACAGAGGACAAGATGCATTATGTCAGGAAGAGAAGTGGTTGATAGTGGGATAGTTCCTTCAATAGTCATATTTTAATGCATGACAAAACATAATTATCATATGATAGCTAAATACCAGGAGACGTTCTGCCACTAGAGAATGCCACATGAGCAAAAGTAAACGAGGGAAAGTTGGCTTAGGTTATGGTGTAACTCTTTACGCTTGGCTTAGCTGTATATGTGCAATGTGGCTGGAGCAGGAGTGAGGAGGTGTGGCAGGGGATGAAGGACTCACAGAGGCTTAATCTGGCCACACCCTAGAGAGTGAAAAAATGAAGCTCAGAGGTCACTGTTCGACTCCAGCAGAGAATCATCACGAAGGGAACATCAGTGCTGATGCCAGAGGCAAGGGTGAGGGGGTGTCTACATGGCACGTCTGTCTCTCATGCCTGCAACCTAGTTTCTGATGGTTCTTGAAAAGTATGCTTGCTAAAAAATGAGAAGGTTATTTTACCAATATGCATTAAAGTACTGGGGGCTCAGCCAGTCACAGAAGTCAAAGAGTGGGTAGTAGTGCAAGAAGTGAGTTTATAAACAGTCAGGAGACAGGCATAGATACAAGACAAGGCATGCCGTGGCTGGACCCAGAAACAATTGCTGGTGTGGCCCCTTTGAGTCACTTCCAAGTAAAAAGCGACCAATGGCTATTGCCAGACATGGAGGGTACGAATGTGAGTAGCTGAAGCCATGCACTAACATGTAGAGCTGCCAGGTCTACCTAGTGAGAATACCAGACTACACAGTTAAGATTCTATTCTAAGTAAATGGATATTTTGCAAAAATATGTAAGTATGATCCATGCAATTTATAGCACCACTACATATAAAAGTTATTTAAACAACAAATTCTATCTACGAGCATTCCAGGATTATTTTTATCATTAAGACCAGGTCATAGATTAATAATAATTAGTGATCAAACTTACACTCAGATGTTAGCTCCCTAACCTACAACTTACTCATCCCTTTCTATACTTCCCCTTCTGCCTTGTTCCCTTCTGTGGTTCTCGCTTTAGCATAGAGTTCTCTTTCAGTGAATTTAATTACATTCTGGGATTACAATATCTTCAAGAATTTCTTATACCTATTTAAGCATTTAATTCATTGCTAAACATTTTTTTCTTATCCATGCATTTGACATGTTAAAAAAATCTCAGAGCCAATTATTGCAAGTTTTTCTCAATGTATTTGCCATGTAGGGGATATCTGGATGTTTGAGAACAGATAGGACCTAGTGACACAGGTTTAAATCCCGAGCAAACAGCCACCGTTTGCCCCCGACACTGCTAATGATCTCATGACCTCTTCTAATGGCATTCCTCTCTAGGAAGTACTCTGAAGTGTGTTTCTCTTAAAGCTGAGAACTTAGCCACTGGAAAATTACTTAAGATGCCAGAGGAGATTGCGGTCATGCATCTGAGAGCAACCTTCTCTCCTTAGTTCCCACTGCCTTCTGCCTAACTATTGTCACCTGGAAATGAGCAGATATTAATCTCATACTCTTTTAAGCCACATACAAGGTAATCTTCTTTCATTTAGCTAAGAGGAGGAGGCAGAAAATAAAACAAGTAAACTATAGGCTTCCTTGCCACGATCTTCAAAGGCAAGAATTTTGATCTTATTTTTCCAGACACGCATTGCCTACAGACAGAGAGATAATATCTGGAAGAAGCTTAGTAGAAACCCAGGTGTATTTTACTCAAGAACCATTGTTTTCCATGTTACATTTCTGTTCTCATGAGTAAAGTAAGGGAATGGGAAGGTTTTACAGTTGTGTGTCTTTTTAACATAACAGTATTTGCATGCAAAGTATTTTTCCAAAGTGACTCAGTATGGCTTTTGAAGGAAAAGAGAGTAATTCATCATATAAATACCTATCAAGCAATAATAAAAGTCATATGTGTATTTTAAAACTAGCTTTCTAATATTCTTGCCTTTGATATAGTAATTCCTTTTAAATTTTATTTATTGTGTGTGCATGTGTGTATGTAATGTGTGGGATTGAGTGTGGATATGTGTATACTATATATGTGGAAATGTGTGTTGAGATCAGGGGTCAGTTCTCTCCAACCATAAGATCCAGGCATCCTAATAGGTCATCAGTTTTTTGCAGCAAGTGTGTTTAACTGCTGAGCCATCTCTCCAGCCCTTAGTTATTAGTTATTTCAAAAACCTTTTATTTGAGGAAATACCAATGCACTTGTCAATTGAGAAGAAATAACCTTCCATAGTCTTAGATAACTTATTTCAGAGTCCATGACTCAATATCAGTATACTAAGTAACTAAAGAGATATCAAGTTTAATACCTAACTACTATCTGATCCTAAGCAGGATTATCTTCATTATCTAAACTTTGCAATATTTTAAAATACATCAATGACATGGAAATAAAATAAGATATACCTAATTACCTTCATGTGCCTGGGGAGCAAACACAGCTTTTTTTTCTTCCTTGAAAGCACTGTAGATCTACACCCTAGATACATATACCATCTTGGGATGTCAATATGTCAAACCCCAAGAGCTGTCTTACATATAAAGCAAGTCGGGAAACAATCAGAAATAACATTTACAATGAAGATGAAACCATAACACCAAGAAGAGAAACACAATCTTCCTGTTAGCTCTCATGGTAGCTGGGGCAAGATTTGAGCCGCAGGGATTGGTGGAAACAGGCAAAGTTTTCTCTTATCCTACTCTTACTGCTCTAAAGAAGAACTTTTACCTAAACAAAAGAAAATGGCTATGAAACAGGGACCCCAACTAATCGGGACTTGAACAGTGCCTCTTCTTCTCAAAGGTATTCATCATCATGCATTATTAGTCTTGTTAAGAAAGAATTTCATTTTCCCTCAACTAAACTGACTCACAGAGATTTTCACATTGAGGAGGCCTCACGCTGGAGCTGGCTTCGCCCGCCACACCCACACATTGTAGATCCAGACCATTCAACAGCAGATCGCGTTTTCCTTACCAAATCCACGCGACGGTTCCCCCAAGGGTTTCTAACCTCAATGAAACCACTGATTAATAAACATTTATCCTCACATAATTAGCAGAATTCAAGAAATTATTAAATATTCATTGTTTAATTATGTACTGATTCACAAAGCAATAACTAAATTTTATGCTCATTATTTTATATTATCCCTTGAAGATGTTACTCAAGGAGAGGGGCAATGGCTTAGCCAGGGAATTGTTTGTCTTGTAAGCATGAAGACCAGGGGTCAATACCCAGAATCCATTTTTAAAAATAAATGTCCAGGCACAGTGGCTTGTGCTTATAACCCTAGAGCTGGGGCAGGAGAGGGAGGTAGAGGTAGATCCCAAACCCTTGCTGGCTGGCCATTCACCAGGTCAGTGAGAGACTCTGTCTCCAAAAACAAGAGCAGGGGCTGGACAGATGGGCAAGCAGTGAAGAGAACTTGCCGATCTTCTGGAGTACATGGGTTCGATTCCCAGTACCCACAAGGCAGCTCACAACCATCTGTAACTCCAGATCTAGGGAACCAACTCCTCTTTGACCTCTGTGAATGCCAGGGATGGATGTGGTACACAGACATACATTCAGGCAAAGCACCCAGGACAAAAATATAAAATAATAATAAAAATTACAAAAACAAGGTGAGTGGCACCTTAGCCTGAGGAGGGATACCTGAGGTTGTTCTCTGTCTTCTACATACATGGATGTTCGCGCGCACACACACACACACACACACACATTATGGGATACACCTACATTCATGTGTTTAAATACAAGTACTCAATTGCGGTTCTCAAGGCCTTATAAACTATTCTCATACCAAGAAGAGGACATAGTTAAGTGTTCTGTTCTCTCATGTTCCTCAGCAAAACTACGCAAGATGGAGACTAGAAACAATAAACAGCCCAGAATCCCAAGAAGTCTGTATGCTTCTCTTCCCACAGGGAACAGAACAAGTATAATACTGTCTTGCAAAGGACCCTACCAATGAGAAACAACTCTCAGCAAATAAACTTTCACTCCCTTTCTCCTTCCTGTCACTCAGGCTCCTGCTCTCGCCCTCCTCCTCTTACCTCCCCCTGTGACTGTATCCTCCTTGGCATGCAGTGAAGAACTGTGAGTTGTGGGTGCTGCAGGGTTGTACCCGCTTCCCACTTTCATAGGGGTAGGTGTGAAAAATAATGCTCAGAAGAGCCACAGTAATAGCTTGTGTGCACGGCTCCCATGCCACCCACACAACCACCACTCAACTGGCATGGAAAGCACCCACAGTGATGATAAGTGAGGACTGGAATTATATCTAATCTCCAGGACACTACTAGATACTGGGGAGCAAGCAATTACATGTGCCAGGAGTCAAGTTGGGACAGGTGTCACTGGTCTCTCTGTGATAAACACCCATCAACAGAAACCAGGAAGTGATGCTTTCAAGGGAATTGGGCGGAGACAGAGCATGAGTGACAGCAGCAACACCAGCATCATTGCAACTAGAGCCAAAGTCCAAACAGCAAAGTCCTCAAACGAGGTCACTGGCTGTCCCTTCAAGGCTGTGACTTGTTAACTCCTCAGCTCATGGTGCCCTATGGCCTCTCAGATCACACAGCATTAGACTTCCAATAGAGGTCATTTTGGATTTTGCACAATAATTGAATTTGTAAACATGTCTAGAAGAAGTTTGCATGAGTGGAGTTTATTAGCCTAGAGTGAACCAAGATTGTAAAGCTCAGCTTAAAGGAACAAAAGGACTGTGGCTGCTTTTGGAGAAAATATGTTGAGATGACAGGGGTCAAAACAAAATGACGCTGCTCATTTCTGCAGGACATTGTTATAAGATAACAGAGGCACAGGAAGAGAGCAAAGATGTGCTCTTTAATCAAGCTAGATTATCCTGCAGTGCAATGAGTAGCGCATGCCATAGCAGAACTGGCTTTTTAAGCCTTACAGAGCCTCAGCATACAGACAGTAGCCAGAATATAGTGGGAACTGATGTCAAATTCTTCTCAAACATGATTTTAAGAAACCATACACTAGTAAATCCGACAATACCAGACCTAAACTTCATGACTTGATTATGAGACGGTGCTTCTGGGACTGCTGGCATGGGTGGCCAGTTCCAGTGGGAATACAGAGGCTTCATGGGGTCTAGTTCAGCGTAAGGGACGGTTTCCTGGGAAAGACTGTGAGTAAAAGGATGGCGTGATGCCATCATGGTTGAGTCATTGGACAAAAATGAATCTGCAAACAAGACAAGCCACCCGGGGACGGTGGCTGTGACCTCGTGGCTAATTGAGAGTGCAAAGAGTTAACTCTGAACGTTACTTCAACCTTTGATTCATTTCAGCCAACATTCTTACAGCGTGTGAAAGAACTACCCTTACCGCAGCTGTCAGCTTGCTAGAACCTGGAATCAGCACAACCCTGGGGGCACTGGAATGGGGCACTGCCCCCTCCGCATAATCTCATCTCATGGCTGCCCTTTAAGCCTCTGCTTCTTGCCCAGGTGTCACCATGCTCTGCTGACTGCTCTGTGACAGTCACAGAGGCCTTCTTATTCTTCAGAGAGTCTGCCAAAATGATTTTTTTCATGGGGCTAAAGGTTTTTATTCATTTGAGCAAAAATATCCATGAACTGTTCAATAGAAGCCAAGTAATTCCTATGGGACTCCTAGTTTTTCTGGGACTATAGACATTAATTTCGATGCTTTTTTAATTATTTAGTATTCTTGTCTTTCAGAAATACACATGACATTTTCAAAAGAAGTTACCTGAAGCTCCCCATAGTGTTCACACAGGTGGCCCCACTCTGGCAGCCAAAGGGTGTTCCCGAGTAAATGGCACACTCATTAACATCTTCTGAGCAGAAAAGACCCTGCAGAGATGTAAAGAACTCATTCAGGTGCCATAGGACATGGGCTCTTAGGAAACAATATTTACAGAATGTATTTAATGACTTGTATATGGACAGTAACTCCTTGGTAAAGTCAAATACAATATTACGAATTTTAATCTTGGACTAAGATTCCTCTAGAACTCAGGTTGGACCCAGTGGATCTAAAGAGTTCCTCACAAAAACACAGTGGTCCTTATAAGAGCACAGTGGCCACGTGAGGAGAATCTTTTCATAGGCAATCCTTGTTTCAAAAAGATGCTATACTTGGGGATAGTTGCTTAGTGATCTTATTGTTGATGTCCGCTAGCAGCATTTTCATTATTGTTAAGAGGGGCCAAGCATACTTCCTTACACACACACTCCAAGAGTCAGCCTGTGCTTTCCAGTGCTGGACTACTTAAGGCAATGCTGACAGAACTACATTACCCTACCGTTTTCTTATCCATTTGAGAGAGCTGCTCAAGAGGGCCAAAAACTTGTGGTTAATTCATCGACTTTACCACCGTTTGGCACCATTCCTTCTGACTCCTGAGGCCACAGAATGCTAGAAACTTTGGTGGATGATTAGATGTGTCTGAATGAGGCCGAAGAAGCTGATGCTGACTCACCTGCCAGCAGCTCTTTGATTTTGAAGTCAAAGACAATGTGACTCACCTCCCACTGCGGAGGGCAGATACAAAGGAAGGAGTTGTGCAGGTTGACGCAGGTGCCACCATTGAAGCAGGGATTGCTACTGCAAACCTTCCTCTCCACGGTCTGAAAAACAACAGGACAGTCAAAGTCAAAGAGAATGGTCCTTGTCCTTAGCACACAGCGCAGGGCAGGCTGCAGATAGAGTGAGGGCTCCCTCCAGACTTCCTCTAATGACTGGCATTCTCCTTCAAGTAATTTCTCTTGAGAAAATAACAACCATGCTCATTTTCCTTAACGCTCTCCGAACTCTAGACATTGGTAGGGGCCGTAATTTCCTGTTCCTTAGAAGCATCACCCATCAGAGAAATACGTGCTACCAGATAGGAATAAAGGTTTCAAGTCTGGACGTACAAATGGATGTTCCTGTTGCAGTAAGAAAATGCAATGGAAATTTCCATTCTTTTGCCTAGTGGTCTTATCTCAGGTACCTCTAGATAAGCCTTTGAAAACTGATCATCTTTTATTACCACCCTCCTGCCGTTGGCTCATATGACTGAACTCTTTTCTCTAAGCCCCTTTGTTTGAAATGTGACCAGCTAAGATACACCTTCCACCCTCTGCTCACCTGACCGCCTTTAGATCAGCACAGCAAACAGGCCTACCTTTGTGCACACAAACTGGGGATCTCACCCTTCGTCAGCTACCAGTTTCAATTCTGTACACTTTGTAAAGACTTGGGGGTGCAGAGGCAACTGCTTCATAGCGGGCAAGTAATGATGCAATCAAGGTATTTTACTGTATTGGCTTTAGCAAAATTCTGTTTAAATCAGGGACCAAGTATATATTATATATCCTTACTCATGTATAACCAAAGGCTCAGAGGAAATCAACTCGGGTCTGTGGATAAATTCAGAGCTAGAAGAAAGACCATGAACTAGCCCAGTGCTGTTTCCTGCACAGCCCATTCTTTCTATGCCCTTGTCCTAAACCACAGGACTCTCTCTCTCTCTCTCTCTCTCTCTCTCTCTCTCTCTCTCTCTCTCTCTCTCTCTCTCTCTCTCTGTGTGTGTGTGTGTGTGTGTGTGTGGTTATGAACTCTGCTCTCTCCCTTCCTTTGAATCGTCTGTTTCAGAACCACAATGAGCTGTGTCCATTAAAGGATCAAAAGACATTATGAAGAACATTTGCCACAAACTTACAAGTTTTCTGGTGAACAAAAGCAATGCTGTCTAGGGATTAAAATGCTCGAGATTGTGGGAGCCCAGCAGGAAGGAAAATCAGCTAGCTGTCAGGAAGGGAACAATGGGGAGCAGCTGTGCAGCCTATAGAGCCCTTGTCCTATCCAAAGGCAGGAAGACACTGACACTTGAATTACTAAAATCTCTGCCTAAGTGGTGGGGAGAGGACAGCAGAAGCTCATTTGGATCATGATCTTTGGTTCTTGATCAGGAGTAAAACTGGGAGCACCCATAGCAGCTAAAAAACTCTCATGTTGCTTTGCTCCACAATGCTCACTGTTCCTTGCTCATTCTCACATGATGTGCACAGCTATTCCCTGAAGAGATAAAGGCTGTGGTACAATCCATTGTCAGTGATAAAAAGGGAGCATGAACTTGCTCATCAAACTTTACTCCCAAGGTAAAAGACAATGCTTGAATTGCCATAGAAATAAACTGTGACTATTTAGAGCAGACACTATTACTGGGACATTGCAGAAATGTCATTTGGAATTGTAAGTATTGACAGATTCTATACATTTAGGGAGTAGAAGGTTGTGGTTTCAACGGAAGCCTTAGCCATTTACCCACAGGGAAGGTGAAAAGCATAAACTTACAGAGCGAGGCATACACATGTCAAGGTTATAGGGTGTTTGCTCTAGGAAGTGCTTCCAGCTGAATTACCAGCCAGAGAGGTTTTAAGGAAACTGAGAACATGTGTACACCCCTGAGATTCTGAGTTCAATTTACAGAGGCTGTGTGATTATTTGAAGCCCAGTTATTGATGATGGCTAGGAGAATCCTAGCTAAGAGTACACAAGGAAGCCCACAGTGGCGTGGCTAAAGGTGGGCAGTTAAGGGAGGGGCCGAGGGCTGTGAGAGGTCGAAAGCTCACATTCTTAGTGACTTATGGTGGCATAATGCCCAGGGCCTCACATGCATCCTCGGGGAAACAAGCTGGAACAAGTATCAAGTACTGGAATATCAAGTCTTTGCTATTGATCATCTACTGCTTAAAATAAGACTATTGACTGCATTTTTATATTTTTTTAAGGCAGGGTCACTGTATGTACTCCAAGTTGGCTTGTAACTCACTATGTATCCCGAGCTGGGTTCAATTGTCCTGGCTCAGTCTCCTGAGGACAGAGAAGCAACAGCCATATCTACCCTAGCAGTGATGTTTATATATTTTCAGTGACTATCCAGTCCCAGGACTTACCTGCTGCAAACTCTGGAAATTTCTCTCGAGATCCACAAGCTGTAGAGGAGGAAGAGAATGCATCAATTAGCTGCTGGAGACATCTCACATGTGATGGTGACCTTGGCTATGCTTCCCCTTTAGGGATGCTCCTTTGTTCTGGCTTTCGTTCGTTACTTTTTCCCTTCTTCTTCCTCTCCTTCTGGGGGTTCCTTTCCATCCCATTCCTTTCCATGGTGTAACATTTTAAAGGTCTTTCAGAAAGAAGTCCAGCCCACAGATATGCTGGCTCACTGTGACTGCGGCACAAACGACAGTGATAACCCCCTCCCCTCCATCAGCAAGGAAGATGCTATCAGAACGGGAGCAAAGCCAAGTCCTGCAACAACAAGTCCTTGTCGTAGCACTCACTGTCCTCCGCCCGCCACCACTCCTTACCCTCCACTACAGTTACGCCACTTAACCCAAAGCTCACGGTTATAACGATAAACATCTAAAGATGGGACAGAGTTGATCCATCACCTGAGAAGAACATCACTTACAAAGCTGGATTAACAGGAATTCATTTGCTCTTATGATGTGTGCAGTTCATGTGTCAGGCTTACCTTGGCGTTAAGTTGATGGACTTGACTAAGTATGTTTTGAGGAAGACCAGTTGCGTTCCTCTTTAAATCTATAATGTCATCTTTGTTTCTCTGGATCTAATTTTAAAACGAAGTGAAGATAAAGGAAAAGAGTAACAGGAAAAAATCATTTCCATCTTACAGGAGCAAGCATTAAGGCCTTATCTATTATAAACCCCAGAGCAATGTCACATGTAATAACAATTAGTCCAAAATAGATATGGCACAATCCCATTGACTCTCTATAGAAGCATATCAATGTCTTTTTATATGTATTCCCATGACATACTAACATTTTAAGGTGCTTATTAAGAAGCATGGAGGGCCAGGGATATCAAGATTTTGATCGAGAATTGCCTAGTATGTAAAAATCCCAGGTTCACAATCCCAATACCACAACAATGTACAGTTTTGAATGAGACTCTTTTGAACTTTAAATCTTGCCCCAATCATTTATTGTGCATTTTTGGACATTTAAAACTTATTTATCACACTTGGAGCTCATAAGTGGAATAATAATAAACACCGTCCTGGAGAGTCCGGGAGTCAAATCATGTAACACACAACAGTGTGTGACCTAGACACAGCTCTAAATGCTGGCTCTAACATTACGGCTGACACACAGCATGGTGCCATCAATACTGAGTACTGAAAACATTCAATACAGTCTGAGAGCCAGTGATCACTCTGCTGTAACAAAGACACTACAGAGCCCGTCTGTGCCTGCCCCGGGTCCCCTCCTTATTTCCCTCCCCACCGGAGGAGTTCTGGGCTTCTTTCTAGATCTGCTCTGGATTGTAGAATCTGTCCCCCCACACAGTGAGCCTCCTCTGGAACTGATCCCTCCCTCCCCACCATGAAGCCCCCACATGGCTTCATTATAAGAACTCATCTCCCGGTTGTATTCTCTATGCTCACAATTCAAGGTGTCGACTAATACTGAGCTGGACAGCTAAGTTTTATCGGATGGATATACAAAGCAACATCTGTATTTTCCCGGCGTGTTACCTGATGCAAACATTCACCAAGGTCTTCACCGTTTAATCTGACTTTTCCCAGGGATCCAGTTCTAAATTCAATGTTTTGGGTAGAGCTTGTAAGAAACACTAAGTGTCCCCCCTCTGTAGTCATCCGAGGCCTATACAATTCAACCAGAGAATCCATCAGCAATTAGTACACCGAATTTTAAACCACCTTCTTGCTGCATACCAATAGTCTCTCTACATCTTCCCCTTGCCCTCAACCCAGCCAAATCTCTGTTTATCTATCATCTGTCCTCTGAGGATTTCTTAATGACATTTCCCAGGAATTGCAGATAGGACTCATTCACAACTGTGACTGGGAAACAAATTCCTTACAGCAGCACCAGCCTTCTCCCTGCTGGCTTTCCACCATCACTGCTTCCCTCCGGAAGTGCTGCACTTTTACTTATCCGGTTACTTGGGACAGACGCCAAGGACATACCCCAGTCCCTTAGCCCAAATGAGCCACACATCTACTTACTGGTGGAGATCAGTGATCCTTTTCTGTCGCTTCTGCTCCAGCTCTCCAGTTTCGCCATCCAACTTGGCTATCATCAACAAAGTAACCAAACCCCAGAGAAAATGTGAGGACATGTTCCTCACCAGCCTCCCAGCTCGCCAGGCAAGAGGGAGACCACTCCAGCCAACTGAGTCTGGAATTTGAGAGCAGTGACCCAGGCGGCTGTACTTTGATCAGCAGAATATTCTTTAACTTTCCAGGCTTTCCAAGAAGGCTTAAGTTATTTTGTCCTTCCTGAGGAATGTCAATGATCTTAGATCTCCAGTACTGTTCAACTTATAAAGGGTCAAAATCTACCTTAAGTGATGCACAACTTAATCATTATTTGTTTAACCTTTGAAACAGTAACCAGCAGCTTTGGAAGCGTCTACTGACAGAGTCCTTGCTGAGAAGGCACTCGGCTTTAGGCAGATGTGCTGGAGAAGCTGATTTCTTATCTCACACCATGAACAAATGCTATGCTAAATGCCCTTCTAAGACCAAAATTTAAGAACTAAAACTATAAAACTATTAGCAGAAAATGGGGAAATAGGCCTCTGAATTTGTAATCGTTTCTTGTCCCTAAACAACAAAAATATGCACAGTAAAAGGCAAAGGAAAGCAGAAGAGAAAGATTCTCTGTCCAAATTCAAAGCTGTTGTTCCCCAGAAAGGAGACTTTTCAGGAGCCTCAAAGGATAACTTCAGAGGGACTCGGCTTTCGTGAGTGGGGGAACCCCCGTGGAGGTTATGCTCTGGCAAATGACCCCCACCCACCTTCATGTAGGCAATCACAGCCACAGAAAGGCATGGGAATAGGAGGGGAGCTTGTTGGAAAGAAGGGGCTCCGTGGGAGGAGGAAGAGGGTAGGAGAGGATAATGGGGGCGAATATGATCAAAATACAGGATGCACACATATGAAATTGCCAAAGTAGAAATAAAAATATTTTTAAGCCACTCAAAGAATTGGAGGAAGTATTTGGAAACCATATATACCAAAGGAGATTAATATCCAGATTTTTTTAAAATTCCCACAATTCAACAACAAAACAAACAACACAATTTTAAAAATGAGCAGAGGAATTGAATGAGCACTCCTCAGAAAAGACATTAGAGACATTCACGAAGATATGGTTAACATCTATACTTACCGGGGAAAGCCAAATCACAACCATCTTGAGATATAACTCCATATCCAGTAAGCTTTATACTCTTGAAAATAGAAGACAAGTCCTGGCGAAACTGAAAGTTTGTTGCATTGGTAGAGAAATGGTGCTGTTGTTATAGAAACCACACAGGAGTTCCTCAAAAATTCAATAATGACTTCCATATAATCCAGTAATTTCATATATATATATATATATATATATATATATATATATATTTTATATTCATGGAAAACAGGGACTCAAAAAGATACCTGTACTGCAATGTTCACTGAAGTATTTCTTGTAATAGGCAAAGGCACAATCAACCCAAGTGTTCATTCACAGATGACTCTTAAAAGGTGTACACACAGACTATGTAATTTTGATTTATTTTATTGTGATGTAGACTAGGCTGGTGTCGAACTTGTGGTCCCTCTGCGTCCACTTCTCCAATGCTGGAATTACAGCTCAACACTGACATACCCAATGTACAATAGGATATTTTTCATCCATACAGAAGAAAATTTGACACACAACACAATGTGAACCAACCTTGAAGATTTTAAATGAACATTTCCAAGAAGAATAACACCCTCTAAGAGTCTACTT
This sequence comes from Arvicola amphibius, assembly GCF_903992535.2. Lineage (NCBI taxonomy): Eukaryota > Metazoa > Chordata > Mammalia > Rodentia > Cricetidae > Arvicola > Arvicola amphibius. The sequence continues at coordinate 98,275,604 of NC_052052.2, read as the reverse complement.
ACATGAGATGCTTGGGTTAGTCAAATTCACAGCTACAGAAAACGGAGTGGAGGTTGCCACAGGTAGAATGAGAACTCACTGATTAATGCCTGTGGAGATCCACGCTGGAAAGGTGAAAAGACCTGATGAGGGCACAGTGATGGTGAAAAGCTCTGATGAGGGCACGGTGATGGTGAAATGCTCTGATGAGGGAAGCAGTGATGGTGAAAAGCCCTGTTGAGGGACAGCAGTGATGGTGAAAAGCTCTGATGAGGGAAGCAGTGATGGTGAAAGGCTCTGATGAGGGACAGCAGTGATGGTGAAAGGCTCTGATGAGGGACAGCAGTGATGGTGAAAGGCTCTGATGAGGGACGGCAGTGATGGTGAAAGGCTCTGATGAGGGAAGCAGTGATGGTGAAAGGCTCTGATGAGGGACAGCAGTGATGGTGAAAGGCTCTGATGAGGGACGGCAGTGATGGTGAAAGGCTCTGATGAGGGACGGCAGTGATGGTGAAAGGCTCTGATGAGGGACGGCAGTGATGGTGAAAGACTCAGATGAGGGACGGCAGTGATGGTGAAAGGCTCTGATGAGGGACGGCAGTGATGGTGAAAGGCTCTGATGAGGGACGGCAGTGATGGTGAAAGGCTCTGATGAGGGACGGCAGTGATGGTGAAAGGCTCTGATGAGGAAGGCCGTGATGGTGAAAGGCTCAGATGAGGAAGGCAATGATGGTGAAAGGCTCTGATGAGGGACGGCAGTGATGGTGAAAGGCTCAGATGAGGGGTAGCAGTGACGGCTGAAGCACAAACATGTGGACCTACTGCCACTCAACTGCGCAATTTAAATACGGCTATGTTTATTTTCCAATGAGTTGTACATTGAAGCTAGAGTTAATCGTGAGTAGATGCTGCACATGATAGAGCAAAACTACCAGAGCCCAGGAGACACCCCTAGGGGTCATAACTCCAGGGTCGACAGGCCCAGCAGATAGCTTCTAGCTGATGCTCTCTGAACCCCAATTTCTCTATCTCAGTAGCTCAAAGCCCATCCCAGAACTCTGGCTCAACATGGACTTTGACGAAGTTGACTGAAGCTCAAGGGAGCTGCAACTATCCAGACTGAGTGTGAGAGTACTTCATCTTCTAGAGGCTTCTGGAGGAGAGTGATCTCTGCCGCCGCATGCTGATCTTTACATCCATTCTTCTCATTCCTTACTTGGAAAGTCACAGAAATCCAGGGTTACTCCATCTTCCGCCCCCCTCCACACACACCAAATAAGTAAATAAACCATCTCAAGAAAAGAAAAGATGTTTCTTTACCTAAATTTATTGGCCTCAAAAATACAGAAAGACAATTGCTGTAGGAGCTCCTTCAGCTCCTTCAGCCAATAGCCTTTAAGATGCCAGCCCACTTGGCTGAAACCTCTGTCGACAGACAATCTTTGAAAAAAATTTCAGTGCCATCTAAATTTTTAAAATATTAATTCCTCAAATATAACTGCATGGTTTGATATGATGGGAAAATGAGACAGTGTTTCTATTTGACCACCATAATTCATCTAACACAAACCAAAGAAACTGTATTTCAAGTGGATTATCCTTCAAGCTGATCTTGAGATTAAATGGTGACAGGTTTTGTTACTTGCTTTAAGAGATAGATATGAGGTAATGGCTGGAGAGAAGGCTCAGTGGTTAGGAGCGTGTACTGCTCTGCCAAAGGATCAGAGTTGCATCCCCAGCACCCACGTCTAATGGCTTTTAACTATCTGTCTTCAACTCCGGCTCCAAGTAGTTTTTATCCCTCTGGCCTGTGTGAACACCTGTACGTGTGCACATACTTGAATGCATATACATAATTGTAAATACAAAACTCTCTTAAAAGCTAGATAAATATAATACATAGTAGTTGAGGATGAACATAAAAGTTTTAAAATTCTGTTAATACAAATTTGTAATTCACCATTTTCCTAGATCCAAAAATCACACAGAAACAAAATGTTTCTAATACTACTAGAACCTAAAGTGTTTTTTAAGAAGTAAACCCCAGCGTTTTTGGCAAGTGATTAAAATGATGAAAGAGTAGCAAGAAGGTTGAGAAAGTAAAAGGTTTTTTGGCAAAAGAGAAAAATAAAATTATTAGAGATGGAGCCAGATAAGTAGGTATGTCTTCCGCTGTTGCCACGGTGATGGAATCTATTCTTATCCCAGCCTTTGTCCTTGCCACAGTTCTGGCTTTGCTGTGTGCCATTCTCTGTGCTGGAATTCACATGGGTTCTATCCTTTCCTCCTTATAGCAGACGAGGATGTTTTTCTTAGACGTTAATTTCTAATCATTCCTTTAGATCTTTACTAGTACCTTCCAATTTACTCTTAGTTGATTGGATTTTATTTCACTGAGTTGATAATTCTAGAACACCTTATTATTGTGAAACTGTATCATACATTGGGAAATGTCAGTTAATAAAAGCTAAAGAACTTTAACACTGAGGCAAGAATACAGAAAAGAATGAAATAAATGTACAGGCTATTCTCCAATAAAATAAGCAGATAAGAGGGTGATGTGGCATAAGGAGATTGTGGGGAAAGACATACTTACCAGAGTGGGCAGGAGAGCATCCTGACGAGGTGGCACTTATGGAATTACCTGAAAATTGTTGACACCCACTCACTAGTATCTATAAATCCCCATTGCTGGGCCCTAGAACTGTTTATTTTTTCTCTTCCACTAAGCTACATAGACACTACAGAATCTACCAGTCAGCTTCCACACTGACTTGACTCTCTTTCAGCTGAATGACATAGTTTGAGAGCATGGACCATGTATGCCCCTCTCTGATTCCGTGTGGGAACTATAAGAACTATTTGGGAATAGTGAAGAGTATATTACACTGTTTTCAGAAGGGTCCTGATTAGCCACTGATGTACTCTAACCTTCTATGAACACACAGACAACATATACTAAGGAAAACAAAACAAAATTTGAGATTGGAGAAATGACCATATAAAACTCAACTCTAAAAATATCCCTTGGTAATTACCATTGTATTTGATAAATCTGCGCATAGTTAAATGGTGCTCTGAGGTCAAGGATACAGTGCAGTATACAACATACTTTGTCTATGGTGTTCAAATAGTTACTACTTTTATTTTGTTTTTCTCCTGCTTATTTGGGTGTTGCTATTTCACTTTGCTTCTTGAGATATGGCCTCACCACGTGGCCTGCTGACTTCCCATCTGAGATGCTCCTACTCAAGTATAGCAATGCTGGCATTACAGCTGTATGACCATGGGCGGAGCTGCATAACATTTAGTGTAGAGTTCTTTCACTAAACTGTGTGCTTTGGGGGTTTACCCCTTTGATTGGCTTTGCCATGGATTACATTCTCTTTAATATAGAAAAGCATTTCATTTTATTTAATGGCCCTGCTTGCCTGTCTGGTAATCAGTCAAAAAATAAAAAACTGAATTGGTTCCAGTTCGACATTATCATAAATTCAACAATCATAAATATTTCAAATGTCTGTGTGTCAATGTGCATGCTTTAGTTTTTTCTGGTAAATAATAAAGGTGATTGCTGAGACATGGCAAATAGTTTTCTTACAATATACGAAGCTATTTTTCTTTGAACCTCCTAATTACGCCCAAGTGTTCCATTTGATCCACACTGTGCACATCACTTGGCGTTGCTGGTATTTAACTTCTAGCCATCTTAATGGGTATGCAGTGGTATCTCATTATGATTCAAGTCAGAGTTTCCTAATGACTGGAGATACTATGAATCTTTTTGTTGTTTTTGTCATTTGTACATCTTATTTGTTAATTTATCTGTTCAAACCTTTGTCTATCTTTAATTAAAATATAATTACATCATTTCCCCTTCTGCTTTCCCACCTTCCGACCTACCATGCTCTTCCTGTAGTGTTTCTGGTATGCGTATGTTTTCAGGGCTGACTATTTGCTATTAGATAATCAATTTTTTATGAGTTAACATATCTAAATTCAAGTCTTTCCAAATATATATCTTACAAGTATTTTTCCTCACAACCAATATAAAGCTATTCATTTCTTTAAGAGTGTGTTCAAGTAATAACCTATAAATGAAATTTTAAAAAGATTATGTAGTGATTCCAGATGATATTGTCTAATATGAAAATTCTGAAAAGCCAAAGTTATATTAATAGAAACTAAACAGGAGTTGTTTAGGGTTGAGTGGGGGTATTGTCAGTAAGAAAGCATGAAGGAACATTTATGATAAGTAATAAATACTTGATATCTCATTTATATGAGTTATAGAACTGCATGCTTAAAATAGATGACCTCTTAAGAGTATAAGCTATTATTTTTAAAAATGACTTGAAGTTATTTGTCTTATATGTATAAATGCCACTGTATTTATGATACTTCGCACTTCTGTGATAAACGCTAACCAAGGCAACTTATAGAAGGAAGCATTTCTGTGAACTTGTTCCAGAGGGACAGACATCCATCGCCACCATGGTAGGAAGTATGGCAGCAGGCATGAATGGAGGCTGGCGCAGCAAGCTCACTTCCTGAACTGCAAGCAGAGAGAAGAAATGGCAGCTGGATGAGTCTACAAGCTCCCAAAGCCTGTCTCCAGTGCTTCTTCCCAACAAGGCTACACCTCCTACACCTCCTCAAACAGTGACAGCAACTGAGGAGCAAGTGTTCAGATATGTGGGTCTAGGGGAGACATCCTCACTCAAAGTACCACAGCTGCCACATAGGAGGATGGTATAAAACAGTGCTGACGATTTCAGGCCATGAAAAGCACCTAAGAACGTTCTCATAAATGCTAATAGATAAATGTTACACAATGACCCAGTGCTTGAAGTTTAACCACTGGTGCAGAGATAAGAGGGAAGTTTGACAATGGAAACTATTTAGCAAGTTTAGACAAGGATAAGACCGGCTGGTGTTTTCCTGTGCGGAGGACAATCCAGACTCTCAAGGTCCGAACAAAGCTCTTTCTTCATTATGTTTTCCCTAAGCAGCCCTGACTCGGCAGATCTTTCTAGTGTAGAAGTCTCTGGTATGGTCTTAATAAAAAACTTCCTCATTTACCACATTCTCCCCATTTTGATAATGTGCTTATTGTTCAACAAGGTAAAATCTTTAATTCCAATCTAGGTCGATGAATCTTAATCATCTTTTATATTAGAAGGAACAGAACAACTTAGGCAAATTCTTTCAAGGTCTGGCTGACCTTTGATGACGAGTTGGGGATTTTACATCCAGCTCATTGGCTCAGCTTTTCCTCAAATCAATAAATAAGTCAGACTCTCTGCTTCAGATGACACTGGAGGCAATGTAAAAATCAATCGCTCGCTCTGGGACCTTATCACTCATCCTGTCCCCATCCTGTATGCAGAGTTTCTTCAGCAAAAATGAAAGCCTTTTACAATGCATGACCTTCAGAAGAACCTCCTCTCCTTTCTCCAGGGGCAAATGGTCTATAACCAGGAAATTCCAGTTTTGAATAACAAAGCCCCTGTCTGCACCCAAATCCAGAATCTATGCTATAAGTCTACACGTGATGCCTTTCCATATCAGCCACCTTCTCGAAGCTACAAATTTAGTATAAAATAAGGCGAAGTTGCTGTCCTCCAAAGGGTAACTTCTAGAGAATACTACAGAGCCTGGGGAAAGCCTGCGCTCTGAGGCTCATCATCCAGCCTCATGATCTCCTCATTTCTTCACCACGTTTCCACGTAACAGAAAGAGGATCACAGCACTGAAGGGACATAACACCTCACAGTATATAAGAACTGTTCACTACAGATACTATCACGCCATGTATTAATAAATAGATATCATTTATCCCTTAGTCTCCACCTTCTCTAGGGTTTAGAGTCCTTAAAGCAGAAACAAACAGATGAGTATACCAGCAGCAAAATCCAGAATTCAGGGTTATTCACATTTTGCTGTAGGAAAACACGAGGTGCAAGCAGCAGTGCACGATACTCTTCGGAGATTCCAGAAGAGAATCATTCATTGTGGACTCTGAGATAAAAGATAGCCGAGGTGGAGATAGGAGTGTCGAGCAAAGGTCAGTCACTGTCTGAAGACCAGGCACGGTGGATCTGGGAGGCAAATTACTCCACGTAGGAGATAGGAAGCAAGATGAACTCAAATCCAAGTATCTTCGAGAGAAGTCCAACCAAACATGAACCTCATAAACAGGATGGAGCAGATTTTTCATGAGATTCTCACAGCTGGGCCCTTCAATAAGGATTTGCTTTAGGAGCTGCTAAATACTGGGGAAAAGGACCAAATGTGGGATTTGTTGCCTAAAACACCCAAGAGGTACCCCATAAATGTTTTTAATTCATTAAAATAAAACTATTGGGCCTGACCAAGTTCTTAATGGTGTTTGTTATAATCTCAACTTATACGCACGGGCCTCTATTCTCCTTCCCGTCTTTAGTCAAGTACATGCAAATGAATTTTGCTTTGTTGAAGATACCAGGTGCTATAAGGAGCTAGGGTGGGATCTGCTGCACTGTCCAAATGGTCAGTGAAAAATCAGTAATTTATGATTTCTTAAGCTCTGCTCCCCGTCCCACCTCTGCTTTCACCTTCTTCTTGCCCCACAGTCTTCCTTATTGATGCCTCAGCCCACCTTCCTCTCTTCCCCAGGTGCGCTGTTCATAATCTGAATGACCCTCTCTTCTCGGCTCTTTAACTTTCCCTAGATCTTGGCACAATGTTTGCTTTTTCTGTGACACCACTTTGTCTCCTTTTATGTTCTAAACTCTCAGTCGCCTCCACCTTTGAAATGCCATCGAATGAGCCTGGCTCCGTAAAGGCTGAATCATGACCATCATTTCCCTGGGAAGATAGGAGCAAGACCGCGTTTGACTCTTACAGCACCTCTGCTTAGAGACGTCTTGAGTCTGCTTAGAGGCTGGAATAGAGACAAGGCCAAAGAAAAACAGTAGGAAAGATATTTCGGCAATAGTAGCTACTGACCAGAGGACATATTCATATGCCCGCAGAAGCATTGGGGCGGTAACATTCATGCTTCTTACTTGAGAAATAAGATTGATAGGGTGTCATTAATTAAACAAGAGAGTCAGAGGATGTCTGTGAAAGGAAAGGTCCATCCAAGAAACAGATGGAACTTTCACCCTCAGCTGCCTCTCCTAGAACCTTGTTACTAGTTCATCTCCAGCTCAAAAATCTCTATTATGGGTCTACTGAGTCAAAATTTCCCCTCTAAAGACACCCACATTCATGATCAGCTGTACATGAACACTGTCACTGACTACGTCAGGCAAGGAACGATGCCTGTGTTTCCGTTTTTCTTAGACCACTCTTCAAAGTTTCGGTCCCTCTACCTCTTTCCCTTCTGTGGTTCTTCTTGCCAAGAAAGTTTTTGTTTCTCCTGATCCTAAATCTTTTAATTTCATAACTTGTTGTTAATAGCAGTATCTTCTGTTAATTAAAAAAGTGGTCGCCAATTTTTGGCCATGTCTTTTGTTTCCCACGAGGGCACAGTTCTAAACTCTTTGTTGCCTGTCTGCTTGTCCAATCTACTTCATACTGGACTTGCTCTCCAGGACACTCACTGAGCCTTCTCAGAGCACTTCAACCTCAACCTACGGTAATAGAGAGCAGATGACAAGCTCCAAGTCCATGGGTGGCGTTAATGACTACCCAGGCTTATCAGGGCAAGATGGCGATTTCATGGAAAACTTAAATGCCAATTTTGAAGGCATTTTGCTTGAGGTGTCTACATATGCAGAAAAAGGGGGAATCTTTGAATTTGCTACTAGAATCAAGGCTTATTGGAGATTTCAGTGCAAAGCATATAGACCATTCCAATCCCTTTCTTCCTAGAGTCTTGGAACTTGCCTCGTGGGCACATTCTGGCAACTGCCATTTTGTACCCCAATGTACGTGACATAGTTCCATGAGCTCTGCACAAATTCTATTGTCTTACAGTCATAACAGATATTAATTGATGATACATAAAGTCCTCAATAATAAGGGAAGTCCCCCCAAAAGTAAACTTTATGGTCTTCTTTGGCTTAGAGTAAAGTTGCCACGCAAATCTGTGGAGCAATAGTGAGGTCGCATTATATAGACAGACATGACATGGAGCAGACTGTGCCTTGGCTGTTAGGACACAATATGCTTCACACTGGGAGAGCCAAGCATGTGAAGACTAAGAAAATCGGGTTCAATTGGTCCAGCACCATCATCTCAGAGAAAAAAAATGGTTAAAAGAGATGTGGAAAGGGGGCTTAATTGCCAGGTTAGAGGACATTGGTTGAACCTTCTGGTGTCAAAAGGAGCTGCTGAGGCAGCGTGGATGCTGTGGTCCTTATGTGATATTTCTGGCAGGCACACAAATTCATCTATGTGGAAGTCATGAAAACAGAGGAGGATGCAGATGGAGAGGTGACCTGAAGTAGCTGACAAGACCCTCATAGGCCTGGGAGAGTTCCCATTACCTTTTATTCCTTCAAGATGACTTGGGTGTGCCTTTTAGTCCACCTTCATATCAGCTTAAATATTATAAATAATCAGGAATTTGGTCATTAAATGAAGTATTTATGACTAGAATGATCTCTCTTAACTTTCCAAACAGTTAACTTATTGTCTTTATCAGGACAATAGAATTGCTTTAAAACTACATTTATGGGGCTGGGGAGACAGCTAAGCAGTTCAGAACTCTTGCTATTCTTCCAAAAGACCTGGTTTCAAATCTCAGCACTCATTCTCCAAGGCTCCAAATTCAATCCGGACACATAAAGACAAACAAAACTTTGAAAACAAAACAAAACAAAAGCCCTATGTTTATACATGCCACTGTAGTGATATCTCCCTCTCTCTCTTCCCCCTCCCTTTCTCCCTCCCTCCCTCCCTCCCTCCCTCCCTCCCTCCCTCCCTCCCTCCCTCCCTTCCTTCCTCCCTTCCTACATTCCCTTCCCTCTCTCTGTCTCTGTCTCTGTCTCTGTCTCTCTCTCTCTCTCTCTCTCTCTCTCTCTCTCTCTCTCTCTCTCTCTCTCATACACACACACACACACACAATTTTCTGGCAATAGAACATTGATCCCATTGTCTTCATTTTCCATATAAGATACTATGACATAATTATGGAAAAACATTCAGTTTAAAACTGTTCACTTGCTTACTCCATGGGAAGTGCATTGTCACCTAGAAAATGAACAAATGCACTCTTGTGATGAGTTGAGCTTTTGAGTACAATGTGTCCTTAGCTATGGAGTATAATGCCAGCATTTGTTTTCCATGCTGGTTACTGCAGTGAATGTCATTATCACCAGGGGGAATGAAAAAGAAGCACAACTCCATCATTACATGTGACTAATTCAGTGTCGGCAGGGATGGTGCCTAGCAAGGAGATTGTTATACATTATTCAGAGTTTGATATACTTTTGTTTTTTTCAAGGTTTCTTTTTAAATTCACAATGTACCCGCAGTCTCCCATCACTGTTAGGGATTTCTTATGAACAGAGAACAGAGCAAAACAAATACAAACTTCTGAGATTTGGGGCTTCAAAAGCTACTTGGCTTTTGTACCTGCTGCTACACCTGGGAGTAGAACACTTCCTAGGGACCAGACAAAGCTGGAGCTCCACGAAGGTGTGCGGCAGTAAGGCAAGGTCATCTTTGGTGGGGACATTTATGCATCCCCAAAATAACCCTTTCCCCATCAACTTAAAAGGATAAAATCAGTTTTTCGCTTGGTGATGTCTCAAGTTCTCTGAACACGACAATAGTGTGAGATTAGACATCATTTGTACTAAACTGAAGGTGCTTGCGCCCGGACTCCACTGTGGATGGCTAAGTGAAGGAAATAAACAATTGCATAGAGTGGTGGTTGTGCTTTTTTTTCAAAGAGGGTAAAGCACATTTTCAACAAATGTAATGTTTGATGAGCAGAGGCAAGTAAGTAAAAGTACCTCTATGGAGGGATCAATTTTCACTGATCCTTGATACTCCTCAGGCCTCTTGTGATTTTAATTAAGAAGATACACATAAAAGCGGCATATGGCAGCACCTTTATCTTAGAGGAAGCTTTGCTTGGCCCATGTGATTTATGATGGGGCTGACTTAACAAGGCCGATGCCTTCCAAAGACCTGTCATTGCCAGGGCATTTGTTAATTGAAGTGCAGCACCAACCCGTGGGAAGATGTAAAGTGCTGTCATAGGGGGCAGGAAGAAGGATGGGATGACTTCACCTCTAAGCCTTTTCCAGTATCATTATCCTTAGATCTGTATAAAACAAAGCCTTTGCCCCTTTGGATGTTTTCTTTACGGTGGCTTGGTCTATATTTATTACAGAGGCACTGCTAAATCAGGCTTTGCAAACAGTTCCTGGACTATGTTTAGAAGAGTTGTAAACCATACTATAAGACTTGTACACAATTCTGGCATTACCTTTTCCGAGAACATCAGCTTGCTCCTCCTGGGTTGGCTGACTAATAGGATTATTAAAAACTTCCCCAAGTCATGAAAGAAATTTCAAAGATGATGCTCAGCGATTCATATTCAAATCAGGTAAGCAGACAATTATTGATTGGGCACCCATTGTCAGCAGCTGAGAGAGGAGCCGTGAGGACAGAACTGGGAAAGATGCAGCCTTTGTCCTCTAGGAAAAATGTCTAGGGGCCAGGGGATTGTATTCCATGACACCAGAATAGGAACGAAGTTGAAACTTAACCAGCTTTCTCGGCATCTGACAAATCTTGCTAGTGTCATGTCTTTCTTACTGAAATTGTGATGGCCCTAAATACAGATTATTATATATTATGAGACTCTGGATCCTATTTTACTGTTGTAGTTTTTAGACAAACTCTTACTAAAACCCAGAGTAGTCTGGAACTTCCTTTGTAGGCCAGACTGGCCCCAAACCTGTAATCCTCCTGACTCAGCCTGCCAAGTGTTGCATTTACAGGCATACACCACCATACAACTGGGTCCTACTTTAATCTTTTATTTTAACAGGTGAACTATCCGTGTTCACCACAGAGACCTTAGTTTGCTGTTATTCTGATGACAGTTTAAATCACAGGGCCTTTATTATTTTGGTCTTCTTGGTTTATCCAGTCTTAATGGGGTCTTAATGGTCCATTGATATTACTGCTTTAAGTGAGAGTAGCATCTTCCTTGGGCCAAACCAACCTGGTGACTCTGATAAACAGAGTGTATGAACCATAGTGAGGAAGACTTCCTGGGTCGGGCACCTCTGTGGTTCCATTGGATGATACCCCTGAGCAGGTGTAGGGCCTGAAGGAAGTGGAGAGCTGAGCTTGGGTGCTTCTCTGTGGGGCTTTGGACACATTGTTAGCAGATGATGCCACTGTCCTGAGGTTACGAAGAATATACTGTTCTATCTGCAGTGGGGTGAGCCTCTCAGGTGGCCTTCTGTTTCTAGGCTGTATGTTGGGGACACGGGCACTGAGTCACCCCTTTTCTCTGTGGTATGGACATCAGAAGGCATCTTGTAGCTGCCGTTCCTCTGGCCATAGGAACCTACACCAGCTTGGGTTTCTCTTCCCATCTGCAGAGTTCTTTTGTTATAATTATTAAGAATTATATTTACACAAGGTTTAAAATCATACTGAGGGAAAAACAAGAATAAATTTGTGTTCTCTGGTCAAGGCTAGAAATCAAAACACAGTATTTTAAGATTAGTTTCTATCTGTACTGTTCCCTAAACCAAAAACACATTCTAGAGGTTATTTTTATGGTCATGTGTTCCAAACGAGTAAATCTGGCTACCTGAAGAGGGGAGAGCTTAAGCTTCATACTGTACTTCCCTTTTGCAGCTTTGACTCCCACTCTGCTGTGGCCACTATGCCCATCCATTCACCAAACATCCGAGTGTTTTCTACATGGCAGCAGTACTAGGTACTAGCAGTGGGGAGAGTGTTAAAACTGTCTTCTCTGTGGGCTGAGTAGATGGCTTGCTCTTCAAGCATGAGGGCCTGAGTTCAGATCCTCACCACCCACACTGTAAAAGCCCAACATGCATGCCCGAATCCCCGTGACAGGGACAGACAGTTATCTCTGTCCTTGACGGCAGACATTTCAGTCAAGATGCTGAGCTCCAATTTCACTGAGAGGCCTCTTCTAAAATATAAGCTATAGAGGGGCCAAAGAAGACACTTGATGCTGAACTCTGATCTACACACACACACACACACACACACACACACACACACACACACACACACACACTTTTAACTGAAGCTGATGAATGGGATACCTAACGGCAACGGAAGTGACCAGGACCTTAGCAGATGGGGTGTGAACTTGGTAGGCTAGGAGAACTAACACACAATAAGAAAAACTGTTGAAGACATGAAAACCAATTTTAGAATAAAAATGTTTAGTTTTCTGTTTTGCTAAATTTGATGTGACAGCAATCCATCCTAGTTGAACAATGCCTAGCATGAAGATTCTAGACACACACCCTCATCTGGCCTCATCTGCATGTCATCAGTAGAGAGAAGATTAAGAAAGTGTAAGAATCTCTGAGAAACAAGTGGTTTTGACGATAAGGGAGTCTAAATCTCCAAAGACAGTTCATGGCAGCTTCAGACCCACCCTCCCTCTGCCTCTCCTCCTCTAGGTGACCTCATCTAAGTATGAAGCCAGCTCAGCTAAACAACCACTTCCACTCAGCTATTTCCATCCCTTCCAGTAGAACAGACACCACGATGCCATCCGAATGCAGAGCGAGTACCCAGTGGAAGCAAACACAGGCAAGCAAAGACACGAGAGCAGTGGAAGGCCGAGGAGACGCCTGTGAGGAAAACAGCCTCTCTTCTACTTCTGTAAGACTTTCTGTGCTCGTTTTTATAGGGAAAATAAGATTTTCTGAAGCTTTCAGAATCAGCCACGCTGTACTTTAGGGAAGTGTTAGATGCAGCTGAAAGTAAGACTCAGGGCCAGAGGAACGACTTGGCTTCCACACCTCATGACCCAAGGACCCACATGGCAGGAGAGAACTGGCTCCTGACAGTTGTCCTTTGACCTTTGCATGCATACCATGGAATGGCATAGCATCAAGAACACACATAAAGACACAATAAATAAATATGATGAAGCTTTTTAGAGACTAAAAGAAGACTCACAAGCTAGGGTAAATACAAAACCATTTTATTTGTGAACATGGGGAAGAAGGCCAAACACTTTTCTGAACAGGCTTGTGTTTCTTGAGCAAATACATCCAAAGCTAAGAAGGACATAAGAGGTTAATGAGGGGTTGGGGATTAAGTTTAGTATTTTATATGCATGTAACAAAATATCACAACGAAATTCACTGTACTGAAGAATTCATATGCGTTTTAACAGAGGCAGATCCCGAATGGAGAATTACTCTGTAATACCACAGGCCCTAACTATCCACTTTGCTTTCTGAGGCTTTGGAATCTAACTATGATCCAAACTGAGTAGAAAATTTCAGAAATAACCAGTGTTAAAAAGAAAAGGAGGGGGCAGAGAAAAAATATCCAGCATGTACTCCTTACTTAAGACTTTATTTCTAAGTAAGTTGTCTGTAGTCCAGGTCAACGGAACACTAGAAATCTAATTCTCCAAAAATATCATTAATCAATACTTAGTATAAAGATTATATTTTTGTATTTTACAATTGAGAAATATTGTATAACTGAAATTAGAAATAAAATAACAGAAAAAGTCATATCTTATTTGATGTATATATCAGGACTCTAATATTTTAAATATTGTGCATTGTGCTATTTGTCTAAAACCTAAAAGGTTTTCAGTTTTATGCTGAAATCTGCTCCATGTATTGATCTAGTCCTGCTTGGACACCACCCAGCATTGCCTGAACTCTTCCCCAGCACCTATGTGGAGGTTTTAATAACAGGGATGTTCTTGCCTGGTACTATGTTCAAGAAGGGCTTCTTGTCAGGAATCCACAGGAAGGAACTCATTACTTCTCTTTCTGAAGGATCCTGGGTTTCGGGAGCCACAGAGGACTCCACCTTGAGAGCAAGCACTGATTCCAGTGGGATTTCTTAGGGAATGTACACTCACTTCCGAGTGACTGTCCCTGCCTCCTGAGTTTTAACATGGAGGTCATAGAGATGCAACTCATACATACTAAGTGTAGGATTTTCTTCAGATACTGTTTTATAGGTCTGTATTTAAAGAATATTTTAATATTTTATTTTTTTGAGACACAGTCTTTCTACATAGCCCCGGGTATCCTGGAACTTACCATGTGGACCAGGTAGCCTTGACCTCACAGAGATCCATCTGCCTCTACCTCTCTAGTGCTGGGATTAAAGGTGTGTGCCACCATGCCCAGCTGAATACTTTAATTCTTGAGGTAGATTAATTAAGATAAATTGATACTAAATTTTAAAAACTAAGAAAAATGTATAGTTTGAATCATGGTTGTATATTTGAAGAGCATACATATCTTGCAGTAAAATATCCTAAAAGTTCCAAAGATAGAAACAGAAACACTCAGGGAAAATATTCTTCTAATAGAAATTTCAAATTTTTAGTAGCACAGAAGGAAGGTGCCGGCAGGCTGACTGTTCTAATCTGAAGGAGGAAATTGTATGTGGTGTTTATTATGGAGCACGTAAAGGGTGCTCCCAAATGACATCTTGCAGGCACATGCTAAACAAAAGTAACAAATGAGAAAAAAGAACAGACCAGGGATTTTTGTCAAATTGACATGATAACTGTATGCAGTGCACACAGGCAGTAAATGCTGACAGAAGATCAACTAGCCAAGAGGCCCCAAGGTTGTGTTTTTAAAACGAACCCAAACCATCATAATGCCAGGCTTGGAGACACTGCTCAGCCTATGACTTTCACTCCAAGTCCAAAGTCGTAAGGCAATGGCACTTCAAAGTTATATAATTAAAGCAGCTCCCAGCTAAGGACAAATTACATGTAAATTCTTCTCGTTATCGCCACTCCCTCCTTTCGCTTTTTCTTGTGTGTGCGTGTCTGTGTGTGCATACGTGCGTGCATGACCCACACACACACACAAACTGAGGTTTAAATTCAGGATTATGAGTATGCCACGTAGGTACACTGCCAGCACAAGTCACACTTCTGTCAACAACAAACAACACAAGAAAGCACATTTGAATACTCAATCTGAGCTCAAAACCGGGACCTCGTTGTTTTGACTTGGCTTGTGGAAAATTCATGAGTCTACACAATGATGTCAAAACCTGTAGTGAGGAGATGAGGGCCGCATTCCGGCCTGGCTCCTGGCCGCTTGCTAGCTTATGCCCTGAAATAACAACACACAAGTTGTATTCTTTTAAATACTGCTTGACCCATTATTTTCAGCCTCTTACTCACATCTTGACTAACCCATATCTAATAATCTGTGTAACACCATGAGCGATGTCTTACCGGGGAAGATTCAGCATGTCTGACCTGGTGGCTGGCTCCATCGCATCTCTCTCCCTAAGGAGAGACACGGTGGTCTGCTCAGAGAGGCGAGGCGGGGCAATTGTCTGAGCCATCTACCTCACTTCCTTTTTCCTGTTCTGTCTACTCCACCTATCTAAATTTTGCCCTATCAAAAAGCCAAGGCAGTTTGTTTATTAGCCAATGAGAATCCTCCATCATTTCCCCTTTTTCTGTTAAAACAAAAAAGGCTTTAACATTAACATAGTAAAATTACATATAACAAAACAGTTATCAAGTAAGAATTACAGTTACAATATCTATATCTACTTTATCTTTTATCATAACTAAGGAAAAGTACAACTATCTATTCTTCAACTCCATCAAAGACTCCAGAAGATGGTCCAGCTCTCACGCCTAGGATGACCACTCATCTCACAAATTCTTCTCCAGTGTAAATCATCTTGCTAGTATTAATTACTTTTCATCTATTCATTAGTCTGCTGCCTTTAGAGCACTAAAACTTCGAGGCAAGGAAGAAGTACCTTTGAATTATATAACATGGCACATACAGGGTAGGAATCCAATCCCAGTCCTCAGCAAGAACAGTGAATGTTGTTAACTGCTGAGCCACCTCTCCAGCTCCTTAAAACTTTTATAAAGTCATATTTTGTTTCCCAACTTATAACAGAATGCTCCCTAGACCTACCAAATGTGTTCAGAGTTGAGACACTGTAACTCAACACTTACTATAATACTAGTAGTTCTGTGGGCACTGGACCTTATAATACCACATATCTGTAAGCAGAGCATAACTACAGTTAAACTATGAACCATCTTATTGATAAAGAATCTCTCAGCAGTGATGACCTGCATGACAGTGCACCAGGATGATTTCAGGGCGGAATTATGAGCCCTTAGTGAGGTTCACCTTTAAACATATATAAAAGGTAGACAGTGACTGGTGCTACATACATAGCTTATAGCTTTATAGCTTTGATAAACCCATATTTACCTGAGTTCAGAGAAAAAACGATTTTTAAAATTTCAGCACAATATACATAACATGAAATTGGGCATCCAACACATTTAAGTGTTTAGTTGGGTGGCACTAAGCACATTCCCAGCGTGTCGCCATCAGTGCCATCCACTTCCAGAACCTTCTCATCTTCCCAATCTGCCCAGCTCTGCACCTGCTAACCACTGACTTCCTGGTCCCCTCCTCCCAACCTCAGGCAAACACTGAGGTAGCCTGCCTGTCTTTCCGTGACTGTCTTATTTCATTAGCAGTTTCCCAAGGCCCACCCAGGTCACGGCACGTGTCATGCATGCATTCCAGTGAGCACTGACTGCTCTTCAGGGCATGTATGTGCCACACTTTGTTCATCTACTGATGCCGTGAGCACATTGGTTGGAGATGGAAAAAAGGCTAAATTCCGAGTCAATAGAAAGAAGGATGGGGTAGCACCATATAGAAATAGTGGCCAAGTTTTCCTTCTATGACCTTCCTGCTACATAAGCCACGTTATATTCCTTGGAATGTAAAGACAGACAAATTTACCCCAAAAGCTGACAAAGCAAAAAAACTCTGGTAATGGCAAACTAGAAGAAAGTATGTGCGAATGAAGCCAGAACAGTGATTGTTATTTTCAGATTAAGATTAAAGAGAGGCCGGGTTTAACAGTGCCAGCCTGCTAATTCTAGCCCTATGGAGGCTGAGCAGTCGGATCCAGTCAGAAACCAGCTGGTCTACAAGGTGACACACTGTATCAAAAAATCAAACAGGATTAACGAAGAGATAAATAATTCATCTGTATTTGCATTTCCTGAGGCATTTTTGTCTAAAAAGGAATGGAACTAAGTAAAGCATTCAACAGGCTAGAATTAGAATCTGTTTTCAGTTAGAAGAAATTAACAAAAAGATTTTTTTAAAAAATTTTTATTTTTTAATAAAATATTAATTCTTTGAGAACATTGTAAGATTTATTTGGATCATATTCACTCTCCCTCCTTGACTCCTCACTTTGGGTCTTCTTAAAAAACAATTAAATCAGCGGGGGTGGAGGGTGGGGAGGGTAGGAGGACAGGGAGGTGGCCCATGCTTTTAATCCCAGCAATTAGGAGGCAGAGGCAGGTGGATCTCTGTGAGTTCAAGGCCAGCCTGGTCTACAGGGCTATCTCCAGGACAGCCAGGTCTGTAACACTGAGAAACTCTGTGTGTGGGGGGGGGGGAGGGAGCGGGGAGAAGCAAAACAAAACAAAACAATCAAGTCCAATTGTGTTGTGCCAATATTCTTGAGTATAAGCCTGCCTGAGTGTGAACCGCATACCAGCAGCCACACCTCGAGGAAAACGGCCTGTCTC
Source organism: Arvicola amphibius (assembly GCF_903992535.2). Lineage (NCBI taxonomy): Eukaryota > Metazoa > Chordata > Mammalia > Rodentia > Cricetidae > Arvicola > Arvicola amphibius. The sequence goes on along the minus strand of NC_052052.2, from coordinate 98,257,858 downwards.
TCCCAGCAGCTATCTACTGCAGGTAGCAGCTCAGCTGCCGTGCCACTCGATATCCACTTCGGCGCTCTCCAAGCTGGGGTCCTGTGAGGGATTTCAGCTCATGCAGGCTTTGTGCACGCTGTCACATGGCTATGAGTTCACGTGTGCAGCTGCCCTGCTCTGCCTGGAAACACGGGTTTCTTAAACTACTTCTGGGTCTTAGAGTCTTTCTGCAGGGATCCCTGAGCCTTGGCAGGAAGGAGGTGCTACGTCCCACTTAGCACTGAGTACCCCACAGTCTCTGCATGCTAAGCAGTTTTGAGTTTCTGTATTACCATCTACCAAAAGAAGCCTTCCCTGTATTGAGGGCGACACTAATCTATGGTATAACAATAAACCATCAGGAATGACTTAACACTAGGCCCATTTAGCAGAATAATAGTGGTAGGTTACCCCTAGGCTCCATGACCTATCTAGCCACAGGGTGTTGACCCAGATAACAGTGCCAGGCATGGGTTCCATCTCATTGATCAGGCCTTAAATCAACTCGGCAAGCAGCTGGTTGTTCCCATAGCACTCACGGGCATACCCTAACAGCGCAGTCATCACTGCAGCTCACCGGGTTCCCAGCCGGTTAAGCATGATGACAATCTCTCCCTTCGGCACACAGCAGCTTCCAACACTATGGAATCTAGTCAGAAGGGATGACGCTTCCAGGGACACTTGGTTTCTCCATGTTACATAAAACAACTTGAAAATTAGCGTACAAAAATGATTTTCTAAAGATCATTATATTATTCATGTTATACTATATAAAGTACTAAAATAGATATAAAACTTTAAACATTCTTAATTTGTAGTATGTGAAACATATTTCATACACATACTTAAAAACTTTATAAAAATACTTGCCCATAGGGCAAAACAACAAAGTGAGTTTTGGGGATACAGTAATATAAATTTAAGAAAACAATTTGACATGCATTACATAAGTTTCCAATTAAAATGCTATGAAACTAATTTAATTTTTTTTTTTTTTTTTTTTTTTTTGGTTTTTCGAGACATGGTTTCTCTGTAGCTTTGGAGACTGTCCTGGAACTAGCTCTTGTAGACCAGGCTGGTCTCGAACTCACAGAGATCCGCCTGCCTCTGCCTCCCGAGTGCTGGGATTAAAGGCGTGCGCCACCACCGCCCGGCCTAATTTAAATTTTATACAAATTTGCTCAAAATAGAATTTAGGTTCACTGTCTAGAATTGGAGGTACTTCCAAATGATTCACACAGGACCGTGAGGAGTTTGGCCACCACATGCACATTGAGACTGTTGCCAAGAAGCCGGTACCGCTGCTTCACCGTTATCTTCTCAGGAAACTCTAGAAAATAGAGGTGGCTTTTTCAGTGTAGTTACTTGCAATGCTAATGTCCAGAAATAAAAGATACCTTTTAGTAAAGGCACAATGGCCACTTATAAATACATTCATGTCTCTTGGCAGTGTCATGACCAGCGAAGGCTCTATGCTATACAACGGGTCACCTAGTGACACTGTAGTGTGTCTGTGTAAGCATACTCTATGATGTTCACACACGAACTGCCTAAGAACACAGTACTAAGAAAGTATACTCATGGCTAACACAAAAAGATAGTAAACTGCTAATATGACCATGAGGGTTTACAAATAAATGAGAATTTGGAGGTCCGAATACTGTATAACATCACGCTATAATGCTAATTGCAAGAGGTGCGATATAACACAATTATATCAAATAATATCAGAGTACAGCTAAGGCAAACACATACTTAGAGTTCACAAAAACATGTTACTTCACTTTGGAAAAATGGTGACTACTATTTTCTCAGTAATTTTTTTTTATTTAACAACACTTATCATAAAATTTACTCTTAAAAAAGTATTTGCTTCGTGCATTTTAGGATAGAGTTTTCAAACATCTTCATTTTCATTACTTCAAAATGAAATATGCTTGCACCCATCAGCAGCAGTCACTCCCTGTACTTGTCTTTGTCCACCCCCAACCACTGTTTTTGATGCTATTACAGATTTGGCTAGTCTAACTTCATATCCATGGAATCAAGAGATATGCTTTATGCTTCATGCCAGTCTTTTCACAGTGATAATGTTATCAGGTCCATTCACCTTAGAGCAAATTCCAGTACTTACTTTCTATTAGTCAATACTATTATTAAGATAAGACATATTTTACTACTCATTCATCTACTGGTAAACTCTTGAGCTGTTTCCATTCTGGGATACTATTATAATATGTACATATTATGGGAGTTTTTCTTGGATATGTATCTAGAGGTAAAACTGCTGAGTCATATTCGTTTAATGTCTGCAGAGATGTTATCACTGTTGATTTCATCCTGGTGGATATGAAGAAATAGTTCACTGTGGTTTTCTTACATTTCTCTAATAACTAATGATATTTAACATCCATTTCATATGTTTATTGGATATCTGCCTATTTTCTTTGAAGAAATGTATATTCAAATCATTTTCACATTTTTATGTTGATTATTTTCTTTTTATTGTTGAGCTGTAAGAGTTCTTTATATATCCCATATATAGCTTGCTTTCATAGTTTGCTTCCATAAGCTGATTTTCTCTTACCTGATTTAATCACATTCAGTGTGATTTGTCATAACAAGTGAAGCAAAAGAAAATTAAACAATAATATAAAGGAAATAACTAAGAACATTAAGAATAGTACAATTTCATATAATTGTAATGAAGAACCATTATGTAAAGTAGCTTCACCAATATTAGACTCTATATTAACTGTAATAAGATAACAGTAATTACTATAATAAAGCCGTCATCTGCAATTAAGCATGACTGTAAAGCTTATATCGTACAGATAGTGAGCCACAGGCATGCACCTTACTAATCTCAAAGATTATTCAGTTCCAAAAGCCACTGACACAAATGTGTCTACAAGAACTTTTACACTATCCTAGGGATTGATCCTTTGTAATGTTAAGGCTTCACTAAAGGGAAAGGTGAGTTTAGGAACAGAATTTTATTTTGTGTAGATAGTAAAGTCTAAACTAAGTGATAGAAAAAATTATAATAGTTTTTAAGTTAAAAGGTGATTTTAAAAAGCCTTGATATATTAAAGAAACTAAAGTCTTCAAAAACAAAACCACACAGAATGCATGAGATCAAGATAGCAGCTTTTCCTCAGTAAAGGTCAGTGTCCCTCTTCTAAAGTCAGCTAGTCACAGACAAGCAAGTTGACAGCCACAGACACCAGGACAAGATGAACAGGAAGATCGATATGGTTCCACCATTGCCAGGGAACAGATGGCTCAGACAATGTCCATTTTTGTACCCATAGCTAATGTTGGAAGCACATATGAAGGACAGTTGTGTCATGTTCTATGGTAACATCTGGGCAAGACTGTCAACACAAGCATATCATATATTTAAAAAGAGGGTTCAGCAATTAAAAATATGTAACAATAAATGAGGACATGAATCTGAGAAAGAACAAGGAGGGGACACATGGGAGGGGTTGAAGGGATGAAAGGGAAAAAGGAAAATGATGTGATTATATTTTAATCTAAAACATGTTAAAAATTAAATGGAATAAAGACTCCTCATAGTATTTTGTGTATATATATTTGAAGAACCTCAAGAAATTCTACTTTACTCAACTCAAATTTCAAAACAGAAAAAAATATTTATGAAATTTATAAAATAAAAAGTAGCCATCTCTAGGGTCTACCAAGATAGCTTAGTGCCACTACTTAAAGACATTTAGGAAAGTAGGTAAAAAGAGAATCCTGCAAGGTATCCTTTGGCCTACACACACATACATCATGGCAAATGCACATATGTACATGCACATACACACACATATAAACACACAAAATAAAAATAAACAAATATAATATTTTAAATTATTTCTCTATAATTTAAAAATTAAAACCAATATGCTTTTTCTAGGACAATATGTAGGCATTTAAACACACTAACTCAGTCAACTGTCATAAAGTGGGTGGTTAAAATTATCTACATTTTACAAAAAAAGAAAACAAAAAGAGGAAAGATAATTTAAGGTAGAGAAACCAAAGTTTCTAGCTTGGTTTGACTCTGGTCCTCCAAACCCCTTACCAAGTTTCAATATTACCACGGTGACCACAGCTCTAGAGGTAAAATAATCAGGTTTCTGAGACTGAGGAACTCACTTTGATTAGACAATCAATAGCTTTTCTTTTAAGTATGCAGAGTACACCTGCTGGTTCAAAATATGAAAGAGAATAATAAGTAGGAGAAGAGACTGGAAACCAGAATTAAGTCCAATCCTCAGCTCCTACAACTTTCTCCCTTTGTGACATAAACCAAGGAACGTCTGCCTTTCTTTAGTAACAATCTCTAAAACATTGAAGATTGAATGGGATGACCAAAAAGGGGGAGAATAGTAATTTTTTCTATCTTAAATTATGTTAGTGTGGTGACTTCTCAAAAAATTAGGAAACAACCTTCCTCAAGACCCAGTAATACCACTTTTGGGTATATATCCCAAGGATGCTCAATTGTGCAACAAAGACATGAGCTCAACCATGTTCATAGCAGCTTTGCTTGTCATAGCCAGAACCTGGAAACAACCTAAATGCCCCTTGACCAAAGAATGGATAAGAAAAATGTTGTACATTTACACAATGGAGTACTACATAGCAGAAAAAAATAATGACAGCTGGAGTTTTGCAGGAAATTGGATGGAACTAGAAAACATTATTTTGAGTGAGGTAACCCAGACACAGAAAGACAATTATGACATGTACTCACTCATTGGTGATTTTTAAACATAAAACAAAGAAAGCCAGCCTACAAACCACAATCCCAAAGAACTTAGACAACAATATGGACACTAAGAGAGACTTACACAGATATAATCTACACGGGAAGTAGAAAGTATAAAAAGACAAGATCTCCTGAGTAAATTGGGAGCATGGGGACCTTGGGGAGGACTAAATGGGAGAGGGGAGAGGCAGGGAGGGGAGCAGAGAAAAATGTAGAGCTCAATAAATATCAATTAAAAAAAGAAAAAAAAAGAAAAACAGATAGAATACAATTATAGTGTTTTCCCTTTCCTTCCACCTGTCTCTCCTATGCCCTCATCCTTGTTCCCTCTCAAAATTATGGTCTTTTTCTATTTTTATTGTTATACACACACACACACACACACATATATATATATATACCTAAATTTATAAACATAAACTGCAGCAATAATAAGCCTTTAAAGGACAGGGAGTAGAAAATAAGCCTGGTTGCTGTGAGTATGCTCACAGAAGCAAACACTGAGAGCAGTTAAATGGGATGGCCAGCTTGCTGTCAGTGTATAAGGGACCACATCTGTAAGTTTATTATTTAGGCTCTAAAACCCAATCTTTTCGCCCATTATCCACCTCACAAACAGGCTTCAATATTACAACTGTACTGGACTTAAAAGTCTCCTTTCGACATCGAGCCTATAATTTGGGATCCTTGAGAAGATAATAAGAAGGTGAACCCCCCCCCCCAAAAAAAAATATAGTAATCCTCCTGGATATTGGAAGTAGACACGATCGCCAGGCAAAAACTGGGAACTTGAGGGTTGGGCGAGACGCGGCCAAGGGAAGATGGGGAGAAAAAAGCGTGAAGGGGAGAATGGGGGGAGCTCGGAGGAATGGGATGCTTGGGATACAGGAAGGGTGGATATGGGAGCAGGGAAGCATATATCTTAATTTAGGGAGCCACCTGAGGGTTGTCAAGAGACTTGACCCTAGAGGGGTTCCCAGGTTTCCAGGGAGACGCCCCCAGTTAGTTCCTTGGGCAGCTGAGGAGAGGGAGCCTGAAAAGGCCAGTTCCTATAGCCATACTGATGAATTTCTTGCATATCACCATAGAACCTCCACCTGACGATAGATGAAGAAAATGACAGAGCCCCACATTGGAGCACTGGACTGAGCTCCCAAGGTCCTGATGAGGAGCAGAAGGAGAGAGAACATGAGAAAGAAAGTCAGGACCGAGAGGGAACCTCCACCTGGCGATAGATGAAGAAAATGACTGAGCCCCACATTGGAGCACTGGACTGAGCTCCCAAGGTCCTGATGAGGAGCAGAAGGAGAGAGAACATGAGAAAGAAAGTCAGGAACATGAGGGGTGCGTTCACTCATGGAGACAGTGGGACAGAACTAATGGGAGATCACCAACTCCAGTTGGAATGGGACTGATGGATCATGCGACCAAACCCGTCTCTCTGAATGTGGCCAACAGTGGGGGCTGACTGAGAAGCAAAGGACAATGGCACTGGGCTCTGATTCTTCTGCATGGACGGGCTCTGTGGGAGCCTTCTCAGCTTGGTCGATCACCTTCCTGGACCTGGGGGAAGTTGGGAGGACCTTGGTCTTAACATAGAGTAGGGAACCCTGATGGCTCCCTGGCCTGGAGAGGGAGGGAGGGGAGGTATGGGTGGAGGGGAGGGGAGGTATGGGTGGAGGGGAGGGGAGGGAAGGGGGAGGAGGAGGGGAGGGAAGGGGGAGGAGGAGGGGAGGGAAGGGGGAGGAGGAGGGAAGGGGGAGGAGGAGGGGAGGGAAGGGGGAGGAGGAGGGAAGGAGATGGAAATTTTTAAATATAAAAAAAAACATGAAAAAAAATAAAAATGCCTTTAAAAACCAAAAAAAAAAAAAAAAAAAAAAAGTCTCCTTTCGATATTCAAATCCTCAAGCAGAGCTCTCAGAGGCAGATTTCCTCCTCCTAGTTCTGGAGGAATGCTGGGTAGGTCTAGTTTTCCCTTTGCCTGTTTAGCCAGGAATGGGGAGCACTCTGAGCCCCTGGTGTAAGAAAACATGGATGTTTTAGACCTAAAGTGCTGGCAGCAATGGGACAGGAAGGGCTTGGGAACACTGTAAACACAGGACAGTGTCCAGGCTTCTCGGCACTAATCCCTGGATTTCCTGCACTATGGTGAAGTGAGGACTTTGCCTTCTCTCTATCTCTGCTTTTGTTTGTCAATTCCCCTGCTGTAGACCCCCTAATGTTCCTGAGTGCCCCTCACATTCCTTATAGTAGACAACAAAGGCAAATAACTGATAATGTGTCTTTGCTCAAGTAAAAATCAACCTCAAATCCAATCCCTATCCAACAACTGGTTAACTCAACCACACTTTACCTTCTTACTGTGAAATGCCAATTGGACCTAGCCGAGCCTGGTAGTATAGACTGTAATCCCAGCTACTGGGAATATATATGGAAGGGCAGGTAATGTAGCTGGGTGCAGCACAAGAAAATATAGGGGAGAAATTGAAGGGACCCCCCCACCATACACAAGCTAGTGTGGAGTTACCAAGTTCAGACCTATGGAAACACAGATGGAAACAGAAAGAGATCCTATCCACTGCCCGAGGGAGGTAGTAATCAACATTCTGCCCTTAGCCTGAATGGGCTGACTCCTTTAGAGAGGGAAAACTGGGTCAGAAGGGAACTGACTGAGACACAGTGGAAGAGAATACTAGAAGACGAAGCTCAGCACCTTCACTGAGACACGACTGAAGAGAAGACAAGCCAGGAAAGCCCCAAAGCTGTCACAGCATACAGGAGGAAGGATTCACAAACTCACCTGTCCTGGCACGGATTCACCCATGAAACACACATGTAAGGTCCTACTGAAATGCTGAGAGCTTTAATAAAGGAAAGCTGTGACCCTCATGGATCTCACATACCAAATTCTGGAGGAAATCCCTGCAGATTCGCAATTTCTCTAGGTGTGAAATATCGCAGTTTGAGCGTTGACAACTTAGCTATCTTTTCTTCTGGGGGCAAAATATTAAGAGATTTGAAGACATTCTCAATCTGTTAAAAAAAAAATCCACGAGAAATTTAAAAATACTGTATGACCAGGCTTACCATTTCTAGTTGTGAGGCAGTGGACAAGCCATCTGCCATGTCACACGGAGCAGAACGTACAAGTGAATATCTCTGTGAACAGCTGTATCACTGCTTCAATAATGGCAACAGACTTGGAAAAGCAAAGGCTCTACCGAACTGATCAGGAACCTAAGACATATCAGTAAATATAAAAATTAGAAAATTATAAAACGTACAGGAAACTGAGTCAACTAACAAAGTCAATTTCACAATGCTAACAAGAAACTTAGTAAGTAAAAAAATCACGCCACAGAAAATAAAATATATGTATCAGTAACTATATAGCCACTTAGCTGAACATTTCAAATATTTTAATATTGTTAAATTAAATATTAAAGATAATATTACTGAATAGAAAGTTTAAATTTAAAAACATACATGGTACCTGAACATCCTCTGCAGTCTGTAACACTGAGCCTGTCCCTTCAATGTAGCTTCCATACCTGAAAAATTCACATGAATAATACATGATGCCCGATGTATATTAATGCCAAATCTCTCTCTGTCTCTCTCTGTCTCTGTCTCTGTCTCTCTGTCTCTCTGAGTATTCGTGTGAGTCTGTGTGACTGTTTATGCATATACAGGTGTGCATGTACATGCATGCGTGTGAAGGCCTGAGGACAACACTGGTGTCATGCCTCAAGCAACCCAATGTTTTTTGCAGACAGGCTCTCTCACTGATATCAAAGACACCAAATAAGTTAAGCTGGCCATCCAGCAAAGCCCAGGGATCTGCTGGTCTCTCTCCAGAGCTGAGTTCACAGATCCATGCCACCACGCCTAGCTATATTTGACATGTGTTCTGGGGTTCCAATTCTGGTCCTTATGCTTATTAAAAACAGTGTACTAGGCAGAGATCTCTTTCTAAAGATATTTTTTCATGATAAAATATTTCTTAAATGGCATAAATTTATAGCCTTCTAAAACGTCTTAGATAGTATCATACAAATATGCTTTTTAATTTAAAATAAAACAAAAGACATAATTCTATTTAAGCTTCTGAAAACTAAACGTGGCAGTTGAGTTGTATGAACTCCACTCAACACTGTATTAGCATCTTCGTATCGGTTGTCATATCTGCAATGTTCCTTGTTAGGAAGTACACACTATATTACAAAGGTCCCTGCCACATTAAATGAAATGTATAGATGAAAATATATTGCTATTACTTTTATAAGCCCAAATTATAATTTCTTCTCAGCATTCAAAATCTTTGGCTCCCTAATAGCACAAGAACCTGAGTTTAACTCTCATTTACCCATTTTTCTCTTATTAGCATCTTCATTTAAGAATTAGTTTAAAATTGTATAAGAAGTATAAAATACTTCAGAAATGAAAGGTATAGTTTATTTTTCTGTTGTTGACAAGTTGGCTTTCCATCATGAGCACTCTCTTTTCACAGTAAGGACAATTTAAACTATGAACTAGAGAAGCACATCAGGGAAAATAACTGCTTCCCACTATCTTCTCATATGCACTGCACATTTAGACATGTGTGCCCGCCATCTTTAGCAGAAGATGCAGAGCTGCCACAGCGAGGCTTCGTTTATGCCATCTCTATTATAAGAGAGCACCCAGGCTGCTTTTTATTACAAACGGCTAAGTATTATTTGATGAGAGGCCTAACCAGAACCTATTGGACTTGGTAGTGGACAACAGTTGAGTCCTCCTGGAAGCACAGCAGCAGATCATAAAGTCAGCCCGAGTCTATGTGGCTATAGGGCAGCAGCGCCTTTCCCCAGCCTAACAACAAGTGGGCAAGAAGGCGGCCGGAATTGTCGCATCACTGAGTGAAGCTGAGGCGTGCACAAAACAGAGACAGCGTTTTTAACTTTTTTCCTAATCAATTTCCCCCATCACCCTGTTTTTTAAAAATTGTCAAAAAAATTGTCATAAATCAAGAAACAACCCAAAATAAAATACTAAATGTTCAACCATAGGTAATTAACAAAACAAATTATCCTCCTCTTTTACTATGAACATCAAAGGCATTCTTATATCACCATGGCAATGATATCCAAAGAAGATTACGAGTGGCTTTACTCTAAGCCAGCAGCCACCATTTTGGAAATTCATCTCTGCCCTCTTATGAAAAGAGTGCCCCAGCTAGGCCTGTTGACTGTTTTTGTCCCTCGTAGAAAGGTGGGGAGGGTCACAGATGTCACCTGAGTATCCACTGCTCCCTACCACTGTGCTGTGCAACTCTGCCTTCATTGCACATGGTGTCGGGGAGAGCTAGAGTATATGGCCAGGGAAGACTAGATAAAGGACCTCCATCTGTGCAGATGCAGGCAAGCCATGATCCTTACTGTGTAAAGGCTTCCAGGTGCAGGCTGCTGGGGGCAGGAGTTCTTACACGCCTTTACGTACCCCTCACCTGTGCTCTGAAAAGAAGCCTGATAAACTCATTGGTTCTCGAGAGTGGACTTTGGTGGGATCATGCTTCAGTTTAGGGCTGGAGCATTAGTAGTAGGGGTATTGTTGCCATGGTGAGAAGTTTTTTTTTTTGTTGTTGTTGTTTTTTTTTTTCGAGACAGGGTTTCTCTGTAGCTTTGGAGCCTGTCCTGGAACTAGCTCTTGTAGACCAGGCTGGCCTCGAACTCACAGAGATCCGCCTGCCTCTGCCTCCCGAGTGCTGGGATTAAAGGCGTGCGCCACCGCCGCCCGGCCATGGTGAGAAGTTTTTTGTTCATCCCACGAAGCAATATTAATAACAACACCTTTGGAAAGCCATATAGTATACTGATACCACAGGCTGGTAAAAGGCACTAGATGGCCAAGAGACAGATGAAGTAGGGAGTTTTATAATATTAGGAACTTCTAAATTTTGGAACATGAGAATTCATTATCTATTTAAAAATCCAAGTAAATTTTAAATTGTAACTGGATGATTCAATTTTATTTCCTTAAACTAAAATATAATTTCTTTCAATATAGTAATAGACATCACTCTTGAGGTTTGATGTGTCTCAGAGAAAGAAATGTAAGATTACCCATTCACAAACTACAGAAATCATGCCAAGACAAGTACTGAAGCTATACAAAGGTCATTCACAAATGGCCTTGTTTTCCACGAATACTCTGTGGGTGGTGCACAGAATGTTCTGCGCCAGGAATGCTCAATCGTGCTCTACTGGCAATTAGGAAAAGTCAGTCTAAGAGAAACATTTTATCAAACACTTTTTGCTCTGAGAACTAAAAGACTAGCTATGAAACATGATTATTTCAGATACAACACAGAGGGAATCACTTTCAAACTTACCCTTTGGTAAAGCACATGGACCTTCTAGAAGTGGGCTTAACGATATCTAATAGAAGAGCGTATCGCAGCAATAACTTTGGTGGTAAAAAGTACTGGCTTGGGTCAACATCTTCAAGAAACTCTTTCAGCATCTGCACAGAGAGGTCACTGTCCTGCTGGTGCTTCCTGTCAATTTCTTCTGCAGTTTCAAGCTTAAAAAGAATGGTATCTTTTCCTGAACACTGTGTGCTGCTGCTATCAAAGCAGGTGCTTGGTTCAGGACTCTCCGCTCGTAGCTTATTTTCTGCAACTACTGAATAGTTTTGTGGCTGTATGGTCGCACTTTTAGGAAACTCCATCAGTATCTGGCATTAAATTAAAAAATAAAACTGTCAAAAGTTTTATTTAAAATAAGAGATAAATCAATAATATTAACTGAACACGTGGGAACCTTTTTAGCCTTTATAAGGTTGACATTAAACAGATAAACACAGTGGTCTGCTTGTATTTACACGAGCTGTTGTCAGAAGTTATTAGTCATACAACCACACAGAAAGTGAGCTGCAGAGGATTCATTTCACGGAATTCCTGTTTGGTGTACTTATTAATGGAAAAGCTCACAAAATATAAACACAGCAGCACAAGGGGGAAAGAAGTTTAAAAAGCAATGCTGATATTGGAAAATGTGCAGAGAACTAAAGATTACCAAAGCCCTCCATTAAAAAGGAAATGCTGCAACATCCTCAATTAGAAAACAAAACTCACAGAGCTTTTCACTGAGAATATTCATGTGGGGGGGTGGAGTGGGCAGTGTGGATGATTTGATATAGAAACTCATAATCTCATATACTTCTTTTTTACAACTGAGAAAAATACTCAAGGAATTTCTAATGATTAAGTCTTCCTTAATACACTTTTCACGTTGTTTCTGAAACCATCCAGGCAGAAAGAACATCTGTCACTGGAGCATCAAAATGATGACTAGTCTTCAATAGCCGACCACTGGCTTCTGAGCTGTACTGGGACGGTTATGCGGAGCAAAGTTCTTTGAGCCACTGCAACTCTGTTATCTTTCCTCATCTCTTATGAAAACATAAAGTTATTTACCAAGAATCTCAACTTAGCAGTTGAGAATTTGATGTTAGCTTATACTAATGATTACTACATTTTAACCAATTAAGATAAATAAAATTGGCATCATGGAAAGTATAATAAATATGTTTAAACAGGGCATTTTAAGACAGGACACTGTATTTTATCAGAAGTAATCAAAGGTTTTAAGTGGAAGAGAAAATGACAATTGCAGAAGTCAGTGGTCCTGGAAGTTATGGGGGAGACAAGGATAACAATGCTAATGATAATTTTCAAACTTACAAAGCCTTTGTGAGCTTTAGCTCTATTTAGCTTAGTGAAAAGTAAACCAAAGAGAGAAGAGAGATAAAAGGAAACACCAGGAGAAGCAGAGGCCTGGAAACGGATATGAAGATGACCTGTATTATAAACTCTATAGGCACAGAAGCCCTAAGTAGGTACTGAGAAGAAACTGGCAGACTGAGATTCATTCACAAGTAAACAGTAATAGCAGCAGCAGCAACAATACCTGACCAGGAACCTGAAAAGGTAAAGGATCTGACTGAAGCTTTGCAATGAGAAAATATCGTAGCCTCGAGTTTGGAATACCAAGCTGCAAGCAAAACAGAAAAGCTAGTTACCATATGAAATTTGGGAGATTTATAGCAACTTCAGCATAAAGATGCAGACAGATATGTACCATATTTCTGCCAGAGCAAATATGGCTACTGATTTTTGGAAGACTTCTTCACAGAAGAATCTAAGCCAGTTACTTTGCTGCTCTGTATCTTTCAGTGAATGATATTTATCCCAGACAAATGTATTCATAGGTCATAATTCACAAGTAAGAAGAAATACAGACATTCTGTATTTGTTATTGATAATATAATAGTGGTAAAATAGCAGCACATTAAATTCAAATATAAATATTTTTGTTATTCTTACTTTTTTTTATTTATTTATTATGTATACAATATTCTGTCTGTGTGTATGCCTGCACGCCAGAAGAGGGCAACAGACCCCATTACAGATGGTTGTGAGCCACCATGTGGTTGCTGGGAATTGAACTCAGGACCTTTGGAAGAGCAGGCAATGCTCTTAACCACTGAGCCATCTCTCCAGCCCCTGTTATTCTTACTTTTAAAGAGGAGGATTTACTATATGCTAGAAGAGGCAATGATCAGAAATAAAGTTAAAGAGATCAGTTACACTGCAAGTTCTGACAACTTATATATTAAATTTTAAAACTAGATTTTCTTTTCATCTGTGCACAAAGAGCTATATAATATAACTAATAATGATAAGAAACTAAAAGAAATGGCAAACACAGCAACACTTACAACATCAATCTTTCAAATACCAAGTGCTTTGATTTCTTACATGAAATGAAAACAGTGCTTGTCCTCTGATGTCATTTAACAAGGAATTATAAATAACATGTCCACTTTGCTTTCAATCTTGGACTACTTTGAGCATTACTGCACACAAGACACCTAATTCAAACATGTAAAACTCCATTTATTTTCAAAACCTAAAATCGTTTATTTTCCAAAAAGAAAAATGCATGAAATTTAATGAACCTATTTTATGTACAGGTAAATCAACAAGCATGGACTGTGATCTTCAGAAAGTAATAGTCATGTGTGAGTCATTTAACACTTATATGAAATATTAAAAATAGGTCTATATTGTTTATTACATCAAATTCCCCGGGGCGGGGAAGTCCTTAAATGATCACTCATCTAAGGGTTTGCAATTATGATACCTACAGAGGAAGGAGATAACAGAAACTCTTGATGCTGAAAACCACAGGCTTCCATCGTTTGTATCAGCAGCTCTCTGGAAAGAGAAAAGGCGTCAAAGAGAAAAGACCCAGCCCTTGCTTAGACATGGCATCCTTATATAACAACACACACAACACTTCAGCAGGAAAAACCCAACTCTACTAAAGCCATTTAGAGACAAGTCTCCCAAGTCATTACCTGAGAAATTGCATTTTGTTTTTAATTTATTTTTCAATATAGCAAATATTTTTAATCTTCTCTCATATATTATACCCTGACCACAGTTCTCCCTCTCTTTTCTCCTCCAAGTCTAAGACATGTGCAAGACAAATATATTCTTTACCTTGTAGATGATACTTCAAAACCTTTAACATTTTCTAGAAGAATATACTTGGGTAATTTTTGCAATCTACAAGCCAAAACAAATAGAAATACAAATATTTCATTACAAAGAAGTAAAAAGAAAATCACAACTTGTAAGAAATGGAGGCTTAAGTAACTTTCTATATTTTAAAAAAATGAATTTTAAATCCTATTTTATTCATTTTTCCCAAGACATTTTATACTTGAAAGAGTTCACACCTGAAGAGCTAACTTCCATTGAAGCATAGCTCATTATCTGGCTCTCACGGGCTTCTGCATGATGCACAGGGCTGCCATTCAGCCCGATGGCAGTGGTCACCAGCACTGGTAACATCTGTATGACTAGAATGAATGAGCAGCAGCAACCAAGTTTAGCTGGCTCCTGACAGCTGTCACTTAATGGGAAGGCAAGCATGCAATTCTGAAACATTCGCTGTTGTTTTATTAACTGTGACAGAAGAAGGGGACATGTGGCAACTGCTAATCTCTACAGAATGACCATTCTTCCGTACTCATAGCTTTAAATTTAAGGTAAGTTTGCAAAAATCTAAATTACCTTGGGAGAATATCTAGAATGTACAAGAAGCTATTTGTCCTTGGATCAGTCATATCCCCCTGTAGGCCAATTCTAAAAAAGCAAAGAAAACACAAAAAACATTTATCAAAAATTTTACATAATGATTGATACCAAAAAGACTTAGTCATTTAAGAGAATTCAAATAAGTTGATTTTTACCATAAGGAACAAAACAGAAAAGAAAGGAAAACAAGTTGGTTGGGTAGGTGGTGATCCCAGTAGATGACACTGGTGATAACCACCATTTAAGCAGACTGGACAAGAAGGGACACTGAGATAATCTTGTCCGGTGTAAACAGACCCTTGATCTCAGGGTTTAGACAACCTAGGGTCAGCACATGGAATCAGGCAGCACTGGGCTAGCAAACACAGCGGACAAAGTTCACAGCGTGGCCAAGGTTCAAGTAGAAAGGAACACTAGGATGGGGTCTGGAAAGTAGGACCAGAGGGTCAGGGTTTCCACTTTGGGGCTTAGAGCCTCATGGTCCTAAGCTATCTCTATCAATCTATCAGTGGGTCTGAGGAACAAAGACTGGAGATTAAACTGGTCTTAAACAGATTCCTCAGCAATCTCCAGTTCTATATTCTTTCCCTTTCCACCCAGAGCTCAGATATCAACAATGGAATCAGGGCTGGCATCAGCAGCTGGAATAAGGCTAACCTACAGAGAAGATGGCAGGAGGGAAGACCCGGGGCTACTGCAGCAGTACACGTCCTCAGAATGACTTCTGCTCTGTGCACACTAGGCCATACGCGCCCACTTGCTTAAAGCCACCTTCCCATGGAGTGTCCTCTGCCTTCTCTGATAAACTCCTACCCCACTTTCCTCACTGCTCAAATCGAAACTCTGGAAGAATTCCCCTCTCTGGGCAAGACCCATGCCACTTTCTCCTCAGTGCTCTCATGGCTCTTGCAGGGTTCTTACAGTACTAAATGTCACTGTTATGTAACACTAATTTATGAGCCATTCCTTTCAATTATAAACTCCAAAGATCAGGAACTACAGCATCAGACACACTACATGGCATCCGGGCACAAAAACCCTCAGAGAGACAAGCTTCCTCAAGTTCAAAGATGTTACAGCACAAGATTATTCATCTAAATCAAAATATTTATTACATATAACACTTCAGCTAGCCATATTAATACAAAGTATATCAATGATTAAGAAATAATGGTTCTGACCTTTGTCTAACTGTACAGTCATGGGAAAGCTAAACTTTCTATGCCTCTATTTTTTACCTACAAAATAATAATAACATTAAGACTGTATTTAAAATAATAAAAATGGCTATTTAAAAATAATATATCTTATTAGAGAAAATAAATTTGGTTTAAGACACAATTCCTTGAGACACATTGTTAACAATTACTAAATAAATCTGAAATTAGAAATTATAATGTAGCTATAAAAAAAATCTGAATTATCATGTTAATTTTGAGAAATACACAATTTGCAAATATATGCTAAACTGGCTTTCAACTTTTTACATAAGTAATTTACAAATGAAATATTTCTGAGGAAAATTCAGTTTCACTGATAAGAATTGGCTCTGAATGCTAAACAGTTTATAGGAATTAAGGTAATTTGAAACAAAAATAAATGTACCTTAGATATACCTATAACACAGTATTAAACATTTACTACTGAACAAATTATTTGCTCTTCTGACTGTAACTGTCAATTCCTATGCTTGATGCTGGATTATAATATGAGTGCAGGAAAGGATACATTTACAAAGTACTTTAAAGCTGTGCACGTGCAGCTAGGGTCTTCAAAGCTCTTCATGCTTCTCTTCTTTCCTTCTGTCTCTCCCCTTTCTTATCTTCTTGGTGGTGAGGGATGCATGTGTATGTGTCATGATTTGAACACAGGGCCTCATGCATGCTAGGCAAGTATTTGCACTGAGCTATATCATCAACCCACACAAACTCTTCCTTAATAGAAAATATTTATCATACATACCTTGTGAATGGCTGACATGGAGGGCTCATTAAAATCATATTGAAAGATAGCTTGTCAAACTCTTCCAGTGAAATACCCTAAGGAATGAACATTTGGAAGAAAGAAAACACGCACAGAATGAAGAGAGAAAGTACTAAACAATTAGAACTAAGGAATCAGACATCGCAGGTTTACCTAACACCGTGCTTTACACTGATTTCCCAAAGCAATCTTGTCAGGAAAACAGTGGCTTCCTCCACAACACCTGTCCCTTTAGGAGGTCTCAGGTGTAACACCGCTGTTTCTGGACTTGACCAAGTAGAACTTTATTTTGTGAGTAACCATATTTGGCAAAGGTCTGGGGACCCTTTAAGCACCCATCTATCAATGTACTTCTCTGTTTCACAGTGTGATGTAGTGAATAGCCAGAACCGTCAGCTTAGTACTATGTCAATTTAGCAGAGTAATAGTAATAGGACAAGATTAATTAAAATGACCCCTAATCGGTTCCATTTACACATGCATATAAAAATGCACATATATGTACAACAATGAGAAACATATGTCAGTGTTTCCATTGCCAATTCTCATTAAATACTCTTGGCCAGAAATACAAAAAGAATAGCCCAGTATCACAACCTCCCTAGTTATTATAACAAATCTCTAACAAGCATAAGTATTTTGATAAAATGGGAAAGTTTATGCTCTGAATTCTATGAAGGGTGAGTGAAATTGGGAACATGTCAGCTGTAGCCACTGAATTAAAAGTTAGTGACAAGTATAAGGCCATGAAATAACATGAATCTTGAGAAGTGCTCATATTTTTGAATTTTATTACAAGAGATTAAAATGTTCAGTAAAAAACACCAAATTTTATGAATACTCTCAGACACAGTTTTCCTCTTTTCCAGAAGGATCTCATTAATTCTAACAAGAGAATCCTTATTTTTGACACCGGTGCATTTCGAAGAGAAAGCCGACTTTGGGTCCACTGTGAGCATCCTTCAGATAAGTTTGATCAACATGTTTATGTTTTATTTGTAACTATGGAGTCTGTACTCATAAGACAATGGTTTTCCTATCTTGTAGCGTAGAACTGATAAACAGTGAAAACTCATGGCTAGCCATTCCTTATCCTGCCCTGCCCTGTGAGAGTATTTTGTGCATCAATTACCATTCAATCATTTATCTACCATTAGCTTTGAACCCTTTCATCTTTTATCAGCGTTTTCATGGCATTTCTCTGCTCACTTTATATGATAGCAATTTTTGTAAATCAATCCACTACTATACTGAGAAGCATTTATATGGCAGGCATTGTTGTATACAATGAACAAGCCCAATGAGGTGTCTGCTTGTGACACTCACACACTAGTCATTAGTAATTTCTCACTTGCTAGCTAAATCCTTTGGTTTTATCTACAGCTTTTTGATTAAGGAATTCCACCACTGGTTATGAGCCTGTGTTATATCTCAGCCCGACCATGGATGATAACGAAGACTTTTCTGGCAGGCTTTGTGGAAAAAGTTGCCTTCCTCAAGACAGGCCTGGTGCACAGCCAAGACCATATCGTAGTCTCTGAAGGGCGCTGCTGTTACGATCTTGCTGCCGCGGACAATCGTGCTCTTGCACTCTAGTTACCGGCCCTGTTCCACAGCGTTCGCCATCTTAAATGACTTCCTCTCTCCATTTGACAACGCCTGTCAGAAGTCACCTGCTAGTGTCTGCTAGAGGAGGAGGAGACAAGAAGAACTTCCTCCCCCGCCCCCTCTCTCTGTACCAAGCACTCTTCCACTTCTTGGCCTCCCACTCACCCTGTCCTCATATCTTAAGCAGCCCCTACCTTGTGCTGATCCATGGAGACACAAGGTAAAAAGGGTTTTTCTCTTAAGTTAGATTCTGGCCGATACTTTATGACCTCACCTGCATATGTTAACTGGAAAAGTCAAACCCACAAGGGCAAAGAGTAAACGGGTTGAAAAACAGCGGTGGAAGAGCCCAAGCCACCGCAGTGAGTGTGGGCATCTACTGTATGGCATGGCGATGTGCTCTGCCCTGCCCAGCAGGCTCACACAACAAAGTAAGAATGGAGGGAGAAGAATATGCCAGTTTGCTTAATGTAAACATTTCTTAGCATACGTATGTGAGTACATATAATCTATATTCCATACAAATATATATAAAATTCTTATTTCTTTCCTGCACTATAAAACAAAAAGATAGTCTTCTTTTTCCCTCACAAACTCACAGATTAATGAACTGGCGCTCTTTGGAGTGAGCTAGAATTGTCCTCCAGACCCTTTTCTTGTTTCCAAGAATTTTATAGACTGTGTATATATAATGATTTACCATATCTATTAAAACTAGCAAGGAAATATAATTGAAGTTTGAATTCCTTAAGCTTCTAATAGTATATATCTGGAGATCTCAATAGGTCCAAATACACATAGTTTCTCATCATTTCTCTTAAAGAGAACAGACAGGATATTAAATTGTTGAAGTTAAGAATTTGTTGATTTAGATTATGTCTGGTTATATCTACTTTAAATATTTATATTAAATTTGATTTTATAATAAAAGTTTTAATAAGATAACCAGTGCTGCCATTTGCAATCTCACAGAAATTATGAAACCTAAATTTACCTAAGTCTGTACACTCAATTCAGAATTGCATAGTTTGGGTATTCTTATTCTGAAAGTGTTTACACTGCTACCTTCATGATGAGAAAGCTAAACTGATTCTGGTTGGCCATGAAGCTTATGACAGGCACCTTATTAGTTATTATCATACCTCGCACTGTAGTCAGGGCCAAGAATCCGTAACTAGACAGATGGTGGGCCTTGGGTGAGGACCTGCTACTCCTACCCTGCTAAAGTGACAAATGAAAAACTATGGTGTGCTCAGCCTTAAGTGAGACTTTTGCCTCCCCCTCTCTCTCGCACGTGTGTGCATGTGTGCACTCCCAAGGGTTGGAGATCATCTTAGAAGAGGGGATAGAAAGGCTGAAAGATCCTGGTAGTGAACAACTACAATAAAATTCTATAAGAGTTTAACTTCTAACAACTTTACCTTCATTTTTTGAAAGCCAAAACAACCTCAGAAGCCCTAGAAAGCTGTATTAAATGTAAGCGCTCCTGTTGTTTGCACGTAGTAGACTTCTGTTAGAGCGAGCAGGCTACCATTGCAGGGAAGAGACTGAAAAATTAAAGTAGAATCTTAGGATTGCCACAGCTTTCTGCTAAGTAATTATTTCTAGACAGCAGTGAAGGGCAGCATCTCCCAAACAGAACCACGTAATCTAAACAGTGGGGGAGAGACAGGAAAGAGGTCAGGGTGACTGACTGTCACGGGATGAAGGAAGCACACACAATCTGCACAGCTGTCCCACTGAACCTCTGGGCTCAGTCTGTGCACACAGCAGTCATGACACCATAAGATGCAGCAAAGAACAGTTACTAAGAAGACATAATTTCAAGATTTTACATAAGATCAAGAGTCACTTATACCAAGTAGAGAGCCTATGTATATATGGTAATAATCCCACAGAATTTACATTGCCTAATTTAGTATGTATTTAAAACTACCACTATTAAAACCTTGTGTTATTGAAGTAAGAAGTGATATTTTCATCCTACTGAGAAAAGGGCCCAAAGATGTACCCATAAATACACGATCTATTCCTTATATGTCATGGGAACTGACTAAAAGACTACCCTTCAGCAAATGATTGACTTTGCATTCCCTTTCGGTGAAAAGAAAAATAGCCCATTCTGCATACTGTATGCAAAAAGTAAGTGAATGGATCATAGATCCAAATACAAAACCCAAGCCTACAAATCTAAGGAAAAAATAGAAAAATTTGGAGAATGAAAAGATTTCACTGAATACACTGAAAAAATTTCTGTAACTAAAACTTCTACTCTTTGATAGGAATAGCTAAAGAAATAAAAAGGCAGGCTATAGAATTAGAGAAAATATTTGTCATAGCCATTCTGAACAAATAAGTTTAATCCAGAAAACAAATGTAACTAAGTAATATGAACTGCACACTTCACATGGATGCCATATTATTGTGCATAACTGACAGCTTCATGAGAATTTTGCATGTAAAATTTCTATAATAAGAAGTGGAGGCCTTATTTTCACAGTAAGAAACATTGGGCTCTGTTGGGTTTCCTTTTGCTGCCTGTGGATAAACAGCTCGGACTGGAACTACTGGGCTGTGTGACGATTATCTGCAAAGTTATGAGATAACGAAAGTTTCCCAAAGTGCTTTAATAAACCTTACATTAGGTCCATCAGTGTTTCAGTGAGAACACTCACACATCAGCAGACACTTGCTGTTGCTAGTCATCCACAGGAAGAGCATGGGTAAAGGAACTTACTCGCCCCCAAGCCTGACTTCAATCCTCAGAAACCACATGGTGAAAATAATCAATACCTGCAAGTTGTCCCTTGACCTACACACACACACACACACACACACACACACACACACACACGAACGCACACATGTGCCATTGTATGCACAATGTTTCTCTTTTACAAACACACAAACAATAGGAAAGAACCAAGGTGTTCTTATTTATTTTTATTAAGAAAACATTTTTCATACAGTTTTTTCTAATTATGGTTTCCCTTCCTTATTTCCTCCCAGATCCTCCCCACCTCCCTACCCATTCAATTACATACCTTCTTTCTCTTTAGAAAATAGGCAGGCCAATAATAGAAGTTTTTTTTTTAAAAAAAAAAAAAAAAAAAGGAAGGGGCTGGAGAGATGGCTCAGAGGTTAAGAGCACTGACTGCTCTTCCAAAGGTCCTGAGTTCAATTCCCAGCAACCACATGGTGGCTCACAGCCATCTATAATGAGATCTGGTGTGCTCTTCTGGCATGCAAACATATATGGAAGGAATGTTGTATACATAATAAATAAATAAATATTAAAAAAAATTTAAAAAGGAAAAACAAGCCGGGCGGTGGTGGCGCATGCCTTTAATCCCAGCACTAGGGAGGCAGAGGCAGGTGGATCTCTGAGTTCGAGGCCAGCCTGGTCTACAAGAGCTAGTTCCAGGACAGGCTCTAGAAACTACAGGGAAACCCTGTCTCGAAAAACCAAAAAAAAAAAAAAAAAAAAAAAAAAACCAGGAAAAAACAGACTAAAATAGAACAAATTTGCAGAGAAAAAAGAAAAGAAAGAAAAAGCATAAGAAATACACACAAACAGATATAAACAAAAATTGGGAACCATAAGAAATAAGCAAAAGACAAGCAAGCTAAAAAAAAAATGCCCAACCAAAGCATTGTAAGACAAAAATCTCCAAAAATACTATTGAGTCCATTTTGTGTTGGTCATCTACTGCTCATATTTGTTTCAAAACAGAGTCCATGATTGGTGAAGTATATTAACTCTGACAAGGTTGTTAATGAGCATACAAAAAGTAATAGCCAAAGGCCCTTTCCTTATTGTTACCACGTGCTGCATTACATAGTTTGCTATCTCCACTATCAGAGCTAATCGTGTTCATGTCAATCTTTTCTTTCAGAGACCAAATAGTGACCTCACTCTTTGAGTGTTTTAAATAACTTAACTCTTTCTTTTGATAGAATTTAAAACATTCATTCCTCTCCTAAAATTTTATTTGCATGACTTATTTTCCAATTAAGCCACCAGAAACCAGTATTTAGGAACTGTTAGTAACATGCATTTTCACTGCTATTATATTATTAAAATAACAATATATACTCACTTCGATAGTCTTTGCCAGTAACTGTGTGTGAGGAAAATTATGCCTGTAGACTTCATTAGCAACGGTATTCACATCAACAGCAGCCACCACGTGTGCAGGGATGCAGCTTTCTGTAATGATAAAAGGAATATCTTCAATATCAGCCCATCATAAGAATCCAGCACTGTGCTGACTTTCTCCCCCAGCCTGACCTCAGCCCATAGCAAAGAACCAGGCAAGAGGACCAGGCAGGAAGTGTGGTCTTTCAGCACTTCTCCCTGGCAGCAAGCGAGTGCTGAGAGTAAGACTTCAACTTTCTTTTGCTTTCTTTTCCTTTTCTTTTGGAACCTGTCCTGGAATTTGCTCTATAGAGCAGGTTGGCCTCAAACTCATAGAGATCCACCTGCCTCTGTCTCCCAAGTGCTCAGATTAAAGGCGTGCAACACCACCGTCTAGCTTAACTTCAACTTTCTTATGTTGTCTAAGGAGATAGCTTTCTTTTCTCATTAAGCCACATGTTTATGCCAAACACAGTTTTCTAAGTTAAATAAAAAACAGGAACATATAATAGACTCTGGAAGTCCCATTATTCAGAACTTTATATAAACAAATGACCATGTGTTCTCACTTTCCTGTATTAAGAAAAAGCTGATTTACAATACCACTGAACTGCCTTTAATATAAATTTATTTTGTAATAACAGCTTCACTGAGATATAACTTACACACAACAGAATCTCCATGCTTAGAGTTTCATTTTTAAATGAGGTCAGCTCATTAGTGTCCAATTGAAAAAGGTTCAGAGCCTAAAAACACACACTTTTAAAGAGCTTAAGAGACTGGAGAGGAAGAGAAGCTCAGATTAAGGTACACCTTGCTACTAAGGAAGCACATTCTCAACACAGCTTCAAATGCAAAGGATCTGAACATATTTTTGGTGGTAATTAAAAGTTTGAACTCTGTAAGTGTGGCTGTTGTTATAGACCCTGTCCAAAATCAGGAGAAAACAAAGGGAATTTCAAATATAAAAAGCATCTGAAACTTGAGAAAAATCATTGGTTAGCACAACAATATTACGAGTAGATCCAAACCGCTCTCTTTATTAGCCATTTGTTGATTATCAAGCAGCTTTACTTGGTGCAGACATTTCCAGGGTCTAGGGAGTTAGAAGTCACAAAGCAAGCAGCTGCACAGATCACAGAACAAAAGGCAGAGAAAAACTCCCATGCTCAGAAGGTCACTGCAGCCTTACACTGAATCCTAAAAGAGAGGCTCAGGAGAAAACAGGGCCTTAGATGTCTCCATGTGAATATTCTGTCGGGTAGGCCCAAATCACTCAGGTGTCCCCAGGTACTTCCTGTCTGTGAAAAAGGACAGTCCTCCGTGCCTTACACATGGGCACTAGATTACTTAATACCACAGGTAGCTGCCTCTGGCTGACTTTAAATTTAATAACTAGTGTCTTGATTTAGGATATATTTGAAGTTATAAATCATATTTTTCTTTAAAAACATGAAAGATTTCAAAATCTAAAGCCAAAAGGTATGCAGATTAATTTTAAAAATCATGAAACTTATTAATGTAAGTCACTAATCACTATGAGAACTCAGAATTCAACTTTGCTAAATAAGATAAATTGCAGTCTCCATGGTGCAGCCTGCTCACAGTTCCCTACAGAAGCAGGCAGGGTTGCCTGGAGGTGGCTAGCATGACTTTCATCTTTTTTTAGGTCGACTGAAAATCTAATCATGTGCTGAATCCATACCACTGTCAATAAGTAATTTTATGCTCTTGTATTATATGTCCGGAGGACATAAAACCTGACAAAAAGCTACTGCTAAATGAGTGTTTCATGTGGAGATCCAAAACCTGATGAACTGAAAAGTAATTCTCAGAAGAGAACGGAGTTGGAAAGTCAATGAGCAAATGCAGTGTTCTTGTGGACGAAGCACAGTGTTTAAATTGTTATAAAACTAGAGCCTACTGAAGATAGAAAAACACAAATACACACAGGAAGGGTATCTAAAACCCAGGCATGTTTCAGATTTTGGAATATTTGCATATACATAGCAAGACAGCATGAAGGTAGGACCCAATTATAAATACAAAACTCATTTGCCTCCTATAAACCTTGTACACATAGCCTGGAGGTCATTTTAATTAAAAAAATCATAACTTATTTATTTTGTTTGTTTATTATGCTGTATAAACCTTTACTCAGTGAGCCACTACTGAACCATCTCCTGGCCCCAATTTTATATAAAATGTTTGGTTTCTGGGCATTTCTTTTACTCTGATCAATTATATGAGATTGAGTAGAATTTTCCACTTGTGGCACCAAGATGATTATTAAGAAGTCTTTGATTCTGGAGCATTTCACAGTTTACTGTTTTTATTAGGATGTTCATCCTGTACTAACACATTTCGGATGCTAACTTTGACTTGATTTTTTAAAATATTGTTTAGGTATTTCAAACAAATGCTTAGGTATGCTTCTAAGGAGAAATTAAAATATATAACAATAGAAAAAGCAAGCTGATCATTTTATGGCAACATCTAAAACTGGACTCCAAAGAAAGCCATCTTAATATTCCCTAATAAAATAGTTTAAATCCACAGGAGAGAAGTTTCGAAAATGTCAAGGTGGAAAGAATGCTCTAGAACTGTGCCCTTGTGAGCTCTCTCACTTGGGATCCAAGAGTTACTCTCAAAGGAGCAAGAACTGGGAAAGGAACGCAGCAGGATTTTGGAAGTAGAGGGGGGTGTGCTTTCTGGTCTTTGCTCCAATGCTGTGCATGGGTTTAATCCATGACATTTCAGTCACTATTCTGGGTTTCATATTTACGAATAGGAAGCACAGTTTTTTAAGAAGATGAGACGTTCTAGTTAGAGAAACACAATGCACACTGTTGTCAACGTTGTAAGGCGAGATCTACATGGAAATGACAAAGGCATCCTATTTCCATTTCTAAGGACTGAAGTTTACTGTGAATAGCAATAGTTTTCCTTCTTTTCCTGGAAAAGCTGTAAGGAAGAACTTACCTGGTCTCTCTCTGGCCTAACAGATACACTGTTCACACATAGTTACTACGTGGGAGAAATATCAGTAGTTTTTAAATCCAAATGTAGAATTAAGCAGTTCATGCTGAAATAAATAGTTCTTAGGAACTTTTGTCTTCTTTTTCATCTACTTTCTGATTTGGCCCTCATAAAAGTTGGGTAAATATGTAACTGGCCTCAGACTCACACCTGAGACATTTAATCAGGTAGCATGTTAACACTGACCTCTAGTTGTGAGATCGTGGATCAGATGAGGATATTGAAGGTCTATTCTTTCATTCAGAGTGACAGCTTAATGGAATAAAACACAAGGTAGAAATAGACCTGTAAAAGCTTTTAATTTAAAATATTTGCCAACTGGGGCAATTGAGACAGGTAAAGGCATCTCTGCCAGCTGAGCCTGACAACACAGATTTGATCCCAGGGACCACACTGTGGAGAGGATGGATGCCCCACACAAACGAACACGTGGCACATGCATCCCCAAATATAGAAATAAATAAATACAAACAAACATGAAAAAATAAATAATTTTTTATTGCTATTAGCAAATATATTTTCTGGCTTTTCTTAAAAGTTGTTTGCATGTTTAGACACTGCTAAGAAATGTCAAGGCATAAAATGAAGACTAAGTTCCCAACACACACACACACACACACACAGAGAGAGAGAGAGAGAGAGAGAGAGAGAGAGAGAGAGAGAGAGAGAGAGAGAGGCACTTAACTTCCTCTGAAAGCCTTCCGAGTTTAGCTAATCGACAACCATGTATACTCCGGGTCAAGACTCTCCTTACAGTACTGCTACCAACACCCCCATTGGTACAGCAGAAGGCCACATAGGAATATGCTAAGATACGTGGGCTAAGATCTGATTATACCCTTGACACTGTATCTTAGAACTGAAATATTATTTTCCAACAAAATATAGAAAGAAGATCTGAAGAAGTGGCATGGGAGAGAGAGATGGCAAGTTACTGTATAAAAAGGAACATGTGAGGGGCCTTACAGGCACAAAAAGCAAAGATGTCACATCAGAAAAGACAACACAGTTCAAAAAGCAGAGAATGAATTTTGAGGGAAACTTGAGAACGGAAATTGAAGCACAAAAATTCTTTTCCAGAAAGTGTTTGGGGAAGCCCAATTAAAGTTGTGCTCCTGTGAGGAGGCAGCCACTAGAGCCCCTTCCTGTCTCCTCAGGCTGCCTTGGAGCTTTCCTCAGAAGATCAGCAGAGAAAGGTCACGCAAGAGTCACTTTTGTCAGGGACACAGAGTGAGACACAGCACCGACACTACCCTGAGGCCTCAGACATACCACCCTTAGGGTTAAGGAGTCTTGACTTCCCAGGCAGGCGCTGCCCCTAAAAATTTTGTTTCTAAATATAGGTAGCTAGAACGAAGAGCTAATGTAAAACTCTAAACAGCTCCTCCATGCAATGGGACTCTATGATGAGCGACAAATACGGATGTCCCACATTTGCATGGTGGGTATGAAGCATTTAGCCCGAGACCAGCACAACTAAGGAACTAAATTTCTCTTGAACTCCATCTTAATTTAAATGTAAACAGCTGTGTTTGGCTGGTGGCATGCATACTGAGTTTATAATCACCAGGCTCAGGAGAAGCCCTGGCAAAGAGTCAGCACTCCACAGTGGGGAAACAGTGAAGAGAAATCCATGTTGAAATTCTCACGAACTACAGTGTTGGGAAATAAATGTACTCATCCTCTCTAAACTTCAATTTCCTCATTAATGAAATGGATATATATATATATACATATATATATATATATATATATATATATATATAACAGCTCCCATAAAGGGCTCCTATTAAAAATAAATGAAATAGAGTCAATAAAACCTCCAGCAACAGGAGATATCCAGTAAGTAATAAAAACCCCACTGGCCACTTAGCACTCATCTGAAAAGTTACAGAGCACATAGTGTTGATGACAGTTTAGTTTTTATCATTACTAAACCTAGGAAATTAGGCCAATGAGAAAATTTAAGTTATAACTATTCAGAGCTAAACATCAGAACTATTTTAAAGAGATTTTAGAGCAGCATAAGCAGAAAGCTTTTGAAATAGTAATTAGAAGGCTTTAACCTCCACTACAGATATTCAGTAAAAACTGACGAAAATTGATGTCAGAACAGCACTGAGAAAAGCAAAACTTTCTTGGCCTTGCTATCAACTCATGGCTTGACAGGAGACAACAGGGAGGAGTTAAGCAATCCTTTTCCCCCAGAATATGACGTACTTTGTCTAATTTTCAGGAAGATAGTCCAAACAAAAATCTTCTAATGAAACTTTCTGTGTCTAATACTCAATGAGTGTTTAGGAAAAGAGAGTGGAGCTTCATATTATCTTTCATGACCTGCCATTCTGGGATCCAGAACTCAGTGCCAAATTCACTGTGAGAAGCAGAAAATTGGTGCAAGAGGAAAATTCCTGTCCTGTTGTCTATTTGCTTTCCTAACAACTATACTGTCAACTGCATGGCCGGAGCTGGGGAGCTCATGAGATGATGGGTCACTGGGTGTGAGTGCTTGCTCTGACACCATGTGGACTTGAATTCGAATCCCCAGCTCTCTCATAAAAATCCAGGATGACTGTGCATGCACCCAATCCACATGGCATAAAACTAAGATGTATAAATAAAGAAATCAATTCCTGGTGACATGATTTGGGTCACTACAAGTTCTACTTCAATATTAGAGGCAGCCTTTAAATGAGTATGTTTAAAACTTTTATGCCAACTAGTTTGGGGTGAGTTTTGTCATATGCAGAAAACATTTCTACTAGCCACTCAAGTGAATGCACACAGATGCATCTTTGCTCCTACGAGGAAATGCATTTTTAATGTCAGCTTAAAAGGCAGGACACTATCAACACAACCATCTGATTAGTCAGCTGGCTACATACCTGCAAACAAAAATACACCGTTTAATCAACATTTCCCGGGTGTCCTAAACTGAGTTAAGGAGGAAGGATTCTTCAAGTATGGGAGCAGGAACTTCAGGAACTTTATTCAGAGCAACTCAATACCCTATTTCTCTATAGAGATATTAACTACAATAAAACAGAGAAGGCAATTTGGAAATGTATCTCTGCTATTTTTAAAGGAACATGTAATATTTTCAGTTCTACAGTACATACATTTTTCTGGTTTTAGGCCTAGTTATCTGGAAACTTGTACTAAAGAAAACTGTGAGCAAGTATGAAAAGATGTACATGTAAACTGCATGCATGTATGGGAACACAATCCACATCTACTGACACAAAGTAAAAGCACCCTGCTCACTGCCGAAGCTAATTTCAGAATATCCTGTTGAGTCAGGACCTGAGTGTTGAAGTCCATGTGGCGGTTTGTTCAGATAAAAACAGGGAAAACAGCAGATGTTATCAGTGGCTATCTTTGTGATGAAATTTGCAGGAGATAGGATCTTTGCTTCTTTGTACTATTCAATTTTTTTAAACACAGTGAGGGTGAACTACTTCTTGGTTTGTTTGTCTTATTAAGTCTAAATTGATTTTAAAGGCATGCTCTCACCATGGAGCCCATGCTATCCTTAAACTATTGATCCCCCTGACTCATACTCTGAAAGTTGGGCATGCCCCACCATGACCCCAGAAAACGTACTAGTTTACAATCAGTACAAAGTAAACAAACAAATCAACTTTTCTGATCTTGATATCAGAATAAAAGAATTCAGTGGTCTTTTTGTTATGATCCTGAGAAATAAAAGGAAAATATCAAAGATAAACTACAAAAGATACTCCTCAAACACACCTTTTCAGGCTGTGAACACATATATAAACAACAGTAACTCAATGCATGACTTAATTCCACTGACTCAATGAATGGAATAAATAAAAGTTAAAGTTCTTTACAGCTCTTTATAGATAGGAATCAATTAAAGGTCACATTCAGAATTCAAAAGAAATAAGTAGAGAACAAGTAACACAAATGCATGGGATCCAGCTGATTACAGCCTTCAGCAATGAAGATTTTGAATGTGTCTTCTGTAAATTTGCTTTGAGGGAACAGAGCCATTTGGTCAATGTCCTGCTGCTGTAAGATATTTGCAATGCTCTTTGCTGATGTCTTCTCAATAATCGACAACTTCACAATGCTTGACACATTCAGGTAGAAGTCAATAAAAACTACAGGAGAGGAAAAAACAGTATTCCACCTCTAGCTAACTATCAAAACTGACATAAAATATAATTATAGGGTTTGGAGAGATGGCTCAGTGATTAAGAGCGCTTACTACTCTTCCAGAGGACCTCAGTTCAGTTCCTAGCACCTGCATTTTGTGCTCACAACCACCCATAACTCCAGCACCAGGAAGTCTAACAACCTCAATGGCCTCTTCCAGCAGCCACACACAGCCACACATACCGTGCCTGTCTTTGTGTGTATGTGTAACATCACTCATAAATAGCTCCCAAAACTAGCCTCTGAAAATTCTGTTTCAATGTATTATTCTGAGTTCTATTTGCTTAATGGTTAATTCTTTTTGGAAGCATTCAACTTTCAATAGTAACTTAGCATGTCAAATTCTATAATACAAAATGTTATATAGTTAGCACAATTATTATTAGCGAAAACAGTTAACTGAGAAAAAAAGAAAAAAACATTTACTGAGTACCTTTACACTTCCTACATCTTTTCCTCAATTCTCACAATGCATCTCACAGATAAGGCATCCACACTCAGAAATGCAAAAAAAAAAAAAAAAAAACCCTTCTAAATTTTCACACAAGCATTATGGAATCAACCATTATTCATCTGACTTCAAAATAAAGGCATTATTTTATCTCTCAAAGAAAGAGACAGCACTGGAAGGCCAGGTGTTGTTTTTAACAAACTCTCAATCATTTGATTTTTACCAATAAAGACTTGGAAGCCAGATGCTGGGGTGAAAGCTTGCTAGCTCAGAAGAGTAGAGAAAGCACCCAGCTGACCGACCTTCCTCCTCTGTTTTGTCCTACAAGTCCATCCTGTCTCCTCCAGTCTCAAACAAATATCCCCAAATTCATAGTCCTTCCCTTCTACTTCCTGTGTCTCTCTATCTGCCCTTCTGACTCCCTCTAACTCTCTATATTTCTTTCTTAATAATTTTATGTTCACTTCCTGTTGTCTGGTTAATTGCTCTGCCTCTTGACTTATGATTGACTTTATTTAACCCTGTTTACAATATTCAAGCAGAAAGCTCTTTGATTAAACATGTGTGACAGGGCTTAGCCACACCATAACTAGAAATAGGTCTTCCCAATAAATAAAACAATCTCAGGGCTCACAGTGTGATCAAACATCCTGCAACAGTCAGGCAACTTCAAATATTTATCAATTTATTCCACAGGTCATTTTTTAAACAATATATAATAACTTTCTATAACTTTATGATTCATGAGCAACAATAAGTTGCCGCATATGTATTGAGTACTTGCTACATAAGAAGCACTGTGTAAGTACCGTGTGTGTGTGTATGTATGTCTGTCCATGTACACAAAGATCACAGCAGGATGTTGAGTGTCTCCTTTCATTGTTTTCCATGGACATTCAATATTCTTATTACTGCTCTTCTTCAAGTAAGTTAGTAAATGGAATCAATGATAGAAACAGAGAATGATTAAAAGATCTGATCGACAGATAGATCTAAGTTGGGTTATTACATACTCAGTACAGGTCCTGTCATAATAAAACTCAAAGCCTGCTGCCACTGCTATCAATCTTTTTAAGCTACATAAATACAAGAAAACACCAGAGTGTACTTCATTACAGACCAATTTAAAACCAAAGTTCCTCAAACAGATAAACGTTAAAAAAAAAAACTATTTGCATTAAGATGATCATGACCTCATTTATAAGCAAACCTCAAACCAAAGATGGAGGGAAAGTAGAAAAGCTACTCTCGATAACAGGACAGGAATCCCTTAACAGGCCATATACTAACTAATCTAAGATGGAGTCGAAGGGAAGGTATCACAGAAAAGTCTGCGACTTAGAAAAGTGAAGGAACACAGAAAGCCCATGGAGCCCACTGAGTCTAGACAAGAGGGCAGCTGGGTAGGCTGAAAACAGCTCATAGACCAGATAAGAAACAACTGTGATTCTAACCTTCATTGTTGGATGAATTATTCCAAAATTCATAAGCACATTTTAAGAAAAAGAATCAAGATTTACACTCAAGGATCTATTTGAAGCACACTGTGTTTGGGGGAAAAAATAGGAGAAATCTACAAGTTCAAAATTAAATAATTGTTATGTATAGCTTATAATAAAGTACTAAGTGGCTTTTAAAATTATGTTAAGTAAAAAGTTTCAAGATGGGCTGGAGAGATGGCTCAGTCATTAAAGGCTAGGCTCACAACCAAAAAATTTCAAGACATGGGAAAAATGCTAACACTATACAGCCCTGCAAAATTAATAAAGCAGATAGGACAAGTTTCTCTAATTTGCTTAATTTTAAAGTGATAAATGAATGTAATGATCAGAAAAAAAAGCAGTGAAACATGCAATATTTCTAACCTAGTAGAGATTTAAAAATCAATATTTGTTGAAAAACATGTACAAACTCAATCCACTGGAAACTGAATGCTTCTTAGCCTATTGTTACTCGTGGTACTAAAAAACAAAGCAGAGAAGTTTCTGTTTTGTATTTGTGTTAGCAGAATAGACATACACACATCCAACGTTTTTTTCACTACGTAAGTGCCTAGCATACAGTACATGGCAATGGAATTCACAAAGTAAGAGTTTTTGAGTCAATGTTACAAAAAAATGGACAAAGAAATTAAACAGTCTCAAAACGAGAGTGGCAGCAATCTGATTTGTCAGGCACCTTACTCTATCTTTAATTTTCCAGGTCTCTTTCTGGAAGTCCTATTTCACACATTTAAAACCAAGCAACAGGTTAGTAACTGCAAAGCCAAAGTCACACTACTGCAAAATTTGATCCCCGTTCCCTGGCATCTGTGTAGGCCTGCAGGAGGCACGTTTCTTTCCACGGACTTAACCATGCTCCCTCCCCTTTTCGTTTCCCCTACACACTAATTCTAGTACATTTCTATCTTGAATTGTAGTTATCGCCTTGCTCCAACCCACCCCCTCCTGTTTTCTTCGTGCCTTCCTCCGGGCTCAGTGACACTCAGCCTACAATTTGGCCTTTGGCACTGAGCAAAGAGGTCCCCTCTTTCCTTAACTTTGTCTGAACCAAATTAGGTTCATTTGACTTCCCAGACCCAAGGATCCCGCCTCACAGACAGTACTCTGGGGCGCCCAGCCTGCTTAGGCTACAAAGCTTGGGGCCAGAATAGGGGAGTCGCAGCCTTGAGGGGCGGGCCGGGCGGCGGAGGCGAAGTGGTTTCCAGGGCAACCGAGGTCGGCTGCCACCAGGTCCCGCCCCGCCCTCCGCCCCTCGGCGGCGCGAGAGACGGAACCTGCGGCCGGGAGTGGAACAATGAGAAGTTTTCTGTCCGCTCTCACCTCGCAGCGCGTGGTGCATGCCACCAATGCCACTATACAGCTCCAAGACACGCAGAGGCTCCATACCTCGCCACCGCGACCGCGGCCTGGAAACTAGGCCTACCGGTCCTCCGCTTCTCTTACCACCCTCTTCCGCTCCGCCCCCTGCGCTTCTGGTTCCGCGGCTTTTCAGTTCCCCAACCTCCTGTTGCTAACTCAGGCTGGAGACTAAGACAGCAGCTTGGAGCCTGGGGCACCGTGCAGGGGTGCAGAAGGGGGACGAAGGGCAGACAACTAGTAATATGGCCTCCCAACTGAGAGGCAGCCTCTTCGCATCCTGAGTGGTGCTTTATCTTCCTTGTTTGTTGTTTTCTGTGACCTTGAGTGAGAAAGAAACCCCTCAGTAGAGAACTGAAAAACGCCATCGACTTTGAAGTGAATTGGCCGGCTCCTTTTATTCTTTTCAAGTCTGACCTGATCAAGTATTTCTTTGAGGACTCTTGAGCGCAGACGCACATGGTCCCTGGTGTGCCTGTGCTAGAGGATGGAGTTAAATCCTGGTTACTTTGTCTAGGGGTGTGATTCTCACTTCGGAGTTAAATCTTACCAGGTTCTCCCCTAAAGAAAGCTCCAAAATTACAAGTATTTAGAGCAGAGCTCTGGGGAAGCATCGATAATAGAAAGGATGTTTTATATAAATGATAATAGGATTAATTTTATTTTACCTTGCTAAAAATCCCAACATAAGCTGTTTTTTTTTCTTTTATTGAAAATAGGTCTTTTTTTCCCCCTCGCATAATATATCCTGATTACAGTTTCCCTTCCCTCTACTTCTCCTAGCTCCTTGACACCTCCCCTCCCATCCAGATCCACCCGTTTCTTGTCTCTCATTAGAAAACAAATAGGCTTTAGGGGATAAAATAAGATAAAAAAACAAAACTAACACATTGATATTAAGCAAAGCAAAAGGAAAGGTGCCCAAGAGAAGGCAAAAGAGACAGACCTACTCATTTGCAGACTCATAAAAACACTAACCTGGGAACAATTGTGTATATGCAAAGGACCTGTCGTAGGTAAAAAGAGAGAAGAAAAAATACACTAAAAAAGTATTAACGCGATGTTTTTTTAAAAAAAGAAAGAATCCTGAAACAACATATGAGACAAAGAAACTTTAAGATGCCACTGAGTTCATTTTTTGTTGGTCAGTTACTATTGGGCATGCTATGCTTAAGAGTAGGTTGTTTCCCCAGTGAGACTCCCTTGGAGGAAACTACATTTTCATTTGCAAGTGGTTATGAGTTGGAAGTGAGTTCTGGGATAGGAAAGGAGGTTTGTATCTACTTCTCTAGAACCCCACCCGGTACAGACCTGTGCAGGTCTTGTGAGTTCAATGTGTGTCACTCATGCCGATTCAGAAGGCCTGTTTTCCTGGTGTCCTCCCTCTCCTCTGGCTCTTACATTCCTTTCATCTCCTCTTCTATGGAGCTGCCTGATCCCTTAGGGGAAGAATTTGATGGAGACATCTCACTTATGGCTAAGTGTTTCAAGGTCCCTTACTCTGCATAATGTCTGGCTGTGGGTCTCTGTATTAATTCCTATCTGCTACAGGAGAAAGCTTCTCTGATGATGGCTAAGCAAGGCTCTGGACTATGAGTACAGCAGAATGTCAGTAGGAGTCATTTTGGCCCAAGTGCTCCCAAACAACCCAGGCTGTTGCCAAAACTTTAAATTGCTTTCCACAAACTGACAGCGTGGTCCCATTACTGAAGACAACATCTGCACAACTCATTGAACATGGAGAAGTCAAGCTGGTGCTCACATGGAGCCTCCACCTCTGTGTGCTAACTTCTTAGGCACAGGAAGCTATGCTGTGCTACCAACATAGAAGCACAAACACCAACCCAATCCCAAACCTTTGATCTACAATGCTGCCCTCCCTGCAAGTTATGTTACTGTGATGATGGCACAAATCTTGTGAGCGTAACCAGTCAATATCTGACTTGACTGCAGAACCACTCCACAAGATGTAACCCATAGCCAACACTACTAGGGTGACCAAGAACCTGACTCAGGCAGGGACCTATGGGGAAAATCCAAATACTACTAATCTAAAAATAAATTAGTTAATTTCTCATAATGACCCACATATGCTATTAGCATCGCATAGCCACTCCTGTTTAGAGGCCTCCAAGGGTTAGGGCTATTCCTCAATATATAGTCAGTCCCAGGCTGAGTTGCGGAGACTCCACCGTGAACTGAGACTAAGCACCCACTTAGAGAAAAATACATATTCTTATCGGTCAGTGTCTACTTCATTTCTTCTCAGTGTCACCATAGTTAACTTTAGGTCTTATTAGGAGGAATTTGAGAATATGATTTGTAATAAATATATCTGACTCATTAGAAACTTTGCACGCTGACTCACGTCATGTTGTTACTAAATATATACTAAAAGTATATCTGAATTTTAGAACTGGTTGATACATCTTGTTGTGGTTTATAAAATTAAGTTTTAATTAACCAATATCCATTGTCCTTTATGTGTTCTGCATTTATTACTGGGCATTTATTTAGATGGAAAAGGGCATCATGTGGTAGAAAGATAACTAGGATTTAGCCTTGGCATTGCCAGTAACTGGCTGTGTGACTTTGAGATAACCTGATTTCCTCTTCTGTAAGATGGACAGGAAGAGGGAAGAGATGGTTACCAAGAGCTTTGCAGTACACCGTGGCTGAATTAGTATCTGAAAAAGTGGCTCTGATTTAGCCCCGTGTTCATACCGAGATGTCCAGACAGAGGCTTTTTAAATGTCTTAAGAAAATAAAGAATTTAACCAATTCAACTTATAGCAACTATATGTACTCTAAAATATAATTAATGAAAAGTTTCTCTAAGGTCAGTTATGTA
Organism: Arvicola amphibius; assembly: GCF_903992535.2. Lineage (NCBI taxonomy): Eukaryota > Metazoa > Chordata > Mammalia > Rodentia > Cricetidae > Arvicola > Arvicola amphibius. The sequence goes on along the minus strand of NC_052052.2, from coordinate 98,221,797 downwards.
ATATTAGTATCATCAATAAATATCCATACATAAAATATAAAGGATAATATATAGTCTCATATGTTTATATACACTCAACAACCAAATTAATATGAAATTAATCAGGAATTTGTTCAGCTGGAAACCTAAGTAAATACAACCAAAGATCTGACCCTGTAGAGAAAGGCAGTATATACAAATATGGCAGAGTTAATGAAAATAACAGCTTCCCGAGGGGCAGAGGACCAGACTTCACACTGACTGGTGCCATAGTGATGACAAGGACATTTACGTGTCTTCACAATATGGTCTTAGCTTTCTCTTCTTTCTTGGCACTCCCCAGACCTCCCTTCTCTTCTCTGCTTACATTGTCTGCTATGTTCTTTGCCTTGCCTAGAAATGTTGTGGAACCTTCCTACTAGATTTTTAGGATAGAAAGTCCAGTTCATTTCTATTCAGCTCCTTAACTGCTGACACATAGCTCTCCTTGTTTCTAAAACTAAACCCTTTCCATTTCCTCTGGCCCAGTTTTCATATCACATGAAACCATGCCTTTAACATAATAGTTCTTCTCTAAAGTTAACCACATGTGATAGTTACTTCGAAAATGGAAATTAGGGCTAGAGAGATGGTTCGGGGGGTAAAGGCTTTTGCCACCAAGCTTGACAATCTGAGTTCAATACCCAGTGCCGGCATGGTAGAAGGAAGAACAGACCCCTGCAGGTCAGCCTCTGACCTCTAGTCATGTACTGTCACATACATGCACCAGTGCACGGGCACACAGGCACATTCATACATGCCAGGAGAGAACAGAGACTTTAGAATAATAATTTACTGTGCTCTCCTTGGAAGCCTTTGGAGGTAGAAGTCCCTCTAGAGTTCAGTTGATGTGCATATCGTGTTCTTTGGGAGGTAATAGGGAGGCTTGCACAGTGGCAGCACAAAGGGGAGTCACTGAATAAAATGTAAGATTAGTGGGGAGAGGAAAAATAATAAAAATAGAAACAAATACAAAAACTTGAAATTTTTAGTGAATTTTTGCTTGCAGTGGAAAATTTATTTCTAAATCAAGGGGCCAAGAAAATAATGGTATATATGTAAAATATATCACAAATTGTGAGTTTGAGCCTGGTCTACACGAGCTAGTTCCAGGTCAGGCTCCAAAGCTCCAGAGAAACTCTGTCTCGAAAAAAAGAAAAACCACAAATAAATAAAGATACAATATAATACCAAGGAGTATACTAAAATAATAATAGCACATTCTCAATCATTAAAGGGGTTCACTTCATGTCTTGGAATCCTTCTTTCTCTCCTGCCCATCTCTATTATCTATTAAAACTCACCAAAGTCTGCAAAATGCTTAACATAGATTTATCAATCATCTTTGACCTTCTGTTGTTCAAGTGACTCTTTATTTGCAACTGAAAGGTGACGTGGATTCCTATATACAGGCTCACATCTCAAGAGCCATGCCCTGCCCATGCCAGCATCAGAAAAGAGCAAGTAGCATTCTGTTCTACACAGAAAGGAATGGTTCATGTCAGTTGCAGAGGAAATTAAAAAGTCATCATTTAGAATAAATTAACAATAAATGTCCTCAGGAGAGGAAATTACATCCAGAAGAATGGTTCGGAAGTTGCCTTTAGAGTATGCCTCTGTACTGACTTTGAAGAAATGATTCTATAACGGACTGTGCTGTGGATATGCGTGCACTCTCAAGAGCCAGAATAGAGATGAGAATGACAACCCCACATTTCCTTCCAGTGTGGTTTGAGGAAAGCCATCTAAGCACTCTGAGACTAAGTGAACATTAATAAATGTAGCAATAATGGAACACATGGTTTTAAAGATTAAATGAGTATTAAAAATATTTAGCCTAATGTTATTGTTTGGAGATAAAAATGGCCCCAATGCTGTGTGCAGAAAGCTTGCTTCCTGTTGGTGTTGGTACTACTGAGAAGCGATGGGAACATGAGGATATTAACTTTGTCAATGGACTGTTCATAGCTAAATGGACCACTAGGTTGTGAAGACCGAGTGGGAGGAAATGGGTCTCTGGGTTTCTGCCTTTGACATGCACATCTTGTTCCTGGCCCCTTCCTATCATCTTTCCTCTGCTTCCTGGACACCATAAAGTGAACAGTTGCTTCATGTTCCCCACTTCCATGATGTTCTCCCTCACCTCACGGTCAAAACAATGGCTCCAGCCACCCTTTTCCTGAAATGGTGAAACTAAATGACATTTCATAGTCAAACCATTAATTAATAGCTGGATACTGACTGCCAAATGAACAATTAAATATCAACTAGACAAAGTCTAGAGTTGCTTGAGGAGTCTCATTTGAGGGATTGCCCAGAGCAGATTGGCCTGTGGGCCAGTCTGTGGAAGATTGTTTGGATTATTAGTTGATGTAGGAAGACCCAGTCCACCGTAGACAGCTCCATTCCCTGGGCAGGTGACCCACTGCTGTATAAAAATGCCAGACAAGCATGAGCTGAGAGAAAGCCAGCAAGAAGTCTTCCCCTATAGTTTCCACTTCCAGCTTCTGCTCAAGTTTCTCCCCTGATTTCTTCGATGGTTGACTGTGACCCAGAACTGTAAGCACATTGTATCCTTTCCTCCCCTAAGTTACATCTAGTCAGTATTTTCACAAAACAGAAGGGAAACTAAGCATTGTTTTAAAATAGGGATCTCAAAAACTACAGGAAAAAAAAGGTATTCAAAAGCAAATTTTTCAGCCAAACATTTCATCTCATTTCCAGTATCTAGTTGCCTTGTTGATAGATTGTCACCTAGGAAAAGAAACAGGAAAGAAAATGTGTTCTGTCTGGGACAGGATAAACTCTCTAGAGAAAAAGACCAGATGGAAAATGAACTTCCTGGTGACTTTAGGGGTAAGTAATTTCCTGTTGAAAGTATATTCTACAACTTACAGCTGTGAGCATTCCCATCTCCTGCTTCCCACAAGGAGAAAAACAATACATTTTTAAGAGGTAGATTACAAAGGAAACTTACAGTCTCTGAAAATGTAGAAGCCATGAGCCTGATTGCTGGCCTCAGTTATAGATTATAATACTGATTTTATTCTTTGACATTTCTGAATTCCCTAGTTGAAAAATGTTTCTTGCAAATTTTAAGGATTGTATTTTTAGAAAAATAATGGGATCTGTCTTTAAATCCTTTTCCATGGGCTCACAGAAAGTTTGAGCTAAACGGAACCTTAACAATTATTGTGAAAAAAAAAACAACTAGTTTTTCACACTACTTTTTAGAGAGAGAACACTTCTTCTAAAGAATTTTTATTCAGAATCACTGTAGAGAGATATAGTGAAACAGGACAGGGGCACACATGGAAATACACACATGCATACACATGCACACTCACACAGATGCACACACAGAAACAAATATACACACAGAGATACACTTATACATGAGGCACACATGCACACAGATGCACAAGTGCACATAGACACATGTACACAGACACACATACACAAGCACATGCACAGACAGGCACACAAATGCACACATATGTACATAGACACACAGAAACTAAATGCACGCACACACACACACACACACACACACACACACACACACACCCCACGCACCCTGCTGTTGAAGTATTAATGCTAGCAGACTGAGAACAATACCTGGTAACCTCTTCTACCCCATCCATCTTGTGGCGACCTGTACATGACTTCATGGGACACTGACTGTAAAACACTGCTTTAGTCCAACTTGAGCTGTAGAGATAAAGCTATGGAGACTCTGAAGGCTTGTGAGTCATGCCTGATGCCACAGCCTTGGGAGAACCTGGAAGTCTAGTTCATGATGCACCAACATCTTTTCCATCGTTATTGGTTTTATTTATACATATTTATTTGTGTGTGTGCAAATGTGGGTATGTATTAAATGTATGTGTGTGAACACCCACACGTGTGGCTACGAAATGACAATCAGCAAAAGCTGATTCTCTCTTTCCATTATGTGGATCTGAGATTGAACCTATACCATCAGGTCTGGAAGCAAGCTCCTTTACATGCTGAACCATCTTGCAAATCTTCTTTGTATTTTCTAAATGACTTTGACATAACATGAGTTAGCCCATTCTTTCCTAATAATATTACAATACACACCACACACCACATATCCCTAATGAGTATATTCCCAAGAAGTCAATCTGTGAGTTACTTAACAAGACATCTTCTCTTCTTGTGTCCTATTCTTGTGCTTATTCTTCCAATATGACAAATGTTGGAACTAGAAAAAGCAAAACTTAATGGTACCAAGAGTTGTTACCTCTTTGCTCTTGTAAATTCACCTGAGCATTTAGAACCCACTATAGATTTCCAATATACAAGCAGACCTAGTGATGTGTGTGAAGAGAAACACATGTACACAGACTCCACAAAATCTATTCTTCATATTCTTCATCTTCAGTTTTAATGACTCCATCATCAAAATTGATAAACTACAACCCAAGAGAAGGATCCTATACAAGAATTGTCTATTTTGCCCTTGCTTTTTAGGTATTAGTTTAGATACATTATTATTATTTGACATCATTTGCATATCTTCCAACTATTATGTAAAACAATTAAAATACAATAGCACTTCCTTACATTACACTAGATTACATTACATCCATCTACTTTATATAAGAAAATCTTACATTTGTTTTAATTATTAAAAATGGTATCTTTATCTTTTCAAGTAACCTATGTGGGTCTAAAACAAACATAGCTTTTCCGTGAAACTGCTTTTCATAGTTGCTACACAGAGACCATCAACCCTTATTTCACAGAATCAACTTTTTCCTGCAAACTGATTCTGGGTTCTCCTTTCCATCTAAGGTAGTCGCTTCTAAGTTAAAATACCTAAATTCCCCAGAGGGACTTTGGACTGAGTGGCTAAAATTAGCTACGTTTCTATAGATGGCAGAAGAACGTTCTGTTAGTAAGCTGACATTAAGTCAGACAATATTGACTAATCTGTTTTAAGAAGGGTAGAGAAGGCCAGGCAGTGGTGGCACAGGTCTTTAATCCCAGTACTCAAGAGTCAGAGACCAGCAGATCCCTGTGAGTTCAAGGCCAGCCTTTTCAGGATGGGCTCCAAAGCTACATAAAGAAACTCTGCCTTGGAAAAAACAAAACAAAACAAACAAACAAAAAAAAACCAGTAGAGATAATTAAAATGTTTATTAGTCAATATTGGTCTTTTTACCTTTTTAAACTATGTGATTTTTAGAAAGAGAAAAGGCTGGGTGTTAGTTAGTGTGACGGTGCAAACCTGTGATCCCAGCACTCTGCCAGCTCAGGCGGGTGGATGGCCATGAAGCATAGGCTCCACAGTGTGATTCAAGCCAGCCTAGTATGAGACTCTGTCTCAAAAGGGAAGGGTAGCAGTAACAGCGATGGTGGTAACAATAGTAAAGACACAAAAATGTGAAAGAATGATGGTTGGTGAGGGTAGTGGTACAGTGCTTTGGTCACCTATGCAAGACCCTGCATAGGTTTGATCTATAGCACTGCAAGAAAAGAAAAGGGAATAAAAGAAGAAAATGTGATTTGATCAGTGTCACATGAATTGATGTTCCCCAGGTTGACAGATTTATTTGGTCAAAGTTTTAAAGAGGTAAAGTGATATGAGAATAGCTATGAAAAAAATATGACTGCCACCCTATAACAAGGAGGAGGGGTAGCGTGTATTTTGAGGAAGAATTTCACACTAGCAGCTCAAGATGACTCTGGGTGGGAAGGAATGTCAGGAATCTGCAGGGCGCAGCTTTCTGCCCTCCCTTCAGTTGGAAAGGAATCCTAGAACAGGGTAGGGAGAGAGCCACAGAAAGAACAATCCCTATACATCCTTGCAAAGGTAACGGTGTTGAAAATGCAAACACTTAATATCATTAACTACATCCAGATTTTTAGAAAGTCTCCTAAAGGGACTTATGAACACACACTGGAAATTCCCAGAATGGAGGGAGCTCAATCTGAATTCCAGAAGTCTCTTATTGGCCCAATCTCTCTCCATTTAGTTAGTGATAAAGCACTCATTCCACGGCCCATTCGTTGAGAACATAGGGAAACATATCTGAAGAGAAAAGGAGATGTGAGAAGCTATGGCTGACATTATCATGTTTCTCCTTGATTTTCACTAATTATCTTTTACCCAAATCAGAATCCTGTGCATAATTCACACACACACACACACACACACACACACACAGTCTCAGCCTCTTCACATTTTATCATTATTGACTCTGCACTTCATTAGACACACCAGCTTTTACATGTTATATTTACTGCCTGTTGTGAAGGATAAAAGAAATAGCAGTATATAAATAATAAAACATCTTCTATAAACCTCGATTGTGCCTTGTTCTCCTGTGACCATCAATTTCACATATTCTCAGTGTGTTTTTTCACCTTGTTTCAATGGTTCATAAAAACAAAAAAATGTATGTTCCTATTTTCTTAGTACTCAATACTTAGGAAATTTTCTCTGTACAAAAATCAGTATAAATGCACTCTCCTGACTATTAACATTCTAAGCTTTCTGTTAGTCTCATCAGATACTTTTGGGGAGACTATGTAAAAAAAATTTCCTAAACTTGTTACCATGCTGATTTCCAGAAAGAGAAGAACCCCATTTCCTACCAACACTGCCAGGGACATATTGACTTCCATATCTTTTTAAACAAATGTGTTCTTTTTCATGCTAAAAGATGACAAGTCATGTTTTGTTCACCTTGTTTGTATTGGTATCAAGGATGCTTATTCACTTATCATCCATATGAAATTCTTTTATTTTGTCAATTACTTGTAATATTTGTCCTTTCCCTGTTTGAATAATATGTATTTCCTATCTAATTATCACATTTTATTTTCATCTTTTTCACATGGTTATTCACATATTAAAAACAATCCCCACTTCATCATTTTTTCCACTTAGGCTTGATATGTTTTTTGATGGACAAGGTATTTTATTTTCTGAGACAAATATTGCCATCTACTCCTTTGCTGTTTCAACATAGAAGGTCCTTTGGGAAAATGAGCAGACTTTATGTTCATATCCTCCTTCTCCTTGTTTAACAAACTGATTTTCACACGTAATTATTACAAAGTGATGAAATGAAACAGACTTTTCTATAAATATCTAGTTTTCTCTTCCATATTTGTTTACAATACTTTTTTGAGAACCCTGTACAATTTTTATTTATTTTTTTGTTTATTAAAACAATCTTTTCTCATTTTACATACCAATCCCAGTTCCCTCTCCATCCCATCTTCCCGCTTCCCTACCTTTCATCCCCCCAACCCCCATCCATTCCTCAGAGAGGGTAAGGTTTCCCATAGGAGTCAACAACATCTGACTCATTACTTTGAGGCAGGACCAAGGCTCTTGTTCCTATATCTAGGCTGAGCAAGGTATCTCTCCATAGGAAATGGGCTCCAAAAAGCCAGTTCAAGCACTAGGGATAAATTCTGGTCCCACTGCCAGTGGCCCCACATACAGCCCAAGCCACACAACTGTCTCCCACATTCAGAGGGCCTAGTTTGGGCCTATGCAGCTTCCCCAGCTGTCAGTCTAGAATCAGTGAGTTCCTATAAGCTCAGGTCAGCTGTTTCTGTGGGTATTTCCCTCCTGCCCCTCGTCATGGTCTTGACCCCTTTGCTCCCTCTCTTTGAGTGGACTAAGGAAGCTCAACCCAGTGCTTAGCTGCGGATCTCTGTATCTGCTCCCATCAGTTGCTGGATGAAGATTCTTTGATGACAATTAAGGTAGTCATCAATCTGATTACAGGGGAAGGCCAGTTCAGGTACCCTCTCTACTATTGCTTAGGGTCTTAGCTGGGGTCATCCTTATGGATTTCTGAGGATTTCCCTAGTGCCAGGTTTTTCACTAGCCCCATTATGGTTCCCTCAATCAAGATATCTCTTTCCTTGCGCTCCCTCTCTGTCCTTCCCACATCTCGGCCATCTTGTTTCCTTATAAAAACCCTATTTTCTTAACCATATAGTTGCATGGGACCTTGTCTTCCCTGCTTGTGTGTAACATGTATATATATTTTGTTTGAGCGCTATTCGTTTGTCTGCTGTTTTTGTTTGAAATTCATTTCAAGTCCCCTTCTCTCCCTGAAAGAACAGATGACATCTTGAAATTGAAACAATACCAGTTTTAGAGTCACTTTCTTTAATGAAACAAATGTGGATCTCCCTCACTTCATAAGAAAACTGAAGCATTCCCCTGAAGCTGAATTAGTTCATAAATAAACACAGATAATCTTTGTAATCATAAAATCTGCTGATGAGCATCCTTAGTCCCAGCTCCTGGATGATGTCATTATGTCAACATTCACGAACCTTCTTCAACCCACACAGCAAATAACTCAGATCCCAAGGATAATATCTAAAAATGGTAATGTCTGTGTTTTCCAAATTGCCTTCTCATGTTTATCTAACTTTATTTTCACAATGATTCTGTAAGTAACTTTCACTAATGCAATTTTTCACTAATGTAAAATGAAAACTGAATGTTCATAAAGTTACAGTTAAAAGATTAAGTAATACATGGTTAAACAAAATTCTAAAGTCATATTTTATTTCCAGGATTAAGTCATATATTTCCCTGACCACAGGGCAATTTTTAAAAAGCAGGTAATTTTCTGTGTCAATTTCTAGAGACTCTCTCAACATCAGAGTTTATCTAAATCTTTCTCAATCTTTATGGTTTTCATTTCTTGTTACCCACAATACTTCACAGTGTCTCTCACACACACCGAATCCCTTGTCCCATTCCAATGAGATAAGTCATGGACAGTGGCTATGCATATGGTCTTCAGATGTGGAAGCTGGCGTCTGTAGACAGATGGAGTTGGCTAAGTCAGCGGAATATAAGAATAGTATAGGATTTTATAAAGCTGAGTTAAATTTCTGTCCTAATATGGAAAGGAATGCCTTTTAGGGTTGGGTTCTGGTTTGGTTTGGGGGGAGTTTTATTTATTTATTTACTTACTTATTTTTAGACAGGATTTCTCTGTGTAGTCCTGGCTGTCCTGAAGAGTGCTCTGTAGACGAGGCTGACCTCAAACTCACAGAGATCCACCTACCTGCACCTCCAAAATGCTGGGATCAAAGGTGTGCATTACCAGGACCTGGTGGAATGCTTTTTCTTAATAGAGCAATTATTCTAGAATTTCAGAACTGTGTCATAGTATATGATATATTAACCTACTCATCTTGGTTGCCCCTCTGTGAGTCATATACAAGCAGCCAGTCAACAAATTAAAGGCCAGACTTTTATTATTTATTTACTATTTTTAATTCATAATATGAATGCCTTTAAAAATACACTTTATATTTTTGAGACAGGGCTTTGGGGTTGAGGAAATAGCACAGTCTGTTAACTGCTTGCCTTGCAAGACGGAAATTAGCTGCTTGCCTGGAAAGCCTGAAGACCTGAGTTCAGATACCTAAAAGCAGCATAAAATGTTAGGTAGAGCTGTGTTTTCCTGAAGTCCCAGTGTTGGAAGTGAGAGGCCTAACACTGAAAGATTGTTGGCAGTTGCTGGCTACCCTGTCGAGCTGCATCAGCAGATTCCATGGTCAGTGAAAGAATCTGTCTCAAAGAGCATAAGGTGAGAGTCAAAGAGGAACACATGTAAAGGCAGTCTTTGGCCTCCACACATATGTGCATACACGCATGCATACTCACACCCTAACAAATAATTCATGAAACACACACACACACGGTCTGTGTGTGGGTATCTAATTCCAGGCTGACCTGGAATCCACTATGTAGCAGAGGCGGGCTTTGAACTCCTGGTTCTCCTGCCTTTACTTCTCAAGTGCTGGGGTTGCAGACAAGCACTGTGCCACCCACCCAAAGCCTGCTTTTTATCATTTCCTTCTCCCTTCATAAGCAAAACCTGACCAATTTCCCTCAACCTCCAACCACTGCATGATTCATCCCCTCTATGCCCACAAATACCAATGATTCACTGCGATCAAGGTTCTCAGAATCACACGGATTCTTCTGAAGGCACAGAGCACTGCCCCACCCGGGGTTTGGGATGGGGACTGTTTCTAAAAAATTGCCAGGAGGTGCTGATGTTGACTGTCAGGGTATCACTCCTCGAGAACCTCCGCACTAGTACCTCCTCCCAAGGGTTCTTTTCACAGCTTCCCTCCAGAAAATGCTTCAGATGGCAAGACTCAGGCATGTATCAACCACATGACTTGGCTTCCCATTGGACGCGTCTATCTGGAAGAAAAAGAGAAATGTTTAGCATGACGCACTGCCTCTTTCAAGCTTTTCCAGGCAACAAATTAGAAGCAGGAGAGTTATAGGGAGAGCACCACAATGCGTGTTAGAACGATGCTGTCGAGATTTCGGCATCTTACAGCTTGGTTCCTGAAGTCAGTTCTAATAGGTAACAGTGGTTAGGTGAGTCCCCCACCCGTCACCCTGCAGTTTGGTACCACATGCTCCCAGCAAAGCCCAAGCCCAAGCCAGAAGATTCTTGAAGGGAGCTCAAAAGCCAGCTCATATTCTTGGCTTTTGCGTGCTGTAGATGTCAATGTTAAGATTCTTTTCCTTGTAAGAATTCAGATATATTATTGAAGATCTGTTCTTTTAAACAAATATTTACAACTTCTCTACTGTTCTTCACAGAAAAAAATTCTCAATGGTCAATAAGTAACATCTATGAGATCAAATAGATTAAATTCTGGAGAGTCTGACAACTATTATCCTTTGCATTTCTTTGTGTAATTATCATCTCTAGACACCTCCCAGGAGAGATTTTTAATTTCATTTTTCATCTATGTGGAAGAAATTAAGGCACTTTATGCTATGCTATAAAACAATTCTGCATTCTAATTATCTAAGTATGACTACAATTTTAAATAGCTTATTACATTCAGTACAAAAGAATTGATGAGAAATATTATCTTATCTCTTGTTAGGAAATAAGTTTCCAGCAACAACATTAACACATTCACATATTGCAAGAACCACTGACCTTTCATTCCGATCACCGTGCACTTGATGCATTGTAACATATAGGTCAGCCAGTGAGTAATAAGCCACCCAAATGTAGTTTTTTTCTGCCTTAGTCCAAAGAAAAGAAAAGAGAGTCATAATGGTAAGGTTAGTGAACACTCAGATTTTTAAATAAGTCACTCTGTGTGAGGATGAGTCACAAGTACTTCCTTAGTGACAAAAGTTGTCTGGGCAACAGAGATGCTTCGCTACGTGAAGAACGGGACAGTATGTTGGGTTTCAAAGCCACTAGTCATTTCCTTCACTTAATTGCTAACTGCACTTCCCTGGCTGCAGTTTGGAGCCTGTGTTTGAGCGAGTAACCCAGCAACTAAGACTCACACTGTAGTTTGCAAGGGAGAACAAAATAGTAAAGTTTACATTTCCATGGATTTGGAGAGTAAAAGTCAATGTTGCTTCCCCAGGGTCTTCTGACTTTATGAGGAAATTCACTTGGATCTCAATGTGACCACATCATTATGCAAGCCTTAGAGACCAATTATTTCATAGAAATGGGGGAAGTAGAAGACACAGGAACGTTTTTCTGTCTTTAGCTGCCGTCAGGGACCCTGGAACATGTAAGTACTCAAAACACATCAGCGGGGGTACAATTTCTGCTTCTCTCAGAACAACACAGTCTGTTAGTAATCATGCCATTATTGCTTTAGGATTTCACCGGTGTTTTAATATGTGCATGTGTGCTTTTCCCTTCATTTACACCTTTGTCCGGCTGCTTCTGTCCCTCCCACATGCCCAATACTTTAAGCATGCTCTATTTTTTCTTAAATAAAGCAAGTGTTTATTAGCATTCTTTGGGGAAAATCTGGTATGTAAAAGCAGCAAGATAAATGAGAAAAATTTAAAACTGGACAGCAAGTCTACATGTTTTATCAGTAACGCTTTGGTTTGGCCTTGAAAACTCCCGACTGTCCTTGGACTTCTTGAGCTTCCTCTCATTTCTTGCAACTCTTGCATTATTCTTAGCTTGTGCAATATTAATAGCCCAAAGGACTAAAATGTTAAAAAAAAAACCCTTTTCCCCTTCATTCATACTAATAGAGAGTGGGTAAACAACAGGAGTGTTCTTGCTTCTAGAATCAATACATGTGCAAACTCTATTCCATTTATTTCATTTCTATTAACAAACATGGGCTAACATTTTTATTCATTTAATTGTATGCAGGAACCAAGTGACATCACTATCAGCTCATTCTAACAGGTTGAGTCAAAAGTAGAAAATGAGATGTACACAGAAACCCCCTAAGATGTCCATAATTCTGGGATGACTCGCTAAAGCCACAGCATTCTCTGAATTAAAATGAGTCCTGTTGCTTCATCAGAGAGAAGCCAGGTGGCAGGGGGAATGCAAAGAGATAGACACTACGCTAAGAATGCCAAAAGGACTCCAGAACCATTGCCTCCCTGCTGAGGAGCGTTCACTCTGCCACAAAGGTAATGTGAAGGCCGTTGGGGAGGAAGCTCATCAGCAGGAGCACCACGCTATGGAGCGTGTGCACACTGACATAGCAAGCAAGGCGTGCAGACTGGTGCCATGGCGGCGCTGCTGCTCGGTGGACAACCAACAGTTTTGTGATGCCTGCTCCATAAGAAAAGAGGACACACCTGGTATTATAGGCCTGGCCGAAAGGCTGAGATCTCATTGGCTGAAGGAGGTGGGCATACTATTGTTGTATCCCTAAGAGGATGTATTGACAAGTTGTCTTCTAAATATTTGTACTTATAGCCCTAGCCTAGTGTCTCTCTGAAGCTAGAGCGGAAAAAGTCCCTTTTGCAAAGAATGACAGTTAATGCAGAACTCACATACAGACAAAGTGCTGAAATTCAACAGCTGTCGAGGCGCAGCCCCAAAGGGGACATCTGTGTCCCCTAAAGCTCGGGGAGCGTCACAGAAGAGGAAGTAGAAGGAATTAACAGTGGGAGACGGAGAAGAATGCCATGAGATGCTGTCGCTCACACATGACATGGCTATTGCAGTCATGAACATTAGGCAGCCATGGTTACCTGCATAAGCTCGGTCCCTACACCATTTCATCGTGGATAGAGGAGGTGCCCATGAAGACCCATCTCTTTCTAAGGAACAGGGGATTGCTAGTTGTCACTGGAGGGGAGGGTTTGATTTTCTTTCATGTTGTAGCTGCTGGGCTCAGAATTAGAAGGGGTTCATAGGGAAAGGAAAGCACAGGGTAATGGGGTGTTAATATAACCACAAAATAGGTCATGTGCATGCAGAGCCATCAAAAATAAGGAAAAGTAACAAGAGTGTTTTCATCTCTATACAAGAAACTGTACTACAAAACAATTCCATTTTATTATTACTTGATTTCTTACATTTCTAGGAATAATAATAATAATAATAGTAACATCCACCATTTGGGAACTACATGACCTCCACAAATTAGCAATTTCCCAGGATGTCAATGTAATTGGCAAAATTTCTAACATTACCATGACCTTCCCCCCTACCCATTTTCCCCCATACTGACTGCTTTATTTACAGGCTTGTGGGTAACAGCTGTCTCCAATCCAGCCCCTATATCTTCTACAAAAGGAAATGAAGATAAAAATGGACACCCTGACAAAGCTCAAACAAGTGACCAGGGCAATCAGTAGCCTTGACTCCCAGACCACAAGCACAAGGAGGTGGGGAGAACAGGAAGTCCAGTTCCCTAAAGACAAGGTGCTGGTGAGGTGGTTGAGGAGAGTACAGGGCCCCACAGCTACTCCTTGCCAGGGATGACAGGAAGCTGTCACCAGAGGAACCAGGAACCTAAAGCGTGGGGGCAGGGGTGGAAGAAGGGAGCAACTTGAAGAGTCATTTAAGGCATAAGGTCCTCAAGTTTGAGGCCACTCAGGGCAGCATGGAGAGACCCAGCAACCCCATCCCATCTATAAACAGCAAGGGCCACCATTGCAGCCATATGTGTACACACACACACACACACACACACACACACACACAATCTACTCCATGAACACACAGGGAAGACTACCACAGCCGGGACCCATTCACATCTATTCCATACCCTCAGAGGGAGGGCTGTCACAGACCCAGACCTACATCCTGAAACCCTGGAATGTCTCTGAACTGGTACCCAGGTGAGGGACTGTTGAGGGACAGGCCCTTGATATTGCTACCGATTGGCTGTCTCGCAGGCATCTGTCCAATCGCTGGTTCTGACAGACACATGATGGGTGTCTGGACTCCTCTACGCATCCGTACAGAAGATGACTTCAGCGTGGCGAGCACAATCCATTTTTACATCACAAGACTTCTTGTGGTTGCAGGAGAAGCAAGTGAACCAGGTCTCTAGGCTACCTGTTATCTTCTTGGGGGCGGCTTCTTGGGGAGATGAAGCATGTACCAGCCCTGCCTTGCAGTCAAGGCCACTTGATCTTGGAGATACTAATATCTGGCCCTTCCCTAATCTTTAAAAAGTGATGGAAACAACATTATAAGCCAATGAACAAATATGTAACAGTTTTGTTAAAATAGTCTCATTAAGCAACCATACTACAACAGTTTCATTTAGGGTTCTTTTAAATGGCATCACGATTTTATAACTGGGATGGCAGAGATTTTTGATCCCCAATCTTCTTTATTTTCCATCTCTTCTTTTATCTCCTTCAATAAGTGGACAAATTCACAGAATCTAGCTGTGCTTCCCCATGTAACATTTGCTGGGACTGTTTTGGTTTCTACACTAGGTTTCCCTTCTGCACGTCAACTAACAGTTTCAATCCTTCTACCCACGTTCCACCTTCTTTCCTCTTCTGCAGATTGTAACAAGATGATTAAGAAGTTAAACTTTATGAATAATTCTATGGATAGCTATCTGCTTTTCCTATCCAAAGTTGAAGGACATCTCCAGAGGAGGATCTTGGAATTTCTTTGTTCTCTATTCTTCTAAGAAGTGTGGAGATACCAAAGACACCCGTCATTTCATCATTGTAGCTATGGAAACCAAACACACTGAAGGCAGATGAGGGGAAGTAAGAGACAACTAGCATGAACTATTCCTGTGAGTGGGTAAGAAATAACGTAGCATTAAAATAGCTCTGCTTCACCTTTACGAGATTTGAATCTACGTTGACTAGAGTAGCGAATGCTCTGCTTAATGACAAACCTTAATGAATAATCATTTCCTTCAAATTAATTTCCTGCCTAAATTGTTCTGTCTAGAATATACTCATTCTCTTGATTACCCTGTCTGGAAAGCTTAGAGGTGTGTTTGCTTCTGTCTTTCTCTCCCTCTATCTAGTCTCTAAGCCTCACCTTCACTTCGGTTTCTTTGATCTACTACAAACAGCTCTTAAGCAGTCTGTCCAATTCATCCTCAACAGCATTCCACAGCAACCCCCTAAGATGCAGCAACAAGCTTGTCTTTCTCCTCAGAAACCACAGGGAATTCCACTGCCCACTGCATCAATTACCAACTCCTCTCCCTGGCATTTGGTCTTCCAACGCATGGCCCCGTGTTAGCTTCCAGTTCCCTTCCATCTACCTCTGCCTCACAATCCGGCAACTCTGAGCTTCTTGGTATTCCTCAGAAGCCCCAGATTTCTTCTGGCTTCTTAACTCCTTCCTAAAGGTAGGAAAAGTTTCCGACTTACCTCACTCTACTAAGAAGCATGGGATACAATGGAGAAAGCAAATACGAATAATTTTTTAATTTGTGGGCATCATGGTCTTTATTACAGCTTTTTAGGATTTTTTTTCCTTTGAGTATTGTCTTTGTTGTACCATGAGCATACTCACACAGACTCCATATAATGCTGCAAGAAGATATGGACCACAAGCTTCTCCTCCAGTTTGTGGCAGTGTGTCAAGCAATGGCTAAATATTCAATAAGTATATCTTAAATAAATTAATAAAATATATAGATCACAACTTCCCATAAAGTTTGAGTTCCATCGCATTGGAAGTGATGAGTATACTGAAAGAACATAACATGGGCCACTGAGTGCTAGTCTCACTCCCTTTATTCCTTTTATTCACAGACTCAACAAATGTTCTCCTCCAGCTACTGAAAACAGAAGAGTGAGCCAGCCAGCGGTGGTGCACACCCTTAATCCCAGCACTCAGGAGGCAGAGGCAGGTGGATCTCCATGAGTTCGAGGCCAGCCTGGTCTACAAAGCTAGTTCTCAGTGCAGCTAGGACTGCGGCACAGAGAAATCAGAAATCCTGTCTTCAAAAGCAAAAGCAACAAAACAAACACACAAAACCCAAAAATAGAGCAGTAAGAAAAGAGAGAACGTGAGCGTTCATCTTATCGCGCCCATATCCTAGCAAAGGGGTGAGTGATCCTCTTTAGATCATCTTGGAATTTTAAAAACAAAATCTTTAAGAAAAGAAGTTAAGACCCAAGACAGATGCACTGGTAGCAACTGAATATCTAGATGAAGCAGAAGCCAGCTGTAGTATCACAGGAAGAAGGTACAAAAGGACTCAAACACCTGAACTTGGGTGACAGCAACATGAGAGACATGTGACTGCAGGTATCAGTGGGACACCTGTCCCGTTGGACCTAAGACATGCAGAAGTAAGGAAATGGCAACGACAAAGTCTCCAGTCCTGTTTCCTCACTGAAGTGCTCCACAGAGTGAAGTTGGGGAAGCTGCTGCGGATGGTGGTCTTAGGGTGTGAGAGGAGCTGTGTCTAACGTTGCTAAGCAGACTACTAAAGGAGCAGGGCAGCATTTAGGTGAAAATGTTTAACTCCTAAGCAAAGTTTGCATTTAGAGTGAAGGCGCAAACAAATCCCAACCGTTATCGACGGTGTTCAGAGACAAAGCACCTGTTGTTCACCTGTGCCAAATCCCTCTAGGAGTCTGGCAGGTAGCAAGATAGTAAGTAATTACTCTGCGTATTTAATTTCTAGGACACAACAAATGCCTAAAAGTTATTCATGAATTGAATTGGTTGATGGTATGATAACTATCACCATGAAATCAAACAGAAAAGCCGCTGAAAGGAGGGACAAGTATAACTTGAGGGATGCTCCAGCAGCATTAAGTTAAACTCAATGTGCATACAATTCCTCCCATCCAGTAAGCATAAAAATGAAAACTCTTGTATTACTTATTATCTTCATGATGGGGACTTAGGTTTTGTCTTGTTTTTAGCCTCTTTGACTTTAATTTTGATTCATAAAAGCTATGCATGTTTATACGATGCTATATGATATTTATGCCTCTGTGGGTATTTTGTTTGTTTAGATGGAGAAGCGGGTGTCATGGCATCCTAGGCAGAACCTTGAAAGAGTTATGCAGGAAAAAAAAAAGACTTAAATTCCTCCTCTTCCTATCTCCACCATTCAGGTAGTAGGATTACAGGTATGCATCACTATGCCTCATTTCCCCTGCCCTCTCATTCCTGGTGTTCACCCACACGTTCTGCTGGCTGCTGTCCTCTTGACATGACTTCCTGTAGGCAGCTTTCTCGGAGCCTCCATAGGCCACTAAGCTCCTGTGCGCACGGCTGGCTGGACTGTCAACTCAAGTCACCCCGTTCAACTGACATGGCCAAAGCTTGCAAATTCCCAAATCACTGTTTGTACTTCACATGTGATGGTGTTTGCCTGGCCTACAGCTCACATGACCGTTCACTTATTTATGTGCAAACTTGCATCACACATAAGTCAAGCATTTAAAAATACTTGAGATAGACTTTCAAGGCAATTAAAAATAAACACGAAAACTGAGAAAGCTATCCTAGACTGTTTACTTTCCAAAGTAAGTACTCAGTGAGTGACGGTGAGGTCATTTATTCCAACATACTGGTTTCTACCTTCTGCCAATATCACCTGCTGGCTAAAGTGCTGTGTGAGACCCCTCCCCGTGTGTGTGTGTCTATGTGTGTGTGTGTCTATGTGTGTGTGTGTCTGTGTCTGTGTGTATGAGTGTATAGTGAACCAAATTCTTTCCCAAGTCTCATGACCTCTCCTCGAATGAATTGTAGTAGTTTTCAATTCACTTCTCTATCTTCTAAAAACTTCTAAATTGAAGAATAAATTGAACAGTGCATGTTCGTAAATAAAAACACAGTTCCATCCATTCTAGAGATATCAGCAGACATATCAACGGTAGAAGGAGAATATTTATAGACCTTCCTGAGACTACAGAAGGGAAACTGGCCAGAGAGAAAGGATACCCTTCAGGTGATGAAGGAGACCAGGGCCTACTGAAGAAGTCATCACACACAACCTAAGGAATTTGCTGTGGGTGCCCGCATGGCACACTGCCACACCACACCAGAATCCAGTCCTCATTTTCCACAGTGACTCATTCTGCTGGAGTCCACTGACAAAGCCACTGCACTGCCCGGGAAACAACATGCCGGCTAGGAGGAAGGGCTGTGCTCCCTCAGCCCCGCAGGGAAATCACTTTTCTCATCCTGAGACATTTCAAGCAAACTCACAATGGTGACATTTGCTGAACAGTGGCTTGAATAAAAGGCTCTCAGTGCACAGGATGGTAACGTGAGGCACAGGCTAACCCCAGGAATGCTCTCTGGGAAGGACTCACAGCCTCTCATTGAAAGAGAGAAAAAAGAAAGCCACAGCAGGAGAACTGGGCCCCAGAGGGTCCTGCTGGCAGTGACAATCCCCAGAACTAAGTGAGATGAGGTAAACACAGGATTGCTTCAAAGATCCTTATACAAAGAAGCTAGCAGAACTCAAGGCGTCTCTAAGCCATTTTTCTTAATTGCCAGGTAAGCTGTGGATATTCTCTGCCTCAAAGAAAAACCAAAGCAAAAATATAACACAAGCCTTTACCTCTTCTGTTCACAATTGGACCCTTTTCCCAGCTCTTTTGTAATTAATTCTTTCAGTACTCCATAAATACCCACTCAGAGTACTCCCCAAACAACTGGGATTGATTGATTTTTTTTCTTCTGCCGAATCACAAGGGGTCAGACTTCCCTTTCCTGGAAGCTCCATCTCCCTTGGAGAACCGAGACCCCTGGGTCCTGTCTAGTTGTTAACAGTGAAACAGTAGCCTTGAGCTGGACCGTTGGTTTTCTTTTGAAAGGTGACCTTCGCTGGATCTAAACAGCGTCTGGACCTTTTGTTCTGTGGACAGTTGCATCTCCATTTCAAGTTATACTTTACAAATTCTTGAGGGGGAAAAAGGGATCTGTGACATTGTCCAGACCAGTCTCTAGAATCTTCTCCATCTGCATTGCTGCCCTAAAAACAACACAAATCCCTTTCTTCAGTCATTGCTTGAGTTACATAACTGCCTTTCATTTGAACTCATTCATCAAATTGGACGGCAATTTGTTGTTTTTTCTTTCTTTCTTTGTTTTTTTTTTTTTTTTTTTTTTTTTTTTTTTTTTTTTTTTTTTTTTTTTTTTTTTTTTTTTTTTAACGATACTTAACGAATTCTTGTCTGGCTCGGGTTATCTTTTAATGAATTCCACTTTCAGAAAAGGCTGTGATCATCGAGCTTGTTTTTTGAAACTACCAACGTAGTTTCCTCTTTCACCCAGAAGTTAGGGTGTGGTTTTATGCAGGAAGAAAAGAAGGGAGGGAAACGCGGGAGGAAACTTAGCAAGAAAAGCCTTGCTGAGTGCATTTGTGATCTGGGAGGGGGTGGGATGTGTTCTGTGGCTCTCAGAAGTTTCTTCCTAAGGAGAACTGACCACATTCTGGTGTCTCCACGACAACAATCAAAAGAGCGGTTATGCTCAGAGTTGGTTTGAAACTTAGGACAATGAGCTTGGCGCTCTCAGAGTTTTGGGTCAATCTCAACTAACGGTTTTTCCTGAACCGCTAGACGATTTCACCCTCAGGGATTCGTGAGTCACCACCATTGACTCAGCGACCACACCCCTGTCCCCTGGGCTTTAGTCAGGAGGCAGTGGATCCTGGCCCTCTGGAGTTGGACTGAGTCCGTTATATCCCGGGATACGACCACCCAAAACAAGCCAGCCCTCTGCAAAGGATCCGAGCGTCTGTCCTTGAGCCTGGCATGGTGGGCTGAGGGCTTCTCCACTACGTGGCCCCAATCTCAGGCTCTCTTTGTTTCTCTCTCCCCGCCTCCCGATCTGCAGGACAGCCTTTGCTTGCTCTTCCTGCTCCTCCACTCACAGGTCTCCCCACCCACGCAGTCCCAGAAGACCGCAGCTCTTCGACCGCGCCACTCCCACCGGCGCGCCTAGACCCACGCCCCTTTGGCGCAGTGCCAGGGACCACTTTGCTCAACTTTCCGGAGCTCCCCTCCCCCCACCCATCCATCCCATCCCGCGATCCCTCCTTTCTTAGAACCCAGGGAGCCGGGAGTTTAGGGTGATCATCTGGAAAGCCCCTGAAAGTCCTAGCCCTGTCCAAAAAGTAACGGGATGTGTCCGATCCCCGCCAGCTCTGAAAGAAGACTCGAGGGACACCCCCTTGCCCCCCTCTTCCCCCTCCCTCCTTCCTCACTTCTCCCCGGGTCCCCATTGGTTGGCGCGCCCAGCGGCTAGGATGGCAGTGGGAGGGGACCCTCTTTCCTAACAGTGTTATAAAAGCAGCGCCCTTGGCGGGGTCCAGTCCTCTGCCACTCTTGCTCCGGACCCCAGAGACAACAGAGCTCCCACGCTTGCAGCCGCAGCAACAGAGTCCACCTTCGCCCTCGAAACCATGTCCACCAGGTCCGTGTCCTCGTCCTCCTACCGCAGGATGTTCGGTGGCCCCGGCACTTCGAGCCGGCCGAGTTCCAACCGGAGCTATGTGACCACGTCCACCCGCACCTACAGCCTGGGCAGCTCGCTGCGCCCCAGTACCAGCCGCAGCCTCTATTCCTCATCCCCTGGTGGCGCCTATGTGACCAGGTCCTCTGCGGTGCGCCTGAGGAGCAGCATGCCCGGTGTGCGGCTGCTGCAGGACTCGGTGGACTTCTCGCTGGCAGACGCCATCAACACCGAGTTCAAGAACACTCGCACCAACGAGAAGGTGGAACTGCAGGAGCTGAATGACCGCTTTGCCAACTACATCGACAAAGTGCGCTTCCTGGAGCAGCAGAACAAAATCCTGCTGGCCGAGCTTGAGCAGCTCAAGGGCCAGGGCAAGTCGCGACTGGGCGACCTGTATGAGGAGGAGATGCGGGAGCTGCGCCGGCAGGTGGACCAGCTCACCAATGACAAGGCCCGTGTTGAGGTGGAGCGTGACAACCTGGCTGAGGACATCATGCGGCTGCGAGAGAAGTAAGGCCTGACCCACGCGAGTAGTGGGGCTGTGGGAGGGAGGGGAGTCCTGGGCTCCGTTAGAGGGCTGCCACGCCCTTGGGGATGTGGCCGGGGCTGTGGTTGTCTGCAGGATAGCAGCAGAGGAAGCGGCCCCGCCCTGAACCTAAACTTTGCAGTGAACATTGCCTTTCGAGCTCCACTAGAGCTCTTCCCCTGGACTTTAAAAAAGTTTGCTAGCATCTTCTGGTGGGCTTTCAGTTACCAGACAGGAGAGGATGGATGTGAAGGATCTGAGACAAAGAGATGGCAGAGGCGACTGGGATGCTGGGACTGGGGTTCCTCTTGCAGGTCTAGGGAATTGCTGCTGTGATTGTCTTTTCAGGCTGTGCCCCAACTCCAGCTAACACCTGCAGAGGGCTGCATACTTGACAAAGTCGCTGTCGCTGGTGTGGGTGGAGGTGTCACAGCTGCTCTGGCCTCGAGGCTTGGTGGCAATGCGGTTGGGTGTGGCCGCACCTCCCCTGGCCATTTCCCTGTTCCACCCTACTAAATGTATTATCGGTTCAGATTGCAGGAGGAGATGCTCCAGAGAGAGGAAGCCGAGAGCACCCTGCAGTCCTTCAGACAGGTTTGTAGACTTTTCACTTGCAGACAGCAGCCCCACCCACCCAAAGCACTGGCAGTTCTAAAAGTTACTTCACCCAGGATTTAAAGTGTGCAAATCTTCACGTCTCCTTGTAAAGCGCCCTGGTGGAAGAAAAGTCCACAGATTGAAAAACTCTATTGTTTAGGCCAGCCATTACAAAACGAAGTTTTTTGCTCTTGGGTTTTTTTTTTTTTTTTTTTTCTTCGTTTCCAGATTTTTCTTCCCCACAAACATTTTTTGAAACACATTGGCATTCTGATTTTTGAACAGTTACAGTTTGATTAGATTGTGGTTTGTGAAAGTCGAGTTGGCTAGCTTTCACAAGGTCACACAAAGCAGAGTTGCACCCTCAAGTTTGAAATGTAGAATACTCTGGAGGATGAGAAAGTTTAGCTGGAATTAAGCCAAGTTCCCTTTCTTCCTTCGAAGTTCAGTACTGCATGAAAGCTAGCCGAAGTGTCGTTGCACAACCATTTTTGTAATCTAACACGGGTTAAAGGAAGCCCTCTGTGCCTGCTGCTGCAGGGTATTAGGAGTTTCTATGGGCTTCACTATGGAATGCAGATACCGACCGTCCTGGTAAATGCGGTGGCTCTGGACGGAAATAATGGGATCCTTTGTGTTCCCAGAGCAGCTTTGCAACAGGCTACATTCTTATTGAATATGTAATGATGTAGCCACAGTTCCAACTGGACACAAGTATTTGCTGACATCCCCTATCTAATGTCTGGCCCGAGCTTGTGAAGTATGTGGCTGGTGTACAAAGTTCCTAAAGCTACAATCCTCCACATTTGGAAAGCTCCCACTTTACGGGCATGTAGACTTATTAGCCCGTTCCACAAATAAAATAAATCCTAGCCTGAAGAGTGGAGTTTTATGTGACGGAGTGATTTTTGTTTGTTTTTGTTCCAAAGTTAGGTGGTTCCTTAGCGTGCCAAAGTGGAAAGATGGCTAGTACCGTCTTGTCCCTGGGAACGCCCATTAGAATCGGTTACAAAGCTCTCCAGACCAATGCTCTAGGGTAGCATTTTGAAAGTGAGAGATATTTGGATACATAGTGGCAGTACAAGAATATGTGGCTCATTTTAGTCACTGAGGGTACATGGTCATCACCCAAGGAATGTTTTCTGCAAAGCATTGGGTTTTTATTTATGGACTTCATTCACTTAAGTAAAAGGTACATTTCATTGGACTTTTTCAAAAAAGGTTAGTTTAACATCATTTATATCTTTTTGAGGACAGTGAAAGGCAAAAATGAATGCTACAACTTCTCAAGGTCTTATTTCATTTTTATTAATTTGCATTTTCTTTGAGGTGATAGCATAACTCATTATTTTAGAACCGTAAAGTTATAAAAACTATGCTGTAAGTACAATTGTTTGCAAGAGAAGGACCATAAGGATCCTGACATTCCCTTCTAGGGAAGCAAATTATCAATAAGCAAGATTGCAGATTCTTTTCTTCTCTCTCTCTCTCTCTCTCTCTCTCTCTCTCTCTCTCTCTCTCTCTCTCTCTCTCTCTCTCTCTCTCTCTCTCGGTTTTTTGAGACAGGGTTTCTCTGTAGCTTTGGATCCTTGGAACCTGTCCTGGAACTAGCTCTTGTAGACCATGGCCTTGAACTCACAGAGATCTTCCTGCCTCTGCCTCCTGAGTGCTGAGATTAAAGGCGTGCGCCACCACTGCCCAGCAAGACCTCTGTAAAGGAGTCTACCTGCACACAGTTTCATTGTGTTTTGCCCTAGCTTCCTAAAATGGCAGCATCACTGAATCCGTAACAATGGCTGAGAAAGATAGAAATACCCTACAGGAGGCATTTCAAAAAAATTCAGAGAAGGCAAAAACCATATATATCAGGATTAAATCTCTTCTTATCCTTCTTGCCTGATGAGCTTGTCTCTGCAAATGCATGACTTGAACGTGATCAACAAATTGCTACTTAATGTGCGTCTAGCCTGGGAACCTGGATGCCAGATAACTGAACACTTGCTCTGGATCCCAAAGATAAGCATCAGAAGGTGTACACAGGGGAAACAAAAAGAGCCTGCATATATGTTAAATCTCTTGAACTCAGTATTTGAGAGATGTTTGTGTGCATATGTTTGTTTGAGCGTGTACCACATTTGTGCAGGTAGCACAAGACCAGCAGAGGGCATCTGATCCCCTGGAGCTGGCTTTAGAAGCCTTTGTGAGCTGCTAGATGTGGGTGCTGGAACCCACGCTCAGATCCTCTGAGAGACCAGCATGCTAACACCTAACAAGTCATCTCCTCAGTTGTCCCACATCACACTTTATTTTTTTTATTTTTTGAAGTTTGCATTCTTATATTAACATGTGCTCAGGCAGACATGGAGTAGTAGAATCGGATCAACTACAATCATCACAAAATTTAAAAAAATTAAGTGCTGCAACACTGATTTTTCAGGCTTAAAATTGATAATGAAATTTTACACATAGAAATGTGGACTCAATAGAGTTCACCATACCATGTCATGTGCACACATATGTATTTATTTTTAAATTATCTACTGGTTACCTTCAATGCAACAGAATGACTTTCAATTCATTTTTATAGCTAAGAATGTGCATTGGAATATGACACTAAATAATTTATAAATTTATCAAGAGCCATGAAATTTTCAGCACCTTTTCTATAGTAAGGCAGATGGGTGTCATGAGTTTTTAAATGAACGAACAAACAAACAAACAAATAAATAAGGGTCTGTAGACATGGGTCAGAGGTCAAGACCACTGGCTACTCTTCTAGAGGACCTGAAGTTCAATTCCCAGCACCCACTGAGTTGCTCCTAACTCCAGTTCCAGGGGACATGAAGCCCTCTTCTGGCTTTCATGGGCACTACACACGTGATGTATTACATATGCGTAGACAAAACACCCATATACATGACATGAAATAAAAAGAGCATTAATATAAGTAGATAAAATAAAGAATAGACTTTAGTGTCCCCACATCATCTTTTCTCTTTTTGAAATAGGATGTTGACAATGCTTCTCTGGCACGTCTTGATCTTGAACGTAAAGTGGAATCCTTGCAAGAAGAGATTGCCTTTTTGAAGAAACTGCATGACGAAGTAAGTGACGTCACTTTCAGCGATCGAGCCAGGCCGAGTTGCACCGGCGTAGTCCGTGTCTGACCCCTCCCTGACTCTTATTTCCTCAGGAGATCCAGGAGCTCCAGGCCCAGATTCAGGAACAGCATGTCCAGATTGATGTGGATGTTTCCAAGCCTGACCTCACCGCTGCCCTGCGAGATGTCCGCCAGCAGTATGAAAGTGTGGCTGCCAAGAACCTCCAGGAGGCAGAGGAATGGTACAAGTCCAAGGTATGAAAGGAGCCGAGTACTGGGGCAATAGAAAAGCCTCTTGCTCGCAAGCGTCTGCCTCCAATTCCATCAAGATCCCCAAGCTTTCCCCAGAAGCTGGCTCTGTTGTTGTCGTGTTCCTGCTGCTCACGATGCTTCCTTTAGTGTGGCAGACACCCTTCCCACTCATTGTCTTTCACTCTGCTTCAGAGAACACCTCACTGCCGAGCTCTTGACCCCCAACACTTGTAAAGAACCGCAGTAGCGCAAATGCTGCTTGGAAACAGCAGCACTATGGCTACTCCTCTCTCCCCTACTTTCCAAACAGACATGTAGACATATCCTAGGAAACACTGAGTCCGACGAAGACGACTCTCCTAAGAGAGTAAAAAATCTTGGGAGTGAGCAGTCGCCATTTCTGATTTCTTCCTGACAGTTTGCTGACCTCTCTGAGGCTGCCAACCGGAACAACGATGCTCTGCGCCAGGCAAAGCAGGAGTCCAATGAGTACCGGAGACAGGTGCAGTCCCTCACCTGCGAGGTGGATGCCCTTAAAGGAACGGTGAGTACCCAGCAGCAAAAGGGAGAGAGTGATGAGCTCAGCTCCGTTCTGTTGAGTAGGTTAAACAGGCACTAATTTCATTAAGACGACTAGTGCATGTGGTTTGTAAATGTTCTGGGGACAGCTGGAGTTGGGAAATCACACCAGAAGCCCTTCTTCCTTCCTGCAGAATGAATCCCTGGAACGCCAGATGCGTGAGATGGAAGAGAATTTCTCCCTTGAAGCTGCTAACTACCAGGACACTATTGGCCGTCTGCAGGATGAGATTCAGAACATGAAGGAAGAGATGGCTCGTCACCTTCGTGAATACCAAGACCTGCTCAATGTTAAGATGGCGCTCGACATTGAGATCGCCACCTACAGGAAACTGCTGGAAGGCGAGGAGAGCAGGTAGAGAAGCCGACTTGCTTGTAGAGGAATTAAATCTACAGTCTCTCTAGGACTATCTCAGTTAACCCCGAGACCATTTCTTCAAGGTAGCTACACTTTTGAGAGATGAGGAACTTGAGGTTCAAGGAGACTAATTTGCTGTGGTCAGAGCTAATTAATAACAGAATCAGGATTTGAACTCACTACCACACCAAAGCCAACACTTTCCCCTCTATAATTCCCTGTGAAGAAAATGCTTGCGGTATTTTAAATGTGCTGATGAGACCAACCAGGGGTAGATGTTTCTGAATCAGATTTCTAACAGCAGCAGACTTTCTAGAGGATGAAAGCAAGAAGTGTGTAAACTTGTTTTGTCTTGTCAAAGTGCTTTGTCTAAAATAAAAATGTTTCTTCTCTTTTTACAGAATTTCTCTGCCTCTTCCAAACTTTTCTTCCCTGAACCTGAGAGGTAAGCATGTCATTTCAAGGTTACAACCAATCCCTCAGAAGCACAACATCCCCTTTTTAGTGATACTGAACAGAATTTCCTATATTAGAGAAAATTCTATGAAATATCCATGATCTAATTTTTTATAAGTATATGCACATGTCACTTTATTTTATCTTTTAAATGATGTAATTACATCATTTCCCCTTTTCTTTCCACCCTCTAAGCCTCCCATGTACTGCCCCTGACACACAGCTGTCTTTTAAGAGCATGGCTTCTTTTTGTTTAATTGCTGTTGTATATACATACATATGTATACACACATATATATGCATATCTAGCTAGTTATGTATTCCTAAATATAGGTATGTATAAATAGCTATGTATTCCTAAATACATACAATGGCTCAGTCCATTAATTTTATTTGTATGTCTATGCTTTCAGTCTTGACCATTTAGTACGGGACCCATTTCCTCTAATATTATAGTTCACATTACTGTCGAAGACCAAGCCCAGGGCCTTGAGCTAGGCAAGGGCTTTCCCACTGAGCTATACTCCTGGCCTAATCCCCTAACTTTCAAACCCAAGTATATTCTTGAATTCTACACATGAAGATTCCAGATTACGCCCTCCCAATGGTATACACAGAGAACTACTGTCTCAGTCTGAGTGAAGGAGGCCTTAGGTACTGTGTATTCAAACAGATAATGCTTGGTAAAATTATGTGTGAGTAGTACTTTAAACGACTGCAAATATAAAGTCATAATGCTTTGCATAAGATGGCTAGTTTTTATTAAAAATTTTAATTTTTACCTTTTTTATTCAGAAACTAATCTGGAGTCGCTCCCTCTGGTGGACACCCACTCAAAAAGAACCCTCCTGATTAAGACGGTTGAAACCAGAGATGGACAGGTTGGTACCTTTTAGATAAAATATGGGAAAGGGAAAAAATAAAAGGATATTTTATAAATATAGAGCCATTTCAAATATGCATTGATCCCCTTTAAGGCAGTAAGCAGATACACCAGACGCAGGCAGCTACCTTGAGAGGTTCTCAGGCCCATGGAAGAATAGGCCCTGATTGTTTGGTCCTTAGACGCAGCAGTAATCTTCCTGCACTCTAAAGTTTGTAATTTGAAATGAGAGTAAAACACCCTTAAGGTACTTTCTAGATGAACTGCATTAAAGGACTTTACCTAACGTCATCAGTGAATATCAGGGATGCTTAGACATTGGGCATACATTTCTCTCTCAGTGACTGTCACCTGTTTATATAGTACAAGGACTTGCATATGGTCAATTAGTGTCTTTTTACCTCTTTATGATAGGAAAGAAATGGTTATAATTAAATATAATTATGAAAGCTCAACTTCTCAAGAGACTATAAAAAGCATTTTTATTTAATACATTTTAATATGTTTTGTTGCTTTTGTGCTTTCTGCTTAGGATTGCTACAGCAAACTTCCTAGACTCAGTTTTCAACTATTCTTTTGTGTGTCAGAACCTTCCATTGGACGATTCTATTACTTGCAGGAGAAAATCTTGCCTATGCATTTCCCTAGAAACCCTTGTTATGAAGAGTCAGCGTAATCCCCCGCCTGCTCAGTAAATGCTGTCTCTTTAGGGCTGTGTCTTCTTACCATGAACTGACTTACTTCTTTTTTGAGCAGGTGATCAATGAAACCTCTCAGCATCATGATGACCTTGAGTAAAAACTGCACGCACTCCGTGCAACAGCGCAGCACCAGCAAGAAGACAGGAATTCGCATCTTAAAGAAACAGCTTCCAAGTGCCTTTGCTGCAGTTTTCCAGGAGCGCAAGATAGATTGGAGATAGAAATAAGCCCCAGTTTCTAACAACTGACACCCTAAAGATTTAGAGGTTTACAACACAATCTAGTTTTCGAAGAAATCTTGTGCTAGAATACTTTTTAAAGTATTTTCAAATATCCTTAAAACTGCTTTTTTTCCCCAGTAAATACCTGATCAACTTGTTACTGCTTCAATAAATCTTCAGAAATACTCTTTTGATGTGTTATTTTATAATACCTAAACAAATCTCTTCAGTTCTATTGGCTAATTTATTGAAATCATACTTAGTTTTCAAGTTATAAACTCATTTATGCTTGCAATACAGGTTTCAAGTTAGCCTTTTAAAAGAGTGATCATTTCAATTGTTTATTGTTTTATTTGGGATGGGTGCATGACTTAGTGGTAAAGGTGTGCTTACATGCACAGGCCCTGGGTTCAGTTTGTAGTGAATGCATGCATGTGTGCACATGCACATACACACATATATAAGCTAAAATTGATTCATAGATACTATATAGTGCTTAGGAAATGGCTCATTTGGTAAAATTCTTGTGGCGGAATTGTGAGGACCTGAGTTTCGACTCCTAGAACCCATGTAAAAGGCAGAACATGATGGTGTGCACCTAATTCCAGCTTGCAGAGGGGAGGGGTGGGGCGGTTGGAGAGAGGGAGCTTGCAGACAGTCGATTAAGACAGTTTGTGAGCTCCAGGTTCAGTGAGAGACCCTTTCCAGAAGTAGAGTATGAGACCTCTGGTCCCCGTCTACACATGTGCACTCACATACATACACACATATCTGAACACATATGCCATGCACACAATAAAATAAAACAGATGCCAGGTAAAAGGCTACCAGTCTGTGATGGCACAACTTACAGCTGTGGACACCACAATATGTCAGAATAAGGGTCATTCAGTAGAAGCTGTACTTTGCAGTATGGTCTCTTCCCAGACGACAGTCATGGTGACACAGGATATGTATGGCCCCTACACAGCCACACAACCACAAGGGGAGACAATCAGCACTCTATGCTGATAATTTAGGATGTGAAGTAGGTATGTTTTCTTAAAGATACTTTCTGCTTGCTATGTTTGGGCTATATGAAGGGCATAACAAAATACAACCCCACTGCATATAGAAGAACACCTGTATAAGTTAATGTGAGCAAAAATGTTGACAGCTCTCTTAAAAATCAGTTATGCTGGATTTGGGTTCAAGTAAGATTTCAATATTGACAGGTAAGCTTCCTAAAATTAAAAATGTAAAGATATATTTTAGCACGTGTTGTACACGAGCAGCAGAAACCCCAGTATGTGAATTAAAATTTCATGCAATGCCTGAGATACAGAGTCACACCCTCCTCTAGTGAGACACAGACTAGCTGCAAGATGGGAGTGCACACTGCAATCCCAGCACTTGGAAGATGGATAAAGGAGGATCAGAAGTTCAAGGACAGCCTCTACTACATCCTGAGTTCAAGTCCGGCATCAACTACATGAGACACTATTTTATAAAGTAATGGAAAAGATGATGTAAAGGAATTCAAGTTTACTTTATAAAACCAAACTATGGTATGCTTTTATGTGTAAGTATATATCTTGTAAGAGCTTCCTACCTATATGTCTACTGAGGTATGTATAAAGATATATCAGACAAAACTTTTTACAACACATCACCGAGACTTTCTCCCCTTTCAGCCAGCTTACTCGTCATTCAAGATCTTAGTAATATAATTCGCCAATAGATTAGTAAATAGACAGAGATACTATAGGTAGTTTTCATATTTGGAGAAAAAAGTCTAATAAAAAGCCTCTATCTTTTCTTCTGAGAAGGTGGGATTATTGTACAGGAGTCACACATTAAGCCATATTAACTTAAAGTGTGCATGGTTTCGAATCCTGGAGTAATAGAGAAGTTGTCTAGACACAAAAAGCTGCCTCTAGGCCATGCTGTAAGAAGAGGCCTTCAGAGGGTGGGTAGAACAGAGAAAAAGAGAGGACAGAAGGTATTGTCCCCAGGGAATAGAGCTATTGACAGTGTGTGCTCTGGAGCAGCCCTCCTGTGCTTCTCTAAATTCAAAATTCCTATTATTCTGTGATTATCCACACCCTTAAGGACTAATAAGCAGGCACTAAATGTGACTTCTTTGTAGCCACCTCCCTTTGGAGTCAAGGGAAGTCGCTCAAAACCTTGCTTACAGCTTGTGACAGCAGCTGTGATGTATTTCATGTCACAAAGACTGCACGAGTAGAGGAGGCATGGCCTCTGAAATCTCAGTTTTAAGTCTGCTGGATCGCAATTTGTGTGTCTGTGTTTCTGTGAATGCATATGTCTCTGTGAATTTTTACATCTGAGTGTATATGTGTGAGTGTGTAATGGAGGATTCTCATTGGCTAATAAACAAACTGCCTTGGTTTTTTAATAGGGCAAAATTTAGATAGGTGGAGTAGACAGAACAGGAAAAAGGAAGCGAGGTAGATGGCTCAGACAGTTGCCCTGCCTCTCCTCTCTGGGGCAGACTGCCGTGCCTCTCCTCAGGGAGATAGATGCGATGAAGCCAGCCATCAGGTCAGACATGCTGAATCTTTCCCGGTAAGACACCATTCATGGTGTTACACAGATTATTAGATATGGGTTAGTCAAGATGTGAATAAGAGGCTGAAAATAATGGGCCAGGCAGTGTTTAAAAGAATACAGTTTCCATGTAATTATTTCAGGGCATAAGCTAGCCGGTGGCCAGGAACCGGGCAGGATGAAAAGCAGGCCTGCCCGCAGTGCCTCACTACAGAAGGAATGCAGTCTGCTCAGCTCCACACTACAAGTGTGTCATGTGTGTTTGTGTGTATTTGCATGTGTCTCTATGTGTGCCTCTGTGTGTTTGTGTGTGGAGCTCTGTTTTTATATTATGTTTGCTTGTGTGTGTATGTGTGTGTGTGTCTGTGTGCCTATGCCTTCCCAGAACTGAAATTACAAGTGAGTCACCACATTCAGTTGGTGTTTTGAATTTTTTGTTTATTTATTCGTTTTTCCCCCACAGACAGGGTTTCCCTCTGCAGCCCAGAACTCATCATGTAGAACAACAGGCTTTTGAGCTCACAGTTGCCTGTCTGCTTCTCTTCCTAAGTACTGGGATTAAAGCCATGAGCTACCACACCAATACACATGTTTTTTTTTTAATGTGTCAATGAAATTCTTCATGCTCACAAGGCAAGCATTTCACCAACTGAACTGCATGCCCTACCCTTAGAACAGCTATTGAAAGCGCTTCTGCTCTAACCTGCAAACCTTCTATCTTAGATAAAAGATGATATCTGGTCATTATGTCTCTAGAATAATCTAACTGGAAAAAGACCATGAATGTGCCTGGCTCTCTAACACCCAGTATCACAGCTGCTGGATCAAACTATGATTGCAGAGACTAGGGAAATACTCCGGTGTTTAGGCCCCTAGAGAGTGTTACGTCTGGCAAGGGAGTCCGTACTTATATTCTCAGAGTCGGGGAGACTGCTGCAATTTTGAAGCAAGCTTCAGAAAAAAGTAAAAACGAGCTCTGTGAGTGCCCCAGATCCACACAGACCCACTTCTTAATGGTAAGCAATAAATATAATATTAAGTTATTATATATGATAACAGTAACTTTTCTGTCAATGGGCTCATAATGATTTAATTGTATCAACAGGATTGGGAAAATAAATAAATATAATTAAGCCACATTTTCTGTCCTCTATTCATTTTGAAATGTTCTCAGTGTCCTGATCCTATTTTCCCCACCCCGTCTCTCCTTTCGAACTCACCTTTGGCTGATGAGACTTGACCTCTGTCCGCCACATATTTATTTTCTTCACATATATGGTCTTTTGGCGTTTAGTCACTTTAAAGTCACATATTCCCAGAGGGTGAGGAGGACAATAAGGAGTGCTGCCAATACCCATTGAGACTAATAGCTCCCAGCCTGCAAAGCCCCTGACAGCTCTGTCGAAAATCACATCCGAGAAACTTAGGTGTTGGGGGTTGGATCATCTCCCTTATCTGTGACTGTCAGAAATTAGACCTTAATGGAAGGCACCCTAGGAACCCAGCTCACAGGAATTCAAATCTCATTACGTCTTCTTTTACTTTTATCTTTAATTATACTGTTAGCATTTTCCTTATCTTCAACTTCGAAAAACTAATAAAAGGGAACTATGTTCTCACAACCTAAGGTGAAAGCAGAGATTAATGTTTGGTTCTTTTATGTATAATATTAATACAAGATTAAAGGAGATGATTTTTTTAAGTAGCTGATGGGGAGAAAGAATGGTGACATAAAGTATAGGTCTGAACAATTTACCAGGAGCGTTGAGGAAGCCAGGAGAACAATATGGATATGATATCTCTTCTCTCATAGCAGTGACAGATGAAAGAGGCTACTGGCCAGGCAAGTGCATTCGGCTTTCAACACACAGCAGTCGTCTGCCTTGCCTTGATCAGCCTTTAACATGGACACCAAGAGCCCCAAATCTCTTTTCTGCGGGCTATAGAGTGGCAGGAGTAACGCTTAGAGAAGTGGAGAGAGGCGTCAGCTTCTAGTCTAACGGTTGTCTGAGTGTGTGCTTTCCCATAAAACACAGTGAAACCCACTTCCCAAGTCTTTGGGAGGTTGTTTTGGCCAGGAGGGCAGAGCCTGACTCAATGAGAGAATTCAAGTATTTACCAAACAGGTCTTGGGGAGTTTATTTGCCACTCTGTCTGGCAGGACAGGGCAAGAAGTCACCATCTACAAACCAGGACACAGGTTCTTCCCAGACCCAAAATCTGCTGCCACCTTGATCATAGATTTCCATCCTATGGCACAGTGAGCAATGGGTTTCTAAGTTACTCAATGTAACTATATGTTACATCAACCCAAACGGGATTGTGACAATTCTGTCCCTAAGGAGCCTCCACAGGCTTCCTGAAACAAGCAAGGAAGGTCCCCAAGCAGGCTGGTCTCTCTAACTTGTTATTGCAGATAAATAAAAGGTCTCTATTGCTCTGTACATCTGTTATAACACAACAGCACAGACAGGGTGGTTTAAAAAAACATACATTGTTGTAAATAAGCTCTGGAGATAAGGGAGTCAAGGTTAAGGTGCAGGCAGGAAGACACAGTAAACCTGAACAATGTTATTACAATTGATTCTGTAATTGAATTTTCATTGGGAAACAATAGCAAGAAAAGATGGTCTAGCGGGGGAGTTCTACCAAACCATTTAATATTTGAATGTGAAATCATCATAAATGACTTCTTAATTATAAAAGATCATTATGTAGATGTTGCCATATATTTATGTTGCTATGCTACTCAAGACTGAGTAACTTAAAAACAAACAAACAAACAGAAGTTTCCAGAGACTAAGAATCAAGGTTATAGCAAACTTGGTGTCTGCTAAGAGTCTAGTCTCTGCCTCCGAAATGGTGACTTGTTATTGCATCTTCTGGAGGGAACAGAAACCATGTCCTCAGATGGTACAAGGAATAAATGGAACGAGAAGGAATGAACTCTTCCTGAAGCCCTTTTATGCAAGTGGAGACACATTCTCCTCCTAAAAGACACACTTCCTAACACTAATGCGTAGGGAAGTTTGCAGTGTGATCTGTGAAGGGATCACAAACAAAAGCATGGCTTCACACCCCAAACTGGGATGGAATGGGAGATATACACTGTACTGCCACTTTAGACATTGATGCAGAAGCACATAATGTAATTCAAAACTGAACATCCAAACTGTGATGACCAAAGTTCTGCAAAAGGCGAGGGTTGGATTAGACAGGGCAGGTGCCTTGTGGTGAGGTATGAACGGGAAGATGCAAGAAAGGACAGGTGAGGTTAGTCATGAACATGTATTACAGGTCTGACAAGAGAAAAGGGAAGGAGGAAAAGACTGAATAAGAGCTGCTTCAGTAGAGTACTACTCAGCGGTAAAAAAAAAAAAAGACATCTTGAATTTTGCAGGCAAATGGATGGAATTAGAAAACACCATCCTGAGTGAGGTAACCCAGACCCCAAAAAACAAATATGGTATGTACTCACTCATCAGGGGATACTTGTCATAAACAAAGGGCAATGAGCCTATAGCTCAGGATCCTAGAGAATCTAAGTAATAAGGTGAACCCAAAGAAAAACATATGGAGACCCACCTGTAAATTGGAATCAGACAAAAATTTGGGAGCAGGGGGGCTGGGGTGGAGGAGAACTTGAGGGAATGGGATAGTCAAGATGGAGGAAGGACAGATATGAGAGCAAGGAAAGAGATATCTTGATTGAGGGAGCCATTATGGAGTTAGCAAGAAACCTGGCTCTAGAAAAATACCCAAGAACCCACAGGGATGAACCCAGCTGAGACCCTAAGCAATAGAGGAGAGGGTGTCTGAACTGATCTTACCCTGTAGTCAGACTGATGATTAACTTAAATATCACCATAGAACCTTCCTCCAACAGATGGGGAGCAGAGGCAATGACCCACATTGCAGCACTGGACTGAGCTCCCAAGATCCAGTTGAAGAGTGGAAGGAGTGAGAGTTTGAGCAAGGAATTCAAGACCATGAAGGGGTCATCCACTGAGACAGTTTGCTTGAGCTAATGGTAGCTCACCAGCTCCAACTGGACTGGGAGTGAACGAGCATGGGAACAACCAAGTCACTCTGAAGGGGGTTGATAGCTCAGGCAGACTGAAGGGCCACTGCTAGTGACACTAGGATGTGTCTCTACTGCATATACCGGCTTCATGGGACCCTATTCTCTTTGGATGTAAACTTTGCTCAACCTAGATGTAGTAGGGAAGGCCTTGAACTTTCCACAGGGCGGGGTGCTTAGCACTCCCTTAAGGTTGGAGGGGTGGGAGGAAGGTCTGTGGAGGGAGAGGGAGGGGACTCGGAGGAGGGGAGGGAGTGGGAATTTGGATTGGTATTTTTTAAGCAATAAAAAAGGAAAAATAAATAAATTTTTTAAAAAGCTGTGTCAGACAGAAGAGAGAGGGTTCCAGCCAAGTCACGGAGGGATCCTCAGGCCACTGCACAATGGAGTGGCCTAAAAGCCATGGGCCAGGACCACTGTCTTCACCATATGCATGCACTCATTGGGAACAGCTGAGGGGAAGTGGGTCCTGATCCACATTGCTGGCAGGTGCAATCATCAGTCAATTATGCTCCTGAAGCAGATGTTAGTGACATATTTTCCTGTCACTACACAAGCATGACAATAGAATGTTTTAAATATTTATATATACCTTACTTTATGCTAAAATTATTTATGTTCTGGGTATGTCTCAGACATGCAAGATTAATTAGAAGCTAATATTTAAAAGGCTAAGGGGAAAATGAAATATATATATATATATATATATATATATTCTTAGACTAGGAATATAAGAAATTTTCTTAACTTTATGTCAGGAAACTGTAACCCATCAAGAGCAAGGCCAGGTATGGTGGTCCACACCTGGATTCCAGAACTTAGAAACCTAAGACAGAGATTGTTCGTTGGTTGCCGGTTTGTCTTAATTGGTCCTATAAGGCCAAATAGAGCAAGAATAGAATAGCTACTATCTTCACTCCAAACCATACTGCACTAGAGGAAAATAAATTAAGTCAAAATAAAGAAAAAAATTAAAATCATGATTTGTAAATTATATTATTGATTGCTTGGTAAATCTGAAACAATATACAAAGTCTGTATTAGACAAATCAAAATGTGCAGAGAAGATATGTCATTCAAGATGGGATAAGGTGATGTAGCATTAGCTGGAGATACCAAGGCAAGAGTCCTGCTAAGAGGCATTACCACATATTGACCCAGAAACCAACAGCAAGGGTATAAAGTAGAATACCCCAAAACCACATATACAAAAACTCTATTTCTGATGGTTTTCTGTAACAGAGCCCCGATTTCTTCCTGGCTACTTTCACCCTAAACTTGAAGTGATATGCAGCACTTACCTCCTTAAGGAAACCACATCACTGTGGGGTGGCTTTAATGTCTACTACAAGCTTTCCAAAATTTTATCAATACATAATTTCCATATCTAAGTGTTCGTTTTCAACAAATTTTATTTTATATCAATAATCTAAAGTTAATTCTGGGAATTCTGCCTTAAAAGTCTTTCCATTCCCATTCATTGACTTGCCCCTTGTCACAATCCAGTCCACGTTTCAATTTCAGCATAACACAGGAGCTCGAGTTGTATAATCCAATGTGGCTAAGGTCATGAGCATAGTTGGGTAATTGAACATCCTCTCCGCCACCTCCAGATAAGCTCTTTTCCCCTCTGTGATTCATCGATCATAATTTGGTTTACTGTGAGAATCAAAGGAGTGGATAGATTGGAGCTGTCGGCGGGTAGTGGATAGGATGAGCTGCCTGAGAAACAATGTAATCTGCTTTAGGCAGAATCCAACTCAAAATGTCTCTCCCTGTGGGCTTTGGGGAAACAGGCAGTTTCTGTTTCAATAGCTTCAGCAAGTCCTTCTCCATGTTCTCAGTGGTCACCTTTCCAGCCCAGCAGTTACATTTGTGTTCTTTTGTTTTCAAACTGCAGTGCACAGAGGAAGTAGGATTGTCATGCATATAATTCTAGAGTGTTCTAGTCGAGCATTGGATACAGTCAAATAAACAGAAAGCACGACAGCATATATATCTATATGCAGGCATGAATATATATGCACACATATATGAAGATGATGTCATGAAAGCTATTACTCTGTATTCTCACTTAAGTCAAATAGGAAAGAAAAGAGAAAGAATTCAATGCAGTCAAGTCTATGCCTGGACCTAGGGTAATGATATTCCTCAACTCTAAGTGCACTTGACAATCTTATATTGATGAGATTTGATTTTCTCAGCTAAAATCAACAACAAAAATGAGATATTTGTGGTGAACACATGAGAATGCTTTATGGGGAAGACTACAAGATGATTGACTCCAAAGCAACTCAATACCCACAAACCTGGATAAGTGAATCTTCATTTTAATAGGTCTTGGCAATGAAGCAAGCTGGATGTAACCCGAACACTAGGAATTCAAATACTAGAGTTTTAGAAGTACTCAAAAAATATGTTGTAGCTATGTTCTTGCCAAGGATGCATTGTGTGGGCCAAAAGCTTCAGAAAGTGGTCAGCATTCAACCAGCTGCCTAGAAAACATAGAACATTAGTATCCCTAGTTGTACACATGATAGGGCCAGTGGGCAAAAGAGCTTCTTGACAATACTCTCTAGGAAATAAATGTTTATGTTGTTGGCTCCAGGGCTCAATCCTGTCACCATGGCCACTCTATTTATATGGTCATCTTTCTCGTTCCAAGATGGTCTATCATGGTGGCTAGCTAGTGCCAATTGGCTGAGTTATCCATTACACCTGGCATTTCAACTTTTCTGTGATGAGATGCTCTCTGGAAGGTATTGTCATACAATAAATCTTGCGTGCATCTCTTATATGGCCATATACAAGCCTCTGCCTAATCTTGTTTATATTTAATAATCTGGTCCACTATTTTTAGGTTCTTTACCAGCTAGCCATGCTATTGGCCTTAGCCGAGTAATCTCTATGTAATCTGACCTTGGGCAACTTCTTTATCTATGGCAGTTACTGCAGGTGCTAACTGATCTAACTGATCAGTGGGATAGTCTCCATTATTTTTGAACACCACCGTAAATGTGGGAGCAAGGAAGCCACAATGTAGTTTTATGTCATATGCATAAACTGAATCAGCCTGTACATAAACCAAGCTTACTTTTCTCCTTGTATAGCTGCTTGTATGACATCACTTGCCATGTGTCCCAGGTGTCAGCTGTAGAAGGAGTAACTTGATGATGTTAGCTGCTCTTATACCGTCAAGTCAATTGGACTTGATGGCTAATGCATCAGACAGCTTGTTGTGACCTGCTGTGGAGCTCTCTTCTATTCTGAACTGTATAGAAGGCAGCCTTCTGTAATAGTCCCTGGCCTAAGGATCAGGGCAGTATACCTGTGCAGAATATGTTATTCCATTTCCTAAAGAGGTTTAATCAGCTGTGCTACTTGAGCCTGAGTAACGTGGGCCCATTTCCACCTTGTCTGATGGTCAGAGAGTTTGGAGGTTACTCAAATGATTAACAAGCATAGTTGCACATTCCCACTCAGGAGGTGATTGCTTGGTTCTTTTAACATTTAGATAGCTCCATTCAATTCTGACAGATGGTCAGGATATGCAAACATATTTCTGCTCCTTCTTTTATAACTATGAGGTCACCTGGGGAGGGGCAGTCTTCAAATACTGTGATCTAGAGCATCTTAGCTACTAACAACAGAATACTAATGATTTGATATCTCAGAGTGATAAAAGATTGACTGAGTTATCCTTTGTATCATGTTAATAAAATTTTTTGTTATTCCCCCCATTTACGTTGGTATAAAAGCTGTGGAAAAATAAATGTGGGTAATTTCAGTTATCACTGGAATACCTTCCCACTATTATTCTGTTTCCTGTCTTATTATTTTTATGCATCTTTATATTCTTTACTTATATTTCTAAAATTCCCACACCCCTACTGTAATGGTCTGTCCTGTCCCTTAAAGAGACAAGCCCTGCCCACCCGCTCCCCTGTGCACCCCTGAGGCAGACAGATCTTCCTTCCTGCCTGAAGCCCAAGTCTTTCCCTTTCTGTCTCTCTCCCAAAGAGGCAAGTTCTGTCTCTCTCCCTTCTCCCCACTTCTTCCCTTCCCGTCTCTCTGTTTCTCTTCATCTCTCTCTGCTCGTCTCCCTTCTCCTCTTCCCCCTTTCCCTTTCCCCTCCATAACCCACTAAATAAATACCCACTTTCTCTGCATGGCTTGCCTATCCATGCCTCTGTCTCTCACCTTTCTGGGACCCACCTGGCTGCCTTCGTCTCTGCCATGGTCTCTGAACCGCTGCCCATTGCCTATTGCCTGTTGTCACTCGGGGAACGGGAGCATGGTCTCATGGCCCACTGTGCACAGCCACCACTCCGGGACAGTGCAGCATTTTTATTTAAACCATAACACCTATCCTCGTGAAAAAAACATTTTTGTTGAGGCCAGTCCTTGACAAGAAAGGATGCCTGAAAGGAAAACAACTGCGTTTTGCTTTAAAAGGGCACCAGGCGTGCCAAGACCACTGGATCCCTAGTACTTTACAAAGTGGAATGTCCCTGAGTGTTCACACAATCTGTCAGTTTTCCAGCACTGTAACAAAATATTTGAGGAAAAGATTTGTTTCAGCACAAGGTTTCAGAAACATGTATCTGAGGCTTCTTAACTGGTCTCACAAACAATTGTTCCCCTTAAGTTGCAGAATGCCCAAGGATCTAACAGCTGTTCAGCTCACAAGGCTAGATGTCTCAGCTGGTCTTCAGAATACGTCAGAATCCCAGAGAAGTAGGCTTTCATGCCAGTGAAGGTATGAATGTATTTGCCAGTGACAGCAAGCAGGC
Source organism: Arvicola amphibius (assembly GCF_903992535.2). NCBI lineage: Eukaryota > Metazoa > Chordata > Mammalia > Rodentia > Cricetidae > Arvicola > Arvicola amphibius. Next base: position 98,181,971 of record NC_052052.2, on the reverse strand, counting down.
AAAGAGAACAAGCTTCCTTCTTCCATGGCTTTTATAAATCATCCAGCAGAAGGGGTGGTCCAGATTAAAGGTGGATCTTCCCACCTCAAAAGATCTGGATTAGAAGTGGTTAAGCCCTCAGATTTGTGCCCAGCCATTTGGGTTTTAGCTAATTCCAGGTGTAGTCAGGTTGATAAGCAAGAATAACCAGCAAAGGCTTTTGGTCATGTAATATAATCATAACTAATCTGAGAACTATGAGCATAGACTCTTCTTAATCTTTCTCTCTCTTTGCAAAGATCTTAAACACCCACTGTGGTTTAAAGCTTTCCCTCACCTGCTCTTCCTCAGCTCCATTCTCTGTCATTGGCACTTTATTTAATAAATCTTCTGCCTTTTATTGATTAAGGTTGTTATGCAACAGTTTCATACATGTAGAGCATTCCACCCTGTCTTGGTTGGCTCACATTTTGGTCAACTCATCTTTTTCCATGCTCACCAATCTTTTCCATAGAAGCATGACGTTTTGATTTTGTTTTTTCTTTTTGTTGTTTGTCCCATTTAATTTAACCAGGGCTATCTGCATGAGCACTGGATTGGAACCCTCCACTGGAGCCTGAACACTCATCACTGGCTGTGAAACTGAAGGCAAGGCATCCCCTCTTCCTGAATCTATCAGTAGCAAACAATTCATCAGTATTCCTGTGTGCCTGGGGAGTTTCTCTTTGTAACTCTCCTGGCTGTCATGGAACTCACTTTGTAGACCAGGCTAGTCTCGAACTCATAAAGATCCACATGCCTCTGCTTCAGAGTGCTGGGATTAAAGGCATGCTCACCACTGCCCCTGTGACCTGTTAAACAGCAAATCCTTTTATACAACAAGTTCAATTTTTAATCATTAGAAGACCTAAAAGCCACCATTGGAGCAGTAGCGGTGGAGCACAGCGGTAAGGTGAGGTTGCAGACTGAAGCTGATGCCAGGCGAGGCGGACTGACCGTTGGGTTTGTTTACTACCCTGAGACTGGTGCCATCTGGAAAACTCTTAAAATCCAGGGAGCCACCAAGCTGATAATGGGTGCAAGGGTGGAAGGACGTTAAAAGGGGGTTGAGTCACAGGAAGCTTTGGCGATCAGCCATACCCTGACTTCTTTAGGGACAAAATATAGAGACTGTCGTCAACGGTGCTTCTAATAATGACAGGCAGGAACGGAGCAGGAAAAGGCTGGCAGCAATCATGGAATGAAAACGTGTCTAGCTTTTGCTTATGTCTTACACTTGAGCTGATTGTCAGGATCAAGACCCAGCAGGGTACATACAGGGAAAGACTTCCACTGTTTGAACACTGGACTCTGAGCTCCAAGTCCTTCCTCCAAAGTGACCTAGTGCTGGGAACCATTTCCTTAAGTAACTGTGTACTTAAAATGGGTCCTTAAGTCTTCTAGTGACTTTTAGACACCAGATCTTTCAATTCTCATTTTTCAGGCTGTGCCTCTAAGGAAAAAAAAATCCTTTAGCCTTTAATCCTTCTGATTGCATCTCTTAACTTCCTAAAGCCCCAAAGTTTCAAAATTGTCATTTTCTTTTAAAAAAAAAAACTTAAGTAAAATCTAATTCCATCATTTCCCGTAGCTCTCCTCTGTCCTGCCCTCCATGTTAGCCTCTGTACTTCCCAAGTTCACAGCTCTCCTCTTCTTTAACCATTGCTATCAAATTAACTTTTTTTTTTTAAATGCTATCTCATCCAAGTGACTTTTCTTGACCTCATTACTTTCTGTTCCTTTATTCAATTGTGTTTTTCACTAAGATGGTTTTTCTGTAACACACTCATGCCAACCTGTTATTGCACACTTATGTATTTGACCACTTGACGGTTTTCTGTGGCCTCACTGGAGTGTAATGGCATGCATTCAGAAGCCTACTTTATCTGGTTCACGGGCATATTTTCAAAATTCCATAAATACTGCCTGGTAGTACATGCTTATAAAAATTTATTAAATAAAGAAAAAAATTCACTCTAAGGCAGGCCATATATTTATACTCTAAAGAAAATTCTTGAAGCAAAAACAGGGGCTAGAGAAAAGCTGCCCTGTGAATCCCACACACTTATTCATCAGCTGGGCATTATAATCCTCACGTTATAGCTGAGAGAACTAAGGCTTACACAAGTTAAGGAATATTGACAGGGCTGTCTGGGTAGTAAATCAGGAAATTGGGATACGAATCCACTTTCAAAGTGTGTTGTTTCAACTGTCATAAAAGTCTAACTGAAAAAGCAAAAACAAAATACAACTCAAAAACCCTGTACCTTGTAACCTTGTAATTCTGAGGAAGAGCACACGGTTCAATTTTCAGACATTTTGAGGATAATGACTCTTGCCATCACTCTGCATAATTGCTAACTTACAAAGCAGACCTTGGGAGGAATCCTGAAGCAGGTCTGTCTTCCTGGCTTCCAGAAATCTCAACAGTCTTTTGTGATGTGAGTGAAACTGTTTGCTAATCTGGCCTCGGGAGGACTTCAACATTCCTCAAAGAATATCGGAAATCTGGAGAGCCATTAAGTCCTTACCAATGCCAAGTGGAGTGCTGCAGTGTGTTTTTCTGGTGTTTTAACCTGTCTAGCATCTAATGACTCAGAAAATATTTCTCCTATTTAATCCCTTTCAGTATTTTTCCCTTACAGAGCAGCCTCTAATAATCTCCCTTGTCAGGGACACGAGCCTCTACAGGCGCCTGTCAAATGATTTTATGTGGTTAATCTAAAGCACAGATTAAGGGGGGGAGGACAGTGTTAGAGAGAACAGAGTCATTCTGGAAAGCAAACAAGAAAAGCCCTCAGCTGGGGAAATGTAAGTGGTATTAGCACACCTAGCGCCAGGAGGGCCATGAAGAAGCCACACAGATAAAAGGCCAGTGTCTAAAATCAAATGCATGTCAACTTAAATCCTAGTCTTTGCTTAACCCAATCAATTCAGCCTTGTCTTATACATTTACTGATGCTCTGAGACAGGACCCACAACATTTTAGCATGTAGAATACCATTTGAGAAATAAAGACAGCCTTTGGGGAAAACAAAGGTTTCACCCCAGGTAACTCTGAAGACCCAAAAGCCGCCAGTGTGTGTTTTGTGGATTGATGACTCACTCCATAGTCCTTCCTTTTAGACTAGCATGCATGTGTGTGTATATATGTGTATGTTCATGTGTATGGTTTATATGTGTATATGTATGTTTATGGTTTGGGTATATGATGCATGCATGTGCATGCATATGTGTGAACATGTATATATGAGTATGTGTATACATGTGTGTATATGTGGAGTACATGCATGTTTTTATGGTTTGTATGTTTATGGTGTGTGTATGTGTGCACGTGTATATGTGTATGATGCATGAATATATATGTATGTGTGCGTATGTGTATGGGAGTGTATTGCATATGTGCATGTGAGTGTGTTGTATGTATGTGTGTAGGTCAGAGGTCAACTTCAGATGCCATTTTTCAGGAGCTGTCTACCTTTACTTTTGAGATAGGAGTCTCTTACTAGGCCATGGGGCTCATTGATTAGGCTGACTGACCAATGAGTCTCAGGGACCCTCTCCATGAAAAGGATTTCTTTGGGATCTCTAACACCACTGATGATGTTCGCCTGAGAAGATTCTTCCAAAAAAGTAAAAATGTTGAAGAAACCACTACCCATTCTTCAGATATAATTGATCTTATGACAAAGAATGGCCTGGCCTTTGTAGTGTTCAAAGAAATACTGACATCTACTGGTAGTTCCAGAAATCACAAGCCCTTTCCAAGGGCCATTGTTAACCCAGGTCATTGGGATTAAAACACAATGAATATAACTCAGCCTTCCTGAGGACCCAGAGTGAGACACAATCATTCAGATTTTCTCTGTGCGTCTCTATTATTTATTAGAGATGGAAAGTTGTAGACTCAGTTGCTAAAATATTTAGCAACAGAAGCAACTATCCTGGGAAGAGTAGAAAAACGAAATCATTCCATTTTCTTCCTGAAAACAGACCTTGTCAAGATCAACACTGCAAAAACACATAAAGAAGAAGAACCCACACCAATCAGTCAGAAGATCGAATTGTGCCCTGTGAACTGAAGGTCCCAGGATAGAAGGCCACATTTATGTCGAAGGTTCTACAAAGCTGACTGACAGATAAGAGCTTTGTGAGTGTAGTGAATTGGAATGTTAAAACTCTAAAACCAAAGTAACACTGGGCAGTCTTTAGTCCATTGCCCCCCTCCTTGTCTGAGCCAGCATCTTTGTGAGCATCACATGGAAACCTCTAGAATGTTTAACTTAGCAGGCTACTGGCTTCCACTAGACTCTAAGGTAGGAAGGTCATGCATCAGATAGCATCTAAAAATCATAGCAGAATTCTCTCCATTTTGCTGCAACTCATCCCACCTGAGGTCACCACCAATTTCTTTACTAAATGCCTTTACTTGTGACTTTTGAGGTTTTTGTTCTACTAAAAGCCTGTGGGATGACCTCATTCGGGGCAGCCGAGGCCATGGTCACTCATGGTCAGCTCAGAATGAACTCTTCTCTTCCCTTTGAAGTGAGACCTGTGATTTGCAGAAACCTCTCTCTGTTGGCTTTGACATTTCTGCCAAATGACGTCATCTCTCTAAAGTGCTGTCTTTTTATCTGAAAAGGGGTTTAAGGGTATCTATCATGGACAGCTCTAATGGTAATTAGAGATGATTAGCAGAATGCCTCGGGCACATTAAATGCTCAGTAGTGGAAGCTGCTATTACATTGAAAGGATAAGAACATTCTGGACTCATTTCATCTTCACTGACTAAGCTACACTTTAAGGGGGCGTTTCTTGAACTCTAACCCATGCACAAATCTCCAGATAATCTTGTTACTAGGAAGGTTCTGGTTCATCCAGGCAAGAGGCAGAGCCAGGGCCTGAGATAGAGCCAGCCCTGCCAGCTCCCTAGTGCTGCTGCTTGCTACTGTTTTGGTTCTCTGGCTAAGCCCAAGGAATCCATGGGGTCTAACCCCCTCTAGTAGTCAGGTGATTCAAGATGTCATTTAATGATTGCTTTCTTTTGCGAATTTTTAAAATGAAATCCAGCAGGTCTGAAAACATCATTGCTTAAGCAATAACTACATGAGGAGCCAAGCACAGCCACACATACCTGTAAGCCCAGCAACTAGGATTTCACCTAAGACAGCTCACCCCCAGCCTGAGCTCACCCCCAGCCTGAGCAGCATAGTGAGAAAACTTCTGAGAGAGGCTGAGAATGCTGTGAAAATGGCTCCATGCGTACTTGTTATGCAAGCATGAGGTCCTTAGAGTTCAGATCCCTAATACCCATGTAAAAATCATGGTAGTGCCTGCCTTTAACCCCAACACTGGCAGTGGTGGAGACAAGAGGATCGATCCCTGGGGACAACTGCCCAGACAGCCTAGCCTGAACAGTAAGTTTCAGGTTCTGTGAGAGAACCTGTCTCATAAAAAGGTAGCAAAGCAATTGAGACAGACATCCAAATGTCAACTTCCTCCCTCAGCACATCCCCACAGACATGTGTAAACACGCACACACACACACCACATACACACACTCATAAAAGGAAACCAAAAAGAAAGAAAAAAAGAAAGAAGAGGAAGGAAGGATGGCAAGCTGTAAGGAAAATGAATTTTCCAAATTTGAAAAATTCATTTTCATTCCTTATTAATTCATGGATTATACTTATCATGAGAGGAGTTTGGGCTCTAGTCAGAAAGGCCCTGTAAGAGGCATTTGGTAAGTTAAAACTTGACAGCAAATTTGTTCTGCTTCCCCTTTAAGCTGCAGAATCCAACAGTTATTAACAATTAAGGCTACAGGTTTTGGGTTATTTCTTTTTAGGTTGTTGGTCAGTGTAGTGTCATGGGTGCCTCTGAAATTATAGGCTACCACTACTGCTTTTAGTTACTCCCCAGAACTTGAAGTTAAGATTTTATTACAAAAAAAAAAAAAAGATAAGACATGGAGACATTAAGCTTGCGTCAACCTGGAATCTTCATTCCTACTGGCTCTCTTCCATAGTACTGGAAGGTTCTATGCATCCTGCCAAGGGAGAAAAGTCCTCAAAAATCTTACCAAGCTCTGAACTCTGGAAGCTATAATAATGACTGTCCTAGAAAGATATGCCCACTAACGCAATAGTGGAACAAACATACGGGAGCAACCAATCACTTTCTGATTGGATTAAGAGCCTGTTTCACAAGGTGGAATTCATGTCTCCTACTGTTACTGAGGCTGAGTAAATCATAGGCCCTAAGGGAGAGCCTAGTACTGCTATTCTGCTGAGTAGACACAGTAATAAACTCCCTCCTAAGCTTTTATGTCCTTGTACAATAGATTAGTGCATCTATCAACCCTTATGAGAGAAGCTTCTTTTTTTTTTCCCCAGTAGATGGTAGCTAATAAAGCAACTCACAATTACTCCATATAAATAAAGTAAGAGACAATGGAATTCTTGACTCCAAATGGGACATCTAAATCACATGCCTCTCCGCCTCAGGCCTCAGGGGTCATCCTGGGAGAAGGGACAGAAGACCTGCAAGTGCCAGAAGGAGGAGACATTTATAGAAGAACAGTATCTGCAGACCATGGCAGGGCTATTGCCCACATGAACTCATAATAGTTGGGACTCCACACACAAGATCAGGTATGACACAGATACCAGCACGGTTAGGGCAGGGATCATGAAGTCCCACCCCTCTCTGAAGAGCTATGGGCAAAATTTGGCTGGTTGGGAGAGGGAAGGTCCCTTTTATTCAGGGTTGTAGCCCCAAAGAGTCTCCTCAGGCTCCAGTAAATGGACCTGTACCATGAACACATAGGCAACACTAGGAACTCAGTAGAGTTTTTTGTTTGTTTTGGAGAACACACAAAGTTGGGAGGGAAAATTGATGGTGCTATTTTCTCTGCTGTGTAGCTTTTTAATTTCACACAATCACACTTATTTCTGTTATTTCCTGAGGGATTGGATTATTTTGCAAAAAATTAAAATCCTTGGCTCTTGCTATAGCTTGAAATTATTTCCCTGTTCTCATCTAGTGGTTCCAGTTTAGGTCTTATATAAAAGGTTTTCAGGCCATTTCCAATCTATTTTTGTGCAAGGTGAGAGATCTCTAATTCCATACCCTACAAACAGATGCTCAGTTTTCCTGGTGCTGTTTGTTGAATGAGTTGTTACTGTTGTTTTACAGTCATGAAGAATTAAATTATGTCATTTTTTTGGGAAAATTAATGGAGCTGAAGATTACCATGCTCAGTGAAAAGAAATCCAGCCTTATAAAGAAAAACTTTGCACTTTTTCTCAAATATGGAGTCTGATTCTGTATATAGTGTATCTATGAAGTGAATTCACAAAGGGGGGTTATAGGAAGAGGAAAAGGACTAGTGGGAAAAGGGAAGGAAGAATAAAGGGGGAGCTAGGGGCTGTATGAGTAAACGCACGACTGTATGACTCGGGACAAGCCATGACACCGTGGGCTCAGAAAATAGGAGTAATGTCATGACAGTGTTTCACATTGGTGATGAGCAAACCACATTGCTGTGTGACATCCCCAGGGAGACATGAACAAACACCCGCTTACTCCAATCGGACACAACTTATGGACCTTAAACATGGATTCAACCTTGGTTCTAGTTCAGTGCAGCAATATGTTTACTGGAGTTGCAGGAATACAGGTAAAATGTAAGAGGTTAGGCAATAACTCATGAAGCCAGAATTCTTGGATCTCCCTACAGGATGTGCACCTGTAGACAGTTCAGCCAGTTGAAGGGTCTCTTCTCCCTCACAATTAATTACTACTGCTTAAATAATCTTGGGAAGGGGCCATGTGGTGCTTACAAATTTCATGTTCTTTCTGAGCCTTGCCACATTTGGTGGGCTTTTACGTTTCATTTAATCCTGAGTCTTATAGTCTTCCTTCTCCCCTACAGGAGATGATGTAATTCAGAGGGGGTAGCTATATAGAATTCTACCTCCTCATCCTGCTCTAACATTCTTTCTGCCTCTTCTTCTGTGATGTTTGATTGGAAGTTATAATGTGGTTGAGTATTGGGCCCCTGTGTCATAGCTAGAATCGCCTATCTTCAAGAACAATTATTTCTGTTGTAAAAATAAGTCTCCCTCAATGACTATGAACATAAGCAAGTTGGCAACATATCACATTCATCTAACACAACAATAATAATAGCTATTTCCCTACTGCAGCCTATGACCTCCCCAGTCACGGACATCTGTCATGGCTTATATTACTAGATGTGAGTTCTCTCCTATAAGGCTGACCTCAAATCTAAGCAGAAAGTGGTTGGTTGTATCTATAATAATTGTGCCATTATTGCACATTAGGGCACATCTTCCTTAATATGTTGATACTGTAGTTCACATGTCCATAATCAAGCAGGATCGCTGGTGACTATTCTCTTTAACAATCTGTACCATGCCTTTCAGGGTCTATAAAATCTAGTTCTTAAAATAGGAATATTTCACCTGAGTCCTATTTGACTTCTCCAGGTCCTTCAGCCAAAATCTGCAGAGTCTTTAGGAATAGAGACTTACCACCTAGTTCAGGCATACAAATAATAGCAGTAGCAATAGCCTTAATAGATTTCTTAACAATTCAGACAGGTAGCTCACCCCAACAATTATGGGACTTCTGGGGACATCTTTTCTACTTACACAGGGTGTCTTTATTTTAATCTCCTTATCTGTTGTTTTACTGTTTCTCTGTATGTGTTTGAAAAATCACACTCCAGGATCAATATTATATAAATAAATCTTTATTATTTATCTGTCTGTGCATTTATTAATTTACAGAGGATGGGTAGGACTTCTGAAGGCCAATCAATATGCATCTAAAAATGTGCTAGCAGTTCGGAACATAAAAAGATACTTAAAAAATAAATGCTAGAAAACTTTATTGCGGCATGAAATGATCTTATCATTTGTATAAATTAATTTTTCCAAAAACTAACAATGTTAGGGTCAGCAAGATGTCTTGGCAAGAAAAAGTACCTGCCATCAAAGATACTTTTGGAAGACCTGAGGTCCCTTGCACCCAAAGTGGAAAGAGAGAAATGACTCCTTCAAGCTGTCCTCTGATATCCACACACATGCTGTTTTAATGCCTGCACACATACTCTCAGGCACACAAGTGCATGCACACACACACAAGCACACACACAGAATAAATAATTGTTTAAAAAAGAGAAGTACTGAATGTATCTGCAGGTGTCCAAGTTCTTTCCTTAGATTTTCATAACACAGTAGTGACTTATCTGTATGTTCAGAAATAGCCAGCGTTGGATGCTGTGGGTGGCTGAGAAGCCCTTGACCAACCAAGCTAGAGATAGCAGCTCCACTGCACCTCCTTCCTCACTGCAGCGATGGTCAACGTTTTGTTCCTTATTTCTTGAGATGCATGAGGCAATAGGAGAGTGAGGCTAAGAATTAAAGGGCAATTATTCTCCTTTAAAGATTTTTAATTTGGATATCATTTCATTCTCTGTTGAGTCAGGCAAATGTATCTATCTCCCTTTCTCAAAAGGTGCCAGCTCATAGAAAAGGCTGCTAAAGAAATTTATGTCTGCGACTAGCACCTCACAGCACTCTGCTCAGCTGAACACTGCCGTGTGCCTTGTAAACTTAGAATCGCATTTCCTAAATGTCAAGTGTTTATTACCTGGAAAAACAAAAACAGCTATACATTAAAGAAAGCTTCTGCAGTTTCCTTGATGAGACATTTTAAGGATCATTAGTCGTCTAAATAGAAATTGTGTTTCCGAGAGGGAAGAAAATGAATGATCGTTCTCTAGTTTAAGGGACTCTGCTTTAGCTCATTCACGAGACAAGCTATATACCCAAGCAGTCGTTTGGTACTCTGGTGAGCCTGAGGCCCCTTGAAGTTTCCTTCTCTGTTCTAAAAATACAAATACATTTAATAATATCTATTACAGGGATGGTGCAAGTGTGGACTTAGGAGGTCTTGATTTGATTTCCATTTTTTCAAATGGGCAGAATAACTTTTGTTAATGTAATCTAAGGGTTAAAACCAATCCATCTCTGGTTTTGACAAGTGTGCTGTATTTTGTAGCATGCTCCCCCAAATGCACTTTTGTCAGGTGATAATGGTCACTGTGAAAAGACCGCTCAAGGTTTCTAGAAAAGAAAATAACCGACAGTGGTACTAACGGTTATCACTGTGTCTTCTAGCCAGCAAATTTCCAGACAGCGTCTCCTCTGCTGCCTTCCCACCCTTTCTGCCTTTCTGTAGCCATATAAATAATACACGTCTCCAGTCAGCTCTAGAGAGGACAGGCCACAGTCACTGTGTTTGGTTTTGCATGGCAGTGAAGGATACGGGTAATGAAGAACTCTCATTCCTCATTTGCGTTCTTCATTTTGATTTTGATTTTACTCTGTGAAGTCTGGAGTACTGTCTGACTTGGAGTTGGTATTTTGTGGCTACTAATGTCAAGACACTGATTCTTTGAGATGTGCTCCTTCAAGGAGAGCAAGGAGAGACATTCCCTAATGGGCACACACACTGGACATTCACGGATAAGCAAACACAGCACCGCTTTAGGAAAGAATGCTGCAGCCGCTCCTTCTGCAGAACAGAGAAGAGCACCTGGCTGGGCCACGGGTGTAAGGAATGATATATGTCAGACCCCTGGAACTGTTACAAAGTTCTAGCCATCCATCAGTGTTTCATTATTATTGATGTTTAATGTATTGGAAAGAGTGGTATATGATTTATGATCCACAGAAGAGGAAAATACTAGGAAGGGGACTAATAAATAATAGGGCTTTAAATAAGTAAGGATGGAGAGATTCATTATGCCCCCTTTCATGTCCGTGAGGTTGTGTCACATAAAAGTTCTCAGAAAAGACAAAATCCACTAGACTGAGGTATGAGATAAGAGAGTAACTACTTCCTATCAACCTCACAGAGCCAGTCTGACCAGCAACACTTCCAAACCGAGTGCACATTGCTCTAGTAGCTGGCTCATTGAAGGGAGTTCCATGTGAAATCACTTTCCATGAGTTGCATCGTATCTCAGCTTTAGAGCACTTGCCTAGCTTGCACATTGCAAAACAAAACAAAGCAGATGCATGGCTCATATTAAAAACAGAGCAAGTATGTTGTTAATATGTTCAAGGGTGTAGAGTTTGTGGCAAGAGAATAAAGGGGTCGGTATGAAGACCTTCTTTCTTCGAGAACGAGAGCTCCACCTTAGCTTGAGGGATAAAACCAGGCAATAATGACAGCATTCATGGTTAGCAATGAAGACCCCTAAAAAAATTATTCAATATTTTGAGAAAGCCTGAAAACAGCTGCATAATGGACCATGTTACCAAGAGATGAAATCCAAGTTATAGCACTATTCAGAACGAAAATTGGCTCTGTCAAAATAATGAGTTCCCGCCTCTCTTGTAAATGTCCTAATTGCTTCCTTAACCTTGAGTACCATTCAAATTATAGTGATTTTTTTGTTAGAAGTTTTTTTGAAATAACTTCAAAGTTTGAGTAAAATGAACTTGATGATTTTTTTCAAACTCTTTACATTTCAGAGTTTGAATTTTTAGAGAATAACCGGCCTCTCCACGGGGCTCAGTTCCTTCTCCATTTTGATTCTCCACAAAGAACCGAGCCGAAGACAGTTGCAGAAAATTCAAAGTAAAATAACAACATAAGCTGTGATCTGGAGATATTAGCATTTTATAGTGTTTTAGTTGAAGGAAATGAGAACCTTGGTTAAATTCTTCATTTAATAAAATATTATATCCTCTACTTTAATCTTATGAAATATCGGTCTTGGTTATTTTCCAGCCTGAATTTTTACCCACGCTTAGACTAAGATGGAATTCTCCAATATTTATCTCCACTTCTTGGTGGATTTTTTGTTTGTTTTTGTTTTGTTGTTGTTTGAGACAGGGTTTCTCTCTGTAACCCTGGATGTCCTGGAACTACTATGTACACCAGGCTGACTTCCAACTCACAGAGCTTCACCTGCCTCTGCCTCTCAAGTGCTGGGATTAAAGGTGTGTGCCACCACCACCCAGCTTCCTTGGTGGACTCTTGCTCTTCCCAACTCCCTAAGCAGCAACTAGAAAATGTCGGGGTGATAGATATTTGTGATTTGGAGATACACCAATCCTTTATAAGGCTGCAAAAGAAGTTTGCTTTTGCCTATTTGACCACTGGATTCATTGTCTTTAATCATTGTGACCACAGCTTTGAGGAGGAACAATTTATTGTGACTTGTGCTTTCAGTCCACCATGACAGGTAAGGTAGATCATGAGATAGTCCACATGCACAGGGCTGTGTGAAAGAGGCAGCTCACACTATAATAGTCAAGGAGCTAAGGACCAGCAGCCATGAAAAAGCTTCTCCTAATGATCTACTTCTGCCAGCGAAGTGTCGCCCACTAAAGGATCCATAGTCACTGATAGCTGGGGAACAGGATTCAAAACGTGGTTCTGTCAGGGATATTTCAGAATCAAATGATGTACTACGATGTACATCATTCCCTGGGTGGAGCCCCAAATACACATTGCTTGTAGTGGATCAAGGTTACAGCTCATTTTTAATCTTGTACTTACTTTAAACCCTTCGAAATGACTTTAAAGATGTGAAAAGATGTACTATTTCTTTTGTCAAACAGATGAGATAACAACAGCCCTAAAATACTACCTTAACTATAGCTATCACTTAAATATACTTATTTCTTTGTAAAGACGGGAAAATGAAGAATAGGAAGATGTTTTGGAAACATAAGAAAAATTTTAGATTCACCCAAACTTACGGAATTTTCCTTTCCTCACACAGGAACTTTCAGCAGATGAAGCAAAATGAATACAGATAAGACAAGATGTAATCAAGTAAGAGAAGTAAATAAAAGCCTGAGAAATCAATATGTTTATGTATGGGCTACTGTTCTATCCTTGTTTTATTGGCAGCGAAGATTGGATTTGGACATTAACATCTTCTGGAGAGTCCTCTGTCATGATGGAAGCATGAGAGAAAAGTAAAATATTTGGTGCAAATAGTTAAATTTATAGCAACCAGATCGTAAAAAGAGAGTCACAGGCATAGAATGTCACACTCATGTAGGCCCCACTGTGAGTCGGGTTATTTTTAAGATGTTAAGGGTGAAACTGAACAATATAAAGACCTTGTTCTAGGCAACGTATTTACCTCAGTGGAAGAGTACTTCTCTAGCATGAACAAGGCCATGGAATCAATCTCTTGCCCCACAAAACAAAATCAAAACAAGTATTTCTCTCACAAATCCTGTCCTTCAGAAGTTTAGACAGTAAGCACCAAATCACAAAAAAACATGCTACACAAACGCATGCGCACGCATGCGCGCGCGCGCGCACACACACACACACACACACACACACTTTTTCCTTTCTGAGCCTATGACCACACTATGATAATTTGAAACAAGATAATAATAGCAGTATACACTAAAAAATTTTTCAGTTCTCCCACAAGAAGTACTAGTATCTCCTTCTGGGAATAAGACTCCTGCTAAACATAAACCCTTGCAAACGCTGGCCAAATGGCCATTTGTGACTCACCAGATCAACTGCTGTGAACTGTCTCTCAGAAGAGATGTGAAAGATGTTTTTAGGAATCTTAGACTTAAGGCATTTGAAATTTATACCTATTATTCAGAACAAGCTGAGGTTCATATTCAAGACATCTTGGGTCTCTAGACCATATGCGAGGGTCTGCTTTGAAAATAAATGTTCTATTTTGACTTAAAACATCAGCTTTTCCTGCTGCAGTTGAAAGTAAAAAGGACAAGAATTCATACAATTACCTTCCTCAAATTTCCTTCTGTGGACCTGGCATCTGTTTTCAACACCTTCCCACTTCCTGCTTGGAAGACCATCCTAACGTCCTTTTTGTTTGCTGGAGGCAGGGTCTCACTGTGCAGCTCAGCCTGGCCTCCAACCCGTTTCCTCCACTTGATTTTCCAGGTGCCAGGGATGTGGTATGCACGCCTCTGCCACACTCTGATGTTCTGCTGGCGACCTTCACGTTGTTAGTCTCTTCACTTTGCTGTCTTTGCTCTGACCACGGCTTCTGAATATGTCGGTCATGACCCCGTATTGGGCTGTGCAAGAAGGGGTGGGGTCATGGAAAAGGTGGCAACAGGAAAAGATTTCTGAATACATCACAACCAAAAACTAATTCAAAGTCAAACATGTAACACACCCAAAGGTGTTGTGGCAATGCTCACCATACTGCATTCAGAGCCTGGGTTCTGACCACACAGTGTGCTATCTCCACATGGTCACATGTCTTAAAACCAGAAAGTGTTACTGGAAGCACCTTGGTTCAGATGCTAGAAACTACAGTGTTAGAGCATATTTTAAAAATTATGTTGTGTGTGTGAGTGCATGTGTTTTTGTGTGTATGTATTTGTATGAACGTGCATTTGTGTGAGTATACATGTGTGTGTGTGTGTGTGTGTGTGAGAGAGAGAGAGAGAGAGAGAGAGAGAGAGAGAGAGAGAGAGAGAGAGAGAGAGAGAGAGAATGCCTGTGTGTGTGTGTGTGTGTGTGTGCTACAGAATGTCTGGAGGTCAGAGACTACTTGTAAAAACTGGTTTCCAGCAGCCACACTCCCATCCTTGAGCTCAGAGGCAAGCACCCTCATCTGATGAGCCATCTTGCTGGCCCCAGGCAGTGGTGTCTTTGGTCCACACAGAGCTCTCTGTTATGATAGAAGTAGTGGCTTAACTGTGGTTTAATTGTAGGAATCAAAAACTACAACTAGTTCCCTACTGCCATTTCCCAACATTCAAGTATTATGCTAGTTAGTGTTGTGTTCAAATGTTTGGATTTAAATTTTGCTCTTTGACAGGCAGGTTTTATTTATTTTTTAAAAAATCCAGTGAAATAGACTTGGGATTCATTTGATATTTCAAAATTTTCTGAAATGGCTCTGAACATCCATTATTCCATATATATAATATATATGTAGATATATCTACATATATGTGTGTATAATATATATTTGTGTGTCATATATATGTACATATATGCATACATATATACGTATATATATGTATATATATGAAATGACATTCTCAACATTGATGATTCTAAAACCAAAATACTGTTGAACTCTGAAAAATGTTAGATACACTATTTTCATCAAATATTCACCCCAAAACTCTTTATATCACCTCATTATTATTCAAACTTAGCTTTGACTTTAATAAATGCAAAATATATGAGTATCAAGAAACTATTTTTAAATGAATTTTGCTGAACTACTATCAAGTGTTTGATTTGCATTTTACGCATTGGTTGCATTATATGGTGTCATATACAAATTTCTTGGGTGGTGAGGGGTCTCCTGTGGAGACTCTTAAGAGAGGGTCTGGTCTAACCAACCTTTTACCTTCTCAGACCCAGGGCTGCCTCTTTCCCCTGACTTAGCCCCTCTCCGGCGGCTTCTCTCGTGGGCCATACTACCTTCCCCCTTACACAACCGTATATTCTTTCTGGAACATTTCATGATATTTTACTTTATTATTTAAATGCTATTCTTTTTTAGTCTGATAACATAAAACATAACCCCTAGCCTTCTACTTATTTTTACTGTGGTAATATAAGGTTTTGATAAGGAAATGTGTTTGAGAGCGCATCTCCTTCATTAAAAACAGATTGGCTGTGTATGTGCAGTTTTGAGTCAGCAGTAATTATTGCTAAATAAAGCAAGACTTCTAATTAACAATCAAGTTCTAAGTTCTCAGTGGTGTGCCAAACTACTTAATTCAATTTGTTCCTTTTTAATTCCGTGCGGGACATCTTGAGCATGGCTCTGCCCCTTCCAGTCAGTTCTCTCTACGCTAACCTTGCTGTCACTGCAGGTCACGTTAGTTATTCCCACTAATTCAGGCAGAGGCCATCTTAACCTACATAGGTCAGAAAAGTCAAAATCTCCAACAAAATCTTCCAGTTTTATTTCTCAGAGAGCAAAATGAGTACTTGAAATAGCTTTGTCTTTTTTAAAATTACAGTTCACTTGATTGTGTGTGTGATGCGGGGTGTGGAGATGTGTTGAGGGAGGGAGTGCATGCCACACTGTATGAGTGGAAATCAGAGGATAACTAACCCACAGGGTTAATCCTCTCCTTCCACTCCACTGGTCCTGAGGATAAACCTCATGTTCTCAGCTTGGTGACAAGTGTCTACCTGCTGAGTCATCTCACCAGCCTGGGTTTTCTTTCAGAACCTTTTATCTTCCCTCTTTTTGCCTACAAACTCTAAGTTTATAACAAAACTGAACACTTGAGTTCAAACAGATACTACAAAAGAATAGGCTCCAGCCTACCTGCACCAGATGAGTGATTTCCAAGCTGAAATGGAAGGATTTTACTAGGAATAGGCAGGAAAACATACTGAAAAGGGAAAGGACAGCCAGAGCTGGTGGCAGCTGCCCGTCATTCTAGCAATATGAGGTTAAAGCAGGAGAATAACAGACTAATTTATGCCTTCCTGGATGGCATGGTCAGTTTCAGGTCATCCTGAACTGTGTAATGAGACCCTTTCTTTAAAATTACCAAGAGGTTGCCTGAGTACTTTCATGCTGGTCTCTCTTTTCAATTTTTATTATCTTCAATATGTGCATATTTTTATAAGTATATGAGTATATATATATGCATTATATATATATGATATGTGCATATGTATGTGTGTTGTGCATGTATGTATGTATGTATGATTATGGTGTATGTATATGGTACATGTATAAGTATGTGTGTATATGTATATGAGTGTGTGTATGTTTATATGTGTGTGTTTATGGTATATGTATGCATGTCAATATTTTATGTGTATGGTAGATGTATGTGTGTATTTGTGTATGTGAGTGTATTGTATGTGTACATGTGAATGTCTGTGTGTGTATGTGTTTGTTTATGGTATTGTATGTATGTGCATACATATATATGTATGGTAGATGTATGTGTGTATGTGTGTGTATATGAGTGGATTGTATGTGTGCATGTGAGTGTATGTGTGTGTTTGTATAACTGATCAACTTCAGCTCCTATTCTTCAGGAACTGAACCTTTATTTTTGAGAAAAGGGTCACTGTACCCTGGGGCTCACTAATTAGGGTGACTGGCCAATGAGCTTCAGGATCCATTTGTCCCACCTTTCCAGCTCTGGAATTAGAAGCATTCACTATTATGTCCAGATTTTAATGTGAATCTGGGAACTGAGCTCAGGTCCCATGCTTTCACAGTAAGTACTATAGAGACACAGCCATCTCCTCAGCCACTGTCTACTTCTTTTGGCTTCAGTTTCCACCCCTCTACCCACAGCGTGGATTCTACTGACAACTGCAGGTTTTGGGGATGTGCGCAAAGACAGGCACAGACAAGGTTCTTTTCATTCTTTTATCAACTGCATTAATTCCCTACTACGATTATTGCAAATGTTCACCAACTTAGTGCCTTGAAGCTCTTTTTGTTTGTTGTTTTATGGGTCTAGAGTTCAGATGTCCAAACTGAGTCTCAGGGACTATAAATTACAGCACCACACCCAGTTTCTTGATTATTCCAGATTTCAGTGGTGCCTTCATTCCTTGGGTTTGAGTCCTGCTCTCCATCTTTGAAGCTTGCTTAGTAACATCTTTAAATATTTGGGTTTTTTAAAAAAGATTTATTAACTTGTTGTGTATACAGTGTTCTGCCTGTGTGTATCCCTGCAGGCCAGAAGAGGGCACCAGATCCCATTACAGATGGTTGTGAGCCATCATGTGGGTGCTGGGAATTGAACTCAGGACCTCTGAAAGAGCAGGCAGTGCTCTTAACCACTGCCCTCTCTCCAGCCCATCATCTTTAAATATTTGTAGGAGGACTGGCGATGTGCAGTGGTTAAGACAGTGTGTTGCTCTTGCAGAGAACCTAATTTCAGCTCCTACACCACATAGGATAGATCACAACTGTGGTAACTCCAGCCCCAAGGGATTCAGTGCCCTCTTCTGGCCTATGCAGGCACGCACACACATGTGTATATATACACACACACACAGACACACACAGAGACATACCCACAGATACACATATAAAAAATAAAGTAAATTTTCCAAAAATATATATTAATCTGCCTCTGAATTTCCTGCCTTCTTAATTCAATTTGAAGAATTCTTGTGGTGATTGGATCTACCCAGAGAGCCAAGGGTAATCTCCCAACTCAGGGTCATGTGACTATAGCTTTAATTCCGCTCACCACTTTATTTTCTCCTATAATATTATATAACCTACGTATATTTCTCAAAGTGGGAACCTTTATAGGGATCCTTATTTTATTTACTACATCAACTGAATCTGATTCAACAACTGTAATTCTGACCACACACACACACACACACACACACACACATCCTTGTGAATATCTAATGAAAACTAGTGTGCAGGTAGAGGCCAGAAGACAACCTTTGGAAAGTGATTGTTCATATCACACTTGTAGGGCAAGAGCTTTTATCCATTGAGCTCCTCACCATCCCCACATTTATTTTAAACCGTTCTAGGCAGAAAATTTAGTTTACATACAAATCACCCTGGCATTAAGTAGAATGCACAGTGGAAGACTATGGAAATCCAAATAAAATTAAAAAATAACTTATTCATGTACCAACAAATATTAAGATACTTCTAGATATGTATACTATTCTAGAAACACAATTAATGAGCCTTGTTCCAGGAAAACACACGTATACACACACACACACACACACACACACACACACTTTAAACACTTCAAACCAAATAACAAATATCTTAAATGAATATCAGAAACTAGAGAGTAGCTAAGAGAAACATAGGCTAGTGGCTGCTATGGTTTGAAACTGAGTGTCCCACAAAAGGTGTGCTGATAGTTTTATGTCAACTTGACACAAGTTAAAGTCATCTGAGAGGAAAATGCAGCGATAATATCCAGCTATAGAGAAACCTGGAGGGCAGTGATTCTCAACCTGTGGGTTGGACTCTCTTGGGGGTCAGATGACCCTTTCACAGGGGTCACCTAAGACCATTAGAAACATAAGATCCTCATTGCAATTCCTAACAATAGCGAAATTACAGTTGTAAAGTCACAACAAAAATAATTTTATGGTTGGGGTCATTACAACATGAGGAACTGTATTAAAGGGTCACACACAGTATTAGGAAGGTTGAGAACCACTACTGTGAGACATTTTCTTGATTACTGATTGATGGAAGAGAGCCCAGCCCTTTGTGGGCGGTACAGTCCCTGGAATCCATAAGAAAACAGGCTGAACAAGCTATGGAGAACAAGTTCTTAAGCAGCACCCCTCCATATCCTCTGCATCAGTTCCTGCTTCTGGCTTCCTGTCCTCACTGCTTTTGAGGATGAGCTGTTACATGGAACTGTGAGTGAAATAAACCTTTTCCTCCCCAAGCTTCTTTCGAAGGTCATGGTGTTTCATCAGCAACAGTATCCCTGACTAAGACACAAAGATTCTCATGCCTTAGATGCTTGGTCCTCAGCTGATATGTTACTGTGAAATAGTGGGGGCCAGCTGGGGGAGCAGATCCCCAGACACCGGCCTTCTCTGCTTTCAGTAGAGGTCTCTGATCTCTCTTAGTCATAATGTAAACAGCTTTTGTTAGGCTTTTGCTGCTGCTAAGCAGCTCAGTCATGCCTTCCTGCCATGACAGACTGAAACCTCAGTCAAAACAGATTTTTCCTTCAACTAATTTTTAGCAGGGATTTTAGCCACAGTAACACTGAACTAATATAGCAATGAACCCTGAAATTTAAATGCTATTGAATGTAAATAAAGAATGGTAGACTATGAAGATTAGAAGTCTGAGATTTATTTCATTTCTTTTATGGAAATCTAACTCATCATTTGATAGGAAGCCTGGGGAGGGAGCCTCAGGGACTGCACTGATGCTGCCTTTCCTAGCAAGACAAGGAAGAGGAAGGTGAGCAATGCTTACACCCCTGTGACCCTAGAGCTTTTTAAATACCAAGCAAGCAGACAAACAAAGCTGAATACTTTCTAGAAGCATCCACAGTCTTCAAGGTTAAAAACTACATGCTAAACAAGATGATGTTCCTAAATGAGATAATTATAAGAAAAAAAAAAAAAACAAAAAAGCAAACAACAAAAATCAAGACTTCCTGAGAAACAAGTATTTGAGAACCAGTCTTAAAAGACAGTGGCTTAACCAGAACACTTAAAAACGTTTGTTACAGGAAACTGATTTTCTTCATTTCAGCTGTAAATGGACTCATCCTCTGTGTGACAAATAGCCTTCTATTCAGAATGTGACCACTCTGACCCTGTGACAATGAGTCTAACTCACTGTGTTTGCTCTTCTGTTTTACAAAGTTCCTGTGCTCCTCCCCCTCTTCCTACCACTCTCTTCTTTTTCCTAACAACTTTATAAATCAGCTGCCTCTGGAAAGCCTGAGCTGTGCTTGTACTATACAAAGCTGCTTCTACTATACAGCCGAGGGTGAGGTCAACACGACTCTTATAAAGACACCTGGGTGGGGCTGGAGAGAGGACTAAGGGACTAGAGCACTTGTTCTTACAGAGGACCCGAGCTAATTTCCCAGCATCCATAAGCAGTTCATGACTGTGTAAATCCAGTTCCGTAGGACCTGGTGCCCTCTTTGGGCCTCCATGGGCATTGGGAATACATGTGATGTTGCTGTGGGACGATGGCCTTGTACTCTGCATGTGATGTTGCTGTGGGACGATGACCTTGTACTCTGCATGTGATGTCGCTGTGGGACGATGGCCTTGTACTCTGCATGTGATGTCGCTGTGGGACGATGGCCTTGTACTCTGCATGTGATGTCGCTGTGGGACGATGGCCTTGTACTCTGCATGTGATATCGCTGTGGGACGATGGCCTTGTACTCTGCGAAGTTTTGTCACTTGTACTGGTTTAATAAATGCTGATTGGCCAGTGGCCAGACAGGAAGTATAGTCAGGGTGACCAGAACAGGAGAGTTCTGGGAAGAGGAAAGGTTCAGTTTGCAGTCGTCACCCAGACCAAGAGGAAGCAAGATGGAAATGCCTCACTGATAAAAGGTACCAAGCCACATGGCTAACACAGAAAAGAATTATAGATTAATTGAATATGTAAGAATTAGTTAATAAGAAGTCTGAGCTAATAAGCCAACCAGGTTATATTAATTAATGTAGACCTCTGTGTGTTTGCTTTGGGACTGAATGGCTGTGGGGCTGGGTGGGACAGAAATGCCTGTCAACATGATATATATACATATATACATATAGGCACACACACACATACAAAGACAAAGAAATGAATACATGTAAAAAGAAATCAAGTGAAACTTGGGACTGGAGGCATAAGAAGGAGTCTAAGAAAAAACAATGCTATTCTAAGCATATTTCATTTCTGCTGCATCATGGGAAGCAGGAGAGAAACACTCTCTGAGGTGTGTAGACATTGTTGAGTGTTTTCATATAATTGTAAAGGCATAGTATTGGCTTATGAGAGCATTTGGTCACAGACAAAGGAAATCAGCACATTTTCAAAAGTGAAACATGTCAAGAAATACATTCTCTGATTGTATGTCAATAAAATTCAACAAGAAAAGTGTGACCCCCTTACTCTGGAGGTAGGCGATCCACTTCTGAGGCTTCGCAGGAGAAAAAAAAAGTGAAACTGAAAGCTGATTTGTCAGGAAAGCCCTGAAAGGAAGGTTGCCTGCCGCACTGCAGAACTGATGACCACAGTGAAAACGGGGCCTGGTGAAAGATGGGGACCATGAAGGCTGGGTATGGGATGCTCAGGTCAGCCTCAGAAAAGTTACTATTATTCTCATAGCTGCCATTTATCACGGGGACAGGGTCTGTATTAAATCAGCAAAGACAAAAGATCTGTGGGGCGAAGTCCATGAGAAACTAGGTGCAAACTGCAGATGTTCTCATCCTGTGAAGTCACAGATGCACTTAATTCTCCCCAAGGTGACGCCGGACACTGCCACTGAGGTACCAGCCAGGGAGTGCACCTTAGCCTCTGAGCACAGAACTTTTATTGGGAATCGGTCTGTAAGAAATACATTTAGAGTTTAAGAGAATGACCTCAATCATGCAGAATCAAAGCAGGCTTCACCAGAAATCATGTTGCTAGCATAATTATCACACTACACAAGTACCGTGTGGCCCAAGAACTCAGTATGCAGAAAACTTTGGATCAGGTGAATGTTCCAGCAGTTCAGAGTTCATCTCCCAGAAGTCAGCGAAGGGCCAGACCTAAAGACAGGTTGTACCAGACTGTACAGGGTCAGTGGCCAGATCTGCAGAAGTTAGACTTAACCTGGTTAGGTGTCATCCTGGAGTCTGAAGCATGGTCCAGGGGGACATACAGTTGTTTGTTGTCCTAGCAACCCAAGTGACAGGGGAAGAAGATGGTAGTGATGCCAGTGTTTGAGAAGGAAGGAAAAGGAGGGAAGAGAGAAGATGGGAGAGAGGAAAGAGAGAGATAGAAGAAGGACAGAAGAAGAAAAGAGGAATAACGAGGTAATGAGAGGCTCAAGATTGATGGAATAATATTGTGATATTTATTCACCATTTTAGATGTTTGTGTGTACAAAGATATGTCTGAAAGGCAAGTGTACAAACTTAAATGGTATGGACCTATAGAATATTAGTTTATTTATTTATTTTTTTGTATTTTTCGAGACAAGGTTTCTCTGTAGCTGTGGAGCCTGTTCTGGAACTAGCTCTTGTAGACCAGGCTGGCCTCGAACTCACAGAGATCTGCCTTCCTCTGCCTCCCAAGTGCTGGGATTAAAGGCGTGCGCCACCACTGCCCGGCATACCTATAGAATATTAGAATATAGATTTTTAACTCTTTCATACTTTGTTAATATGAGGCAGATAATTTGTCTTCTCTGGGTTAGATTTTCTAAGATAAGCCTAGTTCTATGAGATATTTATTAGGCAAACTAAATTAGGAATTCCATAATAAAGTAAGTATTGGAAACACTGAAATAAATGAACATGAACAAATAGTTTTACATTTACTCTTTCAAGGCCTTCCATATGCTAATATGTGCAGTAAGTTCTACCAGCATAGGGTTTAGCACAGATGTTTCTAGATCTTGTTTACTTATAGACTTCCACATCTCCTTTTTTGGGGGGCATGGGGACACTTTCAAACTCCTGTAATCCTCTTATCTTCTCTGGGGAGTAAAAACTTCTGAAGTATTTTGAAAGAGGGCTTGTGTAAAATTAATCTAGAAAAGAGATATAGACACTAATGGTTGTCTCGGCAAAGTCATAAATCCTCCCCTGGCAGTGGGATATTTCAAGGCTGAGATCATTAGGAGAACATCTTTTCTCCATTCTGTCACCGGGCTGCTCTTGATGATTTATGGGAACTGACCTCTGTTCAGTTTTCTTCTCTGCAGAACAGGGGATGGGGAGAGAAGAAAGGGATAAAAAAGACCTGCTGGATTATAGTGGGTAAACCCCTCTGAATCCCAGTGATGAACTCCACTGATTGGTGTTATAAATATGACTTTTATAGTATAAGGTCAATATGGCTCATGTTGGCTGATGGAACCTGTTTAGTAAGTCAGAGTTAGTTAATATCAGCTACGGAAAGTAGTTCATATGCACCCAAAAGTACACATGTATCTATAGAAAGTGAGAGAAATTTCTTTGGAAATGCAGTATTTCTGGATGCTGGAAGCATCAGAGGATTAGTGCATAGCTCGAGAAAGGCGAGGAAGGTTGAGAAAGTGGCTCAGTGGATAAGTGACCCACAACCTTGACAACCTGAATTTGGATTCTTGGAATTCACATAAAAAGCTAGAGGCAGTCATGCTAATCTCTGTATCATCCCAATTGTAATGTGTGTGCTGCAGAAGTGAGCACAAGACCATGATGGGGATACCTATAGTAACAGCTAACTGGAGCTAGTGGGAAGTCAGTGACTCCCAACTGACAGCACGGGAACTTGCATAGGCCCAAGCTAGGCCTAGGCCCTCCGAATGTGGGTGACAGATTGTGGAGACACTGGCAGTGGTACCAGGATTTTATCCCTAGTGCTTGAAGTGGCTTTTTGGAGCCCATTCTCTTTGAAGAGACACCTTGCTAAGCCTAGGTATAGTGGGGAGGGCCTTGGTCCTTCCCCAAATTGATGTGCCAGACTTTATTTACTCCCCATGGGAAGCTCTATCCTCTCTGAGTAGTGTATGGGATGGGAGGAAGGTCGGGGGGGGGGGGGGGGGGAAGAGAGGAGGGAGTGGGAACTGGGATTGGCGTCTAAAATGAGCAAAGAATGCTTTAGAAATAAATAAATTTAAATATTAAAACAATTGGATGTGGTAGCACACGTCCGTAATCCTATCATTGCTAAGGTGATATGGGATGGAAACAGCAGAGGCGAGAGAGATCCTGCCCAGAACAGGCTGGGAGATGAGAAGCAGCTCCTGAAATTGTCTTCTGACCTGTACACGTGTACTGCAATATGCACAGACATGAAGGAGGGAGGGAGGGAGGAAGGAAGGGAGGGAGGAGTTGGGAGTAGGGAGATAAAAAAAGGAGGGAAGGAGAGAGGTAGAGAGAAACTGGGGGGTAGGAAGGGAAGGTAAAGAGGGAGAGGGGGGAGAAGGAGGGAGGGGGAGAGGGAGAGAAAGAGAAAGAGCAGAGAGCATTCTTTTCACCGAGGGTTAGTTCAGTTAAAATGGTCACACCGCCCTGAAAGTGCCCAAGCTTATTTAAAAAGAAATGCTGTTTTACTTTCCCAGTCCCTCACACCACATGGATGAAATTATGAATCAGCAATGTTTTCGAGTTTCCCCAGATTGTTTATAATATAGAAAACTGGCTATAAAAATGATACTGACAAGATGGCTTAGGATTGTCTTCCCTGGAGCCCATGGGAGCTCTGGAGGCTCAGGTGAGGACTGAGCAAATGAATTGAGGAATCTTCTCTCTCCTACCTTTTTTAGGGTGAAATATTATTCCTACTCAAGGTGAGGATTTCACTTTCCCATGAAACAATGACGAACAGTGACCTCAGCAATGCAAACTACCCCCAGAAAGCTTTCAAAGATAGAAGTGAGTATTTCTACTAACCCTGGTCACTGTGGGGGCCAGCCATGATAATCTAAGTCTGAGCAGGTCCCCTAAAGGAAGTTCTTTACTTCCAATCATTATCACCTGAAATTCTGGCCATTGATAAATTTAAATAAGAGGCCTGAGATTACCCGACCCCCACCCAAGAGCTGACCATTCAAAGGAAGTGCCTGACATTCCAACTACTGTAAATAGGAACTCCTGCCAGCACACCTCACCAGGACACTCCTAGACAAATGTCAGCCAATCAGGGGTCCTGAACCTCAGAGACCCCACACCCCCACCTTTACTACTATAAAAACCCAATTCTAATTAAGCTCTGGGCTCTCTGAATATTCCAATACGTTGGACATGCGGAGAGACCGAGTTTGCAAACTTGATTAAAATAAAGGCTCTTTGCTTTTACATATGGGACTCAGTCTCCTTTGTTGGCTTTTGTGGGGGACCCCATGGATTTGGGCATAACAGTCACCAGCCAGCCTGTTTTTCAGCCAGACTCCTCCACCAGCATCTGGTGCTTGTGATGTACCATCTCTCCATTTTGGATAGTTGAAAGCTTGTTTGTCACATTCTGCATAGGATGAAGAGGAACTGTATATTGGAGCAAATACTGTTCCATGCGACCATAGTAAGCATTCTGCTGGGCGCCTCTGGGGTCATACAGAGTCAATCATTCCCAGCTCAGTCAAACTGCAGAAAATAGAAGCTTACATCAAATTGCCATTTCAGCGCCTGCAATTCCACTAATCCTTCATTTCAGCGGAGGAGCAAAGCGGATTTCATCACTGTTGGAGCTGCCATGCGATGGGGCAATACAGACCTCTGTCCCATGATAGCGGCTCTCAGCTAAAAGAGCAATAATCCTTCAACAAAATCTGATGGCGCCTTCTTCCTTTATCCTGCAGATGTTAAACTCACACCCAGTGGGTGAAGTCAAGTAACACATTGAGGAAAAGCTCCTGACAGCAAGATTGAACTGCAACCTGCCTGGTCTGAGCATTTGGGTTTCACCTCAGGTTCTAGGGTCTGATTGAAACGTGTTTCTAAGATTGCAGTTCAGTCCCTAGAGGGCCCTACAGGATAGTAAATTCGCATCAAAAAAGCCATTGTATGTTGAATTCAAACTGATTTTATGGAGCAGCCTGTTTCTATTTAGATAAGCTCAAACTCCAAAGAACGGATCGCGTCTCTCTTGGGGGGTTACAAGTTTATGCCTTCCTGAGTGGAATCACTCAGCTAGAATTGCTCTCATTACCTAGTGTTTTCCCAGAACCATACAATCCCTGTTTCCTCTTGACAGCAAGCTTTTCACTTCCCGTAGCCTTCACGTTGCCTTGCAGACCGGACGAGTCCTAGCCAGGATTCCGGCTGGTTCCGAATGGCTTTTTTTTTCCTTTCCACTTTAGCAGAGAATTGGAAACTATGGAGGGAGCCTCAACCCTCAAGGAGCAATATTGCAACAGCATCTGCCCCAGAGACCTCACAGTTCTCCTTCTCTGTGATTTTAAAGTTTTTTTATATATTTATTTTCTGTGCCATCCATTGGATTCAGTGGGACAATAAATCAATAGAGAGGCTTTAAAATCTTGTTGCTTGAGTGGGTGTTTAGTATTAGTGAAATCCTCAAAAAGACTACATAACTAGAAATTTATTAAAACATTTGAATTGCTGGGGATTATGGCCATAATGAGTTTTCTATTTCTTTGGGATTCATAGCCATCTGACACCAGACAATAAGGACAGAAGATGCAGATTCCTAGGACTTCCAACTAATATCAAACATGATGTTGAGGAGCAAAGGAAACCCAGGCTTTGGATTCATGTGAATCTAAAAATCCTGCTGTGGTCTGGTCTTAGCAGTGTTGCCTGTTTTGTTTATATTCTGTCTGTCTGTCTGTCTGTCTGTCTGTCTGTCTGCCTGTATGTCTCTGTCTCTATCTCTCCCTTACTTCCTACTTCTCCAGTTCCTTCCCCCCCTCCCTCCCTCCTTCCCTCCATCCCTCCCCCCTTTTGTGATTCTGGCATGTTATTTTTCTCACTGCTGTAACAATACCAGCCTAAGGAAGGATGGGGTCTTTCTGGCTCACAGTTTGAGGACACAGTTCATCAAGGCAAAGAGTCATTGTGACAGGAACTTGAGGAGGATGATCACATGGTATCCAGTTGGGAATCAGTGACGAAAGCTGATGCTCACCCCACTATCCTTATATTTAGTCCAGGACCATGCAGAATGGTGTCAGCTACATTTGGGGTGGGTCTTCCTACCTAAATTAATCTAGCCTACAAATTCCTTTACAGATGGGTTCAGAGGGTTGTCTCCTAGGTGATCCCAGATCCTGTCACGTTGACAGAATTAACCCTCACACTTCGGATGGATCTCAAGCAATCATTCTACCACGGATATACTCATCCCCTGCCTCAATTTTCTTTTCTTTTTCTTTTTCTTTTTTTGGTTTTTCGAGACAGGGTTTCCTTGTAGTTTCTGGAGCCTGTCCTGGAACTAGCTCTTGTAGACCAGCCTGGCCTCGAACTCAGAGATCTGCCTGCCTCTGCCTCCCGAGTGCTGGGATTAAAGGCGTGCGCCACCACCGCCCGGCTCTCAATTTTCTTAAATCAGTAGCTGTAATAACTCTATCTGATATCATCTGAGTCACTCATTGTTCTTCCTCCTCCGCTCATACCTTCTTCAGCAATGTTGCAAGCTATGTTTCCCCCCTGCATATTAAAGCAAGTAGAATTTCATCTATTGGCAAATAAATATGAAAATGTGGGGTGAGTTTTAGTTTTCAAATGCATTATGAGATATTTACCGCAATCAAGCTAGTGAACCCCCCCACACGTAACCATTTTGTATATATGAACATTGTTAAAAACACTTGAATAAATTATCTTGTCAATCATCAAATAAACAATATGTCATTGTTTAAGCAAAATACCCTATACTACACATTAGGTGTTCAAATATTTTTAAAATAAGTGCTGACATTTAATTTATTTATTTATTCATTACAAGTTCTCCTATATCTGAGGCTGTCCTTGAATTTACTCCACAGCTGAGGATGAACTTTAATTTGGATAATATATATCCCAAGTGTTAGGATTTCAGGCATGTGCCACTACGCCTGTTTTATGTGGTGTTGGCAATCAAACCTAGGACTTCGTGTATACTAGGCAAGCTCTCTGCCGACTGAGCTATGGATTCAGCCCCCACATCCTATGCTTCTTGGAACTGGTTCACATTCTGTGATCAGCGCTTGTTCCACCTCTGCCCTTACAACCACCATTCTACCACCCACACATACGCCTTTGCCTATTTAAGACTCCATGTGTATGTTAGTTCATTCAGTACTTGTTTCTCTAGGACGATATCATTTTTATTTTTATTTATTAACATTAAAATATTGTCATACCGTGTATTTCAATTTTATTCTTCTTCCTCCACCAGCTCCTCCTAGATCCTCCCCATTACCCTACCCACCCAAGTCCTTGCTATTTCTCTCTTTTTCTCAGAATAAAATATCAGAAAAATCAAAACAAACAAAACCCCAAAAGAAAAATTAACCAACAAAACAAAAGAGGTAGCACAGACTGGTCTGAATCTTGCTATACAATAGCCCAGGCTAACTGTGAAGTTTTGATCCTCCTGCCTCAGACTCTTGAATTGCTGGGATTGTAAGGGTACCTACCAGGCTCAGTTTCTGTGCCGGTTTCTACGTGTCTTCCAAGCTGAACTATGTTTTCACAAGTAGCAAGATTTCCATTTTGAAGCTGAATCATATTCGGTTTCATGTGTATATATGTATGTATTATGTATATACTTGTGTATTTATGTGTATTTATGTGTATATATGTATGTATTGTGTATATACTTATGTGTATTTGTTTTCCTCATCATTTGATCTATGGACTCTGAGGTCCTTTCCACATCCTGGCTTTGGTGAATGTTTTGTAGTCATGTTTTGTCCTGTGTGCTTACTACCTATGTGGACACTTGACCTAAAGCAAGCCCCTCAAATTTCTTCTCTGAGAGACTGGAGTTTAGAAATATCAAGGGCTAGAGAGATGGTTACATGAGTAGGAAATCTTTCTACACAAGTATGAAGGCCTAGCACCCTTATGAAAAGCAAGGTGTGGCTACATGGACCTCTAAAACCCACAATGTGAAGAGAGGAAGGTAGCCTTGGGATTAACGGACAGCATGCTTAACTTCAGGCTTAGTTAGGGACCCTATGTCAAGAGTAATAGGGCAGACCACCTCAGATGCCCCTTCCTTTGCATGCGTAGAGGTGTGTGCACCCATGCATACACAACACACAAGCCTCATGTGTACACACAGGTACGCACAAACAAATATGCATTACAATAAAAAGAGAAAGAAAACATCAGTCACTAAGTCTTGTTTGTGGGTAGCTAGCTTGCGAAGGGGGAAGCAGAGAAAGCCAGGTAGCATACAGAACAACTTAAGAGCAGAGATGTGCAGTAGCTGTGGTCCCAGAAAGAGGGAAAATAGCTACGGTGGTGTCTGTCTTGATGTCAGGTGGTTTTCCATCTTTTGTTAAAAAAAAATCACCTCATACATGGAGATCTTGAGTATGATCTTAAGCTTTAGCAAACTTCTTTTTCTTTCCTTTTTCTTTCTACCTTTTCTTTTTGGTGTAAGGTATTTTGAAATGAAATTCATGTTAATGGAAGATAAAATGCTCACACACACTTCAAAGATAATAGGATTTGGATAGAGGGGTAATTGTGGAAGTTAGGTAAGCTATAGATTGTTTGCAAGCATCTTCAATAAATGGTAATTATTGACATTATGCTACCTTTCCTGTGAGTAATTTGAGATTATACTTAATAAAGTCCAATGTTGGAGAGAGATTTTGAATTAAGTTAAGCACTTAAGATAAAGATAAAGAGTTCATTGGTAAAAATACGTTTATTATCACCCATGCTAGCACACTTTTATAGAAACTCAGGTCTGAGATTTCTGTGTCTCCTCAGTGGCACTGCTGCTGAATCTCAGGGCTCCTCATAAGACTGTTGTGTGCGCATATGCATATTTGTATACGAAGATGGAAGGTGAGTTCATGACTCACAGATGAAAAGCATGCGCTTTCATCTCTTCCTAAATTCTGATTGCAGTCCTGAGGACATTATCATCTAATGAAAACTGCAATAGATTTAATTAGATGCTTGTTTCATTTATGCAATTAACTAAATAGGCTGGAAACTACCAGTTACATTCACGGATCCTCCGAGTTTCTGCTAAAATCAAGCAGTTAGCAGATTCGCAGTGCTTTAAAGCCATGTAGTGGTACTCTCAAAACAAAAGGAGACCAATCTCATTTATCTGAAAAGAAGGAGGAGAAGGGAGAAGGGAGGGAGAGGGAGAAAAAAAACTGAATTTATGTATGTGGCAGTAGTAAAAATAAAATTTAAATATATAATTTTTTTCAGACTGCTGGCTGCTCAGTGCAACCTGGCCTTTCTTTTCCTGCCTAGACACTCTCTTCACAATTACTAGAGGGCAGGTGGCTCTGTCAATCATGCAGGTGGAAGCATTATTCTTCATACATGTCTAGCCCTTAAAAAGCAAAACAATGCCTACAAGAAACCTCTCAAACATGTGTTTGCCCCTGTCCTTTCTCTTTCTGTGGGGTGGGAATGGATGGGAAAGTTTAGAGACCACATGCTGAAGACAGACACGCCCTCAGATGGAAAGAGATAAAGGCCAAGGGCTGATGCTTAGGAGTGACCTGCCAGTCAATGGCAAAACACAATCCTAACCTCAGAAAGCAGGTATGTCTGGAATCATTACACATCTGGAGATGTGTTGGGTATGCATTCTGACCTTATTCTAAATTATGCATTTAATGATTTTAATGCATTTAATGTTTTTTTGCTATCATTTTCTAAGTTCTCATTATTTTCTGATAAAGTGGTTGTGCTACGTTCCAAGAATCTCCTGTAATCCAAATGGCAGGAGGCTGAGAACGTTACCGCCTAGTCATCGTCCATGAAATGAACTCTCTGGGAAAAGTCACTGGACAAACATTCTGCTTGAGAGTTTGCGCCTGTTCGCATAAAAATGCACCCAGACCGGGTTGAATATTATACAACACAAACAGCGAAAAGTCAATATCAGCCACAGCGCTGAGAGAAAATGATAAGGAGCCAGATGTATCTTTGTTCTGCATCAAGAATTTAAGCCAAAGGCACAATTACCAAAACATTTTAATAATATTTCATTTTTACTTTGAAAGCAAACACCAGTGCATTAATTCCACTCAAACGCTAGGGTTTTCAAAATCTTTCCAATTTATTATTTCTTTGTAACAAGTTGCCACTAATTTGTTTTTAGGCGAAAAGAGTTTCCTTGAAGTATAAACTCCTAAAAACTATTGAAGGTGACATTGCACTAGAACAATATTACTGTAGTAGAGCATAGGCTAGCTAAAGAAAATTCATGAAAAAAGAAATAAGAACTAGAAGACAGCCATTCATCTTCTTCAAAAGAAACGGCTTAGGGTACTTTATAATGGGCTCGGGAATAATTCATTTTCTTTTAGGCTATAATTTTTTCCCTCAGATATTTCAATGTCAATATGATGTCATATGTAATAACTGACTTTATTTCCCCAGCAGCTGCATTTGGCCATCATCAACTTCCAGGGTTTTCTCTCTAGTGTATCACTACTTCACATGTTAAAAGGTCTAAAAATAATGTGAGATATGAGTAACAATAACTACATATATTGAAGTCTTTCTGTTGACTGCAAGTCTTTCTAGACTTAGGAGGGGCATCTCTCCTAAGTTCCCACAATCCTTAAGGCATGACCCCATTATAAGATTACTGAATTATACTATTTTTTCTTTTAGTAAATTATATTTATTTTAGGAAACTGTCCATCTTATCTTTTTCCCATTTATTAATCCTAAATTGCAAGTTCTCTGACAGTTAAAACACATTAACCTTAATTCTGGAATCCGAGTTTTCTTTTTTCCTGGTGCTGGTTAATCTACTACATTAACACTATACTACTGAACTCCACCCCTAGCTAAGTGCCTTGAGAATACCCTGGATGGTGGTGGTGTGCCTAGCCACAAGCACAGAGAGTAGCTAGTCTATTAACATTTGAAAAATTAACAAGGACAGCACTAGTTTTTATGTGATTGTGCATATTAGATTTTAAAACTGGTTTTCTATCTCATTGCATATTTAAAACACTCAATACACTGAGGAAGTTAAGAGGCTGGGTATGGTCAGTCAATTGGTAGAGTGCTTGCCTAGCTTGCCTTGAGCCTTGAGTTAAAAACCCCAGCAGTGCATAAACTGGCCATTGTGGCAAACATCTATCATCTCAGCACTCGGTATGTAGAGACAGAAAGACCAGACGTTCAAGATCATTCTTGGTTACAGAGTATGTTCAGACCAGCCTGGGATATAGGAGACCTCTTAACAAGTGGGTGGGAATGGAGTGGGGGCAGGAGGGGCTCAGTGGTTAAGAGCACTAGCTGATTTTGCAGAGGACTCGGGTTCCTTTCCCAGCATGCAATTGGCTGTTGAAAACATCTGTAACTCCACTTCTAGAGGTCTGTACATCCTCTTCTGGCTTCCGCAGGCACTGAACACATGTGGCACACAGACACAACATGCAGGCAAAACACCCATACACATAAAATAAAAACAAATGAATCTTTTAAAGAAAACAGAGCTGAAAGGAAATGGAGGGGAAGATGATTTAACTCAAATTAGCAACTTTTTTTATCATAAACTCATCGTGAAATCCTAGGAGTTGAGCTATATAGAATAATTTGGCAACAAATATAACACATAGCTCACATTAAGATGAATTTAATGGTAAAAAACTGTGCTCTCTTGTGACAATTCTTGCTGCTCATTTCCTCCATCTTGGACTAATTGGCCTTCTCAGATTACTTAATGTTGAAGACAAACATATTTATTTAAAGTTATAGCCAATTACTGGAGAATATTTTTTTTCTGGCAATTTAAGGAAATAATTAGCTGTATCTGAAATTCTTCCAAGAGCCATCTGCTTCTAAAATGGTCTGCTTTCCTCTCCTTCATTTTAGGCAAAGTGCTGCCCTTTGGCTTCCTGGTTTGGGGAAGTACTGAGCTAGGTTGACAACCTTGTCCAAGCAGGTGCTGCTGAGAACTGGCAGCTTGCCAAACAGGTCCCATCTCCATCTTAGCCAGGCATAAAATCTAGGTTCATCAATCCAGTGGATGTGATATTTAGTTGAAACATTAGTAACTTCCATAATATGACAGTTTGGAGGTCAGGGTTATAGTTCTGTATGTACAGAGTTCTGGGTTTAATCCAAGCACCATGAACTAGTAATACGAAAACATCTTTCAGTTCTGAGACTACCAGAACATCAAATAGGAATGATGCAATTCCTTGGGAATGTGCCTTAAAGGAGGCAGCTGTGGATGGCCGGTGTCAAAAGCAGAGTTCACGAGGCTGATCATAACCAAGATGCTTTTGCATTTTGTGCCAAGTCATATGTCCAATGGTCCAATATTATTTGGGTCCTTTTACCATATACCTGCCAAGGAGCTTGAATTAAAAGTCAAGCTTGTCACGTGATGGATCATATAAGAGTGTGACATGGTTTTATATCTTCCTTTATGAGCTGGTTACTTTGGTCATTTTTTTGTTTTTGGCAACTTGATTCAAACCTTGATATATCTGAGAAAAGGGAATCTTAATAGAAAAAACGCTTTTGTAAGGTTAACCTGTAGGCAAGAAGGGGGTGGGTATTATTTTAGTGACCGATGTGGAGGGCCCACTCATTGTGAGTGATGCCATGCCTTGGATGGGGGTCTTGGGTGTGATAGTAAAACAGACTAAGCAAGTCATGAGAAGCAAGCCAGTAAGCAGCACTCCACCATAGGATCTCTACCCGCTCCTGCCTCCAGGTTCCTGTGTTTCTGCCCTGATTCCCTTCAGCAATGAACTGTGACCTGGAAGTGTTTGTGAAGGCGATGCTTTCTTCCCCAAGTTGTTTTAGTCATGGTGGTTTCTCACAGCAGTAGAAAACCCAGTAAAGACACCTTCCATGCATCACTGTCTTATGCTCACAAAGTGCTGGAAGGCTTGATGGTGAAATGTCAGAATTGATCAGTTTTTATCACTCCATGGAAAGAGGAGCGTGCACTTACAGTGCTTGTCTCAGGGTGGCCACCGCGTTTCCTCATTGCACGTATATTTGAAGCAGGACTCACAAGCCTATTGAAAGTGGAACGAAAACGTAGGAAACCTGTGGTCTTTAGTAATGATGTTGAAAGTCGAAGACAACAATGAGCTATCTCAATATTCTCTAAAGATGCCCAGAAGCCAGAGGCCTTAGAAGAGCCATGTGTTCTTTGTTTGATTCTGCAGTAAGTTCACTTGATGGTTGTGTGGGGATAAAATCTGCTGACTGCCACCATTCTGGGTTTCCTAATTTATATCTCAGAGGCCAAGAAGGCTATTGAAATCCTTTCTACAAATGAATCTTCATGAAAAAGATTTTCTGAAGTGTTTTCACCGTGTATCCTGACTACTCGAAGTGGCATTAACTAGTCAGTTACAATATGGCAAAGCGCAGCAAAAGCACCATAAAAATTCTTTACAGAAACTTTTAAGTGATATGCATGTCCATGAATATATACATAGTTATTTAAAACGAGGACCAGTCTAGCATGTTGCTTAAGAAAGACAATTATCTTCCCGGAATTCACTGCTAATTTTATTGGGGTTATTTATGTAAAAGGAACACTTGCTGGTTTAGGGCAAAGGATCATGACCACGTCCATTTAACCTCAAATCAAGGTGATTCCTTGTGAAGAGGTTAATGGAAAGCTTATTATGCTATTCCTATAATTTTTCTGAAAATACAAACTATTTCAAAGTAAAAGCTACATTTTTAGCTGTGTAGGTTAGTTCAAGTTCCTATTTTTTTTTTTTTTTAAAAAAAAACTTCAGTTTCCTTCCTTGTCTATGAAAGGGGAAAACTGATGAGTAGCAATCTCAGAGAAGTCAATGAAATGATCATGAGCTTGGGGAAAGTTAGGTACAGCTTAATAAAATCTTAAGAGTTATTTTCTTCAGCTTGAGTTTGGTTTTGGTCAATTATAAGCAGTTAATCCATTGTGTGATACTCCCACTGTGGTAATACCATAAGAAGAAACCATATTTATTTGGTGGACATTTATATCCAATAATATGTAAGTTTTATAAATGTAAGCACTGTAAAAAAAAGCCATAACAAAAATGATAAGACAAATTATAAAAATATCTATTAACCCAAAGATATTTACAACTTGAAAACAAATAGAGGAGCTAAAGGAATTACCATTTAATTAGAAACTGCAGAATTTTAACAGCCTCTCAGAAAACAGGAAAGACAAACCAAAGAAGAATAAAATGAAAACAAAGACAGGCAGACAGAAAGAGAAAGGAAAGAAGGAAGGCAGGCAGGCAGGCAGGCAGGCAGACAGACAGACAGACAGAAAGAGAAAGGAAAGAAGGCAGGCAGGCAGACAGACAGACAGAAAGACAGACAGACAGACAGACAGACAGACAGAAAGAAAGAAAGAAAGCAAGCAAGCAAGCAAGAAAGAAAAGGATCTCAGGGCTGTTTTCCTAGATGCAGCCCAAACATCAATAATTATTTTCAACATGTACAAACAATGAAACTTTTACTTTCGCTTGGTGCCATGTGAAAGACACATTTTTATCTATAGAAAGAATAAGTATTGGTCCTGCCCTTCATCAGTTTGACGTCCAGATTGTAATTCAGACCAGTACTATTTTTCATAGTACTATTTTCCCTTTTTCTTTTCTGGTCCTTATGGAGGTAATATAATTACTCCAGCAGCATTAATGTCTAACCTTAATTTTACCTAGAAATATTTCGAGGAGCGACAAGAGTTAAACATTAAGACTTTTGAACAGCAGGTGCTTTTGCCTTTAAATCACTGGAAACATTTAATTTATGAAGGTAATCCCTGGAACACATCTTTTAGCACAAAGAAAAAGAAAAATAAAAAAAAAATATTTAGAAATTTCACCTTCTTCAAAGGAACCCGCTTTAGATAAGTATGCACAGCAAGGAGCTGGCCTCTGATATTTAAGGACCCTTTCTCAAAAATGGCACATATGTTGCCCCAAATCCTTTCCCCCTCCTAAGCAAACACATCCAAAGGACCCACAGTTCCCAGGACGGACGCCACACTCCGGTTCTGGTTTCATCCCGGCTACTGTGATAAACTACCTTATCAAGAAGCAATTTAGGGGAGAATGGGTTTGTTTTAGCTTTTGTTTCTGGGTTTCATTTCATCATTTTGTGGAAACAGTCACATCACATCCTCACTTGAGAGCAGAGAGATAAACTCATCCGCGCTTACTGCTCAGCCAACTTGCTCTACTCATACCATCCAGGGTCCAACCTCACAGGATGGTGCTGCCCATTTTCAGGCTGAGATGTGAAGACAGGCAATCAAGGCAACTAAGACCATCGTCCACAGACATGCCTGCAGGTCACCCTGATCACCACAACCGCTTCCTCCCTGAGACTCTTTTCCCAGGTGGAAAAGTGTGTCAATATAACAGTTAAAATTCAGATATGACCAAATATCTTTTAAAATAGTTTGTTTTTATGTGCATGAGTGTTTTTTTTTTGCCTGTTTGCTTGTCTATGCATCACAGATATGTATGATTGGTACCTGTAGTGGCCAGAGTTGGGCATTTGATTTCCTGGGACTGGAGTTACAAAGGTGGGTGCTGGGAATTGAACTCAGGTCTGCTGGAAGGACAAGCAGGGATATTAACCACTGAGCCACTGAGCCACTGAGCCGTCTCTCCAGGCTCATCACTATCTTCTTGAATTCCAGAGAGATAGAAATGTTACATTTCTGGACGAGGGGAATGTACGTATGTTGTATGTGTTCATGTGCTGAGGTGCATGTGTACATGTGTATGCACATGGAGGTTAGAAAATAACACCACACATCTTTGTCAATCATTCTCCACCTTATTTTTGAGAATGGTCTCCACCTGGAGTTCACTGATTCGGGGCTGGCTTATTAGTATGCCATAGGTATCTGCCTGCTTGCATCTTTCTGACACAGGGATTACATACACATGCTGCCACGCTGGACCTCATATTTATGTTGGTGCTGAATATCTGAGTTAGGATTCTCATGCTTGCACGGCAAGCACTTTACCAGCTGAAGAAGTCTCCTGAGATTTTAAAATCTAAACTTCAGACTTTCTACAAGGTTCTACACATAACATAAGGATGCCTGTCTATGAAAACCCAATTTAAAAGAATGTAGATGACCACATACACATTATTGTTAAAACTGGACACCTCCGCTCTGAGAATGAACAGGAAGGAACCAAGATGGTCTGAAAAATGCAGGACATGAGATTATCATGTTAGCAATAAAGTTTCCACAAGCTGATGGTTTAGTGACACACAACGGAAGAAGAAATTATTAGAGATATGTATTGCTTGGGACCAACCACTCCCTGGAGTTAGTGGTTCTTATGGTGCTCTCAAGATGCAGAGACTTCCATGATTCTTAAAAGAGAAGCAAGCATGTGTGTGCCTGAGAAAAAGGTTGCCAACCCCTAAAGCCATCAGCTTTAGACAACATTACTAAAATATATATTTACCCAAAGATCAAAGGCGCAGAGTCCACGCTGAAGTCTTAATAGCAATTTCTCAGACTTCACATAAGAGCGAATATTTCATTTCACATGTTTGATGTAAAATTAACCACGCCATTTTCTCATAAGAAAGGCAAATAAGAATTAATCCTATATGTTACATTTTGATTTTGCACAAAAGGGGTATTCATGACCTAAGAGAATTTTTAAAAGTTAGTTTTATATCAGCATTGCTTGTAGAATGAATTTATTTTGTGTCTAGCAATTAATTTTGTGAAAGAAAATTTAAGTGTTATAGCATGTTCTCTCAGTGATTGGCAGGATGGTGCCCTAGTAAATTTTTGTCCTAGTAGGGCAAACATGGCCATTGACTTTGTAGTTAGCGATGCTGGGTTCAGAATCCAGTTTGAACTCTTAGTAGAAGAGTAACACAAGGATGCTTCATTTTTAGCAAACATGGCTGAGGCCCACACAGCATCTCTTCCACAGCTCCTTCTTTTT
This sequence comes from Arvicola amphibius, assembly GCF_903992535.2. Classification (NCBI taxonomy): domain Eukaryota; kingdom Metazoa; phylum Chordata; class Mammalia; order Rodentia; family Cricetidae; genus Arvicola; species Arvicola amphibius. The sequence continues at coordinate 98,143,641 of NC_052052.2, read as the reverse complement.
CAGTGTAACCCTGCTATCTATGATCCATAGACACCTGTGTCACTGGGATAGAACTAAATGTCAAGGTTATATATAAAATCCTTTTTCAGTGACTGATTCAACTCTGGGCTCATGAACAGCCTGAGCCAACTAGAAGTAAGGAAGGGTTTGCTGAGCTTTGTGAAGAAAGTCAATTTTTTCCTTCTTTTAACTGGTTCAGAAGTGACCCTGTCCGCTCTGGGCATGTATCAATGTGTAATGTAACCCGTGAAGACACGGCTTTTATCTATATGAAAGACAGACGTTGGCTGAGATCAACATACTGAGTTAAGCTGGATTGAGATACTCATGGGAACATGAGGCCAGGACCAGAGGATTAGCTGTTCTGTCTTTGGACCAAGATTGCAAAAGAGCTCAGGCCACATTAATGAGGCTTTTGATACTTGTAGCGGAAAGAACTTGAGTCTCTCATGGTTTCTCATCTGTGAAATCAGAAAGTCACCTCGAAATCGTGGGAAAATTCATAGTAACACATGCAAAGCATTATCTAGAGAGCTTGGTGTGGCATAAACCTTAAATTACATGATATCAAAGTTTGGAAAAATGTCTGCACATCCTACAAACTTGCTATTAGTTTTGTTTACTATTTTCCTTGATTTTTGATTATCTGTATTTCCATAACAGATGGGATCAGTGTATTAAACACCAAAGAAGACAGTATTAGTTGAGCTAAAGATGTTAAAGTTCTTTGAGACCACTAGAAGACAGAGAATATGATAATAGTTCAGTAATATTTTATTGGATTTCTCTCTCTTTCCCTCTCCCTCCCCCCCTCTCTCTCACACACACACACTTTCAAAAGCACCACACAGTCTTAATTTTCCACACTACATACTCATTTTCAAAAAGAACCTCAGGAGTCTGTAATACATTAGATGTTGCAAAAATATAAAATACACATAGTAAAACGTATTTAAAACATAAATTATATAAAATATATTAAAGCATACATTAAAAAACATATAGGTCCTTAAATGAAAATATCTCAAGCCAGAAAATAGAAACTCCAATACAGAATCTGATGACAAAATAAAAATCCAATGTAATGATGGTAAAATTCTAAAATTTTAAACATTGTGGTAATATTTTTTCAAATAAATGCCACCAGTAGCAATAAAACTGAATAGTATAAATGATCCCTGAGCTCACAGTCTTTGGGCATCCATTCTGTACTTGAATCCTGGCTCTGATGCTTGAGTATTATATGATATTAGGCAAATTTCTTAGCCTCAGTTTTCTCATTTATACAATGGAAATAATGATAAGTGTGTTGGCACATGCAATTTGAGAATTGGAGGCCAGAGACCAAGAATTCAAGACTAGCAGGAGCTATATAAAACCTGCCTCAAAACAAGCAAAGATGTACAGATCAACCTAAAAATCGTTAAAAGTTTTTTTTGTTGTTGTTTTGTTTTGTTTTGTCAGAAAGACAAAGGAAAAAATAAAGCACCACAAAGATTTTAGTTTTAAACAAGATAGTACAGGCTTGGCTTTTGGGTGGTTGCTGAGTGGACTATGAGCCAGCGGTACCACATTTGGATATGTATCATAAGGTCAGCATACCCAAAGGATGAGTACGTAAGCATACCCAAAGGATGCATGTCATTCATGTTCTTGCTTCTCTATTAACAGTAGGCAGAAAACAGAACCAGCTTACATGTCCATCAACAATGAATGGTAAAGAAAAATTCTACCTATTCAGAATGGCATCTTATAAAGCCATAAAGAAAAATAAAATAGTAAAATTTTGCAAATATGTAGAACTGTAAATAATTATTTAAAACAAATACGACTGATTTAGAAAGGCAAATACCATGTTTCTTCTTACAAGAAGAATTTAGATTAAAATTTATATAGAGATGTATATATATATATGTATATATTTACATGTGTGTGTAGATATAGGTCATGAACAGAGAAAGGGAATCATGAGTGGTGAGAAAGAGACCGGAACGGACAGCAGAATGCAGGTGTCATGAAAACACAGTGGAGGACTGAGGGTGGAGGACAGAGGGTGGAGGACTGAGGATAAAGGACTGAGGGTGGAGGACTGGGGGTGGAGGACTAAGGGTGGAGGACAGAGGGTGGAGGACTGAGGGTGGAGGACAGAGGGTGGAGGACAGAGGGTGGAGGACTGAGAGTGGAGGACTGAGGGTGGAGGACTGAGGATAAAGGACTGAGGGTGGAGGACTGGGGGTGGAGGACTAAGGGTGGAGGACAGAGGGTGGAGGACTGAGGGTGGAGGACAGAGGGTGGAGGACTGGGGGTGGAGGACAGAGGGTGGAGGACTGAGGGTGGAGGACAGAGGGTGGAGGACTGGGGGTGGAGGACAGAGGGTGGAGGACAGAGGGTGGAGGACTGAGGGTGGAGGACAGAGGGTGGAGGACAGAGGGCGGAGGACTGAGGGTGGAGGACTGAGGATGGAGGAGAACCAGCCAGACATGTACATGGAGAAGGATATTAGGGGAGGAAATAAAAAGGTAACCAAATGCATCAAGTTTTCTTGGACTTGGGAATCAGCAGAGTGGTGGGGCATTTGTCTAAAACGTGCAAATCCTGAGTTTAAACTCCAATACTGGAAAAAGTTGTGGAGAATGGCATAGAAAGAAAAACATACCATGTAATTCCCATGTTTAAAAAATACTGTAAGAGATAAACAAAATGAAACTGAAAACAATATTGACAATCCAATCAGCCATCTAAAATCTGGTTCTCTGAAATGGTCAATTGGGGGACAAAGACACAATTTTTTTCCCAAGGAAAGGACAGAGGGGATCACAGCAGACAACGCCATGTTAAAGGGAAAGGGGAGCTACGAGCAGCTTGGTGGCGCTCAGTTTCACTACTCACAGTAGGAGGATTAAAGGACAACAATTATGCTCTAGAAAATAAGCTGAATTGTCCCATGCCTATTTAAGAAATTGCTGAGATTAAATCTTCCCTCATAGAAAATTATATCCCAAATGGTTTTGTGGGTAAATGTTGCCAAACATATAATGACAAAAGAACAAACTTACACAAAATCTTTCAGAATAGCAACACACACACACACACACACACACACACGGCATACAATTAGTAAGCATACTTTCTTATTTTGAGACTTATGACATCATGCAACAGTGAAAATAAGATATTGGCATAAAAACAGATAAAACAATGGAAGTAGATAGAATCCATAAGTAAATAAGTCTAAATATCTCTTCAGTAAGTTTACTGGCTCAGTTGTAAGACATGTACAAAATATTTTGGATATATGTAAAATACTAGCTTTGAACTTTATCTCACACCTTAAATACACACAAATTGTACTTACCTCAAAGTGACTCACACTTTGGAAGGACTAAGCTATAAATCCCCTAAAAACACAGATCATCTAAGTGACCTTCGATTTGGCAAAGGGTTTGTAATTTCAAACAAAAACTCAACAAACTAGAATTAAGTAAGTTTTAAGACTTTCATCAGTCAACTAGTTGTTAGAAATGCTAGTAACACACTGACCTTGTGACCTAGCCATTACCATCCTAGATTTAGCTCCACAGAAATAACAACGTGCCATGAGAGAGACTTGCACATGACTGTTGGTGATAACTTTATTAGGAGCATCCACAACCACTAGACAACAAGATTGTATATAAACAAGGTGGATGTACAAACAGACTGTGGTACAGTTCCACAACAAGACTCTACCCAGAAATTAAAGAAGTCAACTACTGATACACAAACCAAAATCAGTCTTCATGGCATCATTTTGAGAAAAAGCAAGACAACACATGAGTGTACGTAGCATGATTTCATTTGTACAAAATTCTAAAAAAATGTAAACCATCTATATTGTAAAAAATGTAAGCTAGTCTATAGAAAAACAGATTCAGAGTTCGTAGGAAGTAGGGTAGAAACATCAACAGTAAGAAGAACTGATTACAAATTAGCACAAGGAAACATTTGGGGGCAAATGGATGTGCATATTGACAGTGGAGATGGCGTCATGAGTATGCACAGGTTAAAACTTCGCAAGTTGTACACTTTCAATATGCTCGATCAGTTATATGTTAATTGTAGCGGTGGTCTTGGTTTTTCCTTTCCTTTTGTACTTGCATACTGGGTGGGGGAAATGGCTTTATAGTCAGACATGAGAGTTTGATGCTACCTTTGCTCCTATGGTGCAACCTTATGTAAATTACTTACAGTTTAGTGTCTCAGAATCTATTTTAATGTTAGTAAAATACTTTATGTGAGAATAAGAATCTATGTGTCCATGGCTGTGAGATGACGTGTTTTATCCATAAGCCCATTCCCGTTTCTTTTTCCTAAGTGGACACGCTTCTTGTATTTGACATATGACCTTGATATATATATATGCATTAAAGTATATACTTTAAAGTAACGTATTATATATTTATAATAAAAAAGAATAAAAAAATAAAAAAAAGAATGGTATTGACATAGATCATTTCTCCTTTATGATAAAAATCTTAAAACCTATCCTTATTATTCTCTCCATCTCTGTATAGCCAGTTGCTTCCAACAGCTGTATTATTTTTCACATACTGTATCCAAAAAACTTAACTCATTAATTTCCCAACATGGAAAGTTCTTTTGTCTAATTATCTGTCTTAGTATTTTTTCCTTAAAGTTCTCTGGCACATAAATCCTCAAGTGAGATGGCTGGGTCATAGCACAGCTGTGGGATGAATTTTACTCAGCACCTCCAACTGCTTTCCAAAATGTCAAATTAATTTATGCATCCATGAAAACTAGGATTGAGTGATGTCCCTAACTTTGGCCAATACAATGGATGTAACACTCATTCCAGTTTTCACTTCTCAGCGTCCTAGTCAGTTTGACTACTTCTTGTTCTTATTAGCTGCCCAGGTTTTCCTTTGTAAACCACATCCATATTAGTATTTGCTCATTTTAAAATTTTACCTGTGATGGCATTCCCCTGAAATGTCTGTCATGAAGCTAAGAGTGTTGTGATGTCATTTAGTGAGTAGAAATATTTCATTTTAATATAGTCGCATCCGTCATTTGTTAGCTTAGTTACTTAAAATATTTTTTTGTTATGTGCAGAAGTACAATCTTTACGTATTTTTTCTTTTAGCTTTATGCTGTTACTTTGCTGTCCTCTTATCTATGTGGCTTGACCCCTCATCTCCCATGGTGCCGTGTAGGTATACATTTCTTCCCATGTAATGATCTGTATTCCAAAACTCTCTTTTAAAGAGTTTGACTGTCTGTCATGACTGGAGAGATGGTTCGGCAGTTTAGAGCATTGACTGCTATTCCAGTGAAGCCTGGCTTGATTCCCAGCATCCACATGACAGCCCACAGTTGTCACTACCTCCAGTTTCAGGGGATCCAACACAGGGGATTCACACAGATATATATGCAGGCAAAACACCAATGCAAATAAAATAAATTATTTTTAAAAAAGAGTTTGACTGTCCCCGTTATATAAGCAGTGTGTCTTTATCATTCACCACTTGAATATTTGTATAAAAAGAAGAATGATTCTAGAAGAGCAATGACTCAGAGTAATAAAAGTCAAGAGGTGTTTTTATCCAGCCTCCAGAGCCACACATAAATAGGAAATATTATTAATCTGGATTTTTGGATTACAGATAGAGAAGGAATCTTTCTATGTCTCTCAAATATAACAGATTCTTACAATGTCTTCAATGTTCAATAGTAAAATAACATTTTATATAATATTATGTAAATAATATATATGTTACATAAAACTATACTTCTATAATAGTTTTAAGAGTATAGCATAACTATTACACGCTATTTTTAAAATTTTCCCAAAGTCTCCTGAATTTCCTGGAATGATTCAAAATAGTTGACAAGATACAGCATTTAACTAGCAAGATTTTTTTGTAAGCAAGGAAAAAAGGTCTAAGCAAAAGTGGGTCTGATTTATGGCCAGTTCAGTACTCTATGCAAAGAAAGTACTCAGGGACAAAATGCCCTTGATTATCTGTTCAAAGTCCATACATTTGCTAGGTTTAAATTCACATGTAGCATGAAATCTTCTTTCATGAAATTCATGCTCTGTCTTTGCCTTTCTTTGAAGGTTAAAAAAAAATCCCTTTGTCCACAGTATGGTTCTCACATGCAGCACTGCCAACAATAAACTTGAATGTGTATTTCTTTTTTTTCCGTTGGATTTGGTAAGAAATTATTTTGAATTTTATTGTTCTGGTACATTATCCAGTGATGACAAACAACAAACAGAATATAAAATCAAGCAAGCTAGTATGTCTCTTAGAACCTCGAAGCATGAAGTATCCTAAAAATCTTAACTGAAAGTCTGCCATTACCTAGCACTAGCATTCAGACTATCTGCCTTTAATGCCTACAGATGGACTGGAATTTAATAGCAGAATATCAAATTCATCCACCTACCGGCAGTTGAACAACGCTCACCACACAGACTCCTTGACAGTGTTGTCAGACTTGGTATGGTTAATCTATAAGTCCACAGGAGTTTTTGTGTGTGTTGATCTTGGCGGAAGCTTGAGACAGTATTAACCACCATTAAGTAACAAAAAAACCCTGTTTTGTTTTTACAAATTTACATACTTGATATTCCTGAATTACCACAATTCATATACTAGCATATTTTAGAATGTTTTTAGTCATGTTGGCTTTGGGAACGGAAGCGCATTATTGGCAAATCACAAGGGAACAAAGGAAAAGTCATGCTCACCCAGGGAGGAAATATCCAGATGTAAATGAGCCACCCACTCTTGTTAGATGTGGACTCGTCTAAAGAGAGTTTGAGTAACATCCAAAAGCCTCAAGCCATGGCAAAATCACAGCTACAGACTGATGTGGGAGGTAGTTTTAAAGCAGAATGTGTTGGAGACGTGAATGTAATCTATGATGCATCGAGTGCACAACACAATGAGTGAGTTTCTGCAAACAGCACATCAGCTTTGGGAACAGCAATTGTTAACCACAGTTCTTCTTGTCCCATGGCAGTGAATTGCTGCAAGTTCCATACTATGAGCAAAGCACCAAAGACAGCCCCAAACTCCATCCTGTAGCTCTGTGGACTAGGCGGCATGAGATCTGACGACAGCACTAAGGAAATCTCAAGGACTCGTCTGACTATGCAGGAAATCTTCAAACACAATCAGGTTTGGCAACACAAATGCAAAGCAACAAATGAATCAACAATTTCCATGTGGACAACTCTGTGCTTTTCTATACAGAAGTTTCAAGGATTTTTTTCTACTGAATTGATGATCATTAGCCTCAGGTTATCTTGAGACTTTCTGAAATCCATGTATGTGACACTAAAAAGTTTTTTTTTTTTTATGTTTAAAATCTCCTGAGTTAAAATAGCATCTTATGTGGGAAAACACTAAGTAAGTTCAAAGCTTCCTAACCAGACATTTTTTTTGCTAGAACATTTTGCAATATCTCTACACTGTTTATTTCTGTTTATTTAATAACTTAAGTCAATACAGCTTAATTTTGTTCATCAATCATGTATTCCCAATACTATCAAAAAGACTTTGTTTCTACCAGACACAAAATATTTTGAGAAATATTTTTATTAATTATAAAAATGGTAGTTTTCTGATCCACTTTAAAAAATATTTCTTTGTTAATATCATGATTGAAACATGACCAATGTTGCTAGGAGATACTTAAAGCTAATTAAATCCATTAGCAGCAGCATAAAAGAGTCTTTATTCACCAGAAGAAGAAAGATGATAAGTAAGTTTGATTTTATGTAACTTAAAAGCCTTTGTTCTTTTGAAAATATTTATATATGAACCTTTCATAAATTTAAAAGCTAATAAGTTTAATTTGCTATAAAAGAACAAAAGAAATAAAATCACAAATGTCAAATACAAGGTTACATCATAATGAAGAGTTCACAACACAGTAAAAACCATTTGATATGCAATAAGATGGCTCAGGTAAGAATTAAAAATAAAAATTATGGTTATCTTGGAATGTGGATCTCATCTTCTATACTTCTGTCTTAGATATCTTGGGAATATTCATGGATAAGCAGGAATGCATGCACATGAATATTTATCGTCAAATAACTTAATAAATGTGTTATGATTTACAGTAAGGGGCATCACTGGGCCATCAGCAAAGGGGTGGATGTGAAGTGCTCATATTTAACATTTACTCAAATTTTACTATGGATTGACGCTTCCAAGTATAATTTCTCATGAAAACCTTCATCTCTCCCAGGAGAAATAAGTGAGGGGTTTCCATGCTTAGTCTTCTTCCTGAAGTGCCTGGATCCGAATTCCTCCCACTTCACCAGTGTGTGCAGAAGCCATCACCTCCACACCCTGCCCTCTATCCTAACATGAAGCTTTAGGGCAGCTTCCCGTTCTACCTTCTAGCACCCTTGTTTTGATGATCAGAATCAAGCGACTGGCTTTCTCTTCCTGTTACTTTCCTTCTACTTAGAATCCTCTGAATTTGCCAAGATCGATTGCTTTCTAGTTCTAATTTGGGAACCACCTCTTCTCTGAACTAGTTTCACTGAAGTTGATTCTACTAGAAGAGATCTAACTGTTCCTGTCTACGATCCTTCCAGCACTGTGTGTGTAACTGTCCTCATGAGAATTGTGATGTCTTATCAATCAATGGTGTGCTCTTATTTTTCTGCCAATGGCAATGTCTTCATACCCTCCCACAGAGCCTGGTCTCAGGGCCTGACATCAAATAGATGTTCAATATTTTTAAAAATTGGATGAGTTAACTCCACAGACAAGATAAAAGGTGAGAAGCGGTGAGTATTTAACTACCTATGTCATTGAGTGGATTTTTTCAGTCGGGGAGGGAGGAGAAAAGCAGAACCTTGAAGAAGTAATTTAGTATAAAATAATAAAGGGAAAGAAAATGTAGACAAAAGAGGCAAGGAAAGGCCCCCAAATCCAACCATCGGCTCAATGCAGCTAACGTCATAAGTGAACTGAGTCAAAAGCAGGATCGTGGCCAAGTAAAAAGAATTTTCTTCCTGAATATTCAACACTTTCTTATTTAATGATCTATTTTTGTAGGTACTCTTTAGGAAAGAGAAGATAACGGGAAGCTGTTATTAATAAAGGAAGGGCTGAGAGTAAGAAATTGATGAATGCTGTGACTCAGCCATTCTCTTCAAAAGGGGTCTTTGGCTCAGGTTCATTACCACTCCAGTAGAACTGGAAACAGCTATTAGAAGTAGTAACTAGGAAACATTCAGCGAGGCCCTGCCTCAAATCAAATCCTATGCCAAGAGGCTTTAAAACATTCTCTCAAGAATTTTCTTGTCTGAGTCTGATATCGTGAGCTCGATTTCAGAGAAATTTGGAGGTTGGATTGAGTGGCTGGTGGAGGCTGCGAAGTTAGTGGGGAGTTTTGGTCTAGCCAACTTGGGGAACTCTCTGGCAATCCTCCACTCTCTGCACCTCCCTCCTTTAGTGTTTGGTGACATCACGACTCACCTATCACATCCTTTTGAAATTATTCTCACATTAAGAAACTTTAAGCCGCTTCACATTTGCCTAACTGTAGTTTGAGGATCCCTCTCATATGGAGCTGGAGCATCTGGTTAAATTCTTTGGGCATTTGGTGGAAACCACGCTTAGGTAACTTGTTGTCATAGTAGTGGTGACTGATAGGTGCTTTTTCTACAGTTTTTGAGAAAGGCCAGAATCCGTAGAGTGTCACATTTTTACACAGTTCCACGGCGACACTTGCGATCATCAAGCCTGTGGACAAGCGGTATGCTGTCACCCCTCTAGTTCTCCAGAAAAGAGCAAGACGCCTCAGGTAACTGGGATGGAAGAAGAGAACTTTTTGTCTAACTTTGGACTCTTGGATGGTTTGGTAGACTTTAAAGGAGATGCCTGTGTTGAACCTGTAGGAAAAAGCAGGCAGGAGAAGGAATGTGTCTCCGTAGGTGGAAATGTCTTCCAGAAACTTTGTGTTCTTCCCCTTCAAGTTCTTGTATCTGTCAAATTAAAAAAAAAATCACAATCATCATAGCAATAATAATAATAATAATAATAATAATAATAATCAAAGTACTAATTTTGGTTATATGATGTCAAATACATATCTGGTCAGAAATGCAACTACTTATATCCATTATATTAAAAAGTCAAACCACTGACTTAGAAATATCGATCAAGTATTATGTCAAGATCAGTACCTGGTTTTCATTCCTCTTTCTTGATCTACAGAGACTTATTAGCAGAAAGACATTTCTTCTATTATTTTATATTACAACCCATTATCTACTGTTGCACTGAATTTTCAATACCTTTAAACTTACTTCTAACCAAGCACTATAGCCTATATATATTTAAAAGTCAAATTTTTCATCTATTTTATACATTTAATCACCAAATAGTTTTGTTCAGAGAGCCTATGCCCTCCTGAAAATATACATTTACATGTTGTTACAATTTCCTTGCTGATTTAGGCTGTCACCTCTTCTGTGTGACCTGATACCCGAGAAAGAACTCTTTCAAGTAAAATGTTTTCACGATTAGCTTTTGAAAGGCAGATATACTGTTTTCTCCTCACTCGGAGACTCTAGAACAATTTGAGGAATTTCATCTATTACTAATGATTAGCAGTTTCTCTCTTTCCTTCTGTGTTTGTTTTTGTTTTTGTTTTTTAACACAGGGTTTCTCTCTGTAGCCCTGGCTGTCCTGGAACTCACAGAGATCCGCCTGCTTCTGCAGTGCGGGAATTACTTCTGCAGTGCGGGCATTAAAGGTGTGTTACTAGGAGCCTCTTTCTGACAGGAAAAAATGCAGCAAAATATATGTGGAATTTTTATGGACAAATCAACATTCTGTAACAGTTACATTACAGAAGCCATAGAAAGTATTCTGTATGACAAACCTACTGAAAGTGAAAGCCAATGGGACTTGTCAGGCTGTGTTAGAACTTCCTCTCAAACTCGTAAACAATTTTGTCAAAAAACCCCACACATATACACAGACACACACACACATACACAGATACAAAATCAAGGAGGAAGTGTACATGGAATGAAGATTCTGAAAAAAATAGAAGAAACTGCGCTCCCTATTTTTTAAGTGGAAGAGATAAATTCTCCTTTGATTAGAAACAGGTAGCTCACAACACTAGAAGTACAACTGAATCATTCTTCTGACAAAGCCCAGCCTGGATGAGAGAGTCCAGCTTTGCTGTGGGGTATATCAGCCTCAGCAGCAGTGGGAGAAATGTGTCACGTGATCAGACAGCTTGCAGGCACTCACCTCAGCGTTATGATGCTGGGGTTGACAGTCACAAGATTCGTCTTGCTTCCTACATCTTTAGTAGCATTCCCTGTGACTGGGGGAAGGTTACACCTGGAATAAAGAAGGAAAAAAAAACTCAAAATACAATCTATAAAAAGCAGATGTGGACACACACACACACACACACACACACACACACATTCGACAGCTGTTGCAATTGCCTGGGAAACTAGTGAGAATTTCATAGATACCTGATTGCCGCTTGAAAATAACAAGAAGTACTGGACTCTCAGATGATGTTTCAACGCTGTATAAAAGGTCACATGATTTTAACATTTTCATTGACATTTGTAAGTATCAAGCCAGAAGTGACAAATCATTCCTTGCCATGCTTTTGAAGAATTTTCAAGGCTTTTTATTGATGTTGTGACGTAGATCAACTATACTGATTTATGTTGATTGTATTCTCACAATGGGATGGTCACTACAGACTTAAAGAACCCAAAGCACTGAAAATACAGTGATAGAGTCTCCCAGAAGCAAAACCTACATAGAAGCATTAGTATCTTCTGATATCTATGTGGATATCTTCGTCACCAAATTAGATTATTAATAAAGGAAATTTGCAGCAATTTTCATCCTGCTGTCTTAAACCAAGATTACTAATTATTTTATTGGAAAACCATGAAAGATACTGATTTTGATATATTCCAATGACAGGAAAAAGGGAATATATTTTAAACTTCACTTAGATCATCTGTTTAAAGGGAAGCATGGAAAGGAAGTACTGAGTACCCCTGAAAGCATTGTATACAGCTGACACCATCTGTAATATGGATAAGGCTGCAGGACTCTGCTCCATGCCCTATAAAACACAGTAATAAATGAAATATGTACTTCTCACTTTGCTATAAAATATACATCAAAAATATGTATTCATTATAGATAGGAGGCCACAGGAAGATCTTAACAGTGGCCTCCTGCAACAAGTCACAGACAGACAGACATTCTTTTGAAGAATCCAGAGTGGTTTTGCTGTTGTTTGAGACAGAGTCTTACTTTGTAGCCCAAGTTGATTGGAGTGCACTCTGCAGCCCAGGGTGGCCTTAAGTTCTCAAAGACCCTTCTGCCTCAGTCTCCCAACTGTTGAGATTATATGCATGAGCCACCATGCCAGGCTTAAAAGTTCTTTCTAATATAACAGGAGACTTTATGGAAAACATCAGAATGCACACATGTGTGTAAATATGTATGTGTGTAATATTTATATAAAATGCATGCACAGATATAACAGTATATTTATAGCATACTATATAATGTAGTTATGGCCATGCTTGTTCCTTATACACTAAATTTGTATCCCAATGTTTCAAATGAAAACAAATGGGCAACCTCGATCTGTAACCAACAAGCATAGGCAAAGTAAGTACAGGCTTAAAAACTAAATACATTTTAATGACACCAGCCATATGTAGCCCTGGGTTTTATTTCAGTTTGAATGGCCAACTTCAGAAGAAAGAGTGTGTTCAGAAAAGTCCTAGCATCAGCTAAAGTAGAACCTGGAAATCTGGGCCTTGTCCTAAAGTGATCCGTCAAATAACTGCCGAGAGTTTTTTCCTAGACTTTAAGGCTAAGCTGTTCTTTCTACGGCTGCTATAAAGTCAAATTAATGTTTTTGCATAATACCCACCATAGATGTTTGGGGAATTTTAAGTCTATAAAAGCCTATTACATGAACCATTATTTATCTTCGTTGTGACTCCCCCACCACACACAAACACTGAGAATGTGAACAATGTCTGACCCATTCCAGTACGGATGTCAATGTAAAACAGGAAAGCATGAGAACTGTTCCATCATGAATTCAATGAGTGTTCAGTAATTTCTGGACCATCAGATCAGCCACTGTGTAATTACCACCAATATAAATCACCAACACGAGATGAGTGTGAGGGAGGAGCTGTTTGTGAACCTCCTTCGTGGTTGTTGTTAATATATAGAACAAGTATCATCGTTCCATGGGGACCAAAGGGCCTTGATGTACAAAATCAATGCTCCCAGAACGTAAAGAAGCAGACACCTGCTGCTCCCTCTTTTAAGTCACACTACAGCTAGACAAGTCAGTGATCACTAACATGAAGCACACACAGAAATCAACTTTGAGTCTGTTCTTATAGACTACCTTGTATTTAGACAAAACTGCGTTACCAGACCAGCGTTGAGCAGATGAGCAGTGTGAGCTAACTCTCAAGCCGGAAAGTGGTGCTGTTTGTGTAACTATACAAAGTCTAGTCAGCATCTCTCCTGGTGAGACTGAAGAACAAAGGCCCCTGCGTTGGTTTTTCAGAACCGTGGTACCAACCCGCAGGCTGAATCCTCTAATCAGCCCTGCAGTTCCCACCCTTTCACTGTGATTCCATCCAGTTTCTCCTTGCATATCCTCCTGATGCTGACAAACTGAGGAACTCGTGAGTCCTGTGACACCCAATAAAGCCTAACTGGGTAACTTGTAGATACTAGCAATACAATCACAAAGACAAAGGCAAAACTCGGCACATAGGTTGTTTCTATTACCCTTGGACCCTTGGCGCCCAAGAAACCCTCTTGATAAGACTCACCTAAAAACAAAGTCAGCTTTATCAATTTCCGCTCCACAGAGAGACTTGTTCAGAATTCCCCCGTTGCCAACCACGGCACACTGGTTATAGGGGTAGTTCACAAAAGGCTGGGACTAGCAGGAGAGAGCAGAAACCAATCATGACACAACTGCTTGAAAATTAGGACTAAAGCTACAATGTGGTGAAGTTGACGCCATCTAATTCCCAGCACCCCCAAGAAAAAAGAAACCACGTTATCATCAGCTGGATCCCAGAAATTTAATTTTTCATGTGCGCTTAGAAGAAGAAAAAAGAGTAAGAAAATAAAACAGACACAGACTCTGGGGAGGGTTAAAAAAAAAAGCAGCACAGGGGCTAGAGAAGATACCTCAAGTAGAAGCATTTGCTGTGAAAGTGAGAACTGAATCTACATCCATAGCTCCCTCACCAAATCCAGAGCATGTCTGGAGTTGAGCATGGGTAGGCGGACTCAGGTGCATCCTGGGAGCTCTAGTTTGCGGGCCAGCAAGTCTAAGTGAATCAGTGGGCTCTGGGTTCAAATAGCCTGTCTCAAAACAGCAGGTGCACAGCGGTTGGGGAAGGCACCTAACATCTGGTGCTGGTTTCTTTGTGTATAAGTGCCCTCGCATATGTGTGCACATATACCATACATTAAACACACACAATGTCTAATTAATTAAATAAATAAATGCATAGCAGTATGATCAACTTATTATAATTAAAAAACATCATGTAAGTTTGTATTGTTTCTCTTGGGAGGGATAAACACTACATAAAATGTAATAAAATATAAGACAAAAATAATATTCTTATAATATAAACTACAATGTCAATTTTTAGTTAATACAGAGTTTCTCCGTATAACAGCACTGGATGTCCTGGAACTCAGTCTGTAGACCAGGCTGGCCTCAAACTCACAGTGATCCACCTGCCTCTGCCTCCCAAGTGCTGGGATTAGTGTTTCTGATGAAGCTATTTTATTAAATAACCCAGGCTGGGTTCAATATCACTATGTAACTGAGTGGCCTAGGACACCTGATATATCTTCCCCTACCTCCCATGGACATATGATACTACATAGAGAAATTAAAGATAAATAGGAAAATTATGTATTGTGTATTTCCACCAAACATGAGCAGTTCAGAGTTAAAAAGAGAGAAAATAAACAAGTTGGAAAACAGCATTAAATCTACACATTAATTCTATACATTAATGTGTAGATTTAAAGATAATTTATCAATACATTCTTTGGTTCACTAATCCTTAGACATGTAGTCTCAGTGAAGTCATTAGACTTATGCTGGCCAACCCTACGGATGACCACCAGTGCACTTTGGGGACTCTCTAGCCTGACATTTTTTTTTTATTCCGACTCACCCATACTGTTTACCCTAAAAGGTTGCCCACTTCCCCCACATCCTCCTCGTATAAAATAAAACCTTGCCATTCGACATACATATTTCTCTTGCTGATCTATTCCCTTCATGTAAAAGAGTGTCCTAGGCCCTGCACTTACATACCACAGTGATGAGATCTGTTTGTCCCTTCCACTGGAGTGCACATCCTCACAGACAGAGAACATGTGTCTTCATTTTTCATTTCCCCTCATCTTTCACCCCAGAGCTAGATTAACGCAGTGCTCATAGTGTGTTTCCCATAAGGACTTGCTGGTCCAGTGCTTCCCCCCAGTGCAATCCCATTTGTGAGGTAGAGTTGGCTCATTTGACATCGCTAGAGATGACTGGGCAACAGTCAGCAACTCTGTGAGCTGGCAGTTAAATGACCAGCAACAGAAAATTGGCTGTGATGTTAGTATCTAAACCAAAGAGTATGGGAGAGGCTACAGAACCAAGGTGCCACCCTCCCCAGAGCAAAGTCACTGGCTCCTCTGGCAAGATCCTAGGACTGCTGTAGTTCTGAGCTCCTCAAAGCGCTCGAAGAACGTTGAGCCACAATCACTAACACCTCCTCATGACACTGCCTCTGAGAAATGCCCAACAGGCACACAGAGCTTGTCTTTACATTTTAATTGCCACATTGTATTTATTGTATGAGAAGCATTGTTCCACAGGCATAACTTACTAGCAGATTTAGCTTACACAGGCACTATGTGAGCATTTTAAAGATGGAAACGTAGAAGAGCGAGCTGAAGCAACAGCTCTGAACAGGCAGAACTGGGCTTGTGACCCAGGTAGGCTGCTCCAAGCCCCTGCCCAGTCCAGTTTCTTGCTAGCCAGTGAGTGGATTAGCATGTTCATGATGCGGTTCATCCCTGTCTATCCAGAAGGCCCATTGTCGTGCCCGGCTTTTAATGAATGCTTCCTGGACAGTGAAAGCTATTTCTCATTTTTGAAATCCAAGCCCAGGATGGCTCCAGAGTTTTGACTCAATGGTTTTCCAGTAAATTCTGAGTTTTGCAGACAGGGTGGAATGCAGCGATGCAAATGCACTCTTTATGCATGTGTTTACTAAGGGAAACACATCTCAAATTAAGCCCTCAAAATAATGACTGTTTTCTCTGGTATCTTGACCAATTGGGAAGAAACAGCCGTATGTTTGGTGAACTGGTGCTCAGGGGGAGCTGAAATAAATTACAAACTTCAATGTCCCCTAAAACAAACCAGTATTTGAAGGCAGTACTTCACTTTTTTTTTTTTTGATGGAAAAGTTTTATGGCATGCTGCTCTGTGCCTGGTGGTCCTAGGAGCTGTGGGCACAGAGGAGCAGGGGAGACAATGTGCACCATGGGAAGGAGGGTTTGGAGAAGGTTGACTCCATCCTGATCCCTGGCCATGAAGGGGAAAGGAGAAGCAGTACATGGTGACATGGTTTTACCCAGATCACCCAGCAGAGTTTCCTGTTTGCCAACTAAAGACAAGCAAACAAAAGAATCAGGGTAGTTGGAAATGAGTGCAGCTGTTAATAAGCAGAATTATTAACTTTCATCCTCTTCTCACGCTATGTGAAAGACAGCATCTCTGAGCTGGGCAGCAGAAAGCAAGGTAAACACCTGCAAGATGTGCCTGGATGGAGAGATGCCACTTACACCGCCATCCTAGGCCTCCCATGGGCATAGCAACACTAGTTACTAGCATGATTTCATTTACTGGTAGTTTCAATGTATCCCACGAATGTTTCATGAGGGTCTTGTTTGTTTTAAATGTTTTTGTCTGTAATTGGAGTTCCGGGATGAAACTCAGAACCTTGTACCTACAAGTGCAAGAACTGCGTGCATAAACCACCAAATGCAACTAAGAATTTTTTTCTTAGACTTTCTTGAGGTACACTTATTTACAACAAATTGCATTCTTTGGTTAATTGTTTATAAACACCAAAGTTGTCTTTATTTTTAAAAATCTTCTCTGTATCACGAGAAACTTTTCTGTCCTTTTCATTTAGAAATTTTACAGCATTTTTCTCTATGATTTTCAAGTTATTTTTCATTTATTCTTAACTAATTATTTTTTTTCTGAACTGTGACACAAAAATATTGAATTAACTTACATAAGCCATACTAAACGAGTTTTGAGAAGTCACACATCTAACAAAGGCAGAATGAATTATGAAACCCTATCTACGGATAGCAAGCTGCATAGATACAGAGATCCCATCTGATCATATCAGTTTGGCCTAATTGCTTTTAAACATCATAAGGAAGACATCTGTGAATTCATGATTATAAGGAATAAAGTGTTCTTCATGACAAAATCTCCCTCAATTCTGTACTTGTGTTACATGGAAATTACATTTTCTCACTGTGCCGAGCAGCAGAGGACATATCATTTACACATGCTTATTTACAGACATGTAGTGAGTGTATATATGTTCTAGGAGCTTAGGATACAACCGTGGAAACAGCAGACAATAAACTTTGTCTTGTGGATGTTATATGAATTGTCCATGAATTCTTATATAGTGATGTCACTAAAATAAGTCATGTAAGCCTTTTGTACGAGGATGGGCTTAGTCATCCAAAATGACAACCAAAAAGAGTCTGATCCTAGGCAGAATGTGGTAGTCACCTCCCCAGCCCCAATCCGTAGATCTCTGACATGCCCTGTCTCGGCTCATTCACTGAAGAGTCTGCGGGGATAGATGGCTCAAGGAACTTATCACATATGTAATAAACTCTCTTCTTAGGGAGCCACACTGCGTTTGGAATTGCTTCCATAGGGACTGGAGGTGTAGCTCAGAGGTAGAGCCCTTGCCAACCTTGAGCAAGGCCCTGGGTTAATCTTGAGGAGGTAAAACATAAAAATAAAAGAACTGGACTCTTTGACAGGTCCACGACTATACATGCCCCATTTGCCATAAGATAGCACGTTAGCTTTAAAATGACTCATTCATTAGTTACAACCGCAAACCGGCCTTACTCACCACTGGGAACATGTGGAAAATGTTCTCTCGAATAGGGATTTGCCTCTTGCTTTCCACCTCATAGCTCATGTTAGTCCCCATTGGAGTGTTATTCTGGGAAACCACGAAGGTCTGAACTGCGTCACAACAGGAAGCCAGCTTTGCTCTACAGTGGATGAGAATAAAGGAATAAGCCGAGGAATACGATGAAGACACCAAACACGGACATGACAATGGATACAGCGCAAGGGAATTTGGGCTGTTGCATTCCAGAAGGAAGACAAGCCAGGCACTGGGGTGACATCACTCCTTTGCAGCCCCGGGTGGGAGGATGGTGACCCGTGGGGTGCACACCCTCAGGTGGAAGCCCACTTCACAGAGGCAACAGTTCTGAACACGAAACAGAGAAGTGAGAGAATCCATCCTTGTTCCTTAGCCATTGCTATGCTCTGTGAGGTTTCAGTGGCCCATAGGAAACTCTGCTCCAAGATAATTTCAAGAGGATGAGCCGTTCCACATAACTTTAATAAGAACATTGTTATTTGTTACATTTTTAATTTTTTTACAGTTTATTTTTATGCGTATGAATGTTTTATTTGCATGTATGTCTGGGCACCACCTGCATGCAGTACTTGCAGAGGCCAGGAGAGGGGATCAGGTCCCTTGGAACTGAAGTTACAGATGGCTGTGAGTAGCCATGCGGGTGCTGAGAATCAAACTTGCGTCCTCTGGTAGAGCATAGGGCCATCTCTCTAGTCCAAGTTCTTTGTTGGCTTGTTGTTTTAACCTTTATTTTTCTCTTGTACTTTACATCCCTCTACACCTCCCAGGCCCTTTCTCTCTCCCACAGGTCAACTCCCCCTCTGTTTTCCTTTAAAAGAAAAAGAGCAGGTCTCCCAGAGATATCAATGGAACACGCCTAATAAGATACAATAAGACTGAGCATAACCCTCATACCATAGCTGAATATGGCATCCCAATCTCAAATGCAGGCGAAAGAGTCAGAGACTCCCCCATCCCCATTGTTGTGGGTCCCACAAGAACACCAAGCTATGAAACCATTAGGCATATGCAGAGGACATAGCTCAGACTCATACAGGGTCTGTGTTCTTGCTGCAGTCTCTGTGAGCCCCTACGAGCCCTGCTTAGAGGATCATGTAGGCCATGTTATCCTGGTGTCCTCAACCCCTCCGACTCCTGCAATCCTCCCTCCACACTTCTGCAGTGTTCTCTTGACTCCACCTAATGTTCAGCTGTGGGTCTCTGCATCTGCTCCTGCAGGTGCCGGGTAATGCCTTAATGATGACAATTTTTTAGCCCCAGTTTTAACTGTATTTTATCATGAGTTACTGTGGTTAATTTCTTACAGTGTCTAACTTATAAACTAAACATATATGTGCACAACAGTCTATATACATATATATGTAATAAACATAAACAATGTGTCTATACAAGTATTCTATGTATATTCAATAAATACTATGTATATATGCCATATATTCAATGTATGTGTATATATAATATGCATATATTATATATAATACTATGCTATATATTATTTATATACATGTCTATTATACATGCACTATATGCACACACAGAACATACACATATATTATTCACATATGTATGATAATATATGTAAGGCCCTGCACTATCTGGGGTTTCATACTGTCATAGCTGGGTGGGATCTGAAATGGATCTCTCAAGGATAATAAAGAAAAATATTATACCATTGTTTTGTAATAGGCCTGCCTGAGCTCCTCCTCCGAGCCCACCTCTGCCCCCTTGAGACTTGGCCTTGTAATAAGGACTCAGGTTCCTCCTAGTTTTTCCCAGAACCCTTTTCAGCCCTTCCTTTTATGCCATCTCCATTCCTTTATGACTTTCCCACCAACCCACAGAATCATTCTCTAACAAGGCTTCACAACAGCCTCCCTTGGCTGGGACCAAGAACAGTATACCCACCCATCAAGGTGAAACCTGATATCTACATCAAGATGTACCACAATCACCACAACTCCGGATGCCTAGATCCCAGTGCAAAAACACATAAATGAACAGTCAATCAGCATGCCTCCCCCAGGTGCACACTAGTTAAGCGTGGTGGCTGTGGGTAGAGTGTGGTTCTGCGTGTTGGCAGGGAGTCACAAAGGGATGAAGATGGGTTATGAAGAATGGCTGAAAGGGGTTGCAGGAAGAGTCTGGTGGACCATGAAGTCTATTGTAATGGACCCTGAGAAAAGCAACTTAGCTGAAACATGAGACAGGTACTTCAAAATAACACTTCTGAGTACGTTGAAGGACTTTAGAGAGGATATGTATAAATACCTTAATGCAGACCGAGAAAACAGTTGGATGTGATAATGGAAACAATACAATAAATAAAAGTAGAACTTAACAATTGTTTTGTAATAATTATAAAAATATAAAAACTAATTTGAGTATCATTGCAGTCACCTACATAATAACATATAACCATTTATTTGAGAGCAATCAATGAGTACAATGATTTTTGAGAATTATGAATTTGGGTGGCCATTCCTAAAAGAAATTCCAGAAAGACATTAATTACTATTCAATACTTTTAGAAGTCCTGGTTATTATAACACAGGCCAACGTCAAATTTTCATAACATACATGCTGTTATGTAATCCTTTAGGGATGTTGATGTCAAAGCATTTCTTTTTTTTTTGTTGGTCTCTTTTTTTTCCAGTTTATTTATTTTTTATTAAAAATTGCCATCTCCTCCCCTCCTCCTCCCCCTTCCCTCCCCTCCCCTCCACCCACACCCCCACTCCCTCCCTCTTGAGGCCAAACAGCCATCAGGGTTCTCTACACTATGTTGAGTCCAAGGTCCTCATTGGAGCACCGGACTGAGCTCCCAAAGTTCTGATGAGGAGCGGATGGAGAGAGATCATGAGAAAGAAAGTCAGAACCATGAGGGATGCGTTCACCCACTGAGACGGCAGGACAGAACTAATGGGAGACCACCAAGTCCACTTGGAATGGGACTGATGGAACATGCGACCAAATCGGACTCTCTGAGGGTGGCTGATGGTGGAGGCTGACCGAGGAGCCAAGGACAATGGCGATGGGCTTGGTCTCTATGACATGGACGGGCTCTGTGTGAGCCTTGTCAGTTTGGTTGCTCACCTTCCTGGACCTGGGGGGAGTTGGGAGGACCTTGGAGTCAAAGCATTTCTTAATAATTATTCCTGGATTAATCAACTGTAAAGTCAGGAGAAACTTCTATTTACACAGCTAAGATATCTTCTTGCTGAGGTTTCTCTGTCCATTTTCTTAGGAACTCTTAGAGTAACTGAACATGAAAACCAAGCACCTGATTAACCTTTCAGCCTTGCGAGAGTCTGCAGAATTTCCTCTTCTTTTTGTATTTTCTGAATAGTACCCATTTTCCATTATTTTCATCATCTTATCACTCTTGAAACTTTTCCTTTTTCCATATTACTTATGAAATATGCATACAATTGGGACCACATACAATGTCTCTAAGTGGGACTTGGCTGTGGTAAGAGTCATTATAATGGGTCTTTTCTAAGTCCACGTTTATTGTTGGGTCCTGATACTGAAGAACACACTTTTAGACACATTCCTACTGAGTTTTGTGCTTTTGAAGTAATATGATGCTCTGATGTGTTGTGCTCATTTAAAAGTTCACCCTCCTGAATTTCAGGAATTCTCAGTGAATGGAAGGTACAGGTAAAGTCATCTGTACTCAAGGTCAAGGCCTTTCACAACACTCATCAGGCAACTTCCTTCATAAAAATGCAATGCTCTTCTTAGTTGATTTCTGTTAGCTGCTTATTATTTTCCATCCCTTAGGATCTAATATTTCTAGAAGATATTTCATGAAGATAACCAAAGTAAACAAAACAAGACAATGAAAACAAAGGAAATAAAATACTAAGTAGTTTTTAATTATAAACTTAATTTGATAACAATTCCTATGTCACTCTGCAAACTCAAAACTTCATTTGTGCTTATCACTTTAAATGTCTCCTTAATCCAGTGTACTAAGAAAGGGCAATATAATAAATTCTCATTTACTTTTGAAAAGTAATTTATTAAAGATATTCAGTGCTTACAAGAATGCTACAAAACCAAAAATGCTAACCAGGGTTCCCAATTGGTGCTTTTTTATATCAATAGGTATTTCTGGAATTATACTGTTTAAGAGTATTATAACAGCATTTTTAAATTTACAGAAAAGTTGGAAGTTGAAAAATGAGCACTTGAGTAACCACCAGCTGGATTCTACAATTAATTCTTTACTAAATATGCACTGATGCATATCTGTCATTCCATAGTGACTGTTGTAGTTATTTTCATCGATTTACTGAAAGTCTTATTATGACTCAGCTTTCAACACCCTCCATCCCCAGTGGTGTGGTGGTTTGAATAGGTATGACCACCC
Source organism: Arvicola amphibius (assembly GCF_903992535.2). Taxonomy (NCBI): domain Eukaryota; kingdom Metazoa; phylum Chordata; class Mammalia; order Rodentia; family Cricetidae; genus Arvicola; species Arvicola amphibius. The sequence continues at coordinate 98,120,947 of NC_052052.2, read as the reverse complement.
ATTGACTCATGTGTTTGAATGCTTGTCCTATGTGGTGGTACTATTAGGAGGTGTGGCCCTGTTGGAGTGGGTATGGCCTTGCTGGAAGAAGTGCATCACTGCAGAGGCAGGCTTGGAGGTCTCCTATGCTCAAGCTACACCCACTGTAGCACACAGACACACCCCCTGTTGCCGGTGGATCAAGATGCAGAACTCTCAGCTCCTTCTCCTTACGTATCTGCTTGCATACTACCATAATGACAATGAATTAACCTTTGAACTATAAGCCAGCCCCAATTAAATGTTTTCCTTTATAAGAGTAGCCATGGTCATTGTGTCTCTTCACAGCAATAAAACTCTAAGACAAGCAATAACCACTTTTGTGGTTATTTTTCACTTCAGACTGGTTTTGCTATTACAGAATTCTGCTTGACATGTGGACCACATTTGCTTAGTCATCGACATTACATTCTTTAGGAAATCACAATAAAAATGATCATCATTAGGTGCATGGTGCATGGATGCCTGTTAGTCCATTCCTATAATCCAAGCACTCAGGAGGCTGCGGCAGGAGGATGGAGAGTTCAAGACCAGCCTGGGTTGCACAGTGAAACCTTATTTCAAAACAAAACAAACAAAAAGACCAATATGACCATCTAATGATGAAAACTGCTCTCCTGGGAAATACCAACATACCAGAAAAACATTGCCATGCCTGCTTTTAGGCTGACAGAACATGCAGACCCCTCATGGTCTACAAAAGAGTGATAACTGAACATGCTTTGTTTTACCCCAGCTTGTCTATGCAGAGGTAACAAAAAACTAAGCTACTTCTAATAACCAAGGAAACCAGAAAACAACCAACACAAAATAACAACAAAGAAACTGCTATTCCTTTCCCATCCACCTAAAACCAGTAAGTCCTGATGGGGTGATCGGAAGTCAACCATGTGTCACAGTGATAGGTTTACTGATTCTGCCCTTCTTGTGAAAAGTGAGGACATATTAAGAAACAGCGAATGTTGCTGATGTTAATTACAACCTCACTTCTGGGCTCCCTACCATCTGCCCTGAGAGATTTCACAGCCTTCTACAGTAAGTGTCGAGATTCATGAGCCACACACCTGAAAATCCCTGTGCACTTTCCTGAGAATTGGCAGACACACGTTATCCCACTCAGTTCCCACAGCTGAAAGGGTGGTAGACATTATTATTAAACCCATTTTTAGACCCCCAAAACGGGGTTTGATTGTTGTGGAATATTTGTATACACTGTGAAGATGTGTCTTTGCCAAGGCACCTTCTGATTGGTTGAATAGAGAGCCAAATGGCCAATAGCTAGGGAGAAAGCTGTTAGGAAGACTTTGGGGGGAGAGAGAGGACTCTGGGAAGAAAAGGTGGAGATGCCAGAGAGACTCGAAACAAGTCGGACATATAGTACAGAGAGGGAACTGAGTCATGCGGCAGAATATAGATTAATAGAAGCAAGTTAATTTGAGTTATAAGTGCTAGTTGAGAAAAAGCCCAAGCTAAGGCCAAACTTTCTCAATTAATTATAAGTCTCCATGTCATTATTTGGGGGCTGACAATCCAATGCTAGTCCAACAAGAAAGCAAGCTGCAGTTGGTATATAAGCAGTTGGTATGTAAGATTACAGGGCTAAGCCGAGCAGTCTGGTTTAGCCCTGTAATCTCAGCACTATGGCAGAAGGTTAGACAAGTTCAAGCCAAGCCTGGTTATGTGGTGGGCTTGAGGGCAGCGTGGGCTACACAGTAAAATCTTAGAGAGGAGAAGTGAAGAAAGGAGGGAGAGAAGAAGGGGAGACCAAGAAATGCCGACTGTACGCGGCTGAAGCTGTCCGATGATATTCTTTCCAGTCTGGGAAGCGGGGAGGAGGCAGAAATTTTTAATAAAAAATAAATAAATAAAAGAAAAAGGCAATTGCTTTGATAAATTATAATGGCATATTAATATTATTTATTTTATTTTTATAGAAAATATCTTTTTTTCATATGGTATATTCTGATCATGGTTCCCCTCCCCGACTATCAGGCTTTTACATTTAATCTTTAATTTAATTTAATTTAAATTAAAGTAAACTTTGTATAGTAAAAAAAAATTAGGGAGAAATGCTGCTTCTTATGCCCCTGGATTAAGCCTCTTCTTTGGGAACACATTTCAAAATATTTCTACGAGGACACAGGGACTCACAATTTCATGCAGGCAGCATCTCACCTTGCTGCGTGCTTATCCAGGCACGCCTTACAGGTCACTGTACAGCTTATGCACATTAAAAGCCCCAAAGCTGTTTGCATAGAACTGCAACCCTTGCGCTCTAGTTTCCCATGGAGAAGGTACAGAGGCCTGGACAGAATTAGCATTGTCAGGTGACCCTGTCTCTGTGCCCTAAACTCTTGCTGGGTGCCATCTACAGCCACGTCCTCCATACGAAATTTAAAGAGAGGAGAGCATGCTCACCCTCCCCTCCCCTTCCTTTGGAGCATGTGAGTTTCCTGAAGTCTCAGCAACACTTAGCTTTCAAAGAGTGAGTTGGTCCTGGAGAACCCAGCTGAAGATGTTTAGCTTTGACCTCTAAAGATGGAATCTGAAAATGAGCAAACATATCTTTGCTTCTCAGACGACCTCATACACACTTTTGAAAAAAGAATGTGTCTTTGATGTAGTTGAGATGTCTTTTCCTTTCCATCGTAAGTGCTGCTCCCTTCCATTTTATTTTATTTTATTTTATTTATTTTATTATTTTTTTGTATGGAATCTCAAGCAAAATGCTCCTTTGTTTCTAAGAGGAATACTGCTTGAGTTCCCCATGAAATGTTAATCACTCCTTAGGGCAGACAGTGGGCAGGACAGTACAGGACAGTCTGCAAACTAATGACCTTCCAGCCTGGCCCAGGGCTCCTATGCTTCCCTTCTGTTTACTACTCTGTGAAATTCCCTAATGAGGTGTGGGTCACTCAGGGTGAGAGAAAGGCTCAGGCTCCCTCTACATCTTAAAAAGGAGCTACATTCCCAGGATTCTCTCCTCTATATTTCTAGTGGGAATCTTAGGAAAGGAGGTTTAAAACAGAAAGATCAGCACAAATGCAGAGAATGTATTGTTTACCATCCTAACCCCTGCTAACTAATAATCCAATTTCATTTTGCCCTCACCTAAGGCAAGCAACCAATCCTCCATATTATTCTCTCCTATGTATTCTCTTTACTTTCTTATTTAAAAAAATTAACTTTTTCTGATCTATGAATGGCTCTCTGTATGCCTGCTCCTTGAGCCTGCAGAGGCTAGAAGGGGGCATTGATCTGCCAGAGGTGCAGTTACAGAAGGGTTGTGTGAGCTGCTGTGGGGAAACTGGGAACCACTCTTGGGTCCTCTGCAAGAGCAGCAAGACCTCTCAACCGCCAAGTGGTCTTCCCAGCCCTTCTTTTCATTTCTTTAAATTTACAATGAGCAGAAATGTATCTGATGCTCCTTTCTTGTTGCTCCCCCACCTTGCCACAGACAGCACACGATTCATTGACTGACTAATAATAACCCACCATTAGCCCAGCAAATGTTTAATGCAGTCTCACCTTCTGCCAAATGCTTCGCACCAAATTTAAGTTCAGCAGAGATCCTACAGACTGCACACAGTGAATACTGTTTTGCAGAGGGGGACAATTCAAGCTCCCCAAGTGAAGGAAGTCACAAATCATATTCACTGGGTCTTGCACGTTCAACAGTCTTCCTTTCATTTATTCGTGCCTATTTAGTATCTATTAAATCTTTAGTACTGGGAGAGGTTGTCTATACATTGGTGAATAAAACATTACCTCCTTTACAGTGTTCAGGGACTATTAAAGAGAATTACAAGGAAGAGTTAATTATAAGGTATTAAGTGACAAAGTTGAGATTAAAACCCCAAACTCAAATCGATATTCCACAACCCACTGCCTACCTAACGCTCCCCACAAAGAAACTATAGAAAATTTACATGCATACACTTCTGTAGTCTAAAGTTCTGTGACTCAATAGATTGTTCTAGAGTCTTTAAGTTCATGTTTAGAAGCACCTCCTAAAAACAAAGTGACCCACATAAATTCAAAGGGCTTTCTTCAGATCAAGCCACATACATTATGCAGGAAATTTCTGTTTAGATTCTTACACACAGGCCTCATGGCTCAGGATTGGGGGGACTCTGTGTCTGCATGTGGACCTGCGTATACAGGGATGAGGGATGTAGGGCAGGGAAGGTAGGAGAAAGGAAGAATTTAGCTCTAGGCGGACGGACTATAAGTCATCTCTGAGGTCACTTGGGGAATGCTGGAGACTGGCAGGTATTTTAGATGTCTTGCTGTAAATCAGCATTGTAGATCATTATCAGACTTGAATATGGTCTGGAGCTGCATAATTAAAGGAACACTGGCTAGGAGGCTAGACACCTTCTACTGGGATGAACCATGGTTGCTGCATAGAGTCTATTGGGAAGCTTGTCTTTGGAAAGCACATTAGCAAAGAACTGTCTGGAGAGAGCACATCGCAAACCAATACAAGTGAATTAGCCACATCCACACTGGAGACACAGTAGCTGTCTTTGAATATTTGAAAGGCTGTAACATCAGGGAAGGATATGTGAACCCATGAAACTTCAAGGTACAGAATGAGGAGTGTGGGACCCAAGTACATGCATCAATCCCCCAAAATGTGAATATTGAAACTACAGCCCTAGAGATGATGGTATTAGGAGAAAGAGTCTTTGGAAGCCGACCATGCATACATGAGGTCATGAGAATGGAGCTGTAAGGATGTGAAGGTGGTCCCATGTGCTCCCCAGAGAAGGGAACCTAATCTGATCTCAGTAAAGCTATGCTGCCATCCTGATTTTGGACTACCTGCTTCTGGAACTGTGAGGGATACGAGCTGTTTAAACCCTCAGCTTGTGGTATTCTGTTACAGCTGCTGGATCAGTGCAGGGTCAGTGCCTGGCAGCAACCCAGCACACATTTTATTGGGCAGCCAGCAGCAATCTTCAGAGGACAAGGTCATGGGAATTAGAACTTACAAATTATTAAATACGAACATGGATAACACATGACCTGCCTTCTGGGAGCTTGCTTACAGAGGGGGAGCTGTAATTAGTATGTTGGTATTGTCTGACATAACAAAGATTGGGGGGAGATGGCTTGGTGGTAGGAGCACATGGTTAGAGCCCCACCACTAACCTGGGGCTCAGGGAAAGAACTTACAAAGACACTGAGGCCGTCCAGTAGATGCGCGCCTCAGTACGTGTTTGGGGAACTAATAGCCTGCGCTTGGGAATGATGCTGCGTTTTTTATTGGAGGACAGAAAGCAGCAGGAGACCAGAGAAAGGAAGTGAATGGCAGGCTACTGCAAGAAAACCTTCTAATCAAACATTTAGATGATTTCATTTTTAGTTTTTCTTTTTAGGAACCTCCGTACCGATTTCCATAACAGGGATGAGTTTACATTCCCACCAGCAGGGAAGTAATCAAGCTAAGCCGCTCCTGGAAATATATCCAAAGGAGTCTAAGTCAGCACGCTACAGAGATAATAGCTCATCTGGGTTGATTGCAGCACCACGAACAATAGCCAATTGGAACCAACCTAGGTGTCCATCAACTGGTGAATGGATACAGAAAATGTGGTGTACAAACACAGTGGAGTTTGATTCATAAGTAAGAAAGAAAGTAAGCCATTTTCAGGAACACGGATGACACTGTATGCTGTTGTAGTGAGATAAGCCAGAACTAGAAAAAAAACAAATCATGTTTTTTTTTCATGTGTGGAATCTTCACTGTGTGCATGGGGGATATATAGTATTTGCATAGATATACATCAATAATATGCCATGGAAATAGATGGGGGTGGGAGAGAAAGGGGACAAGCAGGGCTGAGGACAGGAAGATTAAAGGGGACTGAAAACAGAGCACATGATAGACAAACAAAAGTATCCTTATGGAGCCCATCACTTTGCACACACACTAATGTCTGTGGGAACCACACATACATGATACACAGATACACATGTGAGCAAAACACTCTTCCACATACTCTTTTAAAGATGTTTTCAAACCTTAGCTTGACACCAGGCAAGTGGTTTAGGGTACGAAGGGGAGAAGAGACAGATTTGAGGTACATTTATTGAGTTCAGAAAACAAAGATAAAGGATAAAAACTGCTACTGGACAAGGCAAAGTGCTGAGTGACAGGTGTTCTCAACCTCCCTGATGCTGTGATCCTTTAATACAGCTCCTCATGTTGTGGTGACTCCCAACCAAAAAATGACTTTCACTGCTACCCCATAACTGTACTTTTGCTACTATTATAAATTGCAAAGTAAAGACCTGATATTCAGGATATCTGATATGCAGCCCCCAAAGGCATCATGACCCATAGATTGAGAACCACTGTTCTAGACTCTCTCCAAAGGCAGGTGGAATCCATTTATTTCACCAACATTCTTCGAGAATATCTCCCATTCATGGATTACTCTGGGACAGTGAACATGACAAACCCATCCCTGTCTCCATCTTGTGCCTGTCACAGTACAGTTTGGATGAAGAGGAAAATGGAGAAGGCCCAGCCAGAGCAGAGCAATGGAGGTGATGAATGGTTTATTAACTATGGTCAGCAGGAAAGGTCAGCCACATGAGCAATCTTTTTTCCTCCAATGGGTCACAGAACCACAGGGAAGAAAACCAATAGATGCTGGTGTAAGCAAAGAACAATCTGATTCTCCTCCCCAGGGAGCCATAGAGAATACTGTATTCATAAACTTAATAAATTTTTGAAAAGGTAATAGAAAACACTTTAATGAAAGCAGGAGGTTTTTATTTGGGTTGTTAAATGCCCAGCTCTGTTAAGGGCAGAAGGTGGGCAGAGCAAATTAAAAGTGTAGAGAACTCAAGATGAGACAAAGACGCAGATGGGCACAGCACAAGACAGAGAGGGAAAAGGAAGAGTCGTGGAGAGGGGGAGAGAAACAAAGTACCAGGAAAAGCAGAGGATAAAAGTCAGGCCGTGCAGAGAAGGGAGATAGGCGTGAGAGATGTAGACATGCGCAGAACCACAGCTCTACACAGGCAGAAGGGCAGGAAGAGACACACCAGACACCCAGACAAGAACAGACTGAGGAGGAGCATAAGCCCCGGGCTCCAGTACACAGATAGATAATACTAGGAAATACAAACAGAATTCCTCCAAACATTTACAGCATGAACTTATTTAATCCTCAAAACAGCTCCAGAAAGAAAAAGCAGTGGTTCTGATCACCTCACTCTCCCCAGGAGTCAGGTGCAGAAGCCCAGTTAGAGAGGAAGTGACTAGCCTGAGTTCACATGGCTAGCCTGACTAGGATTTGAACCCAGGTAGCCTAGCTCATGTCATCACATCCTTCCCTTCTTCTCAATTCTGCCATACAAATGTACAAATAAATAAAACCATAGCAGAAACAAAAAAGGGAGAGAAGTCACAGATGGTCTACCTGGTCACAGCCAATGGCTCCTTCGGAGGGAAGTAGAAAATAATGCACAAGATAATTGCAGCTTAGAAAGCTGAGGCTTTAGACTTGATGCTCAGTGTGACCTAGTTTCCATCATGCGAGGATCAAGGAAAGTTCTAATGGAACAAACTGAATAGGAAGTGTTGTTCCTCATGGCAGGGATAGTAAAAATCTATATAAAATGATCACAGATGAAAAACCAGGGCATACATGTGTTTATACTTCCCCCTAAAGCAGAGGATTGGATCTGGAGTTATTTAGTCAGTTAGTTATTGCCTTTTTATGATCTCATAGACATGCCATGCCTGCTATAGATACCAAGAGTGTTAAACATTCTTTATAATAATAAAGCATTATTTCAAACTGGAACTCACAACAGCTGCCATGTGGCGAGAGGCTAAGAGATAACTTACTTCCTACCAAGCATTTTACTATAGCGACCATGTCTTTAAATAAATGTAAATATCATCTCCATTTTATAAAATGACAGGACTAGAGACGGAAAGTGAACTTGCTTATAAGAATAATGATGACGTCATGAACAGCCAACTGTCAAATGCAAAACGTGCGTTTGTGATATTCCGGTGGAGACCGACATAGCGGTTAGGCTACAGGGAAGACTCTGTGCCTGCCAGGGCCATGGGGTAAGAACCTGTCTCAGAAGAAAAAAATGGGGGTGGGGAACAAGGTCAAAGCCTGTATAGTAAGTGGCTGTACCCTGACCATCTCTCTGGCCCATAAAGTGATTTTTTTCCCATAAGGCTTTCAGAACAATGCAGTGATAATAATTTTATCAATACATCACTCAGGTTAATGGATATGAACTTGGAGACCTATTTTATGCCACCATATTGATTCAAAATGGATCACAGGATCACATTTAAGGCTAACCTGAAACTATTTGGAGAAAGTAGAAGCAGCTTTAGGGTTTTTTTTTTTTTTTTCTATCCCTGTGGTGCAGTTTCCTGGCACAGACAAGTTAAAGCAGAAAGACTTACTTTACTCGTACTTTCAGAGATTTCAATATATCATAGTAGCTGATAACGACCATAACAGCAGCTGAACAGAGCAGTTCGGTTTCTATCACAGTCGCTCAGGAGGCAGAGACACAGGAAGTGGTCAGGAAGGGTGGAGCAGCTGCCAGTGACTGACTTCCTCCAGCAAAGCCTCATCTTGGAAAGTTTCACCCCCTAATAGCACCACCATCTCGGACCAAGCAATCAAATCATGATCCTCTGAGGTGTAGCTCTCAACCTGTGGGTTGTGACCCCTTTGGACCTTTATTTCGAATGCATCCACTCCGCCTTTGGTTCCCAAGTCTGACTGTAAACCTACCTAAAGTCAACAATAGCCATGCCACAGCCAGAATGCTGTGTTTTCTTGAAACAGCTTCCATCAAATTGATGGGTTTTCCATCTTTAAAGTCAGTTCTCCCTCAAAGTTTAGGATATGAACAAAATTCTCTGACAACATATAACACTAATTGTGCTCAGGGGACTCCTTTCCCATCTGAGATGTCACAAAACATCTTCACTCTTTCTGCATTTTTTGTCAGAATTCTGGTCTTCTGAGTCTTCTCAGACTTACCAATTCAGCTCCACTTCTAGCCTAGAGCATTTCTAGCCCACACTGCCAAACATCACCAAATTCCTCCCTAAAATCAGTTTAAAGATATAGGAACTGCATGATCATGGTCTAGTCCTAGAAAAGATCACACTTTACTGGTACCAGTTTTCTGGATTAGTTTCCTTTCCATCACCATATCATAACACTGACAGCTTACAGGGGGAAAAGTTTATTTCTCTCATGGTTTTAGAGTATTTCAGCCCATCGTGGCAGGGAAGATAAAGTAAAGCAATTCAGCTCACATCATGGTACTCCAGGAAGCAGAAAATGAGACAGGAAGTTGCTAGGGATAATATTCTCCAAAACTGCTCCTAGTAACCACTTCCTCCAGCCAGTATGTACCTCTAATATTTCCATAATTCCCCCCAAAATTTCATGTTGGGATCAATTTTTCAAGTCATTAGCCCATGTCCCCATAGGCATTACATATTCAGACTATACAAAAGTCATAAAAGTTGAGTCAGGGAATATTTTCTTAGATATAAAATTGAAAGTATCAGTGACAATAGAAGGATGAATTGAATTATATCAAAATTGAAATGTGTTGTGCTTCCCAGAACATCATCAAAAAAGGGGAAAAGGAGTTGACAGAATGGGAGAAAATATTTTCAGATCATATATATCATTAGAAATTTGCTACTAAATGTATAAGTTACAGTAGCAACTCAAAAGTAAGATGGTAGTTCATTTATAAAATTAGCAAAGGACTGATTTACATTTTGCTAATGTAAATATAAAATACCTACTGAGCTCATCAAAGGTATCTGACCTCATGAATGCCTATGCAAACCCAAATTAAAACCACAACACAGAAATGTCATTGAGGAAATGTCCACCTTAACATGCTCTCAGGACTCTAACATGGCACAGTCACTTAGGAAAAGAAATCTCAGTTCCTTAAAATGCTAAACACAGAGTTACCTTTTTACCAGTAATTCTGCTCCTAACTGTACACCAAGAGAAATGAAATCATATATTCACAAAAAAAGTCAAAAGAAACCAAATGCTTCTCACCTAATAACCAGCTGACAGTCTCAGTCATCAACTAGATGAGGTGTAGAATCATCAAGAAAAAAAGCCCTTGGGCAAACTCATGGGGCAATGACTTCTCTGAGTTTGTCCATAGGGATTATCTTGATTGGATTAATTGAGTTGGGAAGGACCCCCCCCACACACACACACACACACTGTAGGTGGTACTGATCCCTGGGCTGAGATTCTAGGCTGTATAAAAGCCACCAAGTGACTGTGATTGTCATAGGACTGCCCTTCTGAAGCTCCTGCTGATGTAACTGCTCCCTGCCCCCAGACAACAGGAACAAATGAACCAAAACAAAGGCTTCTCCCTTAAGATGATTTTAATGGAGCACTTCATCACAGCAAGAAGAAAAGCAACTGAAACAAGATAGTAAACAAAGCAGCATGCCCACACAGTAGGACATCACAAAGCAGCATGCCCACACAGTAGGACATCATTTGACAACTTAATAGAGGCAAATGCTGATTCATGTTCCAATGGGTAGACCTTAAAAACATCACACGAAGTAGAAGCCAGTAAGCGAAGGAGTGCATGCTGGCCATGTTGTATAATTCCGTGTATATTAGATTTCCTGAGGGGCCAAACCAGAAAGTAGATCATGAGCTGCCAAAGTCGAAGAGGAAAGAAAAATACTTTCAACTGGAATAGATATTTGGGAATGATGAAAATGTTTTGGAATTAGGCATTATTGATTGTTGTATTGCTATGTGAATAGGCTAAAAACACTGAATTATACTAAATTATTTTTTAAAATCATACAGTGTGCCTTTAAAACCATACAGTGTTCAAATAATCATAGCAATATGGGACAGGCACTCAGTATGTCTTCATGTCCCTCCTCTCCTTTACAGAGCAGGCCACCGATTCCTTATGAGTGACAGGAATTAGTGTATCAGAGGCCAGTGAGATCTCCACAGAGAAACTGGGATCTTGAAATTAAGAAAAATAGCATCTGGGAACATAAAATCTTGACTTGGTGTGAGGGCATAGGTACCCCACCCTCCCACCCAAGGCACTGCATTGAAAAGGAAAAAGAAGGACTTGAAATAATTTATGGGTGGGTGACAAAGTGGGAGAGGAAAATGGAACTCAAGAACCTGATAGCAAATAGGCAAATACGAATATAAATAAAATATAAAGTATGATACGCTTTACAGTTTTGCTGAGCATTCAACCTCATAATACCTCTAAATTCTTCATACCTGGCCAGCCATAGAGAAGCCCCAGACTGTACTAATGAGATGTCTCAGTGGGTAAAGGACGTGTGTGGCTCCAGCGACCTGGAACCCACAGAAAGGTAGGAGCACAGAGGTGATTACATCAAGATTTCCTCCGACCTCGACACTTCTGTTGTGGCATACACATCTCTAAACACACACACACACACACACACACACATCATGCATACATACACAGTTTAAAATAATTTTTTAAGCTTAGGAAGAGGCTGGAGAAATGACTCAGCAGTTAAAAGTGTTTCTTGATCTTCCAGAGAGTCTTAGCTGGGGGGCCAGCACCTATTCCAAGCAGTTTGCAACTAACTGTAACTCTAGTCCTGGGAGACTTCACACCATCTCTGGCCTCCACCGGCCCCCTCACACAAGTGACATGTGCACACACACAAATATGTTTTTTTTTTATGTGAGCCAAAGTTTAATAGAATTATTTCAAGCCTTGGTCTAAGATGAGAAAGTATATAAACACCAAACGGAAGCAGAACAGATAACTGAGCAGTCCCCCTTGTTGGCTTGTTTATGCACTGCTCCCTTTAAGTTTATGAAAGAGGAGATCATCTGGTTGAGAAATGAAACCAAAGCAAAAATAAAACACAAGAGAAAGTGATCATCAAAGCAAAGGAGCAGAAACGGATGGTGGTGAGAGCCCAGGTGTAAAGGGCACTGCTGAAACTGGCTAGACCCATCTGCAGGGTTGCAATAGCAATGCTTAAACAAGCTGTGCAGTGCTGAAGACACTGTAGGCAATGTTATAAAGACAAGAAGATCTTTATAACATGACAGGGCAGGCTGGAGGGAGGCTCATCTGACACAGCCAGGGAAAGCAGTGTAGTTAGTACTGAGTTCAGCTTGGCAGACAAATTTTGAAGGCCAGTGAATTTCATGTAAGTTTGATGTATTTTTATGGAAAACTATATTCTAACAGCTAAGAAGAGGAACTAGTTGCCGTACACAAGAGGTGGTTTCTATGATTAAATACTGCAGAGGTAATGACATGGTGTGGTTTTTGTTGGTTTTTTTAAATGCACAGACATGTTCAATGGTGTGACAGACAGAAGATGATATGACAGGGTTTTAACAGTGAAAAATGGTCCTGATGCAGAGGAAACCAAAAGAGGCTTTCTCAGTCTGACAGCTGACCCAGAACACCTAGCATAAAGTGCATGCTTCTGCTTAAATTTGAACAAGAATAAAATATGCATCACAACCATCATGCACAAATCGTAAACAGCAAACATTTCAGGGACTGGAAAGGAGGAAAACAGTGGCTCAGAACAACAAGCATGGTCTTGTATAATCGGGAGCAGGTAGTGGAGATGATGCTTGCTTCTCACCAAGAAATCTGTGCTTCAGAACAAACCACCTGGAACATGAATATGAAGTACTGGCTGCCTGACAAAGAATAAACTCACAAGACGGTAATGAAAACAAACACTACTGTGGCTTTTGAACAGATGTTTCAAAGATATCTGAAAACTTGGTAATGAAACTCAGTTTGGATTTCCAGGACCATGACTTCTTGCAAGATATCAAGTAACTTATTGGTCTGTTCATTTGCAAACTTTGTTTAACTCCAAGATAAATTTAATTGTACTTCCTTGACAATGTAAATATGTATTTTAAAATATATATATATATATGTATATGATTTTATATATGTTTATTTTGTTTAAAATATACTTTTTAGGCCTTTCAGTGAATCTACTAAACAACATTAGGGTCTTTAAGCTTTTGGAGGCTGGAGGACAACCTTCAGAAGTCTGTTCTTTCCTCCCACCCTGAGGGCTCTGGGGATTGAAGTCAGGTCATCAGGCTCGGTGGTGAGTGGGGATTGAACTCAGGTCATCAGGCTCGGTGGTGAGTGGGGATTGAACTCAGGTCATCAGGCTCGGTGGTGAGTGCCTTTTCCAGATGAACCATTTCACTGTCACTAGCCTCAGGATATTTTCTTTGGTTTTTTTTTTTTTTTTTTTTTTGGTTTTTTTCAAGACAGGGTTTCTCTGTAGCTTTGGAGCCTGTCCTGGAACTAGCTCTTGTAGACCAGGCTGGTCTCGAACTCACAGAGATCCACCTGTCTCTGCCTCCCGAGTGCTGGGATTAAAGGCGTGAGCCACCGCCGCCCGGCTCAGGATATTTTCTTATACACTCAACACAAGAGTAGGTGTTGAGAGTGGTTTCTGTCCCACCAGCTCCTACAGCCATTCAGTCCCAAAGGAACACACAGAGGTCTACATTAATTATAAACTGGTTGGCCTATTAGCTCTGGCTTCTTATTAACTCTTACATCTTCCATATTAACCCATAATTCTTGTCTGTGTTAGCCACGTGGCTTAGTACCTTTTTCAGTTTGGCATTCTCACCTTGCTTCCTCTGCATCTTGGTGATGACTATAGACTGATCTTTCCTTTTCCCAGAATTCTCCTGTTCTTGTCACTCTGCCTCTACTTCCTGCCTGGTTGTCCCATTTATACTTCCTGCCTGGCTACTGGCCAATCAGAATTTCATTAAAATACCAATGACAAATCTTTACAGGGCACCAGACCATTGTCTCACAGCACACAGGGATGACTTTTAAGAAGTTTTAATTTAATCAAACCTGGAAGTTTGCTCAAGGTTTAATAAAACCATTACCATGTAATCCTTGTCAGTAACAAATTAATTAGGCAGAAAATACCTATTCTCCAAATTATTTGAAAGGTATCTCATTTGTGTGAGTCTTAAACATCAACATTTCTACAACAGCACCATTTTCTGCCAGTAAGTTTCTATCTAATGTCTCAGAAACATGAGTATGTCTTAATATATCAGTTGTTACTAGAGAGCCTCCCAGACCTAAAGTCAATACAACAGCATATGTATTTCTAGGAGAGAAAAGGTGATAGTAGCATGAGAAATAAGTGTGGTTGTTGTGCTTGGTAATTTCTGTAACTGATTACACAAACAAATGAGTTTTTTAAGTCAGGGAAGCTAATGTGATAGTTACCATGCAAGTTGCCTAGGGATCTAAGACTAATGGCTGCAGCTCAAAGATCTGCTAGGATGGAACCTGCTTATCAGAAGTTTCCAGGGCTTTACAAAGAATTTTCAAGGGTGAAATTAAGAAGGTGGGTAAGGGAGAGTTTGTTTAATTTCAATGAAACATCTCAGTATCATATTCAAATATCTCAGTGTCATTGTCAGACATCTCAATGGCATGCTCAGACAAGTAAGCAGACATTGGTTTATCAAAGTGAGAGGGAAGGCCAGGAAGAATGGTGATTTCTCAGGTTGAAACCCAGGTAGAGTCTATGCACTGCCTTGGGGGAGTGGAAAAACTCTTAATAAGATCAGCAAATAGTTTAAAGGCAGGGATGATAGACACCTCAATAGGATTGAATTTGTGCAACTAATTCAAGTTGGAGGTCAAGAGAAAAGGGACACACAGCATCTTTAACTCTTGTTTAAAACTCTAGCTAGGTTCAATAAGAATTATCTACAAGTACAATGTAGACTCTCTGGAGGAGGAAGGAGGAAATGGATGTGTTCTGTTTACATGCATGGGGCAATAAACAGTCAAATCCCACAGCAGAGAGAATCGTCAATGCAGAGGGGTACTTAGAATGCTTTAGCAAATGGGAAGGAGTCTAATTATGTGATGATAATTCAATAATCATGGTTCTTAGTTTTCAGATAGGCTGGTCTGAGACTTGCTGTGTAGACCAGCTTGGCCTGGAGCCTGCCTCTGCTTCCTGAGTGCTGGCATTCAAGGCTTCAGGAAACCAGTCATATGGATATTTTATAAAGAACCTTTCCTATTAAAACTTCCCATTACCAGGTAAAATCTAAAAGAAAGAAGAGATACCAACATCAGGCTTCCAAAGTTCTCAGGCTCACAATTAAATGCTGAATGAGTAAAGATTAGGCATCTATAAAAGAAAAAAAATATTATAGCTAAAAAGAGAATCTGCTGAGAAGAGGGACTTTCCTCCAGTTGTTTTTTTGACTTGGAGAGCACACTTTTCTTAGCTTCAATATATTTCCAGAATAAAGAAATGTCTTCTATGCCTACTTGTCCCAGGGTTACTTCAAACACAGCCTGTCCAAGAAGGGCTTCTTTTGAAAGCTGTTTTGGTCAGTAGCATCATGATTTTCTAAACACTCAGATCTCAACTTTCATATTTAACTTTATCTTTTTCTCCTTTGATTATAGAACTGAAATAAAAAACTAAAAAGGCCTGCTGACTTTCAATCACACAGATTCATATGACAGACTATTGGAGACACAAGATAAAATAGGCCATGCCCGAGAGAGCTCAGAGTCAGGTGTCCACCATTACATTTCACATCCCCATTCTCCCGTGGTCACTGTCTATAAGCAGCCCCTCACTATTCGGACTCCACACTCCCACTTCACACCCCAACTCACGCAATGGCGTGCTGACTGAGTACTTTCCCTAACACCGTAAATCTGCTGTTTAACTCCTGCTAGGAATATCTCTATTGGTTCTTTGTGTCCACAGGACACCCAGGGACTTTCCTCTAGTAATCAGTGCCCTGGGCATCCTCAAGCCCTCCCCACTGTCTACAAGCATCTCTTTATACCAAGTACATGTTTATAGCTCCCATCCAGACAGACTTGAAATTAATTCCTGGCCTCCGCCTTCCCACATTGGTCCCTCCCTCCCTTTCTATCCACCCTCAGAGCTAATACTCAAGTTCTGTTTCCTTCTAGAAAACATCTCAAGAAATTCCACTTACAGTGATCTGGCCCTGGGTCATCATAGGATTTATCTAAAGTAGTCTTTCTGACATTAGGTCATAAGTACATTTACATTTTATTTGTTTGCTTATTTTTTTTTTCTGAACTAACCAAAAATTCTTTGAGGTCAACAAAGAAACTGCATTTTTCTTGATTAATTTTCATGAATCCTTTCATTTAGCTATTTATTGAGGCCTTCTTTGTACACAATCTTGTACCAGGTAGTAAAAAAGGCTACTGTACATAACTGACATAGTAATTCCCAAAAAATATTTGTGGGTGAATAAATTACAGCCCTCTTCCTAGCATATTTATTTAAGAGAGGAAAAAAGACTTTTAAGCTCTTATATTTTTAGCTCATTTGACCATAGAAATCCTATAAATTTTAAATAGTCCCCAGGAGTCAACCTTAGAAAGTTTCAACAATTGGGTTTCAGATAGATTTTATTATATATTCACTTGCTCATATTTTTGAGAATTTAATGTCACTTTTGTAATGGCTGCTAAAAGAATGTTATTGCCTTTTTAAACCATACATTTTATTCTTCAGTTTGACATAAAATGCTATAAATAAATCGGATGGAAAGCTATTTAGCTACTTGACATCTATAATAACAGAGGGTGTTCTATAAGGCCAGATTTATAAATAGGCAGAAGCTCCAAGATTTGGTTATTATAATTTAATTGCACAAACTTCTGTTGAGGGTTTGCATCATTTAGCTAACAAATATATCCATAAAATAAGCATTATAATATAATACATATTCAAGCAAATGAATAAATGTCACTGTGACTATCCTCTTGAATTGGAACAAACAAGAAGTGGTGTAGCCCCAGATGTTTACTTCAACTGGCCCTGAAGGGATGGATAGATAGGCTGCTGGGTAATCACCATGGTTACTGATTCACTCTTTATGTGAAAATGGTACTAAGGCAAAATGGTACCATCTATCATACAGTTCTCATCCATCATAATATACAGCAGGGATGTTCATCGTGCAACTTTAGCTTTAAAGAGACTGCTGATTTGTGTTTAAGGGGGGCTGAGGATGTAGCTCAGTTTGTAGAATTCTTAGCTAGTACGCATGAAAACCTCGGGGTTCAAAATCCAGTACCACAAAAACACAATACAGTGGTGGTGCACACCTGTAAACCCAGCACTCTGGAAGTGAAGGTAGGAAGATTAGGAGTCCAAGGTCATCCTTGATTACACAGCCAGTTTAAGGCCAGCCTGGAACATAATAGCCTTTGTCTTCAAAAGGAAGAGGATAAGAGGAATATCTTTACTAGAAAATATTATTTTAATTGTGTCAGATTGTGTGTGAGAACACTCAAAGTCAATTTCAGTCTCTGAATAACCCTCCTTTCTTTCAGAGAGGATTTACTTTCTGCTTCCATTAGTTATCCGGGCTAAGGGCAGATCTCCCTAAATCCAGCCAAGAATGGAAATCATTCTAATTTAGGCTCCAGTCCTGTTGAGAACTGGCCTTTCCAAAGGATTCTGGAAGCTCTGCTTAAATCTCTGCCTCTTGGCCCTTTGACATTTAACAAGTATCTTGTGAGAATGAGCAGCCCCAGAGGCTGGGCTCTCTCCTCCTTTGCTCTCAGACCCTGCCTCCCCTGCCTCCATGGCTTTCAGTGCCTCACACAGGTGGCCCATGCACCTTGTTCTTCTTGCCTTACTCTCAGGAGGCTTACATTGAATCCATGGTCAGAAGCAAAGAAGCTCAAAGCCCAACTTTGATTACTGCAGACACTTTCCCTGTCTTTTAGCTAAGTAGCTTAGACTGATCTTCAATAGCTCAGGCCAGGTGTCCCCTCTTCGTCTCTTGTCCACCCTGCCTTCTATAATGGTCTCTTAAAATCTAACTCTATTTCCACTCACTAGCTTAGCTTATGATGGTACAATTTTCTCTCAGGTGTCAAGTCTGGTCCTGAGCTGCACAGCACAAGACAAAATATCTTTGAGCTCAAACAGTTAAACTGGAATCCCTATCTGAGTGTGTATGATTTACTTCTGTGTAGCTATAAATAAAATACTTGACAAAACACCCTAAAGTGAAGAATTCTCTTTTTTTATGTTTTTCTTCTTTGGGAGGGCTCACAGTCACAGAGGATTTGGTCAAAGGATCATGTTTTCGGTGGAGCATGCAGTAGAAGAACTTCATCACCTCACAACTGTTGAGAAGCAGAGGAAAAGGACCAGGGACCAGGTAAACCTTGAAAGACATGTGACCTGTTGACCTACTTTTCCCAACCATGTTCTGACTCCCGAACTTTCTAAGATCAACCCTCCCCTCCTCAACATGCACAATTGGGGACAGCATGACTTATGAAACCACAGTAGAAAGGAGGCCAATGTGAGATGGGGTCTGATAGGAAACCCTGATAGGAAACATCCACATGTCTATCCAACAGAGAGCAGAGACTCATGTTGTGCTGTGACTTAGTCAAAAAGTTACTCTTTTACCCAGTGGAGATTAACTGGAAGTTTTCTCTTACTGGGTTTCCACTCAGAGCATACTGAGGGAAGCGGGGAGAGGAAGAGCCTATCACACACGGGCAAGGGGGACAGCCTTTCCATGAAAAGGGGAGCAAAGTCTTGGTGCTAAGAAAGACATACTGTTTAATGGAGACGGTTGGCTTGTGGGCAAAGAAAGTCAAGCCTCCAGATCACATGATAAAACAGTTTAGCACAGGCCAAATGCTGTGCAGAATGCAGAGCCAAGAGTTAGGGTATAGTCAATAAACCAAACCAACACACTAGAATAATCATGACTGGGAAAGCACAAAGAGACAAATGACCTAGCTGTAAATGTAACAGCATTAGGAGTAAAGATAACTGATTGATTGGTAGATTGATTGATTGATTGATTGATTGATTGATTAACTGACTGGCTGAAAATCTCTTGTTATGCTTAGGACCCGCTATGTAGATCTAGAACTTGTGGCAATCCTCCTGTCACTGCCTTAGTGCAAGAGATACAGGGATAAGCTAATGCATCCATCCTGCTGATGGCTCTTGAATGGTGGACTGGCAGCATTATTTTGCCAAATTGACGGCACTTCAGTGAGTTAATAGCTAGAGAAATTCGGACCCCCGAATGCTGCTTGTGGTATAAAAACTAGAGGAAAAAAAGTTAGAAGATGATATGTAGAAAGTAAAAAACATTATTAGTCTTCAATTTATTTAAGTTTGAGTGTATACTTGGTGTATAAGTATGTGGTGTGTTAACTTGTGAGTGTGTATAAACATGGAGGCCAAAGGAGGATGCTTAGTGCCTGACTCTATTATTCTTTATCTTATTCCCTTGAGACGGGGTCTCTCACTGAACTTGGAGCTAGTCTAGTGGCCAGCAAGTCCAGTGATCTTCCTGTCTCCACTCCCCACAGCATTGGGGATACCAGTACACAGGACCATGCCCTGCTTCTTATGTGGGTTCTGGGGATTTGAACACTGGTCTTCACGTGTACACAGCAAGTCCTTTACACCCTGAACCATCTCCTCAGTCCAGTTTTTGTACTAAAGCTATGGGCTCATGGGCACTTCTCTTCCTTCTATGCTTTTCCAGAATCTTCTAATGCGATAACATTTTATTTACAAAATAAATATTGAGCAAGAAGAAATGACACAAAAAGCTGACCTCAATTTAATCCACAGTAAATGGCACAATAAAAACTTTCTTTTAAACTCTGATTTCTTTGGAGTTAATTCCAGTAGCAAAATTGTAAATGCCTGCATCAGCCATGGGAATAGAATACAACAGTTTCCAAAGACTGTAGAGTTCAGCTCTTCTGGGGTCCCCTTAGCCCCTTCCATTTTTCTTTTTAACAACATGTTGCTTTTATTCCGGAAAAATCAAATGATGTATTTTTTCACTCATTTTATTCATGAAAATTTGTTTTTTACCTGAAATTTTCATATTCTTCTGCGTGCCGTCTCCATGGGCATTTCTGTATGTTAGTGATGATCTGAATGTAGTCATCCTCAGAATACCTGGGAGTTGAATATCAACGAGATTAGATAAGAAAGTCTCACATGGACCATTCTGGAGACACTGAAAATCTCCTCATTTTAGCCCTGAAATCAGCAGAAATAATTAAATATCATGCTTGCTCCTAAGCATGGAGGAGCATACAGCTTGAAATTTGATATTATTATTATTATCCTGGTTTAAGAATATATATACAAATCTCATAAGTCAAGTTTCCTATTACAACCAGTGAAAAATTCTGTGTGTCTCTTTTCCTCTGTCTATCTCTGTCTTTCTCACATACACATACACAAAGCAATTTTATATTAACTTTAACTCAACAACAGATAAATACTTTCTAAATGCTGATCATGAACCTATAGTTTGGATTCTGTTAATAGCTTCACATAGAAATATGTAGTTAGAACTCCCTACACACACTCACACATGGTCATACACACACACACACACACACACACACAAACATAATCATCAGGTTTTAATTTTCTGCAACACATTAAAAGCCCAGACTGGGCTATGGTGAGAAAGCTGAATACAGGCATAAAAAGCTATAGACTGTGACACAGTCTGATAAGATAGGCGTGGGCCAAAGATCCCAGTCCCCTTAGATCTCTCTCAATTCCACCATTAAGTATTAATTCCTAAGACACAGAATGCTGTTTCATCTTTAAGAGTGCTCATTTGAAATGCAAATATCTCTCTGAGTTGAGAAAAAAAAACACCTTGAGTTTTCTTTCCATTCGTCTCTCAGCCATCAGGTTGCCAGCCATTAAGATCAAAGCCGTGTAACAGCGAGGGGAGAGAGAGAGAGAGAGAGAGAGAGAGAGGGGGGGGGGGAGAGGAAGAGGGAGGGTGAGAGAAATAGGGAGAGAGGGAGAGAGAGAGAAAGGGAGAGAGGGAGAGAGAGAGAAAGGGAGAGAGGGAGAGAGAGAAATAGGGAGAGAGGGAGAGAGGGAGAGAGGGAGAATGTGCTGGTGAGTGTGTGGGAAAAAAAGTTGAGCACAGTTTTTCCTGGTAGAATGAGTCCATAACCCATGAGAAGGAAATGAAGTCTCCCCAAGGTTATCTCTAAATGGAAGGATTTCTGACAGGCAGGGGTGTAGTTAACCACAGAACGCCTTTGTAGCTGAAATTTACCTTCCTCTGGGGTTTCTCCCTCTAACAATACAAGTAACAAGCATCAAGGAATCAACTTGGTTCCCACTGACTCTGCCGATGAACCCAGAAAAATCTTCTAAGAACATAGTGAATACTGAAAGCAAAGCAAAGCAAAGCAAAGATTCCACCAGAAGATTAAAAATAGTTTTAGGTGCACAGCTTCCCACACAGTGGACTCAGATCACTGCATGGGTCAAGTACTCATCTTAGCCCACTACATCATAAGAGCCACACTCTGACGCCCAAACTGTCTAGATGAGCTATTTCTGGCTGAAATGTAGTACCTGCCTCTACAAGACCTTTTGCAAATGACTGCTAAACTTGAAAGAAATACCCATTAGGCATTCTCATTTCTGGATCTTTAAGAGATTCAGTGTTGTGACATCTTTCTTGTCTAGAGAAGTCAGTCCTATCAATTACTAAGGCTTTAAATCATTTCAGAATGTTATCGGGACAATCAGAACACGGTACATACAAGAGCCCATGAACCAAGGTAAGCAAACTACTTGTGTTCACTAAGCTCCGTCAGAGAAAAAGTGTAAGGGAGTAGGAAGGCCAAACACACATCTAATTAAATCAATGAGAATTGCATTTGCACTTGAAGCCAATATAAAGTGTAATTGGAAGATAAAGGAGACAGAAAGCTATTGTCTTATCATCAAACTAGATGTACCAATGTCTAAATTTTATTGGCATGATATTTATAAGACAAAAGAAATGAAATGTTTTATGATGTATGGTTCAGGTTAGTGAACTTGAAGACTGAGCAATAAAAAGTATTGAAAATTAAAAAACAAATGGGGAAAACTAATGGAAATGTGAACAAGCTGGGCCTGGTAGTACAAGCCTATAATTCCAGTATGCAGGGGGCACCGAGGCAGAAGGGTCATGGGTTCGAACTGTATCAAGATCTTATATTGTTTGAATGTATTGAGAAGTAAATGTAAACTTTTAAAAGAAAAGAAAAATAGCCATGGACAACCTCGAATGGTTTGATGTATGAATAATTCTAGTCCTCCTAACAGAGAGGGAGAGCATCTTTGAAGTCTGATGGGATTTATCTCTAAAACCAATGAAAACTATAAAGCTGCACACCTAAGAAGCCCAACACACACAAAGGACAAGAAACATGAAGGAAATGACAACATAAGAGTAAGTTCTTAGCAGCAGCAAAGAGAAAAGCCTAAGTTGTTATGAAGTACAACACAGTACATATGAAGAAAGCACAGCCTGCAGCATGCTTCGTGTTAGAAACAATGGGAGCTGGAAGGCAGTGAACAGTGACATAAATCATAAAATGGGGCCAGCCAAAGCTCGTTCTAGAGTTCTATACTCAGAAAATCTTCCCAGAAAATGAAGGTAAGATAAAGACTTTGTCAGCAGCAGTGTTGGAAGAAGACTCCAGGCAGCAGAGCAATGAGGGCGAATGGGTGTCCGGGCTGGCGAAACATAATGAAGAGCTCTAGAAAGAGGATATGTGAACACACACAGGGACCTTTTCCGTTCTTTCCTACATTTCTTTAAAAGGCAACTGACAGCTGGGAGATGGCTCAGCCAGGAAAGAGCTTGCCTAGCAAGCGTGAGGACCTGCGTCTGAGTCCCAGAATCCAGGTAAAAATGACAGCTAGGATGGCACCCATGTTTGTATTCCTGGCAGGAATGCACAGACAGCAGGATTCCTAAAGCTTGCTGGCCACCAATCCAGTCTGTTTGGTAAGACCAAAGCCCTAAGAGACCCTATCTCAAAGGAGGTGGACAGCCTTTCAAAGGATGCTACCCAAAACTGATCTCTGTCCTTTGGCATGTGCACCCCCTACCCCCCCCACACACAATATAGTTAAGGAAAAAATTAAAAAGCAAAGAAACATTGACAGTTTAAAATAAAGATAGCAATATAATGGAGGGAAATCATTATAGCATTTGTAAAATAAATATAATCACAATTATAGGGCAATGCCTAGATGGCAAGGGTGGAGTCAACAAGCAGGAGCAGAGGTGTAAAAAAGCTTTTGAAAGGTGACTACGGTAGGAAAAAGGGATGTTTGTTCTAACACAAAGTCAGTCACACAAACGCAGTCATAAAAATACGCAAAGCAAAAGGAAGCAGATAAAAAGAAGCAAAGAACAGGTAAATCAAAAACAAATAGTAATAGGGTAGAATAAATATTGCCACATGACCAGTAACATGTAAATGATCTAGACACACCCATCACAAGGCAGAGAATGACAGACTGAATGTGTTAAAAAGCTAAAGTATATTTTTTTGCAAGACGAACATCAAACAAGCCAAGTGCGTAAAAGGAGTTATAAAACGATAACGACAGTAGAGATAATTAAAACAAAGTTTGAGTGGCTTTAGCCACAGTATAGTCCAAACAAGAAATATTGCTATATAAAATCAATATTAATGAGTAAGGACCATTACCATGAAGATAGGGTAAGATCAGAAAGAATACTTATAAACCTGTTCCTTCCCTGCCTGAGCAAGGAAAGTGAGAGAAAATACAAATGAGCAACGTCGGGAATGAGAGCTTGAAGAACTGTCCTAATGGTAAGATAATGCAGCAACAGTTTGGCTGACTTAGATATACTGGATGTACTTACTAAAAGGTAAAACCACCAAAACCCACTCAAGAAAAAACAGTTGATGGCTAGTATCACTGCTGTTTCAAAATTGCAATGAAAATGCTTTCTGAACAGAAAATAGGCACACAACAGTGTCATGGATTTTATCAAATATTTTAGGACTGTTAATACAAACTATACATCCACAAAACCTCCAAGAAACCTGAAGGGCTGGGCATCTCCCAACCTACTCTCTGGGAACAGTGCTGCTCTGATCCCAAAGTCAGAAGAAAAATATTATTTTAAAATATACAAATACTCTTTATAAGCACACATAACAAAAATGTTCAACGAAAACTTAATAAATTAAATGCAATGGTACATAAGAAGAGTAAGGTTGCATGAATAAGTGTTAGGAATACATGGTTGGTATGAGATATACCAACCAATGCAGCTCACTACATGATGTAGTAATGGAGAAGAACCCACTGATAATTTTAACACAGAAAGTAAAAACAGCTTTCAGCCAGCCTAACATTCAACACGCATACACACACACACAGACACACACACACAGACACACACACACACAGACACACACACACAGACACACACACACACAGACACCAAAAAAATCCGCAAATTTAAAAGCAGAAGGAATTTTCGCAGTACAATGACAGGTGCCCACAAAAACAGTCTATGGTTGAGATCATATTCATGATCAAGGTTCCCAAGACAAGGAAGATGGAAGGATGCCCACTCTCCCAAGCTGTCTTCCATTTGCTCTGGGGGTTTAGCCAGTATAACAATGTAAGAGGAAGAAACACAGTCACCAGATTAAAAGAAGGAAGGAAAATTGTCTCTACTCAGAGCTCAGAGATAACAGTGTCATTGACTGGGTCTACGCGAAAGCTACTAAAATGAGCAACTTAGCAAATCTGAAAGATACAAACTCAGAGCACTTAATCAATATTCGCTCTCACTGTGCAAGAGCCTAGAATAATTGGAACCAGGACTAGCAATATCCTTGCATAAATTGATATTTAAAAATATGAAATATGGAGGAATAAATTTGATCAAAATGTACAAGTCTTGTGCATTAAAAGTACAAGATACTGTAAAGAGAAATTTTAAATTTAAGTAAATGGAGCCAAATACCATGCCCATTGGTCAGAAGTCTCAAGACTGTCAATTTTTAAACTTTATTTGGAGATTTTGGTGAATTGAAATAAAAATTACATCAGTGTTTTGTTTTTTTAAAGATAAATTAAGGAACAAATTATAGCACTCTAGAGAGAGAAGGTAGAAGCCACCCAAGCCTGAGGCTACTCTGGATGACACAGCATGTTTTCAGGTAGTCGGGGATACATAGAAAGACCCTGTTTACAAAATTTTAAAAGGCGGGTCTAAACTGGGTGGTGGTGGCACACACCTTTAATCCCAGCACTCGGGAGGCAGAGGCAGATGGATCTTTGTGAGTTCGAGGCCAGCCTGGTCTTTTAGAGCTAGTTCCAGGACAGGCTTCAAAGCTACAGTGAAACCCTGTCTCGAGAAATAAAACAAAAATAAAAAGTCAGGTCTAAAGTTCACATAGAAATTGAAAGATCAAATGTAGCCTGCAGGATAAAAAAACTAAGAAAGCTGAGTTGCACTACCCGAATTCAGGACACGCTGCATCACCCAGTGATCAGTAAGACTGAAAAATGAACTATTGAAAGAATGGGAAATCTAGTAGGGGTATTCCACAAGACTGTGCCAAGAGAAAAATAATCTTTTCAACAATGACTGCTGGAACAACAGGTAGTGATACCAACAACAAACCAGCAACTTTCATCTTGCCCAATATCCAAGATTACCTCTAAATAGTTTACTAACCTAGATATAAGAGCTGTGTGAGAAAAAACCTTGATGGTACCTCAGTATGTGTGTGTGTGTGTGTGAGTGTGTGTGTGTGAGTGTGTGTGGTATACGATGTATGTGTGCATAAGAGATGTGTGTATATGAATGAGAGGTCCATTGTGTGATTCATGTGTGTTTGTATGTGTGAGGAACATGTGTGTAGGTGAGGAGCATGTATGTGAGGTGTGTGTGTGCGCGTGCACACATGTGTGGTGTGTATGCATCCACATGTGTGAGCAGTTATGCTTGTCTGTGAGTATCTGTGTAGATACCAGAAATCTACCTCAGGTGTCTTCCTCAATGGCTCTCCACCCCACTTTCTGAGACAGAGTTTCTCACAGGACCTGGAACTTGTTCTTTCTGCAAGGCCCGGGATCTCCCTGTCTCCTCCCCCAGCACTGCAGTTGTAGGCTTGACCGGCCACCCCTTCCTTTTTAACATGTGTGCTGGGATCTGGACTAAGGTTCTTGGGCTCACTAAGCCAGCACTTTACCCACAGAGTCATATCCCTAGGCCGAGGCATGTATGTAGTAAGCAGACTAAAAGAAGAAATCTATAAATTAAATATCAAATAAAAAGATTATAATTGGAAAACATTATAAAGAAAAAAAGTTAGTTGTTTTCATTGAGCTATATATTTTCTCTGCTCCCGTCCCTACCTCCCCACTCCCCTTCCACCCTTTCCCATGATCCCCACAATCACAATTTATTCAGGAGATCTTGTCTTTTTCTACTTCCCATGTAGATTAGATCCATGTATGTCTTTCTTAGGGTCCTCTTTGTTGTCTAAGTTCTCTGGGGTTTTGAATTGTAGGCTGGTTTTTCTTTGCTTTATATATAAAAGCCACTTATGAGTGAGTATATATTATATTTGTCTTTCTGGGTCTGGATTACTTCACTCAATATTATATTTTCTAGATCCATCCATTTGCCTGGAAATGTCAAGATTTCATTATTTTTTTCTGCTGTGTAGTATTCTATTTTGTAATTGTACCACATTTTCTTTATCTATCTATTCTTCAGTTGAGGAGAATTTAGGTTGTTCCAGGTTCTGGCTTTGACAAACAATGCTGCTATGAACATAGTTGAGCTCATGTCCTTGTGGTACGATTGATAAAGAAAAATTTAAAAAATTTAAAGGAATGAGGATGTAGTGAACTCTCAAAATTCACAATGAGACAAAATAAGCCTATAAAAATGTGCAAAAGATTTGAATTGACACTTTGTCAAAGATAATAGGTGGCA
This sequence comes from Arvicola amphibius, assembly GCF_903992535.2. NCBI lineage: Eukaryota > Metazoa > Chordata > Mammalia > Rodentia > Cricetidae > Arvicola > Arvicola amphibius. The sequence continues at coordinate 98,093,951 of NC_052052.2, read as the reverse complement.
ACAAAACAGAACATGGAAAGATACTTAACAATGCTAGCTACTAAGAAAGTCAAATTAAAACCACAGTGCTATGCCACAGCGCATCAACTAACATGGCTAAAATTAAAAATATGAATCATACACAGTTTGGCAAGCACAGAGCACCCAGAACTCTCATGCTTATTGTGGGAATGTAAAATAGACTATTACTTTAGTGAGCCATTTTGCAGTTCCTTCAAAACTTAAACATAAACATATTATGAAAACCCTGCTACCATTCTCCTAGGGTGTTTAATATTCAAGAGAGACAGAAACACATCCACACAAAGACCCAAATACAATTGGTGAAATCAACTTTATTTGTACCAGACAAAAATTGAAAGCAGTCCAATGTAATCCAAAAGGGTTGCACAAAATTGTTGTATATACATTGTAATGGAATATGCTGCTTTGATTTGGCAGTGCAAAGGAATGAACTACTGTACTGTTATGGCAGCAAGATAGACAAACCTCAGAATAATTACAACAAAGGGAAGAAGCCAGAAACAAAAAGAAAATAAGGCTCAGGCTGCATCAGAAAAATGCAAACTTGACCAGAATGACAAAGTGGACCAGAAGTCATCTAGGGACGGGATTGGCATGCAGAAGTGGGGACGCCGTGGAGGAGATGTATGTATTGCAAAAATGGCCCAGAAAATGTTTGCAGGTTATTGACAGGTTCAGAACCTTTGTTATATTCATGGTGGATGTGAATGCAAAGATCCTTCAAATTATACATTCAGTTTGGGGTAAACATAACTTATTTATTCCTTAAAAAACTTTTCAAGTGTTCATAATTGCTCCAAAATTATATTTTAGGATATCCGAAGACATGGTTCTGTGGGTAAAGGCACTGGTTTTGAAAGCCTGGTGACCTGTGTTAGATTCCGGAGGTGGAAGGAGAGAATGGATTCCACAAATTTGCCCTCTGACCTCCACCAGTGCCATGACATGAATGTCCGTGCCTGTCCACACATATCATATGCACAGCAACAAAGTAAGAATTTCAAGAATTGTATTTTGCTATGATGATGATACATGGCAATATTCTATTAACCCTTGTCTTGGATCAAATATCTGATATTTGGAATTCTATCATGAACTTGGAATATATTTTAAAAGGTAAGATTTTTAGAGTTTCCTGGACAGCTTGAGCTGGTTCTCATGAACCCGCAGAGTACCTTGACCAGTGTTCCTCAATGGCTCTTCTCACACCGAATTTCTAGCGTCTTGGTTGCCTTCCCTATGTTTTCTCCAAAGGGTGTGTCAGGCTCACCGTTCCCAGCCCAGCACAATCTCTAAGACATATGGACATACTCATTATCTTAGGAAAGTTGTACTTAAACACAAGTGTGAAATGAGACCGTCAGTTACTCCAAAGAAGCTCAAGTCAACATTTCCAGACCTCATGCTTTATATCTTCTACTTAATAAAGCCCCCAGTACCAACTTCCACTGACTTGTTCAATCTGTAAGTCATTCATATGTTGACTGAATTTAGCTTCCTTTTGGAATTCCAAACAGCCATTATAGAATTTACTCGATTCTTCACACAGGCTATGGAGGAATGATTCTGCAGCTCTGCAGAAAAGATCTAACCTCTAGCAACTAGAGAATACAGTACACTCCTTTTCAATATGATGAAATACCTGGCCAAAACTACTTAAGGGAGGAACCACTTGGGCTCATCGTTTCAGAGAGTCCGTTGTGCCACAAAGGATGTAATAGCATTCAGAGTGACAGAAACACGAGGTAGAGCCACTTCCTCAGCTCTCAGTGAACCTAGAGGCAGGAAGACAGAGGAAGGAAGCCAAACTTGAGCCCCTAAAGCCTTCTTAGAGGTCTTTTCTGACCAGGCTCCCTGTTCCACAGGCTCCAAAACTTCCTCCAATAGTGCCACCATCCAGGAACCAAATGTTTAAACACAGAAGCCTGTCAAGGACATTTCTCATTCAGCTCATGTCTCCTACGTCAGTTTGGTTAACATTTGGACTTGCTAGTACGTAATCTTTCTTGATCCTCATTGTTGGTGGAGGGTGGGTGTGGGCAGCCTGTCTTCCCTTCCTTCATGTTCTCTCACTAGCTGGAGCCATTGCATATGATAGCCTGGCTGTTTAACTTCAGGACTGTTGTGAACAGTTTGATAAACCATGGGTGGCTTGAAATTGGCCAGTGTGGAACCATTCACACCACAGGAGTTGGCAAATGTGGTGAAAAAAATGGGTTGTCTTCTGCTCCTTGTGCCAAAGTTCACTGTGAGGCCTACACTTCCTCATAGCTGTGTGATGTTAGCCTAACTCACCAATAGCCACTCTCCATTGTAATTCCAGAGCCATGCCAAGGAATACAGGTGTGGCTACACCTGAATCATCAACAAAACTGACTCAGAGTGGCTCGAAGACTCACACAAAACTACCTTAAAGGATCCAAATGGCAATTGTTACCCCGTGATATTAAAAATGATTTCGTGTTCACTAAGATCTGGTGTGAATTCTCTTGAGTTGAACATATTTTTACTTGGCTTTTACTAAAATAATCAATCTTTTTAAAAATCATTATTAAATGATTTAAACCATTTTTAAATCATTCCCGCCTCCATACCAAGTTTAGTTTGTAAACATTAAATTTGCCATTTACTACTAAAATAGCTCTATGACAGAAACATGTATAGTTAGAGGAAGCGTGTCACTAGGGTTGGGTTTTGAGGTTTCAGAAGCTCAAGCCAGACTTGGTGTCACTCTCTCTTCCTGCTGCCTGTGGATTGGGATGTAGAGCTCTCAGCCACCTCTCCAGCACCATATCTACACACACACCACCATGTCCCACCATGATGATAATGGAGTAAAGCTCTGCACTGTAAGCCAGCCCCAACTAAATACTTTCCTTTCTAAGTATTGCCATAGTCATGGTGTCTCTTCACAGCAATAAAACCCTAAGACAGAAGTCGGATCATTTAGTTTAGGGATGCACATCTTCTGTTAAATTGGAAGATGTCATTACATACTCTATCTCACTTTGCTGATAAAGTAGCTCCATGAAATTGTGACTTTAGAGCGGGCTTTGGGTTTACAAGGTCCAAATGCTACCCTAAAGTCTTGAGAAGCAGAACTGTGGCTCCCATTTTTACAAAAATTAAAGCTAAAATGCTAAAATGTCTGCAGAGGCAAACAGCTTCCTCAATTTTGCATCGTAAGTGGATGGACTAAGAATTAAGCGCTTTTGATTTACATTCCAGTTGTCTTGCTAATATATCATGTCGCATCTCATCTATTTTTATAATGAAACTGAAAATTAATCTCATCAGAAACATTTTCTGGTCCCAACACACACAATAAATCACTCTAAATAATGTAGCAAGTTATTTCAGTAGAATAAATACTATCTACTTAAGTCATCATTAATAATACTCAAAAATGAGATACATTATAAATAACATAATAAATGACGTTAAATAAATACCATATTAAATATCTCGTTTTTTTTCAATAAATGTCTTTTTGAAGATGAAGCTAGACATGCTGTGACTTGCTTTATGCCAATTAAGATAAAAAATGGGCTTTAAAATGTTTAATATATGAGTAATTAATTGAAGCATTAAGTATTTATTGGATACTTATTAGGTACCTTAAAGTTATCCTGGGGCTATTCATTTATTAGTCCCATTTGCCCATCTGTGATACTCATTTAATTTCTCATAGTGTCTCTTTGGGCTGAATGCCAACCTACCATGTCCACTGAAGTGTGTAGGGGCTGTTCATTACTACCATGTTAGCTGCTGTGTGATGCTGTGTGTCTCAAAATCATTTGCAGCCATTAGCAGAGCTCATCTCTTCATGAATAAGACCTTTGGGGCCAGAAAAATGACTAGTCTGAAAATTGCTTGCTTCCAAAGCGTGAGGACCTGTGCTTGATCCCTAGAACCCACATAAAAAGCAGGCATGGCAGCACACATCACGGTTCTAGTTCTGGGGAAGTAGAAATAGGAGGACGCCTGTCTAGCTGCATCAGTAAGTACCAGCATCAGTGAGAGACTCTGCCTCAAAGAATAAGGTAGCGGGTGATTGAGGAAAATATCTAATTTTGACTTCTGGCCCCTGTATGAACATTTTCTGACATGTGAATACAAACACGTACACACAAACATAAATAAATAAGTGCATAAATGAATCCTATAAGGTAATGCAGTATTGTGAGATATTTAGTCCTCACATAAAATCGTTTTTACTGGGAAAGACTTTTTTAAAACCATGGAACCTAAATGAAAAGAAGCATGTGGCCATTGAACGAGTGGAGCCACGCAATAGCACTGTTGCTTCAGCTACTTTCATCCACAACGGAAGACTTCGACTCACATTGCTTTTCGACTCTGTATGATCTAACTCTAACTTCCAATTAGAATGCTATGGGTATTGTCAACCAGCATGGAAGGGGGGTATCTCAAACTTTCATTTTCACCATAACTTTTAATGACTTTCTGACAGGCTAAATAAATATTACTGAACAGCTTCCGAAATTAACTCCTAAAAATACCAGTGTACTTGTCCACAGCCCAGATGAAGTCTCCAGGGTACTATAGCACATTATTTGAAAATGTCTGACATTGATTTTTTTTTTTTTTTGGTTTTTTCGAGACAGGGTTTCTCTGTGGCTTTGGAGCCTGTCCTGGAACTAGCTCTTGTAGACCAGGCTGGTCTCGAACTCACAGAGATCCGCCTGCCTCTGCCTCCCGAGTGCTGGGATTAAAGGCGTGTGCCACCACCGCCCGGCTGACATTGATTTTTTTTAAATGAATGGATGATTTCTCTGTCCCAGGAAATTAAAATTGGGGGGTATTTTTACTTACTATGAAGATAGATGGAAGGAAATTCTACAAGCTGTGACTAACCTAAGTAAACTGGGAGGGAATAGTCCAGATCCTAGCCAGATGGGACGTTGTGATAAGGGCTGTACTAATTGGTGACGCACAGTAGGGCTAGGAAAGAGGTAGACTAGGAGAAGCTGTTATCATCTCACATCTATTGGGTCCCCAGAAAGAGCTAGAGTGGCAGGTGAAGAGGTCCGGTCTTAGTTTGTGATAAACACCATGCTGAGGAAGGGGCTTACTTCATCTTACAGTTTATAGTCTATCATGAAGCAAAGTCAGGGCCGGAATCAAGGCAGGAACCTGGAGGCAGAAGCAAAAGCCATGAAGGAATGCTGCCTACTGGCTTGTTCCCTGTAGCTTCCTCAGCCTGCTTTCCTGTAGCACCCAGGACAATCTGCCCAGCCGACACTGTCCACAAAGGCCTAGGTCTTCCCACATCAATCAAATCACTCATCAAGAAAATGCACCTCAGGGTAGCCTATGAGTCAGTTTGATGGTGACATTTTCCCAGATGACCCGAGCTGTGTGTCAAAGGGACAAAAAAGTCTAACCAGCACAGGGCCACTTACCAGAAACTGTGGTCCATGACAGGAAATGTAGTCATGCCCCTCCACGCCCAAAGAGAGACCCAGGGTAATGTATTCTAGAAGTCCTCCTACTTTCTCCTCTTCTTGTCAGTTATTCCCTGCATGACCATAATTAGAGAATCCCAACTAAGGCAATCCATCCTAACGAACTCCAGGAATACCATAGAAGTTAAAACACAGAGACCATCCAGCCATGGATGGACAGTAAGAACTGCATAAGACAAATGCAAGCCTATTTCTCAGCATTATCTGGGAATAGCTGGATTGTGCTTCAGTGAAATCTTTTGGTACAATGTAAAAATAAATCAGAACCTCACAGAGGAAAACAAAATGTAACCCAGTATCTGGAAAGTTCCTTCTGCATAGATATCTGCAGCATGCAAATACATCAACAGGATACAAAGAAGAAATAAGCCAAGAAGGAACATCTTGTTTAAGATTTTCATATTCACTCTTAAAATATGAGGTTTTGGAAGATAAAAATGATGACCTACTTTTGAATCTTATGGAAATGAATTTACAGACATATAAGTGGATATTCAGAGATGAAACCAGCAGTCTAGTGTCAAATTGTAGAAATATCTTATATATTGCAAACAGTATGAAAGAACCAATAATATAGTATTTCCTATCCCTTGAGTAGCATCATACAGGATGAGTGAGTTACAACAGTCAAGGAGCCAGAGCAGCTGGAGGGGAAGATTTTTGGGACATGTGCGAGTGACTGTTAACCCTTTGCCTTCACATTCATCTGGTTCACACCTGCAAAGGGGGCCCTTCCCTCATGTATCTTGTACCATTCATTTACTATGCATACCTACAGTACTTATTCTTTTATTTTCAAATATTTATTTGATAAATATTTTCTGGGCACTTGCTCTGTATTAGTCACTGTTCTGAGCATCAACAATACAGCAAGCTAAATAAAATCTATGCTCTCGTGATGTTTGTATTGTAATAGGAGAGGACACCACAGTAAATCTCATTAACACGTGGATTAATATTGTGCTTAAGTTTTTCTATGCATTAAGGAATGGATAGCAAACAAACAAGATAATAGGGGGGAAAAGTAGGACAGGGTGGTAATTTCTGTAGAGTGGCTAGGCTAGGAAAGCTCCTAAAGTAGGAAAGAAGGGTTGAGCAGAGGCTTGAAGGAGGTAGTTAGGCTGTGCATGTATGGGGAACAGGTATAAGGAGTACATTCAGGGCAAGAAGAAGGAAAGGTGAGCAGGAACAGTCAAGGACCAAGATAGGGTAACACTTCCCAAGGAGTCAGTAGATAAGGTCAGAAAGAAGAATAACTCTGAAGTCATGGGCCTCACTTAAGCCTCACTCCGGCTACCAATCGTGCATCACATAGCACAGGCTTGTTGGAAGTGCAGAACCTCAGGCCTTTTCCCAGGTCTACGACCAGAAGCCATGTTACAATAAACCCCCAGGTGGATGTAGGTATGGAGGTTTGAAAGAAAGTGACCCCAAAGTCTCCTAGGGAGAGACATTAGTGGAGGTGTGTCCTTGCTAGAATAGATGTAGCCTTGTTGGAGGAAGTGCATCATGAAGGGGTGGGATTTGGGGGGTCTCAAATGTCCACTAGACCCAATGTCACTCTCTCTTCCTGCTCCCTGAGGATCTGGATGTAGAACTTTCAGCTACCTCTCCAGTACCATGTCTGCCTGCACGCTGCCATGATGCCCACCATAATGACAATGAACTAAACCTCTGAAGCTTAAGCCAGCCCCAATTAAATGTTTTCCTTTATAAGAGTTTCCATGGTCATGGTGTCTCTTCACAGCAATAAAGCCCTAAAACAGTAAGCATAGGAAAACTTAAACGTTAACTACTTTATTGAAATATAATTTGCATATGTGATTCACTCATGCAACTGTACCAGTCAATGTTTTTATTATATTCACACGTATATTCAACAATGTTATAGTTTTACAATGCTTTTTTATCGCCAAAGAGAAATCCTTGATCTTGCCTATCATCTGTTGCTTTTCATAAATTTGAGTTATTGTCTTTGTTTTCATTCATATCAAATGTGTTTTATTCCTATATTGATTTCTTCTTGGGCATATTATGCAAGGAAAGTGTTGTTTAATTTTCACATATTTGTGAATTTCCAAAATCATTTTTCTGCTATTGATTTTGAGTCTCAATCCACTGTGATTAGCTAATGCACTTGGTATTATTTCTGTTTTAAACCTACTGACTTTTTAATGAGCCAGCACATACACTATCCTAGACACTGTTTCCTGTTTGAGGAGGTACATATTATTGTAGTCAGGTATTCAGAGGTACTTATTCAATCTAGTGGATCGATAGTGTTCTTTGAGCAAGCATTTCTTGTACCTCTTCAGTTGATCCACCACTGATAGTGACATATTAGAGTTTTGTATTGGCAGGTGAAAGAGGCACAGTTCTGAGACAGGGTCTCATTCTGTAGCTAAGTGTCCTGGAACTCACTATCTAGGCCAGGCTGGCTTCAAACTCACAGAAACTCACCTGCCTCAGTCATAAAAGTGCTGATATCACAACTGTAGTTGAATTACCTTTATTTTTTGTCCTATTTTTCTAATTCTAAGAATCAATTTAGAAGCTTATTGTACTAAGCAAGCTCTCAACTTGGGGTTATAAACCTAATCTTTGCTTCTCATACTGCAGTGCTCTGATATTGGATGCACATTTATAGTTATTACACAGTCCTGAGACACCGGTTTCTCAGTCATCGGAAAATCTTTGTCTTTATTCATTAACACTATTTTGCTTTTTTGTTTTGTTTGTCTGTCTGTTTGTTACTTTGTGCTGGTTTTTAAAGACAGGGCTTCTCTGTGTAACAGCCCTAGCTGTCCTGGAACTTGCTAGACCAGACTGGCCTCGAACTCACAGAGATCCACCTGCCTCTGTCTCCTGAGTGCTGGGCATGTGCCACCACACTGTGGCTACTATTTTGTTTAAATAGACTTTTTGCAGTGAAAATGGTTGTGAACATAACAGTCAGATAGCGGGAGCACATAGATTACTAGTTTGTGGCTATCCTGGGCTATGTTGGGAAATCTTGTCTCCAAAGATGTCAAGTTTGTCTGATATCATTAAAGCTATTCCAGTTCTCTTGTGGTCACTGGATGACACCATCTGTTAATCTCAGTCTGTTTTATCTTTTGAGTCCAATGTCTGTCTTTTGTAGACAATAGAAGATTGTGTCATGTCTTTTAATCACAGTTTGACAATCTCCGCTCTATTCAGATGGAATGGCATTGTTTATATAGTTATATTTGCAGCTGCTATTTTACTGGTTTGCTGTGTGTTTTGTGACTCTTCTTTTGTGGTACATGCATGACTCATTTACATCTTTCTTACCTTAAGGGCATTTGTCTAATCTTATGGAAAATTTCAATGACTTTTATCAATTTTACAGTCTTAACACAAAAGTCAGCTTCCTATTTATGTTTATTTCAATGATGTAAAGAAACATTCTTCCTAAATGGATTTATTCCCCTTTTTGTGACATTATTATTACATAAAATTATTAGTGTTAAAAACATAACCACATATTGTGTTAATTATTAGCTGATTATGCCCAGTCAATTTCTTAGCATGCTATAGCTTTGTTCTGCTTTTATTGGTACATTATATATGTATGTATATGAAAGTATTATGTATATTTATAAATAAATATCATGAATATATTTTTACATATAAAAAAGTTTTGTAAAAAAGGTTTTTGTATCCTATATAAAACTCTGACTTTATTTAAGTGAAATTGGAATATATTAGAAGCAAATGTATCTAATCTGACTAACAAAAATAATATTTATCTGTTGTAATTGTTATGAATCTCTAAGGGAGAAAAGATGTGAAAGACAGAATAGTTAAGAAAGACAAAAGACACTCAGACCATAGTGGGCATGGTGGTAGGAAATCTCTGGCCTCTGGATGTTATGTGATGGTGGTCCCTGAAGCTTAATGGCAGGTTGATTGTACTTTTGTGAAAAGAGAAGAACTGAAGTTAATTTCAAAGTTAGAAGCCTGAGACAGTTCCAGGATAGACAGCTAGAAATGAGATGGGTGGGGAACAACAACTGGAGAGTGGAGTTCAGGAGGAAGTCCAGATCAACGGAGGACATGCTGGGTTTTGGTTTTTTGTTTGTTTGCTTGGATGGTTGGTTGGTTGATTGGCTGGTTGTTATTGGTGATGTTAGTGATGGTAGTTTTTGATTGATTGCATATTTTGTTTTGTTTTTGAGACAGAGTCTCACTATGTATCACTGACTTGCTTGGATCTCTGCATATAAACCAAGCTGGCCTCAAACTCATAGGATTGTCTGCGTCTGTGTCCTGAATGCTGAGCTTAAAAGGCCTGAGCTACCACACCTAGCCCAGGACATACTCCATGTCAAAAATGAGAGAAAATGAGGAGAAATAAGTATTGAAAAATGAGAAGGAAAACCAATGTGTCACAAATATGTTTAAATAATTAACTGTCCCAATATACTGTGAGCTGAGAAAAATGTTATGAGTGTATGATGTAGCTCAGTCTATACTCTAGATTAAACACCTAGTAGTACAATTTAAAAGAATGTCTTTACAGACATGCTCCTTACTCAGGAACTCTCAAGTCCGTGTTCTTTGAGAAAGCTCCCATGTCAATCTAAGGCATATCACCAGGGTACAGACTGAAGGCATCTCTCCTTTTGCTGTCATAAAAACATACTATTTGCTATATGTCTTTGAAATTACAATACAATATATGACTCGAACATACAGTTTCAAAATATTTATTCTGAACAATGACAATAGTTAGCCACCAACCATGCCCTAACCAAGAGAAGACACTTGATCACCCAAGTTGCAACTAAAGTAACTCATGCAAGGTAATAATACTATATCAATGTAGTTACATTAGAGAAGTTTAAGGAAAATAAGTATGAAAGAGGAAGTATATGACTGTAGCATTTCGAGATGAATTCTTCTGAGTAGCTTCACATTATAAAATCAAATGCCTTTCTCTGTCAAAATTTGTGAGCTATGATCCTGTTCTCACAATGAGTAGTATCATAGAGATGTTAAGAGTAGAACCTAAAAAATTAATTCTGGCTCAGCCATGATAACTATCTGATGCTCTACAAGCCAATAAAGCACATGGAACTCGTTTGTCACATGTGAGGGATACAATAATAAAACCTACTCTGGATAATGATTGAAAGTACTTAAGATAGCTACAAGACCATGGAACCACAAAATAGAAAGTTGTGGTCATCACTGTTGGTGACCAGGATCATAACAACTATTGGCATTGTAATGAAAATATAATGATTCAAAGCACTGAGAAATTGAGAAATGAATTAGTTGTCTATGAGTATGTGGTCAATTAATACAAAGCTTATTCTCTTAAAATAATAAGCATCTATAATTGCACAGGTCAGGAATTTGTGAACTGCTTAGCTGAGTGTCTATGCATCATCTCTCACTAGATTGGAGCCTCAAGACATTGTTTGACACGGTAGATTCACTACATCTAAGAATCTCCCTCACACAGGGGACAAGATGATACTAGCCCTTGACAGTAGGTGGCAGGTCCTACATGAAGACCATATTAAGACTTCATGGCATAACAGTTGATCTCTATCACATCCACAACCCATGCAAGGCAGAGGTCACAATCTGGAAAGTCACCCATACCATCTTGCACTGGCTTACTGGTTTTATGGAATGGCAATTGCCACTAAGATGACCTTCAGAAACTATATTGGATGTCTGACTATCATAAATAATATATAAGGGATTCAGAGGGAGATTTTGAAAACAAACATTTGTTTACTTTGTAGCTATTCTAAAATTGGAAGTAATTATTATCTAAGAGTGTCTTTACATGTAATGCTTTCTATTGTCATAATCTTGCCACTAAACCTTTTTTCATATGACTGATATGAACACATAATTAACCTTAACCAAAAAGGCAATTTTTCCATTTCATTTGAAGCAAATATTTAAAATAATACAGTTTGCACTGTGAAAATGATGGCAAGTAACTATGATTGAGTATTAATTAAAGGATCTGGGATTACAGTGGTGATGTGGGATTCCCCTCTGTATGCTGTGAATACCAATGGTTGATAAAGAAACTGGCTTGGCCTGATAGGGGAGAACAGAGCTAGGTGGGAAAAACTAAACTGAATGCTGGGAGAAAGAAAGGCAGAGTCAGGGAGAAGCCATGGAGGCTCTACTGGTGACAAACACACTGAAACTTTGCTGGTTGGCTATGACCTCATGGTGATGCACAGATTAATGAAAATGGGTTAAATTAAGATATAAAAGTTAGCCAGAAATATGCATAAGCTATTAGTCAAACAGTACTGCAAATAATGTAGTTTCCTTGTGATTATTTCTGGAGTCTGGGCGGCCAGGAAACAAACAAGTAGCCTCCTTATAACACAGTGGTGATCTTTCAAAATCAGAAAATCACACACACACACACACACACACACACACACATACATGCATGCACATACACACATACACACAGAGAGAAAAAGAAAGAGAGAGGGAGGATGGTGTCATAAAATAAAGTTAATGTTTTTACAAAAAAAGGTTAAAGTCTTTAAAGAAACAGAGTATAGTCATAGATTTAAAAAAGTAAAGAAAAATAAGCCATGTAAAAATGGAAAATTCACAGAGAGTCTGGATATGTATATTATAGTGTTTTCTTTGAATTTTTTTGACTGTAAAGGAGCTAAGTACAGAGAGGCATTTCATTGTATGGGCTACTAAGCTAAACCAACATGTATACTATAAAGGTATCTTGACTTCAGAATTTGGGTCTAGAAACTTGTTGCTTGGGAAAATAGGTTCTTATTTTGTTTTCACAGAAGATGAGAACCTGTGGATTGCTTCTAGACAAATATGGTTTGATAGACCACGCCCTCCTGAAAGGTTGCCGTGAACACCCTCAAAAAATTACTTCACCCAACTGCTGACTGAGATGAACCTACCACAGAGGATACACCATAAAAGACCTGATTAACAGTGCCCCCAGTCAGCAGGAAGCAGTATGGACAAAACTGTGCCCATATTCCCAAATATTGTCTATAAATGTTTGTTTCCATTTAAAGGGGGATATGATATAGATATGAATAATTTTCATTGGTATGGATCTTGGTTTATTGATACAAATTTAAGGTCAATCTTGTTATATGTATATTTCTGCTCTTGATCGATTGTGTTGTGATTGTGTAATTCATTTAAAAATAAAGTATATTTAAGAAATATAGGTTGCCAACCATAAAATGGCTCCCTTAATGTAGATATCTTCTTCCCTGCTCCTATATCTCCCATTCCTCCATCTCTACCCTCGGGGATCCCAGGTGTCCATAGGGATGTCCCAAGCTAGGTCGTTGGGCAGCAGAGTAGAGGGTGCCTGAACTGGCCTTGCCCCACTGTCACACTGATGATTATCTCGAATATCACCATAGAATCTTCATCAGGTGACAGATGGAGTTAGAGACAGAGACCCTCATCAGAGCAACGGACTGAGCCCCCAAGGTCCAGTTGAAGATCAGAAGGAGGGAGAAGATGAGCAAAGAAGTCTGGACCGCAAGGGGTTGGTCCACCCACTGAGACAGTGTGCCTGTTCTAATGGGAGCTCACCAAATCCAGATGGACAAGGACTGAATGAGCATGCGATCAAACTGAATTCTCTGAATGTGGCTGAAAATGGGGGCTGACTGAGAAGCCATTGATAAAGGCACTGGGACTTGTTTCTACTGCATGTACTGACTTTTTGGAACCCTAGTCTATTTGGATGCAAAGCTTCCTAGGCCTGGATGTAGGGGGGAGGGCCTTGGACTTTCCACAGGGCAGGGTTCCCTGTCCTCTCTTAAGGAGAGAGGAGAGGGAGGAGGGTGAGTGGGGGAGCAGGAGGGGAATGGGAGGAGGGGAGGAAGTGTAAATTTTTGAATGGAAAAATAAAATTAAAAAAAGAAATATAGGTTGTTAATGGATAATGATCTATAACAGTCAAGCCTGTAGTCATGTTAGTTGGATTTTCTAAATGTATAGAGATATATTTCAGTTAGATAGGTATTCTTCAAATCTTTCAGAGACCTTTAGAATATGGCATTTAAAACGTTTAAGAATTTAGGACTTTTCATGACAATGAGACATATCTTGTCCTAGCAGCACCAATCTACTGCAAGTGGAAGATGGACATCAAAGACATCTGGGCAAAAAACTACTCTTGCCTGTACTGCTTCACTGGACATGCATGACCCGCAGAGAAATGACTGCTAAGCTTGCCTAAAGGTGAGATGATCCTTCAGGGTTCTTGCTTCATGAAAGAGTCTATCAGACATTCTGCAGGATACAGAAGAAAGTGACTGAACTGTCTTTGAAATTTCCTGCTTCGTGGAAAAATGTGCTGGATACTATGGGCCTGTAGGCTGAAGATTGATGCCCCAACGGTACAGAAAAACTTTAGGTGACTGTCCAGGTAGCGAGATGTCTCTGTCAATTCTAGAGCTTTGAAAGTTGCTTACAATGTACTTCCTGTTTACTTAGGTAATAGTATAAATAGATAGTTATAGTTATAGTTTTCCTTAGTTATGATAAAAGATAAAGTACATATAAATATTGTAACTGTAATTCTTGCTTGAGAACTGTTTTGTTATATGTAATTTTACTATGGTAAAGTTAAAGCCTTCCTTTTTGTTTAAACAGAAAAAGGGTAAATGGTGTAGGAGGTCCTTCTTTCTATGTGTTGCTTATATTGATTAATGAATAAAGTACACAGCCTTGGCATGATACTTCAGAACTAGGTAGGTGGAGAAGACAGAACTGACTGAATTCTGGGAGGAAGAAAGCAGAGTCAGAGAGATGCCTTGGAGCCACCAGAGACAGATATGCCAAACTTTTCCTAGTAGGCCACGAACTTGTGGTGATACACAGATAATAGAAATGGGTTAAATCAAGATGTGAGAGTTAGCCAATAAGAGGCTAGAACTAATGGGCCAAGCAGTGTTTTAATGAATATAGTTTCTGTGTGATGATTTCATTTCTGGGCGGCCCGGATGAACAAGCGGCCTTCCTTACAACAGGGGGAAACTTATTTTCATTCTTCCTAGATCATAGTCCCATTTTTTCCCTTTTTTTAACCTTAGGGAATCAAATTTCTTCAAAAGATAAACAAATGTACTAAAACAAAATGTTGTGTGCTGGTTAGAAAAACAAGAAATTATTACTTCTGGCTCTCCAGTTGTGATTGTTCACTTTCTTGTGCTTGTTGAGGTGCAAGGCCTCATTAAACACCCTTTCAATAGGGTTGGAGAAATAGGTTTTGTTGAAAATGCAGAGTTGTCACAGACTTTAATATCAGCTCATATGCCTCCCAACATAAATACTGACACCAGCAGGAGCAGTCCTTGCTTTGTCTCTGGGAGAAATGTAAGATAAGGATTCCTTTTTGTGTTTATTTCATGTGTGCAGGTGCCTGCAACAGCCAAAGAGGGCATTAGCTCCTCTGCATCTGGAGTATTGGGCTGTTGCAAACTGCTTCATATGGGCACTGGGAACCACAATTGTGTCTTCTGCATCTGGAGTATCGGGCTGTTGCAAACTGCTTCACATGGGCACTGGAAACCGCAGTTGTGTCTTCTGCATCTGGAGTATCGGGCTGTTGCAAACTGCTTCACATGGGCACTGGGAACCACAATTGTGTCTTCTGCATCTGGAGTATCGGGCTGTTGCAAACTGCTTCATATGGGCACTGGGAACCACAATTGTGTCTTCTGCATCTGGAGTATCGGGCTGTTGCAAACTGCTTCACATGGGCACTGGGAACCACAATTGTGTCTTCTGCATCTGGAGTATCGGGCTGTTGCAAACTGCTTCACATGGGCACTGGAAACCGCAGTTGTGTCTTCTGCATCTGGAGTATCGGGCTGTTGCAAACTGCTTCACATGGGCACTGGGAACCACAGTTGTGTCTTCTGCATCTGGAGTATCGGGCTGTTGCAAACTGCTTCACATGGGCACTGGGAACCACAGTTGTGTCTTCTGCATCTGGAGTATCGGGCTGTTGCAAACTGCTTCACATGGGCACTGGGAACCACAGTTGTGTCTTCTGCATCTGGAGTATCGGGCTGTTGCAAACTGCTTCACATGGGCACTGGGAACCACAATTGTGTCTTCTGCATCTGGAGTATCGGGCTGTTGTAAACTGCTTCACATGGGCACTGGGAACCACAACTGTGTCTTCTGCATCTGGAGTATCGGGCTGTTGTAAACTGCTTCACATGGGCACTGGGAACCACAACTGTGTCTTCTGCATCTGGAGTATCGGGCTGTTGTAAACTGCTTCACATGGGCACTGGGAACCACAACTGTGTCTTCTGAAAGATCAGCAAGCACTCGTATCCACTGAGCCATCTCTCCAGTCTCTTAAGCTACAAATCTTATTTTCTGTTTGTTGATAGGCTTTTTGGTCTTCACATCCTGTTTCCTGACTTAATTCTCTTCACCAATGACAAGAAGGCATGCCAGATTTGGGGGTCCTTAAAAGCTAACCAGAAAGGGCCAGCTTAAAACGTCAGAGGAGAACAGAGAGACAAAATTGTGCATGTCACCTTCGAAAGCAACTAAGGCGTTGTCGATTTAAAGATGAAGGGATACAAGTCATTTGTCATTTTAGAAGATCTTGCATATGACTAAAAACAATCTTTCCTTCCACCAGACAAGTTGAGATTTAGGAATCCTTGCTTTGTTAGCAGGCTGTCAAGTGAAATGCTTACACTCTGGCTGATCTGCTGTAATTTACACCACCTGCTTTCACACAGCAATTCAGGTCATGCTGTTCTCTCCAGGGTAATAAAGAATGACAAAGTTTTAGGGCCAGTCTTCAATCCACTTCACATTTCACCCTGCAATGCACACCCCCTTAACACGCACCTTTATGCTGTCCCACGGAGGAGGTATTCTTCAGAAAATTCTATTGTAATTGAAAACGGAGTGGCATACAAGAGTAACATATACACTGACTAGGTAGTCTATGGTCAAGTCACAGCCTCGCAGTGCCAGACAGAAATTCTGCATCATAATTCTGAGCATTGTACCTTACTCCAGGAGACTGTCTGAATACAAAGTGGGTCTTTCATGCTTTGATGGTTTTGTGGAAAGTTACAAGGCAGTGGCTTACGCTTACTTCTGAGGATGACCACTAATCCTCTCACTAGAGAGGCTGCATAAAATGCTCAAGGATTCAAAAGATGTGCAAGATTCTTTTTAAGCTTTTACATTGCTTTTAAATTCTTTTATTTTATTATTTGTGTATCTGAGTATTTTGCCTGTGTGTATGTCTGTGTACCCTTGGGGTTTAGCTGAGGGTGTTGGATCCCCTGGGACTAGAATTGCAAACATTTGTGAGTCATTGTGTGGTTCTGAGGGATGGAACCAGGGCCTCTGAGAGAGCAGACAGGGATTTTAGCCACTTAATCATCTGTCCAGATTGCTTTTTTTCCATTTATTTCTTTTTTTTTCTTTTTGAGACAGGATCTCTAGCCCAGGCTGGCCTCAGACTTCCTATAGAGCTGAAGAGAGTCTTGAACTTTGGCTTCTCCTATTCCTGCCACCCAAGTCCCGAGATTCTAACCATTACTCACAATTTTATGTGCTGTACTAGCAGCAAACCCAGAGCCTCTTGCACATGAGAGAGAGGCATTCTATCAATAAGCTACATCCCCAGCCTAAGCTGTTGCTTAAAAGAATGGTATCTTTTCACTTAAAGAGACACCACAGAAGGCCTGTACTGGGAAGTTTATGTCAGCTTGACACAAGCTAAAGTCATCTGAGAGGATCAAATCTCAATTAAGAGAATGTCCCCACAAGATCCTGCTATAAGCCATTTTCTTAATTAGTGATTGATGGAGGAGGGCCAAGCCCATTGTGGGTGGTAACATCCCTGGACTGGTGGTCTTTGCTTCTATAAGGAAGTAGGCTATGCAAACCATGTTGAGCAAGCCAGGAAGTAGCACCTCTCCTTGGCTTCTGCATCAGCTCCTGCCTCCAGGTTCCTGCCCTGTTTGAGTTTCTGTCCTTACTTCCTTCAATGATGAACTGTGATAGGAAAGTGTAAACCGAATAAGCCCCTTTGTCCCCAACTTGCTTTTGGTCATGGAGTTTCATTGAAGCAATAGAGACCCTAACTAAGACAAGGCCTATAATTTCTAGGATGATCAGAATGGTACAGCTACTGGAAACACGTGGAGTAGAGATGCCTGGTTGACCTCTGCTGGCAGTATTCTCCTTGTACATAGAATCAAGTGTTTGCTGCAAGCAGATGCCCAGACAGATACTACATCTGGAACAGCGACTTCACATCAAACCCATTCACAGTCTACTGAGTCAAAGCAGTCGGTAGAATGTTAGTATAATTGGAGTCTCTGATAAGCGATGCAGAGTTCAGGATTTTCCTTCGTCTTTCCAGGGCACTGCCTGTAAGAAGTGACTATCAGAATCACCGGGTCAATACTGAGGGTGAAGACTCCCATGGGAGCTCCCTCATCAGGAAGGAAGATTGAACACTGTGAGTAGGTGAAAGAATTTTGCATTAAGACATTGAGTTCTGTGAGATTTCACTAGAGTTGCCCATCATTCTTGGCAAACAATGGAAACTAAATAAACATAACTATCATTTGTAGAGGGAGTCCTGAACCCAAAAAGAAGAGAAAGTTCAAAACTTGCTACATTTGGATGTTAAACATCCTACAAACTCATGCATAAAAGGCTCAGTCCCCAGTTTGGCACAATTGAGAATGACAGAACCTTCAATTGTAGAGTCTGGTAGTAAGTTTACGGTTTCTGGAGGTGAGCCTCTGAAGAGGATTGTGGGATTCTCTTTGACTTTGCATTCCAGCCAGATGGTAAACAGCTTTGTTCTGCCGTAACATGCTGCCTTCCCACCAGAGGCATAAATGCTTTTTAATCTGTCTAATAGTGGACAAAGGCATCTAAAACTGTGACTCCAAAGTTCCTTTTCTCCTCTTAAGTTGATTTGTCTTTGTTATTGGTTACAGCAAAGAAAATCTGACTAATAACAGAGTCAAAAGAACCAAGAGAGGAACAATTAAGACTCCACCTAGGTTGGCACCCTTGAAGAAACTGCTCTGAGATAAATGCCTTCATTTGTCTGAGGCAATGAAGTCTACACTAGACAGCTTGGATACCAAGACAACCATTTTTCTAGATATACAAGCAAAAATAAGTGAATAATAAGTTTGCCATCATTAGAAATGGGAAAACTAACAATGGTAAGATTATACTTTAAATACAGTTTAATATTTCCACTTGGTAAAAAACCCAGTAAAAAAGGATCACATTGGAGAAACCAGGAGACAGTCAGGGGCAAGGGATCAGTTAGATAATCAATTTCAGAAAGGTACAAGCCCAAAGCAATGGAAAGAGCCACATTAAGGAAACTTGGCATCCAAAGAGTTAAACCTTCTGGACTGATTGATTAACTTTTAATATTTACAGATTATATTGTACAGGAAGTATTTTTGCAGATTTAATGAATTAATTTGCAGACTTAATAAATTGCTTATTCCATAAATGCTGAAGAAGCAATTAATTTATATACAGGCACAAGAGACCAAACTCAAAACAAGGCCCTGCTCACCTTGGAGATGATGGTTTTAAACAGAGAATGAAGAATCTTGGGGCTGGGGATGTAGGCAAGCTGCCTGCTGTGCAAGCATGAAGGCCACGTGTGCTTGGCCCCAGAATCCTCCTAAAAATCAGGAGAGGTGTTGTATGCCTGAACCCCAGTTACAGGGAGAAGAGGAGCCAGACATATCCCGGAAGCACAATAGTCAGCCAAACCGACTAGCAAAGTGATGAGCTTCAGTTTCAGTGAGAGACCTTGTCTCAGACTGGGACTGGAGAGTGACTGGCAAGACACTGAACACCCGTCTCTGACCTCCATGCACAAAGAATGCATGCACATGTCCATACAACCTCATTAATAAGTCCATATAACACACACACACAGCACACACACACACACACACACACACACAGAGAGAGAGAGAGAGAGAGAGAGAGAGAGACTGTCGTGCATAAGACTCATTCTACTGATTATACTAATTCTACTGCTTAATTGTCCTTTTATTCAAAAATGTAGTCAACACTAGGCAGAAAAAAAAGAGTGTTTTTTTTTCTCCCACTGTAACTCTGTCTCCTAAACCCTATTTTAGCAACCTGAAAGGAACAAATTGCCCAGTGAAAGAGAAAATTCTAAGTCTTTAACAGACCATGACAAAAATAGGGCTAAATAATTATTTCTAAGAAAATGAAATTGCTTTTTTTTATCACCATACACTGAGTTGCTTTCCCAATTGTCCCCTGCAAGTTTCCTAATTGTCCCCTGGTTGTAGAATGTACAATTCCTGACAAAAGACAATACAACCGAAAAAGAAATTAGTCTCCTGTGTGCAAGAATAACACTTTGCGAGCAGTGGGCCGTTTGTGTCTGCTCCCGAGACCTTTGCTGCACAGAATACTAGCACAGGCTCATTATATGGGCTAGCTGAAACTGTGTGTGTAATGGGAGGAAGGCAAAGCCTAGAAGAGCAGTTAGGAAAGGTCTTGCCATCAAGCCCCAGACAACAGGGTGAGACCGAGGATACGCCCAGGAGAGCATGTGCCGGGTTATTCTCATTAGCTTGCTGCAGCTGATTGCTCAGTCTTAGCAACCCAGATTGTCAGTTCCCCCACCTCAGATCAACATTAGAGAACATGCCCCTGCTGACTCAGTACTTTCCCAGGAGGTGTAGGTACAAATCATCCTTCCCCTGGGGACTTCAAATAGCAAAACTGGACAAGATCAGTGAGAAAGTTTCTCAGAGGCAAGAGTCGTCTGCGACGTGTATTTGAGGGGAAGCGTACAGAGATTGCTATGGGGCATGCTGGAACAAAGGACAATGCTTTCTTCTTGCAGTTTTCTTCTTTCTTAGCATCATGTGTCCGATATGTGAAGGGAACCACAAAGGGCTTAGAATTGAGAGTCTCTCTGGAAATGCAAACCAAAGCCGTGTAACATCCACAGGCCAAACTACAACACAGCAGGTCCCACAGGATCGAAACAGAGGTGAAGTGCCATCTACAATGCGTGAGCCAGTCTGAGTCCAGTGAGTGGACTGGATGGAGTGAGAAGTCTTGACACAGGTGTTAGAATCCATCTATGGTAAACTAGAGCCATTGCAGGACCCATAGGGAGCTCAAACTGTGTAATTTAAAGTTTTATAGAAAGAACTTTTCTTAAGGGTGAGGTCAGATTACAGGGACTGTTAATAATGTACTGAGTTGAAAGGAGGGGAGAGGGCAATGAGGAGGGAGGGAGAGGAAGGGAGAGGGAGACACACACAGAAAGAGGGGAGGAGAGAGAAAGGAGAGGGGGGGTTAAAGTTGTGTTCGTCTTTTTTGCCAGTGCTGGAAACTGGATTGGCATTATGGCATTGCATGGAGAACACTCCTTTCCCTTGCTCCCTCTTCTTGATCCCTTATGCATGTTCCCATATGTTCAAATCCAACAAATAAGCAAACAGTAAAAGATCCCAGAGCCTGCTGATGAAGACTGTGTAGGTCCACCTTTCTGAAAAAGATGGCAAAAGCTGGAGAACTCTTACGGGCTACAAGCATGAGCAGAGCATTGGCTGTGGCAGAGAGGTCACACAACATGGGCTATTTTTCCAGCAAGCTTAGCACTCATCATCTGGATCTAAAGAAAAAGAAAGTACATCCCTAATAGTCCATCCCTTGTACAGAATTAGGCTGTCCAAACGGATCAACTCAGAGGCCTAACATGGTTATGCTTTTTAATAATTTCAAGGATAGTGGTAGTCAGGAGGCTCAGACACAACAAAAAGAGGCATGGAACAGCAAGTATTGCCATGCTGGTCCTGCCTTCCCTTGGTGGTCCTGCTCTAGAACAGTCAATGAGGGTTCTATGTGAGGGCACGAGAGTCTTCACACAGCAGGAACCATTATGAGACATCTCCCTGTCATACCCAAGTGCCCAGCTTGCATTGCATTCTCCAAGGGGCCTTCTCTCCTGGATTGTGGGTAACCCTCAGCTCTACCTTACTGCTGGGAAGCTCGATGCATTAAGTAAAAGTCCTAAACTGGCTTGTCCCAAGGTGCAGTTGTCAAGTAGACTGGACCAGGCCACCTACCTTGGTTTCTCTTCTTGGGTCAGCCTCCCACACACTCAGGAAAGAGAGAATGTGGATTACCTGCTCAGCTCCCTCCTTCCCTAACACCATTTTTATAATTGAAAAGCAAGACGGGGCATTAACAAAAGAATGGGAGGAAAGATGAAGACAGACTCTGGGTTAGTTTCCCTGGAAAGGAAGGAGCCTGGGTCAGTCTCCCTGGAACACCCTCCTGGGAGGAAATCGGCTCCATCTCTTACCTGTTACTCTCCCGCGCCCCTTGTCAGCAGAGCACACAGCAAAATGAAATTTAGAACTCTTCCTCCCATGATCCCCCGCCCCCCCCCCCCACACACACTTCTTTCTTTTGTGGGCACTACCGGGGTTGAACCTAGGACTCTGTGTGTGTTAAACAAGCCCCTACACTTGAAGTATATGTCCAGCCTCCTTAAGGGGAATTACAAGCACAGCCCAGCTCCAAGCTTCACATGCAGGGCCTCATTCCAGCACTGTTAGTCTTCCTAGCTATGACTCAAGTGGTGGCCAGACACTCAGGCTACCAATGCCTCTTCCATGCATTAAGTGCAGAGATCTTGGCTTGTCTTTGCCCTAGTTTGAAGGAGAGAGTGTAGGAGATTATTGGAAATTGGAGATTGTAAACTCCAGTCAGTGAGTGATGGGTGAACCCCACTGAGGCCAGAGGTAAGCCATTAACTTGACGTTGTAAGCAAAATTTTGTTCAAGCGAGCATTTTTCCCAGGATAATGCCTCAGCCACACATCAAATTCAGAAGCATGTGCGGGCTTTAAATTCCAGCTAGAATACATAGTGTATAATAAAGGTGGCTCCAGGGCAGATAAGCTGAGTCCTGCAGCCAGGGCACAGGGGATGACTCGCTCTCCACTGTCTGTCCCTTCCCCATCCTCCTCAAGAGGGAAACAGTCTCAGAGCCAACAATCCTAAAATGAGCAGAGCCTTGTTTTCCAAATGATTTCAAATATGCATCGGAACGCTTTGAACACAAAGCACTTACTTGAAATCGAACGTGAAGAGTGGAACTTACCGTCTCGTCTTGTTAGATAAAGACTTCAAGTCCTGTTGCAGAGTTTTGCATTTCTCTGTCTGTTGGGGTGATGTCTCCTGCAGCAGATACGTGCTGTTTTGTGAAAGAGAATGAACGAAAAAAGACTGATTTAAAATGAAAGAATGTAAGATTATTAACAAAAATCAGATTTAATTGATAAGGTGTATATCAAAATGAAGTCTGATCTTCATTCCATTATTGAATTTCTCCCTGGAAAAGGAAATTGATGTTTTTTGTCTCTGATGGGTGTAAATTTTTACAAGCGACATAATAAAGTCGAAATGAAAAGAAGTCGCGCTGAAGGCATCGCATTTTCATTTCTTTCTCTTTTGTTGTATTTCCAGGTTAGTATTCATAATGAAGAAGACGCTGTGTGGTTTAATCAGCATATGTAAATAGCCTGTATTTTGTTAATAACCGTCTTGGGTAAAAAACCCAGAGACACAGGAAATTAATGTTTTTCTCCATAAAGAACACAGGTGGAACTGGCCTCTGATCCTTGTAACAAGCCCCACATGCTTACTTCTATGAACTCAGAAAAATCAGAGGTGGGACATAAACAAACCACAAGCACAGCATAAAGTCTAAGGAAATGGACTCTTGCACAAGACAAGCTTCATAGACACATGCATGCTGTTTGAATGACTCTCAGAAATAAAAACAGTCTCACGGACACAGACATGGTAAACTAACTGACTCTTAGACCCAGTGAGGGTCACGGACACGGTGTTCAGTAGAGACACACTGTGTCTGGGTCCACCCGAGAGGAGCCAAGCAAACAGACTTAAGATCTAGACAAAGGCAGGACAGACTGAATTTCTTTATTTCCTGAGCATGAGAGACAAGAGAGAAGGAGCATGAAGGTAAAGAGATAAACAAGAAAAATTCACAACTAACTCTACAATATTTCTCAGAGGTGCTTTCTGAGAGTACTGGGTATGGGTTACCTGGGCCAGGAAGATGGCTCCAAACCCGGTGACCTGAGTTCAGTTCTTGGAGTACGTGGTGCGGGGTGAGGGGGGGGAGAACTGATTCCCACAAGTTGTCTGACCTTCCTTCCCCCACCACTTTTTTCCCCACTCACTCTTTCCCTAACAGCACTTCCTGCAGTGTTTGAATGTATTATTGTGCTCCCAAGCATTTGGTTATCTCTAATTTGTTGTGTGTTGTATTCAGGCAGCACCGCTAATGAAGTGAATTACCCAGTCAGCAGTGCTTTGAATTACGATGGCTTTGTAATGCTCAGTTGTGGACCGGTGACAACCAGGTGCCAACAGAACTGTCTCATACACCTTTTCTTGTACTGGAGAGCTTCTTTCTTAATAAACACAAGCTAGCTTTGCCCAGCTACAAACCAGGCAGGCTGTATGCAAATCATCTGGGAGTATCAGACGCAGCCGTGGAAACGACAGAATGGAGTCTGGAGAAGAGAGTGAGGTCTTTAGTGGAGCCGACCTTGCCTTCTGGGCTTCACTTTGACCTCAGCCTTCAGCCTGAGAGTTTCTCTGTCTTAATTCTTCCCAATAAAGTAGCTAAAGGGATTAAACAAGGTATTATGAAAACACCTGACACACAGAAGCTAACAGATAACTGTGTCCTTGCTCTAAATCATCATCGAAATCCATTCTCAGGCGGGGGCTACAGATCCCTCTGTCTGCAGGAAGTCACTCAATCCCCAGAGAACAGACAGGGGCCTTCTAGTTTCCTTTGCCTTCTGTGCCTCTCTGTCCCTTTGTTTTTATTCAAAACCTTTAGTTTCTCCCTTTTCCTCTCCCTTTCTAAGACACTCCGGAAGAAGAAACCAAAAACCTTGTAAGCTCTGAAATAAGAAAACTCATAACTGGCAGACAGATACTATCTTAGAGGTTAGCATGCAGCCCAAAGTGGCTGTGATGGTGAGCCCTCCTTAACGTTCTGATTGGCGGGCAACTTTCTGATAAGTCAAAAGGAACAGAGGAAGGGAGCAATCAAGATAAAAGTAGGAACTCCAAAGGCTCTGATTCAAAGCAGCTGATAAAACCAGAGGTTGCCATGGGTCAAGAGAGAGGATGTATAAGCTGCCCCCCATCTGCCCTTCCTCAGCAAGGATCTGGCCAGAATAGTCCACCCCGAAGGACTGGTTATCAATACGGGTGGTGGTGAAAACAGTCACAAGAAGCAGACCACAGAAGCAAATGGCACCATAGTCTGCTATCCAAATCTCATTTTAAGAGACAACTAAGGGGATATCCACCTGGCACTAGTTCAGTGTGGTCTGAGTCGCTGGGGAAGAGAAAGAAAGAGGAACAGGATTCAGAGGACTTCCAGGTGCTGTCTGAACCACCCCACACCCCAAGGGTAGACTCTGCAAGCTCCAAGTATGATTTCTGTTTCTGTCCCCTCTGAGTTCTTAATATTGCTGTTTAATTCCAGTTCACTGCAATTTTCTGATGTAAATTTCTTACCAAATTATTTCAAACAGAAAATTATGGGCTTATATATTCATGACCAAACTTCACAGCAAGCATCCCTGCCACAGTCCCCCCTCCACCACCAGAGAGACATGTCCTGGATAGCGCAGTGATTCTCTCCCTGGAGATGTGCTACAATGTGGAGACTAATTGAGATTTTAATGCTTCCCAGACCAACCAGCAGAGATGACTACAACGGTTCTCCTTGCCCGTGCTCCTCTGCAAGACGACCAGCCCTGCTCACCTGTCTCTGTGCAAGCCGGTCTCACTGTGCATCTGTAGCATTTAGCACATCTGTCACGTCTTGCCAGCACCCTTGGTTCCTTCCTCCACAGACAGCCCCCCCCCACAGCTTGCAAAAGAAGTGACTGAAGAAATAAAGCACCAATCATGGATATCCCTCAACCTGAGGCCCATAGGACCGGTGACTTGATAAATCCATAGTGTCCAATTTGCTCGGCCTTCACAATTCTATTTCAAACCCCAGTTCCCTCAGGGAGCGCTCTCCACATTCAGATCTCCTACTGTCTTGGCCATTCACTGCCCTTCCCACATGGCACTCAAATCATGCTGCCTGTTTCAGAGGACAAGGTGCTGCTGAATGTGATTAATCCATAGCTGTCAGTCCTGACCTTCCATCTGAAAGAAAGACCTCCTCTCTCAGATAATGATAATGCACCTGCCGCCCATCCCTCTGCGTCGCCTCTGAGATCAGGTCCTTTCCTGCTAATCCTTCTGAAAGCATCTTCGCTCTCTCGCTGTCTGCCATTGCCATGATCAGTTCACGACTGTCTCAAAGTCAAAGGCAAAATAACTCACTTTGCCGTCCCTTCTAATGGCAAGCCACCACTGCCCATCTTCTCTGTTTATAAATTCACTGCCTGGCTCTCAGAAAGCAGCATCACTAAGTCAAAGGAGACCTCAGTGCCTCTCTGTGGCTTCCCAACCGGCAGCAGGATCCGGTTCCACCCACAGTCAGAGCCCTTTCACAGCGTCTTTCCTGGGCTGTTCTGTATGTCTTGGCACTGTCTGCATTCATTTTCCCATATGACTTTAAGGTAATGACGGGCACTCAGCTACAGGTGCTGTCCTGTACATTGCCTGTGGGTCTCCCGCCTTCGCCACCTGCCTGCTCTCTCTAAACCTCTGCACAGGCTTCCTTTCCTTCATCTATTCTCATTGCTCCACAGTGGAGCATGCTCACATGTGCATTTGATCTGATCATGCCACTTCTCCGCTCCAAATCCTTCCCCTTGGGACATGTAGCCCACTCCTTAGTAGGATTTCCAAAACATCAGCCATCTAGCTGGCTGGCCTTTGACTATGAGTTTAATGACAGTTTGCTGAACGCTAAATGATACAGATTTCTCTTTCTCTCCATTCCCTGCAAGTCTTATTCCACAAATTCTGACTGCCTTTATTACTTAATAATAGAATTTGTTTGTTTTGTGGCAGCAAACAAGCCTTTAGGCACGGGGTCATCGCTTCAGTGTCCAGGAGGAAGAACTCGTTAACAAGAGTTGGGGGAGAGGAGACAAAATGAAGCATTTCTCCTGTCAGTGTTACCTCTATAGATGTTGGGCTTTTGTGGAAATTCTATTTTTATAAGTCATCCTTGAGTTGAAAGTGACCATTTTACAAATCCATCTGCAAGAAGCTGGGATACTGCACTGGCTTTTGCCAAGCAATAAACAGTACAAGTCTGATAATGTGGAGAACATCTCTCAAGGGAACGATGTTACACAAATCTGCAGAACACTGCCATTGGTACTCGGTATCCACCAAGACCTCTACAGCACAGAATTAATGTCACCTTCTGAGTGTGACCTGTAATCATGCAATCATGCAATCATTACCCCAGCCAAGGAAAATATCCCAAGGAGCAATCTGCATGTAAGGCTCTCCGGAACACCAAGTACAGCTACACTCTATTTATGGTAACATAATGGGCGTCACAACATAAAGCTTAAAGTCTGATCAATTTTGCTCTCTCGGAGGAATGGATGCATTAATAATAGCCAGAGAATGGTTTCTAAAAACAGAAAGCTCGAAGAATGAATATTTTAGTTAAACATTTCTAATATTCTTACTTCATCCATGAGTGATAAGACAGGACAGCATGCAAATCACTTGCAGAAAACCCAAGGGGTCTAACAGGCTGGCCGGCCGCTGGAACTCAGGCCAGGTAGGACCTGGTTCCTGCCTCTAAGCCTTCGAGTTAGAGTCTAAGATCATCAAGCAAATTTCTTATGGTATACTCCCCTACTCCCATGTAGGTTTCTGTTAGAAGAAGGGCAGTTGTGATGATTAATCTTGACTTTCAACTTGATAGAAACTAGGATCAACTAAGACCAGCCCCTGGGCCATTTGTGGGGGTGTTTGTAGGAAGGGTGAAATGAATAGAATAGATTCTCCCTCAGAGCAGGCAGAGCTTTCCAGAAATCCCAGATAAAAAGAGCTTCAAGTGGGAAGCAGTTCTGTGTGTTTGCACCTTGCTAGTCAGTGCTTCTAGCCTTCTCTTGCCACTGTCACCACCATGTCTGGCCTACATTAGAAGCCATCTTTTTCTGAAAATGGGAGCCTTCCAGGAATTCTTAAGGTCTCCAGCTCCAGACTGAGACTGCTGAGGCTCAGAGTTGTGGGCTGAGCAGCTACCAGGTTCCCAGATTCTCCATCTCACAAACAATCACTGTTGGATTAACTGGTTCCTCTCGTATAAGCCAACCTGATAAATCTTTTATAACAAGTTCTCATTCCATCAGTTCTGTTCCTCCAGAGAAGCCAACATAGCAAGCACCCAGCACACTGTGTAATTGGTTACTCTCCACTAACAAAGTAGTATATCATCCTTATATGTGTGTTGATGAATACTGCTTCTGAAATGCCCATACTCAAAAGCAGATCAAATTGAGGCTCGGTGCCTACAAAGATGAGGGGAAGATCTTGATCTTTCTCTTTTCTCAGTCATTCATCAGTTATTTGTAGAGTCCACACAAGGCATCTGAGAGATGGGTGACACTTGAGATGATACAGTGAAAAGAGCCATAGCATTGCTGCCTTGGAACCAGTCATCTGCTGGGGGGTGGGGCAAGCGAGTAAATGCACACACACCATCTGACACTGCAGCATGGGAGCCAGCTAGTTTCCATAATCACATTAATTTCAAGAAACCATGAATCTGTGCATTTAATTCAAAATATGGGAATTGCTTTTAAAATGACAACGTAGATAGAGAGTTATTCTTTTAAACATGAACACTGCTGGCAACTTAAATTGTAAAATATTCTGCAGATCATCTCTGTTTACTTGGCTCTTATCTGTTTCCATTTACCATCAATGAAGATTAATTAGCCACCCCTTGACTAGTAAATCAGTTATCAAGATGTAATCTCGAAAATTTCCATTATGGAAAGACCATTTTCAAAATTATAAATTCAGAACTACTGTGCATATACAAAATTATATACATGAAAGATTTTACTTTGCTCATAAGGGACCTAGTTAAAGGAAGCATTCACAGTACCAACATATTTAAAAATCAAGAATATTGAGATGAATGTGTGGAGGTAAATCTATTTAGAAAGGGATAAGATAATTTGCATATTTATAGATAAAATTTAGCTTGCATGATGTCTATATCTTAGAGTTCTCAAGGAGCTCCCAGAGGATCAGACCAAGATAATTCAGAATTGTGGGATCTAAGCACAGCAAACTTACTAATGAACCTGTTGGCTAACTTTCATGGTCATATGGAGAGAAAAACCATCCATTCACTTACATAACAATAAACTCTATGAACTGTAATGTCAATCTGCCAGTTAAAATAGTAATACCACAGTTACGGGAGCAGCCAACCACTCTTTGATTGGATTTGGAGCAAAATCCATGAAAGGAAATCATGCCTGAAACTATACATCTGGTGACAACCTATGGCTGGAGATATCACAGGCCCTACACTATGCAGGGAATAACATACTATTGCTAACTAACTTAATATGACATCAAACTGCCTTCGAACCATATACGTTTATGCCGATAGACATTTGTCACTCTCTTCCTTAATCTAAGAAGCTTCACTTGGCAATAGCAGTGGTGAATGCATAGATCAGTAGTTGTTTAAGATGCATAAGGAACAACTGAGTGCTCAGCCCTAAAAAACACATTTCCCAGCTCCTTTAAGGCCGACATTTGAATGAAACAGCAGTCCACAGAATTGGAAAAGATTTTTAACAACTACACATCAATTGAGGGTTAATATCCAAAATATATAAAGATCTAAAAATCTATCAAAAAATCAAGAAAACAAATAATCCAATTAAACATTGGAGTATAGATTTAACTGAGAATTCTCAATAGAGGAAACTCAAATGGCTGAAAGACACTTAAAGAAATGTTCACCATCTTAAGTCATCAAGGAACTGCAAATCAAGATTTTTTTGAACTGATTGAGTTTTTTCATCCCAGAATTTAGGAGGCAGAGAGGTGGATCTCTGTGAGTTTGGGGCCAGCCTGGTCTAGAAAGTAAGTTCCAGGACAGCCAGGGCTACACAGAGAAACCCTGTCTCAGAAAAAACAAAAAAACAAAAACAAAAACAAACAAGAATTTAATAGTCTGAAGAAAAAATTACTTTGAGATTTCATTTTATAGTATATTTATACAATGGAATATGACTCAGCCATTTGAAAAATGAAATCATGAAATTCACAGGTAAATGGATGGAACTAGAAAAAAAAAAAACACCCTAACTGAGGTAACCCATATCCAGAAAGACAAATATGGTATATATTCACTTATATGCTGTGGACTTTAAGTCAACAATAACCAAACTACAATCCATAGAACCACAGAAGTTAGTAATAAAGTAAGGGACTGGGGAGGGAGCGATGCACCTCATAGGAAAGGGAAATAGAATAGAGACCTATGGATGGAAGGGGAAAGGGAGGCTGGAACCGAGGGGAAGGGAAGAGAAGGAAAGTAGAGGAAACACAGGGAGGGACAGCTAAAAATCAAGGGCCATTTGAGTGATGGTATAAAAACCTAATTCATTAGAAGCTTCCTAAAATATATACCTATATAAAGGCAATCTAAATGAAATCACCAAATAACAGGGGAGACAGAGCCCCAACTGGCCATCTCTTGCCACCAAATGAAGCTTCCAGTGCCTGAAATGGGTTACATCTAATTAAGTTGTTGGCTAAAGAGGTCCCATGGGAATCCTCAACAATCCCAGGCTATTGCCGAGGTTGTAGGTTGTTCTCTATAAACCGACAGCAAGTCCCTATTGCTGAAGACAACACCTACACAACTCATTGAAGATGGAGAAGCCAAGCATTCACCCGTACATTCTAGTGTCTTTGGCACAGGAAGGTACACTACATGTTACCAAAAAAGAAACACCAACCCAGCCACAAACCCTTTGATCTACAATGGTGTCCTGCCTACAAGATATGCTTGGACAACGGTGGTTCAAACCTTGTAGGAGTAACCAACCAATATCTGATTTGACTTAAGAGATGGGACCCATACCTAACAGAGCTTGACTAGCCAAGAACTTGAGACTAGAGAGTCCAGTCACTTAGGGTAAAACTAAATACTACTGTTCCACTAAAAGCATGTAGCAATAAAATAATTTCTAATGACATTGTGCTACACTCATACATCAGTGTCTTGCTCAGCCATCATCAGAGAAGCTTTGTCCTGCAGCATCTTGGAACAAATACAAGGAAACAAAACCAGATACCATGCAGCTCATGACAGATCTCAGAACACTCAGCCATAAAGGGATATCTCCATTAACCCTCTCCCCCCTTCAGAGCTCTGGGAACCCTACCAAAGAGGAGGCAGAAGGAAAGTAAGCGTCAGAGGGGATGGAGGACACTCAGGAGACTAGACCCTCTATAGCAACTGAGTCAACACACATACGCACTCAAAGAGACTGAGGCAGCATGCACAGGCCTATACGGGTCTGCACCAGTTGGGATCCTAAAGCAGAAAGAAAAAGTAAACACCCGCCACCATCCCTTACCCAGACACAATCTCCAATTTATAACCACTTTCAAAAGAGAATTTAGTTTTCTCCAAGGGAATCTGTCTAGGGAAAGAAACTACCTACCCTTCAGGGTAAACTGGAGGACCAGTAGATGCTCGACAAAAAATGAACTCAGGGTATCTTTGGGGGTTCCTTGTCTCTTCATGTTGTGTTAAGCCTTTATCATTTATTTTTATTACTTAATAATAATAATCTTTTTATTTATTTTATTTTTATTTATGCATATTTTCTCTCTTTCTATCCGAAAGGTCCTTTGAGTAAATACTTTGGCTTCCAGTTTAGTGTTTTTGTAGGATGCCTGAGTCTGTGAATGAGTGAATCTGCTCCTGTATCTATTTCTTCTGCCTGTTATTGAGCGCTTCTCCTCCCATTTGTTTTGCCATATTCCTATGTGTTAGTTTTCGATCTATCCTGTTTTATTTCATTATTATCCCCTAGAACTCTGTTTTCTAATGAGAGGCAGTTCAGATCTGAATGGGAGGGGAGTAGAAGAGGGGGAAACCATAATTAGGACTTATTACTTGAGGAATGAAAATTTATTTTCAATAAAAAGATAAAAAGGAGATAAAAATAATCTCCCTGTTTTTAACAACATCATTGCCTACTCCCACTAGACCAAAGGAAGGATTCACAATTCCAAACCTAACTAACTTGATTCTTCTGAATTTCAGACTTCCCTCAGAGAGAAACAGATGCCCCTGACTTAGGTGTGATGAGTTCTCTGGTACAGTCAGGAAGAACTGGTTTACATGTGTCGACTGAAGTGAGCACTGGAAAGAAGTACCCAAAGGACAAGTCTGGCATGGAGACTAGAGGAAACTCCTAATCCAGTGGACAAGAGGGTGTTCTTAAACAGGCATAAGCATATTTAGGTCATGAGAAAATAAAATGTAAGTGGGTTGGGTGTATGTGGCAAATCTTGGGGATCCATGTCTCGCTCCCCAATTGCCTGATCCAGCAGTGTGAAATCCTTAGGTGCCTAAAGCAAGTGTAGAAGTATCAAGTCAGGAAGGAGTCTACCCATAATGTTTTGTCCCTCTAGATCTCAGTAATTTTAGAATAAAATACACTTTTAAGACCTACCTCTAGCTGATCTCCAAAATATAGAAAGAACTCAAAAATTGAGCATCCAAAATACAAATAATCTAATAAAAATGGGGTACAGGCTTAAACAGAGAGCTCTCAACAGAGGAATCTAAAATGGCTGAAAGACACTTAAGAAAATGCTCAACATCCTTAGCAATCAGAGAAATGCAAATCAAAACAACTCTGAGATTCCATATTACACCTGCCAGAATGGCCAAGATCAAAAACAGCTTATGCTGGAAAGGATATGAGGTAAAGGGAACACTTCTGCATTGCTGGTAGGAGTACAAAATCATACAGCCACTTTGAATATCAGTGTGGCAATTCCTCAGAAAATTAGGAAACAAACAGTCTACCTCAAGACCCAGCAATACCACTTTTAGGTATTTACCCAAAGGATGCTCAATCATACCACAAAGACATTGGATCAACTATGTTCATAGCAGCATTATTTGTTGGAGTCAGAACCTGGAAACAACCTAGATGCCCCTCAACTGAAGAATGGATAAAGAATATGTGATACATTTACACAATGGAGTACTATACAGAGAATAAAAATGACATTTTGAACTTTGTGAGCAAATGGATGAATCTCGAAAGCATCATACTGAGTGAGGTAACCCAGACCCAGAAAGACAAATATCATATGTACCCACTCATAAGTGGATTTTAGACATAAAGCAAAGAAAAACTAGCCTACAAATCACAATCCCAGAGAATTTAGACAACAAAGAGGACCCTAAAGGAGACACACACGGATATAATCTACATGGGAAGTACAAAAAGACAAGACCTTCTGAGTGAATTTGGAGTGTAGGGATCATGGGAGAGAATAGAAGAGGAAGGGGAAGAAGGGAGGAGAGAGGAGAATAATATATAACTCAATAAAACCAATAAAAAATAAATAAAAGAATTTTGATTTGGGCTAAGATCATTGATTAGCAGAAATGTTCCATTTAAATTATATGTATTATATTTTTGTTACTAAATACTTAAGATACAGTTTTGATGGAGGAGAGTTATCTGTCTATGTTTCTTTCATTGGTTAATTAATAAAGAAAACTGCCTTGGCCCTTTAAGAGGCAGAAAATTAGGTAGGTGGAGTAGACAGAACAGAAGTGTGGGAACAAGGAAGTAGAGTGGGGGAGATGCTTCAGGCAGTCGCCATAGTGAGTCTCCATGCTTCTCCTCTCCGAGATGGATGCAGGTTAAGATCTCTCCTGGTAAGCCACACCTCGTGGTGCTACCCAGATTACTAAATATGGGTTAAAGAAAGATGTGAGAATTAGCCAATAAGAGGCTGAAACTATGGGCCAGGCAGTGTTTTAAACGAATACAGTTTCCGTGTAATTATTTCGGGTGTAAAGCTAGCCGGTGGCCGGGTGGCGGGATGCAGCCCCGCCGCTCCCACTACAGATTGGCGTAAGCCACACCTCGTGGTGCTACCCAGATTACTAAATATGGGTTAAAGAAAGATATGAGAATTAGCCAATAAGAGGCTAAAACTATGGGCCAGGCAGAGTTTTAAAAGAACATAGTTTCCGTGTAATTATTTTGGGTGTAAAGCTAGCCGGCGGCCGGGTGGCGGGACGCAGCCCCGCCGCTTCATTCAACACAGTTTCCGCTTAGAAAATAAACCAGACATTTATGATGAAAAGAAACAACCTCTAGCAGTATTTTCTTACTCTGTAACCAAAACTACTTTATCTTTCATTGGGATACTTTGAATTAGAAAAATCTTTGATATGCTGAGGGTATTTCAATGTTAATATCAATATTATTCGTGTGTGTATGTGCAGATACAGATGTATGTTAGAGCACATATGAACACTTGTGTACATGAAAGCCAAAGACCAACCTTAAGTGTCATTCCTGAAGGGCCACCTATCTTATTGATTAAAGACAGGGTCTTCCACTGGCCTAACGCACGTCAAGGAGGCCGAAGTAGAACAGTGAACCCCCGAGAGCCATCTGTCTCTGCCCCACGCCACCCCTGGATTTACAGGTGTGAACCACCATACCCAGCTGGGTTCTGGGGATGAATCTTATTTCCTCATGCTTGCAACACAAGCACTTTACCAATGTAACCATCCCCTTAGCCCTGTATCAACAAATTCCTGTATATTAGCATGGTTAAGAAAGAAAGCCCTAAAAAACACATATGGTACGGTCATTAGGTACACCTTCCCTGTGTCTCTCTCATTTATTCCTTACCAGAGACCTGCGAGTTAGGTACTGGGAACATTTCGGGAAAGGAGGAAAATAAAGTGAAGAGAGGGTTTTTAATCCTGATGCTGTGATTCTGTGTGCTCAGCCACCCCACTACTCCACTCCTTCAAGGGAGCACTTTTTCCACTGAGCATCACATTCCCACTCTTCCTCAATCTCTTCTGAGTTTATGGGGTGACAGGGTTCTCTTTTTGATCAAACTCCATTATGCCTTACCCTGAACTCCGTGCAAGGAGCTCCTACTTCAGGACATGCCCTCAGGAGCCCAAGTCTAGCAATAACCTTCCTCAGCCAGGCTATTCTGCACCCCACATTCTTGCTGAGTATACTCAGTATCTCCTCAAACTCACTGTCTGTTGTCCTAGTCAGCTTTAACTGTCAACTTGGCACAGCCTGGAGTCACCTGAAAAGGGGGTCTCCACTGACCATTTCTCAGATGAGAGTGGACCGTGAGAACATCTGTGGGAAGTTGTCTTGATGAGTACTTGCTGTAGGAGGCCCCTGCACACTGTGGGCAGCACCATCCCTAGGCAAGTAGTCTTCGGCTACACAAGAAACTGAGCATAAGCCTGTGGGTGAGCCATCATGCAGCCTTCGTCCATGGTTTCTGGTTCATGTTTCTGCCTTGATTTCCTACCCCGATTTCCCTCAATGATGGAAGGTGATCTGGAAGTGTAAGTCAAATAAACTTTCCCTCACCTACGGTCATTTTGGTTGGTCTTTTATGACAGCAACAGAGAAGCAACTAGAATATTTGATCCCTCGGATCTGCCTTCAGCAAAATCCTGTACTTGAGCCTAAGTGTTTCCCCCTAGTAATAGATCCCTACCTCCCAAAACACATGCACACACACACACACACACACACACACACACACACACACACGTGTATATACACACATACATATCCTGGTTCTAGTTATAAATTTCTGCTTTTCCTTTGCTGGAATTGAAGCCATATTTGTTTACTACAAATCTCCAGGAATAACACCTACTGTGGTAGATATCTAAATAAAGTCTGCTTCACCATTGTAATGGTGTCATGAATGATTTTGTTTCTTAGAGCTGTTTTTCACTTTGTAGATAACAATGGCAACACAAAAGCATTCTTGTTCATAAGTTCACAGAGGAATTATTTCTGATGGAGAGACAGCCCTGCCATACATACACACTGGCTTTGCCTTGTCTTCACACTCATGGCTCTTCCTAATTGATAAATGTGTCTGTTATATAAACTCTTCTTTAAATCAGCTACAACTTCTCACAAGTTTCCTCACTGACACATTACACAGAACCTTTACAGTGTCCATTCTTACATCTGTGTGAGATGTGTTCTCGCCTTCTTATAAAAATTACCTTTTAACGCCCTGCACAACCATGCTGAAGTCATTTCTGAATAAACAGAGTGGATGAGCAAGATTAACATTGGTGGTAAGAAGACACTAATTCCCATCTCTGTTCTGCTACACGTTGCACCATTAACCTAAGGAAAGTTATTTAACCTTTCTCTATCTGTAGATAATAGTGTCTCTCACGTGGAAGCAATGCAAAGCGAGTAAGAGATAATTCATGAAAAGGCTCAGCACAGTCCTGGGAATGGGTGGCCCACATAGTAAGTGGCATTCAGGAACAGCAATGCATACTGCACAGTTCATCACTGGGCTGCCTGCCTCTTTAAGTGGAGCATCTCCAACTGCATCAAGCCCTAGTGTCTCCTGGAAATGCTTCCTAAAAATACAAATCTTGGTTTAGTAAATGGGGGTGTGACCTAAGAAGCTGCACTTCTAATAAATTCCCAGGATTTGCCAATCTGCTGGACTGAGAGAGTGGTTTGGGTAACAAGGTCTTAAAATTCTCAGAGTCAAGCTCTTCCACCCTCATAGTCTCTTTGTCAATAGCCTATGACAGGTAAAAATAGGCTGTCACCCAGCGGTAGTTACACCGCCTTTAGGCCCGGCACTCGGGAGGCAGAGGCAGGCAGATCTTTGTGAATCTCGAGGTCAGCTTGGTCTACAGAGTGAGTTCCAGGACAGTTATAGCTGTTACACAGAGAAACTGTGTCTCAAAAGAATAAACTAACAAACAAAAATTGGTTGCCAACTTGATAGGATCTATAAGAACCTCGGGAAAAATATACTGAACCTGAGCATGTCTGCAAAGGATTACCTAGATAAGGTTAATTGATGTGGAGAGATCTAGTCTAATGCGGGGAACCATTCCATGGACTGGGGTCCTGAATTGGCTGAAAAGGAGAAAGTAATCTAGACATAAGCCTCTCTGAGTCTCTGCTTCCTGATTGTGGGTACAATGTGATCAGCCACCTCGAGTTTCCCGCCACAACCCCTGAACTCTCCAACTGTGACCCCAAATGAACCTTTCCCCCTTAAGTTGCTATTGTTGGGTATCATAGCGATCCGAAAGGTCGCTAATACACAGCTTCCAGCAAGACTTCACACACCAGCAATGTGAGAGATTCTTCTTACAGCTGAAGTGCAATGTTGGTGGAAAAGCAATAAAATAACTTGAAAATCATGAGAGTAAAATGAGCCAAATCACATGTCACTAACTGGGGATCTTTTTATTTCCATATGAAAAAGCACAACAAAGAAAAGAGTGTAAGAGGAGTCTTGCATGCTGAGAACACAACGTAATTGCTTTCCTGACTCAGCTGCAAGGCTTGGTCTCCCAGCAGCTCTGCATCAAGGCAAACCTCCAGGCAGCCCTGCATGGAATCTGACTGGATGCATGCAGCCCTTAAATGTCTATTATGCAAAATCCTGATGGCAGCTAGAGGATGCAGGTCACCTTTGAGAAGTCAGCGCAGGGTACAAGCACTGGAGATGCTGTCTGACGTCAGTTAAGTCCACACTGAAGCATCCATCTTGTCTCTATAAAGATAATCAGCACGTTCTCAACCACATGAGTGAATTTCTGTGCTAACTGAATAGTTCTTCACTCAGTCTTGGAGAATCAATCGTTGAGACAAGACATCAATGAGAAGATATCTCATTTTTTTCCCTTTATGTTTGTTGCATAGATTGGTCTCAAACTTGCTATTTAGCCCAGGCTACCCTCAGAGATAGATGCTTCTCCCTTCACTTCCTGGGTGTTGGAATTACAGATGTGCACTCCTCCAATAGTGACTCTGCACAGATGTGCACTCATCCAATAGTGACAGTGTACAGATGTGCATTCCTACAGTAGTGACTGTGTACAGATGTGTACTCATACAATACTGTGTACAGATGTGCACTCCTTCAATAGTGCCTCTACACAGATGTTCCCTCCTTCAGTAGTAACTGTGTACAAATTTGCACTCCTACAATATTGGCTCTGTTTACTATTGAAAGTTTCTGTGAATGGAGTGTTCTGTTCTTGGATCATTGTAAGAAAAGATGGAACCAGTGTAACCAGGGCAAAGCTGAGAGCCAACCTGATGGTGCTGCCTAACGAAGGTAGAGACTTCAGGAAGTCATTTGTCACAGAAATGTTAATGTTACAAGAACTAGTTGCTGAGTACATGTGTCTATAAATATTGTCATAGTTGTTTGTGTTTATTTGTAGAGTTCAAAATGATTGCAAAGAAACTTTCAGCAATAATGTTGAAACATTGGGGAGATACCTTGTGTCCTGAATAAAATAAGAAAAGTATGTCACAAAAATTAATAAAAAGTAGGAAATGAAACATCTTATCTTCCTGTGATTTCAGAAATATCAAATGACATGAAAGATCTGAAAAACAGTGATTTCCTGATTGAGGAAAGAGAAGAACTAGCTCATTTAATATATGGGAAACATGCCAATCTTGTCTGGAATTTCTGTTTTTTCCCTGCAACCTATATTTATAAGATAGGGCAGTGGTGACACATGCCTTAATCCCAGCACCTTGGGAGACAGAGGCAAATGGATCTCTGTGAGTTCGAGGTCAGCCTGGTCTACAGAGCTAGCTCCAGGACCTGTCTCAAAAAAAAAAAATAGTGATAGGAAATCACATTTTGTTGAAGAAAGAACTCCACCTCTTCCCAAGCTCGTGGCTAAGACTGGGTGTAAACAGAGTTCCAGCCTCAGTCCCTGAGTCATGCCGGGGACATCTGTCTCTGGTGTGATTGCTTCATTGCCTTTTGAAACTTCTAATAAACTCAAATCAAGGAGTGAATAAATAACCAGACAGACTGGAGGACTCAGGATAGCTCCTCTGGGGGAAGATGAAGAACTCTGAGAACAAGGGTCTTCCGATGAACCCTTTGCTAATTATAAGAATTAGTTAATTTGATGGGCCCAATCTCTTAATCCTATTTAATTGAGATTTTGTGATATTTTAAGTAAAGATATTTAAATTTTCTCATTAATATTTAGTGAAGTCTAAGAGAAGTGCACAGCCCAATTTACTATGCTTAGGTACATTGTGATTAATAAAGGTTAGGAGTGTCCCAAGAGACCTATCATTCACCGCCTGAAGCAATATAATTACAGGTGAAATCAGAGCAGGAAACAGAGCAAAGACATAATCTTTGAAAAGATGAAGTAACAGTGACTCAGCGTAGTATTAGGTTCTGAGAAGCGCAGTCAATCAAATGTTATCTCAGGCAACTCAGGAGCAATACACCTCCTTGACAAATCTGAAACTACATTCAAGTGTATTAATTTCTCATCTGCTCATTCACAATTTCCCAGCTGATCCAGTGTCCTGGGGTGACTTCCCTTACAATCTAGGATAATCTGACTCTAGGTAAAGTGGAGGGAGCTCCCTGGTTTTGTTACAGTTATATCTGGGGTGGGCCTTCTAAGCTGACAGAGCCCAGAAGCTGTTTCTATTGGTCACCAGCACCTCTTTTCAAGTCCTCTAAGGTTGGCCTCTAAAGCACCTCCTACCAGAAGGACTTCTATTCTTTAACTACTTACTACCCCTATTTCCTATCCATCTGAAAAAGCAGTTGAGGTCATACCCAGCAATGAGTTCTAAGGAGCATTAATGTCTCACGCCTGGAGATGAACAGATTTGCATTTCAAAGCATGCTTTTAAGGACTGTCTTCTTCTACTCCCAGCCCTGAGGCTTTCAAGCAAAACCGGCAAAGATCCCCAGCTGATCCTTTAGAGTCACAGCAGCCCTTGGGCCCCTCTCTCTCTCTCTCTCTCTCTCTCTCTCTCTCTCTCTCTCTCTCTCTCTGTCTCTCTCTCTCTGTGTCTGTCTCTCTCTCTCTGTCTGTCTCTCTCTCTGTCTCTTTCTGTCTGTCTCTCTCTGTCTCTCTGTCTGTCTGTCTCTGTCTCTCTCTCTGTCTCTCTCTGTCTCTGTCTCTCCCTCTCTCTCTGTCTCTCTCTGTCTCTCTGTCTGTCTCTCTCTGTCTCTCTCTGTCTCTCTCTGTGTCTCTCTGTCTCTCTCTCTGTCTGTCTCTCTGTCTCTCTCTCTGTCTCTCTGTCTGTCTCTGTCTGTCTCTCTCTGTCTCTCTCTGTCTCTCTCTGTGTCTCTCTGTCTCTCTCTCTGTCTGTCTCTCTGTCTCTCTCTCTGTCTCTCTGTCTGTCTCTGTCTGTCTCTCTCTGTCTCTCTCTCTGTGTCTCTCTCTCTGTCTCTCTCTCTGTCTCTCTGTCTGTCTCTCTCTGTCTCTCTCCCTCTCTCCCCTCCCCACCCCCACCCTGGCATCCCATCATGCCCTGCTCCAGCCTGCCCGAGTCTCTACTTTGAGACCTTCAGCTAGAATCCTTTCCCAGTTTTCACTAATTGTCTTGGGGTTTCTATTGCGGTAAAGAGACACCATGACCACAGCAACTCTCATGAAGGAAAACATTTAATTGTGGTGGCTCTTACAGTTCAGAGGTTTAGTTCATTATCCTCGTGAAAGGAAGCAAGGTAGTATGCAAGCAGACACAATGCTGGAAAAGGAGCTGAGTTGACTTAACTCACAGACAACAGGAAGTGGTCAGAGACACTGGGCGTGGCTTGAGCATAAATTAGACCTCAAAGTTTACCTTCACAATGACACACTTCTTTCGACAAGGCCACACCTACTTCAAAAAAAGCCACACCTTCTAATAATGCTACAACCTTTAGGGGCCATTTTCTTCCAAACTACCACACTATTGAAAGTTTTGTTGCTGTTGTTTTGTTTTGTTAAATTTGGGGACAGTTTCGTAGTGTAGTCTAGGTTAGCCTAGAACTCATGATATTCCCACCTTAGCCTTCTGAGTTCTGAGATAACGGGAGTATACCACTGTGCTCAGATTAAGACCTTTCCTGGTGAGTCGTCTCCATTATTGTGACCAGACTCGCAGCACCCACAGTTCAGAACTTGTTGTTCTAGAAGACAGCTACTTCTCAACATAGGCTCCAACATGGATCATGGCATTACACTGTCTCATGCCATCCCGTTTACTGACCCACTGTCCAGGCCAGGCCCAATCCCTTGCCTAAGACTCAAAGAAAATTATTAATTCAATAAGAAATCCTGAAGTGGGGGTTCTAATTGGGAGGCTGATCCTAAACTGGAGGCAGAGAGTAGTTCCCTAAGCCATACAACTTTAGAGCAGTTATCTGGCCATAGTGTAGCACAATAAGGCCATGGATTGAGACTGGCTTAAGCCAGTTTGCTGCCCTCTGCTTTGAATACTCGCTGGTTATGACATCTAAATTTATCTGTGCAGTCACTCCTCCATTGGGCTCCCTGGGCTCCAGATTCGTCTGTGTGGTCCTCAGCCTCACTGGTCTTTCCACTTGGTGCCTTCTGGTAATCTTGTCAAATGCAGCATGGATCCAACACCACCCTGGTCTTCCTTTCCCTTTTCTAGTCACTATGTCTCCATGGATGACAATGAGCATCTTAAGCTAAAAATTGATTATCCTTAATCAATTTTATACTTCTTTTTTTTTTCTTCACTATCCAGGCTCTGGGCTATTCTTTCTCTAGTCTGCCCACATCACTTTGCCTTTTTGTCTGTCGTACCCAGCCTTGTCTGGACATTCTATTAACTAGTTTTTCAGCTTCTATGTGCT
Source organism: Arvicola amphibius (assembly GCF_903992535.2). Classification (NCBI taxonomy): domain Eukaryota; kingdom Metazoa; phylum Chordata; class Mammalia; order Rodentia; family Cricetidae; genus Arvicola; species Arvicola amphibius. The sequence goes on along the minus strand of NC_052052.2, from coordinate 98,052,400 downwards.
CCCAGCAGCTGTCCATTCTCTATGTAATGTTCATGCTCATCTTTAAAACTTGCTCTGGAATTGGGATTTGTGGTCTGGTTTTCTTTTGCTATATATTTAAAAACCACTAATGAGAAGGCTCCCACAGCCTTCTCAGCTTGGTCGATCACCTTCCTGGACCTGGGGGGAGTTAGGAGGACCTTGGACTTAGCATAGAGTGGGGAACCCTGATGGCTCCTTGGCCTTGAGAGGGAGGGAGGGGAGGTATGGGTGGAGGGAAGGGGAGGGAAGGGGGAGAAGGAGGGGAGGGAAGGGGGAGGAGGAGCGGAGGGAGGGGGGAGGAGGAGGGAAGGAGATGGAAATTTTTAAATATAAAAAAAAATAAACCATGAGAAAAAAAATAAATAAAAATAAAAACCACTAATGAGTGAGTACATGTGATAATTGTCTTTCTGGGTCTGGGTTACCTCACTCAAAATGATGTTTTCTAGCTCCATCCATTTGTCTGGAAAAAAACCCCACAAATCACAATCCCAGAGAACCTAGACAACAATGAGGGCCCTAAGAGAAACATACATTTATCTAATCTACATGGGTAGTAGAAAAAGACAAGATCTCCTGAGTAAATTGGGAGCATGGGGACCTTGGGAGAGGGTTGAAGGGAAGGGGAGAGAAAGGGAGGGAAGCAGAGAAAAATGTAGAGTTCAATAAAACTCAAAAAAATAAAAAGTAGACCTGAAAGCCTGGTAAAAACCCCGCATAGAGATGTAGGCCAGGAAATAAGCACAGACACTACCACTGAGGAGAATGAAACAAAGCTAAAAAGGGTCTGTCTTAGGAGCAGAGCCTATCGGAGAACGTTAGTTTCTCAGGACACGAATTTCATTGTTATAAATTTTGTTATGTCTGTAGATTTGATCTTTACACCAATCTTTTTAAAATTTACTTATTTTTCTAATATACATTGGTGGTTTGACATAGGTGTCAGGTCCCTTGGAACTGGAGATGCAGACAGTTGCTCTATCATGAGGGTGCTGGGAATTGAACCCAGGTCCTCTGGAAGAGTAGTCAGTGCTCTTAACTGTTGAGTCATCTCTCAGCCCTCTCTACTCCAATCTTATGGTTTCCTTTCTCATGTTTTCTTTAGGCTTAGTTTTCTTTTCTTCCTTTCTTCCTCCCTCCCTCTCTCCCTTCCTCTCTCCCTCCCTCCCTCCCTGACTCCCTCCCTCCCTCCCTCCCTCCCTCCCTCACTCACTCACTCCCCTCCTTCCTCCTTTCCTTTCTCTTTATTTTGTTTTTTTGTATGTAGCATTGGCTGTCCTAGAACTTGTTATATAGACTAGGCTGACCTAGAACTCAGAGATCGCCCATCTCTGCCTCAGAAAGTGCTGAGATTAAAGGCTTGTGTCACCTCAGATGGCTTAATTGGCTTTTATTATTCTGGCTTTTAAAGGTGGGAATCCAGTTGTTGACAGTGGGAATCCAGATGTTGACTTGGGGCCTTCCATCAGTTCCAGCAGATTTAAGTTTTTAAATTTCCAACAAAGAACTGCTTTACCTGCACTCGCAAATGTTGAAGCTTTGTGCGTTTCCTTTAAGTTAATTTCCCTTCACATTTGTGTAATGCACATAAAAGTAAAAGTCTGGCATGTCTACACTCGTCTATAACCTAGCATTTGGGACGCAGAAGCAGGATAATCACATGTTCTAGGCTGGAGTGACCCTGGCTCATAAACCAAATAAAGTAATTTTTCCTTTGTTTTCTCCTCTGTGAGTTGTTTATCTTATTTATCAAATATTAATTTTTTTATAAATTTATTTATATTGTTGGTTTATTTCCACATGTTCTGTACGTTACTTCCTGCATTCTATTTTTAAGATTGCTTTGGGTTTTATAACATACATTTAAAAAATTTTTATGGACTTCCTTCCAATGACTGCATAACAACTCATATTGTAAAGGAATCTAATAAACATATTTTATTTGTTAAAAAAAAAACTTGCTCTGGCGTATTACTGGGATAAAATGCAAAGTCCTCACACAAGGTTTGCATCCCACCACACACCCTGGCTTAGCAACTGCTTTTATTGTGTTTTCACCTTGTTTCCTCTGTGCCCCACTCTTTGGATTTTTCACACACTCTAACCGAAGGGTTGGCTCACTCATTTGCTCTTCTATCTTGGATGTTCTTTTTCCATCCTGTAGGTCTTATTCCATTTGTTAGCCCCTTTGAGTGACGTTTCTCTCCTTCTGTCTAAGGCTGATCTCTGCACACAGCTGAGCGTTTTTCTTTTGCTTCTTATAATAATTCCTCAAGTGGGCTTGGCTTTCTCTGCCTTGTTTCTTGCTGCTACTCCAGCACAAAGCTCAGCCCTGGCATAGGACTGTTCACTGAAAGAATGAGTTCAGACTCTTCTTCTTCATCAGACTGCCAAAGAAGCCCATGACTGCCTTCTCCCAACTCTCTACCTGCTCTGAACCCCCACTCATCTCTGGAGGAAAGCTAGCTCAGCAAGACTGGTCCTGTGCATCAAAGGTAAAGCATTGACAGAGAATTAATAGGGGAAGATAGAACCTGAAAAGCTTAGAAGGAGTCAGACTCAGATAAATGGCTCATCAGTGGAAAATAAAGAACAGAGGAAGAGCGAAGGAGTAGGAAGAGAAAGAGAGCACTGCAAAGGGAATTAAAACCACAGGATCCAAAAGGAAACAATAGAATTCTTGCAATATTTCTTAAATTTGAATCTCCAAACTTGTTGAGAAAAATTAAAGGAAATGGACTTTAAAAAAACCCAAAATCATTGAAGATCATTGAGTTGAATTAATTTTTATGTATTTTAATTTTTAAAGACCTATTTTTGAGGTTAGGTTTCATACAAAGTCCTGCTTCCTAGGGCTGAACTATGTGGGTCCATATGAAAAGAATGCATTTCTGAGAGGCAATGTGACCTGAGTAAACATGGAACACAGGATTCAGAAGTGAGGCTTCGGCCTCAAGGGCCTTGTTCTTATTATATTTCACCTGCTTCTGCCCAAAAGCAGAGGTGAGAGTTTTGATATATGGGCTCTCATTGTTAGTGTTTTCCTTTCTGCTTTTTCATAGTAATTCAACTCAAGATCATTGATTTCTGATTTCCAAAATGTCATCTTAATTTTTTTTTTATTGTGCCAGGCAGTGGTGGCACATGGCTTTAATTCCACCATTCCACCTGCCTCTGCCTTTGAATGGTGGAATCACGAGTTAGAGGCAGCTCTGTGGTTACAAGCACAGGCTGCTGTTGCAGAGGACCCAGGCTCTGTTACCAGCACCCACATAACCTCAGTTCCAGGGGGTCCAGTAACATTGCCCTCTATATTCTCCTTCAAGTGGTGCACAGAAACTCATCAAAGCACCCAGGTGCGCTCACACAGACACACACACACACACACACACACACACACACAAGCCAAACTGAAAAAAAAATAGAACTTCCTCATCTTACGTGACAAGCTTCTCACTCTTACAGTGCTGTGGGTGGACACCTTCTTATAACTTCTTTACCTCGCCACCTGGCTTCTCTGAAAAGGAGATTGTGCAAGCATTCGGAGCTAAAACCAACATCCTTCCATTTGCATTTGCCTTCGTGTTGTTGAAATTCAGTTTGAAGATCCCCGCTGTCCCTTTAACCAGGAAGTCTTAAATATACGGATTTTCAAACAACAATGAGGTACCAAGATGATAGCTAATATAGTTAATTTCTTAAAATTGCTACCTCAAAGATGGAGAAATCTGAAGTGTATTTTAAAAGAAATAACACGTTTTCCCACTCTGGTGAAAGCTTTGTGGATATCTGTATTTCTTGCAGTCCTCTCTAGAAGTTCTATGAGACTCACTCATGAAGATGCCCCTGGGTACCTCCTGGAGCCAACTGAGATGCCACACAGGGATAACGCGGAATGCTGTGCGTGCCAGCCACACCTCTCCTTCATTCTTCCAGCTGCTGGGCATCTGTCTGACAATGGCCCACAGTGGCTTTACCCCCAGGGGCCTCAGCAGAAACAGCTGCTCCCTCCAAGGTCTTGCGCCCTGGAAGGCAGTCACATGCAGTGAGTGATTAATACTGGGCTCCAGCCCTCAACTTGGCACAACACAAAGGGCTTTTCTAGCTTCCAAAACCCTGGGGAAACAAATGGTGTGCCTTCGAGGACTGTACCTTGACTTCCCTTTCCTATTTCCTGGCATCCTAAGTTCTACAAAAAGGCTGTGCCTAAAAAATTCAGATAACAACTTGTAAATAATGTTTTAGGCTTAAAAAACAAACAAACAAAAAAAATCCCTCAAAACATTTGGTGACTGTGAGATAGAATCAGAATGTGTTTGGTTCCTCCTCATCCCAATTCTGCATAGCAACACACACCATGCACACTGCTGCAAGGTTTAAGGTGCGGATCAACACACCATGTACATTGATGCAAGGTTTAACATGCAGATCAACACACCTGGTACATTGCTGCAAGGTTCAACATGCAGCTCAACACACAACATGTACACCGTTGCAAGGTTTAACATGCAGTTCAACACACAGCATGTACACTGTTGCAAGGTTTAACATGCAGCTCAACACACAACATGTACACTATTGCAAGGTTTTTAACATGCAGTTCAACACACAACATGTACACTGTTGCAAGGTTTAACATGCAGATCAACACACATGTACATTACTGCAAGGCTTAACATACAAAAAGAACTGACTGTCTTAAGAACTACAGAAATTAGTACAAGGAAGCCAAAGTCTGACCATAGTAGGAGGGGAAGAGATACAAACCCTAGATTAGGACACCAGTGCAGTGCCAGTCTTCCAGCTCCACTACCCTAGGCACTTCTCTCCCTCTCTATAAAGGTCCTTTCACTGACCGAGTTACTAGGGTGGTTTTGGTGAAAGAGGTCCCCCTCTGTCCTCTTGGGATGCTGCCCTTTGAATAAAGCTAATGTCCTCCCGACCAGCTCTAGTTTCCTAAGTCTTTTGGGCTTGGAATGAGTCCAGTGAAACCTCTGGAAATGGAACTGCCTGTTAGATTGATGCACAGTCCATATTCTCCCATGATCCAGCTCTGCTTCCTTCATGGGTACTCTTCCTGAAGACACTTTCTATTCCATTTCCTGTACCAAACTCCATCCCAGATTCTGTTTCCAAGGAAGCCCAACTCACAACACGTCTGACACAGTACGCATTGTACTGAACGCAGTTTATTGACGTGGGCTGCTAATAGACAGACAAAAAGTGTGCATAAATATTGTCCAGTTAGCTCTCCTAGAGTCATCAAGATCTAAGAACAAATCTTGATTGTATTGCCTTTTATCTCCGTAGATACACAGCTCTTGAAGTAGAATGGAAGCAAAACAGAAGTTTCCGTGACAATCTATTTTATATAGTGCTTTTAAGATATGTTTTAGGATGTAATATGAAATTTTATAGCTTCCATTCCATGACAGTTTCCATCTTAAATTTATTTACTTAAAGCAGTACACACAACAGTGACCCTAAGTCCATTCTTCCTCTTTAGTCAAAATAATTAAAACCTTTAAGCAATCAAAGCAATATCAATTTGTGTGGCAAAAGGAAAATTTTGGGTCTGGAGAGATGGTTCAGTGGTTAAGAGCATTTGCTGCTATTGCAGAGGACCAGGGTTTGATTCCCAGAACCCACGTCAGGTGGTTCTCAGCCAACTGTAAGTACACTCCCAGGGGATTGGATGCCCTCTTCTGCTTAGGGTGCGCATGCACACACACACACACACACACACACACACACACACGGAGGGAAAGAGAGAATGAGAACTAACTATTTTTAAAGGAAAATCTTGATATTTAAAAAGCAACATAAAAATACCTTTAGGGGAAAGCTTACACTTGACAGAGTTACTACTCCTCAAGTTTTATGAGATATCATTTTTGTTTTGCTCATTAATGAATTTATGGTGTGAGTTAGCAATTTGCCTAGAGCACCCCAATAAGTAATTAAGAATGGGTTTATGGCATAGGATTTTGCCCATCAGGTCCAATTACTGTGAATCAAAAGGCAATCTTCCCACACTGTCTTCCCACAACACAGATCTTCTCTTTCCCCAAAGGTGACCAGAAGCTACTTTAATCATGAACGTGACAACATACCTCTCCACGGCAAACATTGCCTTTCATGATTCTAGTCCTTTTTTACTTATCCCTGCACTGAATAGCGAAAATCCATTCACTGTGTCATGGTTCATGACACACTGATTAATCAGGTAGTACACATTCTAAACACTTAGGGAAATGGACTGGAAAAAAACTATCTTACTGACTCTTAGGGGCAACGATTTATCTTCCTCCACTTTAATGATGAGGCTGTGTCTATGCCTTTACAGTCCACGGTACTTAGACATTGTCCAAAATGCCTGGTTTCATTGATTTAATACCACTTAAAGTCAACTGAGTTTTGCTGAGATTTTTCAACAATTAAACAGGAAAAGCGGAACAATATTAAGCAACCTGAGAGGCAGATAATAAAAAATGCAGAAATGGTTTAACAATTTGTGGTTGTCAGAATGATAGACAGTGGTAATTTCACTTTGAATACAGCCAAAGAGAAAATGATGAAAACCCATTTCATGTGGCAGAAGATAAATATGCATCTGAGCCATTTCTCATTGAATAACTGGCGACATTCACTGGGCAGCATGAGAGCCAAGGACAGAGTCCTGGGTAACAACAACAAAAATATGTTTCTGATCTATTATACAGCCAAATTAGCAAGTAATCACACAGAAATATTGGCATTGCACCAGAATCAGCAGCCACCACACAAACCCCAGCCACACGAGAGTGGAAAAGTTATGAAGTCTCCGTGTTTCTTCCTCTTTGCCAACCAGGATGGCTTCCTTAGGGAAATTTCCGATTCCCCAGAACCACTCCCCTGGTACGTGTTTTCACAGTGTCTTATTTTCTTTCCGTTCATGTAACATAACATTCCTGAGATTCACTAATTAATATTTCCCTGCCACAACAAGACTGACAGACAACCCCATGAGGCCAAGGACCCCACATCTGTTTGAGTTTCTGCATGCCTAGTACTGTAGGATGTGGTTGTATATGTTCCATATATACTTTTGAGTTAATAAGAAATTGTTCATTTAGTGAATGAATAATAGATCAGACACGTGTTGTTTCTGCCTAGGGAATGTTGACAAATCAACGTTCTTTGTTTCCCACTCCCTTTATGGTCATTGTCTCTAGACACTTCTACGCTGCCTCTCCTCTACCACTCTGATGGGAATACAATAGCAGACAGCATTGCTAGAACAATGTGACATTTACAGAAAAGGGGAAGTTTCTCCCACCCCTGAGAATTATGCACACCAGAAGAGATCACATGCTCTGGTGTGTTCAGACATCTGCAATGGACCCTGAAGTACAAGTACAGAAGCAATAACCTGTAGGGGATCTCTCTCTCTCTCTCTCTCTCTCTCTCTCTCTCTCTCTCTCTCTCTCTCTCTCTCTGTGTGTGTGTGTGTGTGTGTGTGTGTGTGTGCGCGAGCACGCACGTGTGTATATCTGTCTATCCATCTGTCTGTCCGTCTTGGAAATTATTATGAGAACACCATTCGTATTCTACTGATCTGTTCATAGGGAAGTAAAGTGGGGTAAAAGCCCAGCACTTATCACACAATCACTGACAATACAACCAGTTCTCACTGAGTTCTCTTAGGCTCTCAGTGGTTAGGCTCATAATTTCCATCTGTTTGCTTGAATCAACATTCTTCCCAGCAGCTCCACCCTCTGCTCTAGGCCGATTCCTAAGCCTTCACAAGGGGACAGTGTCCTCTACAGCATCCTGCCAGGTTCTGTCTCTGCATTCTTTTTAAGGATATGTGGAAGCATACACCTGAGTGTGTATGCACATGAAGGCATGTGTGCCTGTAGAGGTCAAAGAACAAACTTGAGTGTCATCCTTGGAAAGCTGTCCACTTCTTTCATGGCCTGAAACCCAACAATGAAACTGGGCTGGCTGGTCAGAGAGGCCCAGGCCCTGTCTCCACATCCCTGGGCACTGGCTGGTCAGTGAGGCTCAGGCGCTGAGATCACAAGTGTGTAACACCATTTCCAGCATTTTTGTGGGTTCTGAAAACTGAATTTAGATCCTCAAGCTTGCAAGGCACGTGCTTTACTGCTAACCTAGTCAGCCCTCCTCCCATCACAGAGCCCTGCCTGGACATGATTGTCATTGTAACAGATGCCGCAGTTCAATGCGGAGTGTATCCAATATGGTGGAGGGGTCAGCCCTGCCATCTATTAATGTAGTCATTGAAATATTTTCCCCTCCCTGTCAATCATAAAAGAAAAACCAGATTTCCATTACAGAGGACACTTTGACAGGTTTAACACAGATTTTCCTCTCAGCGCATTTATTCCCACTTGTTCCATTGTCTTACTTATTAAACTTTCACTGGCAGCTTACATTATGAGTCGCTAATCATTCTCCTTTTCCTCTTAGAGAGAAATACCTTGTAAAACCTCAGCACTCTGTCAGTGATGCTCACCTCACCTCCCCCATCTCTACCTCACGTCCACTTCATTTTGACCTCACCTCCATTTACACCCCGTTTCCACTGTGCCCCACTATTGCTCACCTCTCCCCTCCTCCTCACCCCATCCCCACCCCATTTATACCTCACCTTGCCACAAGTTGCTTGAAACTCAAATTTGAGGCAATAATCAAAGGATTTGTTTTGTTTTGTTTGTTTGTTTTTAGGAAATGGAATCTCACTCTAGACCCTAGGTTGTCCTTCAGCTTGTAATGCCCCTGCCTGATTACCAACTACTGGGATTACATGCATGTTCCCCATACCTAGTTCCCTAGGAATGTTTCCTAAAATAAGATAGCGCTCAGAAATTACAGGTGTGCGTGTATACGTATATTATATATACTAAAGGTAGAATATGCTTCCATGTATACTTAGTGTATTAGTCGGGGTTCTCTAGAGAAACAGAACTTATAGAATGAACTCTCTCTATTTGTGTATATATAGAATGGAATTTATTAGGATGACTTACAGGCAGCAGTCCAGCTAATCCAATAATGGCTCGCTGTGAATGGAAAGTCCAGGAATCTAGTAGTTTGTCTCAGTTGGTCTTCAGTAGAAGCTGGAAGCCCTAAGATGTAGGCTCTAACGCCAGTGAAGGAATGGACTTGATAGTAAGACAAGGGCAAGCAGGCAAAGAACGGAAGCTTCCTTCTTCTATGCCCTTATATAGGCTTCCAGAAGAAACTGTGACCCAAATTAGAGGTGAGTCTTCTTGCCTCAACACCCAGATTCAAGAGAGGTGTCTTTCTGACTCAAGATCTGGGCTAGAAGTGGAACTACCTATGTCAGATTAGGTAAAAATCCCTCACTGGTGTGCCCCCATGTTTTGATTTTAGTTAATTCCAGATGTATTCAAGTTAACAACCAAAGGCATCCATCACACCTGGTGTCATCTTAACCTGAAAACAGACCATGTAGGAAAGACTAACATGGGAGGAGGATGTTTGGGAGATGATCCCAGGAAAGATGAGAAGGAGGTGGGGAGCTAACTGTAGTATAAAGCCTAGCCCTGAGGCCCAATAACATGCATCTCTTCACATTGCAGGCAGGCTAAAGAGTCTGATGTCCTGACTATGAGCCATTACCATCCCTCTGCTCCAGAGACAAGGCTCCCAATCAAATGTCCCCTGTCCCCCTCTGTTCCATTGATGATGTTCCCCTATTTAATGTTCCCTTCTTATCACAAGAATGAGGTCCAGTTCCTGCAGTACCCAAGGAGCAATCTTCAGTTTCCTGCAAGCTTAAGTTACTCAAACAGAACAACCACACCCCTGTTGGTGGGGAAATTCCATGCTCTCACCCCTGGCTATTACACTACCGACCTCTCATACCCTGTGCTCACTCCAATCTCCGCATGACCCTGTGTGGTATGTAGTGCCCTCCTCCCATAAGCTGTGGATACATGACTAATAAATTAGCATCAGTCGTCTCTATTGAGGGTTGATTATTGTGGAGGCTTCTCTGAAATCCTGACTTGGGAATCCCTTCCCCATCAATGGGATAAATAGGAAGCAACTAAAACAGAAGTGGAAGGAAAGCATAGACTAAGAGGTGCACTGCACCCAGAGTTACTGCTGTGGCTTGCTGACTAACTGGAGCAAAAGCCCTCCAGAGGATTAGGGCAGTGGTCAGAACCTGTCTTGGAAACCTAAAGAGTAAAATAGCTGAAGTTTTTTGTTTGTTTGGTTTGGTTTTTTGTTTTGTTTTCTGCTTGTTTTCAGCTAATTCTTGTCAGTCCTTGATTAAAGCCTGCTGTAATTCGAGACTGCTCCTTTGTTTCCCAGCCATCATGATCTGAATAATCACACAGAAACTATATTAATTACAACACTGTTTAGCCAATGACTCTAGCGTATTCCTTGCTAGCTCTTACATCTTAAATTAACCCACTCTTATCAATATGTGTATCCTCATAAGGCTGTGGCCTACTGGTAAGGTTCCGAAGGTTCCAACATGTCCTTCTCCTTCGGCAGCTACATGGCATTTCCCTGACTCTGCCTTTTTTCTTCCTCTATCTCTGCTTGGAATGCCTCCCTTGATATATTCTGCAAAGTCATTGGCTGATATAGCTTTATTCACTAGCCAATAAAAGTAGCACATATACAGAAGGACATCCCACACCAGTCTGCCCCCAGGTCATTCTTTTGTCCCCACAACTCAGCCCTCAAACAGTGGGAATTTGAGACTTTCAGGTGGGAAGTTGTCTTGCTGTACTATAGCTACACCAAGGCCTGATAGGATATAGGCAGAACCCTGTCTACCACCATGGGAAAGAGTGGTGGTCCATTAAGCCAAAACTTTTTTTGAACCACATCCTTTAGTGAATGAGTCCCGGTTCAGAGGATTTCAGAAGTCTTAGAATTGATACTGATGCTACTGGCCCTGAGGTCAGCTGGCCAGGCCAAGACTCTACAATGGAAAATCTTCCAAGGTAGACTATGCCAAGTAATATGGATATAATCACAATGATGCCATAGTAGGTTTCTTCCACGGGATATGGGCCATCAAAGCATGGGGGAAAGTAATAGAAGAAAACTCAGTGGCTTTGTCTGTTCTGTCTTCTATTTAATGAGAATGTCTTTTCATACATCAAGGTCAGTGATATAGTTAATGCCCCAGTCAATGACAGACTGGATAGACAACAGAGATCCCATAAGATTATAATGGAGCTGAAACTAATTATTGCCAGGTGAAGATGTGGTCACTCTAAGTTAACAGTATGTATGATGGTGCTTGCCTAAACAAACCCACACCACTCATGAGCATGAAAGAATACAACCCACAAATATTGTTCCATGAAAAATATTTGAAGCTAAAAAACTTTATTTCTACTGCCGTCATTTGCTTTCTTCTACTGTGATAAAACATTGACCAAAAGCAATTTAGGAAGAAAAGATGTATTTGCCTTACAAGTTACAATGGGTCATTGAGGAAAGCTATGGAATCAAGGCAGGAACTGAAGGAGACACTTAGGAGAAATGCTAAATGTTGCATACTGGCTTGTTTTCCATGGCTTGTTCAAATAGATTTCTTATATAACCCAGGACTACTTGCCCAACGAGGTACTGCCCACAGTGGCCAGGACACGCCCACACCAGCCACTAATTAAGAAACATCCCACCCACGTGCTCACAAGCCAATGTGATGGAGGAGTTCTTCAGTTGAGGGTCCCTTGTTCCCACGTGAATCTCATTTATGTCAAGTTGGCTAAAACTTAACAGCACAACTTCTTTGTATACTTAGTATGCTAAAATTTTGTGTATGTATGTTATATGTGTGTGTACATTCTTATAGGCAGATATACTCAATCACATGTGCATGCGTGGAGGTCAGGGGCCAGGATCATGTATCCCCTCTGTGGATTTCCACCTATTTTTCTCTTTTCTGAACCTGGAATTTTGGATACCCTGGCTAGCCAGTGAGTCCCAGACAACTGTCTGTTTCCCACCACTAGTAATGGGGTAATAGATGTGCCCCCAATAGACCCCATTTTTACTCTGGGTGCTAAGGATCTGAACTCAGGCCCTCTTGTTTACATATCAAGCACTTTACCCACTGAACCACCTCCTGAGAGCACACTGTGCTGTGCTCTAATCAGATCATTACCTTTTATAGTATGACCATGGAACACTGCCCTATGGTATGTAATTGCAACCCCCAGGTATGCGTGTTCACCATGTCACTTGACAGCTTGGATAGCCCAGCCAGGTGATTAACTCACAAACATAAGACTGTATAAATATGTTCCCTGGTATTTACAGTGGCATAACTGCCCAAGACTGCATCTGTCACCATGGTTTCTTGTTGTTAGGTGACACACGATTGTACTTCAGGATGACAGGTGAATGAGTCAAGATCCTGAGGGGTATGACTGTTCTCATTCAGAAACAGAGTAATGGGAGCTTCCAAAGGAAAATCGGAGTAAGGGTCGCCCTCATTCCTGGGAAACAGGCTCTTTTTGTTAGCCTGGAGAAGGGGGGCAGCTTGTTCTTTGATCCTTCACTCCCAAGGGGACAGATGCAGAAGTCTGCTGAAAGCAGCCAGGTGCCTCAGGCTCCTGGAAGGCCAGGTGCTCAGGAGAAGGCAGCCCTGAGTACTGCTCGGCCTCCTTCCTCTAAACTCACACTGCAGGAAGGGGCTGGAAAAGCCCTTCTGCTTGTGTGAAGAAAGGGAGATCATTTTGCTGATCTCCACTGTTTGGAGACGCTGTTTAGGTTTCATTTTAAGCCCTGTTAACTCTATCAGTCCTTCTCATGTCCTAGCGGAGTGGTTCAATTTCTTTCCGTGTCCATTTCTTCCGATATCATAGCAAAAATCCTATAGCATGGGCTGCATGGTAATAAAATTACATGCATTAAATGCCTATCTGGGTCCTTCTCGCAGCAGCCTCCTCGGTCTTGCCCCTCCCCTGAACTCCATCCTCCTCCTCAGCCATCGTGATGATTGTGACTGCTTGAAAAACTGTATGCATTATAAATTCTAACACTTTCATTAGGTCACGATTTCGCAAACTTTGACTTTTATTTGTCAGATGTCAGATGGTAAATGCAAGATCTATGAAGCTATATAGTTTCATAAAACTATAAAAATCCCCCACCTATAATGGAGGGAACTGAATACTTGATTTATCCTATTGTGAAGTTCTCCTTACATTTCTCAGTACTGCCACAAATGGCCTGAAAGCAACGACTGAGAGCAGGAAGGGTTGTTTTGGCTCACATTTTCAGAGGGATTTCAGTCCAACAGGGTGGGGAAGCTGTGGAGAACTCATGGGGGCCAGACTGTACAGGCAGGATCCACACATCTTGATGGAGCAGGAAGCAGAGATCACAGCCAGAATGACACATAGTCTCATCTCAAAGGCCTGCTCCAAATAAAAGAACCAGAAGTGTTCCCCCACAGGCCTCTGCCTTCTTCTACCAGCCGGGCCCCACCTCCTAAGGGAGTCAAGCCTTCAGAATAACCCCATGCTGAAGGCCAAGCATTCAAGCTCAAGACTGTGGGGGAACACTTGATTCTAGCCATAACGTGTGAAAATGGGTTCTGCAGAGAAACACAGGGAAAGAGGGTTAACAGGAAGAAAACCAGAAGATGTTCTAAGGAAAAAGGAAACTGAGCTAGGCCTCCAGAACCAGTGGGACACAGAAGAAGTGGCCAAGCAAGCTGACTAGGAAACACAGAACAAGGGTAACGAGACTAAAATCCAGATTATATCTGCATCTGTAGAGAAGGAATCAGAGCGATACCAATTAAGGGCAGGCCAGATAGGAGGGACTGCACATATGGACATCATAGAAGCCAAGGAGACAACCAGTTTTGGAAGGAAGGTAGGATGCTAAATTCAAGTTAGCAAGTGATACAGGGGTCAATGAGTGTCGATTGATTATGTTGTTAAAACCTCTGCAAAGATGGGCCTTGCAGTGGCTAAGAGCAGACATCGGCTTGTGATAACTTGAGGAATGAAGGTAAACATTCTCTGTGGCTTTTGTGGCCGGGGCTGTACCAGTGTCCCATTTCGGTTGCCTTGGTATATACATAATCCTAACAGAGGAGTCTCTAGAGATCACAGAGGTTGGCAGCCATTGCCTCGCATCTAACATTGCCACTCAACCTCTGCACCCGTCTATAGCCTGGAGCGCATCTATTATCCTTAAAGCTACAGTTCTCCAGTTTTCCCCCTGAAGAACACAGTACAGCCCTGCCATGCCAACCGTTCTCTCATGTGCATTCAGTCCTAAGCTTCTGAATTTTTTTCTGTTCCTCGCATTTTATGCTTTAGGGCTTTGCTTAGCAATACTGTACTTGGTGCTGCTCTTTTGTTCATCTCCATTATTTATATTATTGTTATTATTACCATAGTAATATTACTATTATTGTCCTATTAGGTTACCCTAATGATACATTATCTCAGTGTGATCAGAAACTCCCTCTTGTGGCAGAGCAGGGATCTAGAACCCACAAACCATCCACAGACCCTTTCCTTTGTCTTCTTCTAGACCACATGCTACAAAAGCTAGATCACGTCTCTCCTGGGCTGTTCTGCAGCCAGACTGCATAGATAACAATGTCAATGGGAAGGATTTAGGCAGAAATCAAGGGGTGATAAGTTCCTTGCAGCTATAAAGCAATGCCTCATTGTTAATTACTTTTCTTGTGGCAGTAGGAAGATCCCTGGGTCTTATCAGTGACTTCAGTGACTTCATGGAAATCCACTTGCCCATGAGTAGAGGATCAGCCTTAATGAGTGCTGGATCTTCTGAAGGTTTGGCTAGTGGTTTGATGGCAGAGAGTAGGGGAACAGGACCCAAGCGGCTGGTCTCACTAGGACCATAGTCGGGAAAAAGAGAGGTGAATCCTCAGCTCACATTCTCATTCCCAGTGAAATCAGGACCTCAGCCCATCACGGCAGGGTGCAGCCCACAGTCAAGGTGGGTCTTCTCACTTCAGTGCAGCCTCTCTGGACATGTTCTCTTATGCAAGCCTACAGGTGTGTCTTCTGGGTGATTCCAAGTCCCTCACCAGAAGACTAACGATCAAGATTAATCATCACAGCCTTGTTAGGGGAGAATCCTGTACCCTTCCCTGCCTCTCCGTTTTCCTCACAGATGTAATATGCATGATACAAAGGGCAGACACACCGGGCTAATAGGAAGATGAGAAGCTCTGCTGGGCACAGTGCAGCAGAGACTGAGGCATGTGGAAGGTTAACACAGGGGCAGCTGAGTGAACCCAGGCTAGCTCGGGACTGCTTGCTAAAAGACAGCCACACACACTACCTGTTATATCTCCTGCCACTCATTGTTCAAAAGGAATAACACAACCATGGATGCCATTACTTCTGAAAGCAACACAAGCAGGAACTTGGTTCGTGCTTGTATCTCTGTGGTTTTTGAGGCTGGGGAGACTTGGAGCCATCTTGTGGCCCTGGCCAACCAACTCCAGGTTCATGTAAGCAGTTCCTGCTGCAATGCTACTTCCAGCACCATTCATGCCAAATACATCCTACCAGACCACCCCACGGACTGATGTGACAGATGTCTGGACCATTTGGGTTCCTTGACATAAAGGCCCAAAGAATCCAGGAACTTTCTAGGACAAGCAAGTATAAAATGGCAGGTTCACACCAATAAAAGGTGAACAACCTGCTGCATGTAAGAAACAGCGGAGAACGGGGGAGAGATCCCACATGGACAATGCAGAACCCGTGGGGTCCCGAGACCTCGGCGAGAAAGAAGAACACACAAGCTGGGTGGTGAGAGTGACTTCTGGGGCAACTTGGTTAAAACCACAGGCATGGGGGATGTGGTGCCAGGCTCACTGATACTAGAGCTGTTAAGAGGATCCAGAATTTTCACTTTTCCGGTCCACTCCAAGTAACAAATGGTGGCTGGGTTTATGGCCCTGTGTTTGTGGCCAGAAAACTGTGAGCTCTTCCAGGACACCTGGACTGAGCAGGGGAGGAACTGTTGAATAAGCAGCCCCTCTGGGTCTGGCTGGAAAATGACTAAGCAAATGGTCCGCAAATACTTTTCTGCTGCACTCTCCTGCTTTGGGGACTCCCCCACCCCCGACACACACACACACACACACACACACACACACACACACACACACACACACACACACGGTGCTGGATATTAAACCCAGGCTGAGTGTTCGACCACTGAGCCACATCCTTAAACTAAAACCTTTGATGTCAACTAATAAGAAATTGTATAGTAGTGATCAATGTGTACCAAGTTAGTATAATCTAAGCATCTATAAATGAACCAGAATGAGAAACCTGGAAGGTCACCTGGTCCCCTTTACCTATCACCTTCCTTCGAGAAAGCTGAGGCTCCTCAAATCGCAAGGATAGTAGACAGTCTCCTGGTGCTACTGCTGGAAACTACTGGTACTTTGATAGGATAACAAAAATTAGAAAATCTAAGTGGTGTTTACTCTAATGGTCAGGTGCAGGCAAAGAACAGGCAGACAGAAGTCAGAGCATGGGTTTTAGACCACATTTGTTACCTTGGTATAGAAAGAATTTCTTCACAGTGTTAATTTGAAGGTTATCTTAAGCATGTCACTTCAGTGTGTGACCAGAATAATGACATACTGTTTTGAAAGCAGTCATTTTAGGAAATAATAAAAGTTTCATTTTAAGAGAGAAGAGGGGCATGATTGCACTGTAGATTCATTAAAATTTTGAACTATGTAGGATGCAAAAACTATAGTGAATAAATGATTAACTTGAAAAGCATCAATGAAGAACCTGCTGCAAAAACAAGGAATAAATTTAGAAAGCCAGTGTTGATCTCATTGATCTCTTAAAAATAGCCATGGAAGGTACCCTGAGTTCAAGTCCTCCTGTCTCCTGTGTAACAATAGACATATCATTCAATTTCTTGATGCCTCTCTTTCTCTATGAAAAAGTGATTGACATAACAAATATTGACCAGTTTCTTCTGTGTCTCAGCTATTATTTGAGGCATAGCTGTAAAAGAAACCAGCAAAAAGCCATGCCCATGTAGAGCATGCCCAGTGTGTAGAGAAAGATAACAACTAACATGAAAGGTTATCTCATGTCACATCCTGCCTAGTGGGTGGGGACAGATAACAACTAAGATAAAGGATAAATCTCATGTTGCAGGGTGAACAGTGAGATGCTGAAAACAAACAAGGGGAGGATGAGCCATGGGTTCCCTTCCCGGGGTAGACAGGAAGCTGGGTACAGTGTGACCTGTCCACGGCCTCCCAAGCCCAAAACGTAAAGAAGGATGCAGGCTAGATGAGTATTTGACAGTAAAGATAGGAAACAGTAGTCTAGGCAGATAACATGGTTAGAGACAAGACAGAGAACATTCTAGAAATAGCCTCGTGTTCTTTACGACCAAGTCTTATGAGCAGATAGGGAGAGCTAATGGAATGAGATCAGAAAGGCAGCTGGGCCAGACTTTGTAACCATTCAGGCTAAAGCGTGGACTTTGGCTTTTGCCATGAGTGCATCAGGGACTCACTAAAAGAGAGTGACAGGCTGGAGTTTTTATTTTAAAAGATTTTTAATATGCTAAGAATAGACACTGGCAGGGCATGGGCTCTGAGGCAAGTACAACCATTTGGAAGACCAGGGGTTTTGAGCCTTCTCTGGTCCACCAGACTGATATGATGGCATGCCTGTCGATATAGGATGCAAGTCACCATGCGCACTTCAGATGCATCTCCATGGTCAGAGCATGACCTTTCTGCTAAAAGCACACAAGCAGATAAAACAGAGTCAACAAATGCAGCTGTGTAGTGTGAGCTCTGGGCCTGCTTTATGACCCAAGGCAACGAATGGGTGAGGCTGTGGGCAGGTCACACCCTAGTTCCTCTGCTCTTTATTTTTATCTTTGTCCTTTTCCATTTTTTGCTGTATGTTTTTGTTAGTACATATTAATTACACACAATGGGTTTCATTGTGACATTTCCATCCATGCGCATAATACATCCCAGTCATACACGCCCACCATGACCTGCCTTCTTTATGTAAATCAAGAAACTCGTGATGAAAAGTTGACAGCTGAAGACTAGCTAGGATGATGTGGGGTCCTCCAGACCCAAGTCCTCAAGATTCTTCTGAGAACCCCTACTTAGGACACCCTGCGGCTGCTGCTCCTGTGAGCAGATGTATAAGCTTCACCCTCAGAGTGCAGCCTCTGTGTGTGGGAGGAAGCAATTTCACCTGCATCAGACCTGAACCCCAAGACCTTCCTGCTCTGATCTAACTTCCAGCATAAACCCCAATTCATGGCACAGGGTGGGAACCCCAGAAAAAGAGAATGGATAGTTTAGGCCACTTCTGTGTTTAATTTTTATTTCAAAGTCCCAAGTTGGTTCTTTATAGTCACCATCCTTTGCTTTAAATACATGTATAAGAAGAAAATAGTTTAGGCAGAGAAGTGAGTGCCATTTTAGACTTGTTCTGTAACAATGGAAGATTAGCATTGATGTCATCCAATATAAGAGTCATTTCAGCCCGGGGCACTAAGTTAACAAAGACACATGGAGGGGGTTTTGGGGTAACCAAAGCAAAAATCTCTAAGTATAGGTGGTAAACCGGAGACCCCCCAGCCCTCTTCCTCCTCCATACCAGGATGTTAATAGGCTCAGAACTCAAGGAGGGGGTAGGAACATCAACTGCAGAGAAGGAAGGGAGAATATGAATTTTATATCTATACAAATAAGGTGAAAACCACGTCTGTGGGCATTTGTTGGGTAAATAAATGGATGAGCTCCTAAACGAATGAGAAATCTGAATGGTGACAGAAACTCAACAGCAACACAATGATGGAGGAGGGTCATCTGTATATCTGTTGTTTGATTGGTTAGTTAATAAAGAAAACTGCTTGGCCTGATAGGTCAGAACATAGGTAGGTAGAGTAGACAGAACAGAATTGTGGGAGAAAGAAAGCAGAGTCAGGCAGATGCTTCAGGCAGTCGCCATAGGCAGTCGCCGTGCCTCTCCTCTCTGAGTCGGAAGCAGGTTAAGATCTCTTCTGGTAAGCCACCACCTCATGGTGCTACACAGATTACTAAATATGGGTTAGCCAAGATGTGAGAATTAGCCAATAAGAGGCTGAAACTAATGCTCCAAGCAGTGTTTAAAGGAATACAGTTTCCGTGTAATTATTTCGGGTGTAAAGCTAGCCGGGTGGTGGGACGCAGCCCTGCCGCTCCATCTACAACACAAGAAATCAGAGGACAGCTCATCAATGTCTTTAATATCTGTGTGAATGCGATTCGCCACATCAGATTTCAGATAGCTTTCATGGAGAGAGAGGGTGGGATACAGTTTTCAGATATACAAAGGTTTAAGGAATTGACTTCCATTATAACCTTTCTGACAAATCTCGGAAAGAGGTCCCATATTTAAAAAAAATGGTCAAGATCCAGGAAACTGAGGAGAGTCTCAGCTAACCCTGAAATGCATGTCAGATTACCACGTGAAAATTGAAGTGGGTACAAGCTGTCCTGGTGGGGGTGGGGACAGCAGATGGGCTCTAGAAAGGGTGTTTTCTAGAAAAAAGAAATTGAACTGAGAGATTATTTGGGTGAATGACTGTGCTGGGTGGGAGTTTATCGCCCTTTTGAAGAATTTAGAGTAAAATTTATGTCAACTATTCATAAAGCCAAGCAAACAAAAATTAAACTGGAGAAAAACAACGGGAACAAAGACCAGATGTAATCAGTGCACGGTTCAGCTGTGAACAATATTTACGTTCACAGTAATGCAGCTGAATACAGAATTAATTGGAAATTGGCATGGCAGAGTTGGAAATGGGGAGAATAACAATACATGTATGTGAGTGCACATGTATCTGACTGTCCTTTAATGGTGGCAATGCAGAGGAAAACTGGCTCTGCTCCCTCACACACCAACAACTAGCACTACTCCAAGTCACACACACACACACACACACACACACACACACACACACACACACACACGGGATTTTATCCTAGGAGAAAAAAAATCATCATACTTTTTGGCTTTATAACTATTTAATGAATTACTTAGCAAAAAGAAAGTAATATGGAAATAGAGTAAAATAGCTTTTAAGTTATGTAATTCAAGTGCACAGGATTCAGATATTCTAAATATGAAGTGTAATTATTTTTAATTTAGTTTACTTTAGTACAGAAGCTTACGTAGTGTTGGATCTGCTATGTAGCTGGGACTAGTGTTGGACTTCTGATCCTCTGCCTCGGTCTCCCAAATGCTGGGATTACAGGTTTGTGACAACATACTCAGCATTAGGAAGGGGAATTTTAAAAAAATATGTACAGTGTACGTGTGTGTGTGTGTGTGTGTGTGTGTGCATGTGCGTGTGTATGAGTTCTGTTTTTTCTCTCTGTACAGATATATACATGCCATGACTTACATGAAGAGGGGCTGTGCTAGCAAGTCACTACGAGTGGAATTTCAAAGTTTGATTCTATCTTCATTTCAGTTCCAATCTGTTTCCTAGTACACCAGAATGTAAGAAGCCTCTGCACAAGCTTCACTGCCAACATTATCACCGATCCACCCTGATAGACTCAGACCCCCTAAAACCATATGCCAAAATAAATCTTTTTTTCCATAAGTTGTTTCTGTTTGCCAGTATTTAGCCACAGCTAAGCAACACTCACTGATGCAGAGCCTTTACAAGAGAGACCACAAGCAGCTTGCTGAGGCTTTCTATCATGAAGGGATGAAGCTAGAAGGTATCCTCCATGAGGAAAGATTCTCACCAGACATTTATCTTGAGTGCCACAGCTTCTAGAACAATGAGAAATAAAATCCTACTATTTATAATATCCAGAGGTCTTTGTAATAGCAGTCCAATAGACTAAGATAGCAAAGAAAATTCCTGAGGCCAGTGTTTTGGGCTTGTCCAATGTCTCTCAAAACCACAGCTAAAGACCCAGTATCCCCATCACAATATAGCAGGGGCTTTTGGAAGGGATTATGGTTAGATTAGGTCATGAAGGTGGGGTTCTGAGTAGATTAGACTAGAGTTCAGACAAGGCGAGACATCCCCCTCTCTCCTTCTCCTCCTACTTCCCTCTTCCACCCCCCCTCCCTCCTTCCTTCCTACCTATCTCTCCCTTCATCTCCCTGCCTGACCCATCTCCTCCAACCCTCTTCACCACGTGAGTACACACAAGGAAAGCCCCCACTTGGGAGCCATGTGAAGGCTATCACACACACCTTCATCTTAGCCTTGAACCTCCAGGACTATGCTGTTTCTATTGTGCCTGTCACTCCAGTTGTGGGGCTTTGTCTTGATGACCTGAGCAGGCTATGGAGGCCAAACACAGAAAAGAGAATTTAGGCCTATGTTGTTCCATCCTGTCCTCCTAGGCATGCTTATTTCTTCTGCCTCAGAAACCCCCTCCTCTCTCTCACACACACATGCGCACTGTGTGCAGAGGCATCAAATCTCCACATTCAGCATTCTAAATCTTCAGCTATGGCTGCACTAGAAACACTGCACTTACACCCACAGACAGTTGGCTTCTCTCTTCTTACATGACTCACCTTATGAGTGATTTGAATCCCCAGGCTATGCTTAGCTCAGATGGCATCCTTAGGTCAACGGACTTTCTCCGAAATTCCTGCCTGAAGCAACCAGTCCAGCTCAGTACCAGAGCCCTTGTCTATCAAAACCTTGTCTGTCATATCTGTCTATTCAGGCTCTGAATCAACTTCAACCCTGAAAATAGTAGTCTAAACTGTACTTTGTCAAGCATGGCTGTACATGTCTGTAAATCTCAGTGCTCAAGAAGCTAGCCCTGAAGGGTCACCACAGTTCAAGGACAGTTTGAGCAACATAGTGAGTTCAAAGCCAATTGCAGACAAATATAATTGTAAAAAGTTATCTCTGAAAAAAAAAGAAAAGAAAAAAGGAATTTTTACCTAAATTATTTCTACTACCGCCATATAAATAACACATCGATTCTGCTGTACAGGAAGTACAGGCAAGCCCAGCATACTGCTCTTCAAAGCAGGCAACTGTCAAGAGCTTGTCCATCTTGTTTTATGAATGTATTTGGGCTATACCATGCCTGCTAAAAGTATATGTGTTGATGTCCTGTCTCTATTACGTCAATGTGACCCGTAGTAGGAGCAGAACCATTATGGATATAATGGAGCTAAAAGAAGCTCATTAAGACAACCCTAGACTGGCATGACTGGAGTCACCATGAGGAAATAACCCTGGGCACAGACGCAGAGGAAGGTGATGTGAAGACACAAGGAGAAGGCAGCCATTTATGAGCCAAGGAGAAAGGCTGGAATAGACCTTACAAGAAGCTTCCATTCCGGTCATCCAACCTGTAGTGCTTTGTTACAGCTAATATAGTCTGAAGGAACTAATACAGTCTGTAGCTGTATACCCCCAAACCTACTTACACTCATTTTGCACCCTGATTTTGTCACCCCTCTCATGGATGTCCTTGAACCACACCCCATCCTCAGATCATGGGTGAAGACTCAGCTATGCCCTATTTTCTGTCTATGACAGTCTTCCAAGCGTTTTCTCAGCCTTTGCATCCTTCCCCTTTTGGTCTAATTTCTGATTGGGGATGTTCACATGCTAGCCCAACTGACTCCACACAGACATTAAGCTGTGGTATCAGGCCAGGTACTCACAGTGTTGGCACCTACTCAACCAAACACCCACTTCACAGGGCAGGAGTCTGGTAGACCTGAACTCAGGCCTGTGGTTCTCCAAAGATTTAATCATTGAGGTGACTATCCCAGAGGGTAGCAGCCAGGTTACAAGCCAAATCGCCTCTACTTTCCAAATTAGACCCCATCTCACCGTTCATTTTGAAAACCTTCTAGTGGATTTCCAAAACCTGTGAAAAAGTGTCTGAAACAATTCTCAAGGATATCCATTTGCTTGCTAGCTACTGTCTGCTTTTCCATCTCAGGTTTATTGATCTTCAGTGGACATCACGGACTCAAGCTATACTAATTAATTCTGTTCAGCCATGACCAGATACATGATAGAGGAAATAAAGAGAGGAAAGGCTTAGTTAGCTCATGACTTTAGACGGTTTTAGTCCATCACAGCAAGGAAGGTGTGGCAGAACGGGTCAGTCAATGGCAGTGGGAATGGGTGGAGGAGGCTGTTCACATCTCCTCTGACCAAAAAACAGACCAGCAGAACAGGAACTAAGGGCAGTAACTATCAGAGGTTCATCTCTAGAGCTCTACCCCACCATTCAGGCCTTACCTCCTAAAGGCTCTCTGAATAACACCACCCATAGGGGAACCAGCATTCAAAAGAGGAGCCCGCAGAGAACACTTTAATTTCAAGCAACACCACCAGGCACTCTGAAAGGGTTTTGTCTTAGTTAGGATTTTTATCATGGTGAAGAGATATCATGACCATGGCAACTCTTTTTTTTTTTCTTTTTTTAAAATATTTATTTATTTATTATGTATACAATATTCTGTCTGTGTGTATGCCTGCAGGCCAGAAGAGGGCACCAGACCCCATTACAGATGGTTGTGAGCCACCATGTGGTTGCTGGGAATTGAACTCAGGACCTTTGGAAGAGCAGTCAATGCTCTTAACCTCTGAGCCATCTCTCCAGCCCCAACCATGACAACTCTTAAAAGGAAAACATTTAAAGAAGAGGGCTCACTTATAGTTTCAGGGTGCAGTCCATTATCATCATGATGGGGAGTGTGATGGCATACAAGCTGATGTGGTGTTGAAGTAGTAGCTAGTGTCCTAAATCTTGCAGGCAACAGGAAGTCAACTGAGACACTGGGCTACCTATCCTGAGTATAGGAAACCTCAAAACATGCCCCACAGTGACCACACGTCCTCCAATAAGGCTATACCCACTCCAACAAAGCCACACCTTCTAATAGCGCCACTTTCTATGAGATTATAGGGGCCAATTACATTCAAACTACCACATGTTTCATTCTCAAACACACCCTGTTCTTTATGCCCAGGCTTTGAGGGTCTGGTTCCTCCGGTCTACGTGTGAAACTACTTCTGAGACTGGATCTACTCCCTGGACTTCCCTTCCTCGGGCTTCCCGCTTTCTGTACTTGGGCAGGTTCCCAGGGCAGACCTTGCTCTGGGAGGTCACAGCGTGTGCTGCATCTTAGTCTTCACACAGGGGTGGGGGGCATTCCCGAACAGGGAGGGACACTCATTCAGAAGCAGGTCATTGGCCCTGCCACTCTGTGACTCTGTCACAGTCTCGTTAGATCCCTAGAGATTAAGTAATTGATGTATTCTACCGCCGATACCACGGAGTGAACCTGCAGTCACCTCCCTAAAGCGAGAGGAATGTTTTTTCTCCAAATGGAATTAGGTCCCACCTGCCCAGCTATTCTCCTGCAGTTCAGGCTCTAAGATAACAGCCCAGCATAAATATCTGCCGAAGGAATGAATGAAGTCATTAATAACCTTTGACTGTATGCTGGAGTCTGTGCTCTGCTGGGAAGAACATTTCCAAGAGAAAAAGGGAAATCACCCCTTTGAGTCTAGGTGGAATTGTTTGGTCACAAATCATTCTTTCCTTAGGGGACTGGCTTTTAATGAAAATCACAGTGAATGAGGTAGACAGGCTTGTTCCTTGGGCCTGTCTAAAAGGACAGAGCGGTCACACAAAAAGCTGGTACTCACTGAAGCAATGGGATCTCGGAGAAACACAGCCACTTGGCTTATGCTTCTTTTGCAGCAGGAGAGGGCTACCGGAAGTGGACACCAGAAACACTGCCCTGACCTTTAAGCACTTGCAAAGCTTTTCTGAAATATCCAGAAGTCAAGCAAAGTAGCTCTGGCTTCCTAGGTTCATTAAGAAACCAGTGCTGAGCCCCCAAATGCATTCTGGTGAAGGTTGTGCCCCTTTGCATGCAGGAGATGCAGATAGCCCTCTGAAATGCCCCTCTCCCTGTGGGCTATTCTGTATTCTCTGTTGCTGTTCCCCATCTGACTCATTAAGTCTGACTTCACAGTCGGAAAGGATTCAAAGATTCCCTAGGCTGATCAGCCAGCTCCAGGATGACATATGGCACCTAGACCAAGAGTCCTCACCCCACATCTCCCCCAGGACTCCTGTTCCTGCAATTCTAAGTCATTTGTGACCCCCAAACACCTCCCACCTCAAGACCCGTTAGATGCCTTGGACAATTATCCCAAAAGTCCCATGGGTCATACAATTCAGGGTTGTTTCTCCAACCAGAAACTTAAGAACTGGAGCACGGCCTCTGACATTAGGACATTGCTTAACTGTGTGGCCACGGCCAGGTTACCAGGACTTGTCTGTGTCCTTGTTTTCATTGCCGTGAAATGGGAATTTCACTGGTCCCACATAATCTCATTGCTGGAAAGATTGAATGATGTCATGTATACAAAGCCTCAGATACCTGGCAAACAGTAAGAGCTCAGCAAGTACTAACCCTGCCTAAGCCCACTGAGCTTGATGCAAAGCCCTGGGCATCTCAGGATCGCACCCCTGAAAGCTGAGTTTCCATCTAATGAACAGCACTCTTGTCCTGACGCAAACAGCCTAGAAATGTGGGAGGAAATGTAAGAAACTGGAATTGGAGTTGTTCTGGATAAATTATGTAAACTTGACACAAACTACAGTCATCTGAGATGACGGACCCTCCATTGAGAAGATACCTCCGTAAGACAGGGCTGTAGGCAAGCCTGTAGGGCATCTTCTTAATTAGTGGTTAATGGAGGAGAGCCAAGTCCATTGTGGCTGGGGCCATCCCTGGGCTGGTGGTCCTGGGTTCTATAGGAAAGCAGGCTGAGCAAGCCATGGAGAGCAAGCCATGGAGAGCAAGCCATTAAGCAGCTCCCCTCCATGACCTCTGCATCAGCTCCTGCCTCCAGGATCCTGCCCTGCTTGACTTCCCGTCCTGGTTTCCTTCGGTAAGGGACTGCAAGGTGAAAGTGTAAACCCCGTCCTCCTCCACTTGCTTTTTGGCCATGATGCTTCATCACAGCAACAGAGACCCTAAGACAGGGGAAAATGTACCATCTCTGTCCCACTTCAGGACGCCTCTGTATATTACCCGTGGATACGCTGGCTTTCATTTAGACCGCTTTAAAAATACTTAGGTCGTCTACATAGCCAAACATCACAGTATTTGTTCATAAGTACAAGTTGCTGTTTATACCCAGCCACATGGGCAAGTAAAATAACATGACGCTTGTGTGCTCACAGGTATCTTTATGTAGATGTGGTTATATTTTTCCGTAAAGGTTCCTGTGCATACTAAATATAATTGCATGAGTGACAATATTTAGTGACTTTACAGTGGAAGCATCGGCAGTAGCTGGCTTTATAATAGTCACATCTTCCCAAATAGGTCCCTTAAATTCATCTACACTCAATCCCAGCCCTGCACTTGAGCCTCAAGCAAGGGCTGATCTGCTTCTTATTTTGAACGGTATTCCACGTGAGGATCCTTTCCCTTAGCACAAGGTGTCTAAAGTCTATCTGTCTGGACCATTGCAGAATGATTCCGTCTCCTGTTCCTTCTCACTACTGCTAAGATGCCATGATGTGCCACATTTTGGTTATCTGTTCACCAGTGTGCACTGCTTCCGTTATTTGCTTGTTATGGATATTTCTGTCTGTGCTCACAGTAAGTCTTTCAAGCACTGTACTTATCTTCTATAGACATCTGAGAGTGAATCTCATGACAAGTGTAACATTTTGAAGATACTTCCAAACTTAGCCAAATTTGCTGCACGTGGGCCTGCCCTGATGTCTGATTTCAGGTGAGCAACCACTAAGCCTCATGTTCAACCTATGTCTGCCATGCCTGCAATGTAAGCCAAATAAACCCTTTCCTTCTCCACTCCTCAGTGTGTTGATGCAAGTGGATTGGCATGGGAAACAGAGATGTACCCGTGTGTTGGTTCATTCTCCCAAGAGGAACAAGTCCATTGGCATTCAAAGGGAGCAGAAATACAGTGGCTGCTTTCCTTCGAAGTGTAAAGGATACAGGTATAGATAGACATCTTCATCCGTGTAACACGGACTTAACCCTACCCAGAACTGAGTCAATGCTCTTAAATGTGGTTCTAGCTGTGGTTCCAGTCCACAGTGGGCATTTGAAGAGGGGATTACTATAGGATCTGCAGAAAACGCCCATGGTTTTCAAATAATAAGACATAAGAATATATTCCACATAAGAGTATTGATTTTTAGTCACTTCTGTAATATTTCCTCAAATATGAAACCTTGCCTCAAGGTCTCAGGGCTCCCCATGAACTCCTGAAGATGACATGAAGCTACTGGGCCAAGACTAATTTCACTGTGGGTCCAGACTGGACTGTCATCCTCCCTCCACCTCCAGGTCTGCCCTTCCTGCTCGAGATGTGATGTGTTCCTTTCTGTGAGCCTATCGAATTGTTTCTTTCCTGAGGTCCAGGCCCAGTATCTCAGCTAGGGAAGGAACTTCCCGGCATTATAGTGTGATGCTAAATAACATTCTAGAAACCAGTACCTCACTGGAGTTTGATTTGCATTTCCCTTGTGACTAGTGATATTAAACATTTTTACATGACCATATTAGACTGTGTGCATGTATGTGTGTTCTTTGGTAAAATATTATTCAAACTTTCTGTCCTGTTTTTCAATGTTGGGGTTGAAGCCCAGGGCTTCATAAGTGTTAGGAAGATGAATTTTTATTTTAGAACTTGATAGCTCAAGTTGACCCTGTCTTCATGTCTCCATCTCCCTAATGGTGGGATTTATAGGTGTGTGCCACATCTGCCCATTTTAAAACTGAATTGTTATGTTCATGCAATTGAATTTTAAGATCTTTTTAAATATTTTGGATACATGTCAGTTAATAAATAAACAATATACAAGGATTTTCTACCAATCGATGGCTTTTTTTATTGCTATACGCTGAGTCATAGCGTATTTAATTTTGGTGAACTGAAAATCATCAACCTTTCTATACTTTTAGTGTTGTGTGTAAAAGTTCTAGCTGATCCAGTATCATTTTATTTTGCCCAAGTCTATGTTCTATGTACTTCTTTAAATCTTGTGTGTGTGTGTCTATGGGTGTATGCGTGTCTGTGTGTGTGACTGCAGACACACGTGCCATAGCATTCATGTGTAGCAACCAGAGGACAGCCTCGGGTATCAGTCCTTGCCTTCCACCTCCTCTTTGTTGTTTGATGATGTGCACGCCAGGCTGGCTGGCCCAGGGGGTCCAGGACTTCTGTCTGTCTTCCTGCCTCACCACAGGAGGGCTAGACTACCAAGCATTCATCTTTATGTGGGTTCTGGGTTCTTTATGTGGGTATCTGAGCTGAGGCCCTCTCGCACAACTGAAAATGCTCTACCTACTGAGCCGTTTCTCAACTTGAAATATATACATACATACATACATACATATAAAATATGAAGTAAAAGACAAAAATATCACTGCTTTGGTTCAGATGAATCCTGAAAATGCTCAATGCAAAGGTGTTGGGAGATGAGGCCGAATGACCCAGTTGGGGCAGAGTCCTCGTGGAAAGGTCACTGTCGCTGTCAAGGGAGTAGGTAAGTCATAATGAAAGGGGAAGTGACAAAAGCAGCCCCGGCCTCCCACTCATCCTCCCCCCACACAGCTCATCCCTCCATCCCCCTGCTTCACACCCAAGCTTGCCCCTCTATTCTTCACCAGGATAACCGAGCAGGAAGTCCTTGGAATTCCCAGCCTCATGAGGTGTCTGTTCTCTCTCTTTTTAAAAAAGTAAATAATTTCCTTATTTACTAAAAATGGAAATGTATCAGACAACAATTACGTTGGGTTAGTAGTTAATGGGAGACACTAAACGCTGTTTTTTTCCCTTCTTATTTTATGCTTCTTTAATAAACAAACATTGGCAGTGGGGATGGGTGAAGCACTTTAAGAACTGGAATCGTAGTTGCACAACTTACAATGAGGCTATTTTTGAAATTCTGAAAGTCTTTCGGCGTTTTTAAGTCTTTTTAAAAACTTTTTATTTATTCTTTGTGGCTTTCACCTCATGCCTCCCAACCCCATTCATCTCCCCTTCCTTTCGTATCTACCCTCTGCCCTTGCAATATTCCCTGCAGAATAAAATAAAATAAAAAATTTAAGAGAACAGAAAAAAAATCTCACTGTGGAAGCTGCAGTGTGACAATAAGTCACACAGTCAACCCTTTAGTCCTTATATATTTACGTGCAAGTGCTCGCTGCAAGAGTCATTCATTGGTCTGGTTCAAAGCCTCTTTTTATGCCCAGCCCCCACTAGAACTCCTCTTGGATATCCTGCTGTTTCCCTGTGTCACAGATATACTGCGACTTTGGATTGACAGGACTGGCCGGCCATTCACGTGCTCCAGCAGATCATAGATGGGGTGGATTGGGAGAGGCCAACTCAGCCCTGGGTCTAGGTTGGTCAGCCCTCCAGCTCTCCCTTGTTCTCACCACCAGGGTGAGCTCTACAGCATTGCCCCCAGCTAGTTCATCCTAAGAAATGAGTGGGTCAAGTTCCCCTGTTCCCATACCTTCCTGGCCTGCTCACTGTATACCAAGCCTATATCACCAGGGCCAGTTCTACTGTGTTCCCCTGGAGAGGTTCAGGGGACACTCTTCTGAGTGCTGTAGCTGGTGAGGGGCAGGTACAGCTTTCCTGCTTTCATGACCTCAGGGCCAGCGCTCCCACCTGTCACAGGTGATGAAGGGTGGCGGGGTGGGGGGCAAGAGTTTGGTGGACATGAGGGAAGGGTATCTCTCCCTCACCCACATCACCTTCTGGCAGATGAAGGGCAGGGTCAGATTGCCCATTTGCCAGAGGTGGCAAGGGACAAGAAAGGTAGGGCATCTTTCCCTCACCCATGCTGCCACATGGCAAATGAGGAGGCAGGACCAGCTCTTCCACTCTAATGCCCTCGGTGCCAGCTTACCTGTGGGTGAAGTCAGCTCTATTGTACTGCCCAGACAAGATGTAGGACCCACTCTCCAGAGTGCTGCAGCCAGTGAGGAGCAGGACCAGTTTTCCCTAGTGTTGCAGCCAGAGAAGGGTGGGGGCAACTCTGTTCAGCCCTATCCTCTCAGCCTTTGAGGGTAACAGGAGCCACAGACATCAACACAGACCATGACTGCCACAGGGCCATGGACCCAGGCATGGCCCTTGGCAGCTTTCCAGACCGCAAACATCACTATGGCCCCGGTGGCAAGCAGGCCAACCTACCACAGCCTACTGTTCACTGGTTTCACCTCTTTAGATCTGCCTGTCTCTACAGAACATGAACCATTCTGTCTCTGTCTGTCTGTCTTATTCTCCCTTTCTCTTCCTCCTGTACTTCACCATTTATTTACTCACCATTATAAAGCCTGACCGCCATGTTTTCTTCTCGCCGCCCAGGACTGGCCACCCCAGTAGGCACATCTGTTTCTTTCTCCCTCTCAGTCTTAATTGAGGTGTCTATTTTTTATAAATGACCAAGTCTTTGCTATTCTGGTACAAAAGCAGGAAACCAATAGACATTTATATCATTGCGTGAAGTGATCCAAACGTGCCACAATTCGTTGTTAAAAAAGACTGTCCTCTCTCCATCATCTGGAAATCTCACTTCCAAAGGTGTTAATTCATTTAATTAATTTCCCATGAGGGACTCTGTCGTACCCAATAAAACACATTTATAAATAAATAAGTAGTAGTGCATGAAAGTTCCACATTTCAGATGATCCTTGACCAGCATCTGTATTCTGATTTTAATCGTTTCCATAGTAAAGGGCACATGGAAATTTTAATGTGATGCAATGTCTTATTGTCACCAATAATTATTTATGAACAGTGGATGTTCATATCACATTGGGGTCTCCAACAGTATTTATTTTATTTTCAGGAATGGAGAGATGGCCCCCAGTGGTTAAGAGCATTGGCTGCTCTTCCAGAGGACTCAGGTTCAATTCCTGACGTAGGAGCGTCTTCTGTTTTGTGTTGATTTCATTGGTTAAATAAAGAAACTGCCTTGGCCTTTTGATAGGACAGAAAATTAGGTAGGCGGAGTAGACAGAACAGGATTCTGGGTAGAAGGCAGTGAGGAAGACGCCATGGCTCTCCAGCCCAAGACGGACATAGGCTAGAATCTTGCCGGTAAGCCACAGTTATGCGTCTATACACAGATTTATTAGAAATGGGTTAATTAAGATGTGAGAGTTAGCCAAGAAGAGGCTGGAGATAATGGGCTAGGCAGTGTTTTAAACGAATACAGTTTCTGTGTAATTATTTCGGGTAAAGCTAGCCAGGTGGCGGGATGCGGCCCGCTTGCCTCATCACTACAAATTCCCAGCACCCACATGGCAGTTTTCAACTGTCTGTAACTCCAGTTCCAGGGGATCTGACACTCTCACATAGACACACTTGCAGGTAAAACACCAATGCACATAAAATAAAAAATAGCAAAATATTAAAAAATGGAGAAAGTCTTATACAATATTTAAAGTATTATAAAATCAAGAATATTTTCAGGGTTCAACTTTTCATAAGAAAATAGTCTAAGGTTAAAATGTGTACAAGCAGTGAGCATGCAGTAATGATATACTATAAAATCGAAAAGTTTATGTGGGTACTTTATAGTTTAAAATATGTCATTTTTGTTAGAAATAGTATTCTGCCTGCAGCCCAGCATAAACCAGAGTAACATGAACATTTTTCTCTGAAGATGCATTCTTCATTATTATTTATCTAACGTTACATTTCAACCAAAAGTTTCTAGTGATGTGTGGCTTCTCAGAGCGTTCAAAACTCAACAGAAGTAGGTAAGGCTAACACACTAATTGATTGCTAGTCTCTAAATTTTTTTAAGAGGAGATGGGAAAACCATGGAGGAAAGCTTTAGTTGGGGAGGAAGGGATCAAGTCAATATAGAAGGAGACAGAGAAAAGAGGGACAAGGAAAAACAAAGCTATTTGATAAAGTCTCAAGGAATCATATTATTTTATAGTTACCTAAAGTTATATAATGCAACCAAGTATCATACACCTTAAATGAAATTATGCCACTTGGGCTGACAATACTCCCTCAAGAGCCATAGACTATCTAACCAAGCCCCTATATTTAAGCATGAGAAATCTCTGTTGAGTTGTTGGTGAGGGTTCACCAAAAAACTCCTGAAGCAATGTACACTACTGCTGTTGCCTTTGGTTACCTCTCCATGGTTGAAGGTAAGCCCCTCTTGCTGAAGGCACTGTACACTTCAAAATCAGATTCTAAAGATCTGAGCTGTATCTAACCTGAAAGCCGTTTTCCTTCCGTTCAGTTTCCATAGTACAAGAAGTTGCTGTGCAAGATGCCAAGGGCAAGAAGAAACCAATGGCCCCATCCAGCTGTGATGCCTATGGAACACAGCAAGGACCAGCATGCCAAGGCTAGCCATGGTAAGAAAGGTCATGGGTCTTGGAGGGGAAACTTCTCACGACTCACAGAAAAGTGTGGCTTTCACCCCACAGCACAGAAACTTCTCTTTCCAGCAGAGACCTTTACATTAAACCAAAATGGTCATAATGCAGAGATCAACTGATCATGGGGCCAAGGCACAGTTTTCAACAAATCAATTGCAGCACAACTCCTGCACCTATGGATCAGGGGACATTTCCGAAGAAGTCATAGAAAGATTGTAAGGACCAGAGGACAGAGAAATCAGCTGTGAGATCGTGCTTCCTAGGAATGGAAGGGAAGCTCCACTCACGACAGTTCAATAACATGACTACTGAAACAAGACCTGAACTGTAGTTGGTTGTTTTTACTCTTTTACTTTTTGGCTCTTTGCGGGGAGGTCCATCACCTAGCTCCCAAATAAACACACATGGAGACTTATTATTTCTTATGAATGCTCTGACTTAGCTTGGCTTGTTTCTAGCCAGCTTTTCTTGACTAATTATCCTGTCTATCTTTTGCCTCTGGGCTTTTATCTTTTTCTATTTCTGTATAGCTTTTCTTTACTTCTTACTCTGTAGCTTGCTATGAAGCTGGGTAGCTGGGTGGCTGGGTGTCAGGCCCCCGGTGTCCTCCTTCTCTTGCTTCTCTATCTTCTCCCAGATTTCTCCTATTTGTTCTCTCTGCCTGGTATCCCCACCTTTCTCCTGCCTAGCTATTGGCCATTCACCTCTTTATTAGACCAAACAGGTGTTTTCAACAGGCTAAGTAACACAGCTTCACAGAGTTAAACAAATGCAACATAAAAGAATACAACGCATCTTTGCATCATTCGACAAATGTTCCATGGCATAAACAAATATGAAACATCTTAAGATAATATCCTACAACACCGAACAATGACAACTGCAAACATGCAAACTCAAAAGGAGAAACTTTCATGCGCTCTCACTCCAAGACAAAACTACAAGCAACTAATGACTGCTGAGAGGGACAATTAATCTCTCCCAGGGATAAGCACCCTAATTAGTTATCCAATACAGGGTGGTCAGCCCTGAAATTAGATACATATCAGCACTAAACAGACTTAACAGTTTGTATACATAAACACGCACACACACAAGTACACACACACAAGTACACATATACAAGTACACACACACAAGTACACACACACAAGTACACATATACAAGTACACACACAAGTACACACACACAAGTACATATACATAATATATATGAGGACATCAATTTGAGACTTTGGTTAAATGGAGGAAATGGAAAGTGCAAAGTGACATACTAAAAATTGAAAAGAATCTTCCCATGTATAAATTCCATGAGTGTGTGTGTGTGTGTGTTTCCCCATAAGAAATTATTATGGAGATGAGGTGTTTTCTTGAGTGTGTGGGTACAGGTGTGCATGTATTTATACATGTGTGTGCATGTGTGTAAAGGTTTAAAGTAGACTTCAGTGCCTTTCTCCTTCATTCTTCACTTTGTTTATAGAGATGTGGTCTCCAGCTGAATCTGGAACTCGCTGACTTCAGGATCTAACTAGTCTAGCTAGCCCGCTTGCCCCAAGGATCCTCTGTTTCTGCCCCCACCCCCCGAATAATGGTTTACAGGCAGCTGCCACCTTTGCCTGGAGTTTACAGAGCTTCTAGGGATGCAGTCTCCAGTCCTCATGCTCATGTGGCAGTGTTTTACCCACAGGACCATCTCCCCAGTCTC
Organism: Arvicola amphibius; assembly: GCF_903992535.2. NCBI lineage: Eukaryota > Metazoa > Chordata > Mammalia > Rodentia > Cricetidae > Arvicola > Arvicola amphibius. Next base: position 98,018,173 of record NC_052052.2, on the reverse strand, counting down.
CTAGATAGGAGTTTGAACTTCCAGGGATTGATTCATCCTCTCCAGCAATTATGCAGTTATTATATTCACATGCAAACTAGAAACCTAGGTTTCTTGTCACCCATATTTTGCCATGTAACTCTTAACATATCTTTGTCTTGCATCATTGAGTGATAAAGATTTAAGTCCATTATGAAGATGAGGCAACAGGACAAATTCCAGCATGCTGCCGTTGTAGATCAGAGAATAGATACAGCGATGAGAGAGGTGGACTTGGTAAAGACTACACGGTGCCACTGTCTACCGCACAAAGAGCATTCCTCAAACATGAGCAATACAGCACTTTGGCATCCCCCAAAGAATCATGAGTATTGAGTGAATTCTCCAGTCAACAACACAAAAATATGTCCATAAGATTAGTAAGGCTATGCTTATGAATGGGAACATATTTCATTCTCTCAACATAAAAAAGCACAAAAGGCATTATCAGGGTGGCAGAGACTGCTTGGTCAGTAAAGTCCTTGTTGCATGACTTGTGGACCTGAGTCTCTGGCAGCTATGCATAAAAGCCAGGCACAGCAGCTTATGTGTTTAATCACAGTGCTTAGTTGGAAATGGGAGGAGATCTTTGACTTCCGGCCATTCAGACTAGTCAAATCAGTGAGCTCCCGGCTCAGTGAGACACTCTGTCTCAAAAGCTAAGGTAGAAAGCAGTTGAGAAAGATGTCTGATGTTAATTTCTGGCATCCATGTGCTATTCATGCCTGTATGCCTTCACACATGTGTATGCACACACACGTGTGTGTATATGTACACACACACACATACAAATGTACATTTTAAAAGATACCATAACAGCAAGTTTGGTAATTATGTATTGTATTCCATAAAATGTATAACCTCAACATATATATATATATATATATATATATATATATATATATAAAATCCCAAAAAGGAATATACAAAATACTACATCTTCCAAAAGCTATCATGGGAAGATGTCACCTGTGCCCAAACTAAGGGTCTAGAAACCAGTGAAAGACTTCAATCATTTGCAAAATTAATGATCTGACCTCGATTTCATGGAATTTTATAGCTTAAAAAATTATATGTTAAAGAATTATGGTGTACTTTACAATGACAACTAACTAGGGAGATAAGATAACACAATTACCTTACAACTACTGCAAAAGAAGAGGTTGTGCCCTACAAAATTATCGTCAGAAATAATTATAGTCATGGATATGAATGTTCCCAAGAATTACTGGCAGATTATCTGGAGCCTGTATAAATCATTCACAGTGCTTGGTGAAAAACATTTTTTTTAAGAAATGTAAAAGTACAGCAAAGACAGACTTAAGTGTCTTGGCAGGCCAACATCCTAAGAGTGTACCAATTAGCACACTTCAGAACCGCCATCTTGGTTGTTTGAATCTAAACTATCCCCAAAGGCTTCTTTATCTAGGACCTGATTGTCAGCCCATGGACTTTTGTGACATGACTGGATCATGAGGGGATTAAGTCATCATAAAATGGATAGGTAGAAGATGGACCTGGCTGGAGGAAGCTGATCACTCAGGGGCAAACCTTTGAAACATCCATATTTTCCCAAGATTTTCCCCTGTGATTTCTGTTCTTCATGGCTGCCATGAGCTGAGCAGCTATGCCTCACCAGATCTCCACGATGCTTCTGTGTCAGGCCTGGAACAGTAGAGCCAAGCTGACTGTGTGCTGAACCCTCCGAATTGTGAGCTGAGAAGTCTTTCCTCTTTTACGTTGTTTTTCTCAGCTATTTTGCCAACAACAGAAGGCTAACTCACCATCACAAGAATAGATGAGACCATAAAATAAGACATCAGGAAGAAAAGTCTTTCTCTGCCGTTTATCCCCCAAACCTCAGGGGCTCTGGAAGGGGGTTCTCTTTCTGCTTCAAATGAGGTACTTAAGTACCACAAATGAGGTACCTATGCCACAGTACCTAAAGATCAGCAAAACACAATCATTGCACCTAATACACATTTCTTTCCTTTCTTCTCTTCAAGTTCTTTGTCAGTGCCCAAGCTTCTGTTCATTACTCCTGTTGTCAGCCAATAATCTCTCAACATGTCTGTACTTCCCTCAACATCTTATCCATTCAGGAAAGCCCTCTCATGACTCACAGGTAACCTGGGATTTTAGTCTTTCAAACTCATCCCAATCCCTGCAGTTCAAGGAAGTGACTATTAATGGGCCACTGAACTAAGGAAAACAACCATAGAACACAAAGTCAGTTTGGATTAATAAAAGGGATGTTTAATAGCTGCAGCTCTGCCATTCATGTGAACGGAACTGTCTGATGACAAACTGTTTTCAAGTCGTGGGAAAGCATCACAGTGCCCGTGTTGAAAGCAGCACACTCAATCAGTGCAGTCAGCCCCGCCTATCTGTGGGTTCCTATGAGGCCCACCAACCACAAATAGAAACAATTTGTGGGAGGTCTGGGGATGGGTCTCACTTGGGGATGAGTAAAAACACTTGCTACATTGAGTAAGAACCTGAGTCTAAGTCTCTAGAGCTCCCACAAAATCCAGATACATAGCATGCGCATCTGCGATCCCAGCACTCCTTTAGGGAGATGAGAGCTAGGGACAGAATCCCCAGCAGCTTACAGGCCGGCCTCACATATATAGTAGAAAAACAGCAAGAATGACACTCTCAAATAAGGTGGAAAGTGAAGACTTACGCTCAAGGCTGTCTCCTGCCTTCCACGTGTACTTACACACACACACACACACACACACACACACACACACACACACACACACCATGGAGGGGTGAGGAGGAGATGCACCTATATTAAATGTGCACAGGGTTTTTTTCTTGTCATTATTCTCTAGGCAACTCAGTGTAACAACTGCACTCAGCATCTGCACCACTTTGCACACCCTTGAGTCATGGTGGGGTGGCTTAGCTATGCAGAAGCTGGGCATACACTGTACACAAACATAACACTCTGTATAAGCAACTCGAGCATCTGGATTATGATCTTCACTGGGTTTCAAGAACCCATTTCCCTTGGACACCAAGGGACAATTATCATGAAGTTCCATAAAGTTCGTATTTTCGACTCCAACAGCCTCTATGGACAGATGGTCACAGAGATCCCATTTCTTCATGAACTCTTGCTCCACATCCACCCACCTGACAAAGGAGAAAACAACAGAACATTCCTCTCTCAAGATCCTCTGGCACTCCTGCCATGGGTGAACAAACCCAGAGAGAGAAGCCAGGAGGGAGGGAAGCCCAACCTCTAAAGCCTGTCTGGACCAGCTTCCTGGGACACATGATCAGAAGCTTTTGCAAAACAGAACAGCTTATATAGAGACACAGAGGTCTAAGGATGGACATGAAAGAAGATGTCTGACTCGAGGGCACGGTGAAAGCCACATCTAAACTGGAATGAGCAAGAGATACTGAAAGAAAGGTAAAACTGAGTAAAGAACAAGAAGACAAAGAGCAGAATGCAAGACTCCAGGCCTCCTTTTAAAGGATTTCAGAAGCCAGACTCAAGGAAACTTTAAAACATGCTGAATTTTAAAAACTAGAGCACATTCGTATCTTTACTTCTCATAGACTTCTCATAGCAAAGAAGCAAAGATGCACAAGTGAGGAAGCTTTGCTGTTCTTGGAAGTGAAATTGAGCATCCGTCATCTGTCTGTGAGGTAGGACAGGGTGGTGCTTCGTGACAGGCTCCGCCTTCTAGTTCACGCGTGTCTTGAGTGTTCTACAGCCTGCAGTTATGATGCCAGTTTGAACATATACAGTAAAATGTCAAAGCAAACATTATTACAATTTTCAGGATACAACAATAGACGGTAGACGGTTAGTGATTTTTTTTCTCCTCTCCCAAACCGTTTCCGTTCTCGAGAAGATGCACAAGTCTACCCAAAATGACAACCCCAATGATGGGTGGCAACTCTCAGCTGCTTCGCAGATGCATTTCCTTCGGGAAGAAGACATGCTAGTCTATTCATGAGCTGTGTGGATGAGGCACATGAGGGAAGTGCCAGCAGGAGGCGTAAATTTCACCTGTGAAACAGAGCAAGTCCAGAGAAAAAATGCTAGCGAGGCTGAGATTCATTTCCCACCCACTGTCGGCCTCGCTTTCCTGCCCAAACCAGAAAGTCGGGTCACTTCTCCCACGCAAGGAGGGATATGCTTCCTGCAGCAGGAAAGGGCTGTTTGGGGGCTAACCAAAGCAAACGGTCACTCCTTGCTCTCTTTCTATATCCCCTTGAGAGCATGCCACAATTATAACATATTATGTTATATATTAATTATATTAATGTTATAATGTTGTTATTATATATTACATTATACAACAATAAAGTCAGGGAAAGAATTAGAGAGGAAAACCACCAGTTATTATACCTGGCATGTGAAGGTGCTGTCAGATACACACAGAACTGAGTGAGTTGAGTCCAATCAAGATTTAAGAGATATTTATCATGCACCATTCCTGGCAGCAACAGGCATCTGGGATCACACAGGAATACATGCATGTGACAGGCCTTAGAGCCAAAACATGACTATAAAACGCAGTGTTGGGCTCTAGAATTTACAAGCTCATAATTAGCTAATTATTTCATTGTATTTTTCAAATTCACACTTTTAAAATTTAGAAATCTATTGGAAAGGTTTGTGGCTCAAACTTGCATTGGTATATGCTATAAGAAGAGGACTCTTGATTAAGAGCAAGAGGCCCTAATGTCTCTGGCCTGGTGACAGAATGACAGGGAAAGGCTTCCTCCTTTGGGGACAAAGAAACTAAAAGCAAACTATTAAAAGTTACCGCAAAACCCTAAAACTACATTGTAGGGACAGACCGTTGCAACTCCAAACAAACTATTAAAAAATACCACAAAATTTTAAAGCTACACTCTAGGGAGAGGCAGATGCTTTTAAACTGCTGGGAAAGTCAAACCTTTGAAAACTATTTCCTGTGAGAAACAGAAGGAACATTTAGAAAGCCGGTGTTTCACGTTCTCAATAAATCCAAGTGCACACAAAAGTAAGGGCTATGCAGGGGAGCTCAGCCTGTAAAGCATTGCGAGAGCCTGGTCTTCAGCACAAACTGGGCTGGGTAGGGCAGTGTGTGCCTGAAATGAGAGTGAGGGAGCAGAGGCGGGAAAACTCTCTGCACTCGCTGGGCAGCCAGCCTAGCTGAATCAGTGAACTCCAGCTTCAGCCAGAGACCCTGCCTCAAAAACTCAGATGGGGAGTGACTGAGGGAGACACCACACACCAACCTCTGAATCCCACACACACTTGCACACACATATGCAAACACAAACACAAATGAACACAAACACATAAATAATATTTTAAGAGAAAGAAGAATAAGACCAGTTTTTGGTGACAAAAGTGGTGGTTTTGTTACAGCTCCAAGGAAAAAGTAATAAAGAACAAAAACGTAATCCATTTACTAATTTAGATGGGACAAAAATGAGAGTTGATGCTGTGGATTAATAATAATTCAGTAGCACTGAGAACACGTATGAGACCCATCCCTGGAGGCACGGCAAAGGGCAAAGAAAGCAGAAATGAGAAGTCAAGGGACCTACATGGAGCAGAAACCAATGGCAGAAATAGGAGGCAGAAAACGAGGAGCTACACCCCACTGCACCTCACTGCACCGCACTGCACCCCACTGCACCCCACTGCACCGCACTGCACCCCACTGCACCGCACTGCACTCCGCTGCACCGCACTGCACCCCACTGCACCCCACTGCACTCACTCCACTCTACCGCACTGCACTGCACCCCACTGCACCGCACTGTACCGCACTGCGCCGTACTGCGCCGCACTGCACCACACAGCTCAAACACACATATGCCTGAAACAATCACACAGAATTGCAAATTTTCTCTAATTTTATATTAGTTAACCCTGATGTCTAAGGAGACAGACAGACAACATTAATCTAAAGAAAAAACTACAGTGTAGACATATCATTGTGAAGGATTTGGGGTTTTGGTTTTATGTTTGTTTGTTTGCTTGCTTGCTTGCTTGCTTTGTTTTGTTGTTCTTTTGGTGTTTGAACCAGTCTCTTGTACCCCAGGCTGGCCTTTAACAGGATCCTCCTGTCTCCCCTCCCAAGTGCTAGATTACAGGTGTGATACCACATCTGGCTTGCGAGTTTGGGTTTTGTTTGTTTGCTCATGTGTCTGTGTGGTGGGTGTGTTTCTATGTGAGTGGGAGACCTGAGTGTGTGCGCATGCAAGTGAAGGCCTGAAGTTGACATCCAGAACCTTCCTCAAGAACTCGACTCCTTATTCATTAAAGAAGGGCTTCTCAATTGAGACCAAAACTCAACAATTCAGCTAGACTGTCCAGTCAGCTTGACCTGGGAATTCCCTGTCTCTTCCTTCTGAGAACTGGAAATCGAGGCAGCCAGCCACATGCCCATCTGGCATGCATGTGAGGTCTGGAGACCCGAACTCTGATCCTCGTGCTTGCACAACAGGCAACCTGTGGGTTTTCATGTCAGGATCGTTCAGCTCTCTCAGAGCTATAAAAGTCAGAAAATATTAAACAATGTCAACAAACCTTTAGAAAAGGTTTTTTTTTTTAAGATTTAAAAGAAAAAGTGGTAAGAGCGCTTGCTGAGCATTCACACATCCTTAAATTCCAAAACAACAGTCACCAACTAAAAGGGGGGAGAAAGAAATAAAGTGAAATTGCTATCCGGGAACTGAGTAGTGGGTTTCGGGGAGATTGATGGGTACACCCCATGACTAAAGGTATTGGAAGGTTTGGTCAGCTGACCGAGAAAGAAATAAAAACAAAGAAAAAAGGAAAGTATTATTTAAGATAACATAATTCAGGCATTTACAAGGCAATCTAAATGAGCCTTCTAGATTTTTAAACAATAAGTGGGTTTAAATTAGAAAATAATTTCCAAAGAAGAAAGCATTTATGTAAATAATAGCAATGCTAAAAATCCCATGTCTTATGTTGCATTCTAAAATAAGATCTAATAGATCAGTTTAAGTATACTCAAATGAAGCCATTTAAAACTAGAGCTACATACTTTAGTGTCGAAGAGAAGGTAAAGATGAGGGACACAGCAACAGGAAGAATGAAAACATCTACAGAATGAAGTAACAGCTATCACAATTACATGTAATAAAAGCTAGGAGTCACATTATCCATAAAGCAAAAATCTTATAGTGCAATATGCATAAACTTCTCACAAATAAGAAAGAAAAACAGAATAACAATGGAAATATAGTTGATATTAAATGGTCAATTTAGAAAAGAAAAAATATAAATGTTAGAAATCTAGCACAATGAGTAAACAAATACAGATTAAAGCATCAATTTTGCCTCTTAAGGATGAATTTTTAAAGATGGGGGTGGGGTCCAAACTACTTCAAAGTTAGGTCAGCTGTCGATCTTGCACACAACTAAAATTAGGAGTGCCATTATGAAAGATTGGCGGGTAAATCACAGCAGCGTTTCAGATGTTCTGCAATAAAGCACCTCTGCTTCTAGGATTTAGCCAAATAATCAGAGGCCTAAACACACTCAAGGTACATGCCAAAATCAAAGATGATAAATAACCCACCTGACAAAAGGACAAAACAAGCACATTAAAGAAACGTCTCTACATTTAGTTCTGGGCCTCAAAAAGTAGGAAAAAATAATTATATCCTCAATATGCTATATCTGCATAATATATATGTTGTGGAAGAAAAATAATTATATCATGATAGTTCCAGTGTGTTTAATGTTGTCACACTATACCAAACACACACGTGCACGCACACACACACACACACACGCACACACACACGCACAGCAAAATTGCTAGATATATTCATGTAAACACATTAGGAAGGAAACAAAATATGAGTAGTAGCTATCTTTTGGGTGTTGAAATGACTGGGAATTTTTCTTTTCTGTGTATTCGTTTAAAACATGTAAAAAGAGTTCTCAGAAATACCCCTGAGGGTCATGTGACAGGAAAAAAGAAATGAAATTTATGTCCTGGCAATGCATGCATGGGCAGCCCATTTATGGCAGTTCTGCTGAACTTGCCCATATTGAGTTTTATGGTCTAAGTTGATGAGGACGACTGACCAGTTCTCTTCCTCCATGTGGCTAGGGTAATAATCCAATTATGTCTTATGAACTCTGCCTCCTTCTGGTTCTCAAACTGGCACAAGTCAAGCATAAGGCAAGGTCACAATAACCAAAAGAGAAAGGTCACTAGAGTGAGCAGCAGGGTAGAGGCGAAGTCCCAACACTCTGGAAAATCTATTACCCAGATACTTCTGGTGGACCAAGGCAGACACCAATAAATCAGAAAGTCCAAGGAAGCCACAGGACCCCAGTTGATCGCCACTGATGTTGAAGCCCCAGTGAAGGCTGCCACAAATGGGTACCAAACTACACCGAGCATCTGTACAGTTCCCGTGAGGGATTCTGGGAACTCCAGGTCAGCTGTCACAGAGTTCTGAGTTAACCATTCACTTTCTCATTTCTAATAATTGACTATTTGGGAAATCACTAATTGATACTGCAGCAGAAGTTTACTAGGTTTCTCTTATAATAAAGATGAAATTAATATGATTTAAGAAAATATTAATTTTTAAGAAAAACTCATCTTAAAATTTTTAAATTAATACTGCAAAGAACTAGGAAATGACAGAAATGTTTTAAATGTTATTGCAAATGAATGCTCTTATCCTCAACTGAGAATCTATTTAAGATTTGCTTGACTAATTTTAATTATACGGTGTGGGGCACAGGGTCTGTGCTTGTGAGTGCTGGAGCTCACAGAAGCACCAGATCTCCCAGAAGCTGAAGTTAGAGGTGGCTTTGGGGCACCCAAAATGGGTGTTGAGAACCTAACTGCGTCCTCTGCAAAAGCAGTACATGCTCTTAACCACTGAGCCAGCCTTTGAGTCCCTAGAATATATGCATTTATAATATGCACAATATATAATATATAATTATCATATATAGTTAAAGTCTTAATACTACATATTAAAACCCAAGAAATGAATCTTTGGCTATGAATATAGCTCAGTGGTTCAGCCTAACATGCCTGAAGCTATGAAATTATTTCATAATATTACAAGTAAAAATATTTTTGAAGTAAGCCTAAAGCTGCATTCAAAGGAAAATTCATAGTATTAAATATTTTGTTTGTAAGGGGAAAGGGAAAAGCACATAACAACTCAGGCCTTCACTTCAAGAAACTGGAAAAGAAGGATAACAATTTTTAACATAAAGAAAATAGAGCACAAAGATATTCAAGTAGAAACAAGTCTGGAAGCTCGTTGTGTGACCCCAAAAACCAAGGACAGGCTTTCATAAAGTTTATGTGAGAAAGAAAGAATTCATTGTTACATTTTGAAATTTTTTAGTATATTTTCTCTTCTGTCTTTAATGCCTAGCCTTCTCCTGGTCAATTGGAAATATCCTTTGGGGACATGGAGAACCCGAGGAGTTTTTGCTGAAGGGAGCCAGACAACAGACTTGCTGCAGTTTCCAGAGAATTGTCAAGGTGGCGCTCATTCACCTCTTTCGACAAAAAGACCTCACTAGAAAGACATTTCCCAGCCCCTCCCTCTGCTTTCCATAACTTACCATTAAAGCTTATGCTTTAGCAAGGCTGAATTTGCATTGGGGCCAAAAGGGTGGGCATGGGTTCTGGACTAATGAGAGAAGGTTGGACTAAGGTTACAACAATACCAGGGTAAGTTCAAGGTAACAATGACAGAAGAGGGTTGCTCCCTCCCCCAGTTTGGGCTGTGGTGCTAGCTCGCTGGAACTGAGTGACAGAAGCCAAGGTTCCAATGACAGACTAGGATACAGCTGAAAGAAAATCTTTGACAGATCCTGGAGAGACAGCATCAGGAGGCTCTCTGGCTGCTGAGCCTCCAGCAAGGGGAATGTCAAAAGAGAAAAAAGGGGCCACAAGCTTTTATTATATAACTGTCACTGAGAGCAAGAAGGACACCAAATAGAAAAGGGACTGGGTGGTTGATCATCAAACAGAAAAGGGACATTACTTTGAACGTAGAGGAGTTAAGGCATATGGTGCTCCTGAACTCCAGCCTCTATAGCCCCTGTCCTGACTCTAGATATCATCTTACAGTGAGCAGCAATGGTAAAAAGCACTGTGACAAGGTCTAGCGAGCCCGGGGAATGGCAAACATATCTCTGCAAGGCCTTGTCCTTCCCCTCTTTCCTCTTGTTAAAAACCACTAGATTACATTTTTAAAGCTAGTCACAAAAGTCAATTCCCTTATGTGGCTACTTACTTCTCCTGAGGCTGACTACCAAGGTCCAGTTATCAAAATATTGAAGTCCAGCAATCAAAAGACACATTTGGTTGCCCTAATTAACCTATCCCATCAAAATTAAATACCTCATCTTAGCATGGGAATTTCCTTTTCAACTTTATAAACCACCATTTTCCTAAGGGCCATGACTGTCTCCTCTCTATCCAGAGGCAGCCCTTTGTACCAGAGGGACAAATATCCCTTCCCCTTCTCCCTTGTTCCTTTCCCCTTCTCCCTCTTCCTCTATCTCCTGTCTTTGTCTCTTGTTCCCTGCCCTTTGTCTCTGTGGGGTAAATAAATCTCCTTTGTGCTAAGAACTTAGTCTTGGGGTGCCTTGTGTCAATATTGGTCCTTTCACGCTGAGTATGTATTTCAAGAGAGAACAAATGCCATCACGAGATACTCAAATTGTCATAACACACACACATGCACGCGCGCACACAGACACACACACACACACACACACACACACACCACTTTGCCCAGCCCAGCACCTCTAGAAAACACACACAGGAGTGAGTTTGAGGGTGTGCTTTTTTTCTCCATGTAGCCTGGGTTTGACTGCACAATTCTATGACATCAGGAAATTAATTTGTATGTTTCAATTTCTTAATCTATAAAATGAGGATCACTATTTCTTTTAGCATTTTGAAGGCATAGATGAGTTAATGAATATGAAATGCTTAGGTCAGTGTCTGCTGCACAAGAAGCATTCATGGCATATTGGCTAGTCTTATTATTGCTAACATCAGTAATAAGGAAGAACCGACCAGCCACCGAGAAATGAAGAAATAGCAATTTCTCTACATAGCCAAGCAGTAGTGAATTGAAAGTTGCTTCCCTGCTCCATGAATAATAAAAATCATGAATGAGAAAGATATAAAATAGATCAAAGGACAAAGAGGCATTTTACAAACACAGCAGTCTGGCTCAAATGAAAGAATCTTAATAAAATGGACCACATTCAATAAAAATATGAATTACCTATATTAGTTCAAGAAGTATGCCAAATAGAAGAGAAGGATGCCAAAGAAATAAAAATCTATCAGTGGCCTCGGGAAAGACCAGGGACCGGACAACTGCAGGAACACATACATGCTTTTGAACTTTCCAAAGGGAAGACCCGGGACAAGCCATAGCTGAATGACTTGCAGACTGAAGGCCTGCCCCACTGCAGTTCATAGCGAAAGTTTCACCTTCTATGTGAATAAAGTTGATCAAAATCAAGCTCCATAGCAGTGTTTTTCTCAAGTCTCATTACTCCAGGATTTCCTATGCCCCTAACAGACTATGGATTCAAGTCAAGTGTCTATGGCAGGCTGTCATAGTTCCTCCTCACCAGAGAGTTTCTTTTAGGTACTTCCAGATCTTTCTGAGGATCAGGCCCAGAGCCTTGAGGGAAGGCATGCCCACTCATGCAATCAGAAGATTAAGGTGGACCCGAGAGCCAGGAACACACAAGAGAACAAAGAGGAAATGAGACAGAAAGAGACAAGAAGACTGTATGCAAAATCGCCACCGTAAGAGCAAAGCCGATCAGGACGTAGCATGTTCTGCTCATGGAAGCAGAAATCGATTCAGACTTTCTAGGAAGCAACTGAAAAGAAATAGGATGTGGACCGACCAATGCAAGTTCACTTTGCCCCAGTGATCTACCTTTCTATCTGTCCTTCTCAGGAAATGAGTCTGAAATGAAGATAAAGATTTACATACAAGGATGGACTGAATAGACTGTCTCCTAGCAAACAAAACAACGTGAAACTAGGGAAGCCTTTGAGTAAAGATGAAATTTTTTAAGTCGACTACAGAATATTAATCCGGTTAATAGTAACAAGCAGCATTGGGGGGCGGGGGGCAGCAAAATCGTGTCTGGGTCTATGATCCTTTAGGGCAAAGGACGAGGCACAAACTGCAAAGCACAATGTCACACGTACTTTTCATATGTAGGAAATAGACATCATAGGGGCAAAAAATAAACCAATCCCAACCTGAATATATCTGAAATTTTCATTTCTTTTATATATTTCCCCTATGTCTTTCTGCATTAAGTTGTACTATTTCTATAACCATAAAAATAAATATCCAATAATTACTGTACATAAATAAATATTCATACAATACGGAAAAAAATTAAGTCCACATTTGCCCTGGACAAACACATTCACAGAACACAGGAAAACTGCATTTCTCCAAGCCTGAACCTCAACACAGATGCATTTTAAAGCACAGAAAACAGCACACCAACCAAACCCCTCAGTGAAGACAGGCAAGTGATTTCTCTGGGGTTTTCCACACACCATTATCTACGGAATTCAGCACCCAGCTTTTAAAGTATGGCTGTTTTTTAGAGTCTTGGTTGAAAGAATCCTGACACGGAGTGATGGGTTTTCAAAGACTGACAAGCATGGAGTTTCTCTCTCTCTCTCTCTCTCTCTCTCTCTCTCTCTCTCTCTCTCTCTCTCTCTCTCTCTCTCTCTCTCTCTCTCCCTCCCTCCCTCCCTCCCTCCCTCCCTTCTTCCCTCCTTCCTTCCCTCCCCCCCCCCACTCACACCTCAGTAGTGTGGTCCCAGGCAGACCCCACTCAAGCGAATCCCACTGGTGTAGCTTCGCCCAGTCCTTGCTCACCCGCCCCTAAGAGCCATGATACCTGCTCCTGGTGTGAGGAGGTACTGAGGTGACTGGGCTCCTGAGCGTCCTCATCGTTACCGAAGTGCCAGGGGTGGTCTCTCTGCTTTTCTCCACCAACATCCTGCACAGCCGGTAAGAAAACTAAGTTATTACACCGCCTTAGGAGCCACTGACTGGCTGGTTGGACATTGTGCTCCAAATATAACCATGGCATCTTTGAACACCCTGACTCCTGGGATGAATCCCCAATCTTGGAGTTAGGAAGGAAAACAAAACAAAACAAAACAAAAAACCCTTAAGACAAGAAAACAGGGAGCAGAATGGGGAAGTCCTAGAGCCTGGCGGGAAACCTCGACGGCAGGTTCCGCTCCACAGCTCCCTCGCCCACAGAGAACGCTGTCTGAAGCCCTCCCAACCCGGACCCTTTCCACTTCACATCATGACGTTCAGCTAAGTGTCTTTTTTTCTGGCCCCCGAGCCCTACCTCACCCTCAAGGAGCCTTTTGGCCAAAAGTCTGAGAGGGAGCAGCCAGTCACACGAATCTGAGCCGGGGCTCCCCGGGAAGCAGAGACCAGCGTGGCGCGGCGTGGGTGCGCGGGACCATGCAGGTGGGTAGAGCTGATGCCGGGATATTACCTGGAGCGGGCGGGCGTGTCCGCCGGGCACCAGAGCAGACGCAGCAGGAGCAACAGCATCAGGCTGGCTACCAATGCTAGCAGCATGCATCCTGGTCTCATCTTGAGCCACGGGCGCCCTCGCTGCCAAAGCTGCTTGGGCGAAGCGCAGCGCGGGCGGCATCGACTCGCCGCTCCGGCCGCCGCGGCCGCCGCCGCCGCCACCGCGGCCGCTGCCACGCACACCCCCAGCGTTCAAAGGCGGTGGCGCGGGCCCGTACTCTCGGGGACTGCCCCGAGCCCAGCCTGCAACAGGGTTGCCGAGCACTGAGCCGAGGAAGCAGCGCCCCGGCTCGTTCACTTCTTCCAAGCCAGCGACTGGCCGCCGAAGCTCGCGATCCGCTAGCCGATGACGATCCTCCGAGCTCGCCGCCTGTCCTCCCGGAGGCGCTCCCAGCCGCTGCGGGCTCTGGTCGCTGCAGCCGCTGCTGCTTCTGCCTCCTGCCGCCGCCGCTGCCACCACCACCGCGCGGGGTCACCTGAAGGTTGGGGCACGAGCTCTCAACTCTGCGCTGATTGGGCTTCAACTTTTCGGCGCTCTCACCTTCGCCTGAGTGCGCGCTTAGCTCTTCGGAAGCCCATCGCTACCTGCCCAATTACACTGAGGCTCTGCTGCGTTGCTGGGGGCCCCCAGCTAGGACCTAGAGGGCTGAAGAGGAGAGTAGAAAGGACCTGCTTCAAAAAGTTTGCAAACGGAGCAGCTAGGCTGGATCCTCCCACGTGCCTGGAAGCTACCAGGGACGTGGTGGTGTTTGAATAGACCTTGGCATAGCATGAGGGAAAATCACCTTCTGTTGATGAAATGCAGATTCAGAGTGACAGCTGACACCAGTCACCAGGAAATCTTTAAGGGCGCTTAATCAGCCTACCTTTGCCCAGATACACACCTGCCTGCTTTCTAAAAGCTGTTTTATTGGACATCTTCGGGTTCAGTACTTTGTATTGTCGATGATCATGAGATTGTGTGACTGTAGCATTATAAAGGCAGAACTGAATAGCGGTGACAGGAAACCTATAGCTCTCAATATCTGAAATCTTTACCGCCCTACTTATTTCCAAAAAAGCGGATTTGCCTACCGCCAATGTGGACAATCTCTGCATTTTGAATTCTTGCCTAACCCAGAACCCAAATTGAAAAAATAATTAATACCAGCATTTCAAAACAATAACGAGGAAATACATCAACCAATCATAGGCAGCCAACTCATCACACCATGCAAATAAGTCAACTATAGATGTAGCCAACCAGGTGTGCTCATTCTATTAAGACCCTTTGTGCTTGCCTCCCAAAAGCTTGCTGCCCCTGCTGGGCAACTGGTCCCCAGACTCTTCTGTTTCAGAATGCTGCCAAATTCACGACTCCTTATTTGTTCAAGTAAATCGTTGAAATTAGTTTGTATAAAATATTTCTTTCCTCATTGATATAGGTTGATAGTCAGTTTGTGTTGACACTCTAGTCTCCAGTGTGGTTGCATCCAAAGGGTGGCTCACTGAGCACCTGAGTTGGATGGCCAAATCTACACAAAAGCAGGGGTACATGTGCAACCCTAATGCAGAAAGGCAGGCCCTAGGCTTCACTGACCAGTGTCTAGCTGAATTGGCTAGCTCAGGGCTCAGGGGAAGCCCCTTGCCAAATAGAAAGGTAGAGGATGATAGAAGAAGACATTCAACACCAACCTCTGGCTTCTGTACCTGAACACACCACACACACACACACACACACACACAGAGAGAGAGAGAGAGAGAGAGAGAGAGAGAGAGAGAGAGAGAGAGATTTCTTAGTTCCCTTGTGCTAATCTGTATCTACTGTAAAATACTATTAAAATCTAATCAGAGGTGTCCACAGAGTAGCTGGTCAGTAAATGGCTGATAAATAAAACCACTGTGGAACTAATGTTGCTCTTCTTTTTTGTTGTTTTGTGTTTTTTTTTGTTGTTGTTCTTTGGTTTTGTTTTATTGAGACAGGGCTTCTCAGTGTAAAAAGCATCAAGAAGCTGAAAACAAATGTGACTAAGGATGCGATTTCCTTCCACAGCTCACCACTAGCATTAAAAGAAAGACATACCAATCAAGGAAGAGAAAGCTAGGGCTTTTACACAATGCTGACATTTTCAGGGATTCCGTTGCTTACCTTGTATACGATGTCAAGGCATGCTACATTCTGACAGTGCTAAAATGATGGGGTGGGGCTGGCGAGATCGCTCCATGGATAAAGGCACTCGCTGTGCAAATTAGCAACCTGGGCTTGGTCCCTGAACCCCTTAGTGGAAGGAGACAACCATCTCCTAAGGATGTTCCCTGACCTTCATACATGTGTGTGGCTCACGTGTCTACACCACATCCTGTGTATATGCATACACACAAAATAACAGTAAAATACTAGTTTTGAAGAATAAAGTTCAAGCAGTGTAAAATAAAATGGTGATACAGTTCTACAGAGTTAAAAGTTTATTCTATCTTGTAAGCGCACCGGGCAGCACAATTATCCTTGACAGTGGAGGGGCTGCCTGGCTTTGGAAGA
This sequence comes from Arvicola amphibius, assembly GCF_903992535.2. Lineage (NCBI taxonomy): Eukaryota > Metazoa > Chordata > Mammalia > Rodentia > Cricetidae > Arvicola > Arvicola amphibius. The sequence continues at coordinate 98,002,026 of NC_052052.2, read as the reverse complement.
TATCCTGAACTGTATTTCTGTGCAGACAAGTCACACTAACAATGATCTGCAGAAAAAGTAAAGGGTGTTAGGATATCAGCCAGGAAGCTGCAATTCCACCTGATTTACTAAAGTTGAATATTTCAGCATAGCTGGGCTCCAGACAACTGCAAGAATCGTCCTTGCACTGGGTTCCCCAAACACCCTTGCTGCAAATTCGTGTCATGCCAATGGCTGCAGTCAGGGGACTAACAAAAGCCCATTTTAATTGGGAAACCAAGTATGAATTTGCAATGGGAATTCAGAGCTGAGCCTTAAAATTTGACAGTGGGGAACTTTACCATAAGGTTTGTCATTTAAACCTTGGTTGGTAAGATGTGAATTATCTTGCTCATCCTCGAGAAACAAGAAAGTGGTGAAAACAGAAAGTTTTAAATATTATGTGTCAGCTGAAAACTAACACCAAAAAAGCTATGAACTTTCTGCTTATAGGTTTGACCAGAGATCTCTGCCAGGTAAGCTTTGGGATGTGCTAAGACCATATCCAGCTGCGAATTCAAGCCTCTGTGCCGAGCTAGTGTATGAGCAGAGAGAACTCAGCAAATCTGCCTCTTGTGGGTGGACAGTGGAGTCCAGGTAGCACCTTCTGAATTGTCCCAGTTTATTGCAAGTGGACCAGGGACATGTAGAAAGTGGCAGAAGCAAAGGCAGTTCATTAAGAAAAGGGTTATTTTGAGGACCAGAGAACAGGAAAGACTGGAAGTTCTGGGTGACAGAGTTGTGCTCTTTTATGGGTCATTTGCACAGTACCTGCCTTCTGCATTTGTATACCTAGTGTATAAATCAGGGTTCACTAGAGTAACAGAACTTATAGAAGAATCTCTCTCTCTCTTCTCCATGCGTGTGTGTGTGTGTGTGTGTGTGTGTGTGTGTGTGTGTGTGTGTATAGTAATGGGTTTCAGTCTTTTCATATAAATATAGATATAGATATAGATATAAATAGATATAGATAGATATAGATATAGCTGTGGTCTAGCTATATATTCTAATTCAACAATGGTCAGCTATGAATGGAAAATCCAAGAATCCAAAAATCAGTCCACAAGACTGATACCTCACCTGGTCGTCAGTATATGCAAGAATCCCAAAGAAGTAGGCTCTACTGCCAGTGAAGGAATGGACTTGACAGCAAGGCAAGAGCAATCAGGCAAAGAGCAAAAGCTTCCTTCTTCCATGTCCTTATATAGGCTGACAGAAGGTGTGGTTCACGCTAGAGGTGGGTTTTTCCGGTACAAATGATCTGAACTAAAGGTGTTTCTTCCCAACTCGAGGTCTGAATTAAAGACACATCTTCCTACCTCAAAGATCCAAATTAGAAGTGGACTTTCTTACTTCAAATTAAGCAAGAAAACCCTCATAGCTATGCCTTTGGATTTGGGTTTTTTTAATTTATTATTATTATTTATTACTATTATTTATTAAAAATTTCCTACTCCCCACCTCCCATTTCCTTCTCCCTCCCTCAACTCCCCTTCCCCTCCCTCTCCAGTCCAAGGAGCAGTCAGGGTGCTCTGCCCTGTGGGAAGTCCAAGGTCCTCCCTCCTCCATCCAGGTCCAGGAAGGTGAGGATCCAAACAGACTAGATTCCCACAAAACCAGTACATGCAGTAGGATCAAAACCCAGTGCCATTGTCCTTGGCTTCTCAGTCAGCCCTCCTTGTCAGCCACGTTCAGAGAGATCGGTTTGATCACATGCTCCATCAGACCCAGTCCAGCTGGCCTCGGTGAGCTCCCATTAGACCAGCCCCACTGTCTCAGCCTCACTATCTCCATCCATCACCAGATGAAGCTTCTATGGTGATATGCAAGATATTCATCAGTATGGTTATAGGATCAGGCCATTTCAGTCTCCCGCTCCTCAGCTGCCCAAGGAACTAGCTGGGGACATCTCCATGGATACCTGGGAACCCCTCTAGAGTGAAGTCTCTTGCTAAACCTAAAATTGCTCCCTTAATTAAGATATCTTCTTCCCTGCTCCCCTATCCACTCTTGCTCCATTCCAACCATCCCATTTCCCCAGGGTCTCCCCATCCTCCCCTCCTCACTTTTCTCTCCACACCTCCCCATCACTCCTTACCGCCACCACACCCCCACCCCCAAGATCCCAATTTTTGCCTGGCAATCTAGTCAACTTCCAATATCCAGGAGGATAAATATATGTTTTTCTTTGGGTTCACCTTCTTATTTAGCTTCTCTAGGATCAGGAATTATGGGCTCACTGACCTTTATTTATGTCTAGAATCCACTTATGAGTGAGTACATACCAAACTCATCTTTTTGGGTCTGGGTTACCTCACTCAAAATAGTGTTTTCTATTTCCATCCATTTGCATGCAAAGTTCAAGATGTCATTGTTATTTTACCACTGAGTAGAACTCTAATGTGTATATATTCCACACTTTCTTTATCCATTCTTCCATTGAAGGGCATCTAGGTTGTTTCCAGGTTCTGGCTATTACAAATAATGCTGCTATGAACATAGCTGAACAAATGCTTTTGTAGTATGATAGGGCATCTCTTGGGTATATTCCCAAGAGTGGTATTGCTGGATCCTGGAGTAGGTTGATTTCGAATTTCCTGAGAAACCACCACACTGCTTTCCAAAGTGGTTGCACAAGTTTGCATTCCTACCAGCAATGGATGAGTGTACTCCTTATTCCACATCCTCTCCAGCAAAGGCTATCATTAGTGTTTATGATTTTAGCCATTCTGACAGGTATAATATGGTATCTCAAAGTTGTTTTGATTTGCATTTCCCTGATCGCTAAGGAGATTGAGCATGACCTTAAGTGAAAGAAAGCATCTTCAACAAATGGTGCTGGCATAACTGGATGTCAACCTGTAGAAGAATGAAAATAGATACATAACTATCACCATGCACAAAACTCAAGTCCAAATGGATTAAAGACCTCAATATCAATCTGAACACACTGAACCTGATAGAAGAGGAAGTGGGAAGTACTCTACAACACATGGGCACAGGAGACCACTTCCTATGTATAACCCCAGTAGCACAGGCATTAAAGGCAACATTGAATAAATGGGACCTCCTGAAACTGAGAAGCTTCTGTAAAGCAAAGGACACTGTCATTAAGACAGAAATATATAATGAACTCAAGAAACTAGACTTTAAAATGCTAATTAACCCAATTAAAAAATGGGGCACTGAACTGAACAGAGAATTCTCAACAGAAGAAATTCAAATGGTTTTGGGGTTTCAGTTAATTCCAGATGTGGTCAAGTTGACCGCTAAGAATAGCTGTCACTCTCAACATGCATGCTGTGTCCCTTGGCCTTGGTATCAGGAGTGAGTTTCCAGTCTTTTCTTCTGTTTGTGGATTTTTCATATGCTAATTGTGTGTGTGTGTGTGTGTGTGTGTGTATACATGTGTGTAGGGTGGGTGGGCAGGTAGGTATTTACACATGTGCATGTGGGTGGAAGCCCTGCTCCATGACTTTCTGCTGTATTTCATTGAGACAGGGTATCTCACTATACTTTGAGCTACTCTGTTGGCCCATAGGCAAACCCCACTGATCCTTCTGTTTCAGTGCCCCCCAGTGCTGGGGTTGCAGGTGCAGGCGTGGCCACATCCAGGAGTTCAAGTGAGTGCTAAGAATCTAAATTCAGGACCTCGGGCTTTCATGGCAATCAGTGCTACCCACTGAGGTATCTCCCCATCTCCAAGCTGTTAATTCTGATCCCCTTCTCCGTCTCACTACTCTGCCACATGGCCAGCATTTTCTTCTTACACAGTCTTTACTGTTCTTTCTTCATTTTTCCCCTGAATGCTCTCACTTCCAGAAGATGGCTTTTAGAAGAAATATTGGGGCATTTTTATATATTAAAAATTGTCTGAATAATTTTAAATCTTCCAGAAACTTCAGGGTGTTAGTATTTTTGTTTTATATGATAGTAAAAAATGACATTGAGCAACAACAAAAAGACAGCTCAAGAGAAACTAGAGATGTGTGCAATTTCCTTAAGTGCAGATTTCGGGATTCATGAAGATGGATGCCGAGTACTGAGTCTAAACTCTCTCTCTCTCTCTCTCTCTCTCTCTCTCTCTCTCCTCTCTCTCTCTCTCTCTCTCTGTGTGTGTGTGTGTGTGTGTATGTGTGTGTGTTGTGTGTGTGTATTCAGTAGCAGATAGACAACAGACAGACAGACAGACAGACAGCTAGATAGATGATAGATACAAAGACACATCTTTCTACATCTAGACAGTAGATGCAAAGATCTCCACGAAACCATGACTAGGAGGCATCAGTACAAGGAAAGGAACAAATACTGTAAGACATAAAGAACAGATGCACCAGGAAATCTGTTCCCTCATTTGGGTGACATTTTTACCTTTCTGTCAAGAAAGGAAAGTTTCTGATGTCTCCAGACTGCTTGATCGGGTTTTGCAATATTGAAGATTTGTGAGAACTGCAGGACAATACCACATTCAAAACATTAAAACGACTCCTTAGAGATGAAATTCATAAGAATAATATAACCAAGGCTGCATATTTTCAATAAATCATTGGATTATAAATAAAAGCAGAATAATTTCAGAAATCAATGACCTTATATAAGGGATATCTCTTCAAATACGTCTTATTGCAGATTTTTGCCCACTGCTAACTCAATATAAAAGATAGGAGGAATTGAATAAATAAAGCTGCTTTAACTTTAAAAATAACTAAGATTACATGAGAAAATAGGATATTATTATTATTTACTTATAAAATATAAAATATTCAAAATTAAAAAAACATTGCTCTCTGAAATCTGCTGCAGAGATGATAAAAGACCAAAGAGAAATGGAAGCCAGTTACTGAAAATCATAAGACTGACGCTAGGCTCTTAGGTTTGTGACCCCACTGCCCAGTGTCCCTGTGTTTCATAAAATCAGTAAAGTAAAACAGATTCATTACAGTTTGACTTAAAGGAAGAAGTATTTAATCCCTCCCATGGTGAGCCTCTGGCCAGTGTGAAACTTGTAGAAACCCTGGAGACTACGAATATATGTATTAAGGCTAAGGGGAGGGGGCACAGGTGCCCCTCTTTAGAATATTTCTTCTCCTACCAGGGTTTCATATAAGCTCAGAGCTACACAAAGGTCACAATCCCATGCAGTAAACTCTTAAGGGTACCTATATAAGTTGAACCAATTGGACAGGAATGGTAAGTTCAAGATGTGCTATCCTTGCATCTTTAGATCTCTGAGAATGATTCAGAAAAAATTACTAAAGCCCTATAATACACAATGTTAAAGGCCAAAGGCCAAGGGTAGATCATACCTACACCCACACCCACACCCACTCAGCAATCACTGTAATGGGTCAGGGCTGGCATTGCCAGGTATAAGGGTTCAGTGGGCACCTCCAATAGTCTTCTATGTTCCTGTGCTTCAGAACAAGGAGCTGGATGGACAGAGACAAGTGGACAATATCTGAAGTAGAGCCAGGCCAGATTATCAGAGAAGGACATGGGTGCTTCTAAGAGACAGATAGATGATTTTCAAACAACTCATAGACCTATAGAATCTGGCATTTAAGATGCTAAATAACCTAAGGTTTTTCATGACAATGAGACACAGCTGCCCCTGGCAGCATCAATTACTCCATAATAGGATGACGATGACAGGCATCAAAGAAACTCCATATGGTGTTTGTTTTTAATGTGGCAAGGCTAGGCATTTGGGCAAGAAACTGCTCTTGCCTTGACTGCTGACAGTATGCTGTACAGACTGGACAAACAGGACATAGAGAAAAACTACCAAGACAAGGTAGGACAGTCCTTTGAGATTCCTGCTTCTTAGAAGAGTCTGTCAGATATTCTGCAGGACACAGAGGAAAATAACTGGTGAACTTTACCAACACAAGGTGGGACAATCCTTCAAATTTCATGATTCACTGAAAAGTCTGTCAGATATTCTAAGCTGTAGGCTGAAGATGGGTACCCCAATGTTTCAGAGGAACTTTGGGGACTGTCTAAACAGCCAGATGTCTCTGTTGTTAGGTAATATTATACCCTTCCAGGGTCTTTGATGGCGTTAAAGACTAAATAGTTAGAGCTATGCTTTTCCTTAGTTATGATAGAAATTAAATTAGGTATAAAACTTTGGAATTGCTAAGATAAGATAGATAATGGAATATTTTCTCTGAATTTGATAAATACAAATGAACTGAATATTGTAAATATAATTCTTACTTGATAAGTGCTTTGTTGTATGTATCTTACCATGTTAAAGTTTAAACCTTTCATTTTTATTTAGACAGAAAGTGGGAAATATTGTGGAATATTAGTTAAGATGTATTACATTCATTTATGCGGTGGAATATTTGTTTAATGATACAAAGATGTGTTGTACTCTTCTATGTTGTGTTTGTTTAAGCCTGAAAAGCTGTGTTATTTTCCTGTCTAAAATGCCTGATTGGTCTAATAAACAGATAAAAGACAGGCAGGAGAAAGAATAGCGTGGGACTGTCATGTAGAAAAAATAAATAGGGGGAGAAATCTAAAGAGGGGGTAGGAGTGAGAAAAGAAGGAAAGGAGGACTCCGGGGGCCAGCCACCCAGCCACACAGCCAGCCATAGAGTAAGAAGGGAAGAAAGACACATAGAACAAAGAAAGGTAAAAAGCCCAAAGACAAAGCACAGTTAAAGAGAAAGGGGATAATTTAAGTTAGAAAAGCTGGCTAGAAACAAGCCAAGCTAAGACTGGCACTCATAAGTAAGAAGTCACCATGCATTTATTATTTGGGTGGTGGGCCCTCAAAGAGTAATATAAAAAAAACTACAGGTGTGTCTCCACCCAGGTCCAAAGTTATTAAGGTGAGATACAAAGGCAGAAAATGAAGGAAAAGCAGGAAGGGAAGAAAGTTCATTTCTGAAGATGAGATTTTCTAACAGAGTCAAACACTACTGAGAAAGCCACAATTGTCCTCAGAGGTAGTGTGTTTCTAAAGACATCTCCGAGGTGTAGAAGACAATGGAGAGACTGTCCAGGTAGCACCACAGGTGTCTGTGACCTTGGTTTCTCCTTATCCTAACTCTGGACCATGTTCCTTGTAAATCCACCTTACAACTTTTTCCCTCGCAATGGGAAGATCTTTAGCCTTTAAACTTTGCTGTAAATTAAACAGGAATGAAAGTTGGACAATCACAGGATCATATACAACTACTGTAAAAAAAAAAAGCAAACAAGGTGTGATCTCCTTTACAAACTCATGTTTATGTGGGGTCATTATCATTCCTGAGAACTTTATCTTCACCCTTGCTTTAAGGTCTCCTATACCAAGACCTCCTAATAAACTACAGCTATGTTTTTCTCTGGCTTATCCCGATACTCCTTTCTGCAACAAAACAAGGACTCCTGGGTTTCAACAACAACAACAAAACCCACACTGTTGCCAATGTCACCATGACTGCCACCAGAGAAAATATGACACAGGTCTGTCCAGGTCTATGCTCAAGTTACATGCTAACATATAACTAGATATCTCAATATTTGGAGGCTGACTGAGAAGCCAAGGACAATGGCCATGGGCTTTGATTCTACAGCATGGACGGGCTCTGTGTGAGCCTTGTCAGTTTGGATGCTCACCTTCCTGGACCTGGGAGGAGTTGGGAGGACCTTGGACTTAACATAGTGTAGGGAACCCTGATGGCTCTTTGGCCTGGAGAGGGAGGGAGTGGGGGTATGGGTGGAGGGGAGGGGAGGGAAGTAGGAGGAGAGGAGGAGATGGAAATTTTTAATAAAAAAAATGAAAAAAAGAGTAAACTATCCTACCTGTCCAAACAAGGTAGACCTTTGAATCATTGGCTTTTATATGAAACTGACTTCTGTCAAGGGATGCTGGTTTATTCCAGAGTCTGCAAGGTGCCCAGTTAATGCAATAGATTGAAGATCAAAGGCTGGGTATGCAGATATTATGTACAGAAACTTGCTTTTTTTCCTTCCCCATCTATTCATTCTCTACAGTCTAAACTCTAAGCAGATAGTAATGCAGCCCTAACTGTCCAATAGTGAGACTTCGAGCAAAACCAAGTTTCAGTAAGTGTAGCTGTAACAAGGAAGAACAGCAAAGTGTCAGAAAGAAACAGATGTGACTTCTAGCAAGGATGAATGCACAGAGAAAAACACGACTCAAAAGTTCTACAAAGTGTATGATAAAAGGAAAAGGATCTAACCAGAGAAGGTAAATTAATGAGGTGTGCTGGGAAAAAGATTTACTCCAAGAGAGAAAACCTACGCTACAACCAATTCATATTCCCCGGGGAATTAATAGGATATAACTACTATTTAGGAGACTCCAGAGAAGGAATATGAATGGAGGGGGGGTTATAAAGCTATAGAATATGATAACAACTAAACTGACATCAGCAACAAAACCATCATTGTAGAACTCAGAATTGTCACAGAAATAGAAGAAGAGGAAAAAGGAAGAGGAGGAGGAGGAAGAGGAGGAGGAGGAGGAGGAGGAGGAGCAGAAGAAGAAGAAGAAGAAGAAGAAGAAGAAGAAGAAGAAGAAGAAGAAGAAGAAGAAGAAGAAGAAGAAGAAGAAGAAAATACTATGACAAAAACTGAACCACTTAGAAAGATATAAGAAAATGCATCAATTATGGGAAAGTATATACACCAGAGACAGGTACAAATATAAATGTATAAATGTATAGATACTGGGTGATTCTTTAAATTTAAGCATGAAAAATTAAACATTGGAAACATTTTAGAGACCAAAAATATGGAAATCTGTGATGTTTTCAGTTCTCTTTATCTGAACTTATATGGCAAGGTCACAGTGTTATGTAGATTTATGAATAAATAATAGAGTTCAACTATGAAAACATTGTGATTGCTTTAAAAACAGCTACAGAAAGGCTGGGGATGTAACTCAGTTGGTAGATACTTGCATAACATACATGGGCGCAGTAGCTCAGCTTGATCCCCAGTATCTCCTAAAGTCAGGTTTGGTAACTCATGCCTGTAATCTCAACACTCAGGAGATAGAGGCAGGCAATCAGAAATTTAAGGTCATATTCAACTGCATATCAGGTTTGAAGCCATCCCTGTCCCCATCCCCCCCTGAAATGTTGCTATATAAATATAAGATTTGTAGATGCAAAGTCTTGGAAAGAAAATTTCATTTCACGGTGAGTAATGAACAAGATGAAAGAAAAAGAATAAAGGATGGCATGAAAGAAAGTGTATTGCTTTTCTCTTATTTCAGACTAAATGCATATGGCTAAACCATAAAAGTTATCAGTCAAAGAAGCAATCATTATTTTACTAAGAAAATATTAAAAGATATAATATCTAAACATCTACCAAATGGAAGGGAAGAGAAGAAAAGCCTCTGACTGCCTAGTCAAGAGCAAGAACACCTGTTTAGGTAATGCTTGGATCTTGTACATTTAGAAATGTTTTACAAAATACAACAACAAAGAACTGATGTATATCAAGCATAATGCATGCCATTATAATGTCAGCATTAGGAGCAGCTGAGGTGGGAGAATCATGAATTAAAGTAGTATCTGCACTATAGAATGAGTCACAGTCTAGACTGAGCTGCATAACAAACCCTCTTCTTAAACAAGTACTAAAGAGATGGCTCAGCAGATAAGAGATCTTGGAGAGGACTCAGGCTCAGTTCCCAGTACCCATGATGCTCACAATCCTCTGTAACTCCAGTTCCAATGGATCTGCAGCTACCTTCTGGCTTCTGTGAGTACCAGGCACTCATGTAGTATACATACATATATGCAGAATCATGCTATAAAATAAATAAAATCGTTTAAAACATTAAATAAATTTGTGAATAAATTTAATACAAAGATCAACTCCATTTAAGCACTCTCAGGGGCTGGGAGGCCAGCTCAGTGGCTAAAGTGGCTGCGGTGTAAGAATGAGAAGCTAATTATGGTCCCCAGGGCCTCCACTGAAAGCTCGAGTGTAGGGAAGGAAGCTCAGTTATGATCCTAGCTCTGGAAAAATAGAGCTCAGAAGATCCCTAGGTCCCACTGGCCTGGTAGCTTACCCTGCTGGGCAAGAAGTGGAAAAAAAATAAACAAGAAGCCTACAACCCTGGAAAAAACATGAACAAGAACCTCTACGCCCTTGTCATCTATAGCTTCATAACAGTGCACTAAACATCCAGTGACTCAGAGCAGTAACTATTTTATTATATCTAAATACGCTGTGGGCCAGGAGTCCAGGCACCACTCAGATAGATAACACTATTTTACACAGAGTCATTCATGGTCAGCAGGGTCCAGTACAGTCTCATTGTTCAGGTGGCTAAGAAGTCAGGCTCACCAAGTACTCCCAACCAGAATGCTGCCATAACCAACACAGGGCAGCCAAACTTCTTACCCAGAGACTCATGGCTCCCAACAAAGATATCCCAAGGAGCCCATGAAGATGTCCACTCCACAGGGCCAACACCTTACTTCTGCTGTGTTTGCTTAATTATATAACTCCCTATCTCTGGCCAGGTTACTCATCAGTCATACACATACCTAAGCTTACAGCTGTCTTTAATTACCACAATCCAATGTTTACATAATAGGAATACTGGTATGAAAAAAAAAAGAAAGAACAGATAGTGGTAATAACTGAAGAGCTGGTGATGGCAGCAATGCCACTGAGATGACCCTGGACAGAAAGACAAACTACGACAGGAGCGTGCCAAGAGGCATGTGACGGGGCCCAGGAGAAGGGAGAAAAAATAAGGGGAAGGAGGACACTGGCAAACATCATTGACTGAATAAAATACAAGGATGGCCGCTGTAGAGGAAACCATATAGCAGGACCGGGTACAACAGAAGGGAGCAGCATGAAAGCAGATTAAGGAGTCCCGTCAAAGCATCCACCATGTGGCCAAAGAAAGCAGTTACCTTTACGTTAGATATAAACATTTAAAATGTTAAGACAGCTGACAAGAATATTTCTAATGACTTTGAAGACAACAGAGGAAATGATGTAATTAAAGAAAATCAGTCCACTCAATAGAAGATAGAAAAGAAAGACAGAGAAAGGAGTTTTTTTTTAAAGTAATAAACAAACAAACAAACAAAACCAAAATGGTATAAATAAATCCAAATGCATCGGTTATTTTGTGAATGTAAATAAACTAGGACTACCAGTTAAAACTGAGAAATTCACAGACCAGATCAATATAAATAAAATCACACGTAAGGTAAAATGTTGTCTGTAACATGGTATACAAAGGAGTTGCTACCTAAAAGAAAGCTAAAACAGACACAGGGATGACGAGCACAGCGGAAAATAAAGAAGTCTCTCCATAATGAAAGGCACCGCTCCTTAGCTGGAGATGATGATGCTGAATTCGTATGGAATAGCACACAACACAAATTCAAACTACACACAAAACAGGTTTCACAGAGTCAATGTTCTTCTGTCTCAAGAAGACAAAAAAATATAGAAAAAAAAGACCATGGTTTTCACAGCAAAATTTGAAAGAACACAATCTTCTCAAACTGTCCTATAATATTCTTAAAAACTAGCCAAGTTTGAGGCTCTAAAGCAAGCCTCAACAAATCACAAATATAGATAGATAGATAGATAGATAGATAGATAGATAGATAGATAGAAGATGACAGATGGATCACAAATCAGAAAATGTATAAGCTGTTTTAAAATATTAATTAAACTATCCTTATTCTTAATGCAATTTCTAATAATTTATAGGTGAGAGAACTCACCTTAATTACGTTTAGAAAATGTTTAAAGAATAAATGAATAGAACATATTAATTTATATACCATAGGGAAAACAGGGAGATGAAGTGTTTGAGTGTATGTATTGAAATTCAACATTGAAAATCAACAGGTCGGGTATTCAACTCAGACTCATAAAATCTGGCAGAATAAACCAAGAGAACGTGAAACAGGGCACCCCAAACTGACTCCAAAAGATGAGGACATTAGATTAGTCCGTGGAGTGTTTTATTGTTGTTGTTGCTGTTTTTCTAAACAATGAGCTGTCTTCACCAGTGCCGGGTCTTTCTCCCACGTCTGAAAGCAGAGCTGAGTGAGACAAGAGCTTTTGTACAGTAGCTTAAAGTATATCTCCAGGAGAAAGGATTTTTAATAAAAGACCTGAAGGAAGGAAAGCAGAAGACAGCAAGCAAGTATAAAAATATATCAAGTTAGAGACTCGGTGAATGACCCATGCTGGGACTTCTCTGATGAGCCTCGTAGCATGTGCCTGAGGATTGTCTGCCAGAGGGAAGCCTGGCATCTCACCATTGGCTCTTACTGCATACTGCATTTTCAGGTTGTCGAAGAATGAGTGACAGGTGTCCTGCAGCGTGTCATATGCCTAGATCAAACTTTGGTTCACAGAAGAGTGTTCTCTTTTATAAATAAATTCTTCCTTCTTCAGTCTTCTATTCTGTCTCGTCTGCCCCAGAACTTTTGAGATCCAAACCCAGATGTGCACTGCTGGAGCGCTGCACCACTGCTGGGGCCTGCACCACTGCTGGGGGCTGCACCACTGCTGGAGGCTGCACCACTGCTGGTGTGCTGCACCACTGCTGGGGGCTGTACCACTGCTGGAGGCTGCACCACTGCTGGTGTGCTGCACCACTGCTGGGGCTGCACCACTGCTGGAGGCTGCACCACTGCTGGGGGCTGCACCACTGCTGGGGGCTTCACTACTGCTGGTGTGCTGCACCACTGCTGGAAACTGCACCACTGCTAGGGGCTGCACCACAGTTGGGGGTTGCACCACTGCTGGGGGCTGCACCACTGCTGGGGGCTGCACCACTGCTGGGGGCTGCACCACTGCTGGCAGCTGCACCACTGCTGGCAGCTGCACCACTGCTGGGGGCTGCACCACTGCTGGGGGCTGCACCACTGCTGGCATGTTGCACCACTGCCGCCACAGCGCTGTTGGTTGTCAGCACTTCCCTCCGACAGTGCAGAAAACATTGTCTTGCTGAAGGCTGCTGCGGATCCTAGTAATAGATTGAAGGCATCGAGGGAGGTGAGGGCAGATCTACAAGAGGATACCATAATATTAATTTCTACCTTTGAGGACTTTGCTGTGGGTGAGGCAAGGGAAGGCTGCTCTCTTTTAGCAGTGGGGGGAGCGGTACCTGCCAGCCCACAAGGATGCAGATGTGTTCAGGCTCTTCAAGGGTGCAGATGTGTCTAGTTTGTTAACACTGCCACCTGATGCTGCCATCTACAATCATACTCAAGGACATGCCATCCCCCCCCCATTGTTTTAAGCAAGGTTAAGATTTTGTATTGGTCTGCATTTATAGCTATTCTTGGCCCCAAATAGTCCTTGGGCCACATGTTAGAGGTGACTGCTAGGGACGCCTGAGCACTCACGATTCTTGAATAAGCCTATCAAACATTCCCACAAAAGCCTCCAAAGTCCCACTCCTTTCTATCATAATCTTGATATTTGAACGGCTACTTTTCCATGCTGTCTACCATTGCCATCCTCTGTATAGCTCTTTACCCCAGGAGATTCAATCAGGGATCAGAATTCACTGTAGCTGGAGGTGAGGCTCTCCTCTTGAAACCTTACCTCAGGGGTCCTCCAGCATTCAAGCCTGTTTGCTTCTAGCTGAGAGCAAGCTGGTTTGCACCTTCCACTTTCTTGATGTTTCTAAAGATTTCTCAAAAATCTACCAGGCCATGTTTCTTTTAATCATAATACCCTACTCTACGGAGGGCTTACCTGTCTCTGACCACTTCATCTTCACCCACACCTACCCCAAATCAGTGAAATCTCAGGACTGGTGATGTGAAGATCAGGAGGCTCATCCTTCACATCACACTAGCACAGAAATCTGAGTGACTGAGATGGAAGACAATTCACACATACAAAGGACCCAGAATAAAACTGCCAGAAGAGGGGGCAAAATCCAGATGCTGGGTAAGAAGTTACAAGGTAGATTCCCTGGGTTCCTAATGGAGCCATTTCGTTTACCTGCTGTGGAAGTTCTCAGTATTTTTATGTAAAAATGGAGCTAATAAGAACAGTACTCACTTCCTAATGCTTCCATAAATCCCTGAGATTTCCAAGTCAGCACTGTTAGTATTTATTTGCATGATGCAAGGATGGTTCAATGTGAGAAAACATAATTTCTTGCCATGATTGGAGTGAAATTATGACCACGTTAGCAAAGGATATCCTGAATTGGAAACAAATCTTTGGTAGCTGAAGATGAATTTGATAGCAGATTCTAATGCAATAGTAAAATAAATAAAATCTAACCTTGAAGGGAGGCCTCACGCTTAGTTCCCTTTAGCAATAATGCCTTTCAGATCAGGAGTTCACATCTCAGTATGCTGTGGGAGGAAATGATCCACATAGTCCTTCATGGATTGTGAGACAACTCAGCATTTTAAAATAAATATCTTAATATCATTAAAACTTTAAGACTAAGCAAGACCATTTAAAATATTCAAAACTTTTATTCACACCCTAAAAGTCAGTATAACTGAAAGATCGTCAGTTGTTTTTTCCCTGTGTCTAGTCTTCCGGGTAAGAATTAATGCAGAGAGGAAAAGGCTGGGAGACACTTGACTGTATAGTCAGTCATTGACAGAGAACCAAAGTGACGGTCCCGTTCACTTACATGGCAAAACAAACTTTGAGTAGATTTTAGATTTAGATGAGAGTTTGTAGCTCTCTTGGCACAAGAGATTCCACTCTTAGTTCTCATTGAGGACATCTTTCTTTCAAACGTCCCTCCTTATCACGGCCTTATCTTTCCAGATTGAGGAAAAGTACTCAGAAACACTTGAAAATAAGTAATAGTTATGGTAAAAGAGTGAAGACCAGAAGAAGCTTCCGTCACTGAGTGGTGCAGAATAAACTATAATGAGAAAACAGAAACTAAGCATTTGGGGCATAGAATGAGAAATTCTATCAGGTATTTTCTCAATACTTCTTTTCATTAAAGTTTCAGTTGGACATATTTCCTTAAGGAAAAATGGGATGCAAAAATGAAGCGCTGAGATTTGAATAGCCTTCCCCATGGTCTGTGCCATGACCTATACCTAGTCCAACACACAAGCCCCTTGTTTAAGTGAAAAGGCAGGAGGCTTCTATCCAAGCAGGTTGGGTGCATGGTACTCAGCTTTACTTACACTCTCTAAATTTTCTCAGCAAAGAAGGGGTAGCACACCCTGCCATAGACTCCCTTCATCCTTCCTGACCCTCAAATATAGGGAACCACCCACAAACACACATGTGTCAGTATATACATCCCGCATATATATAGCAAATGGAATCACAAAACTTGACCCTATATCATTTTGAGTTAAAGCTGGTATTCCTTATAAAGATGCTTACATCCAAAAATAAAAATTAAAGATTGAATGAGCAACATCTATCTTTCCCGTTCCTGAATACTTGCTCTAATCTGATCCAATAGTTCTAAATAGTGGAAGACTGGAAGGGTCAGTGAAGTGCTTGGCTGTACAAGAGCAAGTTCATCCTTAGAACCCCAACTCAAAAATTTCAGAGCACTGCCTCAAAGGGTGGAGACAAGCAGAACCCTGGGACTTACTGCCAAGCCTAATCAAAGAATTCTAGACTTCTCAAAAGAAGAAGAAGAAGAAGAAGAAGAAGAAGAAGAAGAAGAAGAAGAAGAAGAAGAAGAAGAAGAAGAAGAAGAAGAAGAAGAAGAAGAAGAAAGAAAGAAAGAAAGAAAGAAAGAAAGAAAGAAAGAAAGAAAGAAAGAAAGTTGGACAGCTCCTGGAAAATGACTCTTCGGGTTGGTTGTCTTCCAGCCTCCACAAATGTGAAAAAATGCACGCACACACAAACACACACACACATGGTGTAGGGGGAGATTGGAAAACATGTTTGAGCACCTCTGGAATAAGCTTACATTTTTACAAATTAGAAAGCATGTCCCTCTGGGGTAAGGGTGATGCCAAGATTGTAGGAGTGGCCAAACAATGACTGGTCCAGGCTAAGACCCATGCCACGAGAGTGAGCCCACCCCTGACACTGCCTGTAGCTCCAGGACCCAGAGGCTGGATAACCCAGAGACCTAGGATAGAACCAAACACAACCAAAGGAAACATGCCCATGTAATGAAGTCTACACTCATATACCGGTGGCTAGCCCAATAGTCTTCAGATAGGCTTCATTCAACAACTGCAAAGAGATGCAGCCCCAAGTGTTGGGATTAAAGGTGTGTACCACCACACCTAACTACTCTCTTTCTTTTTAACTTTAAGAACTTTAACCTTTAGCCTACATATATTTTTAACACATTGTAAACCATTTTGACGTTTTCTTCGACACTGAATCTTTCTTTTACTGTATATCTCTTTTTGTGACCACATGAGTCTTTAATTTACCCACCAAAATTGGTAGAACTAAAGCCGTAACTTTGGTGGCTGGATCCAGCCCATGCCTCAGCTTTCTAGCCTCATGGCGGAGGTACCCGCAGGAGCCATGTTTATTGCCACAACTCTATGGCGTTTCAAGGTCCCTGCCAGCAAGCAAGCAGCAACAGTGTCAAACAACAATCAAAAGCTCCATAGTCAGGACTGCCTGCTTGAAAGAGTCAGAGTTTGTCCTGGCAGTACAGACCAGAACGCCAGCATTTTAAAACAGCACAACTTTTTTTCCTGCTATGGCTGAATACAAACAAGCACTCAGTCAGCTTTTATCAACGCCATTTAAGTGTTTCGTAGCAGGACCTCTTAAAAGAGCTGCACGGTTTTGCAGCTAAAGCTGAGTCAGGAAGCCTCTCTTAGATGAGAGTGCTTGCTAGCTTCTAGCAATCAGAACAGACCTGAGAAATTGCTGCTATCAAGAAAACATGCTTTATTCTTTCCCAAGCTTTCTCAGGCTTTCTGTGGATTCAATTAACCACACCGGGCACCATTCTGTAGTGGGGAGCTGTGGGCCAGCTTTCCACCGCCAGTCTTACAGCCACCGGCTAGCTTATGCCCCAAAATAACAACACACAAATTGTATTCTTTTAAACACTACCTGGCCATTAGTTTCAGCCTCTTACTCACATCTTGCTTTAACCCATTTCTAATAATCTGTGTAGCACTACAAAGTGGTGTCTTACCGGAAAGATTCTAGCGTACGTCCATCTTGGGCTGGAGCTTCATCGCATCTCTCTCCCTGAGGAGAGGCATGGCAGTCTGCCTCACTTAGGAGAGGCGTGGCAATTGTCTGAGCCATCTACCTCACTTCCTTCTTCCTGTTCTGTCTACTCCACCCACCTATGTTCTAACCTATTAGGCCAAGCAATTTTCTTTATTAATTAACCAATGAAATCAACAGATTGATAGAAGACCCGCCTCCATCACCAAATATTAGGCCAAGCTTGTGGACTCCTACTGAAGAGCAAGGAAGGACTGTATGAGCCAGAGAGGTCAAGGACATCACAAAAAAAAAACCCACAGAATCAACTAACCTGGGCTCATAGGGGCTCACAGAGCCAACAACCAGGGAGCCCGCATGGGACTGATTTAGGCACTTTTTATATATGTTACAGTTGTATAGCTTGGTCTTCTTGTGGGACTCCTAACAGTGGGAACAGAGGCTGTCTCAAACTATTCTGCTGGTTTGGGGACCCTACTCCTCACACTGGGAAACCTTATCCAGCCTTAATACAAGGGGAGGTACTTAGTCTTACTGCAACTTGATATGCCATGTTTTGTTGATATCCATAGGAATCCTGCTCTTTTCTGAATTGAAACAGAGGAGGAGTGGGGGTAGGGAGGCAGAGGGGAGGTGGGGGGCTGAGAGGAGAGGAAGGTTCTTTTAAAAAAAAATAATAAAATCCTGACCCAGAGCTACTAGTGTGATGTGAAAACCACTGTGCTTACCAACTGCTCTGATGACTAGGAGCCAGCACAAAGGAGGCGTGATGGCCATCAGTACCTAATGCATCCTGTAAAAGGTGATCTAAAGTAATGGCCCAGAAGCCTATCAAGTATTTATGCTGTTTTTATAAATACTATACACATTTCATTTGCTGCTGAATATAAAATATTCACTTCTTTTTTTCTTTAAAAGATACCGTAAATTATTCAAAGTGCAGTACTTTTCACCATTTCTTCCCACAGGTGAAATAGGTTTCTTGGATCAGTAGCAAAGTTTTTTAAAAAGCAAGCTGTGGAGCCCAGAAAAAGCACAATAGAGGAAAATCAAGTACCCATAAGAAGTCTTAATTTTTCCAACAGCTAAAAATGGGAAACTGGCTATCCAAATGGAAAATCAGAGGCAGTCATTTCGGGATTAACAAATAGCCCTATTGTGATTGGAAAATAGCACAGAAATTAGATACCCTCCTTTCATGCCCACTGGGGTAGAAGACGAAAATTAAGGTTTGGAGGCATTTTAAGTTGAATCACATGAATAGACCTTAAATTCTGATATTTAGGAAAATCTTTCTGGTTGTATTTTAAATTAGAGGCAGGATTTCAATGTAGCTCGTACCAGTTTGAAACTTATTATGTAGCCAAGGACAATGTTAAATTCCTGATCCTTCTACCTCCTCTTCATAAGTACTGGGAATGACTGGGTAAGAAAGAAAACCCTTGATAATGAAATAGATCATTTCAGACCTTTTATCTCTTTATGTAGAGCATAAACAGCACTGCCCTAAGAGTGCTGTTGATAAGACCACCCATTCTTGATGTAGCTGAGAGTATTTTCTTATGTTCTTTCTGTCATTGACTTTCTGGGGATCAGTGACTCCATACCAGATACAGTGATATCCACAAAAACACATTAAAAAAACAGAATTCTTATTCTCTTGGAGTCCACATGATGCAAAGTGGTAATTTTACATTTAAGTTATGAGATAACCCATATGTTTATTCAGTTTAATTAATTTTCCCTTGGAAAATGTTCCTTTAATTATGTTTTGCATATCTGAATGATTCTCATTTTCTATCTGCGCTCAATGGCACCTGATTTTAATGGCTTGATTCTCTGGGTTATGGGAAGGATACCATTACGTTTTCTCTGTTTTGATAATAGACCTTACAAGTTTGACCTAGCTAGAATTCTGTGCCCTATTTTCTCACCTCATTAACTTGATTAAGATGTTTCAGTGACATTTAACATCTTACGACTATCTAATTAAAATACAAATTTAATTAAAGTTACTTCATACCCAAAATAATAGAATGAAGACTACTCTGAGTTCTCTTTCTGCTTTCTCTGGGGCACTTAAACTTGCATCTTCCCTCAGCCAGTGTTCTTCTCTGTCCCTGGCCCCCTCCACAACACTCATGCTTGTTTGCTTCTCACACGTTTTATTTGAGCATTTTGTTTTCCTTCTATCAAGCTTGCAACATGTCCGTGAAGTATGAACTACATACTAAGAACATTGAAGCTCACATCATGCTTTGTGTTTGGAATGCTGCAAAGCAGTGCAAGGCGCTAGAATTTTCTTTCCTGCTTCATCCAAACAAAAGCCTCATTACCCTTTCTATTCCAGCTGTGAAAGCCCAGCCAGTAGGAAGTGAAATGATTTCTTTTCCTGGTCCCAAAGCAAGTTATTAGCAGCAATGGACTCAGGCATCTGTACTGTCCGCGCGGGAATCGGCCATTATCCTGTGTCCACTTGGAGGAAGACATCTTTCCCTTCTTCCTGGGAGCAACTGCGTGTTACCAAGGTCTTATGATTTCATCCTGACTTAGAATTACTAATATCCTAATTATTTTTAATGTATTCCTAAAAATAGCTTACACAGATACAATAATGTTGGTATATTATTGTGATGCATGCTTTTAGTAAAAATGCCTACAAAATAAAGAATTGACTTTGGTTTATTTTTTTTTCTTTAAAAATTTCCATCCCCTCCTCCTCTCCCTTCCCTCCCCTCCTTCTCCCCCTTCCCTCCCCTTCCCTCCACCCCTACCTCCCCTCCCTCCCTCTCAAGGCCAAGGAGCCATCAGGGTTCCCCACTCTATGCTAAGACCAAGGTCCTCCCAACTCCCCCCAGGTCCAGGAAGGTGCTTGACCAAGCTGAGAAGGCTCCCACAGAGCCCATACATGCAGAAGAATCAGAGCCCAGCGCCATTGTCCTTTGCTTCTCAGTCAGCCCCCGCTGTTGGCCACATTCAGAGAGACAGGTTTGGTCTCATGATCCATCAGTCCCATTCCAACTGGAGTTGGTGATCTCCCATTAGTTCTGTCCCACCGTCTCCATGAGTGAACACACCCCTCACGTTCCTGACTTTCTCCCTCATGTTCTCGCTCCTTCTGCTCCTCATCAGGACCTTGGGAGCTCAGTCCAGTGCTCCAATGTGGGGCTCAGTCACCTTCCCCATCCGTAGCCAGCTGGAGGTTCCCTCACGGTCTTGACTTTCTTTCTCATGTTCTCTCTCCTTCTGCTCCTCATCAGGACCTTGGGAGCTCAGGCCGGTGCTCCAATGTGGGGCTCTGTCATTTTCTTCATCTATCATCAGGTGGAGGTTCTATGGTGATATGCAAGAAATTCATCAGTATGGCTATAGGAACTGGCCTTTTCAGGCTCCCTCTCCTCAGCTGCCCAAGGAACTAACTGGGGGCGTCTCCCTGGAAACCTGGGAACCCCTCTAGGGTCAAGTCTCTTGACAACCCTCAGGTAGCTCCTTAAATTAAGATATATGCTTCCCTGCTCCCATATCCACCCTTCCTATATCCCAAGCACCCCATTCCTCCGAGCTCCCCCCATTCTCCCCTTCACACTTTTCTCTCCCCATCTTCCCTTGGCCCAGTCTCGCCCAGCCCTCAAGTTCCCAATTTTGCCTGGCGATCGTGTCTACTTCCAATATCCAGGAGGATGGTTTATTTTTTTAGGTGCATTCATACAAATTGGAGGAATTCGTTGGTAGTGTAGAGATCAGGAGGTCAGAACAAACCAATGCCTCCAAACATGTTTAGAGATTTAATTAAAAGCAAGGACATCTGGAGAATTAATTTTTAATACAAAGGATTGCAAATTTTAAAATTACAGGGAGAGAATGAGTTGCCATTTTAAGAAATCATCACTTTATAGAGTCGACGATGAGGTGAGAGAAGTTGAATGAGCGGATGGCTCCCCACACAGGTAAGAGTCCCCCACCTGGAATCAGCTCATTTTTAAACAAACTTCATTCCAGAATGTATAGCATTTCAATAATAATATCAGGATAGCATAACTTATTTTGAGGCACACATTTCAAATTTTCTATTCCCCAACCACCATGTGTGTGTGTCTGGGGGGGGGGGGGGAGGGAGAGTCGGGGAAATCTAATCCTCTAACCCAATAATCTAAGGATAACCCAAAGTCCCTATCCATTGAGCCATGCTCCCCTTTCCTATTTCCCTTTTTATTAATCATTTCCTCTAAAGAAATTGGTTAAATTTTGCAAGTCCAGTGTCTCTTCAGATGAGAATGTTGACTGTCTTGAATACATTATCTCCATCACTCAAGACTGCACTCTTACTAAAATGACCATACTAAGCATTTGCAGAATGAATGGGTAAGTGAGATGCTGTTTATTAAGCACAGATTACATATTTCTTTGTAAGATATGCGTTATTTCTGGGTATTGTGGCACACAACTGTAAATTCGGCACTCAAGAGGTTGAGACAGGGATCAAGAATTTAAGGCCATCCTGGGCTATGTTGTGAGACATTATCCCCAAAGTTACATATGATTATTATGGTTTCTTTTAAATAAATTTTGCATTATTTAGATTTCTTAAAAGTCTAATTGTGAGTCTTACAATGGCAGAGCCTGTGTGAATCCCCACCGTGGCAGATGCAAAAATGTATAACATTCTCTTCTGAGACCATGGGCAAGCCTGACTAAAACGTTACTTTTCCTAGTCAAAAGAGACAAGCTCTATTTGCAAAGTGGTACCACCTACACATGAAGAGTGTTTTCAGAAACAGGAACCCCAGAAAGCATGAAATAAGAGCTTATTCATGAATATCTGTAGCTAGAAGAGGTGGGTGGTTTGACCGGTTGTATACATGCCCACACATACCACAGGAATGAGCCATAGAAAGAAGACAGAATGGTTCCTTTACAGAGAGAAGAGGGATGGGTAGCGGTCACCTAGAAACAGCTCTTCCAGGGAATCTGGTCAGCATGCCTTGTCCTAAACTCACACAAGTCATGTACCTGTCAGTTAAATGGTCTGTTCGTGAAGTGAGCATGTTGAGAGCAGTAGGAGGATGGAGATCCATCAGAACATTTGGGCGTTTCCCCCAATCCCTTTCCTCCCTGATATCCCTCTAGGATTCTCTGGGTCATCCTGTCTGTTTCTTCTTGAATGAGTAGGAACTCCTGTTTCAAGACACCTCCAGGGCATCTTTACTTTGATTATCCACCAGCACTTACCTCCCTCCACCAGCTCCTCATCTTCAGGCTGTGCCTTCCCCACAGCCTCCCTAGATCACAGGACACCACAGCTGCCAGCAGCCTCATACATGTCCCAGGTTCCTCTTTCTCTCTCTCTCTCTCTCTCTCTCTCTCTCTCTCTCTCTCTCTCTCTCTCTCTCTCTCTCTCTCTCTCTCTCTCTTCGGCACACCTCATTCCTCCACACACCTCATTCTTCCACACCATGTCCCTCCTTTCATAAACAGTCCCCTTGACTGCATAAGACTTATGCCCTATCTGACCCATTCCACATTCAACTACCAAAACATGTCTCTTTGGAGTTCCTGCAAAGCCATGTCCTGTGCCTGACCCGAAATCAATACATCAACATTCCTCAACTGCCAATCAATTGGGAACAAACCTGGCCATTTCCAACCAACCTTCACTCTCTTGTAACGATTAGGACTCAAATACCTGAGGTCAGCATTCTGTGTCTGTCACTGTGTCACTCCAGTTGCTAACTTTCAGGCAGTTTCTGCACTTGAGAATGTCCTCTCAGAGCCAGGGAAAGCTGTACCAAGAGTATTTAGTAGTTGTTGTATCACTGTTCCTTACTACAGTCAAACTTACAACCTAAATACCAGAACCATTTTCCAAACACGTCTTCATTTTAATAATCTCTGAACTTCCCTTCAAGTCAATCTCTTTGCGTGAAATGTCCTTTCCACATCCCCAAGTCTACCTATTTTTCTAAATCTACCTCAAATACCAGCTCTTCCCTGGAACCCTCACTTAAAAGATGTGTCATTTTCTGAATTCAAAGTAGCTGTTTTCCTTACCTGCTTGTATTTACCAATGGTGTGATACAGATTTTGGCATCTTTCGATGCCTATGTGATATGATCATCTACAGAGATTTATGCTTCTCCACTGGTCTCTTTTGCAGCCATGCTCCGTAATTTTTACGATGTTACTAAGCTTCATTTGTTTGCAACTTTCAATGGGAGATATTTTTCAATAGCAAAATCAGAGGCAGAAATCACAGCTTTAGGAAGAGCCTTTTAAAATCACAGCACTTTGGAGTTTAGGAATATTTTTAAAGGAGCACTTAAATTTTTTTTAAGTACAGACATATAAAGCATTTTGTGGAAAATTAAGCACTGTGCCAGTATTGTACCATTTAATGCTATTTCACGGATGATTTTTGAAATGGGATGACTGTGTTTTCCTGTCAGCCTTTCTTTCCCTTGCTGTATTTGATACCTCTCACGGTTTTAAAGCCTGATCTCTCAGGGTTAGACAAATTATACCTGGGGAAATTAGTCCAGGTGCAGCCAATTAATTGTGGCTTTGGAACCTCCCTGGTGAGGTCGGATGAGACTCCCCACTGTCTCCTGTACTCCAGGCTTCAGTGACAGATCTTTCCTTTTAAAGGAAGAAAAGGGACCCTGTGTGGCTTAGTACTTGACCTTGAATTTTTTTTCAATCTAAGGATTATTCATTTTTCTTAGGACTAACAGGAGGAAAGTGACATCCACTCTGGCTTCTAGTTCCTTGTCATGTAACTTTTCCTGGGAAGCAATTAAAAAAATCTATCCACCCCATATAGGGCACTGACAACGGACTAAAGAAACAACTAATTCCAAGTCTATCTTAATGAACCATGAGTTTACAGGGATTGTGGATAGTAATATGGGCGAGGAATTACTCACAAGTACATGTGTTGTAGGAGGCCACTTGTTTGTTCCCTGCTGTTCATCCCCAAAATAATCACACAGAAACCATAGTGTTTGCAATACTATTTGACCAATAGCTTAAGTGTATTTCTGGCTAACTTGTATCTTAAATTAACCCAACTCCATTAACCTGTGTATCAACACGAGGATGTGGCTTACTGGGAAAGTTTCAGCATGTCTATCTCTGGCAGCAGCTCCATGGCTTTCTCTTTGACTCTGACTCCTTTCTCCCAGCATTCAGTTTAGTTGTACTACCTCACTGTACTCTACCGTATCACAGGCCTAAGAAAGTTTCTTTATTAACCAATGGTATTCATAGCATACAGAGGGGAATCCCATATCACATCCTCTTTTCTGTTTAAATAAAAAGGAAGGTTTTAACTTTAACATAGTAAAATTATACATAATAAAACAGTTACCAAGCAAGAATTACAGTTACAATATTTATATCTATTTTAACTGTTATCATTTCTAAGGAAAACTGTAACTATAACTATCTTATTCTTCAACTCCATCAGAATCCAGAAGGATATAATATTAACTAAGTAAACACGAAGTGCATTGTAATCAACTTCCCAAACTCAGAATTGACAGAGACATCTCACTGTGTGGACAGTCACCCAAAGTTCTTCTGTATCATTGGAATATTCATTGTCAACCTACAGGCTCATAGTATCCAGCAAACTTTCCCATGAAGCAGGAAATTTCAAAGACAGTTCTGCCTATATTGGCAATTTGTCAGTCACTTTCCTCTGTGTTCTGCAGAATGTCTGGCAGTCTCTCTCATGAAGCCGGAACTCCAAAGGACCATCTCACCTTTAGGCAAGTTCAACAGTCATTTCTCTGTGGGTCCTGCAGGTCCAGTTCTTACAGCATAACATCAAGCAATCGAGGCAAGAGCAGTTTCTTGCCCAAATGGTTAGCAAATGCCATAGGAAGCCTCTTCAATGCCCATCATCTTATGAAGTAATGGGTGCTTCCAGGAACAGATGTGTCTCACTGTCATGAAAAGTCCTAAGTTCTTAAAACATGTTAAATGCCATATCTGTAGTTTTTTAAAGGTTTGAAGAGTAGCTATCTAACTGAAATATATTTCTAAATATCTAGAAAACCTAACTAACATGACTACAAGCTTGACTATTATAAATGACTCTCTATTAACCTATATTTCTTAATTATGCATTACATTTTTAAATGAGCTGCACAAATATAAAACCTTAACCCCAAACAGAAATATACATATAACAAAATTGACTTTAAATTTGTATCAATAAAGCAAGAGTCATACCAATGCACAGTATTCATCTCCTAGCCTATCCCCCTTTAAATGTAAAGAAACATTTACCAACAATATTTGGGAATATGGGTATAGTTCTCTTCAAACTGCTTCCTGCTATTTATTGGGGGAATTAATTTTTTGAGGAGTGTTCAAGGTGACCTTTCAGGGGCTCTTGGTCCATCAAACCACATTAGTCTGGAAGAATTCCACAGGTTCTCTTCCTCTGCAGAAACAAAAGAAGAACCTCTTTTCTAAAGCAACATATCCTTAGACCCAAATTTTGATGACAAGATACCTTTAAAGTGTATTTGTTGGTTACTTAGCTTTTTCACAGTCAAAAAATTCAAAGAAAACACAATGGTATACATAATCCAGACTCTCTATGTATTTTCCATCTTTATGTAGCTTATTATTTTTTATTCTATTACTTTTTAATATTTATTTTTATTATCTTTACTTCTTTAATCTATGACTGCCTGTACTCTGTTTCTTTAAAGGCTTTGTTTTATATTTTTTCTAAATCATTTACTTCTTTTCACGACTCTCTATACTCTTTATCTTCTCTCTTCCAAGCCTACATACATTTTTTAAACACACTGTGACCCATTTAGGGGTCTTTTATGTCTGAATCTGTCCTTATTGCATAACTGTAATCCTTTTCTGACCAGACCATATTTTTATGCTAAGTGGGTGTGGCTAGGGCCAAAAGGGCCCTGCCTGCTTGCTTCACCAAGTCCAGCATGGTAGAGGCATGTTCAATGACTCTGCAAGTCATGCACAACACCCCAGTTCCAAGTATGCGGCGGGTCTGTGTTGAACCATTAAGCTGTTTGTAACATGCTGCTCACAGACCCCATTTAAATGCACCATAGCTGGCCCTCCTGAGAAAGAGTTAGAGCCATTTGTGCTGGTGAACCAGAAAGCCACTGCTTTTATTTTTTTGAAGAAGCCACACAGTTTTTACTGCACCTCTCTTAAAGTAGCTGTGGTGCCCTTGCTCACCACAAGCCCGTCTAGAAAAAAATTTGTGGCTACCAAAAACTGTGCTAAATTCTGTTCCCTCCCCCCCCCCCTAGAATTGCTTTTCAAGCTTTCTCAGGTTTTATGTGGATATAGCTAGCACACGTTGGAGCGCTATGGATCATTCAAGGCAGATACATCAATCAAAAGCCTACCTCAGCATTGGTAACCACTCACATAAGCTGCTTCCATTGATCTCCCCACAGAGCTTGCAGACAGTTCTGCTTATTGAAGATTCTTCTCCCAAGAAATTGTTCTTGTTCACATAATGGGGAAGGATCTTATGAATCTTGTAAGTTTCAGAAAACCTGAGACTTAAGAGTTGTTTACTTCTCAAGTGTTAACTATAAGCCTCTCTCCAGGTTGAGATGTTTTAATTTGTAGGAAACCGTTACACAATCTGCTCACTGGACATCTTATGAGTGGCACATCTCCTAATCTTAAATTGATGTACTTATACTATCTCCCATCCATCTGTACCTGTTTCTTCAGAACTGGGGACTTTTCATGAACCAATTCATTCTAGGATTTTCTTAGAATTTCTTTAAGCAATGGTCTGCTATAGGCTCTTTCCTTTCATCTACTGAATTCTCATTGTTTTTCTTGCCCATTCTTTTTTCCCTTCAACTACCCTATCAACTTTTCCAATGTCTCTAATGAATACTCTGATGCCTGTGCTTATTCTTATAAATTGTTAATTTTGATATTGTATATATTTCTTATGCCTTCACATAAGTAGTAGTAGATATTAATGCTACATATTGCATTATTTCCTGTGCTAACTATTTGGGACTCTGATTTAAGACATGTTGGCGTTGTTCTGCGTTCATGCAATGCCTTACTCTAGCCACTCCTCTAAATACCAGAGTGGACATATAAAACATCATCCCTGACCTCTAACCCAGTAGTAGATACCCAGATTGCTCCAAGTACTTAGAAAAACAAAGCAAAACACCATGATGAACACCCAGAAAGCATGTTCTTGAGCAATACTATTCATAAACTTCTCTAGGAGATCATAAGGAATAAACACTCTTGAGCCTTGGAATACACATATGGTTAATTTGATTGTTTCCTTCCAGAATGTTCTGTTGCATGATTTTGTCAATTTATATCCCCATCAGCCATGCATAATCACAAGATTCCATATCCCTGCTATTTTTCAAGGCTATTGTGTATGAACCCTTTCATTGTAATGTAACTTAAATGCTGATGAATAATGAATTTAAGTAGCTTTTTAGTGTGTGTCAACCTTTAGGGCTTTCTGTTCTCTAAATTGCCTATTCATGGTCTCAGCTTGTTTTTATGTTAGGGTTCCTCCCTTCTAGTTGATTTGCAGAACTCCGTAATTCATTCTGTATTCTAGGTGTTGGTCCCTTGTCAGTTTGGGGCATTGTCAAGCAATTTCTTAATACCTGTCACTTCTACTTTTGTTCGTGGCATCTTTCATGCAATGAAAACCTTGTGTTATCCAATTTGCATGTTCTTTCAGAAAAGAACAGTGCTCAGTGCAGCTAAAAAATAACCAGTTCTGGCAGGAAATGTTACCCATTGGCCAATAAGCCCAGAAGGGAAGCTTTAGAGACACCTTTTTTCCAAGCAGGCCTGGTGTCTGGTATACATGCTGTCATCAGATCTTCGCATGGGAGGGGAAGAGATGCCCAAGCATCGGCAATATCTTCTGTCCTTCCCCATTTGAACATTGTCAGCTCTGCCATAGTGCTAGTGATTCTCTCCATGTAGCTCAGCCAGGCTTTTAGCTTGTAACTCTGCTGCTGCAGCCCAAGTAGCACAGTGTTGTTTGTTGTTTTGTACACACACACACACACACACATACATACACACACACAGATACACACACACACACACTGTGCTTGGCATTTTTGAGTGCTTGTTCTAGTTAGAGATTCATCTGTAACCTACTTGAAAGGGTAGGTGTCACGATTTAGCGGCATCCTTGGCCACAATCTGCCTACTCTTATGGATTTACAAGGACAGGAAAAAGGAAATGTGGCTGGTCACTCCTCATCTACCTTTATAAATATCTCACTTTCACAAGGGTCTTTTTCTACACTGGTATTGCATTTAAGATCCTAGCACCACAGGAACTGGTTATAAAGAGCTGATGTCTGAAGCAGACTATATGGTAACCATTGCCCCAAGATCAAGGAAGGAAGAAGCAATCAGAGTGCTATTCTCCAACCCATGAGCCTGCAATGCTCTCCCCCAGGCTGTGATTCTTTCCCCAACCTACCTCCCAACCCATCCATCTACAATGCTTTCCCCAGGCTTTCGTTCCCCAACCTGCATCTTAACCCAGGAGCCTACAGTGTTCTCCCTAGGCTGTTTGTCTTTCCCCAACCTCCCTCCCAACTCATTCCATGTCTACCATGCTCCCAGGAAGTGTGTGCTATCATCACACTTGCTTCTCAGGTCTACACTTTATTTTTCTTTCTTCAGTGTTGATTTAGAGAGAGAACTGGCAGACCCATCCCATTTCATTCTTCTAATGGGAAGCCAAAAGCAGGAGAGTTTTAGAGCAACTTCGTGGAGATGCTGGCTGGTATTCACCAGTCCCCTCTTATCTACACTTGACTTTCCCTGCTTTCAGCTATCAGTGATAAACAAGTAGAAGAAATGTTATGGAGGGAAAACCTAAATAAATATTTAGTATTACTAGCTCCTACCTGACTTCTAAAAATCAGCAACTTGGAAACTGCATGTCTGGACAATACATTATTAGTTCCTGAAAAGCTTTGCTATAGATGATACCTCTAATGTGTAGGTCATTATGATAATGGTGGCCTAGGTGACTTTTCAGGGACTCAGTGTCCACCTTTCTTGAAACCACTGATGCTTCACTTGGACCAATACACACTACACTACCATGTGACTGAAGAAGCTGAGAAGGATTGGTGTCTTTGCCTTTGTACCAGCTACTTTCTTCTTGGTGTGAAATATCAGAGAAAAGACACTTAAGAAAAGAAAGGTTTATGGCTCAACCTTTGAGAATATGGTCTACCATGACAAGGAAGTCATGCCAGTCAGAACTTAAAGCAGCTGGTGACATTACATATGCACCCAGAAGCAGAAGGATGAATATTCTTGCTTGGTTCACTTTATTCTTTTTATTCAGCCTGGGACTCCAGTCCATAGGATGATGCTGCCCAAATTTAGGTTTTCCATTTCTGGAAGCATTCTCATAGACACACACACATGTGTTTCCATGGTAATTATAATCCCATTAAACTGACAATGAAGGTCAAGCATCTTAGCTTTTGTAATATGTTCACCATCTTTGCTGCCTTAACCTTTGGATCAGTTCCTACTCATTTCTACATATAGACATATGGATCATGCGAGAAAAGCTTTGTCTAGATGTTGAATATGGTGTTAACAAGACCTAGATTTGTCTAGTCTTTCTCCTTCCCCTTTAAGACTTAAAATGCCTACCTGATATCATGATTAGAAGCTCTCACCTTCTTGCAAGAAAATACTTGAATGCTCTTCTCATTTATGAGCCTATATGTCCCTCATTCTTCCTGCCCCATGTCTGTCATTCCTCATCCCCTTGGAGCTGACAAGCTGGTTTGTGAGTACGGCTTCCTATTCCCTATTCTTCACCCACTGACTAAATCAGCAATACTCTTCTTTCAGACATTGATCTTCTTGTAAGATGAGAGTCCAGACTTCAGTGAATAGAGAATAAGAGGATATTTTCAGAAAGAGATAAACCACAGTCACATAGCTATTATGACAACATTATAACAATTGCCCTATTTTATTATAGCTGTTATTCTTACTTTCTCACTGCACCTAGTTTAGATATTAAACTTTATCACCAGAGATCCTTAAATGCATCCCTGAAGTTAATAGACAGGGCAATTCTTAGATTAGTAAAAACCTTTAAGCTAAAAAATGAAGTGAAAAGGCCATCACTGGGTACTGGAGAGAAAGAAAAATGCACCTAGATGAAGCATCGCTGGACTACTTCATTCATCTTTATAGATAGATACACATTACTCAAAATGTCCATGTCTGAGAAAGACTAACATTTGAAATCCCCCAAATGGCCACTTAGCCAGACTTCACCTTAACTGTGCAGGTGAGGGGTATGTGTGTCAGGGGGTGGGGTGGGGTGGGTGTGTGTGTGTGTAAAAAGAGAAATCTGATAAAGCTTTCTTCCTTATCGCCCATCAGTGAATCTCAGAAACTCATTATATATTGAACACAGCCAGAGTGAGTCTTCCATGCACGCTGTGGGTGTTTTCTGAAATCTCTGTGGGCTGTTCATTATCTACATAGAAACTGATTCAAGGCCTTTGGAAGAAAGTCACCATTCAGACTATCTTTTAGCACACAAAAGTGCAAGGTGAAGTAGTTAAAGGAATATGAATGCCTCATTGCTCAATGCTGCTGAGTCAACTTGACTTTGATTGAGCCCAAGGACCATTTGGAAATCAAGCCTCTGGGCACAGTCATAGCCCAAATCCCAGAGCCACAAAGAACCTGTCTGGGACTGGGATGAAACTGCTGGATGTCAAGAATGGGAAAAACAGTCCTAGAATATTGCATAAGAAACTTGATGAGTATAAGTGTGGTTTTCCCACCTTTTCCAAAGAAATGGTAGAACTGTCTACAGTCTTTTAAAATAAGCATAAAAGGACCAAATACAAATCACAGAAGAATTCCTCAAAAAAAAAACCCCAAATTATTGAAAAACCTCAGCAAGGGATAATGCTATTAGCTATTAGACCAGACTGATCTAGAAATAATTGGTTCACATACTACCTTTATTATCTATTTCCCAGATGTTTTCCTCACCGTCACATCATCTCTCTCTAGAGACAGCTTTGCCTATTAGTATTAATTAAACGTGAGTGTTAACACATCGGAAGATTTATAACTTCCTTGGCCTGACAGCTGTGCAGTAACTGAAATGCATCAGAGAGGATGAATGGCCCCGTCTGCCATACATGAATTATGACCTACTTCTCTAAATTGGCCGGAGCATTTTTAAAAGTATTTTGGGGAACTTGCCAAACACATCATTTCAGCCCTATCTCCTTGCTCCATCCTGAGTACCACCACCATCACAAGTGGATCACATCTCCATGAGGCTCTGAGTAAAGTCAGGACTCAAGTTGTAAAAAAAGCAAAATAAACTCACTCCAGGATTCTATGGAAGGACGATCACAAGTCCAATCCAGCCTGGATAACATAGTGAGTTCAAGGTTGGCTTGAGCTATATGGTGAGACTCTGCTTCAAACAAACAAACAAACAAACAAAAAACAAATAAACAAAAAATCGATTTGGAAAAAAGTATAAAAAGTAATGACAACATGATCTAGTTGATGGAGGAGTGTCTATGTGTTACTTTTATTAATAAAAAACCTGCCTTGGCCCTTTAAGAGAACAGAAAATTAGGTAGGCAGAGTAGACAGAACAGAATGCTGGGTAGCAGGCAGTGGGGAGACACTTCAGGCAGTCGCCATATGCAGTTGCCATGCTTCTCCTCTCTGAGATAGACGCAGGTTAAGATCTCTCCTGGTAAGCCACCTCTTGTGGTGCTACATGGATTACTAAATATGGGTTAAAGCAAGATATGAGAATCAACCAATAAGAAGCTACAGATAATGGGCCAGGCAGTATTTAAATGAATACAGTTTCCGTGTAATTATTTTGGGTAAAGCTAGCCAGGTGGCGGGACACAGCCTGCCACTCCTTCTACAGATGTGGCGGGACACAGCCCGCCACTCCTACTACAGATTGGCGCTCCAACGTGGTGACTAAATCCACTTAAAAACCTGAGAGAGCTTTAAATAAAGGAGAGAGAGAGTTTAACACAGCTTTTTGCTGTTTGCTAGGACGTGCTGTATAGAGATTTCCTGTTTCGGCAATAGCGGCAGAAAAAAAGCTGAGTCATTTTAAAATGTGGCTTCCTGAGGCTGTGCTGCCAGCGCAAACTCTGGCTTTAAAGCATTTCAATGGCTTTTATGGACCTAGATATTTGTGTTCCCGCTCGGGATCGGAAGGAAAGTGCTCTGAGACGGGGCCAATGGCTCAGAACTCCCCGCCTGCACCTGGGCAGATGGCAGAATCAGGCTTAGGCGAGCAGGAGAGCATGGCGGATTCCTGCCGCCATACAGAGAGATGTTTCCAGGCTGCTCAGAGCTCTGCATGTCAGATTTGGCCATAACTTGGATGAAAAGAGTTTTTGTGCCGCCCGCTCAGTCTCAGAGTTAAAGTGCTGAGTGTGGCTCCTACCTGGCAGCCCCAGAGCTAGTAGAAAATGGTACTCCTCCATTTTGAAATTGGAGAGAGGTGGAGCCAACATCCAGAACAGCCCAGCGGCTCTGCAGCTCAGAGGTACAACCGATTCAGAGTCACAAGCGGCTCCGCCATGTTGGACTGGGTGGGGCAAGCACACAGTACCTGTTTTTGACCCAGGAATGTCACAGCTTAGAGTCTTAAGCGCTTAGTGATGTAAGGGCACAAATCAAACATGTTTCTGGACAGTAAAAAAATTACAGATTCACAATAGGACAGATTCAGACATAAAAGACTTTTAAATGAGTCACAATGTTGGATGAGCATACGTAGGCTTGAGAGAGAAGAAAAAATATAGAAAGTAAAGTTAATGCCTTTAAAAAAGGGTAAAGTCTTTTTAAAGAGACAGAATAAAGTAAAGTGATAGAGTAAAATAAGCCACGTAAAAATGGAAAATTCACAGAGTCTGGTTATGTATTTTATTGTGTTTTCTTTGAAATTTTTGACTGTAAAGGAGCTAAATACAGAGAGACATTTCATTATATGGGCTGCCAGACTAGACCAAAATGGACATCTTAACGGTATAACTTCAGAATTTGGATCTAAGAACATGATGCTTTGGAAAAGAGGGTCTTCTTTTGTTTTCACAGAGGATGACACAGTGTGGATTGCTTCTATCCCAATATGGTATGATAGACCACGCCCTCCTGAAAGGTTGCTGTGAACATCTTCAAAAACTTACTTCACTCAACTGCCGACTGAGATGAACCTGGCACACAGGTTACACCATGAAAGATCTGATTAACAGCACCCCCAGCAGGAAGCAGTTTGGAGAGAAAAAAACTGCGCCCATTTTCCCAAATATTGTTTATAAATGTTCTTTTACATTTAAAGGGGGAGATGATATAGATATGAATAATTTGCATTGGTATAGATTTTAAAGTCAATTTTGTCATATGTATATATATTTCTGATCTTGATAAAGCTATTTTGATTGTGTAGTTCATTTTAAAAACTGTAATGTATAATTAGGAAATATAGGTTGTTACTGGATAATCATCAATAATAGTAAAGCTTATAGTTATGTTAGATTTTCTAGATATATAGAGATATATTTCAGTTAATATAGACATTCTTCATATCTTTCAAAGACTGCAGAATATGGCATTTAATGTTTTAATAGCTTAGGGTTTTTCATGACAATGAGACACGTCTGCTCCTGGCAGCACCAATCTACTTCAAGAGGAAGATGGGCATCAGAGAGGCTCCTTATGGAGTTTGATAGCCATTTGGGCAAGAAACTGCTCTTGCCTGGACTGTTGCATAAACTGTACACAAAGAACCCGCAGAGAGAGGACTGCTGAACTTGCCTAAAGGTGAGATGGTCTTTCTGGGTTCCTGATTCATGAAAGAGTCTGTGAGACAGTCTGCAGGACACAGCAGAAAGTGACTGAACTGTCTTTGGAATTTCCTGCTTCATGGAAATGTCTGCTGGACACTATGGGCCTGAAGGCCGAAGATGGATGCCCCAACGGTACAGAGGAACTTTGGGTGACTGTCCAGGCAGCGAGTTGTCTCTGTCATTTCTAGAGTTTGAAAGTTGCATATTTCCTGTTTACTTAGGTAGTCTTATGTCCTTCTAGAGTCTTTGATGGAGTTGAAGAATGGTTCAATAGTTATAGTTTTCCTTAGTTATGATAAAAGATAAAATAGATTTAAATATTGTAACTGTAATTCTTGCTTGATAACTGTTTTGTTATATGTAATTTTACTATGTTAAAGTTAAAGCCTTTCTTTTTTGTTTAAACAGAAAAAGAGGAAATGATGGAGGAGTGTCTATGTGTCACTTTTATTAATAAAAAAACCTGCCTTGGCCCTTTAAGAGAACAGAAAATTAGGTAGGCAGAGTAGACAGAACAGAATGCTGGGTAGCAGGCAGTGGGGAGACGCTTCAGGCAGTCGCCATATGCAGTCGCCATGCTTCTCCTCTCTGAGATGGACGCAGGTTAAGATCTCTCCTGGTAAGCCACACCTCGTGGTGCTATATAAATTACTAAATATGGGTTAAAGCAAGATATGAGAATCAACCAATAAGCAGCTACAGATAACAGGCCAGGGGCCAGGCAGTATTTAAATGAATACAGTTTCTGTGTAATTATTTTAGGTAAAGCTAGCCGGGTGGCGGGACGCAGCCCGCCACTCCTTCTACATCTAGTGGTAAACATTTTGGCTTCAAATCCAATCTGTTTGGACCACAATCAATTTAAGTGAGTATAACAATAAATTTCCATGTGTTTGATTTCTATAGAGTTAGGATGGGCAGATGCAGCATTCTTTTCCTATTTTTGACTATAAAGGTTCCTGACAAAAAGGATGTCTGTCAAATATCTCCGAACTGTCAGATCAGTAACCGACAATCACTTATAATCATGACATTGTACATATTTCTAAACATGACTCTTTAAAACTTAAAAAATGTAGCTCGTATTATGATTTTTGGGAGTCACACAAACCTTTTTAACTCTAGTGTTGCTGGAGATAAACTCAGTGACAATGTGCTTGCCTAACAAGCCCAAGGCACCAGGTTCAATTCCCACTGCAATAAATAAATGAAATACATTGGTTTGGCTATGTATTCAATTTACTATTATAATCAGAGTGATCTCATAAACACACCTCTTATTGTCCCATTGTCGTTACAGCTTTATTAGCGTAACTTTACCATTCCTGAGTACTCCAACCCTGGGAAGTGATTTGATTGCTCATTACTAAAAATTCCTGATAGACCCATCCATGTTTCGTAGAAAACACCAAGAGAACGGATTCAGCTTCCTTAAGTACTTGAGCCTCTTGTCTCAGAGTCTCTGCTTTGCATAGCCACCAACCCTAAATTGTCAAACATAATCTGTCCTGTAACCAGATCAAGTTCTGAAAGTTTCACCAAACTTCCAGCTCTTGATAGAAATTGATCTTTCCCCTCTCCCAAAGACCCTTGGTAACCTGGTGGAGGAAGTTTCCTCCCTTCCTGGACACTACAGCAAACTTGGCTTTGTCTAATCTGCAGGCTGTGTTGCTAAAGTTTGGGAATTATTCTTCAGTAGGTACTGCAACATGCAGGAAACGTTTTGGATAACTTAGAGAGGAAAGAATGACCTAACAGACACACTTTTCATATCAGTAAAGGTAGATGTGGAAGATGTTAGTGGAGAAACTAAGGTATTAAAAATGGTAAATGTGTGGGACTTGTTCCCCAGCCCTCCCTGTCCCCTATATCCAGCTGTCATGCTGGAAGTATTTTCAGCACTTACCACTGCCTGAGTTGCTGGTCACACACACACACACACACACACACACACACAACACACTTTCTTGTTTATTTTATATCTGTCCTTAGTCAACCATAAACTTTATAAAGAACAAAATCTTGGCTTATTCTCTGCTGTACTCTCAGCATCCTAAACAGTGGAATAGGACGGGAGGGGAAAAAAGGAGGGAGGGAGAGAGAGGGAGTACAGGAAGAAGGGAGGAAATGCTTTCTTTTCCTTCTGTATATCATCGGATTGAATCCCTATAATTAGATGAACAAGATACAAATTAAGAAAAGAAGGTTTCTGAACATCGTGTGTACCCACAAAGACCTCAGTGGTGATAGCACCACACAGGTGGCTAGCATCTGGGTTTGTGTAGCATCTTGACTAAAAACAATAATTCTGGAGAGAAATGAAAAGACCAGAGAGGTGACAGGCTGTTGGGTGGAAAGGAAAATACATGAGGAAAACCAGTGGAAGACCATGTGCTTTAACAAGGCTGCCATCATTGCTCTGGCTCTGTTTCCTGTCCTGACCTCCATACATCATGCTCCCTGAAAGATGTGTCACCACTGGCATCCTGAATGTCTTCCAAAGTCCATGTACTAAAGGCTTGGTTCCCAGTCTGGAAGAAAGTGAGGTTGTTGAGGATCGGAAGTTGAAGGGAATATTATGAACTTGGTTTCTTCTTCCTCTTCCTCCTCTTCATCTTCTTCTCCCTTCCCCTCCCCCTCATCTTCCTCTCCCTCCTCCTCTTCTTTCTACCCCTTTTTCAGGCGTCATGAGGTGAACAGCTTCCTTTTGCTGGATACTGCCCATCATGATGCTCTGCCAAACAACCATGGACTGAAACTTCTGAAACCGCCATTCAGAAGAAATCTTTCTTTCTTGTATCTTGCCACAGTGGTGGAAACCTCTCTACAAGTACAGTGAAAGATGGCCCAGAACTTTTCTTGTGTGTGTTTTTCCTCAATTGCCTTTAGTTCGGCATATTCCATATATAAAAACTGGCGTGCTTACAGTCATCTCTATTCTGTACCCTTCAGGTACAAGCAGCTTCAAGTGAGTGCGAACAGCTATTAAAAGGATCTAGCAACAAAAACACATAAACTTAATTCAAAAATAAGATTTTTGTGATTTTTTTTGTAACTTGATTGCATGGTTCTTAAATATGAACTTTGTAGATAACAGCCTTGTGTTGCAGTGTCCAAAGTTTGGGCTCACTTTCTAGAGTGTCACACTGTTCTGAATGGGAAGAATAGGGAGAAAAAGACAATTCCGAGTACAGACCATGAGAAATTCCCCAGGGCAGGAACAAGTCATCTATTATTCAGTTCAGGTTTTGAAGTCTGTGTGCTATCCTCTCCCATTATTTTAAACCTAATATGAATGTTGGCTCTGGACACCTGTGCTCTGTTAGTGCTACTCTGGGGATTTGGGGCATGAACAGAGAAAGGAAGTGCTTTCCAAGGTCCTCCAGGCTTGGAAGCTCAATAGGCTTTGAGATTGAGATGCATTCCATAAAGGGAGAAGGGTCCTTATGGGTTCTAGAGGCAGCAGGTAAAGATGCTTCAGTCTCTGCTGACTCAGGAACAGACAAAATCAAGCCCACATGCCCAAAGGGAGCAGAAAAAAAGCCAGAGCTTCCAATTCCGCCATACTGACCCTAGTACTGGAAAGTGTGGTTTGAAGGTGAAATGTGCCCCATAGGCTCATGTGTTTGTTAAGTACCAGGTCCCTAGATGGTGGCTCTATTTAGGGAAGATGTAGAAGCTTGAGGAAATGAAGCCTTACTTAAGGAACCTTGATGCTGGGTAGCGGAGCCAGAGATGAGAGGTTCCTTTGCTTCAGTCCTATGCATTCTGGTTCTGGGTCTGCTTCTATGCCAGCAAGGTGTACCCTAGGAGCTGGTCTTGCCTTGCAGTGACAAGCTGATCTTTCCTGAAGGCATTAGCCACAATAAATCCTTCGTCTTGTAAACTGTGTTTGTCAGTTATTTGGTCACAGTGATGAAAAGGTAACTAACACAGGAAGGCAGATGGGCTGAGGGAGGGGGAGACGGAGGGACTGAGGGAGGGAAGGCCAAATGACTGCAGCAGGCTCAGGACAAGGACAAGGGCAGTGGAGTACTCTCCTCAGTCACCAAAATTTCAGGGTGCTTCAAAAACACTTGACAATCCAGGAAATAAGCTTTTCATCTAGCAATTCAGTAAATTAAAATTAATGCAGAGCAACCATGATGAACAAATATCCAATTTTTAAACAAAGAGAGTATCATTATGAATAATGTGTTTTTCCTTTTGCCTCGGGCTCCAACATGGCTCATCATGGCACTGGGAATGAGTCCTACTTTATCTAAAATGTTGATATGTTGTTCACTGTGGCTATTTTTGCATTAGCATTGATATTTGAAAATAGGGCTCAGAAGATGATTCGGTTGACAATGTGCTTGCCACATGAATTCAAAGACCTTAGTTCAGTCCCTATCAGCCACCAAAAACAAAACAAAACAAAACAAAAAACAGGGCATGTGAGCATGCACCTAGAATCTGGGCACTAGGAAACAGGATAATCATTGAGGCTCACTGGCCAGGGAGCTACAGATTCAGTGAGGTCTCAAAAAATGAGGTGTAAACTGGAGAAAACACTTGCTGTTGATTTCTAGTCTACCTACACACACACACACACACACACACACACACACACACACACAATCCTGTATTTGTCATATTTCATAAAAATAAGACAACCAATAGGAAATACACTGACATAATAAATATATCAAGAGATTTATTGTAAAACATTAGCTCTTGTGATTAAAAGGATAGGAAGTACTATGGTCTGCTTTCTGCATCTAGAGACACTGCTAAGCTAGGGTGTTTGCTTCTTTTCCGATTGTGATAAATACCCTGACAAGAGCAACTTCCAGGAGAACTGACTTGCTTTGACTCACAGTTCTAGAGGGATACAGTCCATCATGGAAGGGAAGAAATGACAGCAGGCAGGGAAGGAATGATGGCAGAAGTAGGAGGCTGATGAATCACACTGCACTCATACTCAATAAATAAATCATAAACAGGAAGTAGAGCTGGGTTACAAAGCCTGAACATGTGCATGTGTGTGTGCACATGTGCGTATGTGCACATATACACACAACCTGCCCCCAATGACCTACTTCCTTCAGCAAGGCTCCATTTCCTAACTGTTCTGCCCCCTTCCAAACAGCCCCATCGACTTAGGATCAGTGTTTAAACAAGTGAGAGAATGGGAAGATTTCTCATTCAAACCACAAGAGTGTCACACTTGAGAGTCACAGAACTAACGGTGCAGCTTACGGTCTGAATCTAAGACCTGAGGACCAGTATGCCAATGGCAGAAGAAAGCTTAATTTTCAGTTCCCACAAGTCAGGTAGAAAGAGGGTACATTCCATCTTTTTTGTTCTATCCTGGTCTCCAATGTTTTCGATAACATCTGTGGTGCTGTGATACAGCTCAGTTGGTTAAGTACTTTCTTAGCATGTGCAAGGCTGTTGGTTTAATCTTTAGTACTGCAATAAATAAATAAAAATAAAAATAGATAATGCCCGTGCACACGGGGGAAGGCCACATGTTTTATGCCCTTCTACGTTGGCTCCTTTTTGCCAACACGACACAAATGTGAGTCACCTGGGAAGGGAAAACTTCAATCGAGGAATTGCCTTCGTCATATTTGCGCTTTCTTGATGATCACCATAATTCTCATAATTTACTTGGGAAGGGATTGAAGGATTAATTTCGGTGGCCTTTTCTCCTGAAACCCTTTAAGTCTTTCAGATTTTATTCAGTGTTTTTTTCACTATATTATCCAAAAGCATCTTTGATTGGAATTCCCCTCTGTATGCTGTAAATGCCATTGGTTAATAAAGAAGCTGCTGTGGGCCAATTGCAGTACAGAATAGAGCAAGACACAACTTCCAAGCAGATAGAGAAGGAAAGAGTAGGCAGAGTCAAAGAGAAGCCATGTAGCCGCTGAAGGAGACAGATGCCCGGAACTTTACTGGTAAACCACAAGCTTCATGGTAAAATATAAAGTAATAGAAATGAGTTAATTTAAGGTATAAGATTTAGCCAGGAATATGCTTAAGTGATTGTTCAAGCAGTGTTTTATTTAATACAGTTTGTGTGTGATTGGGGCCTGGGCAGCTGGGAAATGAACAAGCAGCCTCTGACTACATATCTTGTTTATTATCTGATATGCTTCTTAGAAGAAAGGATGTTTCTATTACAAAGAAAAAAAAGTGACCTTGGGTTTTACATGTTTTAAAATGTCCACACGAACACAGTTGTTATAAAACATCTCATGGGCAAAAGGCAGTTGTAGCAGCACCCATGATTGCCTTTTAAACTCCCCTCTGTCCCCCCAATGAAGATGGAGGGAACCATTGTTCTGAAAACAAAAACAAGGTCTATAAATGACATATACAACAAAAGTAAAACAATATTCCCATGAGCAGCAGGCTTCAAATCACCAAGAACAACAGGAAATCTGTGCTAACATGTAAGAGAAAGGGCTAAGGAAAAGCAAGGGGCATCTAATGAGCAGCCTAGATGTTGAGTTGTCAATAGGTGACCATTCCCAGGGGGAAGAATGCACCCGAGGGAGAAAATTCAACCCTAAGCATGAATAGTGCCTGATCCCAGGGTAGGAGTAAGGACCAGTCTCAGAATGAAAGGTGCCCAATCTTAATCAGGTAGAATCTATCTTCAGCAAAAGTGGTAACCAATCACAAGACAAGAGTTCACCCTCCACATAAGTACAATAGAGGAGGAGAAGTCTACTATCAAAATTTGTAGGGCTTTTCTCCAGGGGAAATAATGATGCTAAGACCCCAAGAAGGAGAGTTCACTCTCAGCATGGATGGTGCCTGGTCTCAAAGGGAAAGGGTTTATCCAGAGCATATATTGAGCCTAGTGCTAAGCTTACCTTCAGCATGGATGGTGCCCATTGTCCTAAAGTGTTCTTGATTCCAATAACCCAAACTGGGAAGTGTCTTTCCAGGTTCCAGATCCTTCACAAAATCTCAAATCAAAATATATTTTAAAGGATAAGGAAGTCTTTGTGATTCTAAAATTTACTTAAAGATGAAATAATAAATTCAATGTCACCTTAGAAAATTGTGGCAAATCGTCATACCACAGGAAACTATAAGGCATTGTGTGGAAACGGAACAGAATAGGGACACCCAGACAAAAGAGAAGTGCTAAGACCACAGCAGATGGGTCTGCCCTGAAGTACTAACACAGCATCCTGGCAACAGAAAGTGGGATTCTA
This sequence comes from Arvicola amphibius, assembly GCF_903992535.2. Lineage (NCBI taxonomy): Eukaryota > Metazoa > Chordata > Mammalia > Rodentia > Cricetidae > Arvicola > Arvicola amphibius. The sequence continues at coordinate 97,960,742 of NC_052052.2, read as the reverse complement.
CAGCCCCAAATCTAGGAAGCTGTCAGTTTCTGTGCTCTCCAGGAACACTTGAGGACCAGAATAATGACTGGTTGACTGCAGTGTCATGTTCTCATAAGAAATGATAATAACAACCACACAACCCCCCCCCCCAAGTTCGCCTTTTTGTGTGAGGGGTCCTTGGACCTACAGGAGTCCCTGTCCCTGTGCTGAGGAGAACCATACAGTCCATGAGTGGGTTCCATCCCAGGGCTGGGCAGACAATCTGGGAAAGGAGCACAGGGCCCCTTCAGCTCCTGCTGCAAGGGCTTCTTTGTTCCACATGACCCTGCCTCCCCCAAGCCTGCCCTATTGTGTGCAAGGTCCTTGGCCCAAGAACAGTTCCTGCTCCTGCTCTGAGGAGATCCACCCAGAGTCAGTCACAGCATAGACTGGACCAAGATGCCAAGACTCTCATGGCTGCATTTGAAGGAAGAGATGGGCAGGGGCCAATGCAAGAATTCCTCCAACAACCTAAAAGGCAACATGACAACACCAGATTCCAGGGATCATGCAACAAGAAGACTTGAACACCCTATTTTAGAAGAAGTAGAAGAAATTAACTTTAATTGTAACATCATGAAAATAATAGAGGACCTTAAACAGGATGTGAAAACTGCTGTAAAGAAGTGTAGAAGACAAAAAGGTAGAAGAAATGAATAAATCTCTCAAAGATACCCAAGACAACCAAGATAACACAATCAAACAGGTAATGGAAACCTGAAAAATGAAAATGGAGGTAATAAAGAAAACACAAACCAAGGGATGGCTGGATATGGAAAATCTGGGTAAATGAACAGGAACTACAGAGACAAGTATGACCAAGAGAATACAAGAGATAGAAGAAAGAATTTCAGACACTGAAAATACTATAGAGGAAATAAACTCACTGATTAAAGAAAGCAACAAATCCAACAAATTCTTAACACAAAACATCCAGGAAATCTAGGACACCATGAAAAAGACCAAACCTAAGCATAATAGTGGTAGAAGAAGAAGAATTACAGCTCAAAGGCCCAGAAAATATATTCAACAAAATTATAGAAGAAAACTTTCCCATCCTAAAAAGGATATTTCTATGAAGGTACAAGAATCATACAGAACACCAAATAGACTGGATCAAAAAAAGCATCCCTCTTGCCATATAATAATCAAAACAAAAAAAATACAGTATAAAGAACAAATTTTTTGTGGTTTTTCGAGACAGGGTTTCTCTGTGGCTTTGGAGCCTGTCCTGGCACTACCTCTTGTAGACCAGGCTGGCCTTGAACTCACAGAGATCCACCTGCCTCTGCCTCCCAAGTGCTAGGACTAAAGATATGCGCCACCACCACCCGGCATAAAGAATGAATATTAAGAGCTGCAAGGGAAAAAGGTCAAGAAACATATAAAGGGAAACCTATCAGAATTACACCTGACTTCTCAGTGGAAACCATGAAATCCAGAAGGTCTTGGATAGATGTGCTGCAGACACTAAGAGACTACGGATGCAAGCCCAGACTACTATACCCGGCAAAGCTTGCATTCACCTTCGATGGAGAAAACAAGACATTCCCGGACAAAAACAGATTTAAACAATACATAGCCTCAAACCCAGCCTTACAAAAAATACTAGAAGGAAAACCACAAACCAAGGAAGCCAACAACACCCATAATAACACAAGCATCTAACAACCCTCCACCAGCACAACTCAAAGAAGGGAAACACACAAACACTACCACCAGAAAAATAACCGGAGTTAGCAACCACTGGTCATTAATATCACTTAATATCAATGGACTCAATTCATCTATAAAAAGGCACAGGTTAAGAGAATGGATACAAAAACAGGATCCAGCATTCTGCTGTTTACAAGAAACACACCTCAATCTCGAAGAGAGACACTACCTCAAGTAAAGGGTTGGGAAAATGTTTTCCAATCAAATAGACCAAAGAAACAAGTGGGTGTGGCTATACTAATATCTAACAAAATTGATTTCAAACTAAAATCAATCAGAAGAGATGGAGAAAAACAATTTATATTCATAACAGGAACAATTCATCAGGAAGAAGTCTCAATCCTGAATATCTATGGCCCTAATTTAAAAGCACCCACATATGTAAAAGAATCATTACTAGAACTCAAAGCATAAAACAAACCCCACATTCTAATAGTAGGAGATTTCAACACTCCTCTCTCACCAATGGACAGGTCTTTTAACAGAGAAATAAGAGAACTAACAGATGTAATGAACCAAATGGACTTAACAGACATCTATAGAACATTCCACACAAAGAGAAAAGAATATACCTTCTTCTCAGCATCTCATGGAACCTTCTCAAAAATTGATCACATAATTGGTAACAAAGCAAACATCAATAGATACAAAGAAATTGTAGTAACCACCTGTGTACTATTGGATCACCATGGAATAAAGTTAGAATTCAACAATTCTACCCCCAGGAAGCCTACAAACTCATGGAAACTAAATAGTCAACTACTGAACCACCCTTGGGTCAAGGAAGAAATAAAGAAAGAAATTAAAGTCTTCCTTGAATTTAATGAAAATAAAGATACAACATACCCAAACCTATGGGACACTATGAAAGCAGCGCTAAGAGGAAAGTTCATAGCACTAAGTGCCCACATACAGAAAACAGAGAAAGCTCACATTAGAGACTTAACAGTACACCTGAAAGCTATAGAAAAAAAAAGAAGCAGACTCAACCAGGAGGAGTAGAAGACTGAAAATAATCAAACTGAGGGCTGAAGTCAACAAAATAGAAACACAGAAAACAATCCAGAAAGAAATCAATGAAACAAAAAGCTGGTCTTAGAGAAAATCAACAAGATTGACAAAGCCCTATCCAAACTAATCAAACAGCAGAGAGAGAACATGCAAATTAATAAGATCAGAAATGAAAAGGGGGACATAACCACAGACACAGAGGAAATTCAGAGAATCATTAGATCTTACTACAAAAGCCTGTATGCCACAAAATTGGAAAATGTAAAAGAAATGGACATTTTTTAGATAAGTACCATCCATATACCAAAATTAAATCAAGACCAGGTGAACAATTTAAATAGACTTGTAAGTTGCAAGGAATTAGAAGCTGTCATCAAAAACCTCCCTACAAAAAAAGTCCAGGACCAGATGGTTTCAATGCAGAATTATACCAGAACCTCCAAGAAGAGCTAATACCTATATTCCTTAATGTATTTCACAAAATAGAAACAGAAGAGTCATTGCCAAACTCCCTTTATGAAGCTACAGTTACCCTGATACCAAAACCACACAAAGACTCAACCAAGAAAGAGAATTACAGGCCAATCTCACTCATGAACATCGACGCAAAAATTCTCAATAAAATACTTGCAAACTGAATCCAAGAACACATCCAAAAAATTGTACATTATTGTAGTAAGGAGCTGTGGGCTGCGTTCCCGCTGCCCGGCTTTTGGCCACCTGGCTAGCTTATGCCCCGAAATAACAACACACAAACTGTATTCATTTAAACACTGCCTGGCCCATTAGTTTCAGCCTCTTACTCACATCTTGACTAACCCATATCTAATAATCTGTGTAGCACCACAAAGTGGTGCCTTACCGGGAAGATTCTAGCATAAGTCCATCCTGGGCCAGAGCTTCTTTGTGTCTGTCTCAGAGAGGAGAGGCATGGTATCTGTCTCACTTAGGAGAGGCGTGGCATATGTCTGAGCCATCTACCTCACTTCCTTCTTCCTGTTCTATCTACTCCACCTACCTAAGGGCCGGCCAATCAAATGGGCCAAGGCAGTTTCTTTATTAAAGAATGAAATCAACACAAACAGAAGACTCTCCCACATCACATTATGATCAAGTAGGCTTCATCCCAGAGATGCAGGGCTGGTTCAACAAATGTAAATCTATCAATGTAATCCATCATATGAATAAACTAAAAGAAAAAAAACCATATAATCATTTCATTAGATGCTGAAAAAGCATTTGACAAAATTCAACACCCCTTTATGATAAATGTCTTGGAGAGATTAGGGGTACAAGGTTCATACCTAAATATAATAAAAACTATATACAGCAAGCTGACAGCTAGCATCAAATTAAATAGAGAGAAACTCAAAGCCATTCTACTAAAACCAGGAACAAGACAAGGCTGTCCACTCTCTCCATACCTCTTCAATATAGTGCTTGAAATTCTAGCAATAGCAATAAGACAACATGAAGAGATCAAGGGGACTCGAATTGGAAAGGAAGAAGTCAAACTTTTGTTATTTGCAGATGATATGATAGTGTACATAAGCAACCCCAAAAACTCTACCAAAGAACTCCTACAGCTGATAAACACCTTTAGTAATGTGGCAGGATACAAGATCAACTCCAAAAAATCAGATGCCCTCCTATACAAAAAGGATAAAGAAGCAGAGAGGGAAATCAGAGAAGCATCACCTTTCACAATAGCCACAAATAGCATGAAGTATATTGGGATAACTATAACCAAGGAAGTGAAAGTTCTATTAGACAAGAACTTTAAGTCTTTGAAGAAAGATATTGAAGAGGATACCAGAAAATGGATCTCCCATGCTCTTGGATTGGGAGGATCAACATAGTAAAATGGCAGTTCTACCAAAAGCAACCTATAGATTCAACCCCCATCAAAATCCCAACAAAATTCTTCACAGACCTTGAGAGAACAATAATCAACTTTATATGGAAAAACAAAAAACCCAGGATAGCCAAAACAATCCTATACAATAAAAGAACTTCTGGAGGCATTACCATCCCTGACTTCAAACTCTATTACAGAGCTACAGTAATGAAAACAGCTTGATATTGGCATAGAAACAGAGATGTTGACCAATGGAATTGAATCTAAGACCCGGATATTAACCCACAAACCTATGAACACCTGATTTTTGACAAGAAGCTAAAATTATACAATGGAAGAAAGAAAGCATCTTCAACAAATGGTGCTGGCATAACTGGATGTCAACCTGTAGAAGAACGAAAATAGATCCATATCTATCACCATGCACAAAACTCAAATCCAAATGGATTAAAGACCTCAATATAAATCTGACCACACTGAACCTGATAGAAGAGAAAGTGGGAAGTAGTCTGCAACACATGGGCACAGGAGACCACTTCCTACGTATAACCCCAGGAGCACAGACAATAAGAGCAACAATGAATAAATGTGACCTCCTGAAACTGATAACCTTCTGTAATGCAAAGGATACTGTCATTAAGACAAAAAGGCAACCTACTGACTGGGAGAAGATCTTCACCAACCCCACATCAGACAACGGTCTGATCTCCAAAATATATAAAAAAAAAAAAAAACTCAAGAAACAAGACATTAAAACTCTAATTAACCCAATTAAAAATGTGGTACTGAACTGATCAGAGAATTCTCATCAGAAGAAGTTCGAATGGCCAAAAGACACTTAAGGTCTTACTCAACTTCCTTAGCGATCAGGGAAATGCAAATCAAAACAACTTTGAGATACCATCTTACACCTGTCAGAATGGCTAAAATCAAAAACACCAATGATAGCCTATGCTGGAGAGATTGTGGAGTAAGGGGAACACTCATCCATTGTTGGTGGAAATGCAAACTTGTGCAACCACTTTGGAAATCAGTGTGGCAGTTTCTCAGGAAACTGGGAGTCAACCTACCTCAGGATCCCGCAATTCCACTCTTGGGAATATACCCAAGAGATGCCCAGTAATACTACAAACACATTTGTTCAACTTTGTTCATAGCAGCACTATTTGTAATAGCCAGAACCTGGAAACAACCTAGGTGCCCCTCAATAGCAGAATGGATAAAGAAGGTGTGGCACATAAACACTTTAGAGTTCTACTCAGTGGTAAAAAACAATGACATCTTGAATTTTGCATGCAAATGGATGGAAGTAGAAAACACTTTACTGAGTGAGATAACCCAGACCCCAAAAGAGGAATATGGTTTGTACTCACTCATAAGTAGATTCTAGCCATAAACAAAGGACATTGAGCCTGTAGTTCATAATCCTAGAGAAGCTAAATAAGAAGGTGAACCCAAAGATAAACATATATGTATTCTCCTGGATATTGGAAGTAGACAAGATCTTCGGGCAAAAGTTGGGAGCAGGAGGCTGGGGGTGGGTTGGGGGAAAGGGGAGATGGGAAGAGAGAAGGGAGAAGGGGAGGGTTGGGGAGAGCTTGGGGGAATGGGATGGTTGAGATGGAGGAAGGGTGGATATGGGAGCAGGGAAGAAGATATCTTAACTAAGGGAGCCATTTTAGGGTTGGCAAGAGACTTCACTCTAGAGCAGTTCCCAGGTGTCCAAGGATATGTCCCTAGCTAGGTCCTTGGGCAGCAGAGGAGAGGGTGCCTGAACTGGCCTTGTCCCATAGCCACACTGATGAATATCTTGCATATCACCATCGAAACTTTATCTGGCGATGGATGGAGATAGAGACAAGACCCACATTGGAGCACTGGGCTGAGCTTCCAAGGCTCAGATAAAGAACAGAAGGAGGGAGAACATGAGCAAGAAAGTCAGGACAGTGAGGAGTGCGTCCACCCTCCGAGACAGTGGTGAGCTCTAATGGGAGCTCACCAAGGACAGCTGGACTGGGACTGATGGAGCATGTGATCAAACTGGACTCTCTGAATGTGGCTGACAATGAGGGTGGAATGAGAAGCCAATGATAATAATACCTGATGTTGATTCTACTGCATGCACTGGCTTTTGGGGAGCTTAGTCTGCTTCGATGCACACCTTCCTAGAACTGGATGGGAGGGCTTGGACTTCCCACAGGGCAGGGCAACCTGACTTCTCTTAGGACTGGAGAGTGAGGGGGAGGGGGAGGGGAGAGTGGGAGGGAAATGGGAGGATGGGAGGAGGTGGAAATTTTTAATAAATAAATAAATAAAAGAATTCAAGTGTTATACTTAGTGTTACATAAATAAGATAAGCAGTGACCTCTTTAAATGTTATCTTATTGTTTTGATTGGCAAAGACTGTGGAAAGATCAACAAATAAAACTGTGTATTCAGAGACAAAAAAAGAAATGATAATAACAGAACATCTTTCTTATAGACAATGAAATCATGTCATAAAGACAAGAGCAGAAAACAATAAAAATCTTAACTTTTTATTTTCAAGTCAGCTTTGAGAGTTTGAAAACAGTTGAAACCATGGGACAACAACTAAGACTCAGTGACTGACAGAGAAGAGAAGCTTATTTGGATCATAGTTTGGAATTAGAAAATGAGGTGCCTAGAAAAAGTTTGAAACATGGGCTGAGAATGTAAAAAACAACAACTCAGGAACGCAGACTAAAGTAGAACAAGGAGAAGAGCAGATGAACAAACTAAAGAAAATGATGATGAAAAGGGGAATTGGAGAAAATGAAAAATAGAAACAAAATTTGTAAAAGAATGAAAAGTGTTGAAGTGAGATGTAATAAATGGTCACTCGGAGCTGTGATCTAAAGGTTCTCTCCAAGACTCAGTTTGAAATTCAACTTAATATTAAGAGGGGCCTTTAAGTGTGATGTCATTAGGACACTGCCCATGTCAGCGCGTGAAGGCCATCATGGTAGGAATGGTTTAGCTTCCCCAGGAGTGGGATACAGAAAAAGGAATAATTTTAGATGAGCATTTAGTTTTTCTTTTGTTGGTGGGGAGGCTATAAGAGCAGAGGACAGATATGGAAGGACTCGGGAATAAGTAGATTTGGGATGCTTGATGTGTAATTCCCAAAGAATCAATTTAAAAAGAAAGAAAGAAAGAAAGAAAGAAAGAAAGAAAGAAAGAAAGAAAGAAAGAAAGAAACCACAGTTTTTCTTATAAATGGCTGCCTGGAGTTCTAGAGCAAGAAATGTACAAGGTAAGCTTAAAAGATTGTAATCCTTAAAAGAAGTCTAAGATGTTATGGCAAGAGGACTGCAGGAGTCAAGCTGAAGGATCTCCAACTGACCAATGATGGATCATTTGAACATCAAAGAAATAGCAGTTGTAGTTAATTGAAACACAGCAAAAGCATGTTAGGCCATTAGTCAATGCTGAACCTAAAAAAATGTCATTGGCTGCATGTAGAAGATGCTGGTGAAGGTGCCATGAAATCAAAGAGTTATCTTGGTCTACATGTTTTAACTGTACCTCATACTTGTAATTAATAAAGGAAAAATCTGGAGATGTTATATAGTTAATACACGAAGGAAAATGGTAGAATCAGAACATCATGCCATTGGAAAATCTTGATTTTTTTAATTGAAGATACTTTTTTTATTTTCTTGTACTTTGCATAAATAAAACAGGAAAATGAGAAAAGCATATGAGCATGTAGTCGCCAGCTGGACAGTTTGTAGAAAACAGGCCACAGAACCACAGTTGCCAGTAATGCTCCGTATTCTTCAAAATCATCATCCATGACAGAAAGTAATCCCCAGTTTAAAGCAACTACTTGAGTCCTGTTTTCACAGAAATCTGTGTTCTCAGTACAGGACATGGTAAACACTATCCCTTCTTTAAAGCAAAAGATTTTATTAGCATATATTAGTTAAACACCTTTTATAACCTATAGCAAGTAAATCTGGACCATGGTTGACATCACTCAGTGCCTCCTTGTGGAGGGATGCAAAGACACTTGGAGAGTATTACCATCTGCCTCCATCAGTTATTGGATAGAGCATTTCTGATGACAATGAGGGTAGTCACCAATCTGGTTACAGGAGATGGCCAGTTCAGGCACTCTCTGCATGATTTCTGGGAATCTTAGCTGGGGTTATCCTTGTGGATTCCTGGGAGTTTCCCTGGGACCAGGTTTCTCCCTAACCCCAAAATGCCCCTTGCATCATGATGTCTCTTTTGTTTCTCGTCCTGATGGAAACAAATGCAGAGATTCACAGCCAAGCTCTGGGCTGAGCTCCAGAAGTCTTGCTGAAGAAAGGGAGGAGGGATTGCAGAAGCCAGGGGGATCATGTGTAGGAACCCACAAAGACAGCTGACCTGAGCTCGTGGGAGCTCATGGTCTCTGGGCCAACAGTTAGGGAAACTCCATGGAACCAACCAAGGCCCTCTGCATACATGTGAAGTTACATAACTTGTTCTCTTCGTAAAGCTCCTAGCAGTGATATCAGGACCTGTACCTGGCACTTAACTAACTTTTGGGAGTTGATTCCCCATGCTAGATTACCTTGCCCAACCTTGATGCAAAGGGAGGAGCTTGGCCTTGCCTCAACTTGATGTGCCATGTTTTGTTCAAGCTCTTGGGAGGCCTCCCCATTTCTGAATGGAGGCAGAGGAGAAGTGGAAAGGGAGGTGGGTAGATGGGAAGGAGTAGATGGTTCAGGGTGTGGGGGAATACAGGATGACCAGGAGGAGAAGAAGGAGGGGAAACTGTGGTCGGTATGTAAAATAAATGAAAAAGATGTTATTTAAATAAAACAAAGTAGAAAAATTTAAAAAGAAAGTATTGTTATCAAAACTTGAATTTGAAGCATTAAACTTCCATGCCTTACTACCAAGCTCATGGGAAATGCAGGGAAGAGGAGCATTTTCACAGCAGACACCGTGGAGATGAAACCAGAAAAGCATAGATATGGAAGCTTGACAAACAAGGAGTCTGATCTCCTGAATTAGTAATTCATGGGTGGGTATGTTGGCACACACTTATAATCCCAGCTTTCCTGACTCAGAGGCAAGAGAGCAGTGATTTGAGGCAAGCCAGGGAAAAATGAAATACCAACAGATTAAAAGAATATTAGATATGCCAATAAATTCTTTTCTTCTGGTGGTGGGAGTAGCTTTCAGGGTTTCTCTGTGTAGCTTTGGAACCTGTCCTAGAAACTAGCACTTGTATACCTTGTACACCAGGCTGACCTTGAACTCACAGAGATCCGCCTGCCTCTGTCTCCTGGGTGCTGGGATATATAGTTTTGTATTAGGCTTAGGCGTGTGCCACCACCACTCAGCACCAATAAATTCTATAGACCTTATCTGTGTCTCAATTCAAACAAGTCACCTATTTAAAATTGATATAACCCGACTAATCTGAACACTAAGTAAAGAGCTGATAAAAATAAAGAATGAATAAAAGTTTTTTATTTTATTTTTTATTATTAAAAATTTCCTCCTCCTCCCCTCCTCCCATTTCCCTCCCCCTCCCTCCACTCCCTTCCCCCTCCCTCTCCAGTCCAAAGAGCAGTCAGGGTTCCCTGCCCTGTGGGAAGTCCAAGGTCCTCCCCTCTCCATCCAGGTCCAGGAATGTGCGCATCTAAACAGACTAGGCTCCCCCAAAGCCAGTATGTGTGGTAGGATCAAAACCCAGTGTCATTGTCCTTGGCTTCTCAGCAGCCCTCATTGTCTGCCATGTCCAGAGAGTCCGGTTTGATCCCATGCTTTTTCAGTCCCAGTCGAGCTGGCCTTGGTGAGCTCCCATTAGATCAGCCCCACCGTCTTGGTGGGTTGAAAAAAAGAAATGTGTGTATAAAAAGAAATTGGGGGCTAGAGAAATAGTTGAGCTTGTGAAGGGCTTACCATATGAATATGAGGACTTGAATTTAATTCCCAGAACCCATGTTAAAAATCTGAGCATGAGGCATGTGCTTGTAATCCCACGACTGGGGAGGCAAATACAGGAACGATCCTTGGGGCTCACCAGCCAGCCTGCCAAGCCTAACTCATGAACTTCAGGTTCCAGTGAGAAACCTTGTCTCAGAAGATAGGGTGTGTGAATCTTTAGGAATGACACTTAAGGCTGGCTTTTGATTTCCATTTGCACTTACATGCACACACACATACATATATCATATACACAAAAATTAAATTTTTAAGTGTGTTTCGGTTTAATAATTATGATCCACTTATATTTCAAGTGTTCTTATGCTTTAAGAATGCATACTAATATACTTTTAGGCCAAAATACAAATAAAAGATTAACTTTATTGCAAACTGAGGCTGTCGCAAAAAAAGGACAATTAAAGAGCCCAAATTGGCCTTAAATTGTAATTGTCAAAAAAAGTGATTGGATGTGAGGCTTGTATACTATATATGTATGTATGTATGCTCTATGCCCAAAAGTTTGCTTGATATGGTACATCAGGAGGTCTGTGATGGTTGTTTTTTATTTTTTGTCAGTTAACACAAACTAGCTACACCTAGGGAAGAAAGATCCTCAACTGAAGAATCAATGCCATTGGATTGGCCTGTGGGCATATCTGTGGGCAACTGTTTTGGCTAATGATTGATTAGACTAGCCTGGCCCACCATGGACCACACCACCCTGAGAAGGCGGTCCTAAGCTATATATGATGAATAACTGAACCTGAACCTGGAAACCAGCCAGGCAGCAGCATTCTGTCTTGGTCTGCACTTCGGACCCCATCTCTAGTCTCCTGCCTCAGTTCCTGCCTTGGCTTGCCTCAGTGAAGGACAAGATGGGGAAGTATGAGCCAAATAAACCCGCTTTCTCCCCATGTGGATTTTGGTCCTCGTGGTTTATCACAGCAACAGAAAGCAAGCTAGTTCAGAGTTTTCAGTCCACACACTCCCCATTTTACTAGTCACAGTGTGTCCCAGCCGGTCCACCTACAATGAGCATGGAGAATTAACGGTCTGGGTTACCAAGCCATTTGAAAATGGGCCCCACATTGGAGGATAAATTATACTGTAAGTGGGACATATTTCCCTTGATGATGTTGTATATCATTTGTCAATGAATTTTAATAAATGCTAGGTGGCATAGTGATTGCTTTATACTAAACAGACAAAAGAGAAAGCAGATTATCTCACTGACGTGAGAAACACTATCAACATTCTGGCATGATGAAATCACTTTTGAAATTATGTCATTTCTTAATGGATGAAAACATATTTTTTCATTTTAAAATGACAACATTGCCTATATATTACAGTTCACATAAACTTAATCTTTTAAAACTTTTCTTTACATAATAATTATTCTTGCATTTGTCATCTTCAAATATTTTTAAACACGCTGTAAATGAAAGTAGTTTTTTCATTTTAAAATTACAGTGTTGCCTACATATTAAAGTTCAACTAAACTTATTTTGAACTTCTCTTTACATAAAAATTATTCTTGCATTGATTCTTCTTCCAGCATTTTATAACATGGTAGGTACCCTAGCAGAATAAAACTGAAATTGAACTCTGCATAGCTAAGTAGGAAGGAAAATTTTTTATTCTTCAAATGAGATTGAGACAAGATATTCCATATGCTACAAAAATTAATACAAAGTAGCCCCAAGTCTTTTCTCAAATATCTGCATATTGCTTCCAGCTTCAAACTCCCATGTCATTAGCTAGTCCCAGCTCTCAGTTCAGCGTTCCTTCCAGCTGATTTCCCATGACCAAAATAATATATCATTCTATTTTTATAGTACATGACTAACTTAGGAAACCACTGAGATTTTAATTAATGGCTTTTGATTTAAATATTCCAGTTCTAAGTACATTATTTTAAACTAAGCCATAACTTTAGATTCCAGTGATACTGGAGAAAGGCTGACACTTGGATAGAGAGAGATTCACTCAGCCTGGTGGTATTGACCCACTTAATTCATTTCATTCAGTCCTTCATTGACTAAATATTTACGTACTTCCCAAGTGACCAGATTCGGGCTGAAGCTAGGACTATAGAGGTGAGCACAGTATTGATCTCCACAGAAGGGCCTGGGGGAGAAATCTCGGAGGGTTGGTGAAATGGAGGGAGGCAGAGTGTTAGGAGCAAACGTGAATTCAGTGAGGTTGAGGAAAAGAGACAGTGTACAGCGGAGAAGCCTGGCTTGGAATGAAGAAGAAATAATAGAACACGGAGAGGCACACCATAGGATGGTGAGCTTGAATGTGATCGCCCGTTGAATCCTTCCACACACAGAATTGTGTGGCAGGGGCCTCACCCTTTGCCTTTTCCATGCTTGTTTTGAGATTTTTTTTTCTTCTCTAAACCTCAGTGTCCCAACCCATCAAACAGAGGTGCTAGAGCAGGAGGATACACTTACAGCCCGCATCTGGCATGTGCTAAGCATTCTGTACTCGACAGTGACGATTAATGTTTGCTTATGTATTTCCCTTCTCAAGACAGCTCCTGTATGTGTTCTTACTTTATTCCCCCAAAGAAAGCCCTAAGAGAGACTTGGAGACTTTTAACAGCTTTTACCATTTTTGTATTTTCAAAGGAGAAGACTCAGACTCAAGCAGGGTATGTCTGAGATGGACGCATGACTCCCCTGACCTTTAGCTTCTGTTTGAACAAACGAGACACTTCAGCCCCTACTGGTGACTTGTACAGATTTGCTCATCTCTCAGCTCGAGATGTCAGCTTCCCCTTTGGGTTTTTCCTACTTTTCCAATGGATTGATATTACACAGATGCACCTTTTCTCCCATTAAGCCTCCTGGTTTGAGGGTTCAAGGTTACGAATGTCCTGCCAGTCAACAATGTGAATAAAGACTGGAAAGTGCTTTTAATCATTTTTATGTACACTAAAGTCTCTCTCCTGCCATTCTTCCATTACTTTGGATTTTCTGAACCAAAGCTTAAGCTTTCTCTACAAGTTGGTTTCTTGGATAATCCTTAAAGCTTCTGCTAGAAATTACCTCAATGGGATGACATGCCTCAAATAAAAAGTCATGCCATCTTAGAGTAGGTTCATCCTCTCTTGAAAATTCAGTCACAAAACCATGCCTAACCTCCTTTTTACTTGAATTGTAGATAACAAAGAGAAACTGAAAAAAAAAAATCTATCACGGCTTGAGGAGACAGAGAAAAGGAAGGTGATGGCTCCCTGGGGACACAGTGCAACAGTCTCTCCTTCACTGAGACACTTGAGAGCTGATCTCTCTGTCAGCTCAAATTGTTGGGACAGGGCTTGCCGTCTTTAACTGCTGTGCACATGTGTGTGCAACACTACCTTAATTCTCTCCCAGACACTTCCTACATGATCCAGAAAGAGGAATAAGATGTTTCCTTTTTGAGAGCCACTGGAAGGTGATGCTTGATGACATTCCATAACTCTGTTAATGAAATATTTATGCCTGTCACCTAATATGGCCTTCTATGAAATCTGTGGCATTGTCAAAGCTGTCTCCTAACCACACCATGTCTACTTTGACTGTGGCAAGTGCACTTTAATTTTCCTAAAGTCCCTGCTCCTGCCTGTGTCTGTCACAGCATCCCACCACCCTCAGTTCTCTCTGTCCTGGTTGGGTTGGGATGATGCCTGGGGCCTGTGCTTCATGGCTGTACTTGTGGCTCTGTGGACTCCTTCGAGCTCTGGTTTCCCTTCCTAAAGCTATGCCAGTGCCATGTCACTTCAGGTTCTTAGCACAGCTCCCTGCATAAGGTAGGTAGGAGCCGAGAAAATGTAAATAAAATTGAATTCTTCTATCTTAAACACAAAGGATTTTACGTACCAGAAAGACGATGCTTAGACGGAAATAATGCATTCCTTTGAAGTCTGAGAGGAAAAAAAGGATATAAGAATGAGATAGTATGCTTCAAATTATGGATCTCAGAATCCTAAGCTTTTAATTCAAGCCATAAATTTAGGCATCAAATTGTTCTTGCTACAAAAGAAAGAGAGAGAGGTGGGGGGGATATATGCTGGAAATTTGGGTTCCTTTTATGATGGGAGAAGCCTGTCAATCATGGGACTCAGACAGCTGCATGCAGCAGAGTCATTACTGCTCAGCACAGGCTGTCAAAGGTCTCACTTTAAGTGTGTTTCCCTGAAAATTATCTTTGGCCTTTTGTCTTGAACAGCTATATTTCAAAAACAAGATCTTTGCTGGAAAAAAATGGACAAAAGCAAGAAGAAATGAATATTGATGATGGGCATCAACACCGACAAGAGTGTTGCAGAACAGACGAGAGCACAGTGCTTGACTTTGTAGGTTTCTTGACTTCTTGGGACCTTGTAATAATTTATTCTACAAAGATAAAACTTGCAGCGAGGATACCACCATCATTAGACTCTGTTACAAATCACTCAGGTAAGCCAGATGGTCCTTTACAACCTTACACTGCTATGGTTTCGATCAACGACCATGAGAGGCAATGCAAGCACTGAAAGCTGAGCCATAGTATAAGGAAGTGAGGTTACTGGGAGAGTGTCCTTGAAGACGATTGTAAGACTCTAGCCCCTTCCAGGTCCCTCTGCTTCCTGGCCACCATGAGGCAAACAATTTTCTTCTGTCACATATTCCCAACTTGGTTCACTGTACCATGACAGGGCCCACACAACCCTGAACTGAAAACTCCTGCAACTGTGAGCTAAAACAAATATGTATTCCGTGCAAGTGTTTTATCTCAGGATGTTTGTCAGAACTATGGAAATTTAATACATGGATATTGCAAATTAAATAGGCACACAATAGATTTATAAAGTTTCCCAAAACCCCTTCTAACATGTTTTAAAACTGCTGATACTGTCAGGCACGGTGGGTCAGGCCTTTAACTTTAGCCCTCAGGGGGCAGAGGCAGCAGATCTCTGTGAGTTATATATAATATTTGATTCATGCCTTCAGACTCGTGACTCCCAGTCACTTGGTTCCTCATGCGTTTTGTCCTGTGACAATTGGAATTTCAAAGCAGTTTGTGTTTCTCTCTTTCCATTAGCCACCAGGATGCTCAGTATCACTCTTCTAATGTAGTTTAATAACTTCAAAGAGCCATTTTAGATACAGTTTTGAAAACCTCTAATATTATTTCCTCTTAAAGGTGATGTTAAGTCATCGAGCTAACTCTAAACTCGATGGTCTCTGCAGTTCAGCCTGCAGATATGCTAAGAAATGAATCACAGGAAACTTTGGGGCTTTTTTTGTCAAGTGGGGGGGGGTGACAAAACAGGTGGCTGGCGTAATAAAAAGAAGGGAAGTGTGCTTTATTGTCATGAAATAAAATATCCATGATCACTAATGAGTCAACTGGCTTAAAATTAACCCAGCCTAGGAAGTACACTAGGTCAGAAGGAAAGTCCACCAGAGTTATTTTTGTTTGCGGTTAAGTGTTTTGTAGCTGGTCTTCTGCTGCTAGTGTGCTTGTATTTCGTCTGGTCTTCTCCTCCTTGGGTTTTCAGACTATGGCCACATTATACATTGCTTTTAAGCCATGTGCAAATCTTTGCAGAATAAATAATGGTAAGGGGCTGGAGAGATGGCTCAGATTGATTGTTCTTCCAGAAGACCCGGGTTCAATCCCCAGCACCCACATGACAGAGCACAACTGTCTGTAGTTCCAGATGCAGGGGATATGATACCCTCACATCATTGTACCTAAAATATAAATGAAATAAATTTCAAAAATAAATAATGGTAAGAACTTATAAATAATGCCAGCTGCTAGAGAATGTAGTTGAGATGGAGCTCTTCCAGAAGAGTAAAACTCAGGCAAAAAACAAAACAAACAAAACAAAAAACATTTAATAGAAAAACAGATCAGAAGTAAAATAGCATCCTGCTTAATAACTGTCCCCCAGGAGTCTGCCGGCAGTCTTACCACACGATAATCCATCTAGTATCTTGAAATTAATTATCTGCCTTAAAAACAGATTAGATCACATTACCTACCTAATTTACATAATCATATTGCTTATGTAATTATCTGTCTTAAACAAAGATAAGATCATTTTACTTTTTTGCTCAGAAACCATAGCAGCCACTGTCGCAGAATGGAGTACAAGTTCCTGACGTGACATTCAAAGACTTCACAACAAGCTACCTTATCAATCAGACTTTAACTCTTACCACTTCCAATCACCATTGCACCACCGGTAAAATTGCTCTCAAAAGTTCTTGGGAGTGCCCTGTCCTGTGTCTCACTCTCAAGACTTTTTCCTCCTCCCATTCTCAACCACACAAAAATATCTCTTGTTGACTTCCTTTCTGAGCCAGCATACTTCCCAGCCTGAGTTAATTTTAAGCCAATTTAGTAGCTAGAAGCAGGGTATATGATATTGAAAAGCTTCGGGGCCTGGTGGCAAAAGACCAGCTATCCAGGAGACTGAAGCCAGAGAACCACAAAGTCAAAGCCTCTCTCCAAAACTTAATCGGACTCTGTTTCAAAACCAAAAGAAAAAGGAGAGCTGGGGACAGAGCTCAGTGTAGAGTACTTGCCTGGTGTGTTGGTCACTTTTCATCGGATCGAGGCACTCCCGTGACAGCAATACCTGCGAGGGACTTTCTGGGGAGCGCGAACTGAGGGGAGAGGGTCTACACTGAGTGTGGGTGCTCCATCCCATGGACAAGATGAAAACGGGAAAGGAGAATGCCAGCTGTGTTCCTCTTCATCTGCTTCCTGATCCATCACGGTGTGAACAAGAAGCCCCCTCTTGTGAATTGGAGCTGGTCCGTGCCATGAACCAGGTGCAGCAATAAATTGTTCCTCCTGTAAGTTGCTTCTTCTCAGGCAGCTCCTCAGGGCAATGAGAAAACAACTAAGATACCCAGCATGCCAGAGGGCACTGGTTCAACCCCAGCACAGCAAAAAGAAAATTAAATGAAAACCTAAAACCAGAGGCACTGGGACGTAGGCCGTTGTTTTCACTGAGTGAGAGGGTCCTTAGGCAGTGGTTCTCCAACTGTGAGTCCTGGCCCCTTTGCGTGCCGCATATCAGATATCCGGCGTATCAGGTATTTGCATTATAATTCATACCTGTAACAAAATTACAGTTGTGAAGTAGCAATAAAAATAATTTTATGGTTGGGGTTCACTACAACATGAGGAACTGTGTTAAAGGGCCACAGCGTTAGGAAGGCCGAGAACCACTGTCTTAAACTGTTTGTGGAGCCCTGACAGTACAGCAGAGAGCATTAGCAGAGGATTAAAAAGAAACCTGGGCATCGTTCTAAGAGGTTAGAAAAACAAACAAATAAACAAACAAAACCTTTTTAGCCTAGCAGTAAAGAGTTGGGACAAATTGTTTACATGTGGTAATGCAAAAAAAAAAAAAAAAAAAAAAAAAAAAAAAAAAAAAAAAACTTAAACAGCATTCCTAAGGAATTCGATGACCTAGTTAAACAGATTTTCCTGTGAAATATTAAAAGAGCCACCTGGATTCTGCTTGTTGCCTATGATAAACATGCAAAAGTAGACCTCTGAGCTAAAATACAAACTGTTTAGTTTGCAAACAAAGGCTTAGGAATCAAAAAAGAGGAAGAAATTGCTGGGTGCAAAAGTATAACTGTTTCTAATCCCTCCCACTTCCAAAGGGCAAAGAAATGGTTTCAGTGGGAGATCTCATCTGAAACAGGAGCTGGGGAAGCATTTGTTACGTCCTCAAAAAGGCATAAAGCAATGCCTATTGGGATCTCACAGACAGAAACAAAGAAGTGCAAACCACTTGAAAGGCGTGCTTGCTGCTCGTCCACAAGACCAGGGTTCATTTTCTAAAATGCATGTCAGGCAGCTAACAACCACTTGTAACTCTAACTTAGTAGTGTGTGTGTGTGTGTGTGAGGGGGGAGGGGCGGCAGAGGTGTATCTGTGGAGTACAGAAAAAGAGCATCATGACTCTCAGGAACTGAACTAACTGGTGGTTATAAACCCTAATATGAACGAACGCTGGACACTGAATTCTGGCCCTCTGAAAAAGATAGCAAGTGCAGCCGGGCGGTGGTGGCGCACGCCTTTAATCCCAGCCCTCAGGAGGCAGAGGAAAGTGGATCTCTGAGTTCGAGACCAGCCTGGTCTACAAGAGCTAGTTCCAGGACAGGCTCCAAAACTACAGAGAAACCTTGTCTCGAAAAAACAAAAAAAAAAAAAAAAAACAAAAAACAAAAAACAAAAAAAGAAAGAAAGAAGAAAAATTGCAAATGCTTTGAAGTGCTGAATCAGCTTCCCCAGCCCACCTCATGAAATTGTAAAGGGATTATAGTGACTGAAACATGTCAGTTTCTCCTAAGAGGAACAGAAACAATACACCATGAAGGAAAACCTCCGCCCTCAAACCACAACTACTGCGAGCAGAAAATAAAATCCCTCATTTGCAAACATGGGTTAATTCCCTGGAAAATAAAGGCTATCTCAAAGGTGGAGCAAAGAGCTCAGATGCTGGAGTTGGGACCTGGAGATGCAAACCCAAAAAGTAGAACTGAATCTACTGAGAGAGCAGCACTGCGTGCCCCGCTGCTTCCTAGAACAGCATTTGCTAGGGCATCATTAGTCACTGTTCTTGTCAGTGCCACAGAACGCCTTCCAGGAGGAACTTAAGGCAGAAGCACTTTAACTTTTGCCTTGTGATTTCAGTTTAATACACTGGGGAAGGCATGGTGGAAGGGCCCTCGTATGGTGGGAGCCTATGACAGAGGCTCCTTACATTTTACTGGACCAGGAATAGAAACCAGAGGCCCTCCCCTGTTCACCTACTTCCATCACCAATGCCTCGCCTCCTAAAGGATCCATAAGCTTCAAAATAGCACCAGAGGATGAGACCAAGTGCTCAGGAAATGAGCCTGTGGAGGCCAGTTCAGGTCTAAAGCATGGCTGCCAGTGATTGCTGTGTGCCTCCCAGGTATGACCATTTTGAACCAGAACATATGTAGCAATTAAGATGCAGCCATCTCACGTGTGAGAGCAGTAGCCAATCATGTGTTCCTTTACTTCACAAGTCTCTGGATAAAGAGGCACTGAGCTTGAGGAGCCTTAATGGAGTAACTGAACTGATGGGCTATCAGCACGCATGCACTAATAATGACGATGCCATCCTAGATCTCAAGCTTCAGCCATGGGTCATAGATGTCACTTTTAGGAGCCGCTTGGGTGAGACAGGTGCTATGCATGGCATAGATTGCATCTCTTCTTTAAAAAAAGTTTGCAGAATATTCCATGCCCTCATTCAAGTACTGTGATCTCTGTTCTCCCTCCCCCACAACTCTACATACACACACACATACACACACATGCGCATGTACACGGGCACATGCACGTGGACCCACGCAGGCAATTCAGCTGTGACCAAGAGAGTGAGTTTCAAACAATTGCAGATTTTAAGTGCCTTTGCAAGACACTGAGATTATTCATAAAAACTGGTACACTTCGCCTTTTGTAATCTAGAACACTCCCTTTGGGAGGTCTTGCGACTGTCATACTGAGAGGAAGTTCATACCACCTCGAAAAGCCCTGTCCATTCAAAGTCCCTAGGAGCCAGTCAATATCACCCTCCTGTCATATGAATATGGACAGTTTCTGGTGACTCGAGTCCTCGAACCCTCAAGTGGTTGAAGATGAAACCAAGTCCATGTGTCATACGCAGACCACTTCCCCTGTGGGCTCAGCTTCAGGCACAGCTGTGAGCACCACGGAGGCGGTTATGGTAAACTGTTGAGGGGAGGGGTTCTGTGGTGGACAGAGCCTCCAGTGATTCTTGTGAGGAGGAAATAAAACACGTGTTTGAAGCTGAGAGGGCGGTGCTTCGCAAACTCAGCCTTCAAACCTAGATTCTCTGCTGATATCGCTTTCCTCAGAACCTCTAACACGGCGCAGGAGTATGTAGGAGATACTTGATCTAGACTTGGGGACTGGAGGTGGTGACAGAGGTGGGGAAGAAGAGATGAGCTCCTAGAGAGAAAGCAACCTCACCTGCCAGCATGAGAAGGTTTCCACCGTTAAGTGGGAGGGAAGAACCTTCTGTTAGGGCCTATCACATTCTGAGATTGATGCTGGGGAAAATCAGACTGTGGCACGCATTTGCTTCTTGCCTTCTCAGCTGTCTTGGGAGCAAAATTACAGGTGTTTGGATAGCTTGAATAATAATTAATTTAGGAAATGAGAGACCATGTCTAGCAACTGTAGGGGGTTAATACAAAGGGGTCCACATGTGTTCCAACTTTCAAGGCATCGCCAAAGCCAGTGAGGTTGTTTGATCCTCTCCTGTGAGCTACTTCCCACCCTCAAGCCCACTCTGCCATCCAGCCTCATACCTGTCATTCTGTCTATTACTGTCTCCTTGCCTCATCGTGTACAGCCAATAATAGAAGGAATTTTTGTTTTAAAATATCTAATATTTTCAGAAAAAAACTCCACCTAGAATGTTTGGGTATGTGGAGCATACTTGGAAACACTTTGAATCACAAAGCACACCGGATCAGAAAGTCGCAGAACCCTTTCCTAACTTCTCCTGTGCTTGCTCACAGCTTATTCAAGAGACAAGAGAAAGGGGCAAATGAACCTCTCTCTGATTCCTACCTAGGGAACCATTACTTCTTGTGGGGGGTGATCTCATCGTATTTAGAAGGTGTTTATTTGCATAGTCAGAGCTCAATCAGCAGCCACACATACTGATGTCTGTGCTTGTGTCTGATAAACGGTCAATACTTCATTTTTGACTTTGGAAGTCTTAGTTCCTATTGGATAAAGGTATTCCTTGCTTTAGCCCAGTGGTTCCCAACCAGTGGCTCACAATCCCTTTGGGGTGAGCACGAACACTTCACAGGGGTTGCCTATCAGTCATCCTGCATATCATATATTTACAATTCGTGACAGTAGCAAAATTACAGTTGTGAAGAAGCAATGAAAATAATTTTATGGTTGGGGTCACCACACCATGAGGAACTTTACTAAAGGGTCTCAGCATTAGGAAGGTTGAGAA
Source organism: Arvicola amphibius (assembly GCF_903992535.2). Lineage (NCBI taxonomy): Eukaryota > Metazoa > Chordata > Mammalia > Rodentia > Cricetidae > Arvicola > Arvicola amphibius. The sequence goes on along the minus strand of NC_052052.2, from coordinate 97,939,143 downwards.
CCACTGCTCTGGTGTTTTATTTTTCTATTTGTTAATGTTTAATAACCTTCTATGCTAGTCCACGTTTTAGTTACCCTTCCATTATTATAACAAAATACCTTACAGAAATAAACCATGAGAGGAATGACTTGCTTTGGGCCATGGTTTCTCAGGTTTGCAGACCATCATGATGGGAGGGCACAGTGTGGAGCTCCTGTGGCGGTTTGTTCACGTGACAACAGACCAGGATATAGAGAGACGTAGTCTGGAACAAGACCTAGTTTATTACCACAAAATGCCCATCCCTAGTAACCTACTTCACCACCTAGGCCATACCTCCTTCGAGGTTCTACTGCCTCCCAAATGCCGCACTAACTGGGAAGCAAGTATTTTAAACATGGACCTTCGGGAAGTATTTCACTTTGACCATAACTGCCAGCTTTCCATTACTGTAGAAAAAATACCTGAGATAGTCATTTTATAAGGAGAGAAGGTTAATCTGGTTTACAGATGTATGAGGAAGACTTTTCTAGAGGAACAGAAGGAGTGTGTGTGTATACCATATATATGTGTGTGTGTGTGTGTGTGTGTGTGTGTGTGTGTGTACCATACATATGTGTATATATGCATATATATGTATATATATACATATATATATATATATATATATATATATATTAGATTGATTTACAGGATAGGAACTGGGTAATTCAGCAATGGTCATCTACACATCAGAAAGCCTCAGAATCAAGGAGCTGCTCAATCCATGGGTTACATCCTCAGCAGTCACAACCCAGCACTGAAGGCCTGGGGCTTTCTGTACACTCACTGCTATTGAGTCAGCATGGGACAGCTAGAGAGGCTGGAGCATGGTGTCAGCGGAAGATGGCAGCAGGAGCAGTGGCGGAGGCACAGCTCAGGAAGAAGAGCCAAAGGCAGGTAGGTGCACATTGCTTTCTTCTCACACCTGTTTAAGGTACCACCCATTTTGAGAGGGAGCCAGTTCCCTCAGCTGGTGGACCTGTGATGGATGATTCTCACGGTCAGCTTGGCTGATGGAGAGTCACCTAGGAGACACACCTTGGTGAGGGCATTTCCAGAGAAGTTTAACCAAGTCACACCGGCATTCGTCACTTTCTTTGTCCCTGACTTTAAATCCAGTGTGAACAACACTTCCCACTCCTGCTGCCACACTGGGACCACTCTTATCATCATGCCATCCCCACCATGATGGGCTATATCCTCAAGCTATGAGCCAAAATGAACTTCCTTCCTAATGTCCAAAGCAGCAAGCCGGGTTACTATGGACTGGAACCTCCGAAACCATTGCATTAAGTGATTTTCTCATTGTGATCACAAAGTACCAGACGAGAGCCTTGGGAAGGAAGTTCCTTCTGGCTCATAGTTTGAGGGTGTAGTTCATCCCGTTGCACAGTGCCTCGGGATGAGATCCTGGAGTAGTGGAGGCCTGCCCACCATATTGTACCCAGGATGCAAAGACGAGAAAGCAAAAAGATGCTCAGATCTCAGTATCAAGTGCACTCTCCCAGCAACCCAGTTTCCTTCTTCTAGTCATTGTGTACCAATGGTCTTGCCCCAATAACGCCAAACCTTCAACGCATGGGGCTTTGGGAAAATAGTCAACAGTCAAATTAGTTCCTGTTTAAGTCTTTTGTGGTACTTGTAAGCTTTGTTAGCTGTGACAGATCTCTAGGCCCCAAAGGGACCACAATTAAGACTCTAAAAGTTGTGCCTACCAGCCTTCTCCCTTGCTGAGACAGGGAGTCATCCGTGCACTCTGATGTGCCTTTGCTGGGTGCCTCCCCGTTATCTTGCCCGCCAACATTCCCACTAAATGAATTGCTGTCGCTACATAGAATTCTCCCGGCATTCGAGGAATGCGACCCATTTTGCTGTGGTTAAGCAAATCGTGAGAAATGAGACGGTACTGATGAGAAGAGGAAGGCATCAGCTCCTCAGATAGCTCTGCTCCATACTCGCAACATGACAAATTAAATATGCAAATGCCTTTGCTCCTTGAACCAATCCTTTGGAGATGAGATTCCAAAAATATCTATAAATTGAAGCCAGGGGACATAGCTTCTGGTCATCTGAATAATGATTTCTCAGCTGAGGAAAGGGCAGACAGTAAATAACTTCTTTTCATTTAATACTAAAGATACAGAAAAGAGAACCTTTACATTTATCTCCAAAACACTGTCCAAAAACTGCATTGGCTCTAGGGAAAGATTTTAAATACAACCAATAAATAACAAAAGGGGAAGAAGACTCTGAAAATTTGTTTCTATCCTCATTTTGAATTCGAGGAGCACTCTCTGAGGAGAGGGTTAGGGAAGGGAGGAGAAATGTTAAAGTCCATGGACCTTGCCCAGCGGGACCAACTCCCAGAGATAATGGGACAGAAATGCTTGACAGGTCTCCCCAAGGAGAAAGCAGATATGCCCTTCTGCAGCAGCTACTGCAGAAGCCAACCAGCAAATTTCTTAGATTTCTTAGCCACTAAAATTCTAGGAAAATTAAGCAAAAATTTGCAAGTAGCTAATTCTAACTTCAGGTCTTATGTTGCTCTTATTAAGTGCCAAGAAGTGGATTAAAATGACAAGAATACTTGACTAGTTATAGATCTGCCTCCAGTTACACATAAATATTTAGCAGATTTAATACGTATTTTCTGGCATGTCTGTAACTACTGGTTTAAATAATTAAAGAGAATGTCAAGCACAAAAGTACTATTGAAATCAAGGCAGTTATATAGGCCAATCCTCTCCTGCACCCACAGATTCTGCAATGCCCTGTATTGAAGAAGGCTACAGCATGGGATCAACCCTGATAGGCTGAACAGTCCATGGAAACGGAGAGGAAACCTCTGGCAAACATGAGGTGAATACTTGAGATAGTGGAAACACAAGCTGCTGACTATCGATGAAAGTGATTAGATATTAGGGTATATAATTTTCAGCAGTTTTTCCCCTTCCTGTAATGTGTGCAACTCCTTCCGTCAACAGAAGCATCTATCACCTTCTCCGTTAAATCACCAAGACTTCGGAGCAATGACCCAAAGATTCCATGCACCTCCCACCTCTGCCATCTTGGAAGAAAGTTGCTGAAAGGTCCTGAGAGCCCACATGAAGAAAGAGAAGCTGTTATGGCATGCATATAAAAAAAATCCCCCCCACAGGTCCTTGTGTTTGAGCAAGTGGCATCCAGCTTATGATGTTGTTTTGGGATATTGTGGAACTCTGGATAGTACGTGCCTAACTGGAGAACATGGGTTGCTAGGGGGACAACCTTGAATTTTATACCTTGTCTCCACTATCTGTCCCATCTCTGCTTCCTGGCCCAACAATTGCTAGCAAGCAGCTGCCATGTGCTCCCTGCACCACCAAGGCTCCTGCTACCATGAAGTAGAGGACTGTATCACCTCCAACCATGAGCCCAAATCAATAATTCACCCTTTAAGCTATTACTTGTCAAGTACTTAATAGGCCTTCTGAACTGATTGGAAGTTGAGAGCTGTGGCCTTGAGAAGCCCTAGAATGCTCCAAGCACAGCTTAATAGGCCTTTCCTGAAAGCCAAATGCCCATAGAAAAGTGGCCAGTAAAGGCCGTACTCAAGTTTTCGACAGGAACAGGCCTGTCAGGAAGGAAGCAAGAGACCATCCATGTTATATACTGGCAAAGCACCCATTTCTACTCTTTCTGTGCTCCCTTGAACTTGAAAGAGACTGAATTCAGAAGTAAATACCGATTCCCATGGTCACAGAAATTTCATGACAGGGTGGCATTCAGGCTGTTCTGTGGTGACTGCTTGCTTCTTTTCGCCACTTGTGCAGTGAACAAGGACAACAAGCAGGATAGAAAACTGTGAATAACATGTGGTTTGGCATGGAAAGGCACATGGGAGGAAGCGACACTGTGGACAGAGAATCTATAGTTCTCAAGGACATTGCTCCCACAGTTAAAGAGGAAGCAAGGGTTTTGCATTGGAGCAATAAAAATGGCAAATTAGCAAGGCTGAACCCATGGAAGGCTCTAGAGTCCAACCATAAGAACACACGTGAAAGAAGAGCGCCTGAACACATAAAAGCTTCAAGGTATTCTGCTGGAAAATGGCCATACTGGGGAAATGTTTTCCCAGGCTTTTCCCCAGAGGCACACAAAGGCTGAAGAGGCTGTAGACCAAGGACCCATTCCTTTGGGTTTGGCAGCTTGAGCTGGGAGCAGTACTTGGCTATGTGTATGAGTAGTATTGCTTTATAAGCATGCAAGAATGGGAAGACTATGCAGGCTTGTATCAGTGTTACAAAAGCTATTGGGGTTAATAACATGTGCTATAATTGGATTCCCTAAATGTAACCCCTGAGAAAGTTGTGTATGAAGCTGTGAAGGTGAAGTTTAAGTTGAAATAGAGAACAGCTGGGATTGATTTTCCTGTTACTTCTAAAGCCAGGTCATGAGATTGTTAATCTTAATAGTCAACGTGATTGGGATAAGAAATATCTAGAAGATTTGTAAAGCATACCTCGGGTATATCGGTGAAGGCCTATCAAGAGACAGGTCATTATGGCTCTGATTTAATGGATAAACTGGTATCTTGATGAATTTATATAACAATGACATTATTGAGAGGTGATGAAGAGGAGGAGAGACCCATTTGAAGGGGTGATATTCTAAGTGTATTGGATTGGGGGCTATATCTCTCCTTGGGTTTGTCCTGTTTCTTTTGTCTGGTTCCTAGCTGCCATCATAATATAAACTTCTCTGTTATTCCTTTCTGTCGTGATGGACCAAGACTTATAAAGCCATGCATCAGAATAAATCTTTCATACTTTAAATTGCTTTCTTGGGGTGTTGGTCATAGTAAAGCAAAACCATAATTAACACATGCCATCTAGTGGAATCCAAGAAAGTTTAATAACACACAACATAACAAGAGTTGTTGCCCAAAGTCAGTCACACAACTCTGGGTAGAGTGAGGAACTATAATGACTATATATCGTGTATACAGATAAAAGAAATTGATAAGATGGCATGAAGGTAACCAAAATTATTAAGCCCATTACTAGAGCCAGTGGTTGAAGATTCCCTGGGAAACTCCAGGAAGCCTACCTTAAAGTCATCCAAGCCAAGCTGGAATGAGAGAATGTCTTCTGATAAACACAAACATGAACACACACACACACACACACACACACACACACACACACACACACACACACACCACACACACACACACACGCACACACACACACATAGGTATTGATGGTTTTCCAGGGACACTGGTAAAGGAAGTGGAATGTACTTTATGATATGTTCTAAGTACCTATCATGTGGAGACAGACACATATATTAAGGTTCACATGTAAGCGCTACAGACCTCAGTGAAATAGACCTCATAAGTTCTATCTTCGCCAAGTGTTCAACTAGCCAAACAGTGACCATTTTCAAAACTGAAGCAAATTCCACAACAGAAAAGGTAAGTGCAAGGCTGATGTGTATGTGGGGGTTTGCACCAAGGAAGCCATATCTCACTTCCGTATGCCTCAATGTCCTATAGGCTGACAAGTGACAAATTAACACATCAAAGTACTCAGAGACTTCTAGAGCAGTGAAAACCGTTTCATGAGGACATAAATTTTATTTGCTAATGAGATAAAATATAATAGCCACAGAAGCCTGAAATTTCAAAACACCTGACAAATGAATTACTGTTTTCATGACAGAGATCTTCAAGGTGACAAAAAACTGAGTATTAAACAACTTCAAAATAACATTCTGCATACAGTAACATGAAAGAAATTCCTTAGATTAGAATTTGCACTCTCTAGTGCTTGTCTCTAAATTGACTCCTTGATAAACAGCATTAAGTACTTGATATTCGCTAAAATAATATAGCCTGTAAAATATAGCCTGTAAATAACCCACGATGTTGTTTATAATTTCTAGATATTGACATGGTTTTATTGTCAAAAGCACATACTTCGTTTCTAGTAATTCTATAAACGTTTCCATAATTGTATTTACCCTACTATATTTGTGCACCAATTAATTATTCAATAGGTAGATAATAGCACCTTAGAGAAGAGATTCAAGTATGTGACATAATTGGATAAAAAGTAATGACCACTTGTTTTGATGTTTTAATTCTTTCAATCTTTCTCTGTCTAAAATAGAACAGTTCTAATAAGAGCATCCCTAAGAATCGAAATAGAGCCACCCCCTGCTGTGATAATAAGATGAGTCTAAGGCATAACAAAAATTATTACAAACAAAATAACCACTTATTGTGGTACTCTGTAATCAGAAAGGATGAAGGAAAACAGTAACGCTATTTTTGTAGGAAAAAACTATTGAAGAAGAGAATTGATTATAATCAATTGATAAATATCTGCCTATAAGCAAATGCAGTTATTATAGTATACTTAAAATGCATTTTGAAGTTGAAAAGAAGAAATAAGAGACTAAAAAATCAGGGACCAACAGCAAAGTCCGTATTGACTATTACGAAACAAAACAAGATTTTAGAGGCTATGTAACATCAGAAATTCCTTCTTTATACTGGAGCATCAGGTTCACATACTCCCAAGGATTTAGGATCAAAGTCATACATTTTCAAAATAACATAGAAACCAGAATAATGTAGGCAAAGAATCTTTAATTTGCTGATGCTAACATTTCAGTAATTCTTTAGCTAGGAATATGAAAGTACTAATGGTACAAATTTCTTAATAAATAATTTTAATTAACAATAAATGCTCCTTATGTGGTATTAAAAAGAGGGTAATTTTAAAAGATAATAACCCTTATATTCAAAGACATAGTACAACATTGTAATAACTGAATAGACAAAGTTTCTTTGGAAAGAACCTATGGTTATTTGCTCCATATTCAGTGGTTCTCGACCCCTTTGGGGGTTGACCAATCCTTTCACAGAGATCACCTATGACCATTAGAAAACACAGGTTATGATTCATAACCATAGCAAAATTGCAGTAATGAAGTAGCAACAAAAATAATTTTATGGCTGGGGGGGTCACTACAACATGTGGGGTGTGTGTGTGTGTGTGTGTGGTGTATGTGATGTGTGGTGTGTATATATGCATGGTATGTGTGTGTGATGTGCGGTGTGTGTGTAGTTTATGGTATATATGTGGGAAGTGGGAGGGTGTCTGGTGTGTATGTGATGTGTGGTATGTGTGTGGTGTGTGTATGTATATGATCTGAGGTATGTATACATGTGTGGTATGTATTGTGGTGTAGTGTGTGTATAGTTTGTAGTTTGTATGTGGCGTGGGTGGGTGAGTGGATAGGGAGAGGTTTGGTGGCAATGGAAATAAGTACCAAACCAAGAACCAAAAGCATGCTAGACAATTGCTTTACCATTTACTAATCTCCTAAGTCCTCAAGTATGTTTTAAATCTTAGTTTCCTTCTTTTTTCTCCAACCTCAGTACTACTTCCAAGCCTAAATGTACTTGTTTAATTATTTTTATTTTATGTTTTTTAAAAAGAAAACAAGCTATCTTTTTTCATTTTCCATACCAATCCCAATTCCTACTCCCTCCCCTCCTCCCATTCCCTCCACCTACTCCCCATAACACCCCCATCCACTCCTCAGAGACAGTAAAATACATTGCTTTGTGAAAGGTCCAAGCCCATCTAGGCTGAGCAAGGTATACATCCAAAGAGAATAGGTTCCCAGAAAAACAGTACAAGCAGTAGGAATAAATCCTGGAGCCACTGTCAGGGACTCCACAGTCTGCCCCAGCCACACAATTGTCTCCCACATTCTGAGGGATTAGTTTGGAACTATGCTGGTTCCTTCCCTGTTACAGGAGGCCACTAGTTAGTTCCCAGCTGCTCAGACCCCAAATAATCACACAGAAACCATATTATTTGCAATACTGTTTGGCCAATAGCTTAAGCCAATTTCTGGATAACTCTTATATCCTAAACTAGCCCATCTCAATTAATCTGTGTTTTGCCACAAGGCTGTGGCTTACTGGGTAAGGTCCCCGCATCTGTCTCTGGCGGGGCTACATGGCATCTCATGACTCCACCTTCTTTCAGAATTCAGTTTAGTTTTCTCTGCCTAGCTAAGTTCTGCCTTGCTGTAGGCCAAAGCAGTTTCTTTATTCATTAACCAATAAAAACAAGATCTAGACAGAAGGACCTCCCACAACACTTCCCTGTCTGACTGGAGTTGGTAAGCTCCCATTATTTCAGGTAAACTATTTTAAGTGGGCATCCCCATCACAGTCTTGACCTCTTTGCTCATATTCTCACTCTTCCCACTCTTCAAGTGGACTTTGGGAGCTCAGTCCAGTGCTCCAACATGGGTCTCTGCCTCTGTTTCCATCAGTTGCTGCATGTAGGTTCTATGGTGACATTTAAGATATTCATCAATCTGGCTACATGGCAAAGACAGTTCCAGTGCCCTCTCCCCAATTGTTTAGGGTCTTAGCTGGGTTCATTCTTGTGGATTCCTGGGAATTTCTCTAGTGTCAGGTTTCTTGCTAGCCCCATAATAGCTCCTTCAATCAAAATATCTCTTTCCTTGCTCTTATCTCTGTCCTTCCTCCATCTCAACTACCCCATTCCCTCACGTTCTCCTCTCCCCTCCGCTACTCTGCTCCTCTTCACCTTCCACCCTCCCTTCCCCCCCAACCCCATGCTCCCAATTTAGCAGCAATCTTGTCTGTTTCCCCTTTCCAGGTAGATCTATGTATTTTTTCTTAGAGTTCACCTTTTTAATTACCTTCTTTAAGATCATGAACTAAATATCATTTGTTTTGCAGCTAGCACCCACTTATGAATGAGTGCATACCATGTTCATCTTTCTGGGTTACCTCTCTCAGGATGGTTTTTTCTAGTTCTATCGATTTGCATGCAAATTTCAAGATGTCATTGTTTTTTACCACTAAGTAGTACTCCAATATGTAAATGTGTCACATTTTATTTCCATTCATCCATTGAGAGACATCTAGGTTGTTTCCAGGTTCTAGCTATTACAAATAATGCTGCTATAAGCATAGTTGAACAAATGTTCTTGTAGTATGATTGAGCATCCTTTGAGTATATAACCAAGAGTAGTATTGCTGGATCCTGAGATAGGTTGATCCCCAATTTTCTGAGAAACCACCATACTGATTTCCAAAGTGGTTGTACAAGTTTGCATTCCCACCAGCAATGGAGGAGTGTTTCTCTTACTCCACATCTTCCCCAGCATAAGCCATCATTGGTGTTAAGATTTAGCCATTTTGATGGTACCTCATAGTTGTTTTTATTTGCATTTCCCTGATGGCTAAGGATGTTGAACAACCTTATATGTCCTTCAGCCATTTGAGATTCTTCTGCTGAGAATTCTCTGTTTAGTCCTGTACCTCATTTTAACTGGATTATTTGATATTTTGATGGCTAATTTTTTGAGTTCTTTATATATATTGGAGATCAGTCCTCTGTCTGATGTGGGGTTGGTGAAGATTTTTTCCCATTCAGTAGGCTGCCTTTTTGTCTTATTGACTGTGTCCTTTGGTTTACAGAAGCTTCTCAGTTTCAGGAGGTCCCATTTTTTATTGTTGCTCTCTGTGTCTGTGCTACTGGTGCTATATTTAGGAAGTGGTCTCTTGTGCCCATGCATTGAAGGCTATTTCCCAGTTTCTCTTATATCAGGTTCATTGTGGTCAGATTTACATTGAGGTCTTTAATCCATTTGGACTTGAGTTTTGTGCATGGGAATAGATGTGTACCTATTTACATTCTTCTACAGGTTGACATCCAGTTATGCCAGCACCATTTGTTGAAGATGCTTTCTTTTTTTCTATTGTATAATTTTGGCTTCTTTGTCAAAAATCAGGTGTTCATAGGTGTGTAGATTAATATCCAGGTCTTTGATTCCATTCCATTGGTCCTCCTGTGTGTTTTTATGCCAATACCAAGCTGTTTTCTTTACTGTAGCTCTATAATAGAGTTTGATGTCAGGGATGGTGATGCCTTTAGAAGTTCCTTTATTGTACAGGATTGTTTTGGCTTTCTTGGGTTTTTTGTTTTTCCATATGAAGCTGATTATTTTTCTTTCAAGGTCTGGGAAGAATTGTGTTGGGATTATAAAAGGGACTGCATTGAATCTATGGATTCCCTTTGGTAAGATTGCCATTTTTACTATGTTGTTCCTACCTATCCAAGAGCATGAGAGATCTTTCCATTTTATGGTATCTTCAGTTTCTTTCTTCAAAGGCTTAAAGTTCTTGTCAAACAGGTCTTTTACTTCTTTGGCTAGATAGATTTTTTATGTGGTTTGTGGCTATTGTGAAGGGTGATTTTTCTCTGGTTTCTTTCTCAGCTTCTTTATTATTTGTAGATAGGAGGGCTACTCATTTTTTTAAATTGATCTTGTATCCTGTCACATTATTGAAAGTGTTTATCAGCTGAAGATTTCCCCTTCTAGAGTTTTTGGGGTCACTTATGAATACTATCATATCATCTGCAAACTGTGAAAGACTGACTTCTTCCTTTCCAATTTGAATCCCCTTGATCATTTTTTGATGTCTTATTGCTGTAGTCAGAACTTCAAGGACTATATTGGATAGATATGGAGAGAGTTGAAAGCCTCATCTTGTTCCTGATTTTAGTGGAATAACTTTGAGTTTCTCTCCATTTAGTTTGATGTTGGCTGTTGGCTTGCGTATATTGCCTTTATTATGTTTAGATATGTTCCTTGTATCCCTAATCTCTCCAAGACCTTTATCATGAAGGAGTGTTGGATTTTGTCAAATGCTTTATCAGCATCTATTGAAATAATTATATGTTTTTTCAGTTTATTTATTAATAATTATTAAATTACATAGACAGACTTCATATGTTGAACCATCCCTGCACCTCTGGTATGAAGCCAACTTTATCATGGTGGATGATTTTTTTGATGTGTTCTTGGATTCGATTTGCCAGTGCTTTATTGAATATTTTTGCATCTATGTTCATGAGTGAGATTGGTCTGTAATTCTCTTTCTTGGTTGAGTCTTTGTGTGGTGTTGGTATTAAGGTAACTGCAGCCTCATAAAAAGAATTTGGCAATGTTCCTTCTGTTTCTATTATGTGGAACACTTTGAGGAGTATAGGTATTAGTTCTTCTTTAAAGTTCTGGCAGAATTCTGCACTGAAACTATCTGACCCTGGGCTTTATTTGGTTGGGAGGCTTTTGATGACTGCTTCTATTTCCTTGCAGGTTATATGTCTATTTAAATTGTCCACATGGTCATGATTTAATTTTGGTATGTGGTATCCAAAAAATTTTGTCCATTTCTTTTACATTTTCAGATTTTGTGGACTACAGGTTTTTAATGATTCTCTGGATTTCTTCAGTGTCTGTTGTTATGTCCCCCTTGCCATTTAAAAGTTTGTTAATTTGGATGGTCTCTCTCTGCCTTTTGATTAGTTTGGAAAAAGGTTTGTCTATCTTGTTGATTTTTTCAAAGAAGCAGCTCTTTGTTTCATTGATTCTTTGTATTGTTTTCTTTGTTTCTATTTTATTGATTTCAGCCCTCAATTTGATTATTTCCTGACATCTACTCCTCCTGGGTGAGTCTGCTTCCTTTTGTTCTAGAGCTTTCAAGTGTGCTGTTAAGTCACTAGTATGAGATTTCTCCACTGTCTGTATGTAGGCACTTAGTACTATGAACTTTCCTTTTAACACTGCTTTCATAGTTTCTCATAGGTTTGTATTTCATTGAAATCTAGGAAGTCTTTAATTTCTTTCTTTATTTCTTCCTTGACCCAGAGGTTGTTCAATAAAACACTGTTCTATTTCCATGGTTTGAAGGCTTTCTGAAATTAGTGTTGTTATTAAATTCTAACATTTTAAATTCATTTTAAATTGAGATCCAATAAAATACAGGAGGTACTCAAATTTTTTTGTATATGTTAAGGTTCGCTTTGTAACCAAGAATATGACCAATTTTAGAGAATTTTCCATGAGGTTCTGAGTAGAAAGTATATTCTTTTGATGTGCCATTTAAGTTCTAGTAATGTTTCTTTTACATATGTGGATGCTCTTGTATTTGGGGCATAGATGTTCAGGATTGAGACTTCATCTGATGGATTGTTCTTGTTATAAGTATAAAGTGTCCTTCTCTATCTATTCTGATTGATTTTAGTTTGAAGTCTATTTTGGTAGATATTAGGATAGCTACACCCACTTGTTTCTTAGGTCCATTTGATTGGAAAACCTTTTCCCAACCCTTTGCTCTGGGGTAATGTCTCTCTTTAAGGTTGAGGTATGTTTCTTGTATACAGCAAAAGGATGGATCCTGCTTTCACATTCATTCTCTTAGCCTGTGTTTTTTTATAGGTGAATTGAGTCCACTCATATTAAAAGAGAGTAATGACCAATGATTGTTAATGCCTGTTACTTTTTGGTGGTAGTGTTTGTGTGCTTCCCTTCTTTGAGGTTTACTGGTGTGAGGTTATCTGTGTGGTTTTGTGGGTGTAGATAGCTTCATTGGGTTGGAGTTTTCCTTTTAGCACTTTCTGAATTTGTAGATAGGTATTGTTTAAATGTGATTTCATCATGGAGTATCTTGTTTTTTACACCAATGGTGATTAAAAACTTTGGTGAGTATAGTAGTCTGGGCTTGCATCTGTGGTCTCTTAGTGTTTGTAGCACATCTGTCCAGGCCTTCATGGTTTCCATTGAGAAGTCAGGTATAATTCTGATAGGTCTGCCTTTTTCTTTTGCAGCTCTTAATATTCTTTCTTTATTCTGTATGTTTTATTTGTTTTTTTTTCTCATGGTTTATTTTTTTTATATTTAAAAATTTCCATCTCCTTCCCTCCTCCTCCCCCCTCCCTCCCCTCCTCCTCCCCCTTCCCTCCCCTCCCCTCCACCCATACCTCCCCTCCCTCCCTCTCAAGGCCAAGGAGCCATCAGGGTTCCCCACTCTATGCTAAGACCAAGGACCTCCCAACTCCCCCCAGGTCCACAAATTAAACGGAGAGAAACTCAAGGCTATCCCACTAAATTCAGGAACACGACAAGGCTGTCCACTCTCTCCTTATCTCTTCAATATAGTGCTTGAAGTTCTAGCAATAGCAATAAGACAACATAAGGGAATCAAGGGGATTCAATTTGGAAAGGAAGAAGTTAAACTTTCATTATTTGCAGATGATATGATAGTATACATAAGCGACCCCAAAAACTCCACCAAAGAACTCCTACAGCTGATAAACTCCTTCAGTAACGTGGCAGGTTACAAGATCAACTCCAAAAAATCAGTCGCCCTCCTATACACAAAGGATAAGGAAGCAGAGAGGGAAATCAGAGAAGTATCACCTTTCACAATAGCCACAAATAGCATAAGATATCTGGGAGTATCTCTAACCAAGGAAGTGAAGGATTTATTTGTTTTGATTATTATATGGCAAGGGGACTGTTTTTGGTCTAGTCTATTTAGTGTTCTGTAAGCTTCTTGTACCTTCACAGGGATATTCTTCTTTAGGTTGAGAGAATTTTCTTCAATAATTTTATTGAATATATTTTCTGTGCTTTGAGCTGGAGTTCTTCTTCTATCTAATTATTCTTAGGTTTGGTCTTTTCATGCTGTAACCAAATTTCCTGCATGTTTTGTGTTAAAAATTTGTTGGATTTAATGTTTTATTTGACCAATGAGTCTGTTTCCTCTATAGTATCTTAAACACCTGAGATTCTCTTTTCCACCTCTTGTATTCTTTTGGTTTTGTTTGCCTCTGTAGTTCCCATTCATCTATCAGATTTTCCATATCCAGAATTCCCTCGGTTTGTGTCTTCTTTGATGCCTCTATTTCAGTCTTCAGGTTTTGAACTGTTTGTTTCACCTGAGTGATTGTTTTTTTGAGAGATTTCTTGGTTTCTTTGAGAGATTTATTGTTTTCTTCCAATTTTTTGTATATCTTTTTCTCCATTTCTTTAAGGTAAATTTTCATTTCCTTTTTAAAGGTCTCCACCATCCTCATAAAATTACATTTAAAATCATTTTCTTCTGCTTCTTCTTGGCTAGGATGATCAAGTTTTCCTGTTGGAACCCAGACCACTGGGTTCTGGTGTTACCATGTTGCTTTTTAGGTTGTTGGGTGAATTCTTGCATTGACGCCTTCCCATCTCTTCCTCCAATTGGTGCCAGCAGTGTCTTTGCCTCTTGGTCCAATCCTTGCTGTGGCCATCTGTGTCTTTGGGAGCTGTTCTTGTTCTGCTCTGTACTGTCACTGTCCGTGACTCAGGGAGCCCCTGAAGTCTCTCTTGGCCTGCTCTCTTGGTCTTCTCTCCTGGTCTGCTCTCTTGGTCCACTTTGTGATGTCACAGCTTGTGCTTTAGAGTTCCTTGCTTGGTCCTCTCTCTTGGTCTTCTCTGTGTAGTTGTAGTTTGTGTTTCATTGTTCCTCTGAGGTTGCAGAGGTGGGGTGGGGTGGGGATAGAAGGGTTTGGAAGTGGAAGTGGGGCTTGTAACCTGAAGGATCCAAGAGATGAGATGGGGATATTGGATGTACTCATTTAATTAAAATAATTCCAACATCTGAAGTTAGCAGGATTGTATAGTAGTTAATATCATGCACTACTGATGCAGAGGACCTAAGTTTGTTTTCCATCATCTCCATCAAGCAGCTCAGCTAAAGAGAGATCTGATGCGTCTGACTTCCAGACTCCTGCACACATGCATAACCCACACTCAGACATGCATACATACACATAATTTAAAATAATAAAAATAAATCTTTAAAAATGGGGGTTAGCACAGAGGGGAAGAGTGCTATGGGGGACTGCTGGGGGGCATGTCAGGGTCAGGTAGAAGCCTGGCACAGGGGAATCTCCCAGGAGTCTACAGTGAGGACCCCAGTTTAGAGTCCTCACAATAGAGGATAAGTAGTCTGAACTGATCATCTCCTGTGATCAGACTGGTGTCTAGCCCAATTGTTATCAACAACTGATGGAGTCAGATGCAGAGACCCACAACCAAACATTAGGCAGAGATCGGGAATCCTGAGGAGGAGGAGAAAAAAAGCAAAAGGGAAGAAGAGGACAAAGAGGAAGAGAAGGAGGAGGAGAAGCAGGAAAGGGAAGTATAAGAGCCAGAAGGTACAAGGACACCACAGCCGGGCTCACACAACCAAATAACCTGGGCTCACTGAGGCTCATAAAAACTGAACTGATAGCCAGGGAGCCTGCGTGGCTGACCTAGGCACTCTGCATATGTTACAGCTGTATAGTTTGGTCCTCTTGTGGGATTCCTAAAACAGGAACAGGAGATGTCTCTGACTGGCTTTTGGGACCCTATTCCTCACACTGATCAGTCTGCCCAGCTTTAATACAAGGGAGGTGCTTGGTCTTACTGCAACTTAAAATGCTATGTTTTATTGAAGCTCATGTGAGATCTGCTTTTTCCTGGATGGAGATGGAAAAGAAGGGGGTCAAGGGATAAGAAAGGGAGGAGATGGGGAAAGGAACTGGAAGAGAAGGATTGGAAGCGAATCTGTGGCTGGGATGCAAAATAAATAGATGAATAAAGTATTTATTAAATAAAATATTCTTGTAAGTATGATCATATTGCCACCTTCAGGCACAATAAGGACTATATTACTTTAATTTTCAAATGAATTGCTCAAATATCCATGTGGTGATTAATCTTCATGGTCAATTCGACTGGGTTTATAATCACCATGGGAACATACTTATTTGTGTGTCTTCACAAGTGTTTCTCAAGAAGTTCAGTTAAGGTGAAACGACCCAATCTTGTGGGTGCAATACCATTCCATGGCGTGGGACCTACAACTGAATAAAAGCAAAAAATGAGCTGAGCATAAGCAATCATCTCTCTCTCTCTCTGCTTCTTAATTGCTACAACATGACCATATGCCTTATGCTCCTGCTACAACTTCCATGCTAAGACAGACTGTACTCTTGAACTGAGGGAACACACACATACATACATACATACACATATACAAACACACATACCTGCACATACATGTACACATATTCACACATACATACACACACAGAGATACAGTCACATGAACACATACACACATGCATACACATACACACACATATACCTTCACATACCTGTACACATAAACACAAATACACATACAGACATGCACACACATATACCTGCACACATACGCATACAAGCACACATACATACACACCTAAAAGCACACACAAAAAATCAACAACAAAATCAAAAACCTTCCTCTTTTCATTCTTAAGTCACTTTTATCATGTATTTGTCACAACAGCGAGAGAAGTAACTAGCATAGAAAACTGGTACAGTAAACCCGACCATGTGGACTTTAGGCCTTTGGACTTACTTTATGGGAGAAATTTCTATGGGATGGAGCTCTGTGGTAAAGAAACCATAGAATGTTGTAAGCAGAGCCTAATGGGCCAATCTGGTGAGAGTTCAGAAGACCAGAATACCAAGAAGAATTGGGGCAGTGGAAGCAGCTCATGGGATTTCAGAGGGGAACCAAGACTCTACCAGGAGCAGGAGAATCATTCCTGCTATATTTTGGCAAAGGATTTAGCCTCATTCTGTCCATGTCCTTGAGTTATGCCCCATGATGGGTTGAACATTCAAACTGTGAACCAAAATATGCCATTTCTTAGGTTACCTTGATTGGGTTTTTTGTCATCTCAATGAGAACAAAAACTTAACCCACTGGAGCAGAGTGATCCAAGAATTTCGAAAGATGTCTTCAACCTAAAGCAACCAATCTGGCTTCTCAAGAGCAGGTATAGACAAAGCAATGAGCCTAACTAATAAGTTCTGTACTTCTTTCTTTTCTTAGCACTGTGACCAAAGACTCAATGAAGCAACTTAAGGCGGCAAAGATTTGTTTGAACTCACAATGTTAAGGAATACAAAACACCATGGTGGAAAAAACATCACATCATCTCAACACTGAACACATCACTTTCAAAACATAGTGAATCCTGACTGTCTTTGACATTTTTTGTTTCCGTTAGCAAATTTGTTCAAGGCTGTATGCCATGGTCTACTCTACAGTGACTCTACTGTCGGGGTAGTAGTTTCTTAAAGAAGCCTCACTGTGGTACTTCTTTTTCTTGTTTGCATTGGTCTGCTCAGTCACTGCACTCAGTGGAAGTAAGAGAAATTTCCATCTTCACCCAGTGATGCAAGATTCCCCTCTGAATGCTGTGAATACCATTGGTGAATAAAGAAACTGCCTTGGCCTGTTAATAGGGCAGAACTTAGGTAGGCGGGGAAAACGAAACTGAATGCTGGGAGAAAGAAGGGCAGAGTAAAGGAGAAGCCATGCCACCGGAAACAGACACACTGAAACTTTGCTGGTAGGACACAACCTCGTGGTTGTACAGATTAATAGAAATGGGTTAAATTAAAATGAAAGAGTTAGCCAATAAGAAACTAGAGCTAATGGGCCAAGCAATGATTTAAATAATAATGTTTCTGTGTGATTATTTGTGGGGCTGAACAGCCAGGAATCAACAATTGGCCTTCCTATTACAACCCAAAGATTGCAGTAGAACCAACAAGCAATGCCTTATGCAAATTCATGGTAATCAGCCCAGACATCTGCTTCCTAATTTGAGCTCTGTCTTAGAAACCCTTTTCATCTTTGCAAGCCAGTCAAACATCCATCAGTAAGCCACCTTCGTCCTCAACAATGATCACTAACAAACCAACTTTTGATAATGGCTGATATTTAAGCCTATTCTATGCCTGTTACTTAATTCTTGTAGGAATCCCTTGAGGTGAATATTTTCCCCCAGTTTTTTATGACAAAGGAAAAGGGAAACAATGAGGTGATAGCAAAGCTAATAACAAGCAGATCTGGCTGGAGATTTGAAACTAAGAAAGCTAGCTATAGAGCCTGTGTTTTTAACCACATCTCCGAGAAAGGAAGTGCCACACATCCTATCTAAGATTGCCTCTTCCTCAGCACCATCTCTTTCTAATATACAAAATTTAGATCAGAGACTTTTTCACATAAGAAAGGGATTAACACACTGCACAGAGTAATTGGCACCTATGTGTCCTAGTGGATAGAGACCTCCCTAATGATCCCTCCAAAGATACAGAATCAGAGATCCACTTTAAGGGTCTTTGGATAAGAAATGTCTGAAAACTTTTAACAAAACAATGGTTTTAAAGAAGCATCCATGAGTTCTGAGTCAAAAAATGCATCTTAATTTTCACTGTCCTATGACAGAAATCCAGCATTTTCTTTAGTTATAAATATTACTGACAAGCTGAAGTAGTATTATCAAAAGTTGTGACTTTGTAATCAATTGAAAGGGCATCTATTCTCACACCATCACAGTTTGCAGACATCTCAAAAAAATCCCATATATCTAGTCACTATCAAATTTCTGCTTGTTAAATGGACTTAGTGAAAAATTTTGTTATGAACATGTAATAAAAACATCTACATTGATAAATCAGAAATATACGTTAGTTTTTTGGTGATGATATTTCAGTATAATTGGGATAGTTTGAAATGCAATTTATTTCTTGTTTATTTATGTTTATGCAGGTGTCTTGCCTGCTTGTGTGTAAGTGTAACATGTGCATGCCTGACCCTCCAAAGCCAGACCGTGGTGTTGCCTTCCCTGGAACTGGAGTTACAGAACTAGCTTGCAAGTCTGGGAATCAAACTGTAGTCATCTACAAGAGCAGCAAAAGCTCTTGACCACTGAGCCATGCCTCCATCCCCAGTGCTGTGAATTTTATATAATAGATTTAGTAAGATCATTTGAGAAGAAAACTCTAGACACAGAAAGATCCAGATATCACCTCATGCTATTTATCTTTTCCGGGTATTGTGCATGCGGTGTTAGCACTTATCTCTGAGACACAGCCTCAGTCCCACATCCCTGCTTCAGATAGATTCCTCTCTTCTGCTCTATAACCGCGGTCTCTTTCGATCTGTGGCACAACAGTTCTTAGACTCCTGAGAAATAACAAATTTGAAGTTCCCCTTAGAAAATTTCAGAACCTGGGCTTAGACCAGAGGAAAGTCCCTATGAAGGAAGGGGAAGAGCTAGGTGGAGCAGATGTCAGATGCTTTTGTTTTGCTCCTTTCTCTGCCCCTACACCGACTCTGTCTTTCCTTCCTCTGTAGACACTAAAATGATTGCCTGTTCCTCCTCCTCTCTCCTTCAGAGATGTTTCACCCTGTAAGTCTCCTGCCCATCTAAGCTCATCTTGTTACCTGTTCTTCAGAGGACCTGAAATGACCTGATTTATTTATGTCCTGTTGCTTTTAGAAAAGCGTTATTGCCGTGGCTCCATCCCTTAGTAGTTATAACTAGGAAAAGCAGACCTTCTGGTTTGACAAGATAGTCCAGCTTGTATTTGCTATCAGGTATAATTACTTTATAGCCCCCGCATGCTCTCAAAGTCTCCCATATTTGTATAACAAATTCTATAGTTACCTCACGTATAACCTGTCTTCAAAGACTCACCCAATAGAATGTTTCCCACAATATATTTTGTGGAACCCAACTCTTAAAAGATGCTCTGAGGGAAAAATGGCTCACTGGATGAATCAATGTGGGAAATAAGGCTGTAAATTCACAATTACTATCGGTGTGCTAAAATCTGACAGAGGTCTTAAAGCAGAAAATCTTTTTTAACTTATGCTATTACTCAGTGTTTACCAAGCTCATTTAACCACAAAACCATTTTCCCCTTATCCATAATGCATTTTTTGGGTGGATCTCTGCCAGGATCGAATTCTCTCTATTAGCAACTGCCCTTCAATCGAGTTGAAGGTGCTGGAGTTTCAGAGGGCTGCAGCTCGCCCATTCAGAATCTCTGGCTGAATGCACGAAGCAACTGGGTTCCAGTCTGTTCTGGCTCCCAGTTCACCACTAAGTGCCATTCACATTAACAACTGTGATCCACAAAGCCGTTTTGGCCCTTGGTTAAGTGAAGTAATTTGCATCTCAGCGGTGCTTTTAATGGCTTCTAATTTCACTCATAAAATTTTTCAATCATAAAAATCCTCATTTTTACTACCGAATGGGGAATTTTGTCAGCAAATCACTTGGTCCACAGTCACTAAGGTGATTTCAAAGAGCCCCTTCCATCTGGCCAGTTATCCTGCTCCCAGCCTTGCCAAGACCACACCACATACTCAGCTTTTCTAGTCGGAAGCAAGGGAAGGATGTGTCCGTACTTAGTACACATTGAGCTTATTCATCTCTTGGTTTTTCTTGGTGTGTTGTATCCCATCAGATGCAAGTCCTTAAAGGGTGAACAACATGCTATAGACATATACATGTTCCATCAGTGCGTGGGTTGAGTCTACATCTCCGTGACAATTGATATGTTAGAACTTGAATTACAGTGTGATGATATTACAAAGGAGGGTCTCTGTGGGAAATTGTTACATAGCTCCCATCTTGGTAAGTGATTGATTCTGTCCCCAAAGATGGGGCCAATGTCATTAGAGAAGAGGTTACAGGCAGCTGCCTGTCTTTTACCAGGAGGACCCTGATTCATTCTCCTTTGCTCTCCTATTCTCTCTACCATTTGAGGACACAGTGTTTCCCTCTGCAGGGCGCAGTAATGACATCCCCTGGAAAGGACAAAGAAGCCATTACCAGACACTGGATCTGTAAGAACCTTAGGATTGGGCTTCCTATTCAGAGTCAGGAGCAATCAATTCCCGTTATTTGTAAATTGCCGAATCTAAGATAGTTTTGTTACATCAGCAGCAGCAGATTAAAGAGGCTCTACGTGTTTGGTCAAATGCTTTGAACTTTGTGCTTGCCTTGCTGTTGCTGCCGTTTATTTAGTTTGTGAGGGGAAAGGGAGAAGGTGACTGGAGAAAGAAAGATGGATATAAGAAAGAGGGGGAAAGGGAACACAGAATGTAACTGGCGGAAATTGCGCCAGGTAGTGGTGGCGCACGCCTTTAATCCCAGCACTCGGGAGGCAGAGGTAGGCCAACCTCTGTGAGTTTGAGGCCAGCCTGGTCTACAAGAGCTGGTTCCAGGACAGTTAGGGCTGTTACACAGAGACACCATGTCTCAAAACAAAACAAAACATGGTCTTCTGTTTACACTTAAATGACACTGGGTCAAAATATCAAAACGTGTGGGGTTTTGTTTCATATTTTACAAATTATATCAGGTAAAATCTATTTCCATAAGGATTCATAGAGCAAAGACCCCAGGGGAAAAGATTAATAAATAAAGTACTAGTGCCCACTGGGTTTTCATTGAAGAAACCCTGACTCAATTTGCATTTGCGGCCTGCTACCTTTTGCCATCCTTCAAACTACAAGTTAGACAGAGCGATCAGGAGTTAGAAGAGAGGCCATACCGTGAGCTGCTGATGCGCAGAACAGGCAGGTGCTGAGAGCACCCACGGATAACAAGGTAGTCCTTGTGATGCCGCGCAAAGAACAATACCTTCATTTTAAAAAGAGAGGCATGCAAGACAGACTGCTCCTGAGGAAGAAGGAGACTGGCGAGAAGAGAAGGGACAAGGGACAGTACTAGGAAGGTTAGGGTGAGCACAGCACATTGACACACATACAGCGAGTGCCAAAGTGGAATTCATTATTTGCTATGCTAACTAAAACAAAAGGTAAGGTATTAACAAGAATATAATGCCAAATTCCTTGCTTTGAAGAAAACATAACAATACACCTCAATATTATTTATTTAACTCTGAGTCCTCCGATAAAACAGAAGGATTTATTTATGCTAAGTGGTGATCTCTCAATGTGTAAACTGAAAAACAAAGAATATAAACTAAATGTGGTGGAGCGTGCCTGTAATGTCCGCGCTCAAAAACTAGGCTCATTCCAGCAAGTCCAGGACCTGCCCGGGTAAATAGTGTATTCTAGGCCTGACCTACCCAGCCAGGTGCTGTGCATGCTAGGCAAGCCATCTACCAACTGAGCTGCAGCTTCCTCTTATCATCCCTTTCTGTGTGCTACCTTGAGATGTCTTAAACTACAGCACTACTTTTCATGCAGGGTTTTTTTTTTTTTTTTAAAAAAAAAAACCCAGGAAGTGTGGAACTTAACCACTCTACGCACAGTGATGTGCATCTACCAAAGTAAAATGTGACTTCCTGTGCCTCCTTTAAAACATACATATGCTGTCCTGAAGAGATGGCTCAGCAGGTAACAGTACTTGTTGGTCGTGCAGAGGACCTGGGTTCAATTCCCAGCACCTACATAGTGGTTCAAAGCCATCTGTAATCCCAGTTTTAGGGCATCCAGTGCCCTCTTCTGTTCTTCAAGAGCACCAAACACATGCATAGTACACTTAAATACATGCAGGAAAAACACACATGAAATTAATAAATCCATTTTTTAATTTAAAAGTGTTATACAACTAGATCACCATATTAAATGCCTCCCACTCCCACCACCTTCTCTTGTCCCTGTGACTGCCTCTTGCTGTCCCCTTTCTGTCCTACAAATAGTCCCTCTTTCTACATTATTACCATCTTTAAGCATCTGGGCCTTTCTGTTTAATAGGAACCCAGTGGAACTGCCACATAATTGAGCCCCAGCAACCGATGAGAATTAGCAAATTCTCTGCCTGCCTGGGTGTCTTTCCCAGGTCCCAGACGTAAGGTCTGGGCCAGGGAACCATACGGACAGCTGCTGTTGCTCTGCATGAGTCCACTTTAGAGATAAAAGATGCTATTGGGCTTTCTCGCCTCCACTGCATCCCTCCCCTGGTGTTGCCAGGTCCTGTCCTCCAATGTCTGTCTGGAGGTTGGGACCACCATAAAATCAACTCCACAGAAAAGCAAGCTGTGGACTGGAGATGGTACCTTCCATTTTATAAAGTCGTCTGCCCACTGGTGAAAAACAAAGCATCTGAAAGAAGGGCCATACCTCATGCCTCTCTCCCAACTGTCTGCTCCACCAGAAGTACCGCCGACATCCCGAGTCCACAGTGAGCTGAAAGCCTTCATGCTCTAGTTTGCTAACACACCAGTGTATCTCTCTCAATGAAAGGCACGGCATTCACCCAGTTAATCATGCTGGAAGCCAGAAATTCTTCTTTCCCCCTCTCTGTCAGAGTCAGTCTTCCCCGTATGTCTCTGATGAAGGCGTCCCCTATCAATTCACCATCACATCGCTTCCAGCCTGGGTCCTCATTCTCTTCAGTAGATCGTATGATGGTTAGCACTATATGCCGACTGGACTAGGCTACGGGCTGCTCAGACATCTGGTCAATGTTATTCCAGGAGTGTCCGGAAGGAGTGTTATATTAGACAGACAGCCCTCTCTGATGGTCGTGAAGCCTATCCCTTCAGTTGAAGGACTGGATAGACCGGAACAGTTAACTCTTTTAATAAAATAATGCCTTCTACCTCAGCACGTCAGTTGGGATACGGCCCTTTCGTGCCTTTGGGTTTGAACTGAAATGTTAGTTTTTCTTAGGCCTCTATTGTCCAGCCTTCATGGTAGAGCTTAAAGCATCATTTCTGCTGGGTCTCAGTCCTGTGGGCAGAGTCAGGGACTATGGCAGCTAGCAGCTGTCCTCGATCCCAGTTCCTGACCCCAGATCTTGGAGTTTGTCAGCCTGAATAACCAGATGAACTGCTCCATAAGACAGACATCTCTCTCGGTGTATATGTGGACACTTGCTTCCAGTTTTCTGCTTCCCTGGAGTAGCTGGCTGCTTCAGTTAACCTTCTAAGTGTGTCAAGGCCACTGCCATCTCTCCCTGTCCCACTTTCAATAGGACACAGAGAAGCGATCTTGGACTATACATCCATCACAGCACCACCCTGCCTCAAATCCTTCCAGGTTTGTCTCAGGGAAAGGCACCCAGGCCCCCAAAATCCACAGATATTCTATCTCGAGAAACCTGTGTAAACAAAGCAGTACAGATTAATATAAAAGAATAGGGAAACATGCATTTTGTTTAAAGTAAAGGGTGGATATTTTAAGTGGTAGGATACAGAATCAGTGTTTCAAGAAGTTCAGGGAGTTTCTGATCTAGACCACTGTTTGAGAGGCACTAGTACACAGGCCCTCTAAAGCCACCAGCAGGGGCTGGAGAGATGGCTCAGCTCTTGTTCTTCTAGAGGACCCAGGTTTAGTTCCCAGCACGCACGTGGCAGCTCACAAGTGCCTCTTGCTCCAGTCTCAGGAGATCTGATGCCCTCTTCTGGCCTCCTTGGGCACTGCATACACATAGTACCACAGAGGAAACACTCTAACACAGAAAATAAAACCAAAATAAACCTTAAAAATCAAACAAAATAGCTCACCATGGTTTCAAGCCATCAATACATTAGTCTTCAAGAAAAAAATAAAGCTCTGAAGGAAGAAATTATTAGCTATCTTAACTTTCTTGTTTACATTTAGTTTCTTTATTTCCTTATGTTATGTTGATATGACGACCTCTCTTTCTCTCCCCTGCTCCGTGTGTGTGTGTGTGTGTGTGTGTGTGTGTGTGTGTGTGTGTGTGTGTATTCTTTTAGCTTTCTTAAGCACTTGACCCATCTATTACAGAAGAACATTAACTTTTTTAAAAGATGTTTGCTATCCACATACTCATCTTCCCTTCTCAAGACATTGCAAAAAGTACCTGATGGTTTTGACAGACGCAACACAACGTTCCCATGACAATTCCTGCCCAGGCAATGCCATGATGGATGGGAAAGTGTTTTTGATCTATGCATGTCTCCAACATTCTCCTTTGCTTATGCTCTCCCTCCTGTATAGGCTTGGCTTCCTCCATCCTGCCCCTCCCCTTTTCATGCATTATCTTTTCCTACTTTTAAATCCTTCATTGCTGTCCCAACAGACATATAGTATCATCTCATTTTTATCACGAGGTGATTCACATTCGTGTTCACTCCCCTTATGGCCCGAGAAAGCGCTTTTGCCCTGCCCTTCTCAACTTCAGTCTTCCTTGATTCTTTGGGCAGAAATAACAAGGTGCCTAGAACTTTCCCCTGATCCCAACACTCACCGCTGGACCACCACCTCAACACCTCAGAAAAAAACCTCCTTTCCCCATTTGTCCTCTGCCTCGTGTGCTGTGTGCAGACTCGTCAAAGGACAGAAGCACACCTTCCACCTCCATCCTAGTGTACACACAACTCCAGAGGCACACGGTCTATCTCCATCCTAGTGTACACACAACTCCAGAGGCACACCTTCTATCTCCATCCTAGTGTACACACAACTCCAGAGGCACACTGTCTATCTCCATCCTAGTGCACACACAACTCCAGAGGCACACCTTCTATCTCCATTTAGTGTGCACACAACTCCAGAGGCACACCTTCTATCTCCATCCTAGTGCACACACAACTCCAGAGGCACACCTTCTATCTCCATCCTAGTGTCCACACAACTCCAGAGGCACACCTTCTATCTCCATCCTAGTGTACACACAACTCCAGAGGCACACTGTCTGTCTCCATTCTAGTGTACACACAACTCCAGAGGCACACTGTCTGTCTCCATTCTAGTGTACACACAACTCCAGAGGCACACTGTCTATCTCCATCCTAGTGTACACACAACTCCAGAGGCACACTGTCTGTCTCCATTCTAGTGTACACACAACTCCAGAGGCACACTGTCTGTCTCCATTCTAGTGTACACACAACTCCAGAGGCACACAGTCTGTCTCCATTCTAGTGTACACACAACTCCAGAGGCACACAGTCTATCTCCATCCTAGTGTACACACAACTCCAGAGGCACACTGTCTGTCTCCATTCTAGTGTACACACAACTCCAGAGGCACACTGTCTATCTCCATCCTAGTGTACACACAACTCCAGAGGCACACTGTCTCCATTCTAGTGTACACACAACTCCAGAGGCACACCTTCTATTTGTACCTCAACTTCACAGTTTCCAAATGCCTTTCCATCCTTTACTGCTCCATGTTCTCACCTGAAAGCCAGCATGAGAAAGGGAACTTGCAGCCTGTCCTTTGGCAAGCACTTGAAAGCTCAGCCTCTCTCTGAACATGGCTCATTCTGTTAAAACATGGTGTAGATACTGCCGAAGATCTCTGAACTCTTCTAAATTACCTCGTCCTGTCAGCTTTCTGTCTCTGTGCCACAATGCCCGAGAGAACCAACGTGGAAAAAGAAAGGTTTGCTGCCTCACAGGTTCAGAGGTTTCGGCTGATACCCAGCTTGTTCTGCTGCTCTGAGGGGAGGAGAACATCACAGTAGGGAACACAGAGCAAAGAAAAAGTGTCCCTTCATTATGGTGAGGAAGCAAAAAGAGAGAGGAAAGGGAGGATAGATTTGGTGATGCGATTACCCCCTTAAGAACATCCTTAGTGTTCCAGTTTTTCCAGCTAGGCTCTGTGTCTCCTTCCAAGAGGACCATAAGCCTCTAGGATTTGCTTCTAGGGACATGGTTCAGATCCTAAACACACCCTATGAAGCACACCTGTCTTAGTTAGAGTTTCCATTGCTGCGATGAAACACCATGACCATAAAGCAAGTTGGGCAGGAAAGTTGTTCAGCTTATACTTCCACATTGCTGTTCACCACTGATGGATGTCAGAACAGGAACTCAAACAGTGAGGGATCCTGGAGGCAGGAAGTAATGAAAAGATCGTGGAGGAGAGCTGCTTGCTGACTTGCTTCTCAATGCTTGCTCAGCCTGCTTTCTTGTAGAATCCAGAGACACCAGTCCAGCGATGGCAGTACCCACAATAAGCTGGGACCTCCCATTGATCCCTAATTGAAAAAATACCTTACAGCTAGATCTTATGGAGGCATTACCTCAACTGAGGCAGTTCCCTCTCTAATGAATCTAGCTTGTGTCAAGTTGACACAAACTGTCCAGTACAACACCCTATAAAACTGACATGATTTATGTGAAAAATATCATTGGATCTAACATACACATTACTGCTCCAAATAAAATATCCAAAGTCATTAGCTAAGATTTCCCCCAAAGAAGCTAGAATCCTAACAGCAAAGTTAACCCATGGATACTAAGAGAAATAGCAGGGGTAGGTAAAAAAAGAGTCTTGAGGAATAAAGCAAAGGGCAGAGGGTAGAGGAATCAACAAAGTCAAGATTGTTTTCATTTGCAATTAGTAAAGCCAATAAAGCCTAGAAAGAAAAAGAAAAACAATCATGACTGACATGTGAGTCCTGTGATGTTAATGCAGAATGAAACAAACATTGTGAGAACTCTGCTGTCAGGACACTTGAGAAATTCCCTGAGATTGGACAAAACCTGTTTAAAAACAGAACTCTCGTGAAAGTTTGACAAGAAGAAACAAAAACCTCGAGAATATAACTCTGCTAAAGAAATTGAATGTTGATTTAAAGAAAATCCTACCAGAATTCGTTGATGAATTCTAATGCAATTTTAAGGGAGAAATAATTGCAACAATATTCAAACCCATCCGGTGTTTGAGAAGAAAACATTTCCCAGACTCGTTTATAAAACCAGCACAAACATTGAGAAAAAAATTACAAGAAGCTACAGATTGATCTTCCTCATAAACAGAAAGAGAAAAATCTTTAATAAAATATTTAAAAACCAATTCAGCAATACGTCAAAAAGATAATCTCTCGATACAATGAGATTTATTCTAGGAATGCAAATCAGCTTAACATTCAAAGGCAAATTATGATTAATATCATTTGAATGGATCCCCTCCAGAATTTATGAGTTGGAGATTAATCCCCAGGGCCACCAATTCTGATGTGCCAGGAGAGGCAGGCAGGCCCCGAGGGCTCCCCCTCCACGGGTGAAGAATGTTCCTGTGGAATGGGCTTGCAGGATTGGGCTGTCTCCCTCACCCTTCCACCTTCCCCAATGTAAGTATGCACCAACAAGGCTAGTGCTTTGGTCTTGAACACTCCAGCTTCCAGAACAGAGAAAATACATTCTTCCTTTTTTCTAAATACCAACTGGTAGCAAGCTGCTTTAACTACACAGACAAACTAAGACATTGCAATTCACCACATTAGCAAAATAAAACATCAGTACATAAAGAAAAAGCTTTTGAGAAAATGCAATAGGCTATAGCTACAGCCATGAACAAGCCTATAAGAAAATGTATTTCCTCAACTGAATAAAATATGTCCATAAAAAACCTTCAGTTATCATCATTCTTAATGTTGGACTACTATATATTCTCTTTCTAAGATGGGAATATAAGGACAATGTAATGATGTCCACTCTTACCATGTCTGTTCGGTATTGGACTACATTAAGATAGTTGATAGATCAGATAGATATAGAGATAGATAACTATAACAATTGGAAAGAAAAATGAATACTGTTATTCACAGATAAAGTAGTTTTGTGCTTAGATACCCAAAGGATTCCACAAACTGCTAGAACGGATTCGGTTTAATGTGATTGTTGGATACAGGGTCAACTCACAAAAATCAATTATATTTCTCTATACCAGAAACAAACAATTGAAAATTAAATTTTAGAAAGCTACTGTGTATAATAGTATAAAACAGTATAACATTCTTTTGGATAAATTTCATCTTAAAACTATGTAAAAGCTCTAAAAGAGAAACGGTGCTGGTACAGACATGGGCAATGGAGACACACATGCTGTTTCGTGGGGTGTAACCCGCAGTCTACTAAGATTTTACCCTAAGTCAGTCTCTGTAGTTTGGTTGCACACCCAACAGATGTTGGAGATTCAGATATCTATTTCCATTACTACAACAAACACCTGAGAGAATCAACTTATAATGAGAGGTTTATTTTGGTTCGCAATTTTAGAGCATCCAGTCCACATTGTGCTGGCTCTGTGTCTTTGGGCCCATAGAAAGGCAGCACGACATCATGGTAGCACATGGCAGACCTCTTATTACGGACATGGGGCAAAAAAGAGAGGAGGCCAGGACTCCAAAATACACCCTAAAGACCTCCACAAAACCCCACTGCTTAGAGACGGCTCCACCTTCCAGTAGCACCACACTGAGGTCAAACTTGCAACACATAAGCATTTATCAGACGTGTAAGATGAAAGCTTTACAAGGAAATGGACGAATATTGATGGTGTGGTTGTAAGATGATATAAATCCATTTGGCTGCTTGTAATAATATTAGACAAGAGTTGTCCTAGGACTCAGGAATTCTACTCTTACCCCCCAAAAAGCAAACAAGTGTGTTCACTAAAAGACTAATCCAGAAATATTCACTCATCCTTTGAACGTAATGGGTCAAGTTATAATTAACTAACTTTCCCATTTACAAGAGAATGTATAAACCTATTATTGCATATCCTTACAATGGGATAGCTCTCAATGTTAAAAAAAATGGTCCATGATAGAATATGAATCAACCTTAGTTCAGTGAATGGGCTCAGAGGATAAAGAAGCTTGCAGCCATGCCTGATGACCTGAGTTCAAACCCAGAACCCACATGGTAAAAGGAGAGACTTGACCGCTGCCGTTTCCTCTGACCTCCACTCTCTCCCATTGTCACATGCACGTAAATAAATGTAAAAAGGAACAATAAATTAATATCAAAAACATTCTTTCTCAGAGTTGGAAGAAACCAGACACACAAAAGTACATCCTATCCTTAAGGCTTGGCTTCCCCGACCTGCATTCATTGTGGACCGTCGGAGCCTCTGGTCATAAAAGCTTGCTGCCCAAACTTCCAAGGCACCCCAGGAAGAGAACAGAATTGCAAGGGCCAAACCTGAGGGGAACTGTGGCTCTTGTGTGAGGACGCAGAGGACAAGCTGGGGACCTCTACACCATTGCCTCTCCCAAAGAGAGGCTGTCTGATGACTCAGATTTTAAAAAAAAGAAGAAGAGAAAACAGTGATTTTCATTCTGATTACAGACTCAGGAGGACTCCAAAAATGAAAAGGAGAAAGCAACTGTTTTAAAATGGCTCATTGTGCAAATATACCAATTATAGTCATCCGCGTGAACTAATAGCCATTTCCGTAATCACCATGCTGCTTATTAACAATAGTCTGCAGCAGCCCATATGTGTCTGATTAAGTTTAATTGAACATTGTGGGCTGGATCATCAGAGTCCATCGCTTGGGTAGCCGAACCCAGCCTTTCTGCCCTTAGGGTTAAAGACGTCCAGGGAAGAATAACCCCATAATTTCTTTTTACCTCCAGTAAAATCTGAATGTGAGGAAGTTCTGGGCTTTCCACAGAGGGGAGGTGAGTCACTGCTTGCTTTTGTTTACAAGGCCCTCCCGACAGCCATGTATTGCAGCTGCCGCTGGGCTAGCATCTGTTGGAACTCCAGCTAACTTCAAGGAACACAATAGAAACTTCTTGCATTCAAACAAGAAATTGGTCGGTGGGATAATTAATCAATGAGGCAAATGCAAGTTCTGCCCTCAGCCTCAACTGTGTAATCACCCATCAACTTGGACAATTATAAGCTATCACTTACTGAGCTTTATATATGGCAACATATTCCAGATTTCCCAAGACTGAAGATTTAAAGCTTGGTTTCTGTGCTCTTTGTTCGTGCTTGTCTTGCAGTTTGTTTCCCAAGTAATGATAATTTAGAAAACAATGGGTTTTCACTCTGTTGCAGAGCAGAGCACAGTGCTCTGTGATTCTGCTCAGTGATAATACAACTTCCCCATAGATGGGAAATGGACGGTGGTGTTGGTAGACACAATCCAGGGCCACCTTGATGGCCACGCCATGGAAACTGGTCTTACTTTGCACTCATGCACTGAACGTCAGTCCATGAAGCCCTACCTGCCTTGATTCAGTTGCTATTTCAGAAAGTTTGTTCTTGCAGAGGAGGGGAATGGATTGGGAAATTGTGGTTCATTAGGCCAACAGTCAAGTGTGCTTTACCACAATTGCATATGCTGCTTCTTGCTGTGGTAGCAAATTAATACATATCAAGGTTTAAATGCAAATTATTCTGGTGGTCAGAAGTCCATTATTGGTCAGTAGCGCTGTATTTTTCAAGGAAGGTCTAGAACACAATCTGCTTCAGATATGCCCAGCATGCCTCAGTCCTTGGTCCCTACCTCACTCTGATCTCTGCTCCCAAGGGTCACATATCCTCATGTTCTCCTGCCTCCTGTGGCAGAAGTTGTTTGTTAATTGATCAGTTGGTTTCTTGGCTGGTTTTGGTGGTTCTGAGGTTGGAACCGAGAGCTATGTGCATGTTAGGCAATTCTCTGCCGCTGACTCACATCCTGTCCCTTCAAAAAGACTCTTGTTATTACATCAGGCTCAGTGACAGTATCAGGATAATCCTTCCATCTCAAACCCATACTATAATTTGTATCTTTAATGTCCCCATGTGTTAAAAATTTGGTCCCCAGAGTGGCATCTTTAAAAGATAGGACCTAGAGGAGGTGCTTAGGTCCCTGACCTCAGCTTTTGAAGGGGACAGTGGAGTCCTGACTCCTTCATCAATCCCTTTAACGTCTTATTTTTTGAAACCATTGTTGGGTATCAAACCCAGAAACTTTCACATTCTTTGAAAGTGAGCTACCCCTGGGGTACATCTCTTGCCCAATCTCTTCACTGTTAAACCACAAAACGAGTAGATCCATTCTGCTGCAAACCAAAGAAATGGAGCCAAACAACCATATGCTGAAGCCCATGGCCAAGGATAAATCTTTTTATTCTTTAAAAATGCTAATTTGAAAAATGTCTTTACCTCTACGTGTATGATGGTTTGGCCTGCATGTAAGCCCGAGCACCTTCTGCATGCAGTGGCTGTAGAGGCCAGAAGAGGGCGTCATCCCACTAGAAACTGAAGTTAGTTCTGAGCCACCATGTGGACACTGAGAACTGAACCTGGAACCCCTAAAAAAGTAGTCAGTGCTTTTAATCACTGAGTCATCTCTACAGCCCCTATACCTTTTATTGTGATAAACTGAGCTGAACATACACTTACTATAGTAATGGGAATCTGGCTAGCATAATGCCCAATCTAACTACATTGAAAATGTTTTTTCTATGTAAGCTAACAGTCATACACCTGGGATTAGGATGCAAACATATCCCAGAGGAGGTAATGATGATTTTTCACACTATAACGATAATGAGGGCAGTAGAGAGATGACTCTGCAGGTAACAGTGCTTGCTCCATCATCAAAAAGACTGGGATCTGGATTCCAACATCCATGTCTCATGCCAGCATTTTCTCCAGATATCTGTAGCCCCAACCTCAAGAGGAGCAGAGATGGATCTTTGGTGCTTTCTGACTTCTGCATTAGCCAAGCAGGAGCCCAGAGTACAAGAGCAGAGAGTGATGATGTAGGGGACCACTGGATTCCCTCTGCTGGCATCTGTGCATTCCCACCCACTGTACACAAGCATGGACATGTGTGTGTGCACGAGAGAGAGAGAGAGAGAGAGAGAGAGAGAGAGAGAGAGAGAGAGAGAGAGAGACAGACAGACACATAAGGTTTCTCAATGAATTTGAAACTTATGTCAACATGAAAAAGAACATCCCTGATGCAAGGCTACCTGAAGTGAAATAGAAATCATTTGACAATTTGACATAGGCAGGTGTACACATGAATATTCTGTCATGGTTAAACGTGTGGAAAATTCTACAGAAGAAATAAGGTCATCTTTTCTTTCTGCTGTCCCTTATCTTCCTCTGTAAAGTGCATTTTCTTTTCTTCCATCATGTAGGTTCCAGGAATCAAACTGAGGTTGTCAGGCTTGGTGGCAGGTGCCTTTATCTGCTGAGCCATCTCGCTGGACCAAACACTGAATTATCTTAAAGCTGTATTACAACAAATGTTGGACATTTATTAGGGCACTAACAGAATGGTGGCAATTAAATTTGACAAATAGTGTGCTTCCTTCAGCTTGACAAAGTCTCACTGTATCTCCTAATATTAAGAAAATGAAAAATGAATAAATGAATAAAAATGAGGATTAGGTTGGTCAGATCATATTCAGTCAAACAAACAATGGTGGTACAGTTAGTTGCAAGATGAAAAAAAGAATAGCTAGTACAACACTCTAAACCTTCGCTGGCTTTACTTGTGGAGAATTGTTTATAGTCTTAAGAACTTTCGTCTTCACAGTTTTCTCAGAATCTACATATCACAAAGTCTGCATTTGTAGAATATTTGGTTCCTGGTTATGAGCACATTCCTAAAGTTTGAGCATCTTTATTTTACTTTAGAACATTTTTATCACCTGCAAAAGAAATCAGTCTCGGTCATGAGATATTTTATTCGCAGAACTGGTGTTGACTTAATATTTTCAAGGTTCATTCACACTGAAGTGTGGATTTGAATTTCATTCCTGTTTATGGCCCCAAAATATTCCATTCCAATAAGAACATCCTTGAATTTGTCCTGCCACCCATGGACACCTGCATGCCTCTATCTGGGGGCTACTAAACAGCGTTGCTATGAATATTTGCATACTATTATTGATGTGACATAGCTTTGATTTCTCTTGGGCATATACCTAGAAGTAGAATTGTTAAT
Source organism: Arvicola amphibius (assembly GCF_903992535.2). Taxonomy (NCBI): domain Eukaryota; kingdom Metazoa; phylum Chordata; class Mammalia; order Rodentia; family Cricetidae; genus Arvicola; species Arvicola amphibius. The sequence goes on along the minus strand of NC_052052.2, from coordinate 97,905,718 downwards.
GTTTCACATCTTGAGAAACTTATAAACTGCTTTCCAGAGTGGATATACATATTATAAATCTCTTGGCAATGTATGAAGGACCCAGACCTGGACATCCTTTCCAATACGTGTTTTCACCCATCTTTTTGGCATTCTAGCCATCATAGCAGGAATAAATAGGCATTTTATTATGATTTTGATGACTTTCTGAAAACATCTTTCCTTGTAGCTGTTGGTCTTCCGTATGCATTCTTCTGAGATCTGTTAATCTAGAGATTCCAATCATCTGTCCATCTTAATAATGAGTTTTCTTGTCATTAATGATTTTTAGAAGTCTTCATGGGAGCTGGAGAGATAGCTCAGTAGTTAAGCGCCCTGGTTTTTCTTCCAGAGGTCCTGAGTTCAATTCCCAGCTCCAACATGACAGCTCATAACTGTCTATAACTGTGCTCTCATGGTATCTGATGCTATCTTCTGCTCTGCAGATGTTCATCAGACAAAACACCTATATACATCAAATAAAATATATCAATAAATAAAATTTAAGCTATTGAGAAAATGACTTCATATATCCTAAATTGAATTATCTGACTGCATATATGCTTTGCAAGTATTTTTCATTATATGAATATGTTATAATTTTTTTAAAATCAAGTGACACTGTAGGCAGAGACTGCTCATTCATTTCCTGGCCACACAGATCTGAAATAATCACACAGAAACTATATTAATTAAAACAATGCACGGCCTATTAGCTCAGGCTTCTTATTAACTAACTCTTGCATCTTAAATTAGCCCATTTCTATTATTCTGTGTATCGCCACAAGATTGTGACTTACCAGGTAAAGTTCCACATCTGTCTCCTTTGGCAACTATATGGAGACTCTCTGACTCTCTTTTCTCTCCATCTCTGTTCAGAATTCCCACCTTGCTCTATTCTACCTTGTCTTAAGCCCAAAGCAGCTTCTTTATTAATCAATGGTAACAAAACATATTCACAGCATACAGAGGGGAATCACACATCATGACACCATGGGTACTTATTCAATATTATAACAATGCCAGCAAACTCATGCCTAGATATTATTCTTTACACTCAGGTTTTTCTCTTCAATTCTTATCTTTCTGTTTCAATTCCTGTGTTGTCACTCTGCATTACTTAAGTGGGCCAGTCAAAGGCAAGCATCGCTTCGGCAGTGCACACCTACTGGAAGTCCTCTCGATGACACACTCCTTCTTTCCATCTTACACTACAGGTTTCATTTCTCTGTATCAGTAACCAGCCTAAAAGGCAAAGGGGAAGGATGCTGCTAACAAGGCCTGTCATCTTTTATCTCTTACTTACAGAACTGAGGCTAAAACTACATTTTTATAGCTCTAGGCAGTCCCCACAGGTTGCTGCTGTCGCATTCTGAACAACTGAGGATGAACTTTCTGCCCCACTTGGTAAGGTTGCTTTTCACTTCATTCCTGCTGTCAGTGTTCACTGCTGTGCTTTTCAAACACAAAGATCTTCTGAGGAGCCATAATCCTTAATTGTGCAGCGGATAATCTCTATCCCAGCTGCCTTGGAATTTTAATAGCCTATAAATTTATATGAAAGGGAACATCAACCAAAATAATTGCCATGAAATAAAAGAACCATGAGACTTACATGTCCGTGATTATCAGTGCCTTCATGGTACAACCCTCCCTGCCTGCCTCCCTTTCTCATTTCAGCTTTGACCATTATTCCCCTTCATCATCAGAAAGCTATCAACAAGGTACCATATCTAATCCTTATTTCTTTCTATCGCTCTTTCTATGGAAAGACCTGACCTGGGCCTTCCATCCCGCTTTTAATCCTTTTTCACTCCCAGGGTATTTCTTAGCACTCTAACTGTTCCTCTCTTAGGTCCTTTCTTAACATTTACAGAGTCATTGAGAATTCTGTGCATTCTCCAGTGGTCAGATTATTTGATAAGGCTAAGAGAAAGGTCTCTCTATGTTGAAGTACATGTGACCTGCTTTGATTCAATTTCTTAAGTATTTCTGTGAGTTTAAGAACATTTAATTTCTTGGAGAAACATTTGGAAGCTTATAGGTACAATTTTATAAATGAAAACTGTGGGGACTCAGGATGTAGTTTAGCAGTAGAGTGCTATCTAGCATACACAAAGGCCTGGGTTCAATCCCCAGTAATGAACACACACACACACACACACACACACACACACACACACACAAAATGTTTTATAAGACAAAGGAAATTTGAATCAAGGGAGATGCTTAGCAATCAAGAGCATTTGATGTTCTTCAAAAGGACTCGACTTTAGTTCCCAATACCTGCGTGGGGGAACCCATGACCTCCTGTAACACCATCTCCAGGGGGTCTGACTCCCTCTTCTGGCCATTGCAGGACCTTCCACACCTGTTCTCCACCACTCTATTTAAAAATAACAAAAATAAATATCTTAAAACAAGGATAATACAGTATTCATGTAATTGATAGTACACATTCTTTTCTTGTCAATAATTTTTAATTTTCCACAAATAAACATGTATTGACTTGAGAGCATTCTTTGAATTGACACATCTTAATCAAGCATCCTTTGTAAGGATCAATCCTAACCTGAAAATGATCATTCTCACTCCATTATTACTAATAATAATAACTGAGTGAGAATTCTGACCACCACCAGAAGATCATGACGTGCATACCAAGAGAACTCAGTGTTCTCTAGAGGAATTGAATTGAATTTATAGAATATATATACATATATGAGATATGTAAATGTATATGCATGTATATATGCATATGTATGGTATTTATTAGAACAGCTTGCATGCTGTGGTCCAGCTGACCCAACAATGGATGTCTAGTAAGAGAAAGTCTAAGAATCTAGTAGCTGATCAGTCCAAGAAGCTGGATGTCTCAGATGATCATCAGTATATGTCGGAATCCTGAAGAAGTAGGTTCTAATGCCAGTGAAGGAATAGATTTGCAAGTGAGAGCAAGCAGGCAAAGAGATAGAGCTTCCTTCTTCCAAGTCCTTTGTAAAGACTACCTGCAGGAGGTGTGGTCCAGATTAAAGGTGGATCTTTCCATCTCAAAAGATCTAGATTAAAGTTCATCCTCCCACCTCAGAAGATCTGGATTAAAAATGATCTATTCACTTCAAATGATTTAATCAAGGAAAAACAAAACCCTCAGGGGTGTAGCCAGTCACTTGGATTTTAATTAATTCCAGGCCACCAAGCTATAGGACAGAATTGTTAAACTAGCTAGTAAATCATTTCATATCTACTACTGATGATGCTTGGACTAGTTATTAACAAATATTAGGTATTTGATTGCTTGGAGGAAGAGGCCAGGAATGGTGTAGAATATTACTTTAAGATGTTTGTTTACACTGTGAAACATTTTTTAGTGCTGCAAAGATGTGTTGCATTCTTTTACATTGCATTTGTTTAACTCCATGAAGCTGTGATTATTTGCCTGTCTAAAACATCTGATAGTCTAATAAAGAGCTGAATGGCTAGTAGCAAGGCAGGAAAAAGGAGAGGTGGGACTGGCAGGCAGAGAGAATAAATAAAAGGAGAACTCTTGGAGGAAGAGAGAGACGAACAAGAGAACAAGGAGAGGAGGACTCCAGGGGCCTGCCACCCAGCCACAAAGCCAGACTTGGAATAAGAAGTAAATGAAAGGTAGACAGAAATAGAGAAAGATAAAAGCCCGGGGGCAAATGGTACACAGGATAATTTAAGAAAAGCTGGCTAGAAACAAGTCAAACTAAGGTTGGGCATTCATAAGTAAGAATAAGCCTTCATGTCATGATTTGGGAGCTGGGTAGTGGGACCCCCAAAGAGTAAAGAGTAAAAAGAGTAAAACAACCAACATCGCAGGAATATTGTAGTTATCTGTGACCTACCTTTGTCTAGCTTAACATACAAACCCCCTTTTCCAACCCTAGATGTATGGATGCAAGTGTTTTGGCTAAAGAGCAAGACACACGTCTATCCTTGCAGACACATCAAATATTGCACACAGATGTACATACCTGCAGCTTTTCTGGTATTTCTTTTCTGTTTTGATGTAATAAAGGAGGCTATGTTAAAGTAAACCAAAGAGATTTAAATAGGGCTATGAATCACTAATGAAAATCTTCATAAAATTAGAAGGCATCCTTCAAAAGTGATTATAAAGCCAATTGCATTTAGAAATACCAAACAGAAGCCCCATGTCCTTCGGAAGCGTGGGATGTGGTTTACCCAGATGTTTACTATCCATTTACCTCCTTGCTGAAGTCTTGCCATGGGTGAAGTCAGTATGGCTGAGGAATTAGGTCCCTGTGGCTTTGTAAGATAATTGTATCAGCTGGAGGTTCTCCATAGGAGCAGAATGAATGGGATATGTGCCTGTATATACAGAAAAAAGAGAGGGGGTGATTTTTAAAAAATTGGTTCCTGTGATTGCAGAAGTACGAGACCATTAAAACATGCCAGCCTAGTTGAGAGCCACATGCTCCACCTAGAGTCAGAAAGCAGCCAGGAAGCAGAACTCTTTCCCCTTCTGGCTCCCCAGTCTCTTTCTCTTATGACCTTTAATTAGACGAGGTCTGCACACATCGTCTGCTTTACTCAAAGTCTACAGATCGAAGGGTCTAATCACATTTTTAAACATTGTTTTATAGAAACATCTAGCCTGGTATTGGACCAAATATCTGGGTACCAAATTGACACAGACAATCAACTATCAGGATAAGCAAACAGAGCTTGGAGCAAAGGAGTGAAATTAGATTTGGGCTCCTGGAAATAGGAATTGGAAATGAGTTTCTAAGTCTAAGTGAGCAGACCAACATAAGTCCCACAAACTTTACTGAGATGAGGTCGGTGTTCCTAGAGCCTCGCAATGTTATTTCTTGTTCCTTTGGGGCATGGCAGAGTAGTTCAAAACTAAGATCCTCGTGTCTCAGTGTTTTACAGTTTAGCCCTGAGAGGGGCTTTTAGAAAAGGGTATCCTAGTGGAGACTCATGTGGGGTGCCCTCTGTATGCTGTGAATGTGCTTCGTTATCATTGGCTAATAAAGAAGCTGCTTTGGGCCTATGACAGGGCAGAACAGGGCAAGGCTGGAATTCCAAGCAAGGGTAGAAGAGGAAAAAAGGTGGAGTCAAAGAGAGGTCATGCAGCTGCCAAAGGAGAAAGACGCCCACCCCAAACCTTACCGGTAAACCACGAGCCTTGTGGTAATTTACAAAATAATAGGATAAGATGTAAGAATTAGTTGATAAGGAGCCCGAGCTAATAGGCTAAGCAGTGTTTTAATTAATACAGTTTCTGTGCGATTATTTTAGGTCTGGGTGGCCAGGAAATAAACAAGCGTCTCTGCCTACAGAGTCTGAACCCCTTTTGTGTTCTTGTAAAAGGTCCCTAGCCATGTTACCCAGGTCAAGCAAACACTCTAGAACCCACACAGTTCTACAGCAGGCTACAGGTGTGCACCGCCACACCTGGATCCTCTTCTCATTACCTGAAGCTCATCTCTTCTCCTACCGCAGGCTACAGATGTGCACCACCACACCTGGATCCTCTTCTCATTACCTGAAGCTCATCTCTTCTCCTACCGCAGGCTACAGGTGTGCACCACCACACCTGGATCCTCTTCTCATTACCTGAAGCTCATCTCTTCTCCTACTGCAGGCTACAGGTGTGCACCACCACACCTGGATCCTCTTCTCATTACCTGAGATCATCTCTTCTCCTACTGCAGGCTACAGGTGTGCACTGTCACATTACCTGTAGATTCTCATTACCTGAGATCATCTCTTGAATTGAACCTAAGGGAGCTAAATCCTAATGTCTAAGAGATTTAAGACTTCCCAATTCCTACCTAGGGAGAGATTGCTTAGAGAGATGTGCCATATAAAATGAGTGTGACTCACACAGAGGAACCCAGTGCAATCACACTTATCCAAGGAGAGGGAAACAAAGAAAAGGTTGCTGGACCCTCAGTGGAGAACACACTGAGCACTTTGTTGGCAACTGTACCAATACTTTTGGTGTTAAGTTCTTCAACTTATAAAAAAGAGATACTGCCTCTTTAACACTTGGAAAACCTTTTGTCAAATTTTCTTTTGTTTGAGGTTAGTTCTATATATGTGTCTATGTGTCTGTATATGGGATGTGGATGTAAGTGCAGTGTTCACAAAGGCCAGAAGAAGGCATCAGATCACACAGAGCTGGAGTTATAGGCAGTCGTGAATCACTCAGCAGGAGTGCTGGAAACCCAAATTGGTCCTTCTGAAGAGCAGCAAATGCTCTTAACCACTGAGCCATTTCTGCAGCCTCCAGGCTGGGCATTTTGAACAGGTAATGTGTGAAGAAGGCTGGCCTCAAACTGTGAACTGCACATGCTCAGGAATGTGTCCGCCTCTAGAGCTGAGGTCAAGTCTTTGCTACATTAATAGGTGTAAGTTTCCCCAGTAAATGCCTCTTCATTTCTCTTTTGGAAGTGAGGCATCACTTTGAGAACTGCTCTCGAAGTCTCATACTTGATGTAGAATAAGACTCTTCACTCTATCTTCTTGTATTTGGCTATGCACTCACCCTGTAAACCCACTGTGCTCAATTACACCATTCATTAATAAGAAACACTTTAATAATCATGCACGCAATGGTGGACAAGTTCCTTGGCTCTCAGGGAGGTTTATTTCTTATAAGAAAGGTAAAATGAAAGACAAAATAATATTTATTGAACACTCAGTAACTGTCAGTTAATAAGCTTTGGAGTTTGTATGTATTACTTCAAATCCATCCTTAATTATTAGCATATTTACGTGTAACTATTATTTTATATATACTTTTTATGTGTTATTTAATTCTTAAATAATTGAGAATTATTACTAATTTAGTGTGAATTGAAGTTGTCAGAAAAATGGCTGCACCTCTGTTAAACTTCCCCAAGGCAGGCTGACTGATCAGAACGCCTGCAATTGCTGGAATGTTGCAGGTCCAGTGCCAAATTATCTTGGGCTATCTTTAGTTCCCATAAGCCATTCACGGCCCACAGTGACCTAACATCCATCCTTGAGACTATTAGATAAATCCTCTGGAATGTAAAAAACAAATCCCTCAGCTTGCAGCAACCCAAGGTTTAGATGTCACCATATAACATCTGAGGATTATGACAGAGACTTTCCCACTTTGCTGCAAGTTGGCTATCTGATGCTTCCACAAATGTAATTTTAAAACACCACGATTCATGACTTACTTTCTTCTATCACTGTGGAAAAATCATTAGTGGTTCATTACCCAAATACATTGGCATATCTCTTTGGGTAGCTTCAATCTGTGCTCTGGGCTGTGGTCTCTTACATAGCTCCAGTATAAATAATCTTTTAATCCTTTTGGAGTGAGAGCTATGTGTTTGTGTTAGCACTTTTAGGTGCCTAAATGTGGAGCCCCAAGGATGATCCACATCCTCTGGAGGACACACCTGGGTTGGCACCAGAGGCCAGCATGGGCCCATTGTGCCCAAGCCTCCAGAGTTGCCTCCTTGGGTTGAAGTTGCTGAATTTTTTTTCTGGGGCTCAGACCCTGTTGATTTGGTTGAGTGTTCCTTGGTTCAGCCTGTGGACACTTGATTTTAAAGTTTTAAGGAATCATGTTACTTCCTCTTTTTAACTTCAGAACATGTGGTCTCAGAGCATTTAGTTTCTTTTTGGTTTTGTTTGCTTTCAGAACCTTCAGTTTGTTCATTTTCTATCATTCAACCATTTTCTCCTGCCGCTCCTCCAATATATCAAGGAATGATATAAATGTAAAAGAGAAAAATTGTCATTTGATACTCTATCCAGCTGGCTTTGTTTTTGATAATTATGTTAATTCCACTTGTAAGTATTTGGGGGGGCTGAGAAAAATCTAACTACAGATTAAGTTGACTTTATGCCTCTCTTGACTGAAAACATTTGGTACTAAATCGGTTCCTTTTTTCCAGACACACACTATACTAGAACTCCTAGGCAATAAAATTAAAGGTCTTTTTATGCCAGTTGACTTTTTTCCAGCTTGATACAAACTTGGATCATCTGGGAAGAGGAAACCTCAATGGATAAAATGTCCCAGTCTGATTGGCTTGTAGGCAAGTCTGTGGAGCATCTTCTTGACTGATGGCTGATGTAGGGGAGCCAAGGGCACTGTGGGTGGTGCCATCCTGGGCAGACAGTCCTACATTTTATAAAATGTTAGCTGAGTGAGCCATGGAGAGCAAGTCAGTAAGTGCCCTTCTCCACGACCTTCGCTTCAGATCCTCTCTCCAGGTTCCTGCTTTGCTCCTGCCCTGACTTCCCTCCAGGATGGACGCTGATCAGGGTGTGGCATAATGTGAGAGGCAAAGCCACGTTTTAAGTCTTAATTACTGTGACCAGGAGTTCCATGAAACAAAAATGCCTCTGATCTGCAAGCCTTTGCCCAAGGAAAGATAGTTCCTGAAATGCTGAAGGTTGTCATTTATGGGAGATAACAAGCCACATGTTTTCACTCCCCTAATCAAGTTTATTTGACCCGGCTACACCAGATGTGCTTGCTCACATGTGATCAGAAGGTTCTCAGGCAGGAAACAGGTCAGAGTGAAGGCTTGCCCCTGATTGGATGTAGGCTGGAGGGCCATAGGCAGGAAACACTTCAAGATGTATGTTTGCCCCTGATTAGACCTGACTGGAAATACTTAAGCCCCTGAAAGATCTGACTCAGGGCTATTTCCTGGGAACCTGGGTATGGACCTGGCCAAAGTCCAGGATTTAATTAACACTTGCTTCAAAACTGACTTTAAAGTGTAGTAATGATCTTATTCTCAATTAGTGGGATTAACATTTTCTGGAGTGCCCCGGGGAGATTCAGACCACCCACCCAATGTCTAAAGCTGAACTTTCACCCCAGAACTCCAGCACTGAGGGGTGGCATCAGGAAGCACATGCCGTGAGACTTTCCAAGACTCTGAGGCTTCCTTCAGTTATCAGACTATCAGATATACTGCCTTGCTGAGAAATGCAGCAAGCATCTACAGAGACCTCCTGGGGAGTCATAGTCTGGATCTGTCTTGTGTTATCCCTATTTGGGTCATGGAAGGGGTTCAATGGGTACCAGTATTCTCCCATCCAGGGCAAAGAGCAAGGCAACACCTGCCCACCTGGTTCTGAATGGTTGAAAAGTTTTGTCAGTTTCCCCTGGAAAGTTTTGTTTGTCTGTGTTTTCTGGTGTGTCTGTAAGTTTTGTTGGAAGCATGGAGCTGAGACAGAAATAGGTCAGATATTTTTGTTGTCTCTGCTGCCATCAGCAACGAGTGATCACCGTTGTCGTGGCTGCTTTTAGGTTGGCGCTCAAAATTTATCTCTGAGCTCTCTGGTCACTAAAAAAATCTCCTCTGTGTTCTATGTCGGTTGATCCACCTGGCACTATATAGGGAAAAGAAAGCAAAGCAGTTGTAGAACCTACTCACTCATAGGTGGTTATTAGGAGTAAAGTATAGGATAACCAACTACAAGCCAAAGCCCCAGAGAGGCTAGATAACAAGGAAGGCCCAAAGAGGGAGGCATGGATTTCCCTGGGAAGGTGAAGTAGAAAAAGAAAATCTTCTGGGTAAATTGGGGGCCAGCAGTTGGGGAGAAGGAGGGATGGGAACTAGAGGGAACAGGAGGTAGGTTGGAGGGGAGGAGAAACAAAGGTGATGTCTTAATGGGAGGCATTTCGGGGTTAGGGAGAAACCTGACGCCAGGGAAACCCCCAGGAACCCACAAGGATGACCCCAACTAAGACTCCTAGCAATGGTAGAGAGGGTGCTGTATGCAGATTGGGACTGCCCTAATTGTCATCAGAGATACTCTATCCAGTAACTGATGGAAGCAGACGTGGAGATTCACAGACAAGCACTGAGCTGAGCTCCAGGGGGATTGTGCCAGCCAGGAGGTTATCATGGGGGAACCCACAGCGATGGCTGACCTGAGCTCTCAGGAGCCCATGGACACTGGACCAACAATCAGGAAGCCTGCATGGGACCAACCTAGACCTTCTGCATGTATGTGACAATCCTGTAGCTTGGTCTCTTAGTAAGGCTTCTAACAGTGAGTGCAGGACCTCTCCCTGGCGCTTAGATAGTTTTGGTAACCTGTTCCCCATGCTGGATTACTTGGTCCTGCCTGAACTTGATGTGCCATGCTTTGTGCAAACCCATGGGAGGCCTGTCCCTTTCTGAATGGAGATAGAGGAGGAGTGGATGGGGAGGGGAATACATGGGAAAGGGGAGCAGATGGTGGGAGAAGAGGGAGGGGAAACTGGTTGATATGTAAAATAAATGAAGAAAAAAAGTTATTTAAATAAATAATTTTTTATAAAGAAAGCAAAGCAGAACAGCCAAAAAAAAAAAAAAAAAAAAAAAAAACTTGGTTTATGAGATTATTCTGTAACTCAAGATTTGTAAGTTTATTGGGCATGGTTAAAAATCTGTAAAAGCTATGAAAAAAAAGAATTAACTGAAAACCAGTGACACTGGGAGTTCATAGTTAAAAATCTATGCATAGATAATCTTAAAGGAACCATGGCACATGATTCCATTTTGGGATATAAGCAACATGGGGTTCGTCACCACTTATAGGTAGCCATGTGGCTCAAAGTCATCTTTGTCAGACTTGAAGGGGGCAGCTATCATGTGCCTTCACCGCCATTTTTATTAAAGGTGGTGAAGAAGAAATTTAGGAGTTTTACAGAAAATTTAAATTTAATAAAGTGGCTCTTTTTTTTAAGGAACAGCCTTTAAAATATTTAAATGTATAAGGCTATGAGACATTTTAAGTTTATAAAATGTTTTCTATTACTAATACTTAAATTTAAAAACAAACCAATAGGCTGAAAATTAAGCTCACAGCTATGAGCACCAAATACTAAATATCAGAAACTGGAATGTTCCTATCTTATGATGCAGCAAGACAATGACCTAAGTGTCTGGCAAAGAACATGAAACAGCTTGTCAGCCTAGCCTCAACCTTTTGGAGGCTGAAAGACTTTTTTACAGGGGTAACTTAGGACCACCTGCACACAGGAGTCATAACAGTGGCAAAACTGCAGTTGTGAAATAGTAACGAGAATTACTATAAAAGGATCAGAAAATTTTCCACTCTCCTAGACTGTGTTTTTGAGTTAAAAGCTTTATTTTGATACTAAAGGAGTTTCAATTTGGAAATTATTATTTTTGAAAGGATTTTCCCTCTTTATTTATTCTTCTCTCGTACAGTTCATCCAGACCACAGCCTCCCTTTCCTCCACTCTTCTCGCTGCCCATCCCTGACATCACCTTGCACCTAGATCTACTGCCCTCTGTTTTCCTTCAGAAATGTTTAATGCATAAATATCAAATATTATTAAATTGTTTCAAATCTCTTTTTAATACATTTTTAATTGTTTTTATTGAACTATATATTTTTCTCCACTCCTCTCCTTTTCTCTCCCCTCCCCTTCTCCCATGATTCCCATGCTCCCAATCTACTCAGGAGATCTTGTCTTTTTCTACTTCCCATCTAGATTAGATCCATGTATGTCTCTCTAAGGATTCTGTTTGTTGTCTAGGTTTTCTGGGATTGTGAATTGTAGGCTGTTTTTTCTTTGATTTATGTCTAAAAACCACTTATGAGTGAGTACATATAATAATTGTCTTTCTGGATCTGGGTTACCTCACTCAATATAATGTTTTCTAGCTCCATCCATTTGCCAGCAAATTTCAAAATGTCTTTATTTTTTCTTCTGTGTAGTACTCTATTGTGTATCACATTTTTTCTTATCTATCCTTTGGTCAAGGGGCATTTAGGTTGTTTCCAGGTTCTGGTTATGACAAACAATGCTGCTATAAACACAGTTGAGCACATGTCCTTGTGGTATGATTGAGCATCCTTTGGGTATGTACCCAAAAGTGGTATTACTGGGTCTTGAGGAAAATTGTTTCCTAATTTTCTGAGAAATCGCCACACTGACATCCAAAGGGGCTGTACCAGTTTTCATTCCCACCAGCAATGCAGGAGTATTCTCTTTACTTCACATCCTTTCCAGGATAAGATGTCATCGGCATTTTTGATCTTAGCCATTCTTACAGGTATAATATGGAATCTCAGAGTTGTTTTGATTTGCATTTTTCTGATGGCTAAGGATGTTGAGCACAGAAATTGTTATTTTTTAAGTATCAAACTTAATAGAGCTAAAGCAATAAAGTCCTAATCTTATAAAAACAGTAATTGTAAAGTGTTAAAGATGATTAAGACATGTAAGCTAATAGCCACCTCATAAAGAATCAAATTCTTTAATGTGTTCAGGATTGTACTTGTAAATTCATTACAGGAAAAAAATTTATTTAGTCTCCTATATATACATTTGAAGATTAGGTCTAGGTTTGTTTAACTCAGATATACTTAATAGAAAATGGTCTTCAAACTTGTCAGAGATAAATATAACATTTCAAATATTTAATGGAAAAAGTTTACTATGAAAGAGAACCCCTGATCCTAGCAATGACCCCAAGGTCTCCAAAGAAGATGATGGTGTAGTAAGAGCTGCAGGCAGGCCTGCTTTTCATCCTGCCTGGCTCCTGCACGGCTAGCTTTACACCCGAAATAACAACACACAAATTATATTCATTTAAACACTATCTGGCCCATTAGTTTTAGCCTCTTATTAGCTAATTCTCACATCTTGCTTTAACCCATATTTAGTAATGTGTGTAGCACCATGAGGTGGTGTCTTACCGGGAAAGATTTCAGCATGTATGACCTAGTGGCTGGCTTCATGGCGTCTGTCTCAGAGAGGAGAGGAATGGCGTTTTGACTAACTTCCCTTCTTCCCAGCATTCTGTTCTGTCTACTCCACCTATCTAAATCCTGCCCTATCAAAAAGCCAAGGCAGTTTCTTTTTTTTTTTTTTTTTTTTTTTTTGGTTTTTCGAGACAGGGTTTCTCTGTGGCTTTGGAGCCTGTCCTGGAACTAGCTCTTGTAGACCAGGCTGGTCTCGAACTCACAGAGATCCGCCTGCCTCTGCCTCCCGAGTGCTGGGATTAAAGGCGTGCGCCACCGCCGCCCGGCCAAGGCAGTTTCTTTATTAACCAATGAGAATCCTCCATCATGATGGGACATCATGATAACTCCACCTGACTTGTGGTGACCCTAAACACTGGGCAAGACTGATCCAATGACCCCAAGGTCTCCAAAGAAGATGATGGGACATATGATAACTCCACCTGACTTGTGGTGACCCTAAACACTGGGCAAGACTGACCCAATGCGGCACTTCCCACCAGGACCCAGCCAATCTGTGGACAAGTAGAACACTGGAGAGTTGATTGCCCCATTTTTCCTAGACAAAGTAAGGTCAGTCATTCCCTTCTCCTATGTTCCTTCTCCACAGAAAAGCCTTTCATCTTCTGGGCCTGGTGGCCAAAAACTAATGCTGTTCTGGTACCTCTGGCCCCACTGCCATGGAGACCACAGGAGCCTGGGATGGCCATCAATGTAATGGACTACTCTCTATCATTTTAGCTGATACACAGGCTATTTGGTTTATACATTCTTTCATAACATAGCTTTCTCAGATCTCAGATGGTGTTGATGCCTAGGCTAACTATAACTCTTTCAGTTTAATGGCAGCAGGCAACCAGGTTCTTCCCCAAGGCTGTAGCTACCTTGTTAGCTCATCTCATATTTAAAAATTAGGTCGTGTTTTTCCTAGACCTCCTAGAGCTCCTGTTGAGAAAAGGTAGACAGGTTTGGCTTGCTAATAGGCTTCATACTAAAAGAAGAACAGGTTTCCTATGTAACTTTCCTCTAAAGGAACCTGCTTTGTGTTGGCTGTTCTCAGTAATAACTACTTATGTCTCTGGTAAATGATTAGACGAAAAGAAAAAAAAGGTTCATTCTATGCAAGTTTTGAGAGTCTAAGGAAATGTTTTAATATATAAAGGCCTGAGTATGTGAAAGCTTAAGTAATTTCTGAGGTCTCAGAAAATGGTTGAAGATGTATAATCGCAAGCTGTACGGATATAAGTAAGTGATTGAAGGCACGTAAAAATGGGAAATGTTTCAGATGTTTTTTCCCCCTTCTGTGCCATTGTTACACTAAGATTTCAAAAGTTCAGAGATTTAACATTGAATAATGGAGTTCTGACAAGCTGGTAGAGCACTTACTACTTACTGTTCAGTTACAAGTTCAAGATTTTAAGTTCCCTTTGGTTGTCTCCTAAGTACAGACTTACAAGTGCTTCTCACTGGGCTAAAGACATCTCTGTCCAGTCTATATTTGGTTCTCTGGACAGAGGAAAATACGTTCACACTTTTTAATCCAAACCTATAGCTTTTGCTAAGACTCGGAGGTGTGAGTCTACTATCTGTTTTACAGATTCCTGTTACCTGCTTTTTTCTACAAAGTGGGTTTCAGTACAAACTGGTAATGCAGATATCTAGAAATTTTATGTCTTGGGGGCTGGAGAAATGGCTCAGAGGTTAAGAGCATTACCTGCTCTTCCAAAGGTCCTGAGTTCAATTCCTAGAAACCACATTGTGGCTCACAACCATCTGTAATGAGGTCTGGTGCCCTCTTCTGGCCTGCAGGCATACACACAGACAGAATATTATATACATAATAAATAAATATTTTTTAAAATTATGTCTTTTGTAAACTAAAAAGTTCATGTAAGCTTCAGAGAATCGAGAGAATCATAAGACTTGGATCCACTTCCACGTCAAAAGGACTTCAGATAAGTATAGCCTAAGTTTCCCATCTATCTCTTCCTGAGGATGCTTGCTCTGTCTCTGTCTCTGTCTCTCTGTCTCTCTCTCTGCATTTCTCTCTCTCTCTCTCTCTCTCTCTCTCTGTGTGTGTGTGTGTGTGTGTGTGTGTGTGTGTGTGTGTGTGTGTGTCTTCTGGTCTTTAGACTCCTACCCTCCCCAAACTACTAAGACTATTCCCTGAGAGTTTACTATAAGTTTCTACATTTTAACTTCTGTCCATTGTCTGTATCTGTCTCAGCAGATTTCCACTTGCCTGACAGACACAATCCAAGTATCTGCTGCTAGCTATCACCTGCTCCAAATGACTGTGAGCCCTGTACTTACTGAAATCTGATGTGGACCAATCCAACAACTGTGAATGTTCCCTGTCTCTTCAGCTGGGTCAGTGAATCAGATGCTTCTGATGAATGCCCCTTTGCCTGAATTCCTTCCTTGCTTTTGACTAGCATTCCAGCCTTCCTGGGCCCTGACAACAAGATCCTAATTTCAGCTGCAAGTAGTTACATAAGAAAGTACTTTGCTCCTTGTCCCCGCAACAGGTTGGAATGTTAGATCCAAAGGAAGCTCCCTAGCATATGGGACAAAATAGCTACCTATAGTGCCTATTGTCATACCAGGAAAGGTACCTATTAAAACCAAATAGACCCAGATTCATCAACAGGTAGATTCATTGACCAAAATAGTTCTACAATATGATAGGGTATTCAGCCTACTTGAGTGGGCGCCAATCTGTAGAAGGAGCGGCGGGTCTGTGTCCTGCCACCCGGCTAGCTTTACCCAAAATAATTACATGGAAACTGTATTCTTTTAAATACTGCCTGCCCCCTGGCCCGTTATCTGTAGCTTCTTATTGGTTGATTCTCATATCTTGCTTTAACCCATATTTAGTAATTTATATAGCACCACGAGGTGGATCGCTTACCAGGAGAGATCTTAACCTGCATCCATCTCGGAGAGGAGAGGCATGGCAACTCACTATGGCGACTGCCTGAAGTGTCTGTCCCACTGCCTTCTACCCAGTATTCTGTTCTGTTTACTCTGCCTACTTAATTTTCTGTCTCTTAAAGGGCCAAGGCAGTTTCTTTATTAATTAACCAATGAAAGTAACATAGACAGTTAACTCTCCTCCATCATAACTTTAAGAGAAAATTGTTGTTTCTATACAAACCACTCAGAAATCATTAGAAATAATCTGACTGTACTAAAAAAAATCATTGCAAAAAGGGGGTCCTGAGATGAAGTAAATGACTGGTCTCCATTCTCATTTCCAGGTTCCTTCTAGATAGTAACTCTGATATCAGCTATCATAGGGCATTTGGCCCTTCTGCTTCTGCTAATTGCTGCTGATTCTTGAATCCATTAAGCTGATGGCCATTAGATCCCAGTATAAAAAGGTAACCCTAACAGAGTCAAGGATTTAACTCAGACTACAACGCAAGGGTCAAAGTTATATTTTGTTTTAATTACTATGCCTAAGAGATCCATGAAACAAAAATGCCTCTGATCCCAAGCCCCTTGCCCAAGGAAAGATAGTTCCTGAAGTGTTGGAGGCTATTGTTTATAGGAGATAACAAGCCACATGTTTTTACTCCCCTAAACATTTTTATTTGACCCAACTAAACCAAATGTGCTTAATGACAAGTGGAACAGAGGTATCACATGCCTCAGGATATATGCTTGCTCCTGTTTGGACCTGATGGACAATATTTAAGCCCTTGTAAGACATGACTGAGGTCATTTTCTGGGAACCTGGGTATGGAACTGGTCAATATTAACATGTGCTTCAATTTTGACTTTAAACTGTAGTAGAAGTCTTATTCTTGACCCATGGGATAAACAATTGCTCTGTTTATTGTATGAAGCCAGGTAGGGAATGGTTGCCGGGTTTTCTCTGCGACAATTGGCTCCTTTCATATGTTAATCTTGATGTAATTTCTCCAGTCCCCAATCTCCTGCCACATTATTGAATTAACAACAAATTCAAATCCTGTTTCCTGAAGAAGTGTGTTAATTGAGTAGGCCATTAGTTTAGAGAACCACAAGCTAACTATGGGCCAAAAAGTTAAGTACATGCTTCATTATTGTATGTGCTTTCCTGTGCAAGTATGGGATACCAGTGGGGTGAAATTCTAAATTGATAAAATACTGACTACTAAAACAACTGGGGGGAGAAAGAGTTTATTAGTGTTACTAATCCTACCAGTTGACAATACGACCACTACTATAGTTTAAAGTCAAATTTGAAGCAAGATTTAATTAAATATTGGCCAGATGGATGAATTCTGGCCAGGTTCCATATCTGGGTTCCCAGGAAATGACCCCAAGTCTCATTTTGCAGGTATTTAATTAAGTATTTCCCATAAGATCCATTCAGGGTATTTCCTGGCTATGTACGTCCAATCAGGGACAAGCATACATCCTGATGTATTTCCAGGCTGTGAACCTCCCACCCACGTGTTATGAAGCACATCTAGTGTATTTAGGTCAAACAAATATGTTTGGGGGGTGAAAACATGTGACTTGGGACTTGCATATCAGGGGCATTTTTGTTTCATGGATCTCTTAGGCATAGCAATTAAAATTTAAAATGTAACTATGGCTCTCACATTATTTCCCTCACAAAATCCTGGGATTTACCAACAAGGGAGAGGCAAGAGCTATGTAAATAACTAATCACAGATGATGAATCTTGTAGTCCACCACTTTTGGATGATGCTTTTCCCTTGGCTCACTTGCCCATTCTCATTCTCAGAAGTACTTTCCCTTTCTTAATAAACTATCTCTATTTCTCTTTCCAAACATGTGACACTGATCCAATTCTTTGTCTTTGAAGACAACAAACTGGAAAATCCCAAAAAGTGCCCCCAAGATCCAATTCTATGCTTCCATCAATAAGAATATACAGTATAATATTCATAAAAAACAGGAAATGGCTATTCTCATACCCTACTAATAAAGTAACCCAGCCATTTCACTAGAGAATAACATTATTAAATTTTCCCTGGTAGACATTTAGTAAGAGGCTGTTCTTTGTATGTGTTATTGGCCTTTCCTAACAAGAGCTATACAATGGTGGATTAGAGAGAAAAAGAGGAGGATTATTTTTATAAGATACACTTCTTTTGTAGAAGACACAGGACAACCCTTAAAGAGTAATTTTCAGCAAAGTAGCTGGATACAAAATTAGTTCACAAAAACCAGTAGCCCTCCTATATAAAAAGTACAAGTGGCCTGAGGGAAAAATCAGGGAAACAACACCTTTCACAATAGCCTCAAATAATATAAAATACCTTGATGCATCTCTAGCCAATCAAGTAAAAGACTTGCATGATTAAAAAAAATTCAAGCAGTTGAAGATAGAAATAGAAGAAGATATCAGAAAATGGAAAGATCTCCCATGCTCATGGATCAGTAGGATTAACATAGGTAAAATGGCCATCCTACAAAAAGCAATCTACAGATTCAAAACAATCTCCATTAAAATTCCAAGGCAATTTTTCACAGGTCTTGATAAGACAATTTTCAGCGTTGTATGAAAACAAAAAGAAAACTTTTAATTTTTGTTTAGAAAAAAGTGGGAAATGTTGCAGAATATTATTTTAAGGTGTGTTACTTTTGTTTGTGCTGCACTTGTGTATCTCTGTGAAGCTGTGCTACTGTGCCTGTCTAAAACACAAATGATCTAATAAAGAGCTGAGCAGCCAATAGTGAGGCAATAGAGAAAAATAGGCAGGTCCAGCAGGCAGAGTGGATAAATATGAGGAGAAATCTGGAAGAGAAGGAATCTGAGAACAAGAGATGAAGGAGGAGGACTTCAGGGGTCAGTCACCCAGTACACAGTCAGACATGGAGTAAGGAGGAAAGAAATGGTATACAGGAATAGAGAAAGACAAAAGCAGAGAGTTCAAAAATAGATGGGATAATTTAAGAAAAGCTGGCAAGAAACAAGCCAAGCTAAAGCTAGGCATTCATAACTAAGAAGACGCCCCCCAGAAAGCTATAGGAGCCCAAAAGAGCAAAAGAGTAAGAATTAAAGACAACCAGCAACAAAAACGGAGAAGCTTCCATATGACAAAGACATTTTCAGACAAAGTGACTGCCTACAGAATTGGAAAAGATTTTTACCAACCCCACATATGATAGAGGGCTAGTACCCAATATATATAAACTCAAGAAAATGGATATCAATAAAAGAAATATCTCATTTAAAAATTGAGATCTAGATCTAAACAGAAAATTTCTCAATAGAGGAACTTCGACTGGTTGAGAAACACTTAAAGAATTGTTCGACATCCTTAGCCGTCAGGGAAGTGTAAAGCAAAACTACTGTGAGATTTCACCTTATAGCTGTCAGAATGGCTAAGATCAATAACACAAGTGACAGCTCATGCTCGCTAGCATGTGGAGCAATAAGAACACTCCTCCCTTGCTAGTAGGAGTGCAAGCTCATGCAGCCACTATGGAAATCATAGTTCCATAGTGTGATGTTCCTCAGAAATATGGAAGCTGATCTACCTCAAGATCTAGCTATACCACTCTCAGACATGGTCTTAGTTAAGGTTTCCATTGCTATGGAAAAAAACCACAGTGATGACAGCACCTCTTATTTAGAAGACATTAATTTGGATGCCTCCCTTAAAGCTTCTTGGGTTCAGTCCATTATCATCATGGCAGGAAGTAAGGCAGCATGCAGGAAGATATGGTGGTAAAGGGGTAGCTGAGTGTCCTACATCTGTCTATCGTAAAAATAGATGATAGATAGATGATAGATAGATGATAGATAGATAGATAGATGATAGATAGATAGATAGATAGATAGATAGATAGATAGATAGATAGATAGATGATAGATAGATAGATAGATGATAGATAGATAGATGATAGATAGATAGATAGATAGATAGATAGATAGATAGATAGATAGATAGATAGATAGACTTCTAATAGTGTTCTGTTATACTCAGATCAGTACCTTGTTCAGCTATCAACAGAGAAGCTCCTCTTGCAGCAGACAGGAACAAATATAGAGACTCACAGTCAGACATTACACTGAGAATGAGAGACTTTAGAACACCCCACCCTAAATAAAATGTCTCCATCAAATTCCTCCCCTCAGAACTCAGGAAATCCTTGGAAGAGGAAGCAGAAAGAGTGTAGGAACTAAAGGGGAAGAAAGACACCAGGAGAACAGGTCCTCTAAATCAGCATGAGCAAAGCTCTTATGAATTCACAGAGACCGAAACAGCATGCACATGACCCGCTCAGGTCTGTGCCAGGTCCTCCGCAAGGATATTATGACTTACAGGGTAGTGTTTTTGTGGGACTCCTGAGTGTGCCAATGTGTGTGTCAATGAGTGTGCCAATGAGTGTGTCAATGAGTGTGCCAATGCGTGTGTCTCTGATTCTTGTGAATTCCCTTTGACTCTTTTCCTTCTGTCAGTTTGCCTTGTCCAGCTCTGAAGTGATAGTTTTTGTTTCATCTAATTATATTTTATTTTGCTATATTTAAAAAGTAAATGAATGAATGAAAACCTAGCTATTAGGGTAAAGGTTAATAACCAAACTGTCACTTGTACCTGCTGGGAGAGGAAAAATCAATTTTCTCCAAAGGAGTGATACTGGCTATATCAACCACTAACATATAATGGATCCCACAGTTTCTTCATTTGTTTGTGTGTGTGTGTGTGTGTGTGTGTGTGTGTGTGTGTGTGTGTGTGACAGAGAGAGAGAGAGAGAGCTTTTATTTGTTTATACTTTGGTGGGTTTTGGGAGCCGTTGGTTGGGGGGGGTTGTTGTATTGAGTTTCTGGGTTTTTTTTTTTAGAAAGAACTTAAATTTAGGTGGTTGGGCGGGAACAGGATATGTAACGACTTGGGGGAAAAGAATAAAATCAAAATATGCTTAAATTTAAAAATGTTTTGAATAATAAAAATATAATTTAAAAAAAAGAGTTACATCAAGGGAACTTCTCTTTGCAACAGGTAGACATCAATCCAGAAAAGAACAAGCAGGCAAAATGAAGAGTTGTGGAATCCAGTCCCAATGACCCAGAGAACATTGTGGAAGAAGGGGCAGAAAGGTTGTGAAATCTGGGGGAGTTAGCTGTGAGAGTGTGTCTCCTAGTGGTGTCATAAACTACACCCACACAGTCTCACCAACATGACTGCCAAAATGCGTGCTGAAGAAGGACTACACCGATGGACACGACAAAGTAGAAAGAGAAAAGTCCATGAGGCCTTAATCCTTACACAAGCAATGATCAGCAACTGCGGAGAACTGAGGGTGAGAAAGGCAGCCTTGCCAGGGAAGAGCAGATGAGTCGATCATCCAGTGCCAATCAGTCAGACCTGAAAACATCCATAACGGTACTATGATATGGACCGAGCTGATTAGATTCTGGAATGTATATGTATGTACATATACAGATGCATATACTTAGCCATGTATATCATACACCTATGTGCATGTAATAACAATGAATGGAAGAGGCCATGAATTTGAAGGAGAGTGGGGATGGGTGTATGGGAAGGTTCGGATGGAGGAAAAGGAAATGTTGTAATTACATTATAATCTCAAAAAACCTTTTTTTAAAGATAGCTGCAAATATTTTCAAAAGAGCATTGGGTTTATAGTTATATGAACAAAGAGGCTAACTCAGATCTCAGCACCTGTGAATACTGCTCCATGAAGAGAAAATACGAGTATGAAAAGGCTGAGCAGGGAGTGCACAGACCCTAGGCAACCCCCCCCCCCAGCCTATCTTCATCACCACCGCTGCACAGACCCTAGGCAACCCCCCCCCCAGCCTATCTTCATCACCACCGCTGCACAGACCCTAGGCAACCCCCCCAGCCTATCTTCTTCATCACCACCGCTGCTTCTTTTCCCTCAAGTTGGCTTCCTGTAAGTTACGGTTTGGGGACTAAGAGCAGAAGATAATATGGGAGCTGCACACTTGCTTCAGTGACTTTTATTACAGGAAAATGAAGAGTGTGCATCAGAGAAATTAAATCTAATGCCACCAGCTTCAGGCTGGCCACAAATGCGCATAAAAGTCTCCACACGAGTGTCCCGTAATTCGGAAACTTGTCAAAGATTGAACAATGTGGATGCTATGCTGAACCGATGGGCAGTTTAGTAAATCAGTGACTATGACCAACCCAGAGAGTGAAATTTTAACCACCATAAAAGTGGGGATTCTCAGAAAGAGAAGACAAGGAAGGGACAGGAAGCTGGCTCTCTTGGGACTGTTGGCTCTCTCCTGGCAATTATAGTCGGAATCACCTTTGTCCTCCCCACCTTCTCATCTCCACACCAATGCCACAAAGACATTCTCTTCTTCTCCCTAACTGGCAGAATCCCGGTGTTTCAATAATAGGGGTTTAGAGATAGCACTATGAAAATACAGTCTCATCCTAGGAATTACTGATGATGACCACACAGAATATAGATTTCAGCCCTGAGAACTGGATTTGAGGTGTTTCTTTTTTAATGGAACAGTGTCAAGGCAAGGAAAAGTGAGGCACAAAGTGTCCATAAATCATACACAAAATGGACGGGCTCTGTGGGAGCCTTCTCAGCTTTGTCGATCACCTTCCTGGACCTGGGGGGAGTTGGGAGGACCTTGGTCTTAGCATAGAGTAGGGAACCCTGATGGCTCCTTGGCCTTGAGAGGGAGGGAGGGGAGGTATGGGTGGAGGGGAGGGGAGGGAAGGGGGAGAAGGAGGGGAGGGAAGGGGGAGGAGGAGGGGAGGGAGGGGGGAGGAGGAGGGAAGGAGATGGAAATTTTTAAATATAAAAAAAAATAAACCATGAGAGAAAAAAAAATAAACCATGAAAAAAAATATTGAACATGGAAGAATAGATTTGCTGTCTTCCACCATTTGTAGAAGAATTAGATGTCAAAAACCAATTTCTAGGAATCCACAAGGATGACCCCAGCTAAGACCCTAAACAAACTACCCTTGCCCTGTAGTAAGACTGATGACTACCTTAAATGTCACCATAGATCCTTCATCCAGCAACTGATGGAAGCAGAGGCAGAGATCCACAGCGGAGCACTGGGCTGAGCTCCTAAAGTTCAGTTGGAGTGAGAGGAGTGAGAATATGAGCAGAGGTCAAGACCATGATGGGAACACCCGCTGAAAAAGCTGAGCTAATGGGAGCTCACCAACTCTGGCCTGACAGGGAAGGAACCAGCATAGGAGTAAAGTAGGCCCTCAGAATGTGGGTGAAAGTAGTATGGTTGGGGCAGACTGAGGGGCCGCTGGCAGTAAGACCAGGATTTGTCCCTACTGCTTGTACAGGCTTTTTGGAACCCACTCTCTTTGGAGGGATACCTTGCTCAGCCTAGATAAAGTGGGGAAGGCATTGGACCTTACTCAAAACAATATGCTAGATGACTCTCCCATGGGAAACATTACCCTTTCTGAGGAGTAGATGGTAGATGGGGAGGAAGGTAGAGGGAACAGGACGATGGGGAGGGAGGGAGAACTGGGACTGATATGTAAAATGAGAAAAGATAGATTGTTGTGTAGTTTTTTTTAAAGTAAAGAACAGTACAAGTCTTCAGCACCTGTGTATCCCACGTGGGAGCAGTTTCTATTTTCTACATCCCTATGGTTTTTTTTGTTTCATTTGTTTGTTTGTTTGGCTTTTTGAGAAAGGATTTCTATGTAGCTGTCCTGGAACTAGCTGTTGTAGATCAGGCTGGCCTCGAACTCACAGCAATCCACTTGCCTCTGCCTCCCAAGTGCTGGGACTAAAGGCGTGCGCCACCCCATCCCAGCTAACATCCCTATGTGTCCCTGGTGCATCGTTATGGCCAGTCATCCCCCAAAGTAATCCATTCGATGATGGCAAATATTTATCTTATTTTACCTCCTGTGCTCAACCCCGTCATCTATAGTGAAAAACAAAACAAATCTGAAAGGTTATCCTTAGATTGCACCTTGCAAAATAAGCAGAGATTACTCTGAACTTCCGCAAAACCTGGTGTGGTTTTCTTGCTACAGAAGCAACTGTGGTTGGAGAATCCCCATTAGATGTGTCAGTTTTCAAGGTTTTAATTTATTTAGCAATGTTTGATGAATATTTAGATGCTTTAGTTTAAAATACAAGTATACTATGCTTTCCCAGGCGTTTTACAATCTAACCGGGGAAATGTAAATAAAAATAATGAAGTAATAAAACTATTATTTACAGTAACTGAAAAAGAACGAAAACAAAGAGTGGATGTATGAAATACAGAAGAATACAAAGTTTATTTTAATAATAGGGATGAAGAAATTTCAGGGTTCAAAAGCACCCAAGAGGTGCCTGAGTGAAGCTTAGATGAACATGTTTTATGTTTATGCTGTCAAGGGCAGATTTTCTAAAGATGGTACTTGGATGGGTCTCTCAACTGAACGCATGTGCAGATACTGAATATTAAGCCACCAGGCTGCCACATAGGGAGACCCAGCACTGGAATGAATTGTCCCAATTATTTTCACACCTTAGGTCTCTTCCCACATCTAGGATTTATAGTTCATGGTTTCTTATGTCATCCAAATTCTATCTTGGTTTCTGTTTGTTAATTTTCACGAATGTCAGTGTTGTTCCTCCATTTAGTAGAAGGTATCCATGAAGAATATCCTCTGTGTATTTAGTGGGGAATGGTATTACACACACATGGAAATTACATAACTGGTTCACAAGTTTGTTACTGTTAACTTTGTGATCATGAGAAATATTTAAGACTATCTGGTCCTAGTCTTCTCATGTTTAAACATTACTTCTTCCAGATGATCATCCTGAACTTTTGAATATGTTCATTGATTCATTGATAGTGTGTTCATTGTCACAACATTTTAGGGGCAACTTCACCACAAATTTCTGTTAGTTATCTGTGGCTGAGTAACAAACCACATCCCAAATGAATGTCTAGTTACAATGAATTTTATTTCTATGGATTGGCTAAGCAATTCTTCTGCCTGGAAACGATGATGCAATTGTATGAGATTGTCTGGGCAAGAAGGCGGAAGCTGGCCTGATGCACCTGTCTAGCAGGTGATGTTGGTTTTCAGCTGGCGCGCTCTGGCTCCCTGCACTGGGCTGACTTTGTCACATGTTTTAGGACAATGTCCCAGAATGGTAAAGACATAGCTGCTGGTTCTCCTGACACATGAGCTCCAGGACTCACAGAACATTAATCATTCTTGCTTATGCTTTTGATAAAAATCACAGTAGTGGTTCAGATACCAGTGGATAAAGAAAATGTCACCACTTTTGAAAAGGAGGAATCTACCTCCTTTTCATACTAGAATGGGTAGATTTTATGTGATCTACAGTATTTAAAGAAATTTTCTAGATTCCAACATTGTGTTCTCAAACTGATGAAGAACCATACAAAGCTGGATGTAGTAGAATGTTGTGGAATATTATTTTAATTAAGCAAAGATGCGCTACATTTCTTTATTCTGCATCTGTTTAACTATGTAAATATGTATTACATATGTTTATGCTGCATTTGTTTAACAATGTGTTGCTTTGGCTGCCCAAGGCATCTAAAGTCTAATAAAAAGCTGAATGGTCAATAGCTAAGCAGTAGAGGGATAGGTAGGGCAGACAGATAGAAAGAATAAGCAGGAGGAAGAATCTAGACTCGCAACAACAAAGAGGAGGAGAGAAAAAAGAGGAAGAAAGAGAGGAAGATGTCCAGAACCAGTTAGCTGACCAACCAACTGGCAGACAGAGAGACACAGAGTAGGATATACAGAATAAAAGAAAGGTAAAATCCCCAAGGCAAAACATAGATGAAGAGAAACAGGTTAAATTAAGTTACAAGAGCTAGTGGGACAAGCATAAGATAAGCATTCATAATTAGTAATAAGTCCCTGTGTCATAATTTGGGAGCTGGTTGGTGGCCTGAAAGAAAGTCTGTTACAGTGGGGTATGTCCATTATGCCAGCACTTCAGATACTGAGGCAGGAGGGTTGCTACAAGTTCTATGTCAATGTGATCTCATAACAAGTTGCAGGCCAGTTTGGCCACAGAGTAATTCCCTGTCTCAGTGGGGAGTGGGCAGAGAGGGGTGTGTATAAGATACTTTCTGTCAATCCTGATGAGCTGAGTTTGATCTCAGAAACCTACATGGTGTAAGGAGAGAACCAACTCCAGAAAGTTGTCCTCTGACCTTCACATATGTGGCTTTCTTGACCTCACACATGTGAACACACAATAAGTAAGTAAATAAATAAATGTAAGTTTTAGAAAGAAGGGCTGACAAGATGACTCAGTCAATAAAGTGTTTGCCATGCAAGCCTAAGGACCTGAGTTCAGATCCCCAGCACCCAATTTTGAAAAGCCAACATGGCAGCATATGCCTGTAATCCTAACACTGGGAAGTCAGAGCCGCAGGATCACAGGTTTAATGGTCAGTTAGTCTAACTAATTATTAATATACTTCAGGTTCAATGAGAGACCTTGTCTTGGAAAGTAAGGTAGAGAGTAATTTTTAAAAGAGCACCCAAGGTCATCCTTTGGCCTTCGCATGCATGTACACGCATGTGCATACACACATGCATGTACATATATGCAAAAAAGAAGAAGAGGAGGAATAAAAGTATTCAAAGGAGAAATCTACCCCATCTATTGAGGCCTTGGGGATTCTAGGAAATGCTTTTCCCTCTGTGTCTAGTTTTTTTTTTCAATTTTATTTATTCATTTTTGGTTTATTTATTTATTTATTTTTGGTATGAGTGGTCTGTCTGCATGTGTGCCTGCAAGCCAGAAAACGGCATCAGATTCCATTACAGATGGCTGTGAGCCACCATATGGTTGCTGGGAATAGAACTCAGGACCTCTTGAAGAGCAGTCAGTGCTTTTAACCACTGTGCCATCTCTCTAGCCCTTCTTTTTTAATAATAATAATAATATTTTATTTTATGTGCATTGGTATTTCTCAGCATGTATGTCTGTGTGAGGGTGTCAGATCTTGGAGTTACAAGCAGTTCTTAGCTGCCATGTGGTGCTGGGAATTCTGGAAAAGCAGTTGGTTCTCTTAACTGCTGAGCCATCTCGCCAGCCCCTGTGCCTAGTTTTGAAACACTAAAGACTCAAGGTTGGAAGTTTGACTTACTTTGACTAACTGAGGAGTCTGACACAGTGTGCACCCACAATGTGTAAGGCTTACTAATGCAATGACCCTCGCACAGCCCTGAAGGTGGAAGACTGGATCAGGTGCTTGAGGGGAGCCTTCAGAATTTTCACCTGCAAATTGGGCAACTGACCTTTATGATCAGCCCAAGACTACCAAATTTCCCAGGAGGAAAGACTGAGAATCACGACATCCTTACATTTTATCATTAAGAATTGCATGTGAGAGGCTGGATGCATGGCTTAGTGATTAAGAGCATTTGCTGCTCATCCAGGGGACTGGGATTCGGGTCTCAACACCCACGTGGAAGCTTACAACTCCAGTTCTGTAGCATCTCTCAGCCTCTCCCAGCCTTCATGGTAACCAATCACACATGCAGGCAAATTCATATCTATAAAAAGGAAATAAATAAACCTTAATAAAAAAATCACATGCAAACTGTCACTTCAGGACATCCTGCCGCCCTTAGATGTTCATTTTCTTTTGTTTCATCCCAGCCTTTAGGAATATGATGCATTATAAACAAGCAATAGATTTTCTATTTTCTATTGTAAACTTGTTACATGGCTTTGAGAAAGACTAACCTATATATTTATCTAAACCCATCTATCAAAATGATGAGTGGATAGGAATACATTTAAATCACACCATCAACAAATAGTCTTCTGGGAAAATTGTACATATGCATTCTCTAGGGAGTAATAAACTAAGAATGAACAAAATTAATACTAATTGCTTCAATTTGCATAATGTCTCATAAAAAGTCCTTTCATAATGCATGAACTAATGTTTATGAGGTAAGTGGAAACAGGACAGTGCATACATTTATTAAATTAAGGGTTAAGAGCCATCACTCCAATATTCTTGTTATTTATATGACTTTATCTGTGTTGCCTACACATCTACATCTTTAGATGTTAAACAGAAATACTATTTATGACATGTTGAATTTGTTCATCATAAAGAGAAAACTAAGACAGTGTACTATAAATCACAAGATAGCTACAAACTGCTAGCTGGCATTAGCCTGTGGCTTTCAGTGGCTTGTCACCTGAGGTTTATGACATTACCTTCTAGAAGTCTTTCAGTACTTGAGGGAGAAAGCAGTGTAAGTCAAAAGTGTAATGTTGCAAGCAATGTAGCTTTCGGAGCATGATCTTAACACAGAAGCCGTCATCTGCCCCTTTCGGTGACACAGCCGACGCCTGTGCTCAGACTGCGGCTGCTCATTTGGCCTAGGGCTCTTTAATTTCCAACTGAGCCAAAGCAACCATAGTTCATTAAAATCCATTTCTCCATTCAAACGACTGCCAGCCATACAAGCTGTCCTTGTCATTAAGGAAATCGTAATGTAATCCTCTATCAAGAGGAATGAAGTCAAGTCAGAAGCTAGGCCAGCAAATCATTTTCTCAATACAGCTTCCCAGAAAAGCTTTGGCAGGAGGCAAGACCTGACCATGCACTGCAATAAATAGATGAAGATTTGTTTGTGCCTGGCGTCTATATATTCACTACATGGAAGACCTTCCTTCCCTGGGTTGTACTAGACTCTGGACACTGTCCAGCTTCTGTACACTGTCAATAACTTTTATATGATCAAGGAATCTGAAGAGGCTTAGGAATGACCACACTGGGCACATCAAAGCTACCCACTTAACTTCTGAATTACTTTCATTAGGAATTCAAATAAGCCTTGGGCATCTGTACTGTCTTTTAGTGCATTCTCATAGCTTAACTATGCTCCTTGCTCTTGAAGTGTTTTTTTGTCTTTCGGTGTGAGAAAATATAAATTCTTTCTATAATTACTTTAGCATTACTTTAAAAATCATTTTTCTTATGTCCTTCTGGGAAAAAAAGCCAATTTATTAAATACAATAGCACTACCCTCCTGGTAGTGTTTCTTGGCAGCTTGCTTGATTCTTTCTAGGGAAAATAAAATCCAAGAATCTGAATTTAGTTCCTTGTCAATAATGACTCATTTCGCAATATTGTTCTAAGAAAACGTTAGTAAGCAAAGACAGAGTTATCTATCAAGACTGGCAGTTTAGAACTTTGGAATTTATGAATTCAACAAATGTGTGGAATCATTTGGTCAATCATTTGGTCAATCTAGAGAAGGCCATTGTTTTGCATTGAGCTCATATCCTAGATTTCTAGAAGACCAGACCAAAACCAGAACTGACCGAAACAATCAAAGTAAACTTGAAAATGAACCAGTTCTCCAAATCATGGGAGATTCACAATGACTTATTATGGTCTCATTCAACCTTGTAATGAGGAAGTCTGCTCTAAATGAAACTATATTTACTTATTTATGTATGTATTGTTCTGGGCTTCTATTTCCTAACCATTCTCTCTAAAGTCAACGAACTCTGCCCAGCCATAGATGAAATTGTGCCTACTCATGATTTACTCTGATTTACCAGATCATCAGCTCTGTCCCAATCCCCCACAATTCCTCACTATTTTCTTCTTTTCATCTTTATCTATTTTCACTCCATACAGACACACAGGCGCATGCTTGCCTTTTCGTAGAGAGACTCCAATTATCTGAGTAAGAAAACTGGGTTCAGAAGATTGGCTGGCTGCCTTCCCCTTTCATCTTCCTCTCGTCTCTGGTATGTGTTCCTACCTATCTGCCATGGGAAATTGATGCAAATGCCAGAAGGATAAAGTACAAAGCCACACATAGATCCTATGGCTGATGGAGCTCTATGCTTTCAAATTACAGGGGAAACATTACAACAAAAAATATAGACAGTGTGTGTCCACCAAAACTCCTGTGTCTGAGAGGGAGGGGATCTGAAAAGCCCTGCGCTTAGGAAATAAGAGAAAGGAAGATAAATTGCAGCCAACACAATAGACAAATGATCAGTTCCTTTATCAGGTAAACAATTATTTCAAGAGATATAAGAAAAACACCAGGGCCACAAATAATGAAAACAGAGGCTCATTTTAGTAATCAGGTTAAGGCAATTCTAAGTATCATTTTGCACTTAATAAAATAACTGAAGGAAATATAATGATGGTGAGACTTGGAAGAAAGAGTAAATTTAATACCAACAGAAATTTCTATAAGCTTCTAGAAGAAAAAGTATATGAGAGATTGTTAAAATATTCATACTATTGAATATACAGTAATATAATTGGTCAATATCAAGTCTAAGGAGATAATTAAATAGGAAAAAACTATCTACTAAAATGCACTTGCTTAAGAATTATTTATACAATAATTCAAAAGTGTAACCCTAAGAAACCAACTTACTAGAGTAAAAATTATCTCAGAAGTTTCTCACTGACGTATCTCACAGATATAAGACAAAAATATCTGGAGTTAAATTAGTACAAAAGTCAAACTATATATATATATACATATATATATATGTATATATATATATAGTGATGTTGGTGCTTTGGACTGAGATACCTCTATTTCAAATAATTTTAATTACTATATAGATATTTGAAAATGCTGCCAGTTTTCACATATGTATGTGTGTGGTGTGCGTGTTTGCGTGTATAGTGGCACACATTTGTTCAGATGTGTGTGTTGAGGCCCAGGTGTCTTACCTTGACCCATCTCTAATTTATCTATTGAGGAAAGGTCTCTTGCTCTATCTGGAACACACTGATTCCAGGTAAGCTAGCTATGCCAGCTTGCCAAAGGCGCCCTTTGTCTCCAACTCCTAAGGGCGAGGATGACAAGGGGCCACTACATCCACACAGATGTGGTGTGGATTCTGGGAATCTGAACTCAGGTCCTTATACTTGCTCAGCAAGTACTTTATCCAATAAGTACTAAGTCATTTACCCAGCTTCATGCTACATTGGTTTTTGTTTGTTTGTTTTGTGTTATATTTCTTAAGTAAAAGATTATTTTTTACAAACAAAATTATAGAATGCAATTATGCTTCTTTATTCAAGTTTTAATTTTTTAGCATTTCACTTAAAAATAGTGGACACTTTTATAAAACACTAACAGAGCGCAGGCTCTAAGCAAACACGTCCCAGCCAAAGTAAATCAGTGTTATGTCTAGTGTTCCTAGAAAGGTTCCTCCTGGACATTGCATTTTTTTCTATTGGTTTTGCCTCTGTTACTAAGGTTTTTTTTTTTTCCAGTGGAACACCTTTGAATGCTACTTCCACACTGGGCCAATAAAACGTTCCACACGCAGATTTGTATGTCTCTTCTGATGTTGTAGCTTGATACAAACAGGCACATGAGCTATTCATATTTTATTTGCTGTGACAAACATATATGAACATACCAACTTAAGGCAGACAAGGTTGATTTGGGTCCAGAGTTTCAGAGGTTTAACAGATTTTAATCCGTTCTGGTAGAGAGGCTGTGCTGTGGTCTCTGGAGCATCTCACATCATGGCAAGCAGGAAACAGAAACAGCAAATCTCTTCCCTGGCTGACTCTCTCCATTTTCTACTTATATTAGAGTGGTTCTCAGAGCATGATGCATGATGCTGTATACATTCGGTGTGGGTCCTCCCCATCTTAGCTAATGTTCTCTGTAAATGTCACAGGTGGCCTTTACTATTTGAGGTGCTTCTCCAGCCAATCAGGTTGTCAAGGAAGATCAAGCATCATAGCTATAACATTCCACCTCCGCCCCTAAAAGGTTCACAAGCATCTCACAATGCAAATTCATCCAGTCCCTCTCCAAGACTCTCTGTAATATTAGGAATTCCAACATTGTCCAAACATGCAAGTTCAAAGTCTACCCAAGGCAAACTCCTATTTCAACAAAGGAAAGATGGGGCCATAGAACTGAGAGATGGGACCAAAACAAGATCAAAACTTGGTGAGGCATATGTGTTAAATCCCGGAGATCCATGGCTAGAGTCATGGGCAATTTGTGACAAGATGTGAGATGCTAAGGGCTTAGGCAGCCCCACTGTTATGCCCTTTCATGGTTCACTTGCCTCTCCTGGGCTGCAACCATTTATTGCCTGAAACTTTCCAAAGTAGATACTCCATGTTACTGACCTTTCTACTCTTATGGGGTCTCCATTGCATCTTTAGCTTCTGCCTCGCAACTTTATGTCTCACCCACTGAAGAACTTCCTTCAGAAATTTCAACCCTGACACATATTTTCTGGCCTCATAGACCTTCCTTTGAAATCTGTATGGAAGTCTCCATAACACTGTGACTCTTGCATTCTGTATTCCTGTAAAGCCAGAATTTTGGTGTTTGAATAGGAAGGGCCCCCAAAAGCTCATACATTTGAATTATTAGTCCACAGTTGGTGGAAATGTTTGAGAAGGATTAGGACATGTGACTTTGTTAAAGCAGGTGTGACACTCTGCTCAGGTTTTGAGGTCCTCTCTCTCTCTCTCTCTCTCTCTCTCTCTCTGTATCTCTCTGTCTGTCTCTCTCTCTGTATCTCTCTCTCTGTGTATCTCTCTGTCTGTCTCTCTCTCTGTATCTCTCTGTCTGTCTCTGTCTGTCTCTCTCTGTCTGTCTCTGTCTGTCTCTCTCTGTCTCTGTCTCTGTCTGTCTCTCTCTCTCTCTCTTTCTCTCATGTGTGTGTCTAACACCTTGCTTATGCCTGCTGCAATGTTCCCTGCCATGATCTTAAACTCCAATCCTCTGTAACTGTGAGCCTCAGATTATTTCTTCTGTAAGTTGCTTGGCCATTAGATTCTTACTACAACAATAGAGAAATAACTAAGACAAGCATCAAGAGGAGAATTCCAAGAATTGCTGCCAGCTGGAGCAGAAGTGGGCTCCCTTCAACTGTGACTATAGTGACTTCTGAATATCTATTTGGGTGATTGTAGGGGAAATCTCCTTAGATGAATGGGCCAGAATGAGAAGAAAGCTCTACAGTCCTCTTTGCAAAGCAACATCTTCCAAATGATCTAATGCGCGAAACAATCCCACACCAGTTTGGATTCAAAGGGGTATTTATTTTAGGGGAAAAACATACAGAACACCGAAAGCCAGGAAAGGAGTCTAGTCATTGGAACAAGAGCTGGAAGCAAGAGAGCAAGCAGAGGGCTGCCACTCTTTTTTTTTTTTTAAAGAGAAATAGACCACGTCCAGTGGGCTGGTATTTCAGCGGCTATTGGCTGAAGGAGCAGAAGGTGATCCCATAGAAATGATCTAAGATATTCATGCTCTTGTACCTACTGTTGTTGGAGGCTTTCTGTCCTGTCCAGTTCCCACAATCGTTAAGTCCCAAAGAAATCAAACAGAAATACAGACCATGGTCCCACACCAACCTACTATAGTGTCCAGTCAATTCCTAAGATGCCCTATGTTCCAGTGTTTATTTTATTGTTAGTTTGAGATAAAGTCTCACTATCTAGACATGACAGGCATGAAACTTGATATGTAGACCAGGCTGACCTCAAACGCAGAGCTCTGCCTGCCGCTGTATTCAGAGTGCTGGGATTAAAGGTGTATGCGACCCTATCCAGATTTATTGGCTTCTTTTTTTTTTTTTTTTTTTTTTGGTTTTTCGAGACAGGGTTTCCCTGTAGTTTCTAGAGCCTGTCCTGGAACTAGCTCTTGTAGACCAGGCTGGCCTCGAACTCACAGAGATCCGCCTGCCTCTGCCTCCCGAGTGCTGGGATTAAAGGAGTGCGCTACCACTGCGCGGCTATTGGCTTCTTTTTAATGACCCAAATCTCTTCATCAGATATGCTTTGTTGGCCGAAACTTTACATGCACTTCTTTTTTAGGCAAACTACATTTTAAAAAATATTTTTCAATTCTGATTTCTTATCATAATTCTCACTGTAAACTTGGCTAATAACAACCAGCAATAACCAAAACAGAGTCTGAATGTTGGGCTGACTTTAAACTTTTCACTACTACTTAGTTTGTTGACTTTAAACTCCATCCTCCACGATTTTAGAGCATGGACCAAAAGTATACAAGTTATTTGCAACAATTCAAGACAAATGACCTTTAATCCAATTTCTGGTCAATCTTTATTGATCTGACACCATGAGAGATAGTCTATACTGTCTACATTCCTACAGACATTCTGCTCTTGTGAGATCACAGAACTTGATTATATTCTGTTTGAAGCATTATAGATTTCTCTAATCTACATTTCCAGATTTTTTTTCAATGTCCTCCCACCATTCAATTTAAAGACTTCTGAACCACATGGTTGGGTCATCACAATAACAACTCCACCTTACTACTACCAATTTTCTATGTTAGTTTTTATCACTATGACAAAATAGAAGAGCAAAACAGCATGAGTTTTTTTCAAAAAAGATGAGACAAGACTCATCTTTGCTCACAATTCAGAAGTTTCTGCCCATAGTGATGGGGAAGATAGGAGACATGGCAGAACAAAACAGAACAATTCACATCATGGGTCCAATTAGCAGAGAGAATGCCTGTTGAATATCCTTTCTCTTTTTTTTTTCCTTTTGTTCTATCCAGGGCCATATTAGATGCTGTGACTTGTTTTTATGGTGGACTTCTCTCCTTAGTAAATGCTCTCTGGTAATGTAATGCTATCACAGATATACTAAGTGTGTCTGCCAATCCCCTATGTCCTTGTCAATAAAGTCAAAGTGGCCATCAACTACCACACTGCCCATGGAAGTCAAATGTTAAAGATGCCACATTCGTAAGGCAGAAGGAGCCTTAGATTCCTGAATCCGTTTGGAGTTGAATAACACACCCAATTATTTTAACTTTACGTTCACTGATAAGCTTCTTGGTGTATTGCTTAGATAAACCTTCATTGTCTACTGTCCCATGATAAATTATTGAGGATTTCTAATAATCTTTAACAAGGAATTAGAAAGCAACAAAGTAGAAATTTATTGGAAAAACTTCCAAATTTCTATGTTTCTATGCAGGTAACCCAGACTGTAGTATTTCTTTCAAAGTTTAAAGTCTTATGATTGCTTATCTGTCCTCTCCTTATTTATACTTAGATTTTACATAGATAGACAGATAGACAGACAGACATGCTTTTAAGACAGGATTTCTCTGTGTAACAACCTTGGTTGTCCTGGAAATTGTTTTGTAGAGCAGGCTGGCCTTGAATAGATTTTATATTTTATCTAAAAAAAAAATCTTTTTCATGTTGTAATACCAATATAAGCACTTAGAAATGTCCTACCCTATATTATAGAAAAGGAGAATTATTGATTGACTACAGCCAATCATGTCAAGTGGGTGTCTGGAAGGCGTATGTGAGTTCTCTGTTGTTCAAAGATCAAGCCAAGAAAGGGGAAGTTAGAGATCTGAGGGCTCAGAGAAGCACTTGTATGCCACAGTTTATTTTGCCTTGTGTGGAACCGCCAAAAAAAAAAAAAAAAAAAAAAAAAGGTGGATAACAAAAATTCACCCAAAAGATTCTTTTTTTTTTTTTTTTTTTTTTTAGACAGGGTTTCTCTGCAGCTTTTTTAGAGCCTGTCCTGGAACTAGCTCTTGTAGACCAGGCTGGCCTCGAACTCACAGAGATCCGCCTGCCTCTGCCTCCCAAGTGCTGGGATTAAAGGCGTGCGCCACCACCGCCCGGCCACCCAGAAGATTCTTGAAGCTCAAACATTTCAGAGAAACAACCAAGAAGAGTTGTCAGATTTCTTGCCACTGCTGCAAGAGTGAGTTGTCAGAACTTATGGTCCTCAGCAGGGGTCGTTTAGAGAGAGGATACATATCAAGGCTGGTTTTCTGATGGCCACCCAGGAAATCACTGACCATCAAGGCTGTGTTTCAGGCTGATCCTGAGTACTCCACACAGCTTTTTCGCAGTCACAGCCCATGATTAGATGAGATGATGTTCTCTAGACGTTCTGTGGCTGTAATGCAAGGCTTCTTGCTCTTCAGTATGAAGAGCCCTCTGGAGCTGACACAGTCATTTAAGTTAAATCAGAGATCCGCGGTCTATAAGATAAATTCTTTTGTGTATGTATGTGTGTGGGAGTGGATGCACTTGTGTAGGAAGTGTGAGTGCATACGTGTGTGCCTGTATGTGAAGGCCAGAGGTCTATCTTGGGTACCATTCCTCAGGCACTGTTTATCAGTTTTTGTGTATTTGTTTGTTTTGGTTTGGTTTTGGTTTTGGTTTTGGTTTTGGTTTGGTTTTGGTTTGGTTTGGTTCTGTGAAATAGAGTCTCTCATTGGTCTGGAACTCAACTACTCAAAGCTGGCTGGGTCAGGGCTCTGCCTATTTTCCAGCCCCCAGCACTGGCCTTACAAGTTTTTTCCACTATGCCCAAACTCATGCTTGCATGAAAGCACTGTACCAAGTGAGTTTTCTTCCTAGCCCTGAAGAAATATGAATCTTTGAACAAAAAAAATTTAGATAGAATCTCACTTATATCCCAGACTGACCTGGATTTCATGAGCCTCCTTCACTGTGGTTACAGGTGTGTAGCATCATTCCTGGCTCAGAAAAATATTTTTTAAACTCTTCAAAGATCACAAATCATGACTTTGCCACAAATAAAACAGAAACGTGCTGATTTCAGCCTATAATTAACTCACAAATCTAATGAACTTAATGAAAATTGATGTGTGATCATAGGAAAAGTTCATTTTTAAATAAAAGTCACAGTTCTTTAGAGCCTTTTAAGAAAAACCAATGAACTTCTCCTGAAGTGAATTTAACTTTAAATGGCAGAATATATGTACATTGTTTGTCTCTCTGATCAGAATCGGTCGCATTCAGCCATGGCACCTCTTCTCATAATGGCTGCTCACTGTCTCCAGTCTCGACCTGTTCTTTCTCATGTTTCCACTCTCATCGCTTGAGAGAAAACTCCATGCGTCTCACCTTACGATCTCAGTCCATTCCTGCTGTTATTACAAAATGCCTTAGACTGATAATTTATAGACAATAGTATTTATTTCTTAGAGTCATGGAGACTAGGAAGTCCGGTAGAAGACCGAGTTCATGGTGAAGGCTTGTGCTTTGTTTCCAAGATAGAGCCATCCTGGAGCATCTTCATACACAGCAGAGTAGCTAAGGAACACCACGAGGACAGCTTTGCACCTCATGCTCTTTCTTTTCCTATTAATTAAAATTTTCATTTATTTTATATCCTGACTGCAGTTTCCCCTCATTCCTTTCATCCTGTTCCCTTTCCCCACTTCCCCTCTGCCCTCCCCCACTCCTCTTCTGTTTCTGTTCAGAAAGGGGCAGTCCTCCCACGGGTGTCCACAAAGCATGGCATCTCAAGTTGAGATAGGACTAAGCTCCTCCCTCTGTATTAAGGCTGGGCACAGCAAACCAGTATGGAGACTAGGTTCCCAAAAGACAACTCAAGCATTAGGGACAGTCCCTGATCCTGCTGCTAGGAGTCCCATAAATAGATCAAGCTATGCAGCTGTCACACATGCAGAGGGCCTAGGTTGGTCCCATGCAGGCTCCGTAGCTGTTGGTCCAGACTCTGTGATCTGCTATGAGCCCAGGTTAGTCTTTTCTGTGGGTCTTTTTACAGACATTACTCCCATACCTAGTAGCAGAATTCTTCCAGCCTTAACACCTACCAAAGGTCTCAAAAGTCTAAAGAGGGCTCTCTTGTTTCTAGCATACAAATTTTGAAGGGACTCATATATTAAAACCACTGTATTTTTCTACATCACACGCTTGCAGAACTGTAAGATTCGTTCAGGCTACAGTTTGCCAGAACACCCAACAGCTAGGTAAGAGCCCCATAATCCTTCAAGACTCAGTTTCAGCCTGGCCTTCTCTACAGGCTCCTTCCTGGGTTACAGTCCCCTTCTCATGTTCCAACGGCAGACTCAACCAAGCACTTGCAAGGATCAATTTTAATTCACACTATTCTCTCTCTCTCTGTCTCTCTCTCTCTCTCTCTCTCTCTCTCTCTGTCTCTCTCTCTCTCTCTCTCTCTCTCTCTCTCTCTCTCTCTCTCTCCCTCTCTCCCTCTCTCCCTCTCTCTCATGTTTGTACAGATCTCTGTATGTATACATTATGTACATAAGTATGTGTGTACACACATGTATAGGTCAGTGGTCCATTCATGTTTTTTCTTCTACTGCTTTCCACCTCATATTTTTTTAGACAGGATCTTTCACTGAACCTGAATTATAGATTTTGCCAAACCAGCTGTCCAGCAAGCCCAGGATCTTCTTATCTCTGCTTTCCTGATTCTAGGATTATAGTTTTATACCGTCATTTACAACTTTTTTCTTTGGTGCAGGGGATACAAGCTCAGGACTTCATGTGTGCATAACAAACATTTCATTAATTTAACTGTCTCCAAAGTTTCCTTCCTTGCTGCTTGCTTCCTTCCTTATTTCTTCTAGCATAGACTAGAATATTTTTGTGAACAGAAACAGTCTTGCACGCTGGCACACTCCTGCACAGAATGGCATCTGTGGTTAATACATTTATTATTCTGCAGTTTAAACTCATGTTTTAAAAATATAATACCATGACCACTTGCTTACCTAGCACCTCAGAGTTTGAGAACAAGGCCAAGGGCCATGTCACTAGACCACCGCAGCAGCTGGGCTTTGGGTTTCTTGATTTTAGTTGCTTGTTTTTGTTTGCTTGTTTTTGCCAGCTAAGATTTATAAATGATTTTCTGGAAATTCATAGTAATCATTCCAACTCTATATATCAAAGGCTGTCAACAAGCATGAACAACGGGAGCTTCTGGCACACACTTCCAGACTGCAACCTTCTGCTGAGTGAACCTATGTACTCCAAGCTGGGGATGTGGGACAGTAATAGAGCATTTGTTAGGATGTGGGTGGCTCTGGGTTCAATCCCCAGAAACTACATCAAAATAAAAGTGCAAGAACTCATTTATTTGTGTATTCTGTGCGTGTTCTCAATATTTACTATATTTCTAGATATTCTTGATAGTTAAGATGAGACAATCAATGAAAAATGCAAAGATCAATAGGTTTGCCCTCCTTTGGTGTGTACTCCATATAAGGGTCCGAGAGAAGTCCCCCAAGGAAAGACCAACAGCCACATATGCAATAACAAGAGTGCTTTATTAATTCCAATGTAGGGTGGCACTTGGCGACCCCCAAAGAAAGTCACAAGCTCCTATTAAGCAGAGTTAGGAAAATTCCAGGGAGGAGGGATTAATCTGGGGCTGATTGGTGGAGGAAAGATCAGTCTGGGGGCTGATTGGTGGGAGGTCCTAGTATTGGATGATGGGATAATAGATTTGTAATTGTGAGTTACTGTTTTTAGACAAATAATTTGGTATCAATTCTTGTATATTGATACAAAGTTAAATTATATTGACTATTGTATGCATGCATGTTTCTACCTCTGTTTAAAACATTTATGTATTGATATATATTGTATTGATATATATATATATATATATAGTATGTATTTACCATATTACATTGTATATTTGTACATTGTTTATATTTGGAGGTCATATTGTCCTCATTTATTGCACAGCTTATTGTCTTAGTCTTTAAGTTAGATAGGTATTGAGAATTATATAGATCAGTAGTCATCTATCTTTGTCATTTATAATTAGACTAATCAGGTTCGTTATATAAATAGAGATTATACTCAGAATAGATAGATAATCTTCAACCTCTTCAAAGAGCTGTAGAAAATGGCCTTTAATTTAACTCAGAGTTCCATGGTAGACAAATAATTTGGTAGTGAGACACAATTGCTCCTGGCAACACCGATCTATTCCCGAGAGAATGTTGAGCACCAAAGACACTCCACATGGAGCCTTTCTTCTTGGCAGAACTGGCCTTTGGGCAAAGAAATGCCCATACCTCAACCACTGACAGATACA
The DNA here is from genome assembly GCF_903992535.2 of Arvicola amphibius. Classification (NCBI taxonomy): domain Eukaryota; kingdom Metazoa; phylum Chordata; class Mammalia; order Rodentia; family Cricetidae; genus Arvicola; species Arvicola amphibius. Next base: position 97,866,063 of record NC_052052.2, on the reverse strand, counting down.
GAGTATCCATAAATGGATAAAACAGGACTGTCATATCCTGCCAAGACAGGGTAAGATAGTTCTGAAAAGTTTCTTGCCTTTGAAAATGGTATGTCAGTTACGTTAGGCCTTAGCCAAAGTTGGTTGCTTCAACGCTGCAAACGTGACTTTGGGTGATTGTCCAGGTAGCTAGTTGTCTCTGTGATTTGTTGCATGTTTTAGAAGTTGTTTGAATGCACTTCCTAATTACTCAGGCAACATTATTTTCCTTCTCAGATCTTCGATGGGGTTGAAGACTATATAAATGTAGTTACTTTCCTCTCATGACTTGGCCAAGTTATTTATTATATAAGACTTAAGCTAGTTGGAATAGAATATTTGTGCTTATTGTATATAATTTTATAGTAGGTTTAGAACTCTCTTACTTAAACAAAAGGGGGAGGTGTTACGGGAGCTCCTTCTGCTCCTTCAGCCAATAGCTGCTGAGATACCAGCCCATTGGGGCGTGGTCTTTCTTTTTAAAAATGCGGCCACTTCCCTCCGCTCCCTCTCTGGCTTCCAGCTCCGCTTCTGACGACTAGGCTCCCTTCCTGATTGCGCAGAGGTCTGTCGTCTGGGACTGTGATCTGTAAGTTTTTCCCCTTTAAATAAATAACCATTCTATTAATCATAATTCCAAACTGGTGTGGGATTGTTTGTGACTTATGCCATCACCTAGTGGTTAGCGACCTTCCAGCAGCAGGGTAGGAAAAGCTGTCTTTAGTTACCAGGAGACTGAAGGGCACCTGCTGAGCCAGCAAAGGGGTCTTGAGTGCTTGCTGAGCGAGCAGAAGGCTGTGGGGTTCCTGCTAATTGGTTGCTCCTAAGTTGTGGTTTTGCTGAGGACTGTCTGTTTAGCTGTGTCCCATTTTAGTGTACTGAAATTAAGGCCTGGTCTCTGTAGGGTTACTGCGAGTGTATGATCTGTCCCACCCCCATCCAGTCCTCTCACTCCAGACCCTCAGAAACATGAACTGGATAACATGTGTTTCATAAAGTGTTCTAGAAACAATTGGCTGGGGTATAATGAACATAAAACACAGGGAGTGACATGGTGATCAGGAAAGGCCTCTCTACTAAAGTGACATTCTCTCTGTGTGTGTTCCTGTGTGTGCACCTGAGGTTGACATCAGGTGTCCATATCAGTTGCTCTCCACCTTCTTGTTGAGGCAGGATCTCTCACTAAACCTGAACCTCACCAATTGCCTAGGCTAGCCATTCGGCAAAGTCAAATGAGTTTTCAGTCTCTGTCACCCTCGTGCTGAAGTTACTGATTACCTAGATTGCTATAGAGGTACTGGAGGTCAAGTGAATCCTTATGCTTTTGTGGCAAGCACTTTACCTATTGAGCGATCTACCCAGTCCATGAAGTAATGAGGAAGACTTCATCCTCTCTGAGGAGTGGATAGAGGGTGGCATAGGGGGAGTGGGAGGAGCAGAGGGAGAGGGAACTGGGATTAATATGTAAAATACAAAAAGATTGTTTTTTAAAAAAAGAAAAAATAATGGTCTAATGATGACTCAATCCAGAATGTTTTCTGCTGAGGAGACATGAAATGTTGTATTATGGAATAATCTTTTTGCACACGGTGAAGATATAACTTAGTCAAGGTACCTTCTAACTGATTTAATAAAAGAGTTGTCTGGCCAGTAGCTAGGCAGGAGATACAGGTGAAACAGCCAGATATAGAGGATGCTGGGAAGAAAAAGGACAGAGTCTCAAGAGTCACAAGCAGATGCAGAGAGAAGCAGATGAATATGCCATGTTGAAAGAAGGTACTGCCATGTGGCAGAGAGTAGATAAGAAATACGAATTATTTTAAAATGTAAGAGTTAGCTAGTAACAAACCTGAGCTATTGGCTGAGCATCTATTATTAACAAGTCTCTGAGTGGTTATTTGGGAGGGGCTGCCAGGACTCCACCTACAATGCTTGATTTGGATGTGCTTGAAGATCAAGCTGACAAAAATGTGCAATGTGTGAGAAAATGTCACATAACAATGGCTGCCAGGTCAAAGAAACAGGATGGGCTGACCTGAACTTATAAATTGAACTATTGTGTATCTTCAGGAGAATCCAATGTCTTTTACTTTTGCATTTGTGTGTCTGTGTATGTGTGTGTGTGTGTGTGTATGTGTGTGTGTGTGTGTGTGTGGTTTGCATGTGTATAGATGTGTAGGAAGCAGAGGTTGATGTTGACTGTCTTCTTCAATAGCTCTCTACCTTATATACTTATATACCAAAGGTCACTGTTCGGGCTAGTATGCTAATCATCAAGTTCTAGGGATTCTGTCTCCATCTCTTGAGCATGCTAGGATTGAAGGCATACCACTACACTCAGAGTTTACATGGGTTTAGGAGAAGTGAACCTTGGCCCTTACATTTGCATGGCAAGCACTTTACCCACCAAGCCATCACTCATTCCCATTTTCTATCAGATGATCGAGTCCTACTGAACATCTATAAACTAGAAGATTATTTCAAGGTATTCTATTTCCTCTGCATTTTCCCCAGTTACCAAACCCAGAAACTTTCCTCGGTGCTGGCTCCCATGCCTCGTCCATCTTTATATTCTTTCCTCATGCTGTCCCCACGTGGGCCCTCAGGACTTCTCGTTTATGAGAAATCAGCAAAGAAGCCTCCTAACTGCTCTCCTAATTGGTCATCCTTTGGTCTTTGATGTCTGTGGTCTCTGTCATAATAAGGCACAGATGGAATTCTCACATGTTCAAAAATCTGGTATGGTTATGGTCTGTTTACCATGTCTCTTTGAGAGACAAGAATCCACATATCCTTTTTTTTAGGTGCTGTGTGCTATTTCCTCTGACTTGTTCATGACCATTTGTTATAATATAAGACATACTGATCGGCAAACCATTATGTGCTGTTTGTGCCTGATAATTCAGAGAACAAGGTAGACACCCTTGTCTCAGATTTCAGCATGTTTATTTGAACCTCCTTGTCCCAACGCAGGCTGGTCCACCAACCCTGTAACATGGAAGGAGAACAGAAAGGAGTGAAGCGCATTAAAAATACTGCACCCCATGTTCATCTTTTTGGGCCTGGGTTACCTCACTTAGGATGGTGTTTTCTATTTCCATCCATTTGCATGCAAAATTCAAGATGTCATTGTTTTTTACCGCCGAGTAGTACTCTAATATATATATATATATATATATATATATATATATATATATATTCATTCCACACTTTCTTCATCCATTCTTCCACTGAAGGGCATCTAGGTTGTTTCCAGGTTCTGGCTATTACAAATAATGCTGCTATAAACATAGTTGAACAAATGCTTTTGTAATATGATTGGGCATCTCTTGAGAGTCTGAGATACAGGAATGCTGATAATCCTGTATTTTTCGAGCATCCATTATAATCAAGCTGATGTTTTTATCCATCATCATTGTATACAGCTCCTTTGCTGTGATTGCTCCTTGGAATTGAGAGACACAGTAGTAAACAACACAAAACACCCGGTTCCATGTTGCTGGCATGTTAGCAAACTTCAAAGAGCAAAGTATACTTGGCATCTGACTTGCCGTCCTGTCGTACCATGTTATATCTTTTACAAGAACACTAAGTATAATTTGTGTTAACATTTACTAAGAGACAAATCCCATGTCTTGTTTATACACAGGCTGGACACATAGCTTGATGGAATAGTGTCTTTCTAGCTGTGCTCAGCTCTGGGTTTGGTTCCATTGTGCCTACCATCACCCAGTTAAAAACTTTATGTCATGGTCACCACTGTATCTGGTGTTCCTTCTACTACTAATCTCAAAGAAAGAAAATTAAATATGTGTCTTATTAAGACAGAAAACAATTCACACACTAAAATACACTGTTAATAAAATCACCAGGGCTGGTGATGTGGCTCAGCTGGTACTATCCAGTCCACTAAGGCTCTGGGTTAGTTACATTCAGGGTCAAGGTCACCCCTTAAAATTCAGGGTCAGGTTACAGCAGAAAAGTTGTTGTCATAACAAACAAAAGGTCTAGTTTATCTTCGAATTTTTTTCAAGTCTTTGGAGAAGTGCTATGAAGACTATTTGAATGTTTAGATTTCCAATTATTTGTTTAATTGGGATAGGGTGTGCAACCTGGCAAAAATAAATCAAACAAAACTCTCTATGTTGCTATTTTTTGTCAGCTTTACAACCTGAAGTGAAAGATCAAAAACCATCATAAACTTGGGCTGGAGAAATGGCTCAGCAGTTAAGAGCACTGGCTGCTCTTCCACAGGTTCTGAGCTCAACTCCCAGCAACCGCAAGGTGGCTCACAACCATCTGTAATGAGATCTGGTGCCCTCTTCTGGCCTGCAGGCATACATGCTGATAGAACACCATATACATAATAAATAAATAATTAAAAAAATAAAAATAAAAATACTGCACCCTTGAGAACAGCTAGGAGGAAAACCAGTTCCAACTGAGGTTCTTGTTCTTTATCTCACGATTTAAATGTGCCTATAATGGAAAGAGAAGTTGGATGCTTGGCTGTGCAGAAACCTCTCCACTGCTCAGAAATCTCTCTATCTGGAACTCGGGCAGACTGTTTCAACAGGCCTCCCCTAACTGTTCCTGCAGGATGTTCTAAGTGCCTGATTTGATGATGTTTTGCTATCATCTGCTACTAGCTATCTGTCCTTTTACTTTTGCCAGCTACATACTGAATAGATTCACTCATTCAAAATCAAAAGCACAGCTATCAGAGATCACTCTCCAGAAAGAACACCGTCGTTGTCCTGAAATCAGAGGAGGTGTTGCTCGCCTACAATGACCCTCATGAGATCGGTGCTATTAACATCCCCTTGTCATGAGTCTTCAGAAGATGCTCACAAGGCTCCCTCTCCTGCTAAGGTGATGTAGGAGGAAGGTTGGGAGATGGGACTCACAGGAAGCCTAGCTGCCAATGTTGCCCAGGTGGCCTCTTCAGTGGAATAGCTTTTGATGAGTCATTCATGCTGCAGGTAGGTCTCTTCATGCCGAGACTTGTCATTATTTCCCAAAGGACTTCCAAGTGGCAGAGTTGCGTTTGAGTCAATCGTGCTCTGATGAGTAGCCCCAGTAAACTCATTTATTCGCCACGCTGCACACAGAATCCTTCATTTGGTCTGTTGATGCTCTCACTGTCTGAGTGAGTAAACGCTTATATTTTCCCAGTAAAAGTCGTAGGACACTAGCTTTGTTCTTGCTATGGGTGGATCTTAAATGCACCCTGCAAAGGCCATGCAGCATTACTGAGAAGTGGCAGGAGTTTCAGGAGGTGGTATCTACAGAAGGGAAGCTGGATGAGCATTGGAACTCTAGCTCTGTCACTTCCAGGCACCAGGAGGCGGGCAGCTTTGCTCTACCATGCCCTCTGCCACAACGTTCTGCCTAGCCACCGGTTCCAAACCAACAAACCAACCTACCATGTGTCAAAACCCCTGAAGCCTGATTACTGGATAATCTTGGGCACACAGTCACAATGACAGGAACCTAACACAACTCTCAGTCCATGCCCTTTGTGTCCTATGTGCTCTGATTCTTTGTTCCATTGGCTGCATAATCTGCTCCTCCCAAAAGCTCCTCCCCAACTCTCCCCAGCCTCCAGCTCCCTTCTCCCTGTGCATGCCAAATATTACCCAACCCTTTAATATCCAAATTCCCTCTTCTCGATGAAGCCCTTCTGCATCGCCCAGGAAAATAATTAATCTTTTCCTCCTTTGCAAGCCCACAACCCTTTGGGCCTCTACTTAACACATTTTTAGTGTTATTTATTAATAGTTCTCTATATTGAGTCTTTATGCATATGAGTCCACGTACTCTTTGAGGCAATGACTTACTGTATAAGAACAGAGGATTTGTCTTACAAGCCTGCTCTTCCACAGTGTTCTGCAGGGTACTTCTTATAATAGGTCCTCAATAAATATCCATACTGCGTCTTAACAGCAAATTGCTGCTGCGATGAGAACAGCCTTAATATTGGAGAAAGGGCTGCAAGATTTGTGCCTAGTCCACACGCTTAAGCATTTGAACCCCTTACATTGTTTTTTCCAAATGTATTTTCTTTTATAGTGTATTATTATTATCATGGACTGCTTAGAACAAAACTACCAATGTATTTTATTTTTTTTTTTTTCTCATGGTTTATTTTTTTTTTATATTTAAAAATTTCCATCTCCTTCCCTCCTCCTCCCCCCTCCCTCCCCTCCTTCTCCCCTTTCTCTCCCCTCCTTCTCCCCCTTCCCTCCCCTCCCCTCCACCCATACCTCCCCTCCCTCCCTCTCAAGGCCAATGAGCCATCAGGGTTCCCCACTCTATGCTAAGACCAAGGTCCTCCCAACTCCCCCCAGGTCCAGGAAGGTGATCGACCAAGCTGAGAAGGCTCCCACAGAGCCCGTCCATGAAGAAGAATCAGAGCCCAGAGCCATTGTCCTTTGCTTCTCAGTCAGCCCCCGCTGTTGGCCACACTCAGAGAGACGGGTTTGGTCGCATGATCCATCAGTCCCATTCCAACTGGAGTTGGTGATCTCCCATTAGTTCTGTCCCACCGTCTCCATGAGTGAACGCACCCCTCTCGTTCCTGACTTTCTCCCTCATGTTCTCGCTCCTTCTGCTCCTCATCGGGACCTTGGGAGCTCAGTCCAGTGCTCCAATGTGGGGCTCAGTCACCTTCCCCATCTGTCGCCAGCTGGAGGTTCCCTCACGGTCCTGACTTTCTTTCTCATGTTCTCTCTCCTTCTGCTCCTCATCAGGACCTTGGGAGCTCAGTCCGGTGCTCCAAGGTGGGGCTCTGTCATTTTCTTCATCTATCGTCAGGTGGAGGTTCTATGGTGATATGCAAGAAATTCATCAGTATGGCTATAGGAACTGGCCTTTTCAGGCTCCCTCTCCTCAGCTACCCAAGGAACTAACTGGGGGCGTCTCCCTGGAAACCTGGGAACCCCTCTAGGGTCAAGTCTCTTGACAACCCTCAGGTAGCTCCTTAAATTCAGATATATGCTTCACTGCTCTCATATCCACCCTTCCTATATCCCAAGCACCCCATTCCTCCGAGCTCCCCCCGCTCTCCCCTTCACACTTTTCTCTCCCCATCTTCCCTTGGCCCAGTCTTGCCCAACCCTCAAGTTCCCAATTTTGCCTGGCGATCGTGTCTACTTCCAATATCCAGGAGGATTACTATATCTTTTTGGGAGTTCACCTTCTTATTATCTTCTCAAGGATCCCAAACTTATAGGCTCGATGTCCTATAATCATGGCTAGAAACCGAATATGAGTGAGTACATCCCATGTTCATCTTTATGGGTCTGGGTTACCTCACTCAGAATAGTGTTTTCTATTTCCATCCATTTGCCTGCAAAATTCAAGATGTCATTGTTTTTTACCGCTGAGTAGTATTCTAGCATGTATATATTCCACAGTTTCTTCATCCATTCTTCCACTGAAGGGCATCTAGGCTGTCTCCAGGATCTGGCTATTACAAATAATGCTGCTATGAACACAGATGAGCATATGCTTTTGTTGTATGATTGGGCATCTCTTGGGTAGATTCCCAATAGTGGAATTGCTGGGTCCTGGGGTAGGTTGATCCCGAATTTCCTGAGAAACCGCCACACTGCTTTCCAAAGTGGTTGCACAAGTTTGCATTCCCACCAGCAATGGATGAGTGTGCCCCTTACCCCACAACCTCTCCAGCAAAGGTTATTATTGGTGTTTTGGATTTTAGCCAATCTGACAGGTGTGAGATGATATCTCAAAGTTGTTTTGATTTGCATTTCCCTGATAGCTAGGGAGGTTGAGCATGACCTTAAGTGTCTTTTGGCCATTCGAACTTCTTCTGTTGAGAATTCTCTGTTCAGTTCATCGCCCCATTTTTTAATTGGGTTAATTGGCATTTTACCGTCTAGTCTCTTGAGTTCCTTATATATTTTAGAGATCAGACCTTTGTCAGTTGCAGGGTTGGTGAAGATCTTTTCCCAGTCAGTAGGCTGCCTTTGTGTCTTAGTGACAATGTCCTTTGCTTTACAGAAGCTGCTCAACTTCAGGAGGTCCCATTTATTCAATGTTGCCCTTAAAGTCTGTGCAGCTGGGGTTATGCATAGGAAACGGTTCCCTGTGCCCATTTGTTGTAGAGTACTTCCCACTTTCTCCTCTATCAATCTCAATGTGTTCAAATTAATATTGAGGTCTTTAATCCATTTGGACTTGAGTTTTGTGCATGGTGATAGATATGGATCTACTTTCATTCTTCTACAGGTTGACATCCAGTTATGCCAGCACCATTTGTTGAAGATGCCCTCTTTTTTCCATTGTGTACTTTTGGCTCCTTTATCAAAAATCAGGTGTTCATAGGTTTGTGGTTTAAGATCCGGGTCTTCTATACGATTCCATTGGTCAACTTCTCTGTTCTTATGCCAATACCAAGCCGTTTTCAATACTGTAGCTCTGTAATAGAGTTTGAAGTCAGGGATGGTAATGCCTCCAGAAGTACCTTTATTGTATAAGATTTTTTTGGCTATCCTGGGTTTCTTGTTTTTCCATATAAAGTTGATTATTGTCTTCTCAATCTCTGTGAAGAATTTTAATGGGACCTTGATTGGGATTGCATTGAATCTATAGATTGCTTTTGGTAGAATTGCCATTTTTACTATGTTGATCCTCCCAATCCACGAGCAGGGGAGATCCTTCCATTTTCTGGTATCCTCTTCAATTTCTTTCTTCAAAGACTTAAAGTTCTTGTCATATAAATCCTTCACTTCCTTGGTTAGCGATACTCCCAGATATCTTATGCTATTTGTGGCTATTGTGAAAGGTGATACTTCTCTGATTTCCCTCTCTGCTTCCTTATCCTTTGTGTATAGGAGGGCGACTGATTTTTTGGAGTTGATCTTGTATCCTGCCACGTTACTGAAGGAGTTTATCAGCTGTAGGAGTTCTTTGGTGGAGTTTTTGGGGTCGCTTATGTATACTATCATATCATCTGCAAATAATGAAAGTTTAACTTCTTCCTTTCCAAATTGGATCCCCTTGATTCCCTTATGTTGTCTTATTGCTATTGCTAGAACTTCAAGCACTATATTGAAGAGATAAGGAGAGAGTGGACAGCCTTGTCGTGTTCCTGAATTTAGTGGGATAGCCTTGAGTTTCTCTCCGTTTAATTTGATGTTAGCTGTCGGTTTGCTGTAAATAGCTTTTATTATATTTAGGAATGACCCTTGTATCCCTAATCTCTCCAAGACCTTTATCATAAAAGGGTGCTGAATTTTGTCAAATGCTTTTTCAGCATCTAATGAGATGACCATATGGTTTTTTTTCCTTCAGTTTGTTTATATGATGGATTACATTAATAGATTTTCGTATGTTGAACCAGCCCTGCATCTCTGGGATGAAGCCTACTTGATCGTAATGGATAATTTTTCTAATGTGTTCTTGGATTCGGTTTGCCAGTATTTTATTGAGAATTTTTGCGTCCATGTTCATGAGTGAGATTGGCCTGTAATTCTCTTTCTTGGTTGAGTCTTTGTGTGGTTTAGGTATCAGGGTAACTGTAGCTTCATAGAAGGAATTTGGCAGTGACTCTTGTGTTTCTATATTATGAAATACCTTAAGGAGTATAGGTATTAGGTCTTCTTGGAAGTTCTGGTAGAATTCCGCATTGAAACCATCTGGTCCTGGGCTCTTTTTGGTAGGGAGGTTTCTGATAACAGTTTCTAATTCTTCGCGACTAACAGGACGATTTAGAGCATTTACCTGGTCCTGGTTTAACTTTGGTATATGGTATTTATCTAAAAAACTGTCCATTTCTTTTACATTTTCCAATTTGTGGCATACAGGCTTTTGTAGTAAGATCTAATGATTTTCTGAATTTCCTCTGTGTCTGTGGTTATGTCCCCCTTTTCATTTCTGATCTTGTTAATTTGCGTGTTCTCCCTCTGCCGTTTGATTAGATTGGCTAAGGGTTTGTCAATCTTGTTGATTTTCTCCAAGAACCAGCTTCTTGTTTCATTGATTCTTTGGATTGTTTTCTGTGCTTTGTATTTTGTTGATTTCTGCCCTCAGTTTGATTATTTCCAGTCTTCTACTTCTCCTAGGTGAGTCTGCTTCTTTTTTTTCCAGAGCTTTCAGGTGTGCTGTTAAGTCACCAATGAGTGCTTTCTCCGTTTTCTTTAAGTGGGCACTTAGTGCTATGAACTTTCCTCTTAGCACTGCTTTCATTGTGTCCCATAGGTTTGAGTATGTTGTGTCTTTGTTTTCATTAAATTCAAGAAAGACTTTAATTTCTTTCTTTATTTCTTCCTTGACCCAGGTGTGGGTCAGTAGTTGACTGTTCAGTTTCCATGAGTTTGTGGGCCTTCTGGGGGTAGCATTGTTGTTGAATTCTAATTTTAATCCATGGTGATCCGATAAGACACAGGTGGTTACTAATATTTTTTTGTAACTGTGGAAGTTTGCTTTGTTACCAAGTATATGGTCAATTTTCGAAAAGGTTCCATGAGCCGCAGAGAAGAAGGTATATTCTTTCCTATTTGGGTGGAATGTTCTATAGATGTCTGTTAAGTCCATTTGGTTCATTACCTCCATTAAGTCTTTCAATTCTCTGTTAGGTTTCTGTCTGATTGACCTGTCCATTGGTGAGAGAGGAGTGTTGAAGTCTCCAACTACTAGTGTGTGTGGTTTGATGGCTGCCTTGAGTTCTAGAAGTGTTTCTTTTACATAAGTGGGAGCTTTTATATTAGGGGCATAGATATTCAGGATTGAGACTTCATTCTGAAGGATTTTTCCTGTTATGAGTATAAAGTGTCCCTTTCCATCTCTTCTGATTGATTTTAGTTTGAAGTCAACTTTGTTGGAAATTAGTATGGCCACACCCGCTTGTTTCTTAGGGCCATTTGCTTGATAAACCTTTTCCCAACCCTTTACTCTGAGTAGGTGCCTGTCTTTGTGGTTGAGGTGTGTTTCTTGTAAACAGCAAAATGTTGGATTCTGTTTTCGTATCCAGTCTCTTAGCCTGTGCCTTTTTATAGGTGAATTGAGTCCATTGATATTAAGTGATATTAATGACCAGTGGTTGTTAACTTCAGTCATTTTAGTAGTAGAGTTTGTGTGTTTCCCTTCTTCTAGTTGTGCTGGTGAAGGGTCGCTAGATGCCTGAGTTATTGTGGGCGTTGTTGGACTCCTTGGTTTGTGATTTTCCTTCTATTACTTTCTGCAAGGCTGGATTTGTGGCTGCGTATTGTTTAAATCTGTTTTTGTCCTGGAATATCTTGTTTTCCTCCATCAATGGTGAATGCAAGCTTTGCTGGGTATAATAGTCTAGGCTTGCATCCATGTTCCCTAAGTGTCTGTAGCACATCTATCCAAGCTCTTCTGGCTTTCATGGTTTCCATTGAGAAATCAGGTGTAATTCTGATAGGTTTCCCTTTATATGTTACTTGACCTTTTTCCTTTGCAGCTCTTAATATCTGTTCTTTATTCTGTATGTTTTGTGTTTTGATTATTATATGGCGTGGGGATGCTTTCTTTTGATCCAGTCTATTTGGTGTTCTGTAGGCTTCTTGTACCTTCATAGGAACATCCTTCTTTAGGTTGGGGAAGTTTTCTTCTATAATTTTGTTGAATATGTTTTCTGGGCCTTTGAGTTGTAATTCTTCTCCTTCTTCTACCCCAATTATTCTTAGGTTTGGTCTTTTCATGGTGTCCCAGATTTCCTGAATGTTTTGTGTTAAGAATTTGTTAGATTTGTTTAGTTCTTTAATCTGTGAGTTTATTTCTTCTATAGTATCTTCAGAGTCCGAGATTCTTTCTTCCATCTCTTGTATTCGGTTGGAAATACTTGTCTCTGAAGTTTCTGTTCGTTTACTCAGAGTTTCCATTTCCAGTCGTCCCTCAGATTGTGTTTTCTTCAATACCTCCATTTCATTTATCAGGTCTTGTACTGTTTCCCTACCTGTTTGATTGCTTTTTCTTGTTTTTCTTGTTTTTCTTGGGTATCTTTGAGAGATTTATTTATTTCGTCTACCTTTTTGTTTGTCATCTCCATTTCTTTATGGCAGTTTTTTACCTCCTGTTTAAGGTCCTCTATTATTTTTATAAAGTACTGTTTAATGTCGGTTTCTTCTATATCTTCTGGGGTAGGGTGTTCAATTCTTGTTGTTTCGGGATGTCTGGCTTGTGGTGATGTCATGTTGCCTTTCATGTTGTTGGAGGAGCTCCTGCATTGGCGCCTGCCCATCTCTTCCTTCAAAAGGAGCGCGGAGGTGTTTGGTGTCCCCAAAGAATGATGGATCCTCCCCAAAGAATGATGGATCCTCCTGCAGACTGTCAGGTCCCCTTGCAGGCCAAGCAGCTCTCAGACAAAGGCCTACCTTGCTCCGGGCAGTCAAATGCAGGAGGGGACCTCCCACCGGCCTGGGTGCACTCAATTCCAGGTCCCCAGAGCCCAAACAGGCTGAGCTGTGGGATTTTGTGGCCCCAAAGACGGGAGGATGAGGCAGGGGGAGGGGGGAGGATTCTGGGTGCAAGCTGGGAAGGGACAGGGAGAGAGAGGCAGTATCCGGGGAGAATAACCCCTGCAGGAAGAGCAGGAAGTGTGCTGGTGGCAGGGGGAGTTGTGGAGAGTCGGTGGTCCCTCACCGGGCAGCTGCCGCGGTTCGGGCACTCACTCCTCACTCACCCCAAAGAATGATGGATCCTTCTGCAGACTGTGAGGTCCCCTTGCAGGCCAAGCAGCTCTCAGACAAAGGCCTACCTTGCTCAGGGCAGTCAAATGAAGGAGGGGACCTCCCACCGGCCTGGGAGCACTCAATTCCAGGTCCCCAGAGCCCAAACAGGCTGAGCTGTGGGATTTTGTGGCCCCAAAGACGGGAGGATGAGGAAGGGGGAGGGGGGGAGGATTCTGGGTGCAAGCTGGGAAGGGACAGGGAGAGAGAGGCGGTATCCGGGGAGAATAACCCCTGCAGGAAGAGCAGGAAGTGTGCTGGTGGCAGGGGGAGTTGTGGAGAGTCGGTGGTCCCTCACCGGGCAGCTGCCGAGGTTCGGGCACTCACTCCTCACTCACCCCAAAGAACGATGGATCCTCCTGCAGACTTTCAGGTCCCCTTGCAGGGAAAGCAGCTCTCAGACAAAGGCCTACCTTGCTCCGGGCAGTCAAATGAAGGAGGGGACCTCCCACCGGCCTGGGTGCACTCAATTCCAGGTCCCCAGAGCCCAAACAGGCTGAGCTGTGGGATTTTGTGGCCCCAAAGACGGGAGGATGAGGAAGGGGGAGGGGGGGAGGATTCTGGGTGCAAGCTGGGAAGGGACAGGGAGAGAGAGGCAGTATCCGGGGAGAATAACCCCTGCAGGAAGAGCAGGAAGTGTGCTGGTGGCAGGGGGGGGTTGTGGAGAGTCGGTGGTCCCTCACCGGGCAGCTGCCGCGGTTCGGGCACTCACTCCTCACTCACCCCAAAGAACGATGGATCCTCCTGCAGATTTTCAGGTCCCCTTGCAGGCCAAGCAGCTCTCGGACAAAGGCCTACCTTGCTCCGGGCAGTCAAATGAAGGAGGGGACCTCCCACCGGCCTGGGTGCACTCAATTCCAGGTCCCCAGAGCCCAAACAGGCTGAGCTGTGGGATTTTGTGGCCCCAAAGACGGGAGGATGAGGCAGGGGGAGGGGGGGAGGATTCTGGGTGCAAGCTGGGAAGGGACAGGAAGAGAGAGGCAGTATCCGGGGAGAATAACCCCTGCAGGAAGAGCAGGAAGTGTGCTGGTGGCAGGGGGGGTTGTGGAGAGTCGGTGGTCCCTCACCGGGCAGCTGCCGCGGTTCGGGCACTCACTCCTCACTCACCCCAAAGAACGATGGATCCTCCTGCAGATTTTCAGGTCCCCTTGCAGGCCAAGCAGCTCTCGGACAAAGGCCTACCTTGCTCCGGGCAGTCAAATGAAGGAGGGGGACCTCCCACCGGCCTGGGTGCACTCAATTCCAGGTCCCCAGAGCCCAAACAGGCTGAGCTGTGGGATTTTGTGGCCCCAAAGACGGGAGGATGAGGCAGGGGGAGGGGGGGAGGATTCTGGGTGCGAGCTGGGAAGGGACAGGAAGAGAGAGGCAGTATCCGGGGAGAATAACCCCTGCAGGAAGAGCAGGAAGTGTGCTGGTGGCAGGGGGGGTTGTGGAGAGTCGGTGGTCCCTCACCGGGCAGCTGCCGCGGTTCGGGCACTCACTCCTCACTCACCCCAAAGAACGATGGATCCTCCTGCAGATTTTCAGGTCCCCTTGCAGGCCAAGCAGCTCTCGGACAAAGGCCTACCTTGCTCCGGGCAGTCAAATGAAGGAGGGGACCTCCCACCGGCCTGGGTGCACTCAATTCCAGGTCCCCAGAGCCCAAACAGGCTGAGCTGTGGGATTTTGTGGCCCCAAAGACGGGAGGATGAGGCAGGGGGAGGGGGGGAGGATTCTGGGTGCGAGCTGGGAAGGGACAGGAAGAGAGAGGCAGTATCCGGGGAGAATAACCCCTGCAGGAAGAGCAGGAAGTGTGCTGGTGGCAGGGGGAGTTGTGGAGAGTCGGTGGTCCCTCACCGGGCAGCTGCCGCGGTTCGGGCACTCACTCCTCACTCACCCCAAAGAACGATGGATCCTCCTGCAGATTTTCAGGTCCCCTTGCAGGCCAAGCAGCTCTCAGACAAAGGCCTACCTTGCTCCGGGCAGTCAAATGAAGGAGGGGACCTCCCACCGGCCTGGGTGCACTCAATTCCAGGTCCCCAGAGCCCAGACAGGCTGAGCTGTGGGATTTTGTGGCCCCAAAGACGGGAGGATGAGGAAGGGGGAGGGGGGGAGGATTCTGGGTGCAAGCTGGGAAGGGACAGGGAGAGAGAGGCGGTATCCGGGTAGAATAACCCCTGCAGTACCAATGTATTTTAAAGGTCACATTCAGATACTATCCATAAACATAAGCTTCTCTGGAGAAATATTTAGAAAACATTGTAAAATAAATTAGATGTTTTGTTCCTCTGAGGCCAAGTATGTTTTCATTTTCTTGCACAAATAAAAATATATTGATTTTTCTTTTTCATTTCTGGGGTAAGAAAAAAAAACACAGCTCCTTAAAGCATACTAGCAAACAGCTTATGCATTGCAAAGGCCAGTTGTCTAAGGACGATGAAATAGGAAAATTAGCTCTGTAGCTCATAACTTAAGAACATCTTAAGGGAAACATGATGAATGTTGATTTGAAGCTGGAGGCTAGCTAGTTCGATTCTGTTTAATATCAACAACGCCCCCGGTCCCCACTTCACTGCTGTATATAACTGTTATTGGTATAAATGTATTTTACTCACTAGATTATTGCTTCCAAAGCCTCACCTCACTTCTGCGTACTAACGTTATGGATAGAAGGCTTGGGGTGTAGCACTGTGGCAGAGCAAGAACTTAGCATGTACAGGGGCCTGAGTTCAGCCTCAGTACCAAAGATAATAATGTATAATTAACAATTACATAAATGCATTTTCACGAGTATAAATTCCTTAACTGCTATTGTCCCTAAGTCCTCATGCATTATTACAAATGCTTTTGTTTCTGTTGGTTTAAGTTCCTTGAGGGTGTGTGTGTGTGTGTCAAGAACTGTCTGCTCTTTATATTTCCCATACTTCTTATCATAAAACATTGCACACAGCATCCACTCACTAAATCTTAGCCTCATATCACCTTTTGCTTATCACTCCTGTCAATAACAGTTGTTTCTGATTGAGGCCCTCATGTTACTCATCATAGAGATTCAAATTACCTTCATGTGGACGTTTCCCAAGACTTGTTCCTGCAATATGTCCTATGTGCCCAGGTAGCTCATGGGTACTGTACGTGGCTTTGCAGGCTGTGGCATTGTGGTTCCGTGCACACTGGTCTGTGGGAATGGTGTCTGCTGTTCTAATAAAGTATCCACCTGCACTGCTGTTCCCAGGCTGCTTCCTGGAGGCACAGGCTACACTTGCTGATCCCATTGCTCCACTCTTTCCAGGACGTTCCAAGCTCTGTCCTGTCCCAGCCGGATTGCCATCACCACATTCACATTCCGTCACAAATCTGATCACGTGGAGCTGCAGCGATGGCTTAATGGCTCTTGCTGAGGACCCAAATCCAACTCCCAGCACCCACATGGCGGTGTGCAACCACCTGTAATTTCTTTTCCAGGGGATCTGATACACTTTTCTGGCTTCCATAGGTAGCAGGCACCCATGTGGTCCACAGACATGCATGCAGGTTTAGCATCCATACACATAAAACAAAAATAAATCTTAGAGAAAAAAAACTGGTCCTAAGGAATTGCTTCATTCATATCCCACCGGCGAGGATTTCATGATGCAGCCATGTGCAGCTATCAAGAAGAGTGGAAAATGGCTTTCTTCTCGATGACAAGCTGAAACTGAAGGGTTCCATAGATTAGTGCCTCATTGTACCCTCATCAGAAAAACTTCTTCTTATAGCAAATAGGAATTAACATAGAGAATCGCAACTGGACAATGTGCAGAGAGTGTTCTAAATGGGAGGCCTTCAGACCCTTCCTCTCAAGGCTCAGGGAGCTATGCAGACGAGGACCCTGAAAGGCTGTCACAGGCAGAAGTGACAGATGACGCCAAGGAAACAGTGTCACCAGACGCGACACACTAGTGCACATAGGAACTCAGAGAGTCTGCGGCAGCACACATGAGACCTGCACAGGTTCAAGTCAGGTGGGGTCCCAGCACTGGGAGGGAGAAGTGAACGAATGGAGCCAGCGCTCACCAAGAAGCTATCTGCCATTGACATCCGCTGGCAAAGGAAATCAGTTCTCTCCAATGCAATCTCACTGAGTATATTAACCGCACTCCAGGGCAGGCCTGTTCCCAGGAGTAGCTGCCCAACACAAACCAAAAGCAAAGATATTTTGTGGGCTTTCTCATTTTGCTTTGTTATTTTCTGTTTGCTTGTTTTTGTGTTATTGTTGTTTTTCATTGTTGTTGTTTTGCTTCTTTTGAGTTTTGTTTCTGTGAGGTATGTTTGGTTTTTTTTTTTATTTGTTTCTAGCTGATTTTTTTTTTGAAAGAATGCAAGAACTTAAAGTTGGGTGGGGAGGCAGGAAGGGAGGAACTTGGAGGAATTGGAGAGGGAAACATAATCAAAACTGTACTAAAAAATGTTTTTGTTTTTTAAACTGAAGGGTTCAATTTCTACTAAAGCATGGAATGGGTTTGGATGGCAGACCTCTCCTACAAACCACAATGTTACCTTCCAGTGAATCAAAGTGCTTCTGTTTCCATCTCTGCAGTCCTTCCTGTGGCCAGCACAGTCCCTTTAGAACTGATAGCATGCTGTCTGCTGTCTGAGCCACCTTCTAGTATTACCGGAACTCCAGTGCCTCAGCTCCAGCCCATGGCTGATCCTGTGGGGCTGGTCCTAAGATGTCTTTCTTCCTTGAGCATTTCCTGCTGCCTCCTCCATGACCATTCCTTTGGTTCCCACTGATTTCCTTGCTGTTGCTTGCACACATTCCGTATCTCCTGCCTCAGCATTTTTCAGATCATTCACCTCCTCACGATTGCCTTCCTGCTCTAGTCACCATTATAACTGGGCTTAAGTGCAACTTCAAGAGTAAACCCCCTGTAGTGACTTAATCCCTAGTCAGTTTTATTTCTCTAACATGCCCACATAGTAATTTTCACTTAACTTTATGTATATCTGCATGTACATGGAATGTTCTGGTGGGTGTGGGTGAATGTACCAGAAGATTCTCAAGTGTTCATTGCTTTCTACCTTATTTTTTGAGACACAGTGAACCCAATGCTCATTGATTTCATTAGACTGGCTGACCAGCAAGCCTCAGAGATTCTCCTGTCTCTGCCGTCACTAGGATTACGAGTGAACACACCCACATCTGGCTTTTACATGAGTGCTAGGAGATCCAAACTCAGATCCTCATGCTCGTGTGGCAAGCATTTTACCAACTGATCCATATCTCCAGCCCCGACTTAACTCTTTACTGAAATACAATATACATGTGGTGAAGTGTGCTTAAGGACCCAGCAGAATGAATTTTTACACTTGTATATGCCTGTAAGCCTGATATAAAGTGTCCTTCCAAAAATTAAAGGACTTAGCCCCCAAGTTGTGGGTTCAATCATTGAGAGGTAATAAGATGAGGAAGACTGTGATCAAATGAATAGACTAATTCACTGCTGGGCTGAGTCTGAGCATTGTCAGGGTGATGATGGAGCATGTCTTTGGAGATGCATGCTGTCCCAGGCCCTTCTCTGTGTCTCTGTTAACTGGCAGCTGTGAAGTAAGCAGCTCTGCCTCACTAAACCCTGAAATGCACCACCTCACAGCAGGCCCAGAAACAATGTAATCAAACTATCACCAACTGGCCCTTCTGATACAGTGAGCTAAAGTGAATCTTTGCTTTTAAAAGAAGCTAACACAGAGCCTAGTATAGGAAACTACAAATGTAGTTTACAAATATACAATAGGCCCACATGATGTTTACCTCCTGCCGTCTTGTGGCTATGAGAAGAATTTGATGTACCACAACTGTTTTGAAGATAGGCAGGACCATGTGAGGAATATTCTTTGAGGGACTGAGACCAGACAGGAATGATAGTTAGGAAGAAATGGGGGATCTCAGTCCCAAAATCCTCAGTAACTTTCTACTCAACAAAAGTCACCACTATTAGAATTTCAACATAGTAGCTGAGTTTGCATATTTCAAGCTCTAAGTGGATTCACATTGAACCGTACGCTTTTTTATTGACTTCCTTCATGCAACATTATGTCTATATGATTCATCCTTATTAGTGCACACAGCAGTGGGTAATTTTTAGTTAATGATGGATAACACCTCATTAATGGTTTTATTCATCATTCTTGAAGGACAATTGTGTCTAATTCAGTTTGGGGTTGTAATGAAGAATGCTGTCATTAAGTATTCTTGCATGCATCTTTTGGTAGATATATGCACAATTTCTCCTAAGTATATTATCTAAGAAAGGAAGTCCTGGCTTTGAGCATATATATATATATATATATATATATATATATATATATATATATGTATATATATGTATATGTGTGTATATATGCCACACATATGTGCTTTATGTAGACTGTATACATATTACACACACATGCACACACACTGCCTCATTTTCAAATTCACCCTTCCATCATAGTATATGTGTCTTCCTGGTGCTCCACAACTTGACAATGAATTTTCATTTTAGCCATTTTTATGTGTCACATCTTGCAGCTTTATATTCTTCTGTGATAACTGACCATGTGCAATGACTATTTGGAAATGTTTTGGTGAAGTCTTCAGTCCCTTTCTCCTTTTTAAAAAGTTTTTCATTTTTAAAGGCTTACATGACTAGTATTTTACCCACGGAGCCCACTGTAATTTTTATGTATGATTTTTGGTTGCACTTATGAACATATGACCCACTTTGGGTATTGACCTTGTATTTGGCAAACTTCATAAATTTACTAGTCAGTGTTATCTTAAGAGCTACTTATTTGTGTACATTCTCAATATCACCCATGAGTGATGAGTTTTCTTACTTTGTCCTCATTTTAGTCAAGTCCTTCTTGACTAATCAAACTTTCCACAAGGTTGAGCTGGCAACAGCGGAATGTCTGTGGTTAAGAGGAAAACATTCATCATGTACTCATTCAATGTGACGCCCACTGCAGGCTTTCTCCAGAATATCCTCTCATTGTTAGTCTGCAAAGCAGCAAATCTGCAAGTCTGTGACCTTCAGGATGACCTTTCTACCAACTCGAGATACTTGGGAGATCTGACAACCCTTGGCTCTGTTCTGCATCCTACAAACTCATGAATTCAGTCCTCAGAGTGCAGGTTTAACTATCTCCATCAGTGACTACTATTCATGAATTAGTTTTGTTTACAAGAGACTTTAGATTTACAAGGATAATAGACTAAGTTTTAAAATATATATACATATAAATTTATGTATGTATATATATTTGTATGAATTAACCTTGTGCAAAATACAGCTAGTGTAAAAAAATACTACCAAGGCAGGGAATGTGTGAGTTCATGCAGCTCATAATCCACATCATCATTAAATTCACATAAAATTTTTTATAGTTTCTAATCTAATATGTTGTAGGTTTAGTATTGACTGCAAGAAATAATCATACCAATTATTCACAGACCATAGGAATTTCCTAGCACTAGGATTTGAAAACAACAGAGAAGCTTCTTTAGTGCACTCCTGACTATCACATAGGTCATGGAAAGGGCCTACCCAGGACACTGAAGCACAGGAGGAGGCTGCTGGTGGCTGCTTACTTTGTTTCCCTTTGGTAAGCAGAGAGCATAATTCCAAAGCAGACTGTCCAAGCTCCCAAATATTTATGCTAGGTATTCTGTACTAATGATGGTCTTCTTCAATGCATCAGGAGTATGGGAATAGGCATTCATTTCCAGGAATGGTCTTAACTTCTTCAAATACATTCGTAAGTCTCTAGCTAGAGTTGTTTTTTTTTCTAGTGAGTTGTTTAATGGACACTACTTATATTTAATTTCCAGTAAAGACTTCCTTAATTCTTGTGATGGACTGAAAATGGTCACAATTGCTATGCACTCTCTGTATGCAGAAGTGGCTTAATTTTCTTCAAGTCTGGCTGACCCTGGGTCTGCCTAATTCATAGAATATGGCTCAAGTAACTTATGGCCAATTCTAGGGGTAGCATTCATGAGAACAATACCCCCTTCTTTCTTTGGCATCCAGCTCCTCAGAACACAGACACTTTGGAGAAGCCTAAGCCAGAGAGAAACATCATATGCAAATATTGCAACTGAGATGCCAGCCAGCATCAGATGCCAGCCACATGTGTGAGTCATTATGGATGGTCCAGGTCCACCGAGTCCTAAAAGCTAGAACCTCCCTTGACATCACAGGGAGAAAACGCAAGTCTATCTGCTAGCCAATTCTATTTGGCAAGATGGTGGAAGAAGGTGATCAATTAACTGGTGTTTTAAACCACCAAGTTTAGAGTTTAGGCTTGTTTATTAACTTGTGTACATAACACAATTCACAGTAGCTTTCCCTTTTGGTAGAAGACCTATACAATGAATGCTAGAATACCATGAGACTCAAACAAAAGGACAAAATAAGATCAAATTTCTATAAATATCCAAAATCTCAAGAGACAGTTACGCACACTATAAAGAATAAAATAAAATACACATACAAAGACTTCCTTAAGTAAAGCTCAAAGGAAGGGCTAAAGGATTGTGTACCCCCACATTTAAATATCACATAAGACAAAAGTCATAATGAACAAAGCTGAACACAGGCACCAGACAGAAACATGAAGAAATGCAACAAATATACTCACATATATTACATATAAACTTATAAAAGAATTTTTAATAAAAGAGCATGCCTGCCAGAGACTAGAAGGCCATCAATATGGAAAGGCAATCCCAGGAAAAACACAAATAACTAACACACACGGAACTCTGTGCAGTTTTAGTAATCAGATAATAGAGTTGGGGGTGGTGTGAAGATTTATACCTGTTAGGACATGGACATGAGGCTGACCCTGTACCTTAATGTCGGCAATAACGCTGTACATATGTTTCTAGAGTGCAATTAGCAGCATCTACCAGAGTTTAAATGTGCCCCCCTTCCACCAAAAAATATTCCATTTAGGAATCTGTCTTGGGTGTGCCCGACCATGCAAAGGTACAACCTACCTGGACCGGATCTCTAACATTCGACTGATTTTCATTGTGAAAATGCTTTTAAAAATCAGGGTCTATTTGCTGGGTGGGGTGGCACACTCCATTAGTCCCAGCAGTTGGGAGGCAAAGAGAACTCTGAGTTCTTCAAAGCGAATTCCAGGACGGCTGGGGCTACACACAGAAACCCTGTCTTGAAAAACAACAACCACAATAGGGTCTACTAGAAATGGAGAGGTGGCTCCATTGTTAAGACCTATACATACATACATGCAGGTAAACACACAGACAAAATATCTTTAATTAAATTGAGGTGTACATTTTTTTATTGAGATAAACAATATCTGGCCTAGTACATAATCAGTTTCAATAAATGGATGAATAACACATACTATTAATGTCCCTATTTCATTATATGTTGTTATTTTGTGCAGCTATATGTCATAAATCATAAATAGAAATGTTCAGCAATGGCAAATATATGTACAGGAAACAACATCTATTTATCACCCTACATATGAACACTTATTTCTAAAACATTGAGTGAACAAAATAGTGAAATTATAAAGTATGCGTTTATCATATTAGAGAAAGTCAAAGAATAAACACTGTCTCCTCAAGTTGTTGGTCCAGGATGCAATGGAGCCTGCCAAAACAATACAGGCTGATGCCATTGTTCTTGGTCACCCACCCAGATTTGATGGGAAGACCCCATTGCTGAAGGCACCATGCGCAATGATCGCAGAACATGTAGAAACCAAGCTGGTACTAAGCAGGAAAGTTCTGTCACGCTAGCTAGCTTTATAGTCCTGGAAAGTGCTACATAAGCTACTGTGGGAAATGTCACCAACAGTCTTACCCAGCTAAGACTCCTATTACAATAATGGCTTGCATGCCAACATCTGTCAATGGGTACAATAATGGCATGAATGCTTTGGGGGTAACCAACCACTTTATGATTTAATTTAAGGCCTGCTTTGTAGAATGTTGGTTACCATTCATCCGGCCAAGAATTTATGACTGTGAAGCTCATAGGCCCCAAAATTGAACCCATTGCTATCATTCTGCTACTGGGACATAGTATCAAACTGCCTTCTAAACATGTGTCCCCTCTACTCATAAACTGGTGCAGTTCTCAGACCTTAGTAGAAAAGTCTCTGTCCTGTGGATGACAGTTTATGCAGAAATTCACAACTGGTCAAAGTGCAGGGAATAAGTGTCACTAGGATTTCCAGCCACCAATGGAGCATCTATATCACACCCTCCCTGAGAAGACTCAGGGACCAGTGCAGAACAGGGTACAGAAAGACTGGAAGCACCAGAGGTCAGGGAGAATCAGAGCAAAGCAGTGTTTTCCAGACAAGGACTGCGGCTCTCATGAGCTCACAGCTGCTGTAGTTGCCTGCACACAACCCCAACACGGTCACATCGTCAACATTCTAGCATAGAAGAAGGGGTTCGCAAGCCCCCAACTCTAGGTGAGAAGCTATGGGCAGTTGATGGCTTCTCAAGGAGGGAAAGTGAGATCCCCAGTAGGTCAAGCACACTCCAATGCACTTCTGTGGGTGGCCCCACAGGAAGGAGTGTGCAGGAAGCACAACTTGGTTATTAAACATTATTAGACTCAATGGGTTATTTAAAAAATAACACAGAGTAAGAAGTGAGGGTGATAGGATAGATGAATACAATCAAAATATAGTACATGAAATTCTCAAGGAATTCGTGGTATTTAAAAATAAAAATATCATTGTTTTGTAAGACACTAAGAAGACATGGAACTGCCATCAACATATCAAGTGTTGACATGAAGGGAAGAGCTGAAGAGGAACTCAGACTTGCTTTCCTGTGTCCTTCATTGTTTTAATTCTGTCCTTTCTAAACAGCCAATAAAGCTCTGTGATCTCATTACAGCCAGCAAACTATGCATCCAACCACAACTATTGGACCATTTGGCTTCAGTCATTTTGAACCAATCTACTTAACCAGTTTTTCGGGTTGGAAATAATGGGAGATGTTTTATGAACTACATTTTGCATAGCACTTAGAATTAAAGAGATTTGCATTTATTCTTTAATGGGGATGGTAGACAATAAGCTGAAGTGGTTTTTTTTTTTTTTAAGAAAATCATCTTATTGCTGGCAATGACAGATTAATGAAGCAGTCTGACCAAAATTATTTTAGCAGATTCTGATTAAGGAACTCCTCATTTGAGAAAGCTTTAAAATCATTTTAATCTTCAATTAATGACACACATACGAATTATTAACAATACGAGCACTGTACTAACAGCACAGAATTTTCTAAAAGGGTTCATAGGATAATCGTCCATGGGGTTCCTGCCAGTGGGACAAAGTCTCCTGATTTTCTGGGAAACACTGCTTCAGGAGGAGAATGGGATGGCTAGGAACCCCTCACCACACAGCTGCCTACTCAGGTTTCATATCCAAGCCCCAGCACACACCACTGCATCTCTACATGTGGCTGATGAGTTTGTAAAAACATGCCACAAAGATCCACTAACATCCTACGATGTTCTTGTAACTTTTAAATTTTGTTAATATTTAAGACATACATCGAAGTTTGGTGGTGGTGGGAATGCTGTTAATCCCAGCACTCGGAAGGCAGAGGCAGGCAGATCTCTGTGAGTTTGAGGCCAGCATGGCCTACAGAGTAGTTCTGGGACAGAGATACACAGAGAAACCCTGTCTTGGAAAACAAAACGAAAGAACAAAGAGTAAATCTATGTGTTTGGGGAGTGGTGCAGGTGGCTCTGCATGTTGAACCTAGGCCCTTGTACATACCAAGCATATATTTTACTACCGAGCTACAACCCCAGCCAAAACATGTATTTCATCCCTAAATATTTGTAACTTTAAATGAGTCCATTTCGTTCACTTTAAGATTAGAGTAGGTTGCAGAGGCAAGGGAGAAAGAGCTCAGGTGTTAAATATTTACTGCTCTTTCAGAGGACCTAGGTTTGGCTTCCAGAACCCACACTGTGGTTTACAATCATCCACATCTCCAATCCCAGGGGAATCAGATACTCTTTTCTGGGTCCTTAGATACCAGGCACACAAATGAGGTGCACATGCACACACGAGGCAAACACACATTAAAAGAGCAATACATCTTAATGCCATGTAATTACTTTGTAAAACGTCTGGCATATGTTAATGTCAGAAAACCAAAAAGGAATTTCAGCCTTTAAAGACAATGTTATGCAGGCAAGTTTCAAATAAAGTTGCAATTTTGTATAAGGTTTCTTGATATCTGATGTCCCTCCAAAACTACATTCTCCAAGCTGAAAACTGTTTGGGTTTTGGTTTGGGGGTTTCTTGTTTTGTTTCACTTTTCACCTCACTTACCGTCAATTAATCTATCAGTTTCTTTGGTTCTTAAGATTGGTTTCTGTTGTGTTTCAGCAAAGTTCAGGTAAAGTTTGGCTCAACAGAAACAGGTTCTGAGCACATTAATGAAGGCACAGGTCTATTCTACTCTGGTCCTATTCAGTTAACAGTACCACTGTGTAAAGAGTCTTTTAATTGATGCTTGTTATTTCATGCCACTGAATACAATCCAAACAAAGGACTTGATTTCACTATTGTTGTTTGTCTTTAAAACCATACACAAAATGTCTTACTGCTTCATGGTGTGAAAAGATTGTTTTCTAAACTTAAAACAATGATGCTCATTTTGACAAGAAACAATGAGGAATGGCTATACAAATGCTGATCTTTCACTCTGTTGGGGCCATAGACTACAGCATTTGTAAATCCTCTTTCCCTGCCCCTGCCCTGATGATTTTCCACTGCCACACTTCTTCCTTTTCATTCTTGTTTTTGCTTATTAAGGTGTGTATATGTGTGTGTGTGTGTGTGTGTGTGTGTGTGTGCGTGCGCTGGGCAAGCATTCTGTCACT
Source organism: Arvicola amphibius (assembly GCF_903992535.2). Taxonomy (NCBI): domain Eukaryota; kingdom Metazoa; phylum Chordata; class Mammalia; order Rodentia; family Cricetidae; genus Arvicola; species Arvicola amphibius. Next base: position 97,840,418 of record NC_052052.2, on the reverse strand, counting down.
ACATTACAACCCTAGTCCTTTCTTCTTTTTTGAAACAGAATCTTACAGTTACCTAGGCTGGCCTTGAACTCACTCCATTGTCCAGCCAGGCTTTGAACTCAGTGTTCTTCTGTCTGCTCCTCCCTAAGTGGCTGTTACATCATAGGCCAGGCTTCTGTGCTGTTTCATAAGGGCTGGTGGGATGACTTCACGGTCTGCCCCACAAGCCTCACCTAACACCTGGGAAGAGCACACATTTCTGGCCTCATAGTCACCGATGCTTTCTCCAAGGGAAGGACTCCAAGGTGCTCAAGCTAATCCTTAACTTACAAAGTATGGGCCGGAAGCAGCACTGCTGCCACTGTCCTCGAAGTTAAACCACAAAGAGGCTTTGAGACCATTTTAAATATTTAACCTTTGGTGGTGGCGCATGCCTTTAATCCCAGCACTCTGGAGGCAGAGGCAGGAGTATCTTTGTGAGTTCGAGGCCAGCCTGGTCTACAAGAGCTAGTTCCAGGACAGGCTCCAAAGCTACAGAGAAACCCTGTCTCGAAAGACCAGAAAAAGGAAAAGTTTAACCTTTACAAACTGCATTTGAAAATGAGGGGAGAGGACACCATAATAAAAGATGAAAGGAAACATATTTTATGTCATCTCAACCTTAAATTACACAAAACATTAGTGCAGTGCTGATAAGGCAGACTGTGCAGTGATGTGGAAGAGTATGGTGTAGTCAAGAACACTCAAGCAAAGTCAAAATGCATTAATTATGGAATTTTACAGAGTATAATCTAGTGGCATAAAAGTCAATAAAAATATTGCATTAAAAATTTGCCAGGAAATTGTATATATATAAAGAACTGGGCACTTTTTCATCACTTAGACATTAATGCTCATGCACTGCACACCTGGCACATAAATTTGGTTAAAAAAAGATTCAATGCCTTCTTCCACAAATTCACAAGAATCAGAACAAAAGATTTTCTACAGAACTGGGTGTGGAGGCCCACACTGTAATTCCAGCCGTGGAAGCTGAAGCAGGAGGATTGCTGAAAGTTTGAAGTCAGCCTGGGCCACACAGCAATACCCCCTCTCAAAAACAAGACAATGACTTTCATTAAAATCATTATAGGAAATACTCTGGAACACTTTGGAACAAAAATCTTAACACGTCAAAGCTAGGAACGCTGAAAAAGAGGAAAAGAAATGTTCCTACAAAATGTCACATAAACTAATCAAGGAGAAACACTGTACAACCCCCAAAATGAAGGACTTTCTATAAATAACCGTCCTACACTACTGAAAAACATCTAAGTCATGAGGAGCCAGTGACATGTCTCTAGAGATAAAGCTATTTTTCATGCAGGGCTGACAATCTGAGTTTTGTCCCTGGAATCCACATAGGGGCAGGAGGAATCGGGTCTGCAAAATTGTCCTCTGACCTCCGTACGTATACTGTGCCATATGCGCCCACCTCTCTCTCTGTCTCTCTGTCTCTGTCTCTCTCTCTCTCTACACACACACACACACACACACACACACACACACACACACACACACACACAATCTAAGTCATGAAAGCTGAAGACAAAGGGAGGAACTTCTGTAGACTAAAAGAGGTGACAACTACATGCAGTCCTTGAACCTGCCTCAGAAATTGAGCCAAAATGTACACACATGCCTGCACACCAAGACCAGAAACAGTGGTAGATTGCACAAACATAAGACATCGACATTGGTTGCCTAACTGTGACCACTAAACTGGGAAAATATAAGAAGCGTTCCTAGAAAATACACAATAAGGAAATTAGGCACTGACGTTTTCAACTTACTATAAAATACGGAGAACACTGTGGTAAGTGAAAAGGAGCCACCGGCAGAGAATTCCGTGAAGACTTTAAAGGGCTCACTATGCTGTCCTTGCAGCCTGCCTGTAAGTTTGAAATGATTTTAAAGCAAAAAACAAGCAAAATAGTCTATAAGCTGACACGAGAATATTGAACATCTAAAACCTTTATGATATTTAAGTTTCATTTCTGAAGGAACCATTTTGTCTTTGTATTTTATACAATCATACCAAAACATGAACAAAACTAATTTTCCATCTATGAAATGCCTTCCTCCCTCCTCCATTGTGTTGTTTGGGGGGGGGGGAGAAATTCTTTCATTTGTCTACTTTATTTGGGGGTGGCATCTGTATGCTACTGCAGATGTGTGGAGGTCAGAGGACAACTCTGAAGCAGAGTCTATCTCGTTTCTACCATGCTGTGTGGTCCAGGTTCATGGCCTGAGAGCTGGCCGGTAGATGCCCCGTTCCTGTTTCCCATGTAGCCACAGGGAATACTGTAGTGACAGATGCATGACACTCCCTCAGGATTTTTATGTTTCCAGGGATCCATCTCAAATGTCCAGGCTTGCACTGGTGGCACGCTAGCCCACGGCAGCACGCTAGCCCACGGCGGCACACTAGCCCACGGCGGCACGCTAGCCCACGGCGGCACGCTAGCCCACTGAGCTTCACTGCTGCTGTCTGCTTCGTTTCATCAGTTCTATGTATAATCCAGACCTGCAAGTGCGAGTCAGGAAAATATCTCGACAGCCCAGGTACTAGCCTGAAACCACTTAAACTGTTGTTCCTTTCACGTATCCTTTCCTTCCACGGTCCCTTAGTGGTTTATTTCCTCAGGCTTCGAACTGCTTTTCAGTTTGTTCTAAAGTAGCTCAAATACAGGATGGTGGCTAGACGCACAGAACCAAAACCTTGCCACACCATCATTCTCGCAACACACTGTATTTTCTTAAGGCATATAATAGTCTACAATGTGACCTAATAATTCTACCAAAGGGCTTCTGTGCAGGACAGGGAAAAACAAGAGAGGGCTAGCTGTTCCTCACAGTACTGAGCAAGCAAGAGGCTCAAAATAGTATTTGGCTATTATTAGTAATAATCTATAATTAAGGATCTGTACTCAGGCAGTGATAGTGCATGCCTTTAATCTCAGCATTTGAGAGGCAGAGGCAGGACAGCCAAGAATACCATGTCTTGAAAAAGGAAAGGAAAGGAAGGAGGGAGGGAGGGAGGGAGGGAGGGAGGGAGGGAGGGAGGGAAGGAAGGAAGGAAAGAAAAAAAGGAGTTCTTTCCCTGAAACCCATATAAGGCAGGAAGGAATCAGAGATGCAAAACTGTCCCCTGAAACCGTTTCTGGAAGGTTGCTTAAACCATGTGGTAGCAGCATAATAAATAGATGCACAGAAATCTCAACATGCAAAAACACCTCTGAACGTGAACAGATCTCAGGCAACAAAGGCTTTCACTGAAGACGTGATCATATTTATTTTGCCATTTTTGTAAGTTGCAACTATCATGGCTCTTTACTGATAATAAATCAGCACTGATACATTGGAAATCTTTCAGTTTGCATATTATATAATTAATCGAGCTATCAGGCTTACATCAGAATTTTAGTGACTGTCACCAAATGGAATCTAATGTTGCTAGTATGAAAAGTTCTCAGTATATATTTTTCGAATGCTTATAGAATTCAGATTCTATTTGATTCAAGCCCTGGTTCACAGGTTAGGGTGATTTCAGGAGAAATTCACAGATCCAGTCACAACACAGGAAATTTCAAATAGTTTTTTTTCTCCTAAAATCAAAACACCATTTAGCACTTAATGCACAGAGTGTCAGTTTAAAATTGCTTGACTCTAGGGGATAACAAACTAAATCTAAAGCTTACACATTTTAAGTATATTAATCTAAGTCACCAAATAGTTTAAGAATTCATGTTTTATTAAAGTTGGTCATAATTCCTACTTCGGGATAGTCTATAACTGGAAGTGGGGAAGTATTACAGCTTCTTGGCAGGAGTGCAGATTAAATGAATGTACACTTTAGGAATATAATTAAAGACATTTTCATAAGGCAGGCATTTAATAAATGTGAATGTCTCACACAAAGTGGGGAAGTTCCCCAAAATTTCTTCATCGAAAACTCAAGATGAAAACTGACCAGGCGATGTCAGAGCAGAATGGGAAGGAGAATTCGTGACCTAGTTCCCAGTGCTCATTCAAAGTCAGCAGCCGAGGAAACATAAAGTGCAATCCAACAAAAATAGCACCTTTGAAAAGAATCAAGTCATTGACAACAAACCTGAAAACCTGTTCTGAACGCCAAAGCACTGTGTGAACTTCCTGTGGGCGCCGGCCGGCTCCACACAGACAAGCCACTCTGGGCGGAGCGGGCTAGATGTTGACAGCAAGTACACATGAGACAGAACACTCGCGGCCACAACACATCTGTGCAGCTACCGTGGGCAAAGTGCCTCTTCCTATCACATCTGCAGCAACTCTAAAGTCAACCAATACATTTTACCACAGGAGGGAAATCTTTCAGGACCCTATTTAATTAAAGCAGAAGTAAAATATGCTCCACACATATTTCTGTTAAACATGGGGGTGGGGGTTTTATCATGGGACTTTTGCTCCCCAGTGTAATTTAGGAGAAAATGAATGTTCCAGATGATAGCTAGAAATGCTTAGTTATCAAGTACCACAGAGGTTCATCATACAATGGATTTATAAGATAATTCTATGGGCCAGAACAGCTTTTTCAACCAAACCCCGGAAACAATTAATATGATCATATATGCCCGTTAAACAGTAGGCAAAATACACATGTGCGGTTCTCCCAACCTCTTCAAACCCCGACAACTGAGAAAGCCGTCCTTGAGTGACTAACGCAAATAAACGTTAGTTTGCTCAGTAAATGATGCCAGCGGTCTAGGAAAATCTTCCAAGAATGTTCGCCTGGAGCTGAGGATGCCACCGGGTGACAAAGCACTCGCCTGGTGTGCACAAGAGCCTTGGCTGTATCTCCAGCAGCCATAACGCTCCCCCAGAGGCAAGGAAATGTTTGCCATCCGCGGCATTTACTTCGATTATTTTTATGTTTCTATTTTACATCAAAAACTTACCATAGAAAATCATGTCCACACTTGCAGACATTGTTATCAATCTGAAATGTTGACCTACAATTTGAACCATGAATTGAGGGTTCTAATACATTATTACTCAATTGTTACAATTTTGTGTTGGCTTTCATTTATAAATGAAATATAAATGTCATTGGTAGGTATCATGTTAATGAAACCAATTTCTACCTATTGATTTTAGAGGCCTTGAGTACACGTTGTAAAATAAAGTAGTAAGGCAACAAAGAAAGAGTTCTTTTCCTCGAGTAATATATTCAATTGTTTTCTAAATGATTCGCCCTCACCCCTCAACCATCAGTTTCGATTTGCCGTTGCTATCAAAACTAGACGCGGCGCAGCACGAAGACAAAGACAGCCAAACACTGTGTTTTTCCTTATATTTCAAGAAACAATGCGATCCATGGTATTCACGAAGTTGTTTATTCTTGTTATTAAAACTTGGACTCAAGTAATCCGGTTTTTCTGGAAGAAGCACCTTGTTTGGAGGGATCATTTAATCGTCCTTTTCTACCATCACCTCTCCATGAAGCACCTTTCTTCTTTGACGTAACATATGAAAATAGAGTTGCGGAAACACTTCATTGGAGAAAGAAAACAGAGAAGGATAAGCTACTGCTTTAAACTATGCTGGAAACCTGTAGACTGTGAGAGCTCAGCACTTTATGTAGAACAACACATACAACCACCCCGGTACCCATGGAGCTCGTGCTGAGGACAAAAGTAAAGGCCACATGCTATGTAATACAAAAACTCCTGGAGGTCTTTCTGTCCTAGCAAGTTCACATACCTTGATAAATATATTTTCCATAAGAACTTAAATGATCATGTTTATTTTTAGAAATCAGTAACACTCAACTATGTCAGAACCAAGGACAGCAGGCCCCACACTCTGCTTTCCCCTGTCTGTATCTGGCTCTTCTGTTAACTGTATCTGGCTCCATGAGGGCCTACACGTGTGCACATGTGAATGTCCCAACATGCATCTCACCTTCATCCAAACCCACTATGAACAACTGCCTCCCACTCTCAGGACAACATACATTAGTGACACGGCTAACCTTTGGGTTAGGGAAGAGATTGGCCCTGGGCTGTGGTCCCAGATGTGGTATCTAAGGAAGACACATAACAGGTTCCTGATCAGACACTCCACAGCTGGACCTAGGGGCTTCTATCGTGCGCACACACACAGACATGTGCACAGACCATATCAGTTGGGTACATGATCATCTGTGCAGCAAATTTGAAGAAAATTTTGAGCCAGTATGAATCAAGATTTTTTTTTGCTTTTTCAAGACGGTTTTATTGTGTAGCCCTGCCTTCCTTGAACTCACTCTGTAGAGCAGGCTGGTCTTGAACTCACAGAGATCAGCCTGCCTCTCCCTTCTAAGTGCCAGGATTAAAGGTGTGCACCACCACACCCACCCAAATCAAGACTTCCAATCAGAACATAAAGCATAAAGCATGGTGACTGAACAAATTACACCAGCTATAAACTCCAAATGTAAATATAAAAATAACCCAGAATGACCAAGCTAAGGAAACTGACCACCAAACTTTCAGTATCTTCTTCAGGAAACTTTGAGGGGAAAGAGGAGAGAGAGAGAGAGAGAGAGAGAGAGAGAGAGAGAGAGAGAGAGAGAGAGAGAGAGAGAGGGAGGAAGGAGGAGGAGGAGGAAGAGAGAGGAGAGAGAGAGAGAGAGAGAGAGAGAGAGAGAGAGGAGAGGGATTAGGATTAAAGAAGAGGGAGAGAGATATAGCCATATACCGAGCTATAAGAGGGAGAAGCGCGAGAGAGATGACCTGAGGAGAGAGAGAGAGAGAGAGGTCAAATACTGTAAGAATGTGAAATGGGTTTGATTTTTATTTATGAACTACTTCCCATCTTGATAAATGCAGTCATAGTATATCCAGAGGCCTAAACATTCAGGTGATGTATATTTAAAGCAAACTGAGCAATTATGATGAATTCTTCTATAAAATCCTGAGTAGTTTAATAAAAGGCACTGCATCCTGGGTACTTCTTAAACTGTTCACAGAAACTCTCCCATCTGGAATGCCCTCACTGGTAAGTGAGAAACACGTTCTCAGTACTAAAATAAATACCCAAATGCTACTTTGAATTATCAAAGTAAAATCAGTTGATATCTCTAGTAATATCAGTAAGTCTTTGGCGGACTGATCTTGGGCAAGTGGGACCTCAGTGACCACAGGTACAGTGAATGAGCTAGGAAGCTACTACAGGCAGAGGTCAGACTTAGATCTCCCAGGACACCTGAAAAGCAGGCATTCTGAAGTTAGAGGTTTGAAGCTTCAAATCACCTTCTCTAAGGATTTTGGTTTCTATGGGATAACCTCAGAGGTCACAAGAGAAGTGGCCCCAGGAGAGGTCGCCCCTGTGGCCACAAATATCCCACATGACCGCTGATTCTGCTGGTGGCACATTGTCCCCACTGAGACTCTTACAAAGCTAGGGTTGTGGCAAACAGTGGCTGGTCATCTTCCTTAGCTTACCAGTACTGGCTAGGTGGTAAATAAGGCAGAAGGAAAAGACAAGGAGGAGGCATTCTCTGAACTCTTGTCTATTTGGGTTTCAGAAAAGAACCAAAGTTGGAGTGTCATGCATGGGCTGGCCAAATCATGTGCACATCCCCATGAGATAAAAGGCCTCACAACCAGCCCGTGTAGAGCTCAGCGTTCGTAAATTCTCACCTTACTTCCCACTGGCACCCACTTCAGTTTCACTGAGAGGATGAATGAGTCTTCTCTTCCTCTGCTACTAATTAAATTTAAAAAATTGACTTAAAAATGAATCACTATTAGTACCTAAAAGAAGAGAATGGAGTCTCATCGACTCGTTGAAGTTGTGGGAAGATGGTGAGAAATTAGTGGAGAGGCTGAATTATTCAAAACATTTTAGGAAAAGCAGCTTTCTTCCTGTCAAGTACATGGAACAACAAAACAAGAACTAAAAAAAGCACTTGTAATAAATCTCCAGGTAGCCAAACGGATAAAAATGATCTCAAGTTTTCTTGATGGAAGGCTTATGATGCATTCACAGAAATCTAAACGCTTGTCAACAGCTCTAGTGATGCATGCTCTTGGAGTGATGTAGTTTTTCTGTTAACTATACCAGGCATATTTAAATGCTTCTGAGAAAGCGATCACTTGAATATTAATTAACTTACCTTTCCACATAATTAGCTTAAAAAAAAAAACAAAGAAAGGAAGAAAAAACTCTGACTCACTTCCCCTGAGTTATTCTAAAGATAGACGTGTCAATGCATTTGTAAGCAACTATTCCCACTTCCCCTTGCTTTTTAAATTAGCTTAGCATGGTATTCCAAACACTTGTATATCATACATTAAATTGAAGTACTAATAAGCCTATACTTACATGGTATATATGAGGCCATGGTTATGAGAAGAAAGTAGTAGTAGTCAAAAGAGACATTGTATTTGTTAGGAAGCCTTACTGAAAACATTCCTGACTTCTTCACGTAAGGCAAGGCAGCATATATTGTGAGAAGCTCCCCAGCAACTCCAACAGGATACAAGATGATAAAAAAATTATATCTGGAGAAAGAAAAGACAGATGATTGTTTTTCTAGACCACTTCCTATATTTTATAGCATGTCTCTTCTATTGCTATTGTACTCAAACTTAGAAATCTCTCTGTGCATTTACAATATCGCACACAGGCTGTTGATTTTCATATGCTTGCCAACTATCATCCTTTTCCTAATAGTAACTCCCATTCTACATCACAACACAGCAATACAATAAACCAGTTTACCCTATATAGTATTCAGGTATTTTTATAATTTATTTTAAAGTATATATACATATTTTGTTGGTTTGTTTTGCGATATGAGAGTGTTGTGTTGGCCAGGATCGTCTTGAACTCCCCCTGGCCTCAAGTGATCCCCTGCTTCAATCTCCAAGTGACTGATATCACAGATGGGGTCACCATACCTAACTACACAGCTTTTTGTTTCATTTAAATGTTTTTAAAAAATGCTTCTTTGGGGTATATAGTTGCAACTGCTCCTTTTTTCCCCAATAGCTGGTCATTTACTGATGAATGCTGAGCCTAAAAAGGACCAGTTAGGACCTAGTTTGATAGTTTATTTGGAAAGTTGTGATTACTGACTAAACATACTTACTACTGAAGGAAACTAAAAATGTGACTTCAATCACCAGCCACTAGTAATGAACACACTGGGTACAACAAAATTTGTTTTTGCAGAAAAATCACAGGCATTTTATTTACTCTACCAGTTGACATGAAAAAAATCTATAAAGAAGAATGAATAACTCAGCTGGTTGAGTGTTGACCAAGCATGCATGAGGCTCTGAGTTTGATCCCCAGCACTACAAAAACCAGACATGATAAAGCACACTTGTAATGCTAGTACTTTGGAGATAGAGACAGGAGGAGGAGAGGTTCGGCGTCATCTTCTACACACTGAGTTCAAGGCCAGCCTAGGAAGCACAACCTGGGTGTATGTGTGTCAGGAGGGGTGTGGGCAGTGTGTTGAGAGACAGACAGTGAGACAGAGAAAGAGAAGGCGATAAAGATAATAGATACATAGATAGATGATAGTTGATAGATAATAGACATAGAGATGCATAGATAGACAGATGATAGATAGATGATAGATAGATAGATAGATAGATAGATAGATAGATAGATAGATAGATAGATGATAAACGGTAGACAGACGTTAGAGATAGACAGATAAATGCATGGATAGACAGACTGATAAATGCATGGATAGATAGATAGACAGACAGATACACAGACAGACAGATGAATGTATGGATAGATGGAAAGATGGATAGATAGAAGATAGATAGATAGAAGATAGATAGATAGATAGATGATAGATAGAAGATGGATAGATAGATGATAGATATAGATGATCGATAGATAGATAGATAGATAGATAGATAGATAGATAGATAGATAGATTGATCAACTGGTTCCCATGTACTATAGACATATGAAGAGCTATGGGTAGAGCTATAGAGTAAAGAAGGGAAGAGAGCCCTTTGCTGTTGCTACTTATTCTGTCCTTGCTGGGTTATGTTCTCATGCTCTTTCCAGTCCTGTATAATTTTTGTTTATTATTTAAATCAATACATTCTCACTTTTAAAATCCTATAACCAAACATTTATAATTCCTTTTCAAACAAAATATCTAATCATTTATTTTCTAAACCTCATGAAACTCTCCAGTGATTTTTTTAAATAGTATTCTCCAGGCTGCTAAGACGGTTCGGTGGGTAAACGTACTTGCTGCAAAGCCTACTGTGACAACCTGAGTTCAGTCCCCAGGAGCCACACAGTGGAAGGAGAATGCTAACTCACTGCAAGTTGTCTTCTGACCTTCATAGGAGCATCTGGAATGTGCAAGCACACAAACACACATACACACACACTCAACAAAATGTAATTACATTTGTTTTGTAAATTATCACTCTTTATTGTTTGGTTGGTTTTGTTTTTTTGTTTGTTTGTTTGATTGTTTGTTTTTCAAGACAGGGTTTATCTGTGGAGCCTGGATTATCCTGGAACTCTGCTCTGTAGACCAGACTGGCCTCAAACTCAGAGATCTGCCTGCATCCTCCTCCTCCCAAGTGCTGGAATTAAAGGTGTGCATCACAACTGCCTGGCCACCACTCATAAATTAAATAAATAAATTTTAAGAATAGTTGAAATCCTTAAGGTCAGTGAAAATTCACAAAATGGAAATTTTTATTTTACCTTACTTGCACTATGTGAAGCCTTGCTATCCCCAAGGTTCCCAATTGTTACCTAAAATTTCTTAGAGGAAATGTACTTCAGAAATTAAAATAGAAGTCAGTATGAAAGCATAACCCAATATAAAATTATTCAGGAACACTTTCAACTCATAAATAGAATCAAGGTAGTCAATCATGATAGTAGGTCAATCTATAAATAGAAAGTCATTTCTAAAGAGAAGTTTTATTTGAGGATAAAAGTTTCCATATTTGAACTGAAAATTAATATTATTTTAGGTTATTTAATAAAGTTGCAATATATATATATATATATATATATATATATATATATATATATATATATATTTGGTTTTTCGAGACAGGGTTTCTCTGCAGCTTTAGAGCCTGTCCTGGAACTAGCTCTTGTAGACCAGGCTGGTCTCGAACTCACAGAGATCCGCCTGCCTCTGCCTCCCGAGTGCTAGGATTAAAGGCGTGCGCCACCACCGCCCGGCACAAAATATATTTAGATAGTTGTAATTTTCAAGAGTGTTTAGATATGAATCATAACTATCGATGATTATTGGTTGTTGTGGTAGCACATACCTTTAATCCCAGCAATTCAAGAGGCAAAGGCAGGCAGATCTCTATAAATTCAAGGTTAGCCTGGTCTACACAGTAAACTCTAAACCAGCCAGGGAGTCACAGTGACACTCTGTCTTAACAAATATCATTGATGATTATAATTAATTGGTACATATATGAGAACACCTATTTCAATGTTAAAAGATTTCATGTAAAACCTTTTGTTGTTGTTATTGTTCTAAATGGTCTCCCATAATGCAGTCTCAGTTTTGAACTCACTATATAGTAGAGGCTGGCCCTGAACTCCTAATCTTCCTGCTCTTCTTCGCAAGAGCTGGGACTATAGGTATACACTGCCATGCCCAGATACTAAACCCTTAACAGTAATGAAATGACAGATGTTTCCAACACAGCAAGTTGAAACATGAATTAGAAGAGTTCTGTATTTTTCTAGAAATTCATAACATGCAAATACAATCCAAACAAGAGACTTTGGACACTAAACACTAACAGTCCTTACCTATGCAAACATGCGGTGTACACTTACCTTCTTCGAGCAAACTCTGCAAACACAGCTCATGGACAGGGACAATGTGCTGAGTTAGTAGGCTTAGAAGAGCCAGGGGTTCTGAAGATTACCAAGGAAATGGTACTGACATGCACTCTAAGATTAGGCCCAACTGCATGCAAAGCTGCAAACGTCTTCAAAGACCTAATCCTTACATGTGAATATATTTTCACGTAGAACAAGAATAAAATGAACCTAATGCATAACGCTGGAACCTTCTTAAAACAAATGATCAATAAAGATAGAATTTTAGAGCATTTTATTGTATGTAAAATGAGAAGGCACAAATGAAAGGAGCTGGAAGAATACTTTAAAAGTCTAAGAGTCTCAAAAAAAAAAAATCAACCGTGGCACTCCTGTGTGATGAGATTATGAAAAATTTTTTAAATTTTATTTCCTTCTTTGGCATTTATTTATATATTCTAGAAATGTACTATAGAAATGATTCCTGAAAGTATAGTCTTTATATATTCTAATTTATTATCATTAAGTATGAATATTACATGAGCTTTATTTTTTTAATGTGTATTGGTGTTTTGTCTGTATGCATGTACGTCTGTGTAAGGGTGTCAGATCTCAGAGTTACAGTTATGAGTTGCCAATGGGTGTTGGGAATTGAACCTGGGTCCTCTGGTACAGCAGTCAATGCTCTTAAGCACTGAATCATCTCTTCAGCCCCAATACATGAGTTTTAAAAAGGTAATTATCTAAGAAAATGTTAAGCTATAATGCATGGGGACCTAAAGCAAGTATGGAAGCAGCTAGCTACTAAGCATGCATTAACACAAATGTCAGAGGTTGTTTTGTTTTTAAGACAGGAAGTGTTGGCAGGCTGGGGACTCCCTAGTTTGATCAGGATGGCTTTGAACTCTTAGAAACCCACCTGCCTCCACTTCCCAAGTACTAGGATAAAAGGCATGTGCCATCACCTGGGCTTAAATATCAGCTTTTTAAAAACCGAAATAAGAGATATGGTATTGTCTCTAATATCTTGTGGCATTACGTATTAGAGCTGGGAAGGATCGGAAGCCTATCAGTAGAGATGTCCCACTGTTCAGTCACAGTGGAACACTGTGTGGCAGTACCAAGTACTGGAGGTGAAGTGTTAGACTGACTGTCACTCACACTGATTGAAGAATGTGCAAAGATAAGGGGACTGCCTCAACAGTTAGGGTGCTTGCTGCCTTTGAGGAGGACCACAGTTTGGTTCCCAGCACCTACATCAGGGGGCTCACAAACACCTGTAACTACAGCTCCAGGGGACACCTCTGGCCTCTGAGAGCACCTGCACTCACACAGATGCACAAGTATGTATATATTTACAAAGAAAAAAAATACATCTTCACATGATAATACTTTAGAGCAATCAATTAGCTACATTCTGAGTAAATTTTATTTAATATAATTCCCAAAATGGATATGATACTTTCCAAAACAATAAATGACCAACTGAGATTACTTAAGGATATGATTAGTTGGGAGGTGTTTTTCCATAAAATATATTATGGTATTATTTGCCTATGACCATTATGGCATCATGGAGCTGTGACGCAAACGGTAACTCTCCAGTGTTAGCAACACCAAGGCAGCATGCATGGGGCATGGGGAACTCAAGGCAAGACGCTGCCACCTGGCCCATTTAATGAAGTGCGGCAAGTGGTCGAGAAGACTGAATGTGTAGAAGGAATAGCGAGTGATCTCAGTCACAGTCCAGGAGACCAGAAAAAGCACCACGCTCTCCTCGTTCTGGATCTGCGGGTTAGAGAAAGCCACAGTGCTGTTGGACCTTGGGCTTTTGTTCAGTGAGATTAGCATTTTCTTTCTATTATTTGTTGTCTTTTATTATAATGGAACACAGGACACAATGCGGTCATCAATAAGTAATTGGTTCCAAATGTGAGCCTTAACTGTGTCCTATGTTGGAGAGGCTATTGACTTAGTGATATTTTTCCTCCTTCATTCCTCAACGCAGCCAGTAAGTTTAACATCCCAGGACATCATGGCCTTGAAAGCTGAATGGCAACAATTGACCATTCCAACTTCCTATCAGTCATTAAATCAGACAAACGCTACTGTGATACCACGGCGGGGGGGTGTCTGAGTGAGAATGGCCCCCATAGGCTCATATATTTAAAGCTTGGACCCCAAATGGTAGGATTGTTTGAGAAAGAGTACAAAGTACGCCCTTGTTTGAGTAGGTATGATCTTGTTAGAAGAGCTGTGTCGCTGGTGGGTAGGTTTTGAAGTTTCAAAAGTCCATGCTAAGCCCATTGTCTGTCTGTCTTCTCTCTGTCTGCTGTGTAAAAATCAGGATGTAAAGCTCTCAACTCCAGCCATGCCTGTCTGCTACCTGCCATGATGATAATGGACCAACCCTCTAAAACTGTAAGCAAGTTTATAGTTTTATTAAATGTTTCCTTTTATAAGAGTTGTCTTGGTATGGTATCCCTTTACAGCAAAAGAACAGGGACTAAGACAGATATCAGCTTGCTAATCTGGCCATTCATCTTTGTCCTGAACATTCATATTTCACTTGGGACCTTATAATATCTTGTCTGACTATTACAACCATTTCCTAAGTGACTTCTCCTTCCTTTATTCTCCTCTCAGATGAAAGTTTTCTTAAAAAATAAAACAAATACTAATAATTAAATCAGACAAGTCATATTATTTGAAACTTAAACTTGATGGTAAATTCCAACACCCAAGCATGACACAAAGATCCTTACAGCCTGTGTTCTGCAGCGACTCAGCCCTCTCGGTTTCTCGCTGTGATGATGATGATGCTCTACTTTATGTATTTCCAGACTGTGCCTTGGAGGTTCCGTGTCTTTCTGAATGCTGGTCCCTCTAATTGGAATTATTATTTCCTATACAAAACCTTTCTCATCTCTTACGACCCAGCTGGAAGACCACAGTTTCTGCAGACTTTTCCGTTATAGGTTAAATTTGAAATGTCCCGCATAGGCTCATTTGTTGAACATGTCCAGTGGTGACACTATTTAGGAGGGAGGCAATGGAAACTAGCAGGTGGGACCTATCTGGAGGACATAGGTCTCTGGGGATGGACCTCTTAAGGTTACTGATGTGGGATGTCCTCTTGTATATGTGTTGCTTTTATTGGTTGATCAATAAAGCTGTTTCGGCCAATGGCTTAGCAAAGTAAACCAGGCAGGAAGATATATATATAGAGAGAGAGAGGGTAGGTGGAGTCAGAGAGACACCATGTAGCTGCCAAAGGAGACAGATGCTGAATCCTTACCAGTAAGCCAAAGCCTCATGCCCATACATAGATTAATAGAAATGGGTTAATTCATATATAAGAGTTATCTAGAAATATGCCTGAGCCATTGGCTGAACAGTGTTTTAATTAATATAGTTTCTGTGTGATTATTTGAATCTGAGCACTAGGGAAATGAATGAGCAGTCTCCGTCTACAAAACACTCCATTCCTGGCCCCTTACTCTCTCTGCTGCCTGTCTACTTTGAGCTGAGTGACTTGTACCATGTTCCTGCTGCCAAGAGGCTCTTCCTCCTCAGGGCCCATAGTCAATGGAGCCAAGGACCATATGCTGAAACCTCTAAAACCATGAGCAAAAATGAATCTCTTCGCTGTGAAGTTCAAGCATATCATCCCAGTGACGCAGTCCTAACATATGTCCCAACCTGTCTCATGTCTGCTCAGCTCCTTGTTCACCTTCCCATTCTGACGTTACTTTGGGGATTTAACACTCATCAGTCTGAACCGAATCTTACACACCAGTCAGTGCTCAACTTACATAAACGTTGTCTATGGAAGCCTTGGATCACTTCCTAGAAGAGACTAAACTCTAGGTGCATAATACAATGCATGCTCTGCTCTTATCTCAAAACACGTAAATGCAATTAAGTCAGCATTTGCATAACTGCATTTAGTTTATATCTGCATCACAGGCTCCAGAGAGTAAGAACCACGCTGGCACCACTGACAGCCACAATCTCAGCACAGTATCAGGCACAGAGTGGCTGCACTGCTGCTACCTCCTGCATGACCACTGTGTCCCAGCATCCAGCACAGTGACAGCTGTAGTTTCCTTATTTATTTTTGGAAGTCCAGGAATTAGCACTTCCAGATGTGCAGAATATGCTCAATAAATGTAATTTACAGAGTTGTTGGTAAATGTCAATTGGAAGCTACCGTTGTATAAAATCAAATAGTAAAATCAAGGCATAGAGTTCCTGGGGGAATGAGAGGACCAGGAGGTTCCTTTTCTCCTTAGGAGCTCCCCATTTCTAGCTTTTCTTTAATAATTCCCCCAGGCAGTGCTGCCTACCTGACTCTGTCTTTCTTCTCCCTTCTTCAGATTCCCTGGAGTTCTGGCTCAATTATTATACGCATTTCCTTACTGGGATCATCTTTCTGCTCTTCTGTCACTGTGGTAGCCCTGTGTTTAAACTAGTAAGCAACGCTAGTGAAACCTTTGGGCTGTGTGTACTGCAGTCCTGGTTAGGGACAGGTGGCTCAAGTCAGCTGGATGAACGATCCCAGTCAAGAGGGCGTGCAGAGTACTGAGAGGACACAAGGTCAGCCATCTGTCCCCACCTAGAGAGGAGGCCAGTGGGGCTCGGGGGAAACGGGGAGGAGGTTAGGTGTCAGTCCCAAAGCACAGAAGCGACAAGAAAGGAATCTGCAGGATGGAAAGGGGGCCAGAGATCTGTCCTCAAGTGGACAGGAGATACGGACGCTGTCAAGAAGGTCGGGAGGGTTGAGCTGAGAAATGTTTCTGACATGGGCTTAAAAGGCCCAACATCCTCAGAGAGACTTGCACAGTGTTTGTTTTGTCTACATGGTTGAGAGCACTAATTAGACTCAGTAATTACGTCTGTCTCCTGTCAAGCCTCCATAAATAATGTGTCTTTTTTTCTCTGAGATCCTCAACTTTAACTTTAAAATTTTATTTTAATTGGCAAATTAAAACTGCACATATTTATGGTACATAACACGCTGCTCTGAAATATGTATGCATTTCAGAATGGCTAAGTGAAGCTAATTAACTTGCACTTTCCCTTGGCATAGCTCTTCTTTTTGGGGTAAACACTTAAAATGCCCTGTCAACAACTTCCAAGTAGACATTGTCAGCATCTGTAGTCACCATGTACAACAGCTCCCTTAAATTTAGCCTTTCTGTCTGAGATTTTGTATCTTTGGATTTCAAAATTACAACTTTAATTCAGGTCTTTTATGCTTGTTCAGGTGTGAGGAACCACATTTACTTTTGCCTATTCCTATAATGCCTTGTGTTAAACAAATGAGCTGTTTATACTGACAACTTCAAAAATAAAAAAATAATGACTTGGTTAAGAAGAAATGTCATAGATAAGCAAATATTCAGTTGGATGGAAATGAGTGTTCACCTTAACATCCAAAACACAGGAAGAAGAGATGCTATGAACAGAAGATGATAGAACTGCTTGTTCTACATCAGTGGAGAATGATATTTAAAGCCCACCTCCTCTTTGCCCAATCATTCTGCCCCCCAAAACATGGCTATATTAATACTTTAGGTTTCTAAGAACGAGAAGCTCCCCTGTGGCTCAAGTAGACAACATGTCTGCATCACTTACGGGTTTTACGCTGTGAGTAACGAGCCAAACCATGAAGATTCTTGAACTCACTTGGACCCCTGTCACAAGCACAGAAGTGGGTACAATTCCTAGAAGAGAAATCAAGTTAATGGTTGCCTCAAAGGCCGCTTATCACAATAGTATAAAATTAAAACAAAAACTCACCAATCAGACAGTGGACTACCTGTAGGGAAATTGAGAAATCACAAGTCAATAATATAAACATTAAACACCCACCAGCAGTGGTAGTAAACAAGCCCACAGGTGTTATGTAATTAGCAAATTAGAATTTGCATTGTTCAACTGAATAAACACCATAGCAGACAAACAACATATTGAAAAAACTTACCTCGAGCAAAGCAAATGTTTGGAAAAATTTAAGTGTCTTCTGAATGCTTTTATATAAACCTCTGTGTGTTCCTTTTTCCATGTAAAAGCGTACCATAGCAATAGCTAGAACCAACCACCTAGAGGAAATAAAAGTATTTTTACAAAGTTCTATCAAAATTAATATTATTGATAATGTGCATGCAATTATATAAACATTATTTACTACTAGCAATAGCTGAAAGGGGGAAGCAACTGAGTTATCAATCAGTGACTGCACAGATACTTTGTGTGGTCTATCAATACTTTGCTTATGTTTCAAAGTCATTCTTCTATAACACTAAGTCAATCTACAATGATATCTAAATTCAAGCCCACCTTTTCTCCCCCACTCATTTTGCTTTCTGAAACATAACAATATTAATATTTTAGAGTCCTATCCATGTGAAGCTTTCCTTTAGGCCCAGAATATTATTTTGTCTTTAAAAAGAAGGGACTTCAATACATGCTATGACATAGAGGGACCCCGAAGACATTGCACTGAAAGAAATGAGGCAATCATGAAAGAGCAAACACTGTACTTCATTTGCACAAGGCACCAAGAGTTATCAGAGTCATCGACATGGAAAGACTGGTGGTTGCCAGGAGCTGGGAGGAACGGGTAATTGGGAGTTAGTGTTTAATGGGTACAGAGTGTTTTGTGGGATGGAGTTAGGGATATGAACGGTGATGACAGCTACACAAACTGTGAATGCACTTAATGTCACAGGACCATGTATGTTTCAGAGTTTAAGATAGTCCATATCATGTGTAAACATACAATTGTAAACACCCCAACTGTAAAAACTCACTAACCCTCTTGAAAAGAAATGCCAAAAACTGTACAATAATATTGGTATTTAGCCGGGCGGTGGTGGCGCACGCCTTTAATCCCAGCACTCGGGAGGCAGAGGCAGGTGGATCTCTGTGAGTTCGAGGCCAGCCTGGTCTACAAGAGCTAGTTCCAGGACAGGCTCTAAAAAAAGCTGCAGAGAAACCCTGTCTCGAAAAACCAAATAATAATAATAATAATAATATTGGTATTTTATCATTCTTAGTCATTATGCTTTTTAAAAAAAGCAGCCCAGAGGGGGAAGATAACAAATAGTAATCTATAGACTATACAAGTTGCCACAGAACAATGGCTAGGATTTTTTTTTTTTTGCTTTCGGCAATTAAACTGATAGACTAATGTAAGTAGCTAGGTACTGAAAATTAGATTATCAAAGCATTTCAAAATTATACACTGCTGTGGCCCCAGATTCTATTTCTGTGATAAAACATTCTGATCAAAAGTAACTTGGGGAGGAAAGGGTTTGATTCGGCTTATATTTCTGGATCATGGAGGGAAATCTGGGCAGGAACTGAACCAAAAACTATGGAGAAATGATGGCTCACTGGCTTGCTTCCTTGCTCATGTTCAGCTGGTTTTTTTTTCTTTATAGAGCACAGACCCACTGGCTTCAGGATATCCCACCCACAGTGGGCTAAGCACTCCCCCATCAAGTAAGACAATGCCCACAGGCTAATCTGAGCCAGTCAGTTCCTCAGTAGACTCTCCTTCTGCCCAGGTGGAAGTTGACAGTGAGTAAATTTAACCAATACAAGTCTCAAAATAAAGATCTGTCAAAAGTTGCATTCATATAAAAATATAGTATATAATTTACGTAGGCACACATGGAAATCGTTAACCAGAAACATTTGTTAATTTTCACTGCACAGAATGAATGGTATGATACAGAAGAGAGCCATCCAGACCAAGTGTAAGCCTGCTTCCAAAGAGTTGCTGTTGTTGAGAACAGGGTCTTAACATGTAGGCAACCTGTCCTAGACCTCAAGACGCAGATTAGGCCGGCCTTTGTCTACCTCTGTCTTCCATATGCAACAATGAAGGATACACGTCACCACACCCAGCCAAAAGTTGATATTTTTAAAAGAGAAAAAAAAAGAACATATATTGGCCCTTGTCAGTTTAAAGATGCATGTTAAATACGCACTCTCCTCCATGATCCTAACAGCGACACTGTGGCCAACAGCTTTCCAGTACACACAGCTCACTCTTCCGGTAGTCCCTGGCAAGAGCTAACTTCTTCCTGGTTTCCCTCTCCACTCCTAGAGTGTGCTGACGTTTAAGAAAGTTGCCTTCCCAGTAGCTTTTCAAAGACTGGAATACTCCATCCATGGACTAGGCTTTAAGATAGGGAGGTATCAAAGTGTATGATCCAGCAGGTTTCTGAACTATACGATTATTATAGCTTAACTTTTTGACTAAATGGCTTAAATGTATTCCTACAAAGACAGTAGAGACTAAGTGCAGCTTGACAGAACCGAAGGACAGAGTGACACACACAGGATCGCTCTCCCTTCCCCTGCTCATCATAGAGCACACTGAACAAAAATGACACAAGGCCGAGCAAATGTCTAAAACCATCACTTTTGAGACGCAGAAATATCGATGATTACAGCAGAGACAGTGAGCGGATCTTCAGACCTATGTTTCAGCTGTGACCACATAACCCATGTTGGGTGCTTCTGGAGGATTATTCTCTTTTCCTGCTGAGGAAACAGACACAGAGGGACACACAGTTCAGTCAGCTGAGACCTAAAGCCCCCACAAAGCCGAGCCTGCTCCTGAACCAGCGATGTCATAGACCGGCTCCAATCACTATGATCACAGAACAATTCATGTTTACCTTACATACTATGCTCAAATATTTTGATTTCAAAAAAGTCTGCAGGCCACTCTCTCAGAGTCAAGATGTTACTTTACTCAAGCTTAGTACTGAGGACATAGCTCAGCGGTAGATGTATGAAACCCGAGACTCAGTCCTCGGCACTTCAAAAAGAAAAAGGTGCTGAACTTGGAGTGAGATAATGGGCAGGACTGGAAGGGATCCTCTGAAGTCCCCAACCTCTGTCCTACCACATCACAGCTTTACTTGATTCTGCTCACGATCCTGTCTTCTGCAGGGTTATTTCTGGAATCAGCACTGACTGAGCCTAAAATGGTGGTTTGACGGTGGTTTTGTGTTTTAGGTACCTTCCCAGTTCAAACTGTAAAGACTTTAGTCATCTCCATTCTAAGTGCCCACAGCTCTATAAAACCAAGAGGTTGCTCAAAACATATTCATTCACATTTTCCACACATCTGTCTTTTGGAGGCAGAGACAACTTAGACACCTATAGAATTTAAACTTGAGAAGCAGTTACTAAGTTAACCAAAAAGTCACTGAAGCATTAAGTGTACAGCACATTTTAAGCATTTATTTTTGTGAGCCACCCGGTAGTTTGCTGGGATGAACTCAGGACCTCTGGAAGGGCGGTCAATGCTCTTAACCACTAAGCCATATAGACTGTTAGCTTCAGAGTTTATGATCTAATAAAAACATCTACTTATAATCTGTTTATAATTACAATCCTTTCCTATGATTAAAAGACATGGCATCTGTGAATCACAGGGAATTTTCTCCTCAATCTTTTATTTTTTTAAGAGCTCTGCATGGTATCAGTTTCCTGTGGAGGGAAAGGGTAGAAAATGGGATGTTCCAAAGTGTGGGACATATCAGAACCCCATGAAATTGAGAGTAATCATTAATGCATATCTAACTGAAAATGGGAAATCTACATGCAGTTGTGAGTTAATTGCTGAGAGGCACACACCACTCATAAGACCATGAGCTGATGCTGTTCTGATCACACCAAATCCTTGTATTTCAAGTTAGAGAGCATTGAGACACATGCAGCTATACGGTCTAGTCAGTGAGCAAAGGGCTCACAGGTCATCCTGGCATACTAATTCGTGTCATTAGTATCTACCTACTGCCATTTAAAAAAAGATGAAAACTCCTGGAAGCCTTTTGTGACTGAAACAGTACTATCAAAGAGAAACTGTAATAGTTATGGTTAGATTATATCCACCTGGATAAACTTCAAAACACAGGCTTAGTTTGTCTGTACACATTATCTAAAATGAAAAGACTATCTAGCAAAAATATCTCTGAAAATCATTTGTTTTACTAGATTCCTGAGAAAAATATTTTGAATTTTTAAAAATTACCTCCCTTCCACATCCTAATAACCATTCTTCAAAGTTGCTTATAGTTCGAAATTAAAGATTCCACGTTTTATGCTGTTGGTGTTGATATGACACCCCTAATGTTAAAGCACCTGTTATTTGACGCTATATTGGTTTTGGTGGTTCAAAATCAGTATATACCATATTGTAATAAATAATCCTCATATAAATGTATCATGTAATACAAATGAAAATCATTATTTAATGACATATGATCTAACCATATCTAATTTCAATATAGTTATATCTATCTCTGTAAAGCAAAATTGAAAATACGTAATCATATATTCTTGTTGAGACTGTGACTGCACTGACTTTTCCCTAATCTCTGTCTACAGGTGATATTGTATATCGCTGTACAGCTGGCCTGGGATTTTAATGTGTTTACAGTACAATCCACCAGTTATTGAAATGTCAACGCTTTGGCTTCGCTTCCTGTGATTCCCGACGGTTCTTCGCACCTTGAGACTTGCTTCTGTGCTCTATCATTAATTTTAAACAATGTAAGAGTCTGTTGTATAAACAAAAGCAATTCAGACTCAGCCCACTGACTGCTCAGGTCCTGTGTAAAGACTTAATGGAAGCAAAGTCTCCGCTGTGGCATAAGGTTCCCTATTTCCAAAGCTGCTACCTCTCTCTTGCTCTTCCCCTATAAAATGCCAAGCAAAATTCAACCTTGAAGTGGAAAATTGGAATTGATTACTAATGTTGACATTTTTTAACCTGATAATAAACCTTCTAACCCAAAAAAAAGAAAACAAACAAACAACAACAACAAAAATTTAAACAAAAAACAGCATTTATGTGGTATTTAAAGTCTGATACTTGATCCCATAGGTGGCAGTATTGTACCAACAACACACTGCAGAGCGCAAAACAAATGAAGGTACTGGCCGTGGAAAGGACCAGCAGGGCATTTACTCTGACTCCATCTGCTTTTTAGTAAACATGACCAAGACCTTAATAAACTAATCAGAACTCGTTTCCCAAGGATACCGTCACAAAGAAATGCCCAAAGTCTTTCTAAAGGTTAACTTTGGGTGTTTGTTTAGTAATTAAAAAAAAGAAAAGAAAATCCATAAGCAACTGGAATTAGTTTTGGGGTGTTCTGTTCTGTGTCTTGTTTTTAATTGTGCCAGGGATATTGATCACATGAACTCAAATAGATTCAATGAGCCCTTGGCAACCCAGATTCTCAAGCCAAGTGTAATGGTGCACGCCTATATGGCTAGCACTCTAGAGGCGGAGGGAAGAGGACAGCTTCAATTTCAAGGCCAGTTTGATCTATGTAGCAAAATTCAGGCCAGTCGGGGCTACATAGTGAGACGGTCTCAAGCAAACAAAGAAAACCACCAGATTCTCTTTGGGGGGGAAAAAAGACAAAAACAAAAATTGTTTCAAAGAATTTTTTGCTTGTTTGATTTCACTCATTCATTCATTAATTCATTTTTCAACAAGAATTATTAAAACAGGTAGGTGCTAAGCCAGATGTTTGGGAGTAAAGATAAAGAGAACATGATTTCTTTTGCCCTGAGCACCAAAATAGGAAGTAGAGGTAAAAGGACAGCGCTGTAACAAGACGTATAAGCCAGACCCTACACAATGAAAGCGCCTTTTATGCCACTCTGGCTACAATGTCCTTGAAAGGCTTATCGATTTCTTCTAGCTATTTTCTAGCATTTCCTTTTCTTCTAGATTTCTTAGACGCAACAGCTGCTTGAAACACTTGAATATCTACATTCATATCTCCTTTGGAAGACTTCCATTATAATTTTAATATAAGCAGCTTCAAGCTAACAGAAAGTTACAGAGAATGATAAATGATGTCACCAAGTGCCTACTGCCCAGCCTCAAGGATTACCACAGTGGTCATTCTCCTTTCACCCAAGCCTCTACTCCTTATGCCCCTCTGAGTAATTTGAATTAGATCCATGATACTTTCTAAAATGGTCCACAACATTTTATTGCATGTCTCTAAAATCATTTTCTTTATAAGCAAAACTAGAATCCCAGTACCCTACATAAAAATAATAGCTTCTGGCTGTCACAAAACATTGAGGGGCTAGAAAGGTGGCTAAAAAGGTGCCTACCACGCTTTGGCCATGGCAGAAGCAAGATGACGAAAGAAACATCATCCTTCGGAATGCATCGCAACAAGACGCACACGTGGTGCCGCCGCTGTGGCTCTAAGGCCTACCACCTTCAGTAGTCTACCTGTGACAAATGCAGCTACCCTGCCAAGTGCAAGAGAAAGTGTAACTGGAGTGCCAAGGCTAAGAGACGAAACATTGTCCTCTGACCACATGAGAGCGCGTGCACAGCACACACACACACACACACACACCCAGAGAGAGAGAGAGAGAGAGAGAGAGAGAGAGAGAGAGAAACTATTAAATGTTATTTTAATTAAAAAAAAAAAACATTGAGCTAAGGTAAAAATTTCCTTAACTATCTCTTTTTTTTAAATCATGATTGAAACAGAATTCATATACTAATTATTTGGTGTGTCTCTCGTTACTCTCGAATCTACAGGTCTTCTTCCCTTCATCCCCCCTCTTTCAAGTTGAACACGGGGTGGCTGGGCCTGCAGAGTGTCCCACTGTCTAGATCTTGCTAATTGGATACCTGGGGTCGTTTATCATGTTCTGCCTCCTACAGTCCTGAAAATTGGCAGTTAGTTCTAGGGGCTCCATCAGACTCTGGCAAGGGTACTTAACAAGTTGTCGGGTGTATTTCTAAAGGAGCAAACCATTTCTGGCTGTCCTTTCTTTGTGACGTTAGTAAGCTGTGGATGCTCACTGCCCAGATCCACCATTTCAACCATGGTTGAAAAATGACAGGCTGATTTGAAATGTCTTCTCTGTACCTCCTTTAAGTTAACAATTAGGCCTGCAGGAAAGATAGCCTCCAGTTCTCACACAGCTGTGCTTTCAATACAACCCATTAACACCTCTTGATTGCATTTCCTAGACTAATTAATACTTCCTTTTGCAGCCAACACTTAGTTTCCCGGACAGCAACTAAGCACTCTTGCCGACAGAGTTAAACCGAAAGGTTCAGGTACACTCGACTTAGGACCAGCTGCTCTTTGAGGCACTCTTAGAAGATTAAAGACAGTTGCAAGCAGGAGAAGATCTTTGCCTGGCAAAGGGCTACTTTAAGAATTCTTAAAAGTTAATATTAGGAAACCAGACAACTCATCAAAGGAAAATAATTGGCAAAAGATGTGAATAGACACTAAACCCAAGAAGACACACAAGCTTGCCAGTGTGTAAGCCATGAAAACGTATCCAGTATCCTGGTCATAAAATCGAAAATAAATTCACAATGAGAATATGCAGAATATACTTCCGGGGTGTGGTGGCTCGTTTTAGGTGGCGCAGGCTAGAGTCATTTGAGAGATGGGAACCTCAATTGAGAAAATGCTCCCATAAGATCAGGCAAGCCTGGAGAGCATTTTCTTGAGTAGTAACTGATGGGGAACATGTGACTACTGGATGATGGATCCACTGCACTTGTAGATATTTATTCCAAAAAAAATGAAAGCATAAATCCACACACCGACCTGTACCTGAATGTTCACAGCTTTATTTATAATAGGCCCAAACTGGAAACATCCACCAACAATATGGATAAACCAGCTGTGGTATATCCATTCACTCCATCTGCCGTCCTTAGCAATCAAATTGTGGTATATCCATTCACTCCATCTGCCATCCTTAGCAATCAAATTGTGGTATATCCATTCACTCCATCTGCCATCCTTAGAAATCAAATTGTGGTATATCCATTCACTCCATCTACCGTCCTTAGAAATCAAATTGTGGTATATCCATTCACTCCATCTACCATCTTTAGTAATCAAATGTTATCTAAAAGATAGGACTATTAACATTTTTGTAAATGAAATTGGAATTAATGTTCTGTCAAAGCAATTCAATATAACAGTGAAAAAAAATCTCACATAGTTTTTCTTGTAATTCCAGATTAACCACTAGAGATTGAAATTAGTATCCCGAAGTGTCCAATGTCCATCAAACACTTCTGCTAGGAACTTCAGATCTATTACCTCTTTAGCCCTTGCCATAAACTAGCAAAATGATAGCTTTACAAATAGTGCTGTTCCAGTTTTACAAATTGGAAAACTAAGGGTCAGAGGTCAGATAACTTACCCAACTTTACTCCCCTACAGAACAACACACAGAACATTTAATGAACCATTTTGTCATGTTTACAAAATAAAAAGTACACATTAGCAAGGCACCTGAGGCCTTGCAGTGGATGGGCCAAGCTGCCTGTCTGTCTGTCCTTCAGGCCCACTGTTGTTGCTTAACGGAAGTCACCCAACTCACATCTCTATCCTAACACATGGCCGTGTCCTCATCCACATCTGGTAAGTCTTACCCTTCAAAGACCCACTCAAATGCTTTCCTCTCCTTCGCAATGGTCTCTCTCAGTCTCTCTCTCCTCTTTGGTCCTCAGTCTATCTCTATTGCGGTTATCATCTGTATATAAATGCCCAGGCTGTGCTTCCTCAAGGATGAGTCTGGAATATCTGCTTTATATTCCCCACTGGGCCTAAGACAATGCACTAGCATCTACAGGCTCCAAAGTGTTTGTTGAAAAGCAAAGCACAGGTGCTCACGACTCTGGTCAAGACCATTTATGAGTAAGCCACATATGTACCATAAAAATCCTTCCGTCCTTCAAAGGGGCCCCCAACTCTCAATTTACCTAATGCCACTAATTCCGCAGGGTCAGAGTAGGAGGACTTTAATGTACTAGGGCCTGACTTAATCTGTGATTGTACACTACTCCTATACAGTCTTATGTAATAATGAAAAGTATAATTACGAAAATCCAGATGACTTAATTAAATGAAAATAGGAGCTTACACAGTAGGCATTCAGCACCAATGCTTTACAAGACACACATCGGCTCATTCAATAGGTATTTATTACTTCCTGGAGCGTGCGATGATTTAATAAAATACATGGTATTGTTAAATGATAGTAAGTGGAACAGAGAAAAAACAAGCAGTCAAGGTGTGCTAAGACGTCCATGAAGGTGCCCAAGTCAAGTCTCCTGAGGATAGAGATTTAGCATAGACTTCAAGGAAAGCAGACATTCAAACGAGAGTAAGGAGAAATCAAAGGCTATCTATAGGAGGCTTCTAGAATTACATGGATTACTCTGCCTTGATGACAAGAACACTGGACCCTCTCTGTACAAACAGACAGACACATTTAGGATAAGCACCAGCTTGCTGGAAAGGCAGAAAAGGAGTCCTCTTAGTTTGTCTCCCATGAGGCCAGGGGAACCATAGAAGTTCAAACAGACTGACTCAGTCACCAGAACAAGGATGACATTAAAGCCCTGGGAGAGTGAACAACCTATGCAAAGATGGAAAGTTGTAAAATGCACACTGAAAAGTGGCGAGTTGGGGATTTCAAATGCAAGAAAACTGGAAAGATAAATCGGGGAGTATGTTGAAAATGGTCTTCAATGGCGGCATCCCTGGGTTCCTGAGGACAGGCTAGGATCACTGTGGCCATTTAAAACTTTTCATTGGGGATTTTAAACTGGAATTATGAGGTGAGTTTTCACTCTCCAAACAGTAACAAGGCCTTAAAAGTGCACAGAGGACTGGACAGGGAAGGGGCAACCAATCAATTAACATGGGGCGGGAATTCCAAGAACATTTACTAACTGGATGAGACTGTCTCAGAGAAGTGAGTCTCCCTACCTGCTGCTGCATTCATTTTAAGGCAGCAGAGCATGGTCAGCACTGAACTTTCTACCAGTGTCTCAAGCCTCTTAGTTCCTACTATCAAATGTGATGGAATCCAGGGCAACAGGAAGATGAAGCTACACAGTGCTGGAATCAATCTCGGTGAAAACATCTGCTCGACACCTTTTGATTGTGATCTCCAGACAGTGACTCAAGGTCTCTCCTTGCCGCGCCATAAAATATTGTTCTGCACCCCTCACAGGATTGCAGAGATCTAAAATGAGATTATATAGCCAAAGAACCAGCACAGTCCCTGGCACACAGTAACCCCCAATAAATCCATATTTGTGAACTATATTTGTTGTTTAGTATCATAAAACATTATCAGCAGGAACATTTGTTAAATAGGACAATCTCACTTTTTCTTCAATTGACCAAGAGGTCAGTTGAAACACACTTTTTCCTATAAACCTAAGAGACGGTTTAAAATACTAAAAGTTTCCTCGCATTCATGTAAGTTAAAACTTCCGAGGATTTTGAGAAAGTAGCTCTTTCTAAAGGCAAGATACTAGGGCACATTTTCATAATGGTTTGAGTCACGGTAGATACAGAAGTCATTTGACATCTTTTTGAAGATTGATTTTGTATAAATCCTAACTTCCTAATCACACTAAGCCTGGGTAATTTTAAAAAGGACGGGAATTTGTTGAAAGGATAAAGCCATTACGATGCTGGACACCTGCCCTGTCCCAATTAGGTTAGATGTTCTAACAAAGTCCCAAGTAAGCATTCCTAAGTGCCATGCTTAAAGAGAAATAGTAGGTGAAGACACTGCCCCGCGACTGCAGCACCAGGAACCACACGCCCGGGGTCCAGTGTGCACTGGCCGCGGACAGCTCCCGGCAGGGGTGAACGGATCACAGCTTTTCTTCAACAGCAGCGGGAGGCGACAGGGGCGGTCCGGCCAAAGTCGCCTGCCCTGTGGGTCAGCCCCGCATTCCTGCCCGGGTCTATACTTAACCTCCGGCCCGCGCCCCGCGCCGCCGAGCCACGCCGTGCACCGTATTAGGCAATGCCCAGCGAGCCGCGGCCGGCCGCCCCGCCCCGCTCCATTCAACCTTGCCGCGCCCCTCCCCCACCGCCCCGCGCGCCCCCGCCGCGTCGAGACCCCCCCCCCAGGGGCCCAGCACGCGCGCTCTCGCTCCATTCGCCCCGGACGCGCGCCCAGAAAGCTCCGGGTCGTGCACCTGTGCTCTCGCTCCATGTGCGCCCTCTGCACCGCGACCCCCCAACCACCCAACACGCACGCTGTCGCTCCATAAGCCCCCGCCCCGCGCCTTCGCCTCGACCCCCTCAGTGCTTTTCCCCCGCGCGCTCCCGTTCCACCCCATGCGCGCACCCTCGCCGCGGCTCGACCCCCGGCAGCCCCGCGAGCGCGCGCTCCCCGCGTCCCCGAGCCCGGATCGCCGA
Organism: Arvicola amphibius; assembly: GCF_903992535.2. Taxonomy (NCBI): domain Eukaryota; kingdom Metazoa; phylum Chordata; class Mammalia; order Rodentia; family Cricetidae; genus Arvicola; species Arvicola amphibius. The sequence goes on along the minus strand of NC_052052.2, from coordinate 97,811,301 downwards.
GCGATGGCACAACTGCGCGCGGAGCGTGGAGGGACCTTCGCGCGCACGTACCCGGCGGTCATGGCGATATTGTAGAAGGTGAGCCAGGCGGTGGCCAGGAAGCCTAGGCGTCTCCGCTTGCGGGTGGCTTCCTTCTCGTCGCCGGCCTCGGAGGCGCCGTTGGTGCCGTCCTCCTCACTGGACGCCATGGTGACCGTGCACGCTGGCCTGGAGGAGCAGCACACAGGAGCGGGAGGGGCCGGCTGTGCGAGCCACTGAAGCGCCGCTGCCCCGTTGCCGTCGCCCGCCTCGGCCCAAGCACTCCATGTGCGACGCGTGGGGGGTCAGCGCCGCCAGCCCGGGCCGCCCGCGAGGGGAGGAGCGCGCCCCCGGGCCGCGCGCCCCGCCCCGGCGCCGCCTCTCGGGAGCGCGCACTCGGGGCCCGGGCCCCGGGGTGGGCCAGTCGGGGTCACAGCTTCGAGGCGGTGCTGCGCAGCGCGCTCCCGCAGAAGAGCTGTCCGCCCTGGCTGCGACCTCTTCCTAGAGAGACGCGGGCGACGCGCGTCCAGGCAGTGGGTGCTCGACTGGTACGCCTTGTCCAGACAGAGCGAGCGCACCTCGGGTGCGGGGCTTCTGCTCCGGGAGCAGGGTCTCCCCACTAGAGTCTCAGTCTTCGGAGCTCCGGGAGAAGCACCACCTGCCTCGCCTTGCCCGGTGTTAACTGCTAGGCCAGACGGGTGTGTAGGGTTATAGGGAGTCTGTTCTAAAGTTGCAAAGAGAAGCTGGAGGAAAGGACGTAGCGAAGCCAAGATAGATGTTGGGGTTCATACAGGAAACACAGACACAGATTTAGCAAGTTCCCTACCCTGTTGGGAAGACATGTCCCACTGCTCTCCACACGTAGACTCTCATTTTTCTCTCGTTCAAAAACTATGCTACGTTCCTATCATAGCACGTGGATAAGAAAGCAGGCTCCGGAGTCACCTTACGGAAATTCAATCCCCAAATTCCTGCCTCCACCTGTCTGTGAATTGGTAGCTTATGTATGCCTAAGTTTTCTCAAATAAAAATAAAATGAGGTGCCTCATAGAGATGTAGGGTTAAGTAACATAGTCATCAAAAGCAGGTACTGGCATGTCACAGTTTGTCACCTCAAATATGCGTGCGTATTAGTATTTTTTTCTGGTGACCTTGCTTATAATCCAGAGAAAGAAATTTTGCAAAGGGCAACAGTCTCTGCATGGGAGTCTAGACACCGGCAGAGGGGACCAATGACTCTACAGGCCAACCCATGAGCTTTTCTCCATGTGCATGTCATCTTGGGCATGGAATGGGACCTGGGAGAGCTCATCATGGCATTACCCGCCCCATTTGGGAAATGGTGGGGAGGTCAGGTAAAACCTTCCAACATGAAAGTGTCAGAGGGCTAAGTTACTAGGCCTTTGCACGGAACAGTACATCTCTGCCGCAAGATGGGCCTCGAGATCTCAGTGTTTCAGAATATCAGTTCTCTCTAAATGCCAGTGGATTTTATCTGACAAGCTAAAATCTAAAAATCCATGAAAGTGTATATGTATATACATTGTCTATTTTAAACTTGACCACTTCAGCATTTCATAGTAAACAAAAGGGAGGTGTGAACCAGTGTGACTGCAGAGTCCAGATACACCAAAAGCTGAGATAATTCATTCGGGAATTGTAGTCTTCCATAAGTGGAACAACTAACTGGACAACCACATAAAAATGAATCTTACACCACAGACACGTGTTGACTTCAAAGTCATAGAATTAAACACAGAAGCAAGCACTATACAACTTCTACGGGCTCTGTGGGAGCCTTCTCAGCTAGGTCGATCACCTTCCTGGACCTGGGGGGAATTGGGAGGACCTTGGTCTTAGCATAGAGTAGGGAACCCTGATGGCTCCTTGGCCTTGAGAGGGAGGGAGGGGAGGTATGGGTGGAGAGGAGGGGAGGGAAGGGGGAGAAGGTAGGGGGAGGGAAGGAGGAGGGTAGGAGGGAGGGGAAGAAGGGGGAGGAGGAGGGGAGCAGATTGGAAATTTTTAAATATAAAAAAAAGATAAAACCATGAAAAAAACAACAACAACAACAAAAAAAAGAATCTGTGAACTTAGGAACGGCTAAGACTTCTTAGGTGTGACTACCAAAAACAAACAAACAAAAAAAAAAGAACTATAGGAAACCCAGCTGCGAGGCTAACAAACTCCTGTCCCATTGGGAAGAAATACCCCGCAGTTCTCCACACTTAACTCTCTTAATTTTCTCTCTTTTTCTTGCTCTCAAGAACCATGCTTCTAATATCCCCTTTCCCTTTATAGTATGCAGCTAAGAAAGCAGGGGAGAGTAGACACAGAGAGACAGAGATTAAGACTCTAAAGAGAAAACAACTGAACGTAAAAATGGAAAAAATCTATTCCAAAAACAATTTTAAAAATGAAAAATATTCACAATATATTCATCTAGCAAGGGGAGTGATAGCCAGGTATATGATGACTTCAGAATTCAATAGTTCATAATTCAATAAGCCAATAAGATGGCTCAGCAATTCAAAGTGACTGCTGTTTTCCAGAGGACCTGAGTTTGGTTCCTGAGCAATCCAGGTCAGGTGGTTTACAAGCCCTGGTAACTCCAGCTCCTGGATAAACATGCATATGGGCATACATACATACATACACACACACAGCACACAGCACACACACCACACACAAATGAGTCAAAAATAAAGTAATTTTTAATTCCATAGAGTGGCTGATCTGAAATTTTTAGCCAAACAATAGTAGACCCACAAGGGGGAATGTGTAAATAGTGGAAACATGCAGATGAGGCTTGGCCTCATTAGTTAATATGGGAAATTTGAAATGAAACTAGAACCCACAGGAGAGAGCAAAGCACTCGTTAAAGTGGCTAAACAATTGCAAAGCACTGACTAAGCACTGGCTGGGGTGTGCAGCATTTGCCAGATGGGCCTTCTCCACAAGGCAAAGGGAACCACTGCTTTGGAACGCAATTTATCAAGTTATTTAAAAGATCAACACCCTAGTTGGTCATATGGCCCCAGCAATTTCCCTCCTCCTTTGTGTTTAAACCAAGGCAAATAAAAACATGATGCCCACACAAATGAATTAGGACACAGATATTCATGACAGCTTTAGTCATAAAAGCCCCTAACTAAAAATAACCCACATGTATACTAACACATGAATGAATAGACAAATGGTAGTGTTTGGTTTTAACAGGATATTACTTAGCAGTAGAACGAGATAAGCAGCCGAACGTTCAGCACAAATGAATCTCTTTACACTTTATGCTGAGCTAAAGCAGCCAAACAAAATACATAATATATGATTTCCTTTTTTAGGAAACTCGGAAGGACAAGCAGTAGTGACAGCATTGCTTGAAGCTAATGTGGGCTGGATGGACCAACAGTAAGCAGGGACCCTGTTGATTGTGATTACGGTTTTCACACTAATGAAGAATGGCTTCATTTATGCATGAATTATTACTTGAAGTTGATCTTAAGATGCCTTGTATAATATTTTAAATGTACATTACAAATTAGTCCATGACATGAAGCCCAATATTATGGCAGAAGATAGGTTTTGTATTGGGGTTAATAATCTCCCTTCCAAATACCTCTTTAAAGCCCTGAATTTGAGTCACTTCTTAACCCTTTGGCTGAGATCAGTGCAACACATGGAACTTGACGTAAGATTGTACTTCGTTTTCACAATAGTGATGTTTCTTACAAAATTAAAAATGTAACATTTTGGAAAAAAACATTAAATTCTTAGGAATAAATAACATCGACAGATTTATTAAATTGTCCCTTTGAAAATGAATAATTTGTTGTGTACTATTTGTAAATAGATTATACTGATGAGTGGAAAAAATGAGAGTATAGCGTCATGAAGCAGAATTTTAGAGGGGATAAGGAAAAATAGTCTTGTAAGTAAACAAGGTTTATCCCTGCCCTCTCTTAAGAAGGGAGGGGGAGGAGTGAGGGTGAATGGGGGAGCGGGAGGGGAATAGGAGGAGGGGAGGAAGTGTAAATTTTTTGAATGGAAAAATAAAAAAAAATGAAAAAAGTAAACAAGGTTTATTCTCTATCTTGAAGTAATAAGATGTGCTAGTTGCATAATACCTCCCCTACCAGGGAGGTGATTTCATAACCTCTTTATCTCTTACGGATGACAAGAATAAGGCCCCTTAAGTCCTAGAAAAAAATCCTAGAATTCTCCTTCAGAATGGAATCAAGTCGTAGAGATTGATAGCCTGAGAGCTGGAAACCAAGACTTTCTAGGTAAAAACCGTGTGCTCTATAGGTATTTTGTTATGAGAACTTTGATCTAAATAATTATTTCATGCATAACAAAATCGATCATTAAAATATTCACATGCTGTGATTCTGCATGACTAAATATAACCTCAGAAGAAGTATTTTATTTTTATTTATTTATTTTTATCTCTATATTTATATTTTATTTTTTGACTCTTGTAAAGGCTGTAATGTGGTCCATTGAGTCACATTTCCCCCCAAGCCCATCTTTTTTAAGTTGTTTTTAATGAGCTATATATTTTTCTCTGCTCCCCTCCCTTTCTCCCCCCTTCCCTTCTACCCTCTCTCATGATTCCCACGCTCCCTATTTACTCAGGAGATCTTGTCCTTTTCTACTTCCTATGTAGATTAGATCCATGTATGTCTTTCTTAGGGTTCTTTTTGTTGTCTAGGTTCTCTGGGATTGTGGAATTGTAGGCTGGTTTTTCTTTGGCTTTATGTCTAAAAAGCCAATTATAAGTGAGTAACACATTATATTTGTTCTTTCTGGGTCTGGGTTACCTCACTCAATATGATGTTTTCTAGATCCATCCATTTGCCTGCAAATTTCAAGATGTCATTTTTTTTCTGCTGTGTAGTACCTCCATTGTATAAATGTACCACATGTTCCTTACCCATTCTTGGGTCGAGGGGCAACTAGGTTGTTTCCAGGGTTCTGGCTTATGACAAATAATGTTGCTATGAACATAGTTGAACACATGTCCTCATGGTATGATTGAGCATCCTTTGTGTATATACCCAAAGTGGTATGACTGGGCCTTGAGGTAGGTTGTTTCCTAATTTTCTGAGAAATTGCCATACTGATTTCCAAAGTGGTTGTACCAGTTTGCACTCCCAGAAGCAATGCAGGAGTGTTCCCTTTATCCCACATTCTTTCTAGCGTAAGTTGTCATCAGTGTTTATGATCTTGGACATTCTTACAGATGTCAGATGGAATCTCAGAATTGTTTTGATTTGCATTTCACTGATGACTAAGGATGTTGAGCATTTCCTTAAGTGTCTTTCAGCCATTTTAGATTCATCTTTTGAGAGTTTTCTGCTTAAGTCTATATCCCATTTTATTGGATTATTTATTCTTTTGATGACCAATTTCTTGAGTTCTTTGTATATTTTGGAGAACAGACCTCTGTCTGATGTAGGGTTAGTGAAGATCTTTTCCCATTCTGTAGGCTGCCGTTTTGTCTTGTTAACCACATCCTTTGCTTTACAGGAGCTTTTCAGTTTCAGGAGGTCCCATTTATTAATTGTTTCTCTCAGTGTCTGTTTTACTGAGGTTATATTTAGGAAGTGATCTCCTGTGCCAATACATTCAAGTGTACTTCCCATTTTCTCCTCAGTGAGATTCAGTGTGGTTGGCTTTATGTTGAGGTCTTTGATCCATTTGGACTTGAGTTTTGTGCATGGTGATAGATATGGATCTATTTTCATTCTTCTACATGTTGATATCCAGCTATGCCAGCACTATTTGTTGAATATGCTTTCTTTTTTCCATTGTATTTTTTTTTTGCTTCTTTGTCAAAAATCAGGTGTTTGTAGGTGTGAGGATTTATATCCAGGTCTTCGATTTGGTTCCATTGGTCCTCCTGTCTGTTTTTATTCCAGTACCAGGCTGTTTTCAGAACTGTAGCTCTGTAGCAGAATTTGAAGTCAGGGATTGTGATACCTCCAGAAGTTTCTTTATTGAACAGGATTGTTTTGGTTATCCTGGTTTTTGTTTGATTGTTTTTGTTTTGTTTTCCATGTAAAGTTGAGTATTGTTCTTTCGAGGTCTGTGAAAAATTTTGCTGGGATTTTGATGAACATTGCATTGAATCTGTAGATTTTGGTAAGATTGCCATTTTTACTATGTTAATTCTACCTACCTAAGAGCATGGGGGATCATTCCAATTTCTGGTGCCTTCTCCAATTTTTTCTTCAAAGATTTAAAGATCTTGTCATACAGGTCTTCCTTCTGCTTGTTTGGTTAGAGTTACTCTAATATATTTTGTTATTTCTGGCTATCATGAAGGGTAATGTTTCTCTGATTTCTTTCTCAGCCATTTATTTTCTGTGTAAAGGAGGGCTACTGATTTTTTTAAGCTTATCTTGTATCCTGCTAAATTACTGAAAGTGTTTATGAGTTGTAGAAGTTCCTTGGTAGAATTTTTTGGGATTGCTTATGTAAACTATCATATCATCAGCAAATAGTGAGAGTTTTATTTCTTATTTTCCAATTTGTATCCCCTTGATTTCCTTTTGTTGTCTTATTGCTCTAGCTAGAACCTCAAGTACTGTATTGAATAGATATGGAGAGAGTGGACAACCTTGCCTTGTTCCTGTCTTTAGTGAGATCGCTTTGAGTTTCTCTCCATTTAGTTTTATGTTGGCTATTAGTTTGCTATATATTGCCTTTAATATGTTTAGGTTTGTTCCTTGTATCCCTGCTATCTCCAAGACCTTTATCATGAAGGGAGGTTGTATTTTGTTGAGGCTTTTTTGGCATCTAATGAGATGGTCATGTGGGCTTTTTTTCCAGTTTGTTTATATAGTGGATAACATTGACAGATTTTATGTGTTGAGCCATTCCTGCATCTCTGGGATGAAACCTACTTGGTCATGGTGGATAATTTTTCTGATGTGTTCTTGGATTCTGTTTGTCAGTATTTTATTTAGTATTTTTGCATCAATGTTCATGAGTGAGGTTGGTCTGTAATTCTTTTTTTTAGTAATGTCTTTCTGTGGTTTGGGTATCAGGATAATTGTAACCTCATAAAAAAAGAGGTTGGCAATGTTCCCTCTGTTTCTATTGTGTGGAACAATTTGAGGAGTATTAGTATTAGTTCTTCTTTGAAAATCATGTAGGATTCTGCCCTGAAACCATCTGGTCTTGGGCATTTTTAGGTTGGGAGACTTTTGATGACTATTTCTTTAGCAGTTATAGGTTTAATAAGTTTAATTTGCTTATATGGTCTTGATTTAATTTTGGTAAGTGATATTTATCCAGAAAATTTCCCATTTCCTTTCAGTTTTTTAAAATTTTGTGGAGTACAGCGTTTTGATGATTCTCTGTATTTCCTCCCTGTCTGTTGTTATGTCCCCTTTTTCATTTCTGATTTTGTCAATTTGGATATTCTTTTTCTGCCTTTCAGTTAGTTTGGATAAAGATTTGTCTTTTTTTATTTTCTCAAAGAACCAACTCTTGGTCTCATTAATTCTTTGTATTGTTTTCTTTGTATCTATTTTGTTGATATTATCTTTCAATTTGATTATTTCTTGCCCTCTAGTCCTCCGGGGTGAGTTTGATTCTTTTTATTTTAGAGTTTTCAGGTGTTTTGTTAACTACATAGTGTGATATTTTTCCGGCTTCTTTATGCAGGCATTTAGTGCTATGAGCTTTCCTCTTAACACTGTTGTGTAGTCCTTTTCATTAAACTTTAGGAAGTCTTGAACTCTTTCTTTACCTATTGGTGATTCAGGTGAGCATTGTTTAATTTCTATGTGTTTATGGGCTTTCTGAAATTAGTGTTGCTGTTGAATTCTAATTTTAAGACATGGTGATCCAATAGGATACATGGGGTTATTCCAATTTTTTTGTGTCTGTTGAGGTTTGCTTTGTTACCTAGTATGTGGTCAAGTTTTGAAAAGGTTCCATGAGCTGTTAAGAACATGGTATATCTTTTATATTTCAATGGAATGTTCGATAGATGTCTGTTAAGTCCATTTGAGTCATAACATCTGTTAGTTCCCTTATTTCTCTGTTATGTTTCTTTCTGGCACACCTGTCCAGTGGTGAGACTAGGGTATTGACGTTTCCCATTATTAGTTTGTGGGGTTTAGTGTGCGATTTAAGCTTTGGTAGTGTTTCTTTCATAGATGAGGGTGCGCTTGTATTTGGGACATAGATGGTCAGTTTTGAGATTTTCTCTTGATGAATTTTTCCTGTGACAATTATGAAATGTCCTCTTTGTCTCTTTTGAATGATTTTAGTTTGAAGTCTATTTTGTTAGTTATTAGGATAGCTACACCAGCTTATTTCTTAGGTCCATTTGATTGGAAAATTTTCCCCAACTCTTTACTCTGAGGTAATATTTGTCTTTGAGGTTGAGGTATGTTTCTTACAGCTGAAGGATGAATTCTGTTTTTGTATCCAAGCTGTTAGCTTGTGTCTTTTTATAGGTAAGTTGAGTGCGTTTATATTGAGGGATATTAATGACCAGTGATTACAAGTGCCTATTATTTTAATTTTTGTTGTTGGTGATGTTACTGTGTGTGTTTTACCCTTCTTTGGGATTTGCTGCTGTGAGATTATCTATTGTCTGTGTTTTTGTGGATATAGCCAACTTCCTTGGGTAGGAGTTTTCCTACTAGTACTTTGTGTAGGGCTGAGTTTGTGGCTAGGTATCAGTTAAATATGGTTCTATCATGTAATATCTTGTTTTGACTGTCTATGGTGATTGAATGTTTTACTTGGTATAGTAGTCTGGGGTGGCATTGTCGTCTCTTAATGTCTGCATAACACTTGACCAGGACCTTCTGTTTTTAATTGTTTTTATTGAGAAGTTATAATATTAAACAGCTCTTAATATTCTTTCTTTATTCTGTATGCTTAGTGTTTTGATCATTATGTTGTGAGGGGACTTTTTTTTTCTTGGTTCAGTCTAATTGGTGTTCTGTAAGCTCTTTGTATCTCCATATGCATATCTTTCTTTAGGTTGGGAAAGTTTTCTTTTATGATTTTCTTGAATATATTTTCTGTGCTTTTTTACTTGCTTCTTCTATCCCTATTATTCTTAGGCTTGGTCTTTTCATGGTGTCCCATAGTTCCTAGATATCTTGTGTTAAGCTTTTGTTAGATTTAATGTTTTCTTTGACTGTGCTAAGTCTGTTTCCTCTACTGTATCTTAAACGCTTGAGATTCTCTCTTCCATCTGTTGTATTCTGCTGTTTATGCTTGTATTTGTGGTCTCTGATCATTTTCCCATATTTTCCATTTCCAGAATTCTCTCTGTTTGTGTTTTCTTTATTGTTCTATTTCGGTTTTCAAGTCTTGAATTGTTTTTTTCATCTGTTTGATTGCTTTTTCTTGGTTTTCTTTAAGGGATTTGTTGATTTCTTCCTATTTTTGTTTGTCTTTTCTTCCATTTCTTTGAAAGAATTTTTTGTGTCCTCTTTAAGGGCCTCAAACATTCTCCTAAAGTTATTTTTAGGTCATTTTCTTCTGCTTCATCTATATTGGGGTGTTCAAGTCTTGCTGTTGTAGAGCCACTAGTTTTTCCTGGTGCCATGTTGCTTTTTGTGGTGTTGATTGTGTTCTTATCGTGTCTACCCATCTTTTCCTCTGATTGGTGTGGTTGGTGCTGTGATCTGGCGATCAGTCTTCCAGGTGCCAGTAGATCCGAGGCTCAGATGGTTGCTCCTCCTGGTGCAGTTGGGGCCACAGTTCTAGTCACTCCAGAGGTCCCTTAGCGTTCCAGGAAATCACTCGGTGCACCCTGGTGTTGCTCTGCAATCCTGGGGGTCATTTGGGCCTGCTCCCATGGAGATTGCTTGCTTGGGCTGTTCCTGTAGAGGTCACCGATTCAGGCCTGCTCTGGTGGAAGACGCTGGCTGGGGCCTGTTGCTGTGGAGATCCCTGGCTCAGGCCTGCTCTCTCAGCAGTCACTCTCTTGTACCTGCTCCTGTGGAGGTCACTGGTTGTGCCTGGTCCCGCAGAGGGCACTGACTCAGGCATGCTCCCTCAGAGATTGCTCCTTTGTACTGGTGCCTGCGGAGGTTGCTGACTCAGGCCTGCTCCAGCAGAAGTCGCTGGCTCAGGTCTGGTTCTGTGGAGGGCACTGGCTCAGACCTGCTCCCACGAAGGTTGCTCTCTCCTACCACTGCGGAGGTTGCTGACTCGATCCTGCTCCAGGGGAGTTCACTGGCTTGGGCATACTCCCTTGTATTATAAAACTATCTTTGGCTATGAAGAGATTATCTTCAAACTTGGACATTACATACATTAGTTAAACATTACTCACTTTTTCCAAAAAGACCATGTCAGAAGCAGCAGCTATTCAAAAGTATCTGTTAGGACAGAGAAAGCAATCTAGGGATGAGAGTGTGGTCTCAGATGATAGTTTTGAATCATGTTTAGTAGGGTACTTTTCCTCCGGTAATTATTAATGCTTATTTTGACACAGAAAACCACACAGCAGTATTAAATATGCTGTGTATACAAAGTTTCTCACAGGTGAATGCTGGCAAAAGTAGTAGTTTATTTCAACGATTTCCTTTCTTATCTTTTAATATTTTTGTTAAATCTTCAAGGATTTCATATGTGCTTTGATCATATCAGCCTTCCAGATCAACCAATCTCCAAACCCATCCAACTTACTGTTTCTTTTTTAAACTTATTTTATTCTTAATCAAAATATAACTACATCAATTCTCCCTTTATTCACCTTCCTTATAACCCTTCCATGCCCCTCTGCCCTGCTTCCTCTCAAATTTGTGACCTCTTTTTACTATTGTTATATATATATATATGACCTACAGAATTGGTTTTGTGTTGCTTGTAGGCATAAGTTTCAGTGTTTGCCACTGGTATTGGAGAACCAATTAGGGAGATCATCCTCGGGGATGACTTACTTCTCCTTTCTCCCCAGATGTTAAGTCCCTGTAGCTCTTCATCTGTGGGTAGCGTCCCGTGAAATTTCGCTGCATTCATTTAGGCATTGTAGCTGGTATTGCCATTGTTGAGATTTTATGAGTGTAGCTTTCATAGTTAGAAGACACAATCTTGGAGAAGGCGTCCTGATTTTCTGGCTCATAAGATCTTTCTGTTCCCTCTTTCATCATGACCCCTAGGTCTTGGGGATAAGAGTTGTGTTGTAGATGGGTCAATTGAGAAGCCCACAGTTGGTCGTGACTTTCTGGACTCCATCTGCTACAAAGTAGAGCCTTCTTTGGTGCTGGGTGAGACTGACATTTACTTCTGGGTATAAAGATGAACATTAGGAATGCAGTTAGGAATTAGGTAATTTACAACAGCAGTAGCAGTAGATTCTGCTCTAAGACTGGATAGGTGTCTTAGTAAGGGTTTATTGCTGTGAGGAAACACCACGACCACAGCAACTCTTGTAAAGCAAAGCATTTAACTTCTCTAAACAAAAAGCTTGGGCAGCCCTTTCACAGCAGTACCCCAGTCTCTGGTACCAACGTCTATCTTAGCCAGGGTTTCTGTTGTTGGGAAGAGACACCGTGACGGCAGCAACTCTTCTTCTAAAGGACAACATTGCACTCTGGTGACTCGCTTACACTTCAGATGTTTAGTCCATTATTCATGGCAGCAAGCATGGCAGCATGCAGGCAGACTCGGTGCTAAAGAAAGCGCTGAGAGATTTTGCATTTAGACTCACAGGCAACAGGAAGTATTCTAAGACACTAGGAGGTATCTTGAGCAAATATGAGACCTCAACGAGTACCTCCACAGTGACACACTTCCTCCAACAAGGCAATACCTACTCCAAAAAAACCACACTTCCTCATAGTGGCACTCCCTATAAGCTTGTGGGGACCAGTTACATTCAAACTACCACAGTAGGTTACAATACTAAGTACGATTTTCCTCCTGTTGAGTGAGCTGTAAGTCCAATTAAACAGCTGTCCATTGCCACTAAGCTATGAGCATCACTATTGCACCTTTTGGGATAACTTGTATCCTGAAAATGTCACAGTGTGATAGAACTGTTATTTGTTTTCTTCCCTTGGCAGCTGGCATAGCGTGAAGACTAGTATTTATTTCTTTAGTCCTGTATATGAAGTATAACTTGGGGATTCCTTCTTTCTCCAGTTATGATGGCTAAGATCAAGAAAACTACTGACAACGGGTGCTAGTGAGAATGTGGGGAAAGGGAAATGCTTATTCATTGTTGTGGAATTGCAAAATGGTGCAGCCACTCTGAAAATCAGCATGGAGAATTCTCAAAAAGCTAAAGATAAGTCTGCCACATGACCTTACGGGACCACTCCTTGACATATGCCCAAAGGACAGGATGTTTGACTCCACAGATGTGTTCTTTGCTACTCTATTTACAATAGCTGGTAAATGGAAACAACATGAATGTCTTTCAACTGGTGATTGGATAATGAAAGTGTGGAATATATACATAATGGAATGCTATTCAGCTTTAAATAAAAACAAGTAATGAATGGATAAAGAACACGTAGCGTATTTGCACAATAGGATATTACATAACCATTAAAAATGAAATCATGAAGATCAAAGGTAAATGGATAGAATGAGAAAAAATAATCCTGAGATAACCCAGAATAAGAAAGACAAATATAGTATGTATTCACTTATATGTAGATATTAGCTGTTAAGTCAATGATAACCAAACTACAATCTATAGAACCACAGGGATTATGTACAGAGTAAGGGGCTGGGGAAGGGAGGCACAAATAGATCCCCAGGAAAGAGAAAGAGAAAAGGTAGCTATAAACAGATGGGGTTGAGGGGGCTGGAAAGGAAAGATCAAGTGGGGGTGAGGAGGGAAGTGGGGAACAAGGGGATCTAGGGAGAGACAAATAAAGGTAAGGGCCACCTGGGGAGTAGTATGGAAACCTAAGACAGCAGACGCTCCACTTTGTAGCTCAGCCATTCACATACTGGACTGGAGGAGTATTGAACTCATAAGCATGTATACCATGGGCACCTTGGAATTTTATTGTTAAAAATACCTATAGGCAAAAACATAAGCCATCTGTCTACAAAGTTGAATTTGCTCAACTTTAATCAAGAGGATTAGGGACTCACTCGAGCCAGGAAAGCAGATCAGTACCTTGTTGATCTGTCATCAGAGGAACTACCAATTGCAGCAGATGGGAACAAATATAGAAACCCACAGCCAGACATTACACAGAGAGTGAATGAGAGACCTTGGAACACTCAGCCCTGAGTGAGATGTCTCCATCAAATTCCTCCCCTCAGGCCTCAGGGAAACCTACAGAAGAAAACAAACTCAACCGCATCGTTGGAGGGTCCTTGTCTCATAATATTGTGCCGGGACTTTATTTTTATTTTACTTTATTCTTCGCTCATCTCTTATATCCCAACTACAGTCTCCCCTCTGTCCTCTCTTCCCAATTCCTCACACCTCCCCTTCCCCCCAGATCCACTTCAACTGCATTTCCCTTCAGAAAGGAGCAGGCCTCACAGGGATATCAGCTATGGCATACCATGTTGCAATAAGACTAGGCATATCCCCTTATATTAAGGCTGGACAATAAAATTCAGAAGAGGGCCCCAAAATCAGGCAATAGAGTCAGAGACAGCTCCCGCTGTTAGGTGTCCCACAAAAATGCCAAGATACACAACTGTCACATATATGCAGGGGGCCTAGGTCAGACCCATGCAGGCCCCCTGGTTGCCAGCTCAGTCTCTGTGAGCCCCTATGAGCCCTAGTTAGTTGGTTCTGTGGGTTTTCTTGTGGTGTCCTTGACCCCTCTGGCTCTCATAATCCTTTTTCCCCTCTCTATAGGATTCCCCAAGTTTCTGCCTCATGTTTGGCTGTGGGTTCTGTACCTGCTCCCATCAGTTGCTGGATGAGGCCTCTCTGATGATTATGCTAGGCTCCAGTACAAGTACAGCAGAGTATCCTTAGGAATCATTTCATTGACCCTGCCCCCAACATGTTTGGTTCTATCCAAGTTTTTGGAACTCTAGGAAGTGTCGGGTATAGGGTCAATCTAGTGGCATGGGTCTCAGTCTCAAGTTGGACCAGCTGTTGGCTGGCCACTCCCACAAGTTCTGCACCATCTTTACTTTTCTTTTTAAGTTGTATTTTATTTATATACTCATTTTTCTCTCTCCTTCTCTCTCCCCCTCATCTCTCCTATAGGTCCTTTGTATAGTGCATATATTATGGCTTACAGTTTTGTGTTTTATGGGACTCCTGAGTGTGTGAATGAGAGCAGTAGGTTTCTGTATCTACTTTTCGTCTGCATTTTCTTGTACTCTTTTCCTTGTGTTTGTTTTGTACTATTCCAATGTTTTGGGTTTCATTTTATCTGATTGTACTATTAATTATTTATTATTAATTAATTAATTATTTTTTAAAATAATGAAATTTTCAGGTAAATGAATGGAACCAGAATAAATATTGAATGAACTAGCATAAACCTTGAAACAGACACACACACGTTCTTGCTCATCTGTGATATCTTAGCTCTAAATCTTCAGATGTGAGTATATAACCTGAAGTAACCGCAGAAACCAGGAAAATAAAAAAGGGCCACAGGGTGGAGAAAGGAGTTTTAGAGAGGGGACTTGCACTGTGGCCAAGGACTATCAAGGACTATGTTAATATCTGTGGTCTGAGTTGCTGACGTGTGGATGTCCGTGGTCTGGGCTGTTGCCAGAACCATATGGAAGTCCAAGAGCCATGCTGCCGCTGACTGTTAGGCACAAAGAAGCTTTTTTTTTTTTTTTTTTTTTTTTTTTTTTTTTTTTGCAGTGGTATTGATGACGCTGACTCACAGTTGAGAATGAAAGACGCTGAAGGCTTCTGCGACAACCGCCCCCACACCACCAAAAAAAAAAAAGTCTTGACAGAAAACCACTGAAGAGAGCTCTTAAAAATTGTGATGGGGGCCCGGCAGTGGTGGTGCACACCTTTAATGGCGCACACCTTTAATCCCAGCACTTGGCAGGCAGAGACAGGCAGAGCTCTGTGAGGTGTGTGTGTGTGTGGTGGGGGGTGGGATTGTGAGATGGATGCTGGAAGGCTTCCGGTGGGGGTGGGGAAGAACTCAGTTTCCTTTAAGGGGCTGTCCACTGGGAGTCTGACCATGCTCCAATGAGTGTACGGCTGACATAGATGGGATGGTGTGATTTTTTTTCTTTTCTTTATTTCTCTTCTTTTTGGGGGGTGAGGACACAAGGGTGGAGGAGTGGACCTGGCAGGATTTGGAAGTGAGTGTGATCAGGGTGCATTCTGTGATATTCCCAAATAATAAATAAAACATTATGTTTAAAGGAAAAGAGAGGAATAGCAGGCTATAGATGATACAAAGGAGGAAATGGGAAATCGGGGGGGGGCTTCAATTGGGTGGAGGTAGGACAATACAGAAGGTGAGAGAGGGAAGACAACCATGTTTGTAAAAGCGAGTCATTATTTTATATTTACCTAAAATTACATATAGTACATATATATCAATATCTATCTATCTATTGATTGATTGATTGAGGCAGGGTTTCTCTTTGTATCCCTGGCTCTCCAGGAACTCACTCTGTAGACCAGGCTGGCCTCAAACTCCAAACTCAAACTCAGATATCCTCAGCCTCTGTCTTCAAGTACTGAGATTAAAAGCATGTGCCACACCATTTATACACACACACACACTATTAGTATATGTATGTAATAGTATATCATATATAATTAGTATAATATATCAATAACAGAATAAATATATTCTTGTATTAAAAGTGAGTTCCTTGTAGTCTGGTAATTTCTGATTGGATTGGACATTATTTTACTTTGTTATTTGGTGTAACTATGATCCATGTACTCAAGACTTTGGAATATCTTGCCACTTTTGTACTTATTTTTTTTCTTTTGCTTTGCCTATATGTATTTCTGTGTGAGGGTACCTGATCTTCTGGAACTGGAGCTCAGACAGTTGTGAACTGCTATGTAGATGCTTGGAATTGAACGTGGATCCTCTGGACGAGCAGTCAGTGCTCTCAACCACTGAGCCATCTCCTCAAACCCCACTTCACTCCACCCATCACCCTGAGACAGTTTCTCTGTGTAAAAGCTCAGGCTTTCCTAGAACTCAATTTGTAGATCAGGCTGGTCTCTGCCTCCTGAGTGCTGGGATTAAATGCATGCTGGATTAAATCCATCATGCCTGAGGTGGTTTGTTTTGTTATTAATTTGGTTTTGTTTTTCAATACATAGTTCCTCTGTGTATCCCTGGCCACTTCCTCTGTAAACCAGGCTGGCTTCAAACTCAGAGATACACCTGCCTCTGCCTCCCAAGTCTTGGGTTTAAAGGTGTGTGTCATCATGACCTGCTCCTCTTTCTCTCTCTCTCTCTCTCTCTCTCTCTCTCTCTCTCTCTCTCTCTCTCTCTCTCTCTCTCTCTCCTTAAAACTGGATCTTTCTCTGTATTTCAGGCTGCCCTCAAACTTAAAGTAATTTTCTTGCCTTAGCCTCCCACGCTGGGATTACAGGCGTGAAACACCAGCCTTGTTTATTTATTTTTTAATTTTCTCTGGAACTTCACCCAAGGTATACTGTTGTTTTTTTTTCTACAGATAATTAAGGTTCTGACTTTTTCAGTCTGTTTGATTTGTGTTCTTGGATTTTTTGTTAACTACTTCTAATTTAAATTTTCTTTTATAGACTGTTTTCCATTTCTACAATTTCCATGTGCTCTTTTTTGATACCACTTCTTTCACTCCTTTCTCTTTATTATATTCACTTTTCTGTCAAGTCTGGAATACATGGAGCATAGTTATAGCAGTTCTTAAAACATCACTGTGGCAGCTGAGACATCCTGCCATTTCGGAGTCTCTTTCTGCAGATTGTTCTCTCCTTATTCTTCTGTGACATGGGTTATGAGCCATATTTTTCTTCACATGTTCAGTAATTGTTTTCTTTATTGAAACCTGGCCACTACAGAGCTGTCCATTTAAAAATATTGCATCTTTGGGCTCTACAGTTTGGGCCATGTATTCCCCAAGTGTTAGTGTGTTAAAGGCTTGGTCCTCAGCTTCAAATTATCAGAGGTAGCAGAAATGTTAGAAGTGCAGTTCACTGAGAGGAGGTAGTGAAACTCCAGATACTCCCTGTCTTTTGTTTTCTTACTATGAAATGTATGATTCTGTTTTGCCACCTGTTCTTGCCAAGATATGCTACCTCAAAAAGGGATGAATGAATGAGCACGGGCTGAAACCTCCAACCTGGTTGCTAGTCTCTTGGCCTCCCCAATTCTGATTTTTTTTTCCTCCCTTCAGTACATTAGACCACTTTGGATTACTTTTGGGGTCTATCCCATAGTTTAGAAACCAGTTCTGGGCTGAAAGCTATTGGCTGTTATGTGGCTTAATGTACATTTCCGGACTCCTTGGAATTCGTTTTATGCTGCTATTGACGCATTCTTGAAATCAATCCTAACTTACTGCGTTACTTTTTCAGCACAGTGACAAAATGCCTGGCATAAGCAACTTAAAAGGAAGAAATATTTGTTCTGTTTCACACTCTCAGAGGTCTCAGCCCATGGCTAGCTGGCTCTTCTCTTTCTGGCTGTGAGTAGCAGAACACAAAGCTGCCATTCCACTGTATCATGAAACAGAGACAGAGAGATAAAGAAGGGATTTTGAAGATATTTTTCCTTCAGTTAGATCACATTTCCCATTCAGCTATGAACATTATCCATTGATGAGGCTAGCATCCTCATGATCTGATCATCTTCAATAGCATCACCAGTGTGAATACATGAGCCTTCAAGACACATTTCATATCGAATCCATAACACATGTATTTTCCCCAGCTTTCTTTTTCTTACAATAAAGTAAGTCCAGATTTCATTACCTCCTTATGGCCAGTAATAGTAACATGACATTTTAATCATAGCAGATTGCATTTATTCTATTTCATAAATATCTGTGGAACAACTAACTATAACGAGCCCATATATATATATATATATATATGTATAATTTAAAATATAATGCTTACATAGAGGTCACAATATTGTGGTAGTATTTAAACATGCCCCCTACCACAATTCCCTAAAAGCCATTTTATCAAAAGGCGAGGTTTTTTTCTCAGTTCTTGAATGTAGACACTGTGACTTCAGTGGGGCATAATTGAAGTGATGCTATCCCCATTTCCTAGTCCACATGTTAAGGAATTGGTAGCTTCCTTCTCCTGGTTCCTAGAATATTCTGACTTATGTCCATCCAATATGCTGGGAGAAGCCAAGCAGACACATAGCAAGTTCTGTGCAGTTGGTGTTGCTGACAGCCCCAAATGACTCAGCCAACTTCCAGCGTCTATTGCCAGATACACACTGAGCAAGTCCTCTAGATAATGAAAATGTGCTGTAGTCCTCCCAGTCATTCGCAGGTGCTCCTGTAGGTGCTGTATGGAAGAGAGATAAACTGTCCCTGCTGAAGTCTGACCAAAAGAAATCATTGTTTTTATTCTAAGAGGCCACATTTGGATGGTGTTGTGAAACAATCAATACCTGGAACAAATGTTATACCACTGAGTGCTGTGATAGAAGTGACCACTCAAACAATTAATTAACAAAAATTTATTATGTAGTATTAACTGGTCAGGTGTTGAGTTAGGAAAGGCTTTTGTCAGTGAGATCTAAGTGAAGATCCAGAGAGGGTCCAGAGATTTCTAAATAGAACAAAAGGGTAAAAATTGTTGGCTTCAGGTCATGGAAGGTATGGCACATCTGGACAGCTGTGGTAGTCGGGAAAACACTAATGTCCATGAAGACACGGTGATCAGGACCAGTTCATTAAGGGCTTAATCAAGATTAGATATTCCTCCCATGGAGTTCTTCCCACTCTTAAACATTCTTTCTCCCCTTTTCTTAATACAGCTATATTTGCTCTACTTTAAAAATGTGGATTAATTTTGAAGGCGAGGACTCTTTACACACCCATAATCAGGCAATAACTTAATTATTTAAGGACTTACTTCTTGATGTATATCCTATATTTATAGCATATAGATACCTCAAATCTATAAGAAGTTAATACTTATCGAATGATTGACTTACTGAGGAATCATATAAGAATTGTAAGGGAATGATATCACATTCATATATTAGTAAAACCACCCTGGCTGTAGTAGAGAGGACGGTTTACAGATTGGTGGGTTAAGTCCATTAACCAGGATACTATAACAACAGAATTTTTTCCGAGAGCAGCTTCATTTTACACACAGGTATCTTTATTTTTAATATAAAACAGTTTTAAAAGTCCAACAGAATAAAGGAATAAAACTTTTCAAAATTAACCATGGAATTTATTAAACACATCACAGAAACGTGCAATCAAGTCTTTAAAATGTCTTTTTTGGGGTATTAAAAATAAAACTAGCAATTTCAATATTTTAGATAATATGACAAGTTAACCTCAAGACACAAACTCATGCCACCTTTTATAACTGGCTTTTCTTGTACATATAACATTCTTATTTTTAAAACCTCTACCTTATAACATATGTCATCATAAAGATCCCTAATAGCTAACATCACTCTTTTAGGTCAGAACACATGGTTAATGTTATCAATACTAACATATATTATTCCCAATACTCACATATTGATGATTAAAGCTTGAGTAGTAGCTTTTTGTTAGCAACACAACAATTCAGTTTCATTTCTAGAGCATAAGGCATGCCCAAATATATTTTCATAACCATCTGGCTCTGAAACAGCAGTTATGATAAGCTACCTAAGGCGTAGTCCCGTCATTGTAAGTGGATAAGCTGACACCTAATTTTGTCAGCCCAGTGATCAAGAGCAGGACTACTGACAGCCAATGCTCTGCTTCCCATACAATAGTAGAAAGACTTTTCACTTGTCATAATGACACACAAGCATCTGATTATTGGCCTTTCAAAATGTTAAAAGAATGGTGGCTTTAAAACATGAACTTTGTTATATTTTATTTTAACACCTGCCCACACCCTTTGAAAGAAAAAAAAATTCATGAACAACAACAACAAAAATCCAGGGTGGTATTGTCCAGAAATAACTTTGTCATTCATATTTTCGTACGGCTGTTAAAAAATTGCCAGAATTTATTTCACATGTATTTGTAGACTTTTTTTTTTCAGCGCTAAGGACTGAACTCAGGATCTCTTGTATTCTAGACAAGTACTGTATCAATGAGCCACATCCTGAGTCATTCTTTACAATCTTAAAATTTTATGTACTCAGATGTCTATGTAAATACATATCTTTAGTGTTACTTTCAATGGCTAAATAATTTTCGTATCACAGACACTCTGATTTATTTGAGCAATACAATCCTAACTATTGATTGCACTAGAGTGCTTACTATATGTCAGGCAATATTACAGGGGATTTATTTCCACTAATTTTTTCAATCCTTGATAGTTTCTTATTATTTTTCTTTTAAATGAAGAAACAGACCTAAGAGATGAGTTTGTTCAATCTCTTCAATGTCAGACATTTTAGTGGTCATCAGTGCTTTGATATTATAAACAATGCTGTCATTAATATCTTGGTTCATGCTTTTTAAAGAATGTCTTTAAGTTCTAAACATCAGAATTGTTGGGACCAAAGCATATTTTCCAAAGCTCCTTATATACCTCCCGTTGTTTCTCTTAGGAATACTGTTAATTTGTACCTCACCCAGCAACTTTACAGTCCCCACCCTTGGATTCTTTTATCTTTGGTTTGTTTGTTTAGGATAGGGTTTCTCTGTGTAGCTGCGACTGTCCTGGAACATGCTCGATACATCAGGCTGACCTCAAACTCAGAGATCTTCTGCCTCTGCCTCTGCCTCTTTAGTGGAGTGAAGCACCACCGCTTGGGGGATTCTTTTCTCTTTAATTGACTGAAAACACTAACCACTACTTTAATTTGCTCGTCTCTTTTCAAAATTGGACTTCATTTTAAATTGAGTTTTGTAAGCAAGCATTTTTCTTGTACCGTCATGCCAATCCTGTTGTTGACATGTAACTGTTTATAAGCTACATTTATGTGTTATTTGGACATATTTTACATAATTTCCCTGTATGTGCAAGACGAGCTCTCTAATTGTATGTATTTCCAAGAAATGATCCTTAATATTTCCACATGATTTAGAGGGTAGTGTGTGTGATACACATGTACGAACTAGAGCACCAAATCAATATTTTAAGTTGCCAAGAACCAACGTCTGGTTCCATTTTTCGTTTTGTTTTTCCTGCTGTTGGGTGTGTGTGTGTGGTTATTCTCGGGCTGCGGAGGACTAATCTTCCAGTCACTGCAGCGGCCCAGTGACAGCACGTTTAGTCAGTCGGTGCCGACACCCAGAAAGCTTCCCTCTGATGTCAGGCTGGGGAAAAGAGCCAGCGTTAGTTGCCTCAGCCTCTCCGGAGACTGCGCGCCTTGACACTCCCCTCCAAGGGATTCCAGCCAGTTCCACCAGCTCACATGACTCCATCCCAGCAACTTCCTAGTCCCCTCACACCGAAATTTTACTCGGACAGCCCGAAGGACCGTCTGACCTTCTAGAGGGATTACTATATCACAACAACACTCCGAAGTGAACTCACGGAGTTAAACTAGGGATGCGCTCGACCCCAAAACGAACCCTCTTTTCTTTCTCAGTCTCTGATTCACTCCAGAGGTGCTTAGTCGGCCTCGGCGCGCCTGAAGGACCTCGTCCTCCCGAGACGCCCGAGCAATGGAAAAGCCCAGAACATAGCCGCTAATCCCATGGACCTGTGGGAGGTCCGCAGAGGAAGCAGTAGAGGAGGCTCCTCGCGTGTGTCTCGGCGGAAAGGCAGGGTTCTTGTCCCAGCTGGAGCAGGCAGCGCTCAGGTCGCCTGGATTCCCGACACGCCCCGCGCGGGGGCCTGCGCCGCTTCTCCGCCGTTGCCGCCGCCGCCTCTGTTGCTGGGGTGGGAGAGAGGAGGGGCCGAGAGGACCCTGGACCGCCCGTCCCCGTGGCTGTGTTTGTACCTGAGCGGCCTCCTTTCTCGGTCGTGCGCTGACGGCTGCGGTGTCGAGGGGCAGTCCCTGGGGACACCTCGGCAGGCAGCGGACATGCCTCTCTTCGCCACCAATCCCTTCGACCAGGATGTTGGTGAGTGTTTTCCCCGTCGTCCGTTCGTTCCCCGCCAGGCTGCGAGCCCACGCCGCCCACCCCCCGCGTTCCTCCCGGGCTGCAAGGCCGAGGAGCCCGCGCTCTTCTCTCCGGAGCCGGGAGAGGGTTGAGGACACGGCTCATCCTCTTGGAAAGAAATGGGGCAGAGAACCTCCCTAGTGGGCCTCGGCACGGGACTCGGGGGGCTTCGAAGGAATTGCTTAAGGGATTTGGGGTAGAGGGTTGCCTCGGGAGGAGCAGCCGATGAAGCCATCTGCCGCTGGGGCTCGGCTTCTGGAGAGGAGCGAAGGGCTGGGGCGTATCTTGGCTTGAGCAGATTGCTTATAAGCCCTATCGCCAAAGTATTTGCCTGGCCCAAATGGAAAGCTCCGGGAACTGGCAAAATGCTTCAGGTCAGGTTACTTAGGGTTTTTTATTTATTTATTTATTTTTATTATCTTTTTTAATCGCTCTTATAACGGTCCCTGGAGGAGAGAGGCCTGGATATGGGTAGATTGAAATATTGAGAGAGATGAAGGTGGACCACTTGGCAACAACAGAAACGCCTTTGGGATGCCTTCCTCAGACTGGGCCTCTGCCGTGGGGAAATGTGGAAGAGGATTTTGCATCAAGGAAGGGTCTGAAATGTTGAATTTTTGTTGTTTTCTGAATTATTGGTATTAGAGATCGATCATATTAGTTTAGCAGACTAACTGTCTCTTACTGGCCTGAAGGTCATAATGGAACTTGAATTTCTTGATAGAGAATTTTGGAGTGACTTGAATTCACATAGAGCTACGCTGGCAACAGTGTAGAAGGCAAACCCAATACCATCGCCAGTCCCACAAGACTGGTTTAGCCATCACTGTAGTAAAAGAACGTAAGGATAACTTGTGAGAGTTGCTTTATGAATTTTGTTTTTTGAGAGGTGAATTTTAAATTTTGCACTTTGAACTCTTTATAGCATCTCGCTGGAAATCATATTACTGCCACTTCCTGCTTGGTCCATAGTGATTTAAATGAATGTCCCGAATCTGAGCAGTGGATGGAACGTTAGAAATCATCAATAATGCTAAATAAGTAATGAATTGGAAAATTGTGTTTGCTAAGTGCTTAGCACCCGTTCTTACAGAACACGGTGTTCACTGTCTTAAGACACTGAACTATGAAGGCCATCACATGGTTGCTCGTTGGCCTGCTTACCACTTACTTCATCAGTGTCCGGGACAAATGCTTAATAATGAAACATACTTGGTGCTTCTGTTCCCAGCACTTACGTATCTAGTATTTATTTGGTTTTTTTGTTTCTCTTCCAGGGGCTGGGAGGTCTGCGCCACCATGCCCACCTAGCCTAATGGACCTAGTTGTAATGGCATCTTGCTTCCTGCTAATCAGTCACATTTATATTTTCCTGGCTTGTTTGTTTTCGTGGTGTTAGGAATGGAACCCAGGGCCTAAAACGTGTTTCTTCTCATTTTTCGAAACTACATTTGCATTGGGTTTGGATAGATTTCTTTATGCTAAACCTCTTTTTGCTTCCCATGCCACCCGTTTCAAAGACAGGCCCTTTCTTGCCTTTATGCTTTTGCTTCCATTATTTGATCTGTCTTTCTGCATATATGTCTTGTGCTTTAAAGCCAGCTTAGAATACAACTTGTTCTACCTAAGTGATCTGCTGAGTCCTGCATCATGGATCTCATAGCAAAATTATTGACAGTTTGAAACAGATGAAATTCTTAAGTGGGCTTATGTTTTATACAATGAAGAGTGTTGGCTTTTTAATGTCTCTTGGGGTGTTTAAATACTTTGTGTTTCAAAACTATTGTGATGTTCACCTTCCCCAAACTCCTACAATTTTCAATCTTTTTTTCTTTCCTAAATTAAGCATTAGGCCGTTGTGTTCTTTATTTTGCTCCTTGTTTGATGGCTACTACATAATCAGCTTTGAATAAATGCTTGTTGAGATGAAACTGTGTTAAACCTGCTAGACATGGATGTTTAAAAAATTCAGTTTGAATTATAAAGATAATTTATACCATCAAGTTCCCTACTGATTTGTATTTACCAATTCCAAAAGTCAAGTTCTTTATCTTTTTTTTTTTAATTAAAATCTTAAATTTTTCTTCTGTGATTTATCCATAGGTTTCTAGTCACCAAACTTTTTCTAGTTTTCTGCTTAGCTTTTTAGTCTTTGTGTGTGTGTGTGTGTGTGTGTGTGTGTGTTTGTATTTTTTCCCCCATATCTAATGTTAAGCAACCTGGACTCAGCATAAAACCTCTGCTCCATTGACACTTTGTTCTCTTAGAGCCTTAGGAGGCTTAGTGTTAACTAGAATTTGGAGTGATTTGCTTCAACTCAAGTTTCAGGTTAGTTGTTTAGCAGCAGTGTGTGGCTTTGAGGCATTTGGTTAGATATTCTACACCTTTGTTTCCTTGTCTTTAAATAAGGAGTATAAGAATTATAATGTTTCTTAGCTTACAGGGTGGTAGAACTAAGTCAGTGTTTTAAAAGCACATAGAAAAGTCTCTTTTTTGTAATTTGTGAAGTGAGATTTTAAAACAAAAAAAAAGTTACTCTCTTAGCTTTAAACACTTCGTGTAGTCCAGTGGCTCACAAGTTTAAATAGTCTTGCTATGTATTGGAGATTTGGGTATCCATCTACTCGATATTTCCAGTGGATTTTTTTTTTTTTTTTTTTTTTTTTTTTTTTTTTTTTTTTTGGTTTTTCGAGACAGGGTTTCTCTGCAGCTTTTTTAGAGCCTGTCCTGGAACTAGCTCTTGTAGACCAGGCTGGCCTGGAACTCACATAGATCCACCTGCCTCTGCCTCCTGAGTGCTGGGATTAAAGGCGTGCGCCACCACCGCCCGGCTTCCAGTGGATTTTGATTGGAGTCTAAAAACAAGCATGTCAGAAACCTATTTCCCTCTAGCTTCTCATTCTGGCATCCTAGCCCCTCTCAGTGGATTGAGTCATTGATATTTCCTGTTAGTCAGTTCTGATGTCTCAGAGTCATCCTTGATTCTTTCCCACTCCATCCTGTCAGTAAGGTCTTTTGGTTCTACTTAACGTGTATCCAGAATCTTGTTACCTCAGCATTGCCATACTCAACCGTCTCAGCTGCTTTTAGACAGAGACTGTAGCTGGGGCTCCCAGTAGGATTTCTTGTTACTCTTTTGTTCATTAGTCTTTAAAAAGTACTGGGTAAGGTCACCCACCTGTTCAGAAATCTCTGGTAATTTTCTATTTATCCACATAAAGAGAGAGATGATTGTCATGTCATGCTTCTTGGATCTGAGCATTCCAAGCATTCCTTCCTCTGTAGCTTCATAGGCCATTTTCTTTGCTTATGTTATTTAAAGTTGTGATGTCCATCACATCATTATAGGGCTCTATTCAAAATTCATATTCTGAGAGAGGCTTTCCTCATTGCCGTCTCTTAAAGAATCTGTCATTTTCTACTTCGTGCTGTTTGTTCATTTTCTTGATAAGTTCATCAATAGTCTTGTGTGGTATAAACTTCATAAAGATGAGAACTTTTCATTCTTGTTCCTAGTACCTTTGGGGCAATTCCTGGAACATACTAAACACACAATTTATCTAGTAATGAATTACTGATAATTTTCTAGATTGTTAGTTTGGTGTTTCATTACCACTTAAAAATCAATTTATTATAAAACGGAGCTTACCTTTCTCTGTTGTTCTTTTCATTCCTTGATTGGTTTATAATGCTCCATTTATCTTGACTTTTGAAATAAAAAAGTGCTGGCCTCTTCCCTCCCTTCAGTGCTGGAGATCTAACCAAGGCCTTGCAAGTATCAGGGAAGCATGGTTCTTACCTATACCTTGCAGTTCCTGGCCTTGTTATCTTGAGTTGGGGTTCTCACTGTATCCCAGGTTTGCCTTGAACTTGAGATGCTCCTACCTCTGCCTCCTAAGTCCTGAGGAGACAGGTGTGCAACAGTAAGCCTCGTGCTGATAAGAAATGTCTTTGAATCATTCCTTTGTCTCTACTAAATGTTGCTTTTGATTTTTATAATAATAATTTAGTAGTCAGGTGTGGTGGTCCACTCCTTTAATTTTAGCTCTCAGGAGGCAGAGGCAGGTGGATCTCTTGGTTGGAGGACAGCCTGATCTACCTAGTGAGTTCCAGGCCAGCCAAAGATATATAACAAGACCTTGTCTAAATAAAAATAAATAAGTTAATTATTTTTTTAAAAAAATAATCATTTTTAGTCAAACTCTCTTTGACCAGTTCATATCCTGCATATTGTTAATCAGCTATACTTACTTTTTTTAGCATTTCACTTAATCCAGTCAGCATCATGAGTCACAGTCAGATTAATTTTTGTCCTAAACCAGTGGTTCTCAACCTTTCTAATATGACCCTTTAACACAGTTCCTCATGTTGTAGTGGCCCCAAGCATAAAATTGCTCATATTGCTACGTCATCACTATAATTTTACTACTGTTTTGATCATAATGTAATATGTTATGAATATGTTAATGAATCTTAACATAATATTTTTTGGAGAGAGGTTTAGCAACAAGGTCGTGACCGTGGGTTGAGAACCATTGTTGTAAAGTGCAGAGATATTTATTGGCTTTTCTAAATATTGTAATTTAGCTTATGAAATGTAAAGTCATAATTATGATAGTAGGCAGTTTGCTAAATTACTATTGGTGAATGGGAGAACTTTGTATTGGACCAAATCAAGCCCCTTTGAATTTACTTTTCAGTATTGTAAGTAGTTATGAAAATATCTCACTCATAGGATTGCTATCAGGGTTATTTGTGAAAATACTTGATATTCTGATTCTTTACTGGTGTTGAATATGCTTCATATACCTCAAATTCAGTATGTTCAAAATTATAATGAAGCTTTTTTCAATTAACATTTTTCCCTTTGTTTTTTATGACTGGACATCAGTTGTTTATATTGTTACACAGGCCAGTAACCTATGTGACATTTTGACTTCTATGATTATAATTCCATTCCTAAGAACAAATATGTACTGTTGACTATGTCATAGACACACCTACCATGCTCCCTCAGGATACTGATAATATTGTGTATGCTTTGAATCCATCCCTCTGTTCCTGCAAAGGGGAAGGTATTTTACCATTGTAAATACCTTTTAAATTAGTACAGAAGTGTCTGTTGTTTTCCTCTTTCTCTAGTGATGGTTCATCCAAGCACACTGGAGGCAGAGGCAAGCAGATCTCTGTGAGTTCAAGGCCAGCGTGGTCTACAGAGCTAGTTCCAGGACAGCTAAGCCTACATAGAGAAACCTTGTAAAGAGTATAATGTAATTCTTTTGATTAAAATACTTTAATCAAATCTATAGCCTCATTTGAGCTTCTTGTGATGGCTTATAATAACTCAGATCTTTGGCTCATTTCTGCCTTGCTGTGTAACCTTGGCAGGCAGAAGTGCTTTAAGTGATGCAGGCTGTGCTTTGAAGCAGTCCTCCTGACTCTGCATCTAAATACTGGGATTTTAGGTTTGGAGTTCCTGTGTCTGACTTGTCTTCTTTTTAATTTTGCAACCTCATCTGCTATACATATTCTATTCCTTTCTTAAAGGTGTATTTCTACTCCTTATTGTTTTTATGCAACTATGTTTGGTCAGATAGAAGAAATATGGTTTTCTTCACTAGTTTTTTTTCCTTTGAATGTTGAGGACTGAACCCAGTGTCTGAAACATAAGCCTATCCATTACCATTAAGCCTTAAGCTCCCTTTGCCCAGTTTTAAAGAACTATAGCATCCTGAAACTGACTGATGACAATCTTTTTCCCTATGGAATGGTTGTTAGAGGAAATTATCCTGTCCCATTTCTTTGCTTTCTCAAAGGTTCAACAGTCGTTTTAGAAAATCAGAAATAACTCCTTCTCAGTAACTGTTGAGAAGACTTAAAATGCAGTTGAGGTATTTATGTGTTATCCTTTTGAGTACTGTTAGAAAATCCTTACCTTCTCTTTATGACTGTTGTCTTAGTTGGTGTTCTGTTGCTGCAAAGAGACACCATCAGAGCAACTCTTATAAAAGAAAGCATTTAATTGGAACTGGCTTACAGTTCAGAGGTTTAGTTCATTATCATGGCAGGAAGCATGGCAGCATTCAGGCAGACATGGTTCTGGAGAAGGAGTCCAGAGTTCTACATTTGGATCAGCAGGAAGAGCCCACCCCCAATGACATACTTCTTCCAACAAGGCCACATCTCCTAATAGTGCCTCTCTCTATGAGCCTATGGGGGCCCATCTCCATTCAAACCACCACAACTGTAGAGATAATCTAAAGATAAAATGAAATCATAAGCTTTGAATTCTTTAGAAATACGTCTGGTGCATGTGTGTGTGCGTGCATGGGAGGGAGGGAGAGAGAGAGAGATGTCTACACACCTACCCCCATGCTCTGGTTTTATCTTAGAAATTAATAGTTTTTACTTCATTTGCTGTTTATAAAACGATGTTGAATTGCTACTGGTAGGTCTTTTGGTTTGGTTTTTGGGTGTTGTTGGTGGTGTATGTGTGTGTGTGTTTTCTTTTTTTTTTGGTTTTTCGAGACAGGGTTTCTCTGCAGCTTTTTTAGAGCCTGTCCTGGACCTAGCCCTTGTAGACCAGGCTGGCCTTGAACTCACAGAGATCCGCCTGCCTCTGCCTCCCGAATGCTGGGATTAAAGGCGTGCGCCACCAGTGTGTGTGTGTTTTAAGACAGGGTTTCTCTGTGTGACAGCTCTGACTGTCCTGGAACTTGCTTTGTAGACCAGGCTGACCTTGAATTTGTAGAGATCCTCCTGCCTCTGCCTTCCAAGTGCTTGGATTAAAGATCACCACTGCCTGGGTTATATTCTTCTGATTTGGGAAATAGTTATTTTAAGAGTTGAGAAGAATTGTGCCACTATTTGGTTGATCTTGAGGCAGCATCAGAAATGATGTGGTCAGTTCAGAGTTGTAAATTGCATTGTTGGTTTTTTGTTTGTTTTGTTTTGAGACAAGATTTCTCTATGTAGCCTTGGTTGTCCTGGAACTTGTTCTGGAAACCAGGCTGGCTTCAAACTCAAGAGAGCCACCTAATTCTGTCTCCCAAGCGTTGGAATGAAAGGCATGTACCAAATACAAATTTGAGTCAGATGCTGATTGTATACATAGGACGTGAAGAAGGAATTCCGTTTCAGCATGTTTGCTAAAGATTATACCATATATGCTTGTTGGAAATGTGTGTGTGTGTGTGTGTGTGTGTGTGTGTGTGTGTGTGTGTGTGTGTGAACTTGGATATGTAAGCCAAATAAACCTTTTCCTCCCCCTTTTTTTTTTTTTTGGTCATGGTGTTTTATCACAACAATAGAAATGAAACTAAGATGCCATATATTCTTGGAAATACCATTAATTTAGGAAATATGAAGTCATAATTATGATGATAGATAATTTATAGTTGATCAAAATAGGTCCATTACTTTTAGTTAGCTAGTAACTTTAAAAAAATAGGTTTCATTTTGATCACTTAGATGTATTTTTACTTAGGTTTTAAGATTTAAATATTTTAATTACATATAGGTATCTCTTTGAAAAATAGCCTGCTTGGCTACCAGTCCAAGATGAATTAAATATTAAAATGTACTACCAAATCAAAGTAACAAAAGGTTCTCCTTCTCAAAGATGAAGTAAATAAGGCTGACTGAGTCTTTTTGGGATGCAAAACAGTGAGGACCCGTCCTACAGGGCTTTAGATACTCAACTTTTACCTGTGGGGCGT
This sequence comes from Arvicola amphibius, assembly GCF_903992535.2. Lineage (NCBI taxonomy): Eukaryota > Metazoa > Chordata > Mammalia > Rodentia > Cricetidae > Arvicola > Arvicola amphibius. Next base: position 97,781,398 of record NC_052052.2, on the reverse strand, counting down.
TTCTTAACATTTGTTTGATACTTAGGCTGTGAGCATGTTTTTTTTTTTTTTTTTTTTTTAACCTTTAAAATAGAGCTGATTATTTTCAAAAAATCTAGAGTATATTTTGGATGCCTGAATAATTGCAGGTAGATTTGAAACAGTTCTAACCTGGTCAGAACAAAACCAAAAAGCCGTTTATAGCTGCATTCTAAACAGCCAGCATAGTTGTTAGAGTCGCATCAACTTTTTCACATTTTCTTTCTTATAAGCTCCTTTTATATTGGTAGGAAAGAATTATTTTTCTAGCAACCCATATTTGATTATATTTTTGCTTGTTCAGTGTTTCTTGAATCAATACAAATACTTCTTCTAATGTGTTACATTGTAGTGTAACTGTGTCTTATTATTTCAGCTTTTTCCAAAGTGGTCTGCATAACAGCCAGTCTGGATTCATTATTCTGCTTTCCTGTTTGTATTACTTTATGCTTTATTGCTTAAGTAGAAAGAAAGGAGGTCTTTCTGTTTCTTTTTAGTTTCTAAATATATCCAACCTTTTTGATTTTTTTTCTTTCTTCACCACCACTTTTTACTTTCAAATTGATTTGGTCTTTATAATTTCTGTGACACCTTTCCTATCCCGTGTTAGGTGTGTATCTGTTAATTTTGTTTGTCATTGCAGTTGTAAGGCACTTCAGATATGACCTGGAATGGGATTGAAATCCATTTTATTTTCTTGAATATGTACTGAAATTTTATAGTCTTCTATAAAATCAACTTATCAATGTAGAGGTGAGATAGGTGATCCTATTTCTGAAATCGTACCTTGTTCTATATTCTTGTATCAAGACAGATTAAACTGGACATGGTGGTGTTTATTGGTCTTCTTATCATTCAAATGGCTGAGAAAGGAGGATTATGCATTCAGGGCCAGCCTGGGCTCTATAGTGAATTTAAGGGTTACTTAGTCTGTGTAGCAAGACCCTGTCTTAAAAAGGAACTCAATTAAGACAGATTATCCAGAGATACACATAACAAATTGATATGATCAAATTTTTTTTTTTTTTTTTTTTTTTTTTTTTTTTTTTTTTTTTTTTTTTTAGCATGGGAGCTGTAGTCTCAGATATCTGGGATGTTCTGCTCATTTTATGCTTAAATTTGATGTTTGCAGAGCTATGTAAAAAAGTTATTGGACAGAAAGGCTGTGAGCTAATGGTAATGGCCTGAGTAGAAAAACCTACCAAGACCCAGCCATTGAGATGATTCTCCTCTGTGCTATAGCATTTGTTTCTCCCGAGTGTAAGCAGGACACCTCTGGAATGAGGGTCTTAATTTTTTTTTTTTTCCTTAGTGGCCAGCTCCTAGACAGAGGAAGATTAGACAAATCCTAGTTTTTACTGCTGGCTGTGGAAAGAATGGCTTTTAGTTACTATAACACACCCTTGCAAAGAATAATTCTAGTTTTATGACTTTGGTTATGGGAGAATGTAGGACAGGACAGAACAGGAAGGCAAGAGGGAAAAAAAGCTTCATATGAGGCCTTTACTTTGAGATACTACTTTTTGAGCCTAACAGTGCAATTAAAATGCTTTGAAAATTGTGTATTCTTACATAGGAATTAATAAGTTGCTTTTGCTATTTTACTTATTAAAAGATTGTACAGTGGTATTGTAGCTTGAATATGCCCCTCAGGTTCATGAGCTGGAAGCTTGGTGCTCACTGTGGCAATGTTGAGAGGTGATGGGATCCTTAGTGGAACTTAGTAGGAAGCAGTTAGGTTATTGGAAGTACCAAACCATTGGAAGAGATTATTGTAGTTCGTATGGAACCTGGACTAGTTCCTATGAGAACAAGCTGCTATTTTTATAGTTTTTAAAGTAAGCCTGTTCTCTAAAATCCCATGGCCTCCTGTTGTATGTAATTCTGTGACTGTTGTGTTAAAATCTACTGTGAGGTCTTTATTAAAGGATGTACTGATGGGTCTGCTAGAGCAACCAGTCTGAGGTATTTTGTTGTACAATCAAAACCTGATGGTATAGACAGTGAGGCATAAGTCCTGTATGTACTAGTACCTGTGTGTTAATGCCTTTCTTGCTAGGTGTTTATTCTAGTTGTCCAGTGCTAGAGACTAACTTGGTAAGCTATGCTATGTTCCTGACAGCTATGATATCCATCATTTTGTAAGTCTGCAAAGTATTTTATGCTATTAAACTTCCCAACACCTGTAGCTCTCAGTAGTATGTCAGATAGAGAATTTTCTTGAATTAGGAGGGCACTGAGGAGGAGAAGGAGGCAGGGGTTTCATTGTTAACATGATTATGATAAGCTACTACAAATAAGAATATTGGTATGGGTAGATTAGTCTCAGGCTAAAAAAGTTAAACTTGTATTGAAGGTCATAATGATATTACATTACTTTATCACTGTGCCCCAGACAAGCCTGACTGCTTTGTGCTTCTGTGCAGCCTTGACCATTGTACATAGCTTCTGTTGAACCTAAATTGCTTTGTTCTGTTTTCTTTTTCCCAGTCATTTGTGTTTTCATGTTAGAAGATTATTTCAGCTGTTAATCCTTGGCCGAGTGCCACTGGTTAATACTTGGGGGGAAAAATGAACACACATTGGAAGTGCTGATAACATAGTTAGATTTCTTTGATCTTGACCTTCATCAAGGGTTTTCTGGTGGTTTGTTACTAGAGACTTTCCTCAACCCTCTGTGTTTTGTTTTTAGTGTCCGTCTTTCATAATTGAGCAGAGCAGAGCACACAAAGAAGTCTTCTAAGCATGTCTCAGAAGGTGATAGTCTTGATGTTTAATCAGCCTTGCACAGTTAGTACAGATCTCTCTTGGTCAAAGCATATACATTTTCTAAACATTGTTGAATTCAGTTTCTTCACATTTTGCTGGGATTTTTTGCATTTATAATTATGGAAAGGATTTATTCATAGTTTTCAAGTTAACAGTGTTGCCTGACTTGAGTATTAATGGTAACACTGGAAGTGTTGATAAGTTAGGAGGCATTCTCCCTGCTTCTGCCTTTTGCAAATGATTGTGGAGAATTGCTTTAATATTTTTCCTTACATGTTTTGCAGAATTTGCTTATAAATTCAGTTGGGCCTGATACTTTGTGCTTTGAAAGATTATTAACTTTCTTGGTTTATTTTCCTTAATAGATAGCTTGTTTGGATTATCTGTTTGCATATACCTTGAAACACATTGGCTTGCTTCATCCAAGTGATCAAATTAGTGGGCATAGAGTTTGTAATATTTATTTTGTAATATTCATGAAATTCTCTGATGTGGGAGAGTCTTCTGTTTGTGTTGATTTCATTCATTAATAAAGAAACTGCCTTGGCCCATTAAATAGGCCAGCCCTTAGGTGGGTGGAGTAGACAGAACAGGAAGAAGGAAGTGAGGTAGATGGCTCAGACAATTGCCCTGCCTCTCCTCTGGGACAGTAGCCATGAAACCAGCCATCAGGTCAGACATGCTGAATCTTTCCCGGTAAGACACCACTTCATGGTGCTACACAGATTATTAGAAATGGGTTAGTCAAGATGTGAGTAAGAGGCTGAAACTAATGGGCCAGGCAGTGTTTAAATGAATACAGTTTGTGTTTTGTTATTTCGGGACATAAGCTAATCAGGCTGCCTGGAGCTGGGCGGCAGGATTGCAGCCTGTCGCCTCCACACTACAGAAATTCTCTCTCTGATTCCTAGTACTAGTACCTTGTATTTTTTTCTTAGTTAACTTCCCTAGATGCATATTGATTTTGCTGATCTTCAACAGTTGTACTGATTTTTGTAAAACTTGCTTATCTGTTTTCAGTTTTGTCAGCTTGCTTTACATTTCATTCGTTTGGAGGCTGTCTTAGTCATTGTTCTATTGCTGTGAGACACAGTACCAAGGCAATTCTTATAAAAGAAAGCATTTAATTGGGGGCTTGCTTACAACTTCAGAGGGTGAGTTCATTTCCATCATGGCGGCAAGCAGGCATGGTGCTGGAGAAGTAGCTGAGAGCTGAGTCCTGATCCACAAGCAGGGAGACTAGGCTTTTGAAGCCTCAAAGTTCACCCCCAGTGACATACTTTCTCCTCCAGGCTACATCCCCTAATCCTTCTAATCCTTTCAAATAGTGTCACTGCCAGATGACTAAGCATTTAAATGTATGAGTTTATGGGTGCATTCTTATTCACACCATTACAGAGTCTTTAAACTATTTTATTCATGTTGTTTAGAAGTATATTGGGCTAAGAGGTAGCTAAGTTGGTAAAGTGCTAGTCTAGCATATATAAAGCCCTGGATTTTCATTCCTAGAACCTCATGAACCAGGTGTGGTGATGCACTGGTAACCCCAGCACTGAGAAGTAGAGAAAAGCAGATCAGAAGTTCAGGGTCATTCTCGCTACTTTGTGAGTCCAAGGCAACATGGGCTACATGAGATCCTATCTGAAAATAAAAACTCTAAAACAAGAACAAACAACAACAGCAACAAGACATAAAAAAAAGGAAAAAAGAAAAAAAAAGTAGAGCCAGTGAAATGAGATAGCTTGGTGGTAATGGTGTTTGCATGACTTAAGTTTGATCTCAAGTATCTACATGGTGTTAGCATAGAACTGACTCTGCAAATTGTCCTCTGATTTCTCATACACATATGTGTGCACATAAACACATAAACAAGTTAATAAAAAAGAAGTGTATTGTCTCCATGTATTTAAGGATTTTTTTAGTTACTGCTTACTACATTAATTCTTTAGTGGCCTGAAAGCAAACACTATATGGTTTGTATTTATAGTACTTGTCTTAGTGTATATTATGGTTTGGATGCAGTCTATATTGGTGAATTTGTACATGGGCTAGAGAAGTGTGTTTTCTATTATTGCAAAAAGTAGTTCATTGATTTTAGGGTGAATGGCCAGTGGGCCCTAGAGACCCATTTACCTCTGTCTCCTCAGTATTGGGACCATAATTATGTACCACAATGCCTAGCTACTTCTGCTTTCGTTGCTCTTGCTTCTTCCTCTTCTTCTGATAATATAATTATGATCATTATGATTGTTGTTATTTTGGTTTTTCTAGGCAGTGTTTCTCTGTTTAACAGCCCTGGCTGTCCTGGAACAAGCTCTGTAGACGAGGCTGGCCTTAAACTTACAGAAATCCACCTGCCTTTGTCTCCTGAGTGCTGGGATTAAAGGTGTACGCTACGACTGCCTGGCGATGATGATGATGATGATGATGATGATGATGATGATGATGATTATTTAAGTGTATATACTGGGGATCAAACTCAAGTTCTCATGAATGCATGTCAAACAGCTTTACTGATTGAGAAATTTCATTAACCTCTTGTCTATGATTTTGATGTTTAATATTCATTTTTATTCTTAGAATTTTTATCTGTTTGCACTGTCTGTTGTTCTTGTAGACAGTTCTTGCGTATTAATCATAGTTTCAAAATTCTTAACTCCAGTATTCTGTCATCTATCAGTCAGAAATTTGCTTTGTTTTTCAGATTGCTTTTGTCTTTTAGTTAAATTCTTGCTAAAATTCCAACATTGTTTACTGGAGAATAGGGACCCATGCTAGATCTTTAGTGACCTTTCCATAGTCCTGAGCAATGTATCAGAGTGGCAGCATGGTGATTACATTGTTGAGTCTGTGCCTCTGGACCATGAACTTCACAAATGCTTCCTAGTGTTTTCCCGTCATGTAAGGCAGTGTGACTAGGGTGAACTGTAGTTGGGTGCTCCTCTTCCTTCAGGTGAAAAGCTTGAGGAAGGTAGAGTTGGGATGTTTCCTACCTCAAGTGAGTTTATCTCTGGTTAAACTAATTAGGATAGTTGATAAAATGTAGGCCTTAATTATTCAAAGAAGAGGCTTTAATAAGAACCGAGTTCTCTGGGGTCTTTGAAAATTGTTTCATTTTTCTTCCTAGCATTTCTTTTGTACATTCACTTTGCACTTAGTGTAATTCTTACAGTTAAAGCTTATTTTGTGTGTGGATCCTTGTGATTTCACCCCTGGAGTTTAAACTTGGGTACGTGTCCTCACTGAGCTCTTCCAGTTTGTCACTTAGGTTTGGGTCCTCCAGCTTGTCATTGGTTCCTATGAAGATAACTGTGCTAAATTGGAATTCTTTCCTTTTTGTCTCTGTGTAGTTTTTGGGTCAGCATTTGGTGGTAGATTCCCTTCACTGAAGGATCTAAAAAGTATTAGGCTTTCAGTATATTCAGCTTTTTGTTTGTTGGGTTGGAGGGATGACATCATTTCTCCTTACATGCTGAACCAAGAATTAATACTTATTTTATTTTTATGCCATCTCTACTATTCTCATGTCTACTAGTCCGGAAAAGCCTTGTTTGATCTCCAGAAAGCATTCATTCTTTGTTTCATTGAGGAGATGTAGTTGCTAGGAATCTTGAGTAAGGAAGGCAGTTAGTGATCAGCCTCCATTTCAAAAGGCTGCTATTCATTCCTCTTTTTAAATGATCTTTTCTCATTTTGCATACCTATCCCAGTTCTATTCATTCCTCTTAAAGCTTTATTTTTTTTCTCTTGAGACAGGGTCTTACCTATCTGACTGGCCTGGTACTTACTGTGTAGACCAGGCTGACTATGAATGCAGAAATCACCTATGTCTGCCTGCTAAGTGTTGGGATTAAAGGTGTGTGTCCCTATCGCTGGCATTCATTCCTTTTAAATCTTCTTTGCTCGCTTTCATTTCTAGACCTTCTTGATGTTGCCAGTTTTTGAACTTTCTTGTAATGCAGTAGTATAAACCAGCCTTGTTCTTAAGGCTTTATTATTCCTATTTTGATTCTCCTTTTTTATGTCTTCTCCATAGGTTACCCTGTATATCTATATTGCTAGAATATGTTTGCTGCCAAAAGCTTGCTGTGTTTATATTGCCATTGTTTTTAAAAATTAATCTACCTGCCTCTGTTAATGTCTTTAATATATCAAGTTTTAAATTTATTTTTACTGTGTCTGTGTATGCATGTACATGTGTGCACAGGGCAAATTTCAAGAGTTAGTTCTCTCTTTCCAGTGTAGAATCCAGACGTCAAACTCAAGTGTGGCAAGTGCTTCACCCATTGAGCTATCTTATCTTATTTTATAGGAAAAATAGTAAAAACTTGATTTTTTTTTTTGGAACCTTCTTTTCTCTCCATGCTGACAAAGCCAAATCAACAATTGTAGCTAAATAACTTAATTACATGAAATATTTTCATAGAGATGAGTGCTTAGTCCCTGTCCCTTTCATTGCCAAGTAAAGCTAAAACTTTTCTGAAAATGTATTTCTTTACTTTGTCTGTTTGCAGGTAGGGATAGACTAGAATGGAGAAATATCAATGGCTTCCATATGATGCCAAAAGCAAATGAAGTGTGAATAGGGAAGATTGTGATAGATTAAACTTGCCCCTTTGAAAGCTGGACATCAAAGTCTGATTAATCATAGTGCTGGCAACTGTTTGGGTTTGGTGTTGAGACTTGATTAAGTTTGGTGATTTGAATGTGATGTTACAACAATTTTACTTTAATGTTTTTGTAATTCTTTTAATCTACAGAGAAAGCAACTAGTGAGATGAATACTGCTGAGGACTGGGGCCTCATCTTGGATATTTGTGACAAGGTCGGCCAATCTCGCACTGGGTGAGTGTTCAAATAGTCAATAGTTTTTGTTCGTCCTTCAAATAATTAAGATAAATTAGAAGAGCAAAGCATATCACAATTCTGAATTAGTTTAAAAAGATTTGAAGACTTGTCCTATTAGTTTACCTTATTGTGGTTAGAATGCGAAATTACCCGTTAGTCTCCTATGTTTGAAATTTGGTCTCCAGTAGGTGGTGCTGTTTGGGACTCTTGTAGAACCTTTGGAGGTGGAACCCTGTTGGAGCAGTGAGTCACTGGGAATGTGCCTTCAGGGATTATCGTGGCCTTACATCCTGTGCCCTCTCTGCTTCCTGAAGTTAGATATGATCAGCTGTCTCTTGTTCCTTTCATTATGTCTTCCACACCAAAGTGAACAATACCCTTCTCAAACTGTAGCCAAAATAAGCCCTTAAATTGCTTCTGGTCTGGATATGGTCTTGGCCGTGAGAAAAGCAACATGTACGTCACAACTGGACAGCTTTGAGGAATGAGTTCTTTCCATCCACCTTTACATGGGCTTCTGGGACTGAACTTAGTTCTTTAGGTTTGCATGACAACACTTTTACCCACTGAGCCGTCTTCCTAGCCCGCTACCTCTTTCATCTTTATCTTTACATTTATTGTATTAAGACTGTTTTCTGCCGGGCGGTGGAGGTGCACACTTTTAATCCCTGCATTCAGCCCCCAGCAAAGAACAAAACAAAGAGACAAAAACAAATCTTATTTGTATATTTTAGTAATTTATGTAGTAAATGTTTAGTGTATCTGTAGATCGAATTGTTTGCTTTTTTTCTGTATAGAAGGAAGAAACAGGTAACTTAGTGGTTGAAAGCATGGACTCTGAAAGGACTCTGGGTTCAGATTCTGGTTCTGTTGATGCTCTGTCAAAGTGCTTGGCACTTGGTTAAGTGTACACTCTTGATTAAAGTCCTATCATTTAGGTACCATTTAGGACTAGGTACCAAACAAGATTGGTCCGGTGTATTTTAAAAGTACAGCTTTATCTACTGTCAGCAATTATGAAGTCTGTTCTTGCTTCTCACTGTTCTTCATTTTTTTCTTTACTTTAGTGTTCTTTTTTTCTGTAAGTACCTTTTTTAAAAATTTGGCCAAGTGTCTAAAATCACAAACACACATTCTCTTTCATTATTAGAAATGTTTCCTATTTTTCTGGTTAAAAATCAACATGAAGTTTTGTGTGGTGTCTAATGATGGAGAAATTATGTCATTTTTTTTCATTAACATTGCACCATACCTTTTTTCTTATATATGAAATTACTAATTTTTTTAGCCATAAGAATGTTTTTGTCTGCATTTTGTTTTATGCACCAGTACATTTAGGTACATGCTATTAAAAAGAAATCAATCCACATGTTTTCCCCCAGGATATCCTTAACATTTGAGTTGTCGTCATCCCCTCCCCTCCCCCCCCCCAGGGTATCCTTAACATTTGAGTTATTGTTTGGGAATTTGAATTCGTTATACTAAATCTAGGAATTTATTTAGGAGATAATTCCATCTTAATCAGGGATGGTTTTCTTATTCATCTGCTCTTGTTCATTTGTGGTTTTTCTCCTCCTCCCTTCCTTTCTTTCCCTTTTTTTCTTCCTTCTCCGCTCCCCAAAGAATTGCTGGTTTCCAGTTCTTCTAAGCCAATGGTTTTCAACCTTCCTAATGCTGCTGCACCCCTTTAATATAGTTCTTCATGTTGTGATGACCCAGACCATCAAATTATTTTTGTTGCTACTTCACAACTGCCATTAAGAATCATAATTAAATATCCGATATTCAGAATATCTGATATATGACTCCCAAAGGGATCATGACTCACAGGTGGAGAACCACTGTAAATCATCATTTTCTAAGCATTTATTTGCTTACATTCATGCGGCATCTTGTTAGAGCCTTTGTTAATGGTTTGGAAATCTAAATAGTAATGGAGGAACTGTTTTGGTATTATTGAGGTTTAAAAGTCATGTGTGATATCTTCCCTGGCTCAAGTAAGACTTTTTTGGGAACCAGAGTTGATGGCCCATCCCTGTAATCTCAGTACTCAGTAGGCAGAGGCAGGAAGATTGATGGGCATTCATCTCTAGATTGTGCTACAGAAAGAATTCTGGGTCTGCCTGGCTTACACAATGATAAATGAATGAGTGAATGAATGTATGTATATATGTTTTGTGTTTATGTACATACGTGTGTTTCTGCCTTATTGCAGCATCTAAATATTTTCATTACAGAAAATGAAAAGCATAGAGTGCCATTCAGACTTCCCTGGCCCTAAGTCAGTTTTGCTTTTATGGGATACTTTCTCTATTAAAAAAAATATATAAATGCAGCATTTTATCACTGAATTGTTTTGAAGAAATTTCCATATATGTTTAGCCATTTTAATATAAAGATTCTTTTTTTAAAATCCTTAAAAGATTTTTAACATTTTTGTGTGCCTCTAAAATTACTATGAGCCAGAGATGCCATATGTCTACAAAGACCAAAGGATTAGCATTATAGGAACATTATAGGTTCCCAGATCAAGTCTATAATAGAAAACTGTTAAGCTTCTTTTTAAAATGAGAGTCTGACTTGTGTGTTGTTTATGTTTGTGTGAGGTGTATGCCTGCTCACATGCAGAGCCAGAAAAGATGTCAGGTGTCCTGCTCTGTCATTGTGTCGTATTCTATTGCCACAGTGTCTTTCATAGCAGGTGCTCGTAGCTGCTGAGCTAGCCCTCTCTCCCATTAAGTTTTTTTAAGAGAGCAGTGAGTTTAAAAACAGTATGGCCTTGTGCTCTTCATCTTCCTCCCTTTTCCTCAACCTCAAGTCTTGGGGTTGTAAGCACATATCAGCATACCTGTCTACAAGAGGAAAAATGATCAATCTTACTCCCATCCCCATTTCTTATACTCACCTTCTGTAGGTAAAAAGATTTTAATCTATAATTTTCATTGTATCTTTACACAAATATGATTGTTCTCCGCTCATATATAATAAGCACATTGTATACACTGTATACAGTGCTTTGTAATTAGTACACAATACCTTAATATAGCCAGTCACTCTTAGAAACATATTTTTCTAATGTTTATTAGTATTGGATTAAATATAAACATTTTCTAATTTAACATCAATTTTGGTTATAAACAACATTTATCAAAGTTCAATCACTGATGAATAATCTTTAGTATTAGCATTGAAAAACTACTCATGTTCTCCCTACTTTCTTAAATACGTTATGTGGCTTTTATAAAGATAAGACCAAACTATTTGATTGTATTAAACATAAAATCTGATGTTTTGAAAGATACTTCAAATTTCTCAAGATACTCACATGTTTTTCAGTGTGCAGTCCCAGTCTATGAGTCAGTGGTGAAGAATGCCAGCTAGGTCATATAATGAACTATACAGCCTTTGTTTGTTTAGAAGTCAAATGAAATTTCAGAATGACATCCGTTTTCTTTAAAATGTCTTCTTAAATAGCTTCTTTTGTGAGCTAGTTTTATTAGTTCGTGTAATAGATGTGGAGGTAGGAATTTGTCTTAATTGGGGTTTCTGTTGTTCTGATAAAACACAGTGACCAAAAGCAGCTCTGGGAGGAATGGGTTTATTTTGTTATCACTTTCACATCACAGTCTGCCACTGAAGGAAGTCGGGGCAGGAATTCAAACAGGAATGGAAACCAGAGGCAGGAAGTGAGGCAGATGTCATGGAGGAGTGCTGTTTACTGGCTTGCTTTCTTTCAGTATGCAGGACCACATGCCCAGAAGTGACCCCACTGACAGTAATCTGGGCTTTCCCATATTAATCATCAATAAAGAAAATGTGTGCTCGCTTTGGCAGTACACATATTAAAATTGGAGCGATACAAAGAAGAAAATGCACCACAGGCTTTCTCAGAGACGAGTCTGGTGGTGACATTGCACTGAGCTTCCTTCTTCTCCAGTGACTCTAGCTTGTGTCAAGTGGGCATAAAAATTGGAGAACACAGTATTGATTATTCACATTAGTTGAAGTTGTATAATTGATTCTGGATTAATTGGTGCTGTTTTGTTTGTTTATTATTTCCCTTTAGTTATAAAGAAATTGGAAAACACGATGCCATTCTTTAGTTGGCTAAGGATATATTTATCTGTTAAGTCAATCTTAACATTTCTGAAACAGAATTAAAAGGTAAAATAATAGCCAATATTAGCTGATATTTTGTGAGAAATAAAAATGTAAATTTTTGCAAGTTTATTAATATGTTGAGTAAATGCCTAGGAACTTGAATGTTTCTAAACATAGGCTATATTTAACTTTGTAAGAAGTCACCACACCGTCTCTAGTCACTGTATTATTTCATCTTTTACACTGATCATTTTTGGTCATTTATTGCAGTATTTATGAAGCACTATGAGGAATTGTTCCAACTTTACCTTTCTCCATTCAGCATCCACAGTGCACATAGTTTCCAAACACGACAGTACCATTATTGAATAATCCTATTTTATATCCTTCTGATTTGAAATACTACCTTCCTATAATACATTCAATCTGTATTTAGGTATATTTTTAAGTTTTTTCTCTCATTAATACTGTGTGTGCTGTGTGTGTGTTACTTATGGATTTAATTGTAAAGCTTTGTGATGTGTTTTAATACTTGGTAAGACAGTATTCTTCATTGTTTTCTTAATTTTTAAATTTTTAAATTTTTAATTAAAATATAATTGCATCATTTCCTCCTTTCCCTTTTTTTCTTCCAACCCCTGTCACGTTCCCAAATCATGGTCTATTTTTCTTTGATTGTTGTTTTACATGCACGCACATAAAAACTGCTTACTGTTTAGTGTTGCTTGTATGTGTATGATTTCAGGTCTGACCACTTGTTTTTGGATAACCAGCTAAGGGACCCTTCCCTGGGGAAGACTAATTCTCCCCCTCTCTAGCATTTAATATTCTTTAGTTGCCTGTAGAGTGCAATTAGGAAATACGCTGTCTAGTAAAACAGTGATAAGTGGGGTCTCCTCTGAGAACCATCGTCTCGTGACCCTAGGTAGTTGGCTGGGTTTCCAGTAATAAACATCACTTTCCTATTAAGTGAGACTTAAAATCCAATTTAAGAGGGCTTTTGGTTTCCATTCATGAGTGGTACTATTGTACCATTAGGATATCTTGCCATATTTGGTTATTGTTGTGGTTAATAGAAATCACAGCTGGGTAAGACTATTGATTGCTTCCCTCTCTTGGCAGTTTACATAGAAACTTCTGGCACTATGAAAATTGTTCCTCAAGGAGGTGGTATTTAGATCCAGGTTGAATCTTCCAGGTCCTGTGTTCATAGAACATGGTATCTTCAGTAATAATAGGGACTTACCTTCAGCCTCTGGGAGGCAACCAAAGGCAACTACAGTATTATACAGTATCCTGTATCGTTTTAGGAATCTCTTGGACTTCCCTTACCAATAACTCATGCTGGAGGTTTCTCATGCTGGGTGGTGGGGTTTTACTAGATGGTCCATGGCGCATTGTTAGCTTAAGTCTCATAACTTCATCTAAGAGACACACACACACACACACACACACACACACAAATATAAATGTTTCCTTAAGATGTTTTCAAATTTATCCTTCCTTCCCTTTCCTGCATTGTTTTCTTCTCTCCACAATTAAAGCCTTCCTTTCCACCCCCCTTCATATCATTTGTTTTTATTCCTCGCTCTGTTTTTCCCTTTTCTCTCCTGTCCCCATATACAGTTTAGAATTGGCTTGATTACTTTAAAGGCAAAACTTTTCCCCATGCTTATTCATTAAGTTTGTTCTTTGATAATTTCTTGCATGTATATAATATATTCTGATTACTCTCACCTTCACATCCCCACACCTCATTTTGTCCTTTGTTTGACCATTCTGTTTTGTACAAGGCTCTCTGGATGTCCATGACATTGAAAGTATTCATTAGCCTAGTGGTTCACCAGTGGGTACAAAACTTAAGACAGTGACTCTGTCTCGTAGAGTCTTATTGGTAGCCTACAGATCAGCAGTAAGGGCATAGTCCCTATATTGTCCCCTCCACTCACAACTGACTGTTAAGATGGCTTGTCTTATACAGATCCAATGCAAGTAACTGTATCTGCTGGGAGATCATAATTTCATTCATGAATAGAGGATGAGAAATGAATTGTTAAGGTCTGAGCCTCTCATCTATTACTTAGTTTGGCATGTAGAGTCTCTGCATTCACCACTGTTTACTGGAAAGATAGGCTTCCCTCAGGGTTGAGAGTAGCCTCTAAGGGTAAGAATATAAATATTTAGAAGGCAGTTTAACAGTATGTCTATTTAGCTTAAATTAACATTAGTAGTAATTTCCCTCATAGAACCTATGACTTCCCAAGGCGTGGGTTTTCTCTTCTGTGGAGTGGACCTCAGATCCAATCAGAAGTGGTTGGTTAACTCCACATGACAGTTGTGCCATTATTTCTGGAGAGATTAGTGTTATAGTAAGTGGAGTTCACTATTGAGTAGGATTGTTGGTTCTTCTTTTTGTTTTTTTCTTTCCCCAGTAGCCTGTATAGTCCCCTCCTGCAGTTTAAAAACTAGCTGTCAGGGAGCTTTTCAGCTCAGTTTTAGCTTGATTTCTTTGTATCTTGCAACCAAAATGTATAATGTCTTAAACAGTAAATCTTGTTCTGGTGGGCAGCCAGGTGGAAAGGCAGGAGACTGTATTGTTTTGAGGCCTCTGGAGTCTCATGAGATTTCCTACACTTAGCACTAGGATTTTGGTTCTGTATTACTATACAGGGCATCATCCTTCAAACATTTTTTATTATTATTATTTTTAATTAGATCAGATGAATGTAGGTTATCATATGGCCCTTTCATGCCCCTGTATTTTTTTATCTGTTCTGTCCCCATGTTCTCTCCACCTCTTCCCCTCCCCTTCCTCTTTTAACCCTTTCTGCCTCCACTAATCCCCTTCTGTACTTTATTTTTACCTGTGTTCTGCAGTCCTCCTAAGGTTCTCTTACTACCCCCATCCCTGACCTCTTTCAGTTTCATGGCTTCTGCAAGTACTCCAAGTTAAATACAAAAAACAAGACTTGAAGCTAGGATCCTTTATGAAAGAGAATATGTGATATCTGTCTTTCTGGGTTTGGGTTACCTTACTCAGTACTCCTGCCCACTTGTTTCATCCATTTACCTGAAATATTCAAAATTTAAGTTTTCTTTTCAGCTGGATAGAATTTCATTGAGTGTATGTAGCACATTTTCCTATTCATCAAGATGGGTGTCTAGCTGATGCCATTCCCTGTCTTGACTACAGGATAGAGGTGAATGTGGATGGGCAAGTAATAGGACATAGATTACTTTGGGTATATGCCCAAGAGTGGTATGGATGAGTTGTGGTAATTTTATTTCAAGTTTTTTGAGGCCCCTCCAGGTTGTTTCCCTAAGTGTTACACTGTTTACTGTAACAGGAACGTGGCCTGCTTGTTGGGGTTTTCTGACCTGCCTGGTTCCCACAACTGTTTAGCTTGGCCCAAAGAAAATCACACAGAGATCTCTATAAGCTATATAGCTGATTGGCCCATTAGCTCAGGCTACTTATTAGCTCTTGTAGCTTATAATAACCCATTATTCTGATCTATTTTTGCCATATGGCTCGGTACCTTTTTCAGCTGGCAGGTCACATCCTGCTTCCTCGGTGGTCTGCATAGGACTGGGAGGAATCAACTTCTCCTTCCCAGAATTCTCCTGTTCTCATTGCATCATTTCTACTTCCTGTCTGGTTTTCCCACCTCTACTTCCTGCCTGGCCAATCAGCGTTTATTTAAGACATGATTGACAGAGTACAGACAATTCTCCCACACCAATTTACATTTCTACCAACAGTGTAAAAGGATACTCTGTGCTGCACAAGCATTTGATGCCATTATTCTTGGTGATGGCTATTCTGATTGGGGTGAAAAGAAATTTTAAGGTAGTTATAATCTGCATTTCCTTCATTGCTAGGAATATGAAATGTTAAGTAGTCATATGTATTTCTCCTCTTGAGAACTCTGTTTAGTTCTATACCCCATTTTTAATTTACTTGTTTGTCTTGATGTTTAGCTTTTCTAATTCTTGTATAATCTAGTTACTAATCCTGTGTCAGATGTATTTTTTCCCGTTCAGTGCTAAGCCCAATCTTATGGCCTTTGCATTGTTGCTTTCACAGCCTCTCTCTTGAGTCGACGCCCCTTATTGCCCGTGGCTTACCTTGACATTCATTCCACATTCCTGGCATCTCTGACTTCCTAGGGTCTGCATTGCACTGTTTATGTCCCACTGTCAAAGATTCACAAATTACAGTCTTGGCCACTGTAGGAATCTTGACCTTTTCCCTGGCCTCCCAGGCATTTCTTTGAACTCTGGAGGGAAGCTTTTGTGATCATATAACTCTGACTTTGTGTGTCTACAAAACCAGCCAAGGGCTTCTCCCAGCTTGAAGAGTCTTTGGGTCCCCTTGGTCACACCATAGAGGACCTTGATAATGTGGTGGGGTTTCCTGGGCTGCTCTCCGAATCGGATACCCTACAGCTCTCTCTCTTTCTTGTTTTTTTTTTTTTTTTTGTTGTTTTTCAAGACAGGGTTTCTCCATGTTAAAAGCCCTGACTGTCCTGGAACTCCCTCTATAGACCAGGCTGGCCTCAAATTACAGAGATCCACCTTCCTCTGCCTCCCACATGCTGGAATTAAAGGTGTGCGCCACCATCACCCTGCGAACTCTCTTAAAACAGAGTCAAATGTAGGGTATGGCGTGACTCCTCCTTCATAATCCTTCAAGTATCTTTCGGTATCTACTGTTCTGATGTAGAGTATTTGACTTACTTTTAATAGTTTTTAATCTTTTCAGCAACTAGTTTCCTGGCCCCAACTTTATCAGTAATTACTTTCTGGGTAAACTGCAAACTTTTCAGGCCTTTCTGTTGTGTTTTCCACTGCGATTTTATGTACAGTTAGCTAAAAGCAGCTAGCAGTAATCATGTTATAGCCTAAATGGTGTCTTGGTTTGAAATATCCTCAAGCAGATTAAATACTCTACTTCTTTGAAGTTATAATTCTCAGGACAAGAATAAATGTAGGCAAGTTTTTTGCCAGAATGTAACAAATATGGCCTGACTCAATTCCCTGTAGAATCCTTAGCTCTTGTTTGAAGCCTCTTGCGCACAGCCTTTCCTGTCTATATTCTGTTAGTAGTCCACCCCTGCATCTGAATTTCCCATTGAGCTCTGCTTCCAGCACTGTAGAATTCTCTGACTTGTATCTCCAAGTGTTGTGGTTTGAAAGAAAATGACCCCCAAAGCAGGTGGTGCTATTGGGAGATTTGGCTTTGTTTTAGTAGGTGTGGTCTTGTTGGAGGAAGTGTGTCACTGTGGAGGTGGGCCTTGAGGTCTTTTTTGCTTAAGCTTTTCTTGGTGTTTCAGTTGATTTCCTGTTGCCTGCAAGATGTAGGACTCTCAGCTATTACTGTAGCACCACATTTGCCTGCACGCCGCCGTGCTCCCGTCATGATGATAATGTACTGAGCCACTGAAACTGTGAGCCACCCCAATTTAATGTTTTCCTTTATAAGAGTTGCCGTTGTCGTGGTGTCCCTTCACAGCAATAGAAACCCTAACTTAAGACTCCAAGTTTTGTTCTGTTCTGAAGACTTCTGAATCATATTGTCAGGAAAATTCATAGCAACAATCCTACTTCTCTGGTATTAGTTTTCTGTTGCTTTTAGAAGGCTAACTTAAGAGAGGAAAACTTTATCTTGTTTCATAATTTCATAAATTTCAGTCCATTATTGTAGGGGCAGAGTGAAGCTGCTCACATTGTAGCAGATTGAAAAATCTAGTTTATTTCAGTTCTTTAAATTATATAATTCATGTGTGTTCTGTATGTGTGTGTGCACATGTACATGAGGTGTATTGTTTGCATGCATGTGGAGTCCAGTGAGCGTTGTCAGGTATCTTCTCGAGTCATTCTCTACCTTATTTTCTAAGACAGGGTCATTATTGAACCCAGGTTCACCAATTTTGCTCAATGGTCATTGAGCTCAGGTCCTCATGAACATATGGCAAGCACTCTATGGAGTAAATATCTCAAGTTCTAGGATTCTTCTTGATGTAGTACCTCTGTTCCATTCTCTGATTTCTAAATTTTTTAGGTTCCTGGTTTTTAAATTTATTTCTTCTTGATTTGGTGAAGTCATGCTATTCTCAGAATCATCTTTCTTGTGCTGTCTTCTGGAAATGGTGTTTAAGTAACAAGTGTGTACTAGAACATGGAAGTATACAGAGGGAGAAAAGTTGATATTAATTTGTGGTTTATCTGACTTGGTTCCTTTTTTGTGGATTATTATTCATTCCTGCCTGGCCCGATGTCCCCAAACACCTCAGTATTTAATTAGTTTGCAGTCATTGGGTCAAACTTAAGGTATGCTAGACACTCTTGACACTGACCCACATGTATGTCCATTTATTTTTAATTTACTGTAGTTTTATTTGTTTTAAAAATAATAGATTGAAAAAAAACAATGAGGCCTAGACATAGACTAGAAAGTAAACACAGATGTAGACTGGGGATGTGTCCTGGTGACTGAGTGCTTCCCTAGATCATGGAAGTCCTGCTGTCAGCCGCCAGCATTTCAGAAAAAGAAACAAAGGCCAGCTATTTCCTTGATTGCTTTAAATAGCCGCAATAAAAGTTCAAAGAATTAAGATGTTGGTTAGATTGACTGGTGATTTCTGTCTCTGGTATATGGTAGTTAGCCTAACATTCTTCTTTTTCAGTAGATCGCTGAGTTTGTGACATAGTCATTTTAGATGGCTTTGAGCAGCAGATTGGCCACTTAGCCCAGGTAGAAGTAGATGCAGTGTTGTTTTTTATGTCATAGCTACTGAAGTTCCTCTCCATGCCACGGTGCTTCTCACAGGTGGCTTCTACCCCTTATCAAGCTCTCTTTTTGCATTTGTTCCTTGTGAGACAGACTGTGACTACTCCTGCACTGCGGTGAATGGGACTCAGGCTGCAGTGTCCTTTCCTGTGTCGTGCTTCTCCCTATCTGAGTAGATCACTCCCCCAGTCCTGTTGCAGCTCTGGGACCTGTTTTTGATCATCACCTTTCGTTTGCTCACAGTGTATGGAGCAAGTCAAGCTGGGTCCACTTGGGCCAGGACTAAAGGGAGCTGCTGTCATTACCAAAACTATGGGGCAGTATCTCTCCGTATATATTTCATATGCATTTTCTAGTTTTGTGATTGTTTATAACAGGAATATATATATAAATCTTGTTGAATTCATTTCGTTATGACTTGAAATGTCTTAGCTTTCTGTAGCACAAAAAATGAAAACCCAGAGACAGAATTGGAGTTCAACCTGAAAACCCGAAAAGCAAAGCAGCCAAGCCACTAGAGAAGTCTTACCTCTACCAAAGCTAGGCGGTTACAAACTAAGCAGACTAAGCCTCTCCTCTCATTTTATATTCCGTTTAGTTCTAGGATTAAAGGCGTGACTCCCTAGGATTGGGATTAAAGGTGAGCCGCCACCATCTGGTTTGTTTCTGCATTGATCTTGTGTAGCCCAGGGTAGCCTTGATCTCAAAGAGAACCATCTGACTCTGTCTCCCAAATCCTGGGATTAAAGGTGTGTGTCACCATTACCTGACCTCTAGTGGCTTTAGCTTTGTCTCTGGTCTTCAGGCAAGATTTATTTAATTATTAAAGTACAAATAAGATACCTCTATAACCTTCCACTTTTACCCACAATTTTTAATGCAGAATTAGCTTGAAATGCCTCATCTAAGAGAACATGATGATACCTTGGAAATTTTAAAGGAACTAGAATATAGTTTTCAGATGTCATTAATTATCTAACTCTTATATAGTACTTCCCCTTTTATACACTTAAGTGGAGAGAGCTAGGTTTATTATTAATCGCTAAATTTTTCATTTTTTAGACCTAAAGACTGTCTTCGTTCTGTTATGAGAAGAGTGAACCATAAAGACCCGCATGTTGCGATGCAGGCTCTGACTGTAAGTCGGTGCATTTTAAGTCAGCAGCACTGTTTCATTGTCTTTCATCATTGAACCCTTTTAATTTTAACTTTATGCTTATAGCTTCTAGGAGCATGTGTATCAAACTGTGGCAAAATTTTTCACTTAGAAGTATGTTCAAGAGATTTTGCTAGTGAAGTAAGCAACGTATTAAATAAGGTAAGGGACGTTATGTCCAGAAATAAAGGAAGCCTTCTTTTTCGTGTATTTTGTTGTTAAGTTCTTCCCATTTTAAATTCCAAAGAATGTGTGTCTGTGTATGTGTTCCTAGATTATAAATAAGAGCTGTGCTTCTGTATGTCTGTGTTTCCTTGAAAAGACTACAAATCCACGTAAATTTTAGTGTTGGTTCTTTTGCAAACCACATTAAAATAGATTCAGTGTCCTTCTGTCCTTTCATCTGAGAAGAAAACATACATTCCTATATATTTAATGAAATACTACCAATCTACTTTAGGGACCTTTTTGGTACTATTTTTTTACACAAAATGTAGAATCCTTCAGAAGAAACTGCGAGAATTTAAAGTCCTGTTGAATGTTCATCTTATGTGAACAGGGACACTACCTGACTGACCATCACAGGGTTTTCCTATTAAATTACTGTTCTGTTGGGCCAGACCTGTAGATAAAGTTCTTACTAGGGACTGAACCCAAGCCAAGACTGGGCCCATTGTGATTCTAAACTAAGAAGCACTGAATTCCAGGAGTGTCAGCATGTAGCACTTGTTAATGGAACTTAGATACTAAGGACAGCAGAGCCCTCATGATGGACATGGTAGAAAAGAAATAGTCCTTCCAGATAATGTCTGTAATGAAGGTGCCTGGTTAGAAAATAATGGATGATCACACTATGGACTTGAAGAAATTGCTCAAGGCCAGGGTGGATTTTGTATGTTTAACCACATATTTGATCCTTAGTATTTCAGCCAAGAATTTAAACAAGCCTGGCTTATTTCCAAGTCTGTAGAGGAAAACATGCAGCTGTTCTGGTCATACAGGTGTATGTATGTTTTTATCTGGACAAAGCAAGAGAGCTGTGAACTGTAATATTCCATATCAGAAAAAGTTCAGTGCATAATTCAAGGAGTTGAAAAATAGAAAAGTAACAGTCTTTCTAGTAAAAATTTCATGTTCTAGAGGTAATTATTTCTGGCTTAAACTATTTGGTATTGTATGTTGAGGAAAGGCTTTAATGTGTATAGGGTAATTCTTCAGGCAATTGTGAAGTATACAAATGCTTCTGAGTTTTAGTAGGAAGAAAACTTGTACAGAAATGTGAAAGGAAATAAAAATTTTATAGGTCTCAGTCATGATTCCCTTTTCTGTTGCAGTGAATCACAATTGTTGTTTTTTTAACTAATGAATGAACACACTTTACAGTGTTCTGAATGTCCAGTAAGAGGAATGATTGTTTAAGAAGATAGTTTGCTATCATACTTTCTGTAATTTTAATTAAGATGCAGGAAAAAATTACAGAGTACTATAAACAGCTGTCTGGAAAGACAGAAACATATAAAGAGAGAGAACTTTAAATGTGTTTAGCTTTTCCTCAAGGGGAGGTACTCTTTGGAAGAAAGGGAGCTCCTAAGATAATTAGCACGTAGTGTGCTTCACCCAGACCTCAGCCAAGAGTCAAGGGAAAACTGAAAGGAATAGAGTAAGGAGAAAGAAACCATTTCTTCTCTCCTTGCAGTTTTTTTTAAAAATATAAATAGCAGTGCAAAATAAGTTATTTCTCTTTGTTGTGCTGTTGTATAAAGCATATAAAGTTTTAAGTTACACTGAAAAGACTGTCCTCTCAACTCCAAAGGAAGTTATTACACATTCAGTGTTTCAGTTTGGAGTGAGATGTAGGCATCTTTTATTGTTTTTCATGGTATGAAAGTAATGTTGTTGATTTATAGATGTTAACCATTTTCTTATTTTCATAAGTGTAGTCCATTGCTTTAGGAAATGAATATATACATACACATACAAAATGTATATATTTATATTTAAAAGGGCATCTCTTATAGAGGGACAATTTGTGATTTTAAAAGAGATCTGTAACACTTTAGAAGTTTTATATATATATTTTTTGTTCCTTAGGGTCATCCTAAAGTATGTGAAAAATTAAAGGCTCTCATGGTTGAATGGACAGATGAATTTAAGAATGATCCACAGCTTAGTCTGATATCAGCAATGATTAAGAACCTTAAGGAACAAGGTGTTACATTCCCAGCTATTGGCTCTCAGGTATTTTGTGCTGCTGTTCATTTTTTTTTCTTCTAAAGTAGCTTTGTCTTAATTTTCCTCTAGTTTTCATTTATAGTTAACTTTGACTGCTGTAGAGTGGTTTATAGTAGAATATTAGTATGCTTTAGGCTCTTTTTTCCCAATGCCTCTCCTTCAAAAAGGAGTTGCTTTAATGTTTTGTAATTTAAATTCTTCATTTAGTTTTACTACAACAAATTATATTAGATTAGGTAACAATGGACAGTCTTGTTAAATGCTCTTAATGCTGTTATTTTATCTACAAAGAATGATAGCTTAAAAATTAGGATATCTTTTTATTGGGGAATTTATTAATACCTTTATTTAAATTAGGAGATAGGAGAGGCCAGTGGGACAAGAATCAAATGAGACTACTTTTACTTTTTTAAACAAGAGCTAGGTAGATCCTGAGTCTTGCTTTCCCTATAAAAGATATTATTGGCACAGGGGTAGATTTCCTTTGGCACATACAACTTTCTGTATAATAAAATGAATTTCTGATATGTGTCATACAGTAAAAAAGTCAAGGGACATCTTTTATATGTCTTTTCTAGTCTAGGTAGCCAGTCCTTAAGGGTGTATGCATAGTAATTTTGTATATTCTCTTTTCCTGCTTTATGGATTGGAACAAATTCTGACAAGTTATGTGAAACCATAAAGCAAACAATCCCTTCTGTGAAGAGCTTACCTTCTGACTGTTGACCACATTCAGGAGTCAATTGTATACTTTTGTCTAGAGCTATCTAGATTTTCTTCACAAGGCATTTTCATTTTATTTGAGTGCTGTTTAGATGTGAAGACCAAGAAAAATATTCAGGAGAGAAAAGAAGCAAGTGGATTATTTTCTTTTTGCTTAATAAACTAGTTTTTTTAAATTAAGTTTATGTTGATATGTCTTAATAGTTATTCATAGTTGATAGCTGGATTTTATTAATTTAAAAAATTTTAAATTAATGATTTTTATACAAAACAATCCAAGGTACTATAAATTCCTCGGCAATAGAAACAATATCTATCAAAAAGTAGATGCACTGGAGACATACAAAGCTGACTTAGTGTAATACAGTTAATAAAAACCCAGACTGAAATGGCCATCCTACCTCGAGGAATCTTCAGAATGAAACTGAGCTGAGACCTGTCTTCTCCTGTCTTATATTCCTCTCTAGTGCTGTGATTACACCACCACCACCTGGCTTTATAGCTAACTAGTGTGACTATTGGGAATAAAGGTGTGTGTCACCACTGGCTGGTATATATGGCCAACTAGTGTGACTATTGGGAATAAAGGTGTGTGTCACCACTGGCTGGTATATATGGCCAACCAGTGTGGCTATTTTTTAACTCTCTGATCTTCACGCAAACTTTATTTATTAAAATAGAAATAAAATATCATTACAACTTAGTAGAATTGCAATTTCTCTTCCTCCTCGTGAGCTTGTTGCTCCAAATGTGATTCATTGACCATCATCATCACGATCTCTTGGGAGATTATCAGGACTCCAGCTTCTGAGGTGTCCCTCCACACCTGTGGACTCATTGTCTCCATTTAATAAGATCTCTGGGTGCTTTTCACTGTGCACACGGAGTTGAGAAGCACTACTCCAGACCACAGCCTTCAGTGCAAATGCAAACCCTTCTGATTCCATAGATGGAATTGCCCTTGTAAAAGAAGGAAGGAAATGGTAGTGATGTATTTCACATGGAGCCTCGTTCATTAGTCTAGAATGTTAGATAGTTGCGGGAGCAGCTTCAGGGTTCCTCTAATGTAATCCCTTCGTTTGCACATGACAACTGATTCTGAGAGTGACTGCAGGAAAGACACTACTAGATAATTCAGTTCATTGTTTTGTTTTGTTTTGTTTTGTTTTTTTACACTACCTTCTCTTGCCTGCTTTCTGATAGCATTTACTAGATGCACTTCTGTTTAGATCAGGCTTCATGGGGCAAGAAGTGTAGTGGTCACTGCCAAGAGCATTTATTAATGATTGGTATAGAAATTACATTATTTTCTTGTTCACATTATTTCAGATGTGGAAGACTGATACTTGAAACTTTTTATATAGATACATGCAAAAACATTTTTATTCTTTGTTTTTTATTGTTTATATTTATCTTTCAGCTATAGAAAATTGCATAAATTGTTTCTGCAAAGCTTGTCATTAGAAAACTCTGTTTAATGAAAAGCAAATGAGACAAGTCCAACTGCAGAGTCTGCTCTAGACTTTAAAGCTACTTAGCTACTGAAGTCCTTGCTGAAGTTTCATGAGGCTAGATTTTTATCAGCAGACTTAATAAAAGCTTCTGAATATATAAAGATTTATCTGTTTTTTTTTTTTAATTCAAAGACAGAAGAAAATGATGTAAATATGTTGTGGAAATCATATTTCACACCTGATTCATGCTGCAGAGTCCTGTTAGGTCTTGACATAGTGGTAGACCACTAGAACTGCTGCCGTGCTGACTAGTTAATGATGAGTATCTCAGTTGGTTAATGCCCCTATTGATAGCTGCAGAGCACACAGTTTAGAAATGTGGTTCTTCATATGACTTCTTTCTGTACTTTCCTCAGAGTTGGTAGATGGTTTCATCAAAGAGTATAAAATAGCAGCTTGTGTGTTTTAAGTCAGCAGATAATGAAAAAAAATTATATAAATGATAAAGACTGTCTGTGTCTTCTAACTTGTAGACACGTATACTAGTCACGACAGAATCTAAGAGTCTACGTAGGTGATATGGGTCAGAATTAAGAGTGGCTAAAGTTGTGTTTAAATGAATATATGGAACTAGGAAAAACTGCTTAGGCATCTGATAGTGTACAATACAGTGTGACAAATCTACAGCTATGTTTTGTTGTTATGTTGACTGTTTGCCTTGTATTATACTCAACATGTATTTTATTGATTGCTTGTAAGAAAGAGTGAGACACCTTCCCTGGACTAGTCTGGTGGGAGAGGCAGAAACTGTTACACTAGAAACTGAGATTTACTGCCCCTTGCTGTGTCCCAGCTATTGTTCTGAGTACTGTACATATGATAATGTGAAAAATTCTTATTCCACTTTTCTTAATTGATTGCAGTGATTTCTTTATTGATTTGTAATCACGTTAGTGCTATATCATTTGCTATTTCATTTACTCCCTGTCTCAACATCTCTTGTAGTTTTTATATGAATCATTTCTATATACTTTATGGTGAACCCGTCCATATAAATGTCATACTTCTGCTTTGAACTCAGATTGAAGCTCCTCTCATCTGATTTTAGAAGCTATACATGCTAACCTGAGCCTCTAAATTTGTTGTAATCCACCCATGAGAAGCAGATATTCTTATATCCTTACTTTATTGCAGAGCTAAGGCATCAAAGTATCATATGGCTAGAGACACCTGATCTCATGTGACAGAAAGTATGGTAGATATCAATCTTATGTTTGCCTGATTCTTCAACTTGTGATTGTTTGTTTGTTTGTTTTTTGAGGCAAGGTTTTTCAGGGTAACCTTGGCTGTCCTGGATCTCACTCTGTAGATCAGGCTGGCCTCGAACTCATAGAGACTCGCCTGCCTCTGCCTCCTGAGTGTTGGAACTAAAAGCATGTGCTACCTACCACACCCAGCATTCAGCTTGCATCACCCATTTTATATTGGCTTGTTCCAAATCCTTGTTTAAGTACCAGAGGTCACAAAGAATGTTTAACTAAGGGTTTAGGATTTTTTTTCTTTGAGAAAGTGATTTGTTAGCTACCTAATATTGAGTTGGAACTTAGTAGGGACAGAAAACAGTGATGGAACGCAGTGAACTGAGGGGAACATGATAAATAGAAGCCAATATGAACCATGGGTGTAGAAGTTGCCGTGTGTAGTCTGCTTAGGAGCCACTATTACCTTCTGGGAACTTGCAAAATAGGCTACATTCTGATCTGCTTTGAGTGAATGGATAGCCTAAGGCCATGAAGCTTAGAAGCTTCTAATTCCAGACATGTGAATTAGCATATATTTCTATCTAAACATTGTCTTGTTTATGATATAATTGTCAGCATGACACTCTATCAAAGTTGTTTGTATTCTTGTATATAAAACGCAGTTTTAAGATTTTATTTGTCTGGGCCATGGTTACACACACATTTAATCGCAGCACTCAGGAGGCAAAGGCAAGATGATCTCTGTGAGTTCAAGACAAGTCTGCTCTACAGAGTTTGTTCCAGAACAGCCAAGGCTACACAGAGAAACCCTGTTTTGGGGGAGGGAGACACTCTCTCAGTTGTTTTTATAAATATGAGTTCATTTATACGTTACTTTCTGCCTTTTCACCTGAAAGGAAACGGTAAAATACAATTGCAGAATTTTCCATAGTGTTTGTTTTTAAAGTATTCCGTTACTTTCCTCTCCTGACTGACCTCTCTTCTAGTTCTGAAATTCTTGTAAAATTATAAAATACTGTTTTTGTTTCTTTTCTGACCCGCACATTGTTTTTAGTTTATCGTCTTTATAGTAATCTGAGAAAATGCAGATGGTCTATCAACCTGTCCACTTGCTTTTCATTTTCCCATTTCTGATGTTCCTTCCTCTTTCAAGTGGAAGGCCTTCCAAACTGGTTGTCTGTCTTCTTGAACAGTCTGTAGTAGACTAATGAGGCGGGTCTTACAAGGTTTTAGGTTAGGTATCCATAGACTATTTGAGAATGACTCTCACTCCTTGTCTTTACTTTTACATGTATGTTAGGCTGCCGAACAAGCGAAAGCAAGCCCAGCCCTGGTAGCCAAAGACCCTGGCACTGTGGCTAACAAAAAGGAAGAAGAAGATTTAGCAAAAGGTGAGTGTAGTTTGTACGTCCTGGAAGGGAATGAAGAAGATAGGTCTCTGGCTGAATAGCGTTTCCTAGAATTTATAGATTAAGGAAATGGCTTCAGATGAAGCAGAGCTGCTTTATTTTTTAAATGAAGTTTGTCATTTTATTACTCAGAATAACTTAAATTGCAATTTTCCAATAAAAATGTCAAATTTTTAAAGTTATTTTTATTCTTTCAGTGATGGGTAAATGTATGTAGTGTCTAGTGATTTGTTATTGTATGAGGATATGTACTAGTCTCCTGTTCACTATTGAAAAATGATACTTTCGGTGTATTATTGGCTGTATTCATATTTGAGGTCTTTAAAATCTCATTGTTTTACAGCTATTGAGTTGTCTCTCAAAGAGCAAAGACAGCAGTCAGCTACCCTTTCCTCTTTGTATCCAAGCACATCTAATCTCTTAACCAACCACCAACATGAAGGTAGAAAAGTTCGTGCTATATATGACTTTGAAGCTGCTGAGGATAATGAACTTACTTTTAAAGCTGGAGAACTTATTACAGTTCTTGATGACAGGTAATGCTTACTTATACATTAAATACTTGAGAAAATATATTCTATAAACCCTTATTTTAATAATATTTTATTGAGTATAATTAATTACCAAACAAACAAAATATTGACTAGATGTTTTAGATGATGTTCAACAGGCTTGCCTCATACTATATTGATTCATTTTTCAGTATAATTTTTGCCTCATTTATGTTACTTAAATTGTTCGGGAAACCTGTTATTTTCTGTTTATTTTTTTTTTCCATTTAGTAATTTAAATTGTTAAATCTTGTGAAAGGTTAAAGTTTCAGAAAATATGGTGGATTGATTTGAAGGAAGTACATGATCTATGGATAGTATCCATACAGAACCATAGATCCATGTAAATAGAATAGTTTCATGCTTATGGTGTCATGGGAAGAGCTGCACAGCATAAGTTTTTCAAGTTTTTATTGCTTTAGTATTTAGTGTTGCCAAATACCATTAAACAACAGAAATTTATTTCTCTTGTTCTGAGATTGAAAAGTCCAAGATCTATCAGATTTGGCACGTGGTTCAGGTTCAGACATAGCTATGTGTTCACCTTGGTATCGTATGTGGCAGAACAAGCAAAGAAACAATTGGAAATCTTTTTTTTTATAAGGTTACAGATCCATCATGAATTAATCACTTTTCAAAGATACCCCTTCTGATTTCAGCATGTGAATTTTAGGAAGACAGACATTCAGTATATTTTAATATTTTCATGAAGAAGCCAAAATAAGGTAAATTTAGAGGTGTTTAGCTGGAATTGCATCATTCATTCTTTGGGAAAAGGATTTATTGCATACTTGCTGACTTTCTATATGGTGAGCACTGGAGACAGTTTTGTTTCAGGTTTTGTACTGCACGTGGCGTCATCTTTTGTATGTGTCAGATTGGAAGAAGAAACCAGTCCCTGTTAGTGTACGCATGGAAGAGTAGTGGTGTAGGGATGGAGATGTGGTCCAGAAGTCCATGTCCACATCTTACTAGAAAGAGCTCTTATGTTGAAACCCAAGGCACCATCGGACACTGATGATCTTAAGCCTAATGACCTCTTTTTGGGGGAGAGTTCATAGTTTTTTATTAGCTTCTCAGAGAATTTACTGACCTTCTGAGGGAAAGAACTGTGGCTTCAAAAACTTCAGTTGGTGGGGTTCATTTTCTCTTTGTATCAGGAACCTCACACTAATTGATGATGCCCTTGAAACTGTTTGCTTCCTGTTTGTGAATATAGACTGCTGTCTCCTTATTTGATTGATGATTGAATTGGATTCCACTCTGGTGATAAAGCAAGTTAAATACTATGAACAGTAAAGTCTTACAGAAATAGGTCTCGTGGTAAAGCATTCTTTTTTTGTTTGTCTTAGTGATCCCAACTGGTGGAAAGGTGAAACCCATCAAGGCCTAGGGCTTTTCCCTTCTAATTTTGTGACTGCAGATCTCACTGCTGAACCAGAAATGAGTAAGTACTTTTCGGTCTGTTGATGGATGATAGGTAATCCTTAGTCTTCTTGATGAAAGTTGAGTAAAATCAGCTTTATAGGCAAATGACTTAAACATTTTTGCCTATAAATATAAAATTAGGTGTTTTAAATAATAAAATTCCAAGCTACATATGGTGGTGGTGCATGCTTGTAGTCTCAATTCTCCTGCAGTCCCAGTATGTGGAGGAGTAACTGCTACACACTGAAGTGAAGGTTATCCTGAGCTACACGACACCTTGTCTCTAAGAACAAATAAATAAAATAAAAATCCTTATCAGAAACATTCCAAGAATTAAAGCACTATGTCTGCCAGTTTTTGTGGTATGTATTTGCCATAAACTACATGGCAGATATATGTGTTAGGAATGAAGAAAAGTCTTTAATAGCAAGTCAGAAATTATAGATCTTTAATAAATTGGTTTTCTCTCATAGTTACTGACTTTCCTTTTTACTTTTGTAAAGTCAGATCTTGATATTCTTTTAACACACTTGCTAGAGTTAAAATAATCATTGGAACTCAAGAAACGCATAAACTTGGGGACTGGAGAGATGGCCGGGGGTCAGAGGATCCAAGTTCATTTCTCAGAACTCACATTGAGTGACTTAAAACTACCTTTAACTTTAGCTCCAGGGGTTCCCATGCCTCTGCCCTTCTCAAGTACCTGCAGTTACATGCACATACTCTGAAACACAGACAGGCATGTCTATGTAATTAAAAAAAAAAAAAGCATTAAAAAGCCTGTGTACGCCTATTTGAATAGCCTTGCATGGTATGTCATCTTTTTTAATAGTCTGATCAGCTGTAGGTATTCCTTGGGTTTTGGGTTGTTTGTGTGTGTGTGTGTGTGTGTGTGTGTGTGTGTGTGTTCAGAATGAGAGCCTAGATCTCACTCATGCTTGCTATGTAGCTGTTTCATCTTTATCTTTCATATAATGATACAACTGTACTGTGAGTTTTCTAATTCTTGTATGTTTCACTTTGGACAATGTAAGCGAAACAGGAGGATAGGAATCTATGTAATGTAATAATAGACCTCAGATTTAGAAAACATGCTAGGATCCCTGTAGTATCAGTCTTTTATAGGAAGTAGAAGCCACATTCACTTGATCTGTCACATAGATACTCGTGTTATTTGATTTTGGAGACAGAGTTATTGTGAAAATATGCCATTATATAAGTAAATAGCATATTCATATTTTGTATATCATATATATTTGGTATCAGTTCCTATGAGAAAAGAGACTGCAGCCTTATGCATTCATTATCAGTTCTGTGAAGTCTGTCATGTGTTTTCTTTTGGGTAAGAGCCAATGAATGCAGAGTTGTCCCAGCTTTCTACTTGATAATAGTGCATGATAACAAGCAGAATGTCTATAACAGATGTCTCTTTCCCCATGGGAAAATGAGTCAGCCACTTGTGTTCTGTTTTTTGATATGTAGAATGTGGCTTTATGGTGACTGCAGTGGAATGAACATGTTCCTTACATTTCCAATTAAACAGGCAATATCAAAGCCTGTAACACATGACGACAATTTTTCAGTCAAGTCACAAGCCAGATTGCAGTAGGAAACTAAAGGACAAGACACAATTGACATTCAAGTCCGCCCTTTCCAATTGATAGTTTTCTTTTGTGCAAGAGATTTTAATCTTTTTAAACCACTTTATTACAAGTAAGTATACCATATAGGATTGATTTGGAAATTCATCAGAGCAAATTAATACTCCATCAAGCACTTTGAGTCGTGTAATGAATAATTACTTCTGTCCATAGTTCCTCCTACTGTGACATCTCCCTTTTCATTTTTATTCCTGACATTTTCATGTTCTATTGACCTAATCGATGCAAGGACCAAAAATCCAGAAAAGATAATCATTCTCTAGAACTGTCTATACTTTTTGGTGTTATTTGAAGATGAAGATTGCTTTGGTGAGCAAGAGAAATCTGTTTAAGGCCAGTTGTTTGCTGAATCTTACCATGTTTCTCTTTTGAGTACAGTGAATGTAGAAAATCAGGCTTATGTGCTGGCCTGTGCAAATTCCTGCTGAGGCCACTTACTGGCCTTGATGTTCGTCTCTGGGTAGATAGCCTAGTGCCATGCCACAGGACATACATGATTTTCCAGTTCATTAGTTTAGGAATGTGGTGTTGCTATCAAAGAATTTTTTTCTTTTGATTTGTCAGGTCATTTTAAAAGAATTGTTTTAGATTACAGAATTTATGCCAGTATTAAGCTTTATTTTGTAGAAATTTATTGAATCCTGAAGTATTTTTTATTTCAGAAGCATAACTTATTTTTATTAAGATTGTTTATAGGAAACAAAGATCTTTGCAAGAAAAAAGTAGAAAATTTAGACAGTTTTATCAAGTAGTGTTCTGTCATGTTCTAGGACATCCTCTGTTCAGCTCTACCTTACATTGAGTTTCCAAAGTCCATGTTCTCTATTAGGACTTAAACTTTTAGATTTATTTTAAGGAGAATATAATTTTTATGGTTTTTTTTTTTTCCAAGTCAAAACAGAGAAGAAGACGGTACAATTCAGTGATGATGTTCAGGTAGAGACAATAGAGCCAGAACCAGAACCAGCCTTTATCGATGAGGTGAGTGATTTTCTTGTTAATAGTGATGAACTCTTTGTATAGAAGCTGGATTACTTGTTTTCTTGTTCTGAAAATGTTAACAGTATAGACAAAGTTTATAATGTTGTTACAACTCTTTTAGTTCTATATTTACCTTCCTGAGATCTTGTTATTTATCCTGCTAAGGGTTGATGATACTGTTCAGTAGCTGAACATTTGTGTAGCTTGTGTGAAACTCTGAATTATCTCAGTGCTATAGAGAGAAAATAATGTAAGATTGAATGCAAATTTCTGTCTAGTATTTTATAGATTGGATTTATATTGATGTATTTGATTATTGGAAACTTAGGCAGTTTCCAATTTTAATTGCTATCACAAACAGTATTATAGCGATTTTTTTTTTGTTTTGTTGTTAACATTTAATTTGCTTTTCTTAGCTTAGATATCCAGGAGTGGAACTTCCAAACTGAAGGATCTATGTGTTTTTCATATTAATAGGTACTGTGAAATTGTTGAACAGAAGGGAGATTTACAGTTTTGTTGATGCTCTGTGAGAATACCTGCTTTTATGTTATTTTTATTATCATATTATTGAAACTATACCTTATACTTTATTAAAAACTTAGCTTATAATGGATAAAAAAAACTTCAGTGTAAGATCTGAAATTAAAAATCCCACAGGAAAATTCATATTGAGTTTAGCCTGGATGATGATTTGTTTTTCTAGATATGATGCCCAAAACATAGACAATAGCAGCAAAAATAAGCACATGGGACCATACTAAACTCTAGAATTTCTGTATCTTTTTTTTTTAAGTTGGCAATTTAAATCAGGTCATTTGTAAAGGGAGTTTTCAGAGTTTATTTGGATTATTTCCAAGGAAGCAAGTAAACCCAAATGTGGGAAAACTAAATTATATTACCTTACTTTAAAGAATCAAATCTTTTAACACTTAATTAAAGTATTTTGGGTACACATTTTAAAATTTAACATGCAGCTACACATATATTTAAACTCCTTTTCTTGAGATAGAACAACCCTGTAACTCAGGTTTCTCTGGAACTCATTGTGTAGTCCAGGCTACCCTTGATCTCAAAGTAGTCTTCCTGGCTCAGCCTCCCAGTTGCTGGGACTATAGTTGCGAGTCATCACATAGGTACAAGCTTTGTTTACATTTGCTATTTTTAATGAGAAAGTTAAAGGCATACCACAGTTATAATATTATTTTTGTTCGATAGATGTCTTTTTTTTCCTTTTTATTGAGCTCTACATTTTTCTCTGCTCCTCTCCCTGCCTCTCCCCTCCCCCTTCAACTCTCTTCCAAGGTCCCCATGCTCCCAATTTACTCAGGAGACCTTGTCTTTTTCTACTTTCTACTTCCCACGTAGATTAGATTTATATAAGTCTCTCTTAGTGTTCTCATTGTTGTCTGGGTTCTCTGAGATTGTGGTTTGTAGGCTTATTTTCTTTGCTTTATGTTTAAAAACCACCTATGAATTGAGTACATGATACTCAATTGTCTTTCTGTGTCTGGGTTACCTCACTCAAAATAATGTTTAGAATTTCTGTATTTCAAAACAATCATTTGATAAAATGAAGAGAAAATCTACAAAGTTTGAAGAAAGAGTTGCAAACCACATCTGAGGAAATGTTACTAAACAATATGCATAATTAACTCGTCAAATTATAATAAACAAATAAATAAATGCTATAAAATTAAAATGCTACCTTGAGGAAATGCCTGTGAAACAAGATTTCCTGAGTTTGAAGTCAGTTTCAACTACTAAATTTATAAATTATTTTTTTCAATTTTCAGACTGTTTTATGAGAAATGGAAGTAATCAAACATAATACATTTTTTTACAGCTCTGAAATATAATTGAACATTGGTCACCTGCTCTGGTTAGTGTACCACTTCTGGTCAGCATTTTACTTAAGAAGACAAATGCATGTTTTACTGAAAATGATGTCTATTTTTGAAAGAGAATATCTGCTTTTTCAGATACTCGTCATTAAAATTGCTTGTACATTACAGACTGTGGAACACTTATTGTCTGTTGAAAGAATAAAACAAACTTGCTGGTTTTCGAATGAAGCAGTCTTTAAATTACTACTACATAAACCTGAAGGGGCGTGGTTGATCGGCAGTTATGATTAATCAGACTAGCTTTAATATAAAATATTCAGCTTTAATAAAGGAAAGAAAAGGGAACTTACAAAAGCCAAGGTTCCAGCGAGGGGCACAGGAAAAACAAATAGAGAAAACAAACGCACAGGGATGTTTTATAGACTATTTGTGGCAGCGGCGGGGGGAGGGGGGAAAGATGGACACCCCACAGACAAGGTGATTGGCTGAGCTTCCCCATCATAAACCAGATCAGTGAAATGAATTTTGCTTCTTCCTTGTTTTGAACACATTTGAGTCTTTGGGAAAAGCTTACATAATTTTACTTTAAATCTGTCCATATGTCATTGTTAATCTGAAACTAATTATTTTCAGTGGTTGTATTTGAAAATACACTTAGTTATAACTCTTCACAGTAGTTTTTGGAGTCAGGTTAACTTGTTGGGGTATGTGTTTGTTTTATAGTGCTGGAATTGAGCCTAGGGCTTTGTGCTTGTAAGGCCAGCCCTCTACTGTTGGTCTCTGTCTCCAACCCAAACTTGGCATCTTCGGAATTCAATTAATATGTCATAATTCCCTAAGCTGCATAAAAATCTTTGCTATTACTACATTTTTATCATGAATCATGTTTGCAGCTGTATATTTTTTAAATTTATCATTTTTATGTATATGGATATTTTTTGTTTGCCTGTGAAGGCCAGAAGACAGTTTCTTTCTCCTTAGAACAGGAGTTACAGATAGTTGTCAGCTGCCATGTGAGTGCTGGGAATTGAACTCTGGTCCCCTGGAAAAGCAACCATTCTCTGTCACTGAGCCATCTTTTCAGCCTCTGCAGTTATATTTTTATATTCAAAGTTTTTAATATTATTAATTTTTTTGAATAATAATATCAACATTGTATTGAATTAACTTAGTAAATGGTATTAAATGATGGGATTAGCAAGCCATACAAGACGCTGTTCCCAGCAGGCCAAATTTGAAATATAATAACATTCTTATGTAGTTGTATTACGTACATACCTACATATGTATTTTCTGACTGCCTTTGTGCTGAAGTTACTGAAGAGATCGTATAGTCCTCATGTTTACTATCTGGCCCCTTGATGGAGGATTCCCATTGGCTAATAAAGAAACTGCCTGGCCCATTTGATTGGCCAGCCCTTAGGTGGGCGGAGTAGACAGAACAGGAAGAAGGAAGTGAGGTAGATGGCTCAGTCAGATGCTACACCTCTCCTAAGTTAGACAGACTGCCATGCCTCTGCTCAGGGAGCCAGATGCGATGAAGCTCCAGCCCAAGATGGACGCACGCTAGAATCTACCTGGTAAGGCACCACTTTGTGGTGCTACACAGATTATTAGATATGGGTTAGTCAAGATGTGAATAAGAGCCTGAAAATAATGGGCCAGGCAGTGTTTAAAAGAATACAGTTTCTGTGTAATTATTTTGGGGCATAGGCTAGTCAGGAGGCCGAAAGCAGGGCGGCGGGAATGCAGCCCACAGCTCATCACTACAGCCCCTGGTATAGATCAGTGTAGAACACTCTTCAGAACTTCATTTTCTTGTTTTAGTTTCTTGTATTAGAGGTTGATGTGCTTGAGACCACTTCCTGCCTTCATTTTCCATTTTCTTTCTCTTCTTTTAAAGTTTCTTTCTCCACAATACAGATGAAAGCCTCATCCTGTGCCCATGTTGAGCCTTACTATGGTGCATTAATTTCTAGCAGCATTTCCAAATATTGGTGGTAGTAATGACAATTCAAATGGTTTCACACATTTTTGCAACAACAACAAAAATGATGAGCAGAGCACAGTGAATTACTAGCTAATAGATTATTAAATGCAGTTTTTAAATTTTTAAAATTTTATTTTACTTTACATGTGTGGGTATTTTGCCCAGATTTATGCCTTTGCACCAACCACTTAGATGCCCGGTGCCCATAGAGGCCAGAAGGAGGCATTGGGTTTCCCTGGGACTGGAATAATAGATAGTTGCAAGCTGCCAGATGGGTGCTAAGAATCAAATGTGGGTCCTCTGAAAGAGCAGCTAGTGTTCTCAAATGTTGAATCTTCTCTTCAGCCCCTAAAAATAGTTTTTAATAAGCTACTTAGCATTCCTGTTATAACACTCAGAAATGATAGCAATAACTCAGTGATACTCTTCCCATTATTTTCACCTGTAACAATCTAAATATGAATGACCTTGAATCCTGGCTCATTTGATTATTTTAAATTTGACCTTTGTTATTTCAGCCCATTATATACTAGTAGAAATCATTAATGCTTATAGATGAATTTCAGAGTATTGCCAATTTATATACATACTTTTATTTTAAAGAAGTTTTATATAGTTTTTTAGATACTATTTATTAGATAAAATTTTGTAGGAGGTAGTGAGCAGAAATATAATGAGTTAAAGAAAAACGATCAGTTTGGAATTACTGTTTTAAAAACAATTGTTTGTCTTTATGATCCTTGGGGGCCAGAAGCCAGTCTTGTACATGACTGGCAAGTGATCTAGTGAGCCCCAGCTCCAGCCTGGTCTAAATGGTGGTGCTGCTGCTTTCTTTTTGAGAGAAACAAGAGTGTGGACTAGTGCTAAGGACTGAGGAGTCCAACTGGGTCAAGGAACATTCTGCTTGGCCAGATTGCATTACAGAAAGAAATGCCTGAGTACTCAGTTGTGGCTCATATAGAAACCACGTTGTATTAATAGGAGATGAACATGAATCTTCTACCTTGAAAAAATATCCATTTTAAAATACAGAATTCATTTGACTTAACAGGAGCTTTCCTCTACTTCCAGTCTAACTTCATCTCTCAAACAGTCGAAAGTCTGTGCTTGAGTAATAATTTTACTTAGAACTTGTAGTCTTTAAATTAGTAGCTGTGTGTACCTACGTGTAATAGCGTCTCTATATAGAAATTCGAGTGAAAAGAGTTTGTAATAGTTTCCATAGAATTTGGTAAATTAAAAAATGTCTCTTGTATAATGCATGGGTCTATTTATGCAGCTGCCTTTTTTTAGTTTCTTCAGTCCTAAGCACTAAAGGATTCTGAAATAGAGCCAAGTAAGTGGTTTGGGATATTATCCATCTTTTCCCACACAGACAAGAATAAGCTACAAGCTTCTTTTCTTCTTTTATGACAAACTGAAAGGTGATAGGAAGAGAACAGATGAACTCTTAGTGCTCCACTTAGAGGAACAGCTGTGAAAGGCTGGGCTCTGCCTGTGGAGCAGCTGCCCTCCTCCTGCCAAAGTGTTAGTCACCGCAGGCTGTCTGAGAGCGCTCCAGCTGCTGTGTGCCTAAGCTACAGCTGCTCCAAAATGGAAATTCTTGAACATGATAAGTGTAAGAGATTGGGGAAATTATACCCTGTAAGTTTAAATGGATGGTCCTGTTCTCATTTGAACATTTTTAAAAATGCCGACTAATAGCATACAAGGGTCTTATTTTGCAGGTGCTAAAGGGAATACATAAGATGCTAAACACAGAAAAGTAAATTAACATTCCTAACTATGAACTGTAAAAATTTCTATCTGAAGGTGGGTGGTGGTGGCGCATGCCTTTAATCCCAGCACTCTGGAGGCAGAGGCAGGTGGATCTCTGAATTTGAGGCCAGCCTGGTCTACAAAGTGAGTTCTAGGACAGCCAGAGAAACCCTGTCTTGGAAAATAAAAATAAAAATTTTCTATCTGTGATTAAGTTATCGAAGTAAGAACATAATGTTTCATAGAGATTGGTTGCTTTTGACAATAGCTATTTAATTTCTTTAGGATAAAATGGACCAGTTGTTACAGATGTTGCAAAGTACAGATCCCAGTGATAATCAGCCAGACTTACCAGAGCTACTTCATCTGGAAGGTAAACGTCATTTTCTATCTACCTTGCAAGCAAAGAATACCCAGAGATCTTACTACTATATTGCTCCTGGATGGCTTTTGAGAGTCATCTTAGAAACAAACATTACACCTTCTTCCTGTACCTGTCTCACCTTTCATGTGCTATTTAAATCCCAAGTAGGGGTTGAAATCACAAACCTTGCTATACAGATTATTTTATTCAGCACTTTAAAGTCTTTTTAAAAAAAAAAAAAAAAAAAAAAAAAAACCTTGAAATCAGTATTTTTAAACTGTCACCATTATACTTTAAGAAAAGGAATTTTGGGTGCTGTTGACCAGAGATAATTAGTATTTTTATTACTTCACATTAAACTTTTCATTTCTTTAATGAGCATTTTTCAGAAGTTTACTTTCTTTTCTTGTCTTTTCTTATTTCTCCAAAAATTGCCATTTAGCGATGTGTCACCAGATGGGACCTCTCATTGATGAAAAACTGGAAGATATTGATAGGTAAAGAACTTGTACTGTATTTAAGTTGTGTATCTTTCTGTCTAAAACCATTTCAGTAAACTGCCTTTTTTTTTTTTTTTTTTTTTGGTTTTTCGAGACAGGGTTTCTCTGTGGCTTTGGAGCCTGTCCTGGAACTAGCTCTTGTAGA
This sequence comes from Arvicola amphibius, assembly GCF_903992535.2. Taxonomy (NCBI): domain Eukaryota; kingdom Metazoa; phylum Chordata; class Mammalia; order Rodentia; family Cricetidae; genus Arvicola; species Arvicola amphibius. The sequence continues at coordinate 97,743,408 of NC_052052.2, read as the reverse complement.
CCAGGCTGGTCTCGAACTCACAGAGATCCGCTTGCCTCTGCCTCCCGAGTGGTGCTGAGATTAAAGGCGTGCGCCACCACTGCCTGGCCAGTAAACTGCCATTTTATAAAGGTACTCCAGCCTGCCAAGATGACTCACATGGTAAACTGCCTGCCACATAACCACAAGGACCCGAGTTTGGTCCTTGAAGCCCATGTAAAAAAGCAGGACGTGGTGGTGCATGCCTGTAAATCTAGCCAGGGCAGTGAGGGTGGGGAGAGGAAGGAAGAAGTATGGTGCAGATAGGCAGATCCCTGAGGACCCCTGACCTGCCAGCCCGGGTGCATCAATGAGCTTCAAGTTCAGTAAGAGATCCTGTCTCAGAACTAAAGGTAAAGAGCCATAGAGAAGATAACCCAATGTGTCTCAGGCTTCTGTGCGTGCGTACAGCTGTTACATACACCACACACAGAGACATTCTTTATTCACTGTTCGTACCTTGATGTGAGGATTTAGACTCATTTGCCCTTTCTTGAAAAGCAAGGCCTTCTCCATCTTCCTCTTTTTTATATATATAATTGTGCTTACTAAAGCGGCATTACCAGAGCCCACAGGCTGCATCTGTTGATAAATGAAGAAATCTAGACAGTTCCAGGTACAGTCCAGCATGGGATCTAACCTGAAAACATGTTTCTGTCGCTTGAGAGCCAAGGGAGAAGGGTCTTTTTGTCCCATCTGTTGGTATTTAGAGTCACTATTTAGAGCATTGTGTCATTTAGCAATCAAATTATTGTGTAATGTTTCAGAAAACATTCAGAACTCTCAGAACTAAATGTGAAGGTGATGGAAGCTCTCTCATTGTATACGAAATTAATGAATGAAGATCCAATGTATTCTATGTATGCAAAATTACAGAATCAGCAGTATTATATGCAGTCATCTGGTGTTTCTGGTTCCCAGGTATGTTTTGTAAAGCCCAGGGGTGTTATGCAAATTCTTGAATATACTTGAAATGGTTTAGAATGCCTGTTTTTGTAAAATGCATGATTGTGTGTGTTTGTTTGTGTGTGTGTGTGTGTGTGTGTGTGTATACCACATGTGTGTTCTGGGCCCCTTGTTTGCCAGAAGAGGGTGTTGTTTCCCCTGTGGCTGGATTTACAGATGATTTTAACCGCTGAGCCACTGAGCCATCTCTCCAGCCCCAAATGTGTAATTTCTTCAGCATAATGTTTACAATAAAAAAGTTAATAGAATTTTTTAATTTGCAAATATATAATACTGAATATACTAGTGTGTGTGTGTGTGTGTGTGTGTGCATTTTTAATTTTTTCCTTGTACAGGTATAAGTAGCAAAATTACCTACTAAGTAGATTCCCCCCAATGATTTTCTTCTAATATGGTATTTTGATCCTACCCTGGACCTGTAGTATCAAAGCCTTTAAAGTTTAGGTTCATATTATAAAGTTTGAGGCTTAGTGGTTAAAGACCACTGGTTGTTCTTACAAAAGACGGTTCAATTTCCAGCACCCATATGGCAACTCACAACTGTCTGTAACACCAACTCCAAGAGTTTCAACATCCAGATAATGCACAAATGCACATAAAATAAAATTAAATAAATAAATTATTAAAAAATAAACCTTCAGTTTTTCTATAATTTTTTTAAAAAAATCTAATTTTCTGAATGTCTAGTTTTTTACACTGAACTACTTAGTTTAAGTGTTATTTTTATGATTTATTTTTATTTTGTGTGCATTAGTGTTTTGCCTGCATTTACATTTTGTATGAGGGTGTTGAATCACTTAGAGCTGGATTACAGACCGTTGTGAGCTGTCATGTGGGTGCTGGGAATTGAACCTGGATTCTCTAAAAGAACAGCCAATACTTTAACCATTGAGCCATCTCTCCAGCCCTGGTTAAGTATTCTTATTGAAGAGGGTGAGATTCAACCTTGAGTTATGGATATGTTTACGCCATAAATTATAATTATGTTTTTAAGGGTATTATATATTTATCTCCAGCTCATTAAGTTGGATTCACTAAATATATGCAGCCCTTTGTATGTCAATTATGTTTTAGTAGACTGTGATAAAAGCCCCCAAAGTAAAATGTACCATTTCCAATGACTAAAAAAATTGTTTTAAACAAAAAGTGAATGTTTACTTACCTGTAAGAGGAGGACCTAAATATGAGAGAAAGATGAGAAACTGTTGGGAACACTACAAAATAGAATAATTATGTGTACACTCAGAGCAACTTTCATAGGGAAGCTGCTCCTCCTTCCATTATCCTACATGTATTCAATACGGAACGCCTTTTCCTCTTTCCACCCAAGACAGTTTAAGAGCCCCCTGGGCCGTCAGTTGAGCAAGTTTTAGGTATAGTTAGTCTGTTTTGTCCACTTAAAGCAGCCAAAACTTAGCTCAGATTTTCTTGTATGACCCATTTTCCATGAAACAAGAAACTACCATCTTTTTTTTTTTTTTTTTTTTTTTTTTTTTTTTTTTTTTTTGGTTTTTTGAGACAGGGTTTCTCTGTGGCTTTGGAGCCTGTCCTGGAACTAGCTCTTGTAGACCAGGCTGGTCTCGAACTCACAGAGATCCGCCTGCCTCTGCCTCCCGAGTGCTGGGATTAAAGGCGTGCGCCACCACCGCCCGGCTACCATCTTCAGGAGGATGAATTCTCCATCCTCAAGAGGAGAATCAGGAGCTTGAATGGCACCTGCTCAGTAGTGTCTGTTACTGGTTTCACATTGAATTTCAAAGATAATAAAATGTAGCCGTGAGAACTTGTTTAGCTGTGCTTATAATGGAGACCTTTGGGATTCTGATGTGCATCTGCTACATTTAGTGAAATAGAGGGTGATAGGTTTTGTGGTGATTGTGTTAATTTCTTAGCACATGAGAACAATTTTTATACAATGTAGACAGTAGAATGTCTTTTCAAATATATAAACAGACTTTAACAGTAACTAAAAGAATGCTTGAAGACAGACTGTTTAAGATTTCAATGAGCCATGGTGGCTCATACTGGTAAACTAATTGCTAAAGAGGTTGGCTGAGCATATGACAGTGCACAACTGTAATCCCAACATACCAGGAGGGACAGAGGCAGGAGGTTGCTGCATGTCTAAGGCCAGCCTGTACCACATAGTTAGACTGTACCAAGCCAGTCAGTATTACAACCAACCTTCTTCAGGAAAATAATAATAATAATAATAATAATAATAATAATAATAATAATAATAATTGGAACTTCTATCTCTTTACATTTAAATACTACAGCAACAACCAAAAGAACAGCTTTTAGATATAAGAATTGGCAAACAAGCCTAGCCTGCTGCCTGTTTTTGTCTAGACACACTCCCTCCATTTGTCTCACAGACATTTATTTTTGCTTTGTAGCTTCATTCTAAACCTATAGAATTGAATACTACAGCAGACTCTCTGGACCTTATAAGAGCATGTCTTAACCCATATCTTGAGAAGTTAGTATGTTCTCTGTTTATTAAATTAGTTTCTAAAATGTGAGTTGTACATACAGTCTGGGTATAGAACAGTGGATTCAAGAATACTTCCAAAGTGTTGGGATTCTCATATATTAAAACGTTTTCATGCAGTTCTGATCATGGTTTTTTCTTCCCTAGATCCTCCCACCTCCATACTCCCCCAGCTCCCACCTTCCAAAAAACATACAAAAACCAAACAAAACAGAATAGAAATTAAAAAGACCTTTTGAAAGACCAACATGGAAGCTATGTCATTAATTTAATATAGAGGTTATTTTAGTATAAGATGTATTTTACTGCTTCTATGTGAAATTAAAATCTGTTCATGTAATACTTAAAAATAAAAATTTGTAATAAGAAGTTGGTTCAGTGGGTAAAGTGTTTGCCAGACTGGATGATTCCCAACTCTCTTGTAAATGCCAACTGGGCATAGTAACCCGCCTGTAATCCCAGCATGTGGACATACAGAAGGGATCTCCAGAGCAAGCTGTCTAGCTATAGTACCCAATTAGGTGATCTTTGTGTTCAAGTGAGAGACCCTGGCTGTTAGAAGGTGGAAAATGTTCAGGAAGACATCTGACATCAGCCTTTGGCCTCCACATGCTCCCACCTACTCATACATACACACACATTCCTGAAAACACACATATACTTTTAAAAAGATTAAAAATCATCAGTCTGCCAAAAATGTTTTTCATAAAATTCCAACTGATACAGTAACATTTAAAAGAAGTTCTAAAGGAGCAATGTTTGCTATTTTTGTAACTGAATGCCTCTGCTGAATAAGTTTGGAATAGGCATTAAAATTGTGTAACGGGATGTTTCCTTATCACCTTTTGTAGGTATATCCAGGACCTGCTCAAAGTGGTACCTACCTGGTTACAGGGAGTGCACAGATGAGCCATCTCCAGAGCTACAGTCTGCCCCCAGAGCAACTCTCTTCCATCAGCCAGGGAGCAGTTCCACCCTCTGCAAACTCTGCTCTTCCCAGTCAGCAAACCCAGGCTTCTTACCCAAAGTAATTTGATTATTGGTTATTATATGGGGTTCATGTTAAAATTCTTTAATTGGTTCCTATGGTCTATAATCACAAGTCTGGATAAGAAAAACTGGAGGCTGGCATTGCTGTTCATACTTCCCCGTCTGTAGTATACAGTGGGTTTTGTAAGAAGCCAGCCTAATTCTTTTCCTTATAGCAAGAAAGGCTAGATTTTGAGTTCACTAGCACAGTGTTTCTAGGTAGCACAGGCACACTTTCTAGAAAGCAGTAGTGTCTGCAAATGCTCCTAAATGCACCTCACTGTTGTAGCCCCCTTCCACAGAGTCGTGAGCTTTAAAATAGTTTGTCATGTTTAGGGTGCTAAAGTGACTCTAAGGAAGGTAATGACGCCTAGAACTCAGAGGCTGTGGTGAAGATCCAGTTCCATGCTTTCTGTTTAACTCTATTGACTGACTTACTCCTTAAAATAACCTATGAGAGAGATACATCGGGACCTCCATTTTGTTAATGGGAAACTGAGATGTGGGCTAAGGTTCCACATAGCTAAGATCCAAAACCAGGCATTCTGGCTCCAGAGATTGCCACATGGCCTGCATACTTAAATTTTTTCTCACAGTGTAGCATGTTTGGAATGATAGTGGGTGTGTGTGCATCATTAATGTGCTCTGGGAATGTACTAAATGTCCTGGGAACGCTTGCTGTCTCCCTTTATGCTATACTCTTCTCAGTGCACAGTTCCACTGTTTACCTGACAGCCGAGGCTTACACCCTGCAGTTTATACAAGCTCTGTTTTCTTATTTCTCCTCTGTGTTGTCTGTTTATCTTGACAACTAATATATAACTATTTACTAATCTCCAAAATAAATCTTTTCCATTAATATCTTGATGTTATCATCGGGTACTAATAATTTCTTACCTAATTACCATGGCTGCACAGCTTTTTGTCCATTATGAATCAGTCTGTCCATTTACTACATGAAAATGAGTTGCTCATCGACGAAGACTCTGGTCCATTCATTTTGTAGTCCTCATCATTTTCTCCAGTGTACCTCTCTCTCTGATCCTGTCATCCACCTTAATTCCGTATGCTCCAGCACCTGCCAGCCCTTTTGCCCTTCCTGTGTGCTCCTGCCACAGGCCATACTACCACATTTTGTTGGTTATGGAACATCTTTCCTGTTTTTACTCCTTGGGAAGATACAAATTGGATACATTTTCTTGGAAAACTTCCTCAAAGCTTAAGGCACCTAATTTATTGTATAATAAATTACATATTTTATATATCTTCTCCAACTAGACAGCATCTTGAAATTAAGAAACTAAATCATATTTATATAGGGAGCATATGTTCACTGTTTCCTTTTTTATTTTTAATTGAATTTTGCTTTTCATAAGTATTTTCAGGTTTGTTGAATTTATCACTCATTTTAGGTGCTGATATTATTGAAGACTTTCTGTGAAATGGATGCTTTTAAAGTTAATTTCTCTTTATTATTTCCATCTTTCTGTCATATTTTTTAAAATTCTTCATGGTTTTTGACTTTGGAAATACATGCCTATACCAAAGATTCCCTTCTTTCAGAAGACCTTTCTTGACTGCCGCATTTCTAATTGAAATAGTCTCATATCAGTCACTTTAAAAAAGATTGCTTTTGTCTGTGTCCCTCTCCTCCTGTCTGTGTGCCTGTTCCTACTGTCTGTGCCCACTCCTCCTGTCTATGTCCCTCTCCTGTCTGTGCCTGTTCTTCCCCTCTGTGTCCTGGTCCTCCTGTCCATGTGCTTGTTTGTTATACCTGTGCCTCATCCTCCAGCCACACACATTTCTTCCCAGTGCTGGGGATCAACTCAGCAACCATATACGCAGGCAAGTGTTCAACCACTAGTTTATACCTCATCTTAATTAAATTCTTAAGCATCTGTTTGGTAGATAAAATTATTGATAAATAGACCCACAAGCTCTGGTGACTTTATCACTTACCTTCCTCTCAAAATACTGTCACCACTATAAGTAGAGTTTGAAAACTGCATGAGTACCACCCCCTGAGTGAGCACCTTCTAAATGGCTATGGGACAGATGTCTGAAAAGCTCTTTATTCTAAAACTAAAAGTGTGTGTGAAGGAGTAAGAAATTGCCTCCTGTGTCTATTCCCTTATTGCTTCTACAGTACAAAGTCGTTAGTCCTGAAACCATATACATACAAACAACAAAAATGGATTCAGCAGGTTGTATTTATATATTTGTGCATACATATACATGTGCACACATGTATGTAACAATAATGAGAGGGGGAATAGCTATCAATTTGAGAGTAGGGAGCATGGGAGGGACTGGAGAAAAGAAAGGGGTGTATAATAATAATGTGTGTATGTGTGTTTGTTTCTGTTTTTGTTCGAGACAGGGTTTCTCTGTGTTGCTTTGGAGCCACTCCTGGAACTACTCTTGTACACCAGGCTGGCCTCGAACTAACAGAGATCCGCCTGCCTCTGCTTCCCGAGTGCTGGGATTAAAGGCATGCACCACCACCACCTGGCATGTGTGTGTTTTATTTTATATTTTTATATAATTTATTTTTGAAAAAAAGAAAAAACAAAATAGCCTTCTAGATGTATGTTCAAGAGGACTAGACATCTTTCTTGGTGTCCAAAACCATTCTTTCTTCTTGCCCATGCTTCTCATGTTTCAGTCAGCTATGGTGCGAGGTGTAGTTTTCTCCTTTTAGTCAGTTGCCATTGCAATTATTTTTATCAGTTATAAAACCAGACATTCTAGACTACTTGGTCCATTATCAGATTTCGATGGCACTTTCTTTAGAGTAGGGTGTGACTCTTCTCTTCTGTCTCCACTGTGACTCTGGACACCTGCCAATTCTCACATCTGTTCCCGCTCCCATGAGCCTGTCAAAGTACAAGTCGTATCTCATTAGCTTTCTCCTCAAAAACCATCAAGCGTGTATTTCCCTTCACTCACAAGCGAAGCTCTGTGACTTCTAAGGTACTCACTGAATCTTCTGCAGTCCCTTCTCTCTCCTGCCACTTAATCTCTTACACCACTTGTGCTGTTTGCTCATCTGCTACAGTTGCATTGGCCTCCTTTCTGTGTCTTGAAAATATTGCATTCTAGAACCTCAAATGCTTCTTTTCCTTAGCCTAATGTGTGCTTTTCTAGACTGCTGCTGATGGTTCCTGTGCTTCCCTAAGATCTTTCCTTGAGTGACGCCTTATCTGAAAGGCCTCCCTCTTGTACCCTACATAAATGAGAATCCTTTGTCCCAGGTACTACTGGTACTATTTACCATGCTCTGTTTTTCTTCACTGTGACTTTAACCATTGACATACTATAAATTTATTGTCTTTTTTTCTCCTACCAAAATACAAGCTCTTTAATAGTAGAAACTTACTTTTCTTCCTTCATAGTATTCCAGTGCTTACATAACAGTGTGTTACACTCTAATAAATTATCAAATTATGTAAGTGGATGTTTAATAGTTTTCATGTTTATATCTGAATGGGTACACAATTCATTATTTAGTTTAGCTAATTGTTTTCATCCCTCCACAGTGCAATGGTTAGTTCTGTTCAAGGAAACTCGTATCCCAGTCAGGCTTCAATATATAGTCCTGCTGCTGCTGCTGCTGCTGCTGCTGCTGTACCTGTACCCATTCCTGCTGCTGTACCTGTGCCTGCTGATGTCACCATATACCAGAACGCAGGACCTAATATATCCCAGGTGCCAAATTATACTTTAACATCATCAGCCCTGCCTCAAGGAGGAGGAAGCCAACAGCCACCTCAGCCACAGCAAGCATATTCTCAGAAGGCTCTGCTATAGGACTTGATGTTCCTCTTGGTGGCATGTTTTCTGCTGAATGCCATTGACAATGTTAGGAGATTCATTAACGTCCTAAGATTTGTTTTTCCTCAGCTCATAGGAATCTGTCTTGGTCAACAAGTTCAAATACTCAAGAAGTTAGAACTGTCTTCAATTTGCACTGACTTTTTAGAGGTCTACCCCTCCCCCAGAGGAATGAAACTACTTACAACATTTATTTCCTTTCATAATAATGAAGAATCATTACAAGATTATTGTCTTGTAAAAATTACCTGGTCTGCAACACTCAAAAGTTCAAAAACTGCTGTGGCAAATGTTATGTACATATATTGACATGTAACTTCATTAGTGACCATTTGAATTACAGTGGTGATCATGTGAATATATTTAACACTGTTAAATTAATTTACATTGCTGTTTTATTTTAATCATGAACAACTACCATGTTTGCTAATGTTTTGTGTAAATTTAAGTACACTGTCTCTTTAAGCTGCAAGAGAATCAAGTTGTAGCACATTGACCCGAAGGCATTGTTGTCCTGTTGTAGTGTCACATTAAATCGAACCTTTCTTTTACTAATTGTGAGCAAAACCTATGTATGTTATGTCTTTATGTAGCTCCTGCCCACTACTGGCTGTCATTACACCAGCATACAGTAGCCACATTTTTGGTGCAGTTAGAGGAGAATAATGTTCCCTTTAAACTTTTGTATTTTGGCATGATGTTCCAGGTATTGTGGACCATGAGACAAAAATTAGTCTTTATATATTATTTTTAAAGAAGTAATGTTGATTTTGCTTTTTCCTAGTTGAATGTGGTGATTAGGTTTTATAGCAGTATTCTGTTTTCTTGGTAGTAGTGACACCAAAGATAGAGGCAATGCATAGAAAGTTTTCAACTGGGAAAAAAAATTAACTAACACTACGTTTTCAGAGTCTCTTGTAATTTTTAAGATCAAAACAAAATTTGATTCAATTGTCTTACCCCACTAGTTTTTTTAAGATGTCTTGACACATTGTATCTTTCAATTTTCATTAAAATGGCTATAAGTAGGTGTTTGAAAGTAATTTATATTCCTGACTTTTTTAATAGTTTATATATTTATTAAGTTTCAAACTGGAGTTTTTAAGTTTTTCCCTCTGTTTGTCTCTGTCTCATTTGTAGTTGTATTGAAATTGTTTTTGCTTCTTATTTAGGAGTAATTTTAATGAATTATTTTAATCCATACAAAAAGGTTTTCCACTGATATTTTAGTCATAAATATTTATAATTTCCCTGGTTGTACTTACTATACCAGTGCTTAAATAATCTAAAATTTTGGTACCATATTTAACTAATAGAACTAAATTTTCCTCTTGTGAATGCAAATTACATTTTCATTTCCAAGACTTGTCTATTTCCTTTTTTGACAAATGACTTCCATCTTTGGCAGATAATCTTAAGAGTGATTAATTCACAGGTTCATATTTAAAGCTTTTTTTCACCCTTAATTTTACTTGAGTTTAAAGAATATCATCAAATAGTAAAGTTAAATTTTTAATTTACATGTCACATTTTAGATATTTTAAATAAAACCTTGCTAGCAGTTAGACTATAATCTTTTGTTCCAATTTAAATATGTTTTAAGTGATATACTTTCCTCTAAGTCATATTGTATTTTCATTTTAATAAGTTCCTATTTACAACTATATTCCCATTTAATTTTTGATATCTTTGTGTTAAAACATCAACAAAATATTTTTTACTATGCTTCTACCTTAAAAGTTCATTAGTGGCAAAATGAAAAAAGTTACCAATTTTGCAATGCATATATATTTTTTATCATATAGTAGAGTGCATAAAGAGTTGAATGAGTGATTGACTTTGTCTAAGTGACTTGACTTGGCTAAGCGTGCAAATACTTGGTAGAAAAGTCCAGTGAAGATGAAGCGCTGGCCTTTCCCCTTCAAGCGGCGTGACAAGGCAGACGGTGGCCAGTTAGGAACACAAATAGTTTTGTTTTAAATCCCATGCAAGTTGCATTTCGAGAAAATCTTTGCTGTATGTGATAAATTATACACTAATTCTAGCACTCAGAGGTAGAGATAGGTAGATCGCTCTGTGAGTTTGAGGCCAGCCTAGTTGATAAAGTGAGCTCCATGCCACCCAGGCTACATAATGAGACCCTGTCTGAAAAACCAAACAACAACAACAAAAATTTTCATTGACAGCTGTCTGTAGTGGTCTATTTCATCAAAATATGGATAGCTGCCAATGAAAAATTTTAAATCAAAGTATCTGTAGAGTAAATATGTATGAAGAAACTTTTTGGTTTATTCTTATTTTTTAAGTTTGGGAACTATTTCTATGAAAGTGATGGCTAAATGAGCAAAGTGCAGCCCTGTCCTGTGCAGCTGCAGGCCCTGTGCTGCTGCAGGCCCTGAGCTGCCGCGGGCCCTGTGCTGCCGCAGGCCCTGTGCAGCAGTGGATGTGCTCACATCAGTGTGGCTTGTGGCGTGCACTGAGGATTTTACAGACATTCCTGACCCTTTATCTTCGGTCACTGTTACTGTCACCCCCTACTTGGGGATGAACATTTTTCTAATATATTCCCACAGATGCCCTTATTAATTACTTCTGAAATATTTTTTTCTTTCCTCTTTGCTTTAATTACTTGCTCAATAAATCAGTGTCATTCATTTCTAATATAGAGGACTTACATGTGTGACATCTGCCTCATTAAACTTGAAAATACCCTTTGTCCAGTGCTTAAGTTTGTGTTACATTAATGCCCTACATAGGAAACTGTGCAACTCTTATAAGTTGTAGAACTTTTTTCCTAATTTGAGGTTTATTGGTATAATTGGTCAACTTTTCACCCAATATACATTAAAACCATTGTTTTATTTTTCTTGCCTGTTACCTCATTTTACTTACCAATTATAGTTAATAATACCTTCCTGTTAAAGCTTTTTATGTTAATAACAAAACTGAAGGTTAAAATTTTGATTCATTTATTGTTTTCCAATGATTTTGTTAGGTTTTTAATTTTTGTTTCTTTGGTTTGCTGGGGGTTAATAACCGCCTTATCTCTTATTGTGAAGAATATTTAGAAGAAACTATCTAAAGTGCTGTTTTCAGTTATCTTTCATCTTAGGAGGTGAGTAGCGACTACTGTTTTGGTGGTGCTGTGGGTGGTGCTTTACCCAGCAGCCGTCTGCCCAGAGAAGTTTCAGTCCTACAGAGAGGCTTCTGCACCAAAGACTAAAAGAGTAAAATGTTGACTACCCAAACATCCTTCTTCTACATTTAACTATTGCTGCCATTTGCTCTATGTCCTTGTGTGTATTTATGTACATGTGTATTTGTATGTAGATGTACATGTGTGTACACACACATACACCTACAAAAATGCTACAAATGGAAGCTGTATGTATGACTACTTCATGTTTCCTGTAAGAATAAGGACAGCCTCCCATATAATGTAAACCACTTTCATGTTCAGGAAAACCGACAGTGATTCTTAAGATATTACCATAGTTACTCTCCATTGTCATGTCATATATGTGTGTGTGTGTGTGTGTGTGTGTGTGTGTGTGTGCTGCATTCTTCAGTCTAGTATCCATTCCAGGAACATATGCCATCTATATAATGTCCCTTTACTCTGTCATTAATCTGGATAATCCCCATTGTCATCTTTCTGTACTCAGGTTGACTTTTTAAGATCCACACTATGTCATAGAATCACCCTCATTCTAGATTTTTTGTTTCTTTGTAGTATCCTTTAACTTAATTTTTTAATGTCCAGTGGAAATTTTTATTTTGTTTAATTTTTATGCTTTATTGTAAATAAACACACCAAGGTTATCCATACCAAAAGATCACATAGCCAAATTAGCTCTGTACAGTTAAAATAGGTATTCCAAATGGAAACTGGAGCTTCATATTGGGTTTTATACTTTTAATATCAAATATATTTTTGTGCACTTATCTACCACCCGAATCTGAAAATCCATTCTCATTAAAGTTACTCTTATTCCTAAAAGATATATTTATTAATCACAACCCACATGACTTATACATAGACGTAATGAAGCTACAGACTGGGAGATGACTCAGCAGGTAAGAACATTCGCCACACAAGTTTGAGTACCTGAGGTCAAATCCCCAGAATGCACAGCTTTGCTTTCGTTTTCAGTAACATTCAGAACTGAAGAAAATTGTGCTGGAAACAATGGCTCGATCCCTCCCCTCCCCCCCATTCTCATCAAAGTGAGCTTTTCTCAGTGATTCACACACCCATTGGACTCAAGTGGTGGCTTTGGAGTAACTTCGTAAGTGCTATAATATATATAAGAACTGTATTTTCAGATACATATATTTGGTTTGCCCTGTAAACGATTTCTCCTTAACCTGATGCCAATACCAGGATGTTGAAAGGGCAAGGAAGTTCTTTCTTTTTTAAAAATCAAAAGTATTCATTTCCTTCAGTTGTTTACCAAGTTGGAGTCAGGTTGAGGAAAACATAGTGAAGTTACAGACACATGCAAGATGTAATAATAAGTACCATTACTTTGTTAGGATTTGAAGTTAAGTCCTACTTAAGTTGATGGATTAAAAAATACAACTAATCACTGTTTCTTGGATGTACTCATTATAAATGATTGTGTATCTTAAGAAACATAGTAGTTGAAAAGTTTTTTGAATTCATAGTATAGAATATCTACTAGGTAGGGCAGATCCAAAGTGGAAAATTAATATAAAACATACATAGGTTACTTTTTCTCTAAACCAAAATTACTGGAAAACAAATGAACACATATTCAAAGGGGTTGCCAAAACTGAAGAAGTAAACAAAGATATAGATCAATTTGCTTTTAAGAGGCTTCATGGTAACAAGTCCATTGGTGTAATTGGATAACACAAGGTCAGATAGAGGCATTAACTTTCACCGCAAGTGTGTCACAGTGTCTGTCATAAAGAGCTCTTGGGAAGGAAGTGCTCGATGGTAGTGATAGTACTTTGCATTGGACATAAGAGTAGATATATTTAGATAGATATCACAAATAAGCACACACGTCTATTCCTCTATTAAGTGGAAATTTCGGTTTTTGCCCTAGAAATTCAGAGGACTACTTTAACAGAGTTACAGCTTTTCTCAAAAGAATGATCTTACACAGCTATGCGATTCCTCCAAGACCTGCCTTCTACTTACTTGGAATTTACAGTGCGTGTGTACCTACAGAATCAATTGTAGTCTCTGCTTCCAGTCTTCTAGGTTTGCCTGAAATATCCAGCTATTTTTCATGAGTAACGTACTCAGGCCAGTTAACCTGTGCTAGTGTAGATGACAGAGCGTGTGTGGTGGCACCAGGGATGGCAGCACTGGAACTGCATATTCTAGCATAGATGTGGAAACGTACTTTCTGAACAGCCTTTGGTGATACAGATGCTCTCGGCAAGCCAGTGAGCCTTTTCCCGTGAGACTGAAAACATTCCAGATGAAGCCCATGATCAGCATCCTAAATAACTAGTCAAGAAAAATGTCACTATATACTAAGTCCCAAGTTACCAGTGCAAAATTAAATATTGGCTGTTATATTGATTGTTTCAGTGAACCTTTCATTGTACTTGTGTCTCACACAATAATTGTAGAAAATACTAGGGTTTCGTTTCATGCTTGTATGTTTCTACTGTGCTCATACTTATTCTCCATTACCTGTTTATCCTACTACTCCCCTGGTGGTTTTCCTATGTTCATGTCATTTTTTTAATTTTTAATTTTTTGTAGCTACATGAAAATAGTTCCAAGGTTAAATAAAGTATGTTGCTGTTTAATTTACCTACTTGACTTTAGGAGATTAGATACCTTGTTGGTATTTAAATTTTTTCACTTATTTTCTGTTATAATGGAGTTCAGTAAAGATATAATGACTTATTTCAAGTACAGAATAAACATGTATTTCCTCTTGATAAGCAGATGGTTGAGGGAAAAGCTGGATGGTTTGGTTTGGTTTTTATTTTGTGGAGTCTGATCCAGGCTGGCCTTGAACTCCAGCTCATCGTCGCTGCTGTGCCGCCATGCCTGGCCAGCCCTGTCCTCTTCGCTTTGTTTTCCTCGTTGTGAATTCTTTCAGAAGTGGTCACAGTATGAACGAAATACTCACGGAGTTTATTCCGTCGATGGCAGAATACTCGTGTGCCACAGTAAACAGGCTTTACCTTTGCTGCTTTTTTCTTTCTTTACAAACACCTTATACTCTAGTAGAACTTGGTGTGGTATTTTAACATCATTTGAATGTCAGGCCACCTTTTATTCAAGTGGCAAGGAGTCTTGTGGATTCTCAAGTTTTGAGGCAGAGGACTGTAGAATGGACAGACCTTGCAAGGCAGTAGTTCCAAGTGTTCCTGTACTGAGGATAAATAAAATGGACGAGTACAGAGTTTTATTATGCATGACTTTCATATGTTAATTATTTTCTCAAAATTATTAGCGTGATGGGAGAAAATTTTGTTTCAGATGCCCATCCAGAGTTTATAGTGATCTACCCTGATTTGCACATTTGGAACACACAAAAATACCATCTTAAAAAAGTTTCTGAAAAATATTGAAATTTGATTCTGTCTGTGGGAAATCTTAAATTATTTAGTTCATGTTAAAAGTTTGTTTTATTTAAATGGCTAAGAAAATTGTTTGAATCACCCCACCACCACCACCACCACCACCACCAAAGATGCCAAGGAGAGGTTGATGAGTGAGAGAAGCTGCTTTCAGGAGCTGTGTGGAAAGAGGAGTGGACATCCTCAGGGTTGAAATGATGGCAAGCGCTCATGCCCATCCTTCGCTACGTCAAGCATCACTCTATTAAAGTTGAATAACTTAATCTAATTGTTGTATTTGGTGTCTTCTTAAAGTGTTATTTCTAAATATCCCCTTTACTTATCTGTGACTTACAAATCAAGTGCTATTTCTTACTCCTTAGTTTCTTCCTGTGAATTCCAAGAGCTGTCTTGAGAACTGTACAGTGCTCTCCAAAATGCTTCCAGCCAACTGAAGAGAAAATCACATTAGTTGTCCTTTCCAGCAGCAAGATTTTGTAGATTGTCTTTTAACTCTTAAGTTGTGTTGACCTGCTGATGATACATTAAGTCCTGCTATAATTTGCACATCATGTCTTAAAAATGGCTGTTCTCGGAAAAATTGTGCAATAAAAATACCTTCGGATTTATGGGGAAATTTGGCTAGAAGCACAGCTTTCAGAAACTTCAACAATGAATAAATATGGGAACTTGGTAAATCCAGCACAGTGTCTGTCACACATGTTAAATGACTCACATGGAAATATGTGAGCATGACAATAAATTTGGCACCTTACCTCAGCAAAGAGCAGAAGTGTGCCCATGGGAGAGGGCCTACCAAGGGTGACAGCCATGGCTTATGTGGAGCTGTAGGTGAGTGTGACTAAGCCCTGCTGGACCTGAAGTTGCTGCCTAGGGTTTAACGTGTGTTTGCATGAGTGTTTTATGCATTCCAATGATGGCTAATCTTTTCCACATTGCACCTTATTTTTTTTCTGGGTGAAGTCATACATAAGCAAATGCAAATTTGCATTTTGTTCATACTCTTCTACCATATGTCTGCTTCTTGGATTAAACTTGTGTTTTATGAAAATACAATATCAAGACTCTAAAGGTCATGCTGGGCCAGAAGGAGTAGCTCAATACTATTTTTTTTCTATTTTAAGAAGATATCCTTTATCTGTTTAAGTAATGGGTAAGAACTGTAGATAACATCTAGAATCCAAAATGTTCTTTCCTCTTAGTAGATAAGAAATGCTCCAGTTAAAACATCTGAACAATTAAGAATTATTCTATGTTTTCTCCAACTATAGTCTTGAAATAATACCAGTATAACTACCCTCTCATTCAAAAAAGGGTGGAACAGAAGAAAATTGAAAAATTTAGGATTTAATTTTTTTCCTTACCTAAGCAAGTACCTAAGCACCCTTAAGTTAGTTATTATTTTAATTTTGCAGCTGTTTTTCATTTGATTAGAATAAGCACAGGATTTTCAAGATTCATAATTTTGTTCCATCATTGCATGTCTGCCTGCAGACTGGGCAGATTAATCATGTCAGAAGCTCATTTGATATTAGTAGAACATAGGTGCTGGGTGAATTCTGCCCCAAATCAGTTACGTAGTACACTCTCAAGTCTTTCAAAAGGCCCTGAACCTGGTGTTCCCCAAGCTCATTTTTAGTATAATTATGGATGTTTAAGAATGATGTTGGCCGGGCGGTGGTGGCACACGCCTTTAATCCCAGCACTCGGGAGGCAGAGGCAGGTGGATCTCTGTGAGTTCAAGACCAGCCTGGTCTACAAGAGCTAGTTCCAGGACAGGCTCTAGAAACTACAGGGAAACCCTGTCTCGAAAAACCAAAAAAAAAAAAAAAAAAAAAAATGATGTTGGTATGGTTTAAGTGTGAAAAAAATTACAAGTTCATATGTTTGAATAAATGGCCCTCTCTAGTGGCTATTTTGTGAAGTTATCGTACTTTCAGATGTCAGGGCTTTTTAGAGGAAGTGGGGTTCCAGGGATTGGCACTTGGGTATAAACCTACCCTTCGTTCTGGACAGCTCTGCTCCTTGATGGTGTCATGTAATAAGCAGCTTCCTAGTGCTCCTGTACCACCTCTCCATCCACCTACCAGCTGTTCTTCCCACCACGAGGGACTACATCCTCCCAAACTGTGAAACAAAATAATAAAACCTTTCCCAGTTTCCCACAAGTTGTTTCTTGTCAGGAATTTTTTCACAACAGGGAGGCAAATTACCAAATAAAGATGATGAATTTACAGATGAAGATCCGAGACTGCAGTTTGCACTGTTTAATCCAGGCTTTGTGCAAAGTGTAGCATTGTTTCAACGGTGTTGTCATGTGGGATTCCCCTCCTTATGCTATGAATATGTTTTATTGCCATTGGTCATTAAAGAAACTCAGCCAACGGCTTAGTAGAATAAAGACAGGTGAGAAATCCAAACAGAGAGAGAGTAGGCAGAGTCAGGGAGATGCCATGTAGCTGCCAGAAGGAGAAAGACACCAGACACCAGCAGAAACTTACTGGTAGGCCACAGCTTCATAGCAATACACAGAGTAATAGAAATGGGTTAATTTAAGAGTTAGCTAGAAATATGCCTAAGCTATTAGCCAAGCAGTGTGGTAATTAGTATAGTTTCTCTGTTATTATTTGGGTCTGGGTGACCGAGAAACGAACGAACAGTCTCCACCTACAGTGTTAGGAATGTATATGCCATAAATGTTTCATGAAAAGACACATTTCTAGTCCAGACTGACTTGCTAACAGTCCTTCTAGTGCTGATCAGCAGTTCCATGATGCCCCTGTCTCTAATATCCAATACTAGGTATAATCTAGGCTAGCCTGCTGTCTCCTCTGAGATCAGTCTGCCTACATTTTCTTGTTGTTGGTGGTGGGTTTTTTTGTTTGTTTTGTTTGGGGGGTGGTTTTTTTGCAGCTTCAGATCACACTTTCTTGTTACTTGATCCATTTGATGATTGTGAATGATCTCAGTTTCTTTTCTCAGAGAAGCCAGTCTTAGTTGATGTTCTGGGAGTACCACGGCTGAACCAAAGAGGCCTTGACAGTCTCTACACGGCTAAACTGGGATGTTTGTCTGAGTGTAGCTTGTTTTCCTTTAACATACTCTCCAGAAGCTTGTTTTTCTGCAAACAACATATTTATATTCTTAACTGTAGCTGAACAGACCTCTATATAATATTTGTCCATTCATGTGACAGACCACTGGGCCTATGGACACTTGAGCTGATTCCGTAGCTTACTTGGTTTTTGTGAACAGTGACTTGGTTTTGTCTCGCCCCAGTCAGAATGACTATTGAAAAACAAAACAAAAACAATGTGAAGTATTAATAGTGTGTGGCAGAAGGACCCTTTATACATTTCTTGGGGAACATAAATTGATCCAGGAACTATGAAAATCACTATGGAAGTCCCTCAATAAATTAAAAATAGCAATACCATTTGATCCAACTCCTCCATTCCTGGGTCTATGCCCAGAAGAATCAAGTTGGCACATAATTGGTGTACCTGTGCATCCATGTTTATAATGGAGCTGCTCAGGATAACTTTTGGAATTGGCATGTGGCTTGGAAGCACCATAGTGGGCTAGCTCCAACCTCTGCCCTTTTTTAAAACTCAGATTTGGAGGAAATACAGATATACCCTCAAAAGTGATAATTTGCTAGAAAAACATGCCTTTTCTTGACATGAAGAGACCAAGAAGAAAATAAGATGATAAAATACATCTCTTGCACTGCTTCTTTCTCATACTGCCTTTGAGAAAGGAAATAGTGTTGTCTTTCAATAGAGTGATAGAAAAACCCCTCACAGCCTAAGACAAGAGAAGCTCTTGTCCTGGGAGCCTGTCCCTGACTATGGCTAGTCCATAGACTTGAAATGATGTCACTCTCCTGAGCTTAGGAAACAAAATTTCCCTTTGCCAAGCTGTTATCAAGAACAGATGAACTATAGTGAAAATACAGGCACTTTGGGGGTCCAGTGATAGGACATGTGCCTGGCATGTTTGAGGCCCTAGGGTCCATATCTAGTATTGCCACCACAGAAGACAGGCAACTTGAAACATGTTGAAAGTTGAGATTTGGGCCCAGCCTGATATATTTGGCCTGCAGAAAAGTTAATTTTATAACTAGGTAATTTTTTCTAAAAAACAGCTTTAGTGGTTTTTTTTGTTTTAAGATTTATTAAGTGTCTGGGTATATGTACATAAGAGAGTAGAGGAGTCCTTGGATGCCAGAAGCATTGAGTACACAAAAGGAGTTAAAAGTGAGTACACGCCCCTTGACCTGGCATGGGAACTAAACCAGGTGCTCTACCTGCAGAGCCATGCCTCCAGCCCGTGGGATTTGGTCTCTTGAAAACTCACACCTAACACCATGGTCCTATGTTTCCTACATCCAACCACTGAGGCCTCTGGGGATTCCAACCAACACCAACATTATCTGAAGTGGGAAGATAGATTTTATGTAGAAATCCCTACAGTAGGTGCAGACCTGATTAGTGGGATATAGCAGATGGGCGGGATGGGAAGTAGTTAGTGGATGAGAAGTTACCAAGTTCTGAGGCATCCAGGCTGGGGTGGTCAGTTCCCAAGGGCAAGGGGGATCATCTCTAAAACCAACTCATCAGGAATCATGCTTTTATTTATAGATTTCTTTGTTGTGTTTTTAAAGTGTGTATGAATGTTGGCCTGCCTGCATGCATATGTACCACTTTCATGCCCATTACTCATGAATGTTGAGAGGGTGTTGAAACCCCTGCAACTAGAGTTATAGGCAGGTATAAGTGGCCGTGTGGGTGTTGGGAGCTGAACCTGGGTCTGTGGCAAGCGCAGTAAGTTCTCCTAATCACTGATCTATCTCTCCTGCTCCCACAGGAATCTTTAAAACTAGCCTATGCAGACCAGCAAGGATCTGGACAAGGTTGATGACCCATGGAGAGGAGGGTTCAGAACATCTAGCTGAAGAGTGGTCAGGGACAGCTTGTTCTCCTTCTCATCCATGTTGCCTCACGCTAAACAGCTGTGATTCCTGCTTATAGGAGCTTGGATCCAAAGTTGCACTGCCCAGTTGAACCATGGGACATTTTTAATGATTTGCTATTATTATGGAACTGAACTTAAATCTTAACTTGAATTTAGAAAGTTTAGAAAAATTAATGTAGACTAATGGACTTAGCTTGAATTTATAATTGAAAAATTAATATGGGCCATTTGCTGTTTGACAGGACTAGATGTCACTGTTGTCACTGTACCACATAAACTAGCATGGGTGCTGTGTGTTCTTTATGTTTTCTGATACGGCTGCTAGAAAATAAAATCATGTGACTAATGTT
The DNA here is from genome assembly GCF_903992535.2 of Arvicola amphibius. NCBI lineage: Eukaryota > Metazoa > Chordata > Mammalia > Rodentia > Cricetidae > Arvicola > Arvicola amphibius. The sequence continues at coordinate 97,723,164 of NC_052052.2, read as the reverse complement.
CTGGTTTGGGGCATTTGTTTGCTTTTTGTTTATTTGTTAGTTCATGCTGGGAAAGGAACGCTGGGCCTTTTGTAGGGAAGACCCTTTTATAGGGGTTTTACATGGATTGGTTACTCATAGGAAAAGTTGACAAAACCTAAATGGAAAGATAGAATTTGTTAGAAGGTTGTGTGTCTGAACATCTTGCAGGCAGAGGCACTGACTTTAGCAGCAAAGAACAAACTCTCTTGCAGCTTTGGAAGATGTGGTTAGTGTTTCTGCGAAGAGCCAGAGGCAGGCAGGTTCGCTGACATGAAAGGACTGGGATCTCTAAACTCAGATCCCTCTCTTGTTCTGCAGCCCATTGAGTGCGCATGTGCTGCCCAGCCCTCCTACTCCCCTGTGCCCAGAAGAAGATGCCATTGTTCTGGCTACTGTGTGTCTTCATCATCCATCACTGAAGAACAAAGCTTTGATTTGCAAATAAAGCCCCAGGCCTTTCAAGGGTCTTGGTAGTGTGTTGGGTAATTATACTAAACTCAAGAAACTGTGCATTATACAACAGACCTTAGCATGCTCATGATTAAACTTTTTCCCAGAATAGATTTGGATGCCTGTGGACTTCGCAAAATTGGGAGGAAGATTTCTATTTTGTTGCCTAATCTTTATCTGTTTCTAACTGTGCTGTGTCAGTGAGAGGAGCCTCCTTGGAGCGAGGCTTTCCTGGCTTCCACTGTGATTGTGGCTTCCACTGTGTTCCTCGATTTGAACATCTGCAAAGTAAGAGGATTGTATCCCTCAATGTCCAGGCACATTATCTCCAAGTGACAGGAAGGCTCACAGTGCTGATCTCTGAGCACATCTGAACACATGTGCACTCATGAGTACATCACACAGAGAAAGAGACAAACACCATTTTTATCCAACCCAGTCTTCTCTCTACTAATATCAACTTGCAAGAAAACCAGTGTACTCTTCTTCATCTGCTAGACCAAGGACAATTTTTTTCTTTTCTTATTTTCTTTCTTTCTTTCCTTCCTTCCTTCCTTCCTTCCTTCTTTCTTTCTTTTTTTTTCTTTCTTTCTTTTTCAGAATTCACTTACTAGATGTTTAGTGAATGACACATCTCAATGTGCGGGCCAGGCTGAGTTTTCATAATGCTGTCTCACAGTTGGTGCCCTGGAAGAAGCAGAAATGTGCTCAGGGTGTTCACATGAGCACTCTTTCAGGAAAAGCTAACTAGGAACAGGGGAAGAGGCAGAGAGATGGCTCAGCAGATCAAGTGCCTGCTGTGCCAGCCTGAGGACTTGAGTTTGGATCCCTACATCCGTGCACAAGCTGAGCATGGTTGCACACCTTGGTAACCCCAGTACTGGGCAGGCAGAGTCAGGTTAATCTTGGGGACTTGCAGGCCAGCAAGTCTAGCCTAGGCTCCACATTCAGTGAGTGACTCCTGTCTCAAAGATAAGGTGGAGAGCAACAGAGACAGACACCTATGCTTACCTTAGACCTCCAAAGGCATACACAAGAATGAACATAACAGCAAACCACGCAGACACACACAGGCTGAGGGAGCATTCAGAGGACACCGAGGCGCCATCAACTGTCACCACATCTAGGCCGACTGATGACAACAGGTATATACTTGAGAAGAGCTGGACTTGAAGAAAGACAGACGGACAGACTGCACCAGGCACAGCAGGCAGAACCGAGCTATAAGGAGAACAAATACCCCAACACATATTTCTGCCCTCTGTCCCATCACTCCTCTCATTGGTTGAGCCCAGCTGCCACACAGAATGACAGAGCTTTCCAGGAGGAAGGAAACAACTGGAGATGGAGGAAGGCGTTGGGGGCATGCTTTGATGGTAGCATGCAATGCCGTTTAATGCAGTTTGACTTGACACCTGCAAACATGGGAAAGCTTCCCTCTGGCGAGTACATTAACATGAGCATATTGTGAAAAGCCAAAACATGTAGTGTTTTCTGGTGAATCAATATGTGCATTGCTAGAATTTATTTAAAATACTGATTTTAAATTATCAGTAGGTGGTGCTACTGAGATTTAAATGGAAAGATGCAAAGTAGACGTTAAGCTGAGGACTGCCAGGGCTTTAGACAGAAGAACTGCATTTATGGGTTAGTTTATTTCCCATCCATTGTTTTTTGGTGTGGCATTTGAAAAGCACTGACTTTTAAATTTTTGATTTACTTAGTATGCAGAATATTCTAGATTCGTCCAACAATAAGAATAGTGACTTAGACATGTCTGTCCAGAATCAGAAGTGTTATGTTATTGAATATTTGTACTTTACTGACATAACGCAATGTGGATATCTCTTGTCTTATATCTTACTCAGAGATATCCAATCAATGAATCAGAATATATATGAAAATTTGCATTAGAGTTTGACTTCAGTTTGAATTTCCTGGAGTAAAGAATTGCATGCATGGAACTTCAGGGGTTTGTCCTCCAGCACCATCACAGATGACCCTCTGAAGGACCATTTCCTCATCAATACAGAGAAAATACTACACACCGTCAGGAATAAAAGTCTGTCCATAAAAATCACAGGTTTGCAAAATGTTGAAACAGGTAGAGATTTTCAGGATGCTAGAGTTACTGTTTTTAAAACTGCATCACAGAGATTCTTGATAAAAGAAAATATCCCATGTAGTTTGCATGAAGAACCTGATTTAATCAACCTGGGATGGGGCTGGAAAACTTCATTAGTGAGTGTCCCAATAGAGGAGACTAGTCTGGGAAACCATGGCCCTCTTCAGCCTCTTTGAGCTAAGCCTCCTTATCCATCCGTCTAAGGCTTAACAATCCCCTTTGAGTAAAGAAAGCGATGGATTCCAAGAAATCCCTTAGACTCTGCCTATGTAATTTACATTATAAATCAATTTAAAACTCCAGCCTAGATCTCAATGCTTCTTCTCTCTATTCACCATGGTTCCTTGGATTCCATTGTCCCCATTCTTGGCAGAGGCTGTGGAAATGGACAGCTTTCACAGATTATATTCCTAAACAATGAGAAACTTGAACCCAAAATAACCTATGCGGTTTCCTTTAAGTGTGTATGTTTCTCAAGATAGATAGTCGAATCTTTTAAGTATATCTTCAAACCAGGAATTCATGTAGTACAGTCACTAGAAATTTCCAGCAACTGGAGGCAGAGGCTGATCTTAAGTTCTCAGCTGCTCAGACCTGAATAATCACACACATAGAAACTATATTAGTCTCAGGCATATCTCTAGCTAGCTCTTACATCTTAAATTAAGCAATTTTTATTATTTTATATTTTACCACAAGGCTCATGATTTGTTACCTCTTGCTTCTTGGGCAGCTACATGACATCTGCCTCCTTTGGCAGCTACGTGGTGTTTCTCTGACTCTGCCTACTTTCTCTCTCTCTCTCTCTCTCTCTCTCTCTCTCTCTCTCTCTCTCTCTCTTTCTCTCTCTCTCTCCATCTCTTTCAGCCTGGCTATATTCTGTCCTGCCATAGATCAAAGCAGCTTTATTCATCAACCAATAAAAGCAACACATATACAGAAAAACATCGCACATCAAGGAACAAGACATGATTGTAGTCCATAGTCCATCATCTACTGGTAGTTCACCAAAGTATATCTCTCGCCCGCAAGACATGGCCTCCAGGTTTTAGAGCCACCATTTGGAACCAACAAGTCTCATTCTTACAACTCAGTTTTGCTTTAAAATGCTCACCTCATAAGTTGCCAAAATATTCTTTAGCATCAGCAGGCCTGGATCCTACAAGAAATCAGATTTTTTTTAGTCACTCAACACCAATTTGAAATCACCACACAAGATTAGAAATTAGTAATAAAAGTACAATAAAAAGAAATTAAGATTAACATGGCTTTAGATCAGCATTTCTCAACCTGTGGGTTGACCCCTTTGGCAAACCTCTATCAACAAAAATGTGTTCATCATGATTCATAAAAGTAGCAAAATTACAATTAGAAAATTCCCTGCTCCCATATTTGTCCTTCCTCCTAGATGAAACTCTCTTATCTCTACAAAAATCACACCTTTAGACTGATCATATATTTATATATATTATATAAAAATTACATTATATATTTATTTCTTATGTTGTATTGTATATATTATATATTATTTGCAATATGTAATATATTTTATTTATATATTATATAATAATTGATTATATATTTTTAAGTTTTTTAGTTTTTTTTCAGTGCTGAAGTGTAAACTTGGGGTCTTGCACATGCTTAGCATGTGTTGAAAACCTGAAAGTTAGACTATTTCCTAGAGCCTTCATTATTTTTTTAAAAAAACTGAATTTTAGAGGATCAGCTCTAAAACCTGACTTAAATAAAACCAAATGTGCGCCCCCCAGTGGTGTTAAGGAGCAGTGCTTTATAAGCAAACTGCCAGGAAGTTGTTTCAACTACATTGGTCAAATTAGCTGCGTGTCTTTGAAGTCTGTGGGCAATATGCCGAGTGCTTTCAAGATTTTTAACTTAAACAGAAATTGAATCAATTAAGTCCTCAGCAGTGGGATTTGGAACATTTAGGCACAAACATCCTTATGTGTTTGGGAGTGAATTTATGTTAATTCATTAGGGATGCATGCACATTTGGATACATTTTGATTGTGTAAATTCATTACACTGAAGTCCTAAAAGGCAAATTAGGTCACTTTCCTAGCTTGAAAAGCAGAATTTAAGAGTCATTGTAAAGAGTAACTTCTTTCTTCCTTCCTTCCTTCCTTTCTTTCTTTCTTTCTTTCTTTTTTCTTCTTTCTTCTTCTTTTATTATTTCTCTTTCTTCTTTCTTTCCTCTTTCTTTCCATATTTCATGATCTCTAGCTACCCTTCTCTGCAGTGGTGTGGATTAAGTAGTGGGATGAGAAGGAATTATTTAGAGTTCCCCTTGGAAATCCGGCCAGTGTGAAAGGAGAGTATTTAAAAAACAAGGCCCTTCCAGAGTCAAAGAGAAGCCATATAGCTGCCTGCAGGAGACAGGGGTGCTGGAACCCTGCCGGTAAACCATAGCCACATGGCATACACAGATTAATAAAAATGGGTTAATTAAAGATATAAGAGTTCGCTAAAAATATGCTTAAGCTATTGTTCAAACAGTATTGCAATTAAACAAACAAACAACCCAACAACAACAAAAACCAAGGGCCTTAGCAAGAGTAAGTGCCAAAAGGGTATCCTTAAATGAATATGTAATGCTCTGGTTCTTCCACAGTGGCTTAAATAATTTTCTACCTGGATGGATGAAGTCATGCATGATCATACACTGAATTTAGTACAGTTATACTATGCGATCGTAACCTCGGTGGAGGGGCAGAGAGCACATGGCGTCACAAGCTTATCAAGATGACTTCCAGTGATTCATTTGGTCCCACCTGCTTATGAGGCTCAGCAAGCTTTACCAATTGTAAATCAGGCCCGGGAACATGGTTCCACCTTCACCCGAGTCTCTCTGCAGATCCAGCTTGATCCCAAGCGCAGTATCACTATTACCAGCCCCTGACTTTATGCACTTGGACACCGTTTGCCAGCCAGCACAGGAAACAAACTCCAGCCGTGCCAGAACATTCTTGGCAGTTTGTACATTTTGTTTCACCGGCCTGCTGGAAACAATGAATGAGCCTTGAAATTACAAATGCTCTCGCTAACAATTTTAGAGACTTTCAGCTTTTGACTTCCTGCCTGCAGGAAGGAAATGACAGTTGGCAGTGTGGCCAACAGGTGTGCCTCTGGATGGAATGGAATCTTCTGCTTACTAAAATAAAAAGCCCTGCCTCAACACTCCTACATGGAAGTGAACTCAAACCACAGGAGCCGGCCTCTCCACCGCACATCCAGCTTCAGATACCAAATGTGTTTTCTATCAGGAAGTTCTGAAACCCAGCCAGGCAGGAGCAGGACAAAGCACAGACCTCTCAACTCAGTGTTGGACTCTTTCACGTCCAGCATTCAGGGTGTTTGAAAAAGGCCCTTGCACACCTCCGGCTTGTTGAAGTGCAGTTGCATGACGGATTGGTCAGGGAGATTAGGGGGAAGGCAGCAGGAATGGAGTTCAGATCCCCAGTGGAGGGCAGGTGACTTTTGAAGCCCTCTTGCATCTTGCTTTGTCTTTGTCTCCAAGTCTGGCCCTGACGTTGTTTCTTCTTCCTAGCTTAGTGTTAGCATGATGGCCTTCTCTTCCTTTGCCAGGCGAGCTAGTTGCTTTGTCACTCCTTCAGATAGCTTCCCTGCCTGGCAGCCTATTAGTTACAATTCAGGCAAACGAGACAACGAGATGCGAAGACTGACATCTCTGAAGGTCGTGCCTTGGATAACACAAACTCCGCATGGTTCTTCTCTATTCACTGTTGTTAGCGCTCAGATCCACTGTGCAGTGGTTCGGAGGGTGTACAAGTTGGGAAAATTTGGGAAAGATACTGTGGTGCCTTTGTCTGGAAAGGGCCAGAATCATTGCCTAATATTAGTTATGAAATGAGTTGTGTAATCCCCCAGACTTTGTCTTCCCCTCTCTGACCCTAGGACCCCAAAGAACCATGTGATCGAAGAAGGAGACAGAGTAGGTGTAAATATGACCAAGCAAATATATTGAGCATGTATGTTGAATGAGTGAATTACCAGAGGGCAGATGGCTGTCTCGGTTTCTCCTGAAAGGCAGTGTAGGGAAGAGCATTATTCCCTAGGACAGAAGAACTGTGGCTGAAGGCTGTGCCTTCTGCAGCTGCTCTGGGCCTCCCTTTCTGTCCCCATTCATCCCTTCCATGAACCTGTGCCTCAGCCCGTTCTCTGCTGGATTCTGTGCCGAGAAATGATGACACAAAGACAAGGCAGATGTTTCCTGCTTTCAAGGAGTGTGTGTGCTTGCTGGAGCTGCAGCCTGCAGGCCAGGATATAGATAGCCATGAGGGTGGCACAAAGGGGGAAGTGTGTCATCCCACTTGGAGAAAGGCTGGACGGGAGAAAGGTGAGCGCCCAAGGATGGAGGCCACGCTTCTCCCCTCGCCTGCAAAAGCAGGAGCCAGCAACTCAGTTCTAGCCAGAAAATGGTTTTCTATGACTTTCTCCTGCTTCGTGTTAGCTTCGTGCCTGTTTGCTTCTGCTTAGCTCTTCCATTCAGAGGTTAAGTGGAAGTGAAATTCGTTTATTTGGCTTCTGCCCAAGGAAAAGTGAGGGAAGTAAACTGGCAAATTAAAGACTTACAAAATACAGTGCAAACTTTTTTTTAATTGCAGTGGTTAAAGTTGTTACTTATTTGATGGGTATGAGTGTTTGGCTGCATGGATGCATGTGCACCACAGGCAGACCTTGTGTCCCTGGGGGCCGGAGGAGGGTGTCAGATCCCCTGACACTGGAGTTAACTATGAGTCATCATGTGAGTGCTGAGAATCAAACCTGAGTTCTCTGAAGAGCAAGTGTAGTAACTGTTGGGCCATCTTCCAGGCCAATTGCAAGGATTTTAAAAATACATTTACTTAATCTAAAATTATCTTCTAATCTCCTAGGTTCTTGAAATATTTCAGTGTTGGCAATATTAACGAAATACGTTTTAAAAAAAAACCCTTCTTCTCACACTACCCCCCCCCCCATTTCTCAGGCACAATGCTATTAATTTGATGGGTGCCCTTCTGAGTTTGAAGTTTATGTGGCTATCTATAACTACAATATTTTAAAGAAAAAATGAAGTTATGTCACCGAGAGGGTTAATCATAGCCTCTGCAACTTGATTCTCCCTTCTCCTCTTCAGCTCTTTTTGTAGAACATGAACACTTAACAACAGTTTTCAAAGGGGAGGCTTTTTAATTCCCCCATGCAGAAAAAAATGCTCCAGCGCTAAGTAGACATTTCTTTGAGTCAAAAGGAAGAGTGGTAGAGGTCCATACGCAGCTTCGAGGACGGGCCTCTGCCTTCTATACTTTTCCCAGTGCCACGCTTTCTGAATCGTCAGCTTTTGCACATCTGAATATTATTTATCCCTTGCACCTAAACCTCACTTTTTTCTTAATATTTACAGTAAGCTTCGTGTGTATGTTTGTGTGAATGTGTGCATGCACATGCATGTGAACATACATGCAGAGAACAATGGCTCCCTTTTGTATGAACAGTTGAGGCATCCCTAGAGTGGATGTTACCTGGTGTGCTTGCTTCTTCTTAGTCTCCGTCATTTCCCTCTCTGGACTAACATCATCCTCCTACTGTGTCTTCTGTCACCTCTGCATCTGGCTTCTGCTTATTTATTCATTTATCACGTAGCTACTGTCTTAGTTAATTTTTCTGTTGCTGTGAGAAAATACACTGGCCAAAGCAACTTAAGGGAGAAAGGGTTTATTTTGGCTCACAGATTAAGGGTATAGTCCATCATAGAGGGGAAGTCATGGCAGAAGGAGCTTGGAACAGCTGTCTGCTGTGGGAGCTCCTTCCGCACATTCTGTTCACAATCAGGAAGCACAGAGAGATTATTGTGGTCAGCTGGTTTTCTCCTTTGTGTTTAGTCCGGCACCCTGGATGGAGCTACACACAACAGGCAAGTCTTCCCACCTCCTTTAGCCTAATTGAGGTAATTTATTTGTCTTCATTAGGATTTCTATTGCTGTGACAAGACACCATGACCACAGCAACTCTTATAAAGAAAGGCATTTTGTTGGTGCTGGCTTGTAGTTTTAGAGGTTTAGTCCATTATCATTGTGGCTGGAAGCATTGTGATGCACAGGCAGACATGATGCTGGAGAAAGAGCCAAGAATTCTGTGTCTGGATGAGAGGAAGCAGGAAGAGCGAGAAAGCCCAAAGACTTGGTCATTTGAAACTCTAAAGTTCCCCCCCCCCCACCTCAGTGACACATTTCCTCCACCAAGGCCACACTACTCCAACAAGAGGTTTGGTTTTGTTTTTCTCAATTTCAACTTGAGACGAACTGGATCGCCTGGGAAGAAGGGAGCCTCAACTCTGAAAATACTTTCATCAGGTTTGCCTCTCGGGGCTGAGACATTTCATGGCTTCCAGGGACTGAATGGGCTGGGACAGCAAGGGAAGGAAACAATGATAGACATGTGGACTCAAGGACACAGAAGGCGGGGACCTCTGAAGGGGAAACCACACAGTATATACAGTTGAACAGGAAGACGGGGTTATGGCATCCAGCTGAATAAGGGTAGGAGCAGGCTCTTTAGGGGAGCAGTCTTCAGGTTGTAAACATCCAGGGTGGGTCCTGGAGAGAAAGCTATGGCTGACATTGTCTACATACACTGTCAGCCTCCACACATGGACCAGATGTGCCTAGTCATCCCCTGAGCCTCACGCTGTGAGGAAGGCTTTGCATTTGCCCATGGATCCGAGGTTATGGTCTTTGACACACCGTGACCATGCCAATGACACATTCACTCAGGCCTGTACACGCTTAGGGCTTCCTCTACTCTTCACAGGTAGACAAGCCCACTGGGGTGTTTTCTTCATTCATGATTGGTAGAGAAAAGTCTGGCTCACTGTACCCTGGGGCAAGTGGTCTTGGGAACCCTAAGAAAGAGTAGCTGAATATGAGCCTGGAGCCCAAGCCAATGAATGGCACTCCTCCATGACCCCTGCTTCGGTTCCTTCTTCCAGGCTGCTGGCCTGGAGTCCTTTCCCCGACTTCCCTTTCTGATGGATTGTAAGGTGTAAGATGAGAGACTCCTTCCAACAAGCTGGTTTTGTTAGTGTTTTATCAAAGCAACAGAAACAAACTAGATCACTCCCCATGTTTCTCAGTTCACTTTCCTGAGGGAAAGAACCTGATGAGCCGAGCGGATTTCAAGTCTTAGGTAGATTGTTGAATGTTCCGGGATTCACTGCCCTTTGTTCAGGCAGATAGGGCTGGAGAAGGGTGGGGGAGTCGGACACCATGACTCTTCCCATCCCTGATCTGTTCAGCATCTTCTAGAGGATTTCCAGGTTTTACTATCCATTTGTATCATCTCCCACAGAGACCACAGTGGTTTGTTTGCATGCATTAAATATTCAGTGTATATCGATATAGTCAACATTTATTCCCATGGTATTGGGCTCTCTGTGGGCAGAGAGCAAGAATGACAGCTGAAGAGATGGGTCAGTGGTTAGGAATACTGCTCTTACGGAGAACTCTAGTTCAGCTCCCAGAACCCTCATCAGGTGGCCTGTATTGCCTGTGTTCCAGCACACACACACACACACACACACACACACACACACACACAGAAAGAGAGAGAGAGAGAGAGAGAGAGAGAGAGAGAGAGAGAAGTTAAAAAGAAAGCATAGACTTTTTGTAATAAATTCTTTCAGTGGAGTATTCTAATGTCACCTTCTGCTAACCCCTGTTCTGCACTGCTGGCTCTTGCTGACCATTGCAGCTCCCTCGGTGATTTTCTGTCTGAAGTGTCACCAACATCCCTCCCTCATCTTAGTCATCCTTTATCTTCCCTTCCCTTTCCCATGGCCCAAAGACAACGTTGTCTCCTGCTTTAGCTTTATTGTACCATGTAGTTTACCCCTTTGGCCCTTGCTCTCTGATGTTCTTTATAGGCTTGTTCTCTTTATTGGACTCTGAACACTTTCAGAACGGACAACCCTGTTGCTCATCATCACCCCATAATACCAAGTACAATGATCATCCTGGAGCCTCAAGTAAAATTTATGCTTCACAGGTGGATATGCATTTTACATATTGCATGTGATTTTTAGGCAACATACAGAGTTCCAAATGCGGAAATCCTGGTAACAGGTTTCTAGCAATATCAAGGCAGTTTCCTGACCAGTGAATGAAGAACAGTATAAATTTGTGTTGCACATCCATCTGCATGAAATAATGAATGGAGATAATATCAGGTGGGATTCAGGTTCGGAAGCTGATAAACTAAATCCAAACTCCCTTTCTCAGAACTTTGAAGAATTATAAAGAGTCATTTTGAAGATGAAGACTTAGGAATTTGAGTATCTCTCCGAAGAATTTACTTATATATAAAAACGGGACTGAAAGCATAGATGTAATCTTGTAAATGAGAGCTATTCTTTTCAACTTTAGAATTACATTATTCTAATGGTTCTCACTAATAAGGGTTAACTATTATGTAGATGATGTGCCAAAATCACCTGCAAACATTACGTTAAAAAAGCAAACAACAAAATCCTCCATTTTTACCAGTGTTCCTTGCTTGAGAGCTCTTCTGACTTCTAATAGGAGCTGTGTAAATACATTCAGTCGTCACTTCTACAGTGCTTCTGTTTCTTTAAGAGACTATGGTTGTTAAGTCAAAAGATCATTGAAGCATATGAGGGTCAATAAAAGAATAAAACCACTGGTTAGCTATTCGAGTACAAGGAACTTGATCCCAGTGTGTGTTCGCATGCTGCTCAGAGTCAACAGGGGAGTGCCAGAGCCTTGGCTGCTTGCTGCTGCTCTTCAGGATGGTTTCTGGCAGAATAATTAAGCTGGTGTTTTTTGAGCTTCTTGAGTTTGCTGCCTTCTCCGTTCCTACCCTTGTGATGATGGAAAAGTTTGCCCATGAGTATCAGAAAACAAAGAACGGAGTTGAAAGAACACACTATTGGCTCATTGTTTCCTGCTCCATTGCCTATGTGGCTGCAGTGAGTCTCTTGATCTGGGTTCCGATAAAAGTTATCTTATTCAAGAAACGGCATCTTTACAAAAAAATTGTAGGATGGTAAGTAAAAGAGCTCATTAGCGGGGAGTGCCTGCCATGTTTTTAATCCATGAATGTGATGTGTACATGTGTGCCAAGCATATGAACTTAGCACTAATGTGTGTTAGATTAATGATGGCATTGCACTCACTGTCTTTAAATATTTGTATTGATATTGTGGTATCTTTTATATCTTCTATATACACATATTGATGTTCTACTATTGCTACATTTTCTATGATCATTTTTTTTCTGAATAACAAATTGCAAGATGTGTTGGTTTGAATGTTGCCAGTACTTGTACTTTCTCAGTACACTGAACTGTACGAAGTCTCCAGAGCTGCCCTACAGACATCATGATCAGAAAATTAGCAGGCAGAATTTCACTTTTGTGTCAAACTGAAAGTAACATCTCTTTCTAAGAGTTTACATAGCACTTGGTGGGTCTAAGGCACAATTTGGTCGATCATTAACTGAGATGTTTTAGGAACTTGATTACTAAGATTTAAAAAAAAAGAATGCTTAAAGTGTCGGTAAGCCATATGAACCCTTGCAGGGAGAGAACATGTCTGTGGTAATACAGAAGTACCTTAGACAAAGAGTTGATGTTGCCAGATTCAGTGGCATATGCCTACACCCAGCGGTCAGGGGGCTGAGGTAAGACGATCCAGGAGTTCTAGGTCAGGGTGGCCTACATAACAAGACCCGACTCTCAAGAGAAAGGAAAGTGAACACAACAGCAACAACAAAGTCACCTTACTCTGGCGTTAACTATCAGTTTTGACTGGTGAGCTTGAGAACAATCCCTGTTCTTATTGCATCTTTCCTTGTAGATCTTCAGATCTGGCTCTCACTTATCTGGGAATTCTTTATTTCCTCTGAGAAGTTGAATTCTCTTTGTTACTTTGTTGCTGATCCTTGACTTTACAGGTGGGCAGTGTAGAGAGAATTTGAAAAGGAAGAGCTGAGTGTTGTGATAGAATTTCGGACAGCAATGTAAAAGCCTCACAGCAGCACCAGAGTGATCTTTGGAAGGATGCTGACACAGAGAGCTAAGCTAACCCAGGGCCTCTTAGGTACTGACACTGGACATGGCTCCCTGAACCTCGCCAGGGCACTTTCTGTTCCCTAAGATCAAGGCTTCTCAGACCTAACTCATTCTGTGGTTGGCGTTGCTTTTGTCAGTGGAAGGCAGAGACTTTCCAACCTTAGCGGGTGCCTCAGGTTCACAAATGGAATGTCTTAGAGGTGGACCATACACCCCAATTTCCTCAAACTGTCCAAGACTGTTAGATGAGCAAAGGATTTTGAGGCCATGGTGGCAATTCCCAATGACAGCAAGAGTGAAGGAGGACAGTAGCCCACTGCAGGGCCTCCGTCCCCAAGGCTCTTGGCTTTGATGGTTTGTTTGGACCTTGGCTCATTTTTCTAGCACCTTATGCTCTTAATGTCATTCAGATGCCCGACTTTCACATGTAATTTATTATCAATATGATGAGTATTAAGCTATAATTGCTTTTTCACAGATCCTGTGTGTTGAGGACGTTATACATAGATTTTTTATTTCTTAATTCTGTGCCACCTCATACAAGTATTTTGACTCAAAAGATATTTTTAATGAGCATACCAGTATTCCAAAAACAAAACTGATACCCAGAAAAACTTAGCAACTTTCCCAAAGCCAGTATAGTAAGTGATAGAACTGAATATTAGACATTGGCCTATCTCAGTCCATGCCTGATATTACAACCACTATTGTAGACTATCTCTGATGAACTTGGGTCTCTAGGGCAATTGAGATTGAGGAGAAGTCTTTTGCTTCTAGTGTTCAATGCATGTTGCATTCCCACCCCTTTTGCTGTCTGCTCCAACTTCATGTTACAAGTCTGTCCCGAGTAGTCCATACATCAAAGGGTCTTGGTATTTTGCCACAATTTCATCTCTCAGTGATCTCTTCTGGGGAATCCTTTGCCTGTCTTTAGTTTCTATTTGTGGGTGAGGCTGGCCCCAGGTGCTGTAAATGGCTTTACATAGATATCAGTCTATCTGTAATTTCGGTGAACTCAGCAACTATTTCCTCATGGGCTCATTCATGTACTCTATCTAGTGGTGACCTCTTAGGGCCATTAAAGAGAAGAAACAGCTCATGAAAAAAACTTGTAGGCATTTTATATACTCAGCAAAGCTAAATTTAGACTTTATGGCAACTCAGTGAAGTTAGGTGCTGCTGTCCTCATGTTCTATCTGGAGAAATAGAAACTTAAAGTCATAGCTTTGTTAAGAGATACAGCTGCCTTGAAGTGGGTCTGGGATTTGCAAGCCCAGAGTTGTCAAATTCTGTGCAAGTCCTTCTGGTTTCAGAATTTTTTCTTTCTTCCTTTTGATTTTGAAGGCCAACCATGGTTTACTTAAATGGCATTAGAATATATTTCTCCAAAAGATGGATATTTCATTAATACTCATAACATGATTTCCAATGATATTTTGTCATTTGAACACATGAGAGGCAGCATAGTGATACCATTATAACCTCAAAGTTGTTTTTGTATTTATACACATGCAATCATATACAGGGCATTAAACCTTAGTTGCTACATGAAGATAGCTTTAACAAAGAAGATAGTTTTAGCCAGGTGTTGGTGGTGCATGCCTTCAATCCCAGCACTGGGAGGCAGAAGCAGGTGGATCTCTGAGAATTCAAGAACAGCCTGGTCTACAATGGCTAGTTCCAGGATAGGCTCCAAAGCTACTCAGTCTCAAAAAAGAAAAAAAATAGTTTTACAAAACAGTAGAGGGGATCACAAACATTATTGTTTTAATTTATTATTTATTGTGTAATATAGGACCCAACCATGACAAGCTCAATAGAGGCCTGGGTCTCAGTAGTTTTCCCTAGGGCAATACTTGGTTGCAAGAAAGACCATAAACTGAGACTACCCAGGCACCACCCAGGAACAGACCATCCAAAGAAAATTCCTAACGTTCCAACCATTGTAGATAGGATCACCTGCCAGCACACACCCATTGCTTTTCACCAGGACACCAGTAGACAAATGCCAGCCAATCAGGATTGAACCCGTCACACCAAACCCTGCTAATGTAATTTTTCTGGTTTTTGCCTTTAAATAGTGCTCTCTAGACGGGTGGGGTACCTCCTCTTGCTGCTGCACTGACAAGGCCCATGCCGGCTTGCAATTATGTGCACGATAATAAACCTTGCTTATGCATATAGGTGAGTCAGTCTCCCTGGTGGTCTTTTGGGGTCCCCACAGACTGGGCACAACAATTGTTGAGTAACTAGGTAGATATTTGTTAATATAAAGTTTCACAGATGCTTAAATTCATAGGTTTGATATTGATGAGACTATTTGAGAAAATCCCCCAAAGGCCCACATGAACCCTATAAAACTGGTCATCAGAGAGAGGGACCAGAGGACTGATAAGAATCTGTCTAAAGGACATGGGTAAGAAAGAGCAGACATGGACTCAAATCTCAGCTTTGACATTGTCTTATGTGAGTTATTTATATTCTCTGAGCTTTAATTTTCTCAAGAACAAAACAGGGACACTTTTAGTTTCCATTTGGGGGATTAAAATAATAACAAAGAAACAATGTAAGATTGTGCATCTAACATTGCTATTATATATGTGTTAGTGACTATCCTGGTCTGGTTATTTCCATCTAAACTGTGAACTTGTTTAATCCATAGAGTAATCATGAGAAATGGATGATGTTGCGATAATACTGGAGCAAAGTAGATGCTGTCTGTGGTACGCCTAGAATCTGAGGAATTTTGTAGGATCTCTTTTGGCGTTTGGGCATGAGAACCCATACAGTGATACTCTCAAAAGCAACTTTTGCATTTACACAGGTGCTTTGAGTTTCTCTTTCTCTGTGACCTACTGGACGATGCTGTGAGACAGCCAGGTGGCTATAAATCTTTATAAAGAGGAAGTGAGTCACAGAGCTGAGGACTTACACTAAGTCAACAGCAGAGACTGAACTTTCACTTGTGCGAAACACTTCCTCATTCTTTCAGAATCATTGTTCCTTTCTTCACTGCCTGTTGTCATTCGTATGGATTAGGGAGAAGCAGGGTAGAATAGAGAAAAGCGTGTAAGTAAATACCCAAGTGTGTCTGCCAATTGGTAAGAGAGATCCTATCCTGGGCATATCAGAAGGCTCATCGGAGACAGGACAGCTCTGGAGGATACAGGGAAATTCCTAGATTGCCTCAGACCCAGAGCTGTGTTTCAGGGATTCTTCCTATTCTTCTTCACAAGAGAATTCTTTCAGACTATGATGTATCAGGAGTCTGCGGGGTCACAAAGTTTCAAAGGCCATACTTTGACTCGGGAGGCAGAGGCAGGCGGATCTCTGTGAGTTCGAGACCAGCCTGGTCTACAAGAGCTAGTTCCAGGACAGGCTCCAAAGCTGCAGAGAAACCCTGTCTCGAAAAACCAAAAAAAAAAAAGGCCATACTTTGAATGACATTTTAGTTTGCTGCGATTTTGCTGTCGCTTTTTTAGGTAATGGAAATGGCAGTGGTGGTAGGTGTCATCATAGTAAAACAGGAACAAGTACTTGATCACTTGATAGGTGCCATGCATACTTCCGGACATGTTATCTATATCTGTTCTGTCAACTCCCTAAACTTGATACTTAACAAGCATAGCTCCCCTCTTATAAACGAGGACACTGAGTCACAGAAATTAACAGGTCACACAAACAAGAGGTGCAAGAATATCCCTTGGATGACTGTCCGCAGAGTCTACTGTTAAGACACACAGCACCTGTAGCTTCTGTGCTGCTCTGCACAGACTGGCTAACCTGCAGGGAATGCAGCCCACTGTTTTCAGTATGGTATCAGTAATCATTGTGTTATTATTGTTGTTGTTATTATTATTGTTTATGATTATGATGGTGCTTTTGAGGTAGGACCTCATGTAGCACAGAAGCACCTCAAACTCGGTGTGTAGCTGAATTCTTGAACCTCTTGACTCCACCTCCCAATTGCTTGGATCATAGGAATGCACACCCACTCCCAGTTTTGTGCAGTGCTGGGGGGACCTTTTGCACACTAGACAAGCAGCCTGCCAACAGAGCTGCGTCCACACCTTCATACCAGTACTGGTGCCTTAGAGTAATTTTCTTTACCAGATTTCCCATTCAGCTGTCACTTTCATCTCTATGAAGAATCAGTGACTTATCATTTGCGTCTGTATTTCCTTCTTTACTCTACCCCATAAGTCAGCAAGAGTCACTCTTTTGGCCATTACCCACCACCGTAGTCCAGCATTTCTTCTCCTGTGGACCAGCTCTCTGTTCCCTGTGATTGTTTAGCTCACCCCAATTGGACTTTCATTTCCAGTCCCACCAAGGATTTGATTTTCTGGCATTGTTATATATTCAGATACAGTCTCAGGCCCTTGTTCTGAGTTTGTTTAAGGAAACACAAGGAACATTTTTTTAATTATGGCTAGGGTTCTAAAGTCTGTTCATCCCTCAATCTTGCCAAGTTCTTTTTAATATCATAGTGCAGTCACATGTGTTTAAAGATGGAATACCTTCTGGGAAATGGGTTTCTTGACCCTTCAAAAAGTAAGCGCTTGAGTCCTCTACACACACTGTGTACTGTTGAGGATATTTTTATTTGTTTGGAGTACTGAGGATCAAACCCAAGGCCTTCTGCATGCTAGGCTGGCTAGTCCTCTATCACCGAACTACACCCCAGTTTATTATTTGCTTTTTATACTTGAGGCCTAGAATTCATTATATCCCTGCATCCATCTCCAAAGTGCTAGAATTAGAGGTATGTAAAGAGAGTTTTTTTAATTGAAATATTTAAGTGTATTTTCTTTTAAATTCTCACATAATAATGATACCCATTTTGGAGGCACACTGAGGCATTTCAATACATGTATTTGATGTATAAAGATCAGGTTAGGGTTACTAGCATATATATGTATATGTCTTTAGATGTCTTCAACTTTACACTGGAAATATTCATTTTCCCTTGTATGTGAAATACTCAGCTAATGTATTAACTGTGCCATCCTATTGTTATCTTTCCCATCAATCTGCACCTCTGTACCCCTTCACCATCCTTGCTCTATAAAATTCCATCTCTGCACTCCTCCTGCCACACCTAGAAACTTGTTTAATAAGTAGCAGTGCAATATAAAACAACAATAAAAGTTTTGGATAGTAAATGCAGAGGCCACTACCATGCTTATCATCATTTTACTATTATATACTGTACACAGATTGTATGTGATCTACTTTATGATTGGCAGCACAATACATATAGTATACATCACCACAAATGTGTGAGTAAATCCTTGTTCTAGGACTATAATCTGGCTATGACCTCGCCAGGTTGGAGGAGTTTTTTCACTCCATTGTCATCTTTTGAAATTACTGTAATATATGTCACACATTGTCTGCATCCTCACTTTGTGGCCTGTGGCTGCATTCCTCTTGAAGAAAGATTTTTGAACATCAGCTTTGCCCCTTAAAAATCAACTTGGTGGCTGCAAGAAATCTGAGAATTCAGTGTCTAGGCTGTTTCTTACAAGATAGATAGATGATCTACCTCCCTGACTCTTTAAAACAGGGAGCTTAGTAAGTTCTATGGTTCTCTAATTACCAGGATTGTCTTTAGTCCTGGTATTTATCAGACAAAGCCTGCCACTATGTAGCATCCCTCCTGATTCACTTTCAAGACTTTGCCTCTCTTTATATACCAGTGGGCTTGGCCATTACCAGGATATCTTCCATCATTCCCCAACACCTACTCTCTATGTTCCTTAAGCGTATTATCCATTGCCAAAAGCATAAGCTGCCATTTCTATGATTTGTCTCCAGGGCAACTTCTACCAGCACACTGTATCTATTTGTCCCAACATTTTTCAGACACATGAAGGTCATCATGTCACCCCACTGTCCTCACATGTGGCCCTAGCTAGCCATTCTGCTTTTTTTGGTTTGCAGAATTCCTACAGTCCTTCTCGCCCCATAGTTCCTAGGCTTTGTACAGTTTTGGAAGTCTCCTTGGGATGCTGGCTGGCTTTCTAATGACTGGATATCATATCCTGATGTACTTCTGATGAAAATGCTGACTTCAACCATCAGTTCAATACCATTGACTTCATCTGTAGTCATACCGCTAGCTTTATAAGGGTTTAGTCAATTGAAACTTCTAGAAGACTTGTTTCAAAGTAGAAACTTCTAAAAGACTAACTTCACAACAACTACAACATATATGCAGAGGACCTAATGTAGACTCATGTAGGCTCTGTGGCTGTCAATTCAATCTTTGTGTGCCCTATGAACCTTGTTTTATTGATTTCTATGGGTCACATTCTTGTGGTGTCCTCTACCCCTCGGGATCCTACAATCCTTCCTCCCCCCCTTTTTGATTGGGAGAACTTTAATGACTGTTTTTATTTTCTTAGGGGTTACAGGTCAATTTATGTTGTTTATCTGATCTTTGCTAAGTGGTATCTATGAAGAAAATTGCCATTTTCTTTTAGATTTTTCAATTTTATGGAGTAAAAATTTTTAATCTATCCCCTCATGATTCTTTGGATTTTATTACGTCCCCCTTTTTTATTTCTGATTTTGTTAATTTGGAGATTCTCTCTCATCTCTTAGTTAGTTTAGATGAGGGTTTGTCTATCTTGTTGATTTCCTCAAAGAATCAACTGTTTTATTGATTCTTTGTATTGTTTCCTTTGTTTCTATTTCAGTTTGACTAACTGCTATCTACTCTTGGGTGTGCTTCTTTTGTTCTAGAGCTTTCAGGTGTGCTGTTAAGTTGCTAGTATGAGATCTCTGCAGTTTCGCTATGAAGGCACTTAGTGTTGTGAACTTTCCTCTTAGTGCTGCTTTCATTATGTCCCGTATGTTTGGGTGTACTGTGAATTCATTTTCATTGGATCCTAGGCAATCTTTAATGTCTTTCTTTATTTCTGTCTTTACCCAGCAGTCATTCAGTAGAGAGTTGTTTACTTTTCACAAGTTTGTAGACTTTCTGTTGTTTCTGAAACTTCAGTCTATGGTGATCTGATAGGATGCAGGGGTTTATTTCAGTTTTCTTGTATTTGGTGAGACTTGCTTCATGACAGATTATGCGGTCACTTTTGGAGAAAGCTTCATAAGATGCTAAGGAGAAGATGTGTTTTTTTTTGTGTTTGGGTGAAATGTTTTGTGGGTATCTGTTAGGTTCATTTGGTTTATAATGTCTGTTAGCTCCAGTATTTCTCTGTTTGGTTTTTGTCTGGATGACTTGTCCATTGGTAAGAGTTGGATATAGAACTTTCCCACTATCAATGTGGGGAGGTCAATGTATGATTTAAGCTTTAATAGTATTTCTTTTGCAAATGTGAGTACCCTTATTTAGGGCACAGATATTAAGAACTAAAGCATCATCTTGGATTTTTCCTTTGATGAGTATGAAGTGTCCTTCCCCATCTCTTTTGATTAACTTTGGTTTGAAGTCTATTTTGTTAGATATTAGAATGGCTACACCAGTTTGCTTCTTAGGTCTATTCGCTTGGAAAAGCTTTCCCAACCCTTTACTCTGAGGTATTGTCTATCTTTGATTTTGAGGTGTGCTTCTTATATGCAGCAGAAAGATGGATCCTGTTTTCACATCCACTCTGTTAGTCTATGTCTTCTTATTAGAGAATTGAGACCATTGATAATGAAGGATTTCAATGACAAAAGATAATTGCTGTTATTTTGTTGTTGTTGTTGGTAGTATGTGAGTATGTGTATGTGCATGTGTGTGTGTGTGGTTTCCCTTTGGGTTTCACTGGTGTTTTCATGGGTGTAGTTAACCTGCTTGGGTTGGAATTTTACTTCTAATACTTTCTGCAGGGCTGGATTTATAGATAGATATTGTCTAAATTTGATTTTATTATGGAATATCTCGTTTTCTCAACCTATGGTGACTGAAAGTTTGCTGGGTACAGTAGTCTGGGCATACAACTGAGGTTTCTGCAGCCTGCAGGACATTTGTCCAGATTCGTCTGGCTTTTAGAGTTTCCATTGATAAGTTGGGTATAATTCTCATAGTTCTGCCTTTATGTTACTTGCTTTTCTTCCCCTTGCAACTTTTAATATTCTTTCTTTTGTTCTGTATATTTAGTGTTTTGATTATTATGTGATGGGACTTCCTTTTTGGTCCAGTCTATTTGGTGTTCTGTAGTTAGGGTTTCTATTGCTGTGAAGAAACACCATGACCACAGAAACTCTTATAAAGGAAACATTTAATTGGGATGACTAGTTTAAGATCAAAGGTTTAGTCCATTATTGTCATGGCAGGACATGGCAGTGTGCAGGCAGACATGATGCTGGAGGAGCTGAGAGTTCTACATCTTCATCTGCAGGCAGCAGAAGAAGAGATTACCACACTGGACATGGCTTGAGCACATATAAGACCTCAAACCCTGTCCCCACAGTGACACAGTTCCTCCAACAAGGCCACACCTCTTAATAGTGCCAGTTTCTATGGCCAAGCATTCAAGTTCATGAGTTTATGGGGTTTATAATTATTCAAACCACCACAAGTATGCTTCTACTTTTACCTTTATAGGTATTTCCTTCTTTAGGTTAAGACAACTTTCTTCTATGAGTTTGTTGAAGATATTTTCTGTGCCTTTGAGCTTGGATTCTTCTCCTTCTTCTATTCCTATTATTTTTAGGGTTGATCTTTTCATAGTATCCCAGATTTCCTAGATGTTTTGTGTCATGGATTTTTTATATTTAACATTTTCTTTGACTGGTGAATCTATTTCTTCTATCGTATCTTCAATGTCTATGATTCTCTCGTCCATCTCTTGTACTCTGTTGGTGATGCTTTTATCTGCAGTTCCTGTTCACTTACCTACATTTTCCTTTTCTAGAATTCCCTCAGTCTGTGTTTTCTTTATAGTTTGTGTTTCCATTTTCAGGTACTGAACAGTTTTATTAGTGTCCTCCAACTGTTCATTTTTTCTTGACTTTTCTTAAAGAATTTGTTTCTTCCATTTTCTTGCTCATCTTTTCCTTGATTTCTTTAAGTAATTTATTCATTTCTTCTGTAAGGATCTCTGTCAGTGTCATAAAGTTGGTTTTACTGTCTTTTTCTGTGTTTTACCTGTGTTGGAATTTTCAAGGCTTGCTGTAGTAGGATACCTCGGCTCTGGATGCTGTTTATTATGTTCTTGTGCTGGCATCTACACGGCTGGGTTTGGGGTGATTATAGGTCTAGGTGCTTGATTTCTAGGTCTATTCTTGGATAGGTGTTTGGTTCCTTGGTTTCTGTTTCCTCTCTGGTCTTCTGGCCTGTGTGGCCTGTGGTTAAGCAGGGGGTCTCTGCCTGAGTTGCAGAATGGTACATGTCAATGAGAAGGGAGGAGAGGATCCGGGGATTGTGTTTGGGGCGGGGAAGCACTGAGGGTGTAGAGGAGATCTATATGCAGACATTCTACCTGGAGTTCTGGTGGCTAGTATGGCCTACAGTACAGCAGGGAGTTTCTGCCTGAGTTGGGGCCTGGGATATGGTGACAAGGAGGGAGGGGTTTAGGGATAGTGTGGGGGGAGCATTGAGAGAGTCGGGGAGGTCTGTGGGAAGCCCACCTGGTCTTCTGGCAGGCATGACCCGTGGTGAGAGTAAGGAGGTCAGCAGGCGGCTGGCCTACCTGCTGGTAGTTTCCTCGTATCCCTATTGGCTATAACTCTACCCGTTTAATCACTTCCCTATTCAGTGACACCTTTAACATCATGAAAGCGTCACTCAGAGTTGACTATATTTTCTGATGTCTGCAAGGAAGTAACTTCCTTAACTCCTGCCAAGTTACGTAAAATGTCTTCAACTAAATGATGTTACCAGAAATTCTTCAGGTTCACAATAATCTAACAGTTTCCTCTTCTGACTTAAGCAAATGAGAAGTTTACATACATAACTATAAATTCAGCTATCTGAACTTCTTTGTAATTCCCATTTCTCATTAGCGCAATCCTCTTCTAAATAAACATTTACAGATTAGCCACTCCCTGCTTGGCAGGCTTGTTCCCAAACTGACAGCAGGATTCTAATGACCATTTCCCAGGATTAGCCTCACATTCAAGACTGTCTACCCTCTAACCTCTACATACCTCTCCAAACTATCAAATATAGTGATATTTGTATCACTATACAAATCCTTCATTCAGTTCTTGCTAACTCCAAGCAATTAAGTCTCTCACCACACTGGGTACTGCATCCTTCCTAAAAGATTTGGGCTCTACTCTAGAAATTGCACAATTATGCAGGGAAAATACTGATGTAACTCTGGCAGTTATATGTCTGTATTTGTGGTATATGTGTACATTTGTGTTGCAAGGAGAGGCAGCTTGTTGTTTGTTCTGGCTGCCCGGCTAGCTTAAACCCAAAATAAAGACACAGAAATTGTATTAATTAAAGCACTGCTTGGCCCATTAGCTCTAGTTTCTTATTGGCTAATTCTTGCATCTTAATTTAACCCATTTCTATTCATCTGTGTATCGCAACATGACTGGCTTACCAGCAAGATTCTAACCAGTGTTCATCTCAGACAGAAGATACATGGCGTTCCTGTGACTCTGCTCTCTTCCTCCCAGCATTCAGTTCTGTTTTCTCCGCCTACCTAAGTTCCACCCTATCAACTAGGCCAAGGCAGTTTTTTATTCATTAAACAATGAAAGCTACACATGAACAGAAAAACCTCCTTTACCACATATGGGTGCATGTGTGAAGCCCAGAGGTTGATGCCAGGTGTCTTTCTCTATTGCTGTCTAATTTTTTTTCTTGTTAGATAGAATTTCTCACTAAACCAGGATCTTGCTATTTTGGCCTTGAATGGCCCTAGGATCCTTTGTCTGTTTCTGCCTCCCTGGTGCTGAGCCTCACAGGAACACTGCAGTGCCTGGCTCCTTTACACCTGCATAACAAGCACTTTCTAGTTCCTTCCCCACCCTCTTCAAAAATTATTCTTTATGCCCCACCCTGTCTTGCTCCGTCATGGTGCCTTGCATGCAGCAGGTTTTCAGGTTTGGGTGTGTGTGGCCACAGAGTAGAGAAAAAGGTCACAGTGTAGAGAGAGTTTGAGCTGAACTTGGACAGATGAGAGTAGAAGACATCCCCACAGGTAAGGGAATATAATGTACTGACAGGGAAAGAAGCATGCATGTTTTAAAGGGTGGGAGGGGATCAATGGGAACTAGCAGAAAGAAAGAGCCAGGTAGCATCACCGTCATTGGGAATAGGAGATTAGCAGTAAGTACATCTTGGATTAGAACTCAGCTTTTACATCTTAGGGGATGACGTGGAGTAAATTAACTAAACCTTCAGAATCAGCTTCATCGTCAGTGAGAGGCTTTGTGTGGCGTCTGAGTGACAGAAACACCATCTTTCACCATCGTGTTTGGCATTCAGTAGCAACTTAGAAGGCACAGGAGTGTTCTGTTTGATGGCATTCGGAGCAGAGTCAAGGGAGCCTCTGGTAGGAAACTTTGATTTAATGACTTAGGGAAAAGAGAATCTTATAAGTTTCTGAACAAAGAGTCATTTCCCAAGTAATTATCTGACCTCTCCCCCACCAAGCTTCCTCCATGAGTAATCTCAGGGCAAGAAATTGCTGCACAAACAGGAAGTGTTAACCCATTGTGGCTGAGTTTGTCCTCTAATCATGGGCTCAATTCCTGGGAGATTCTTCTCATTGTCCGTTCAGCGATAGTGTCTGTTGAAGCCATGGAGCTTGCTCTTTTCCAACATGTACCTGTCGCTGTGCCCACAAGTTTCCCTTCCCTCCTTGCTGTATGTAGAATGGTGGTATCCTGTTAGTTTAAACATAAGGAGACATTCAAAGATTCGCTGATATCTCTGGCCAAAATTCTCTTATTCTGCAATATTCTAGAATTGCTAGAGCAAAGTGTTTAAGCTTGCTGATATAGCAGAATTTGCTCTCTCAAAGTTTCAGAGACTTAGGAGTCTGCAGCCAAGGTGTTGGCAAGTCTGTTCCTTCTGAAAAGTCAAAGGGGGAGTGTTTCCTATGCCCCCCGGGAAGTATAGAGTGGGGACCAGCCATCTTGCCACTCTCTGATCTTGATTTCCATGTTTCCATGGCATTTTCCTGATCTTTCCTGTCTTAGAAGTCCTTTTGTGCTTGTCTGCTTTCAGAAATGTTCCCATAATATTAATCTATCCCGATATGCTATTTTAACTTAATTACTTTAGTAAAAACATTATTTTCAAATAGCTTGTATTTTGAGGGACTAGAAAAAGAATAGGGATTCAGTCATAACTAGGGTAAAAACTTAACCCCACAGCATACTGTCCTCTGAACCCTCAAACTTCAAATTGTTTCCTTGCAGAAAATGCATTCATTCTAGCATCTCAGAAATTCTTATTCATTCCAGTATCAATTCTGCAGTCAAGAGCTCATCTAAACATCATCTCAAAGTGTCTCAAGTCACTATCTATGAGCAAAGCTTAGGAATATGGTCCTGGGTCAAAAATCCTTTCTATCAGGGACCTATGTGGAACAAATGAAAAGTGGGTTACAGGGCCCGGAGAGATGTACTGAGAATGTTTGGTTCTCTTGCAGAAAACCAAAGTTCAATTTTCAGCATCCAGATTCAGGGGATCTGATGGCCTCTTCTGGCTTTTTCAGGCACCTGCATGCACGCACGCGCACACACGCAAACATGCACGCATGCATGTGCACACACACACACACACAAGCAAACACATAACTTCATAAATTAAAAAATACAAATCTTTAAAAAGTAGACTGTTTCCAAAATCCAATGGTGGGACAGTAGACATTACCATTCTTTGACAGATAAATAGGGAAAGGAAAAGCAATGGTTTCCAATAAAGATCAAGCCTAGAAAGGAAAATTCCATTCAGTTTGAAGTCTTGAGGATGATTTTCTGCTGCTGGATGTTCTGTTCTCTGGATCTACCTTCTAGGCCCAGCTCTGCTGACTCCTGGTTGGTGGCCTCTGCTTTCTGAATTCATAGAGAAACCTCAGCTTGTTCAGTCCCTGACCCATCAGAGCCACTGTTCCTCTAGGGGACATGTTTGGAGCCAAATAGCTCTATCAGCTCATTTCTTCTGTAGAGTCTCAGAAGCCCAAGAGCCAGTGTCCCCATCATCTTCCACACAATGTTTCTGCTGATGTGGTGGACTGAACTCACAGCCACAATCTTGATTGTCTCTTCTGAACATGTTTGCCCTGCCCCCGCCATATGGCTGGAGTAAGATTTTTCTACATAGTAAAGTTCTAGTGTCCTTCTTCTCACACTTCTTTGTTCAATTTATTTAATCTTTTATTCAATTTATTGTTCTTCAGCTACATTTTTTTTTTAACCACAAACACGAGTCTGTCTCCTGACAGACTAACACCTTCAGTTCTCTGCTGAGTGAAGTCCTCCATGCTGTGTCTGGTTCACTGCTTGCTAGTTGTTGAGGTTTGAATCTGGGAGGTTTTCATAGGCTCATAGCACATGGTTCCCAACTGTGAGGGTCTTAGGAGATAGGGGTCTGGCTGCTGGAAGTAGGTGACTAGAGGTCTGAAGGGCAGACCTGCCCCAGGTTCCACTCTAGGGCTTTCTGCTTCTTGTCCATTGCCATGCAAGGACTATATACCACGCCCTACTGCCATGAGCTATAGTATGCTTTGTGCATTACGACAGTCTGAAACTGCAGCCAAAGTCAACCTTTTATGCCCATGTTGTTCCTGTCGGGTATCCTGTCACGGTGACAGAAAAGCAACTAATACATAATTCACCTGTCTTCTGCCACCATGCACAAAGCTGCAACCCTCCTTCCAGGTCCCAATAATATGCCCCCTGTCTCTACCTCACACATCAGAAGGACCTTGCTGGTCAAATTTCTAGCAGCTATCTGTTCACCAAAAAAGCATCTGTTTTCTGAGATGATACATTTTTTTTTCTGAGCCTTCCTCTGTCTTTTCTGAGCTGTTCAGAATCTCCCATCCGTCTTCGCTTCCACCACCAACCCCTCCACAGTGTTCTGGGCTTTTCTGATGCACAACTCCCAAGGTCCCCATCACTCACTTCCAGAGCCATGCCTGCTTTTTCGGATATTTCAGCAGCATCTCTCCCCCAGTGGCATAGCTCTGTTTCCTTCCCTGCTCGCTAGAACAGCGTGCCCTCCGCTACATGATATAGTCAACACAAGGTTACTGTTCACTAGACTAGAGTCCAGGAGCCCGAGACAAGGTGTCAGCTGGATTACTGCTGGGGAATGTGAGGGACCTTTATTACTAACCTTTGTCCTAGCCTCTGCTGGGTTTAGGTAGTCCGTGACACTTCTTGGTTAATATGGAAATCACCAAGATTTCTGCTTTTACTGCCAGATGGCATTCTTCCAATGTTTCCATGTCTTTTTTCTATGCTCGCCTGTATATATTGATTATAGTAAGTTAGGGCCCACCTTAATGATCTTACGTTAACTGGATCATTCTGTCCAAAAATTGATTTCAAAATGAGGCTGTGTTCCAAGGTACTAGGGAGTTGGAATTTCAGTGTGTCTTTTGGATAAGTACGTTATTTAATTCATGTTCCTTACTAATAAATTATAAGCAGGACCTAGCAATATGTGAGCATTTTAAAGAAACATAAGTAGGGGTTGGTGTTTACATATTAGCAATCCCATTAGTTTATATGTAGCAGATATTTTACAACACCATACCAAACCAATGGAATAGGTAATCAATAAATATCTTGTAATTAAAAGCTAGCTAATATAAATGTTGGAAACACCCTATAACACTGTGATCAGGAACCATAACTTACCACATGATCTATTTGTGTCACACAGCAGGTACAGCAGATACTTTAGAGTCTGGTATGCAATTGTGACTACATTGCTATTATAAGTGATTACAGTTCCCATCAGGTTTTAAGTACTCCACAGCTGGGGAAATGCATCAGTAGGGAGGTACATACATTACTGTGCTTAAAAATCTGGAAGAACTCCAATAATTGTATGTAATTCTGTAAGAAGGTTCCAATAAAAATGGAAGAAAAGCTGGGTGGTGGTGGCGCACGCCTTTAATCCCAGCACCCGGGGAGGCAGAGGTGGGTGAATCTCTGGAGTGCAAAGCCAGCCTGGTCTATATATGGGATTATCTTTAAATGAGTTATAGATAATTTCAATTTAATTTGTGATGAAAGTCTGTATTTTATTTTACTCATTTAGATTTTATCTCAAGAGGATACCTCAGGATTCACTAGATTCTCAGCTGGTTTATATACATAAAATGATTCAGAAACTGTTCTAGGTGCTGGAAACCAAGAATAAGCCATTTAAATTAAGTTAAGTGAGATGAAGGAAAAGGAAGAGGGCAAGCAATAAAAATGGAAGAAAAGCTGGGTGGTGGTGGCGCACGCCTTTAATTCCAGCACCTGGGGAGGCAGAGGCAGGTGAATCTCTGGAGTGCAAAGCCAGCCTGGTCTATAGAGCTAGTTTGAGGACTGCCAGAGATGCACAGAAAAATCCTGTCTTGGGAAAAAATAAAACAAAGCAAAACAACAACAAAACAAAACAAAAACAAAAACACCACCGCCACCATCACCACCAAAAAAAAAAAAAAAAAAAAAAAAAAGAAGAAAACCAACAGGATTTCAAGTTGTCATAAGGGTCAATCAAGTACACAAATCATGTATAGAAGGAATGTATGAAAACAACCAAAGTTGGAGAAATAGGTGACAGTGTAGAACCAGATTCTACAGAAGCAGGTTTGGTAGAGCGCCCCCAGCAGGAGGAACAGATGACAGTGTGAAGCTCTAGTCAGACAGAGGAGAAGTCCTCATGGAGAGATCCTGAGATAATCGGAAAGCTGGAATGGCTGGAGTGAAGTAGGGGAGGAAGGTAGATGGTTTTAAAGGCAGAAAATAGGAGATCGGACAGAAAGGATTTCTTGAAGAAGTTGTGAGAAGACTCCATTGTATTTCAATTGCATTGTGCATTCATTAGCGATATCTGTGATTGTAGTACAATATACATGGCATAAAATTTATGACCTTAACAATTTTGTGTACTGCCCAGAGGTATTAAATGCATTTGTGTTGCTGGGCTACCATCGTTGTCAGCCATCTGTCCATAAACCTTTCTCATCTTTCAAGACTGAATCTTTGTCCCCATTAAACACAAATTTCCCATCCCTGCCCTTAGCCTCCTATTTTTGGAGATATAGTGACAAAATGCATTTTACATTTTAAATGTGATCCCAAGGATGAGATGGAGATGGGTGGTAGCATAAGAAACTGGGTTCAAATCCCTAGTATTCATATAAAAAGCTTGGCATGGATCGCTGTGTGTACCGTAACTGTAGCATTGTGGGGGCTGAGATAGGTGGATACAGAGAAATCACGGGGCTCAGAGTCTAGCTGAAATGGTGAGGTTCAGGTTCAGCAAGAGTCCCTGTCTCAAGATATAAGGCAGAGATCAGTAGAGGAAGACACTATGGTTTCAGGAACGGGAAACTCTATCAGGAAATCCTGTTAGAGAAGCACAGATGGGAGACGATGGTGAATGGACTGTAGTGAGCAAAGGGTGGGTTGGCCTTGGACTGCAGCAGGAAGTCAGAGCGGATGGGCTGATGTGTTAGAGTGGCTGTGGGGAAGGACTCTCCTGTCTTTCAGAAGCATTTAGTCTGAACCACTTCTGTAACATTCAGTAGGGATGCCAGTTGGTACACTATGTATTGAGTGTCTTGGGAAAGTAGGTTAGTAATTCAAAACATGAGAATGAGGGCAGTAATCGAGGGAGATTATTTAGAGAAAAGCTCAGAAATATCTTCTGTACATTCTCCATTTTCAGAGGTCAGGTTATAAGGAGGAGAACCCCATGTATGCTTAGCCATGGTCTCTTAGGGAGCCTCATGTTGCAGGAATGTAGTTCTGGTCTGAGACAGAAAGAGTAGCAACCAACTTCCTTCTTTATATTTTACTTTACTAAAAAGAACAAAATGACTAGTTTCTGATGTGCCAGCTTTAAATCTCATTGTACCTAGCATTCGCCATATGCACTGGGTGTGGCATACAGAGGGATGCTGTCTCCCTTGTTAATTATGCCTGTGTCTAAGATATAGAGGCATTCGCAGAAGTAAGAAAAACTTCTTAACAACTCAAAGCTATTCAATAGTTCTTATATTGTGGGGCACTTTATACGAACGTAGTTAATTTAAGGTGTTCAGGGAAAGAGGAGATAAATGTTTTATTGTAACAAAAAAAGATTTGCTAGGCTGGCACCATGACTCACTGGCTAACGTGTTTATTGCCCAAGCATAAGGACTTGAATTCAGTTCTCTAGAACCTTCATAAAGGGCCAGACTCTATTTTTATGGGAGTTAGGAGACAGGGACAGGAGACTCTCCAGAGTCTCCTCATGGGCTAGTTCACCACACCCAGTGTTAAAATAACCATAAACCCTACCTCAAACAAGGTGGAGGTGAGGCCAATACCCAAGTTATCCTCTGACTTCCACACACCTGCTGTACTGCATATATGTTTACACACCCCAAATCTCTGACTATCTTTTGTCTTGTTTATTAATTCAAGATATTAAGCATCCATTGAGTCTTCCCTGTCATAAAACACAGTGTGATATTTATTTTATGTCTCAATCACTAGTTTGCTAACTATTTAGGCTATTGGGAAATCTCTCATCCCTTTGTTGGAGAACAGAAATCTGTTCTTTTTTTCTGCACACATTACTTTTTGCCATACTCAAACATTTGGGAAATGGAAATAGGGAAGCAGTGAGCTTCTTAGAAAAAAAAAAAACTTAGATGAATGAAAGAGGAACTATGAAGTCAGCGACATATAACAGGAACTGTCAATATGCTGTTATTGCTGTTGCTTATTTTTTCTCCTTTGCTAGGAGACCTGTTCTGATGATGTGCGTGGTGCTCACCACCCTTCCCAGCTTCAGCTTTTCCATAGCAGCCACCGAGGTAAGCAATTTTCATTTCTTCTACTGCGGGATGTCGTGGTCTTAAAATGCCGTGGTTTTGATTCTCAAGAGAGTAGTATGCCCAAAACATATTCCAAAGTTTATTCCAATCCAATCTTCTTCCAAATTGAAATATATGTACATATATGTATAATCCTTATTGTAAGATAATTATTACCTCTGTGATTTGAGGGAT
Organism: Arvicola amphibius; assembly: GCF_903992535.2. NCBI lineage: Eukaryota > Metazoa > Chordata > Mammalia > Rodentia > Cricetidae > Arvicola > Arvicola amphibius. The sequence goes on along the minus strand of NC_052052.2, from coordinate 97,692,320 downwards.
AGTTGGTATTTTAAAATATATATTACTTCTCCTCTTACATATATGACATAAGAGTATATTTCAAAGCCACAAAGAATAAAAAACTCAGGCAATCTACTGTCTTACACAATTGTCTCTGTTAAGTTACCCACTGATAAATGTTTTACACATGTTAATTATGCTGATAGTCTTTTGTTTCAATAAACTAGAGCTCCAATAGGTTTCCAGGAGACAACCAGACCACAGGACAGGATGATTGGAAGCAAACTTCACAGTGTGAAACAGCCTCACTTTCCACAGAAGTCAGCGAAGGCCTTACCAATGATGTCATTCACTTGCAAGGTGTTGGGAAAGAGGACAGCATCATCAGCTTGGGGGGAGGGAGCTGCGGAGGCATTCCCAGAAGTTCTCATTTCAGTTCATAAAATGATGGCATATCTGGGATATGGTAGCCGCTTTTCATTATTTACAAAGTGGTCTCATTCATTGTATAGCTACCTCTCCTCTTTTTTATTAAATTTCCATTAAAGTGCTTGAAGCATAAGTGTATAGTATCAATGGAATGTCACAAAACAGATCCTTGCGCCAACACCTCTCAGGTCAAGAAATGCAGCTGCAGCCCCACAGGCTCTGTCTCCCTTTCCTCCCTTCCTCCCTCACAAGATTACTTTGACCGTGACTTCTATAACAGAGCCATTTACCTATATTTTGAATTTTCTGTTAGGGCAAGTCAAATTATAACCACATTTATTATGGTTATAATGTACGATTATAATGTATGCCTTCTGGCTTATTCAAAAGTATGATGTGAAGGCCATTCATACTTTTATGTCTAGCTATAGGTTCACTTATTTTCATTGCTATAAGACTCAAGTATTTCATCTTAAAAGCTATTGCAATTTATGTCTTTATTTGTGGTGTTGGGATTGAACCTTGGGTGCTAAGCACATCCAAGGTTCGCCAGCCTAGCCCAATGCTGCAGTTTACACTTTAGTCATACAGTTCCCTTGTGTTGTTGCTGCTGCTGCTATAGTGAGGACTGAACGGGGACGGGGGCTGAACGTAGGAGGCAAGCTTCTAGTACTGAGCTGCATTCTCAGTTCTAGCAGTGCTGTTCTCTTTTTTAAAAATAATTTATTGTTATTACACATGCCAGTCACAGTTTTCCCTCCCTCTTCTCCTCCCAGTCCCTAATCCCAATCCCCACTCTGTCCCCCATCTACTTTTCCTCCATTTCTCTTCAGAAAAGGGCAGGCCTCCCATGGATATCAATCAAACATGGCATATCAAGTTGTCGTAAGACTAAGCACCTCCTTTCTTATTAACTGAATAAGGTGACCCGGTATGAGGAGTAGAGGCTCTAAAGCTGGTAACGGAGTCAGAGACAGCCTCTGCTCACTCTTGGGAGTCCCACAAAAAGACCAGGTTATACAACTGTAACATACATGCAGAGGGCCTAGGTCAATCCTATGCAACTCCCTGGTTGTCAGTTCAGTCTCTGTGAGTCCCTATAAGACCAGGTTAGTTGATTCTGGGGGTTTCTTGTGGTGTCCAGAATTCCTCAGGCTCATACAGTCCTTCCTCCCCATCTTCCACAGTATTCCCTGATCTCTGCCTAATGTTTGGCTGTGGGTCACAGCATTTGTTTCCACCAGTTGCTGGATGAAGCCTCTTTGATGACAATGGGACTAGGCATCAATCTATGAATATAGGAGAACATCACTAGGCATCATTACATTGATTTTTTTTTGCAGTCATGTTTGGTTCTGTCCTAGGTCTCTGAGCTATCCAGCCTCTGGATACTGACCTATCTGGCAGTGTCAGGGGCAGGTTCTCTAGTGGTGTGGGTTTGAGGCTGGACCACAATTTCTGCTCCTTTTTACCCAAGCTCATCTTATAGGCAGAACAAATTGTAGGTTGAAGGTTTTGTGGCTGGGTTGGTATTCCGATCCCTCCACAGAATTCTTGCCTGGCCACAGGAGATCAGCAGTTCAGTTCATCCCCTATTGCTAGAAGTCTGCTACCCAAGCAGTTCCACTAAATCAGGAAATAGACAAGGCTGTCCACTCTCTCCATGTCTACTCAATATAGTACTTGGAGTTCTAGCTAGAGCAATAAAACAACTGAAGGAGATCAAAAGGATAGAAACAGGAAAGAAAGAAGTCAAAGTATTGCTATTTGTAGACGATAGGATCCATAAGTTTCCCCCAAAATTCTACCAGGAACCTCTTACAACTGAGAAATACTTTCAGTGAAGTGGTAAGATATAAGATTAACTTAAAAAAATCAGTGGCCCTTCTATAGTCAAACAATAAATGGGCCGTGAAAGAAATTGGGGAAACAACACCCTTAACTTATAACCCAAGCAAGAGAAAGACCTGTATGACAGTTCTTTTCTTGACGATAATATTAGTTGTTTTGATATTTTGAGCTAATGTTGCCAGAAACTTGCCTAAAAATTTTTATAGATGTGATTATATCAGTTGATTTAATGCATAGGAGTAGAATAGATGGGTTATACTATCTTCAACGATCCAATATAATGAAACATGCTTTTTCAAGCATGTTTCAAGAGAGACTGTGATGATGTCTCCATAGACTTCAGTAGCAGAGAGTGGATGTGTGCTCAGCTTCATGTTCTTTACAAGAACTTGCTCTTTGTTTTTAGATAATCTGAGGGATATGTTTTTGAAACTCATTGTACTTTAAAACATTTCTTCTCCCCAAAGATGGTGTTTTCATCTTTGTTTATTTAATCTTTGCTTCTCCTTTAAATTTGATTTGATTTACAGAGTGAACAGGTTTGTAGCATGAATAATAAAAAACCCAGAGGCAGATATTGGGGTTCAACCTGAAGATCAGAAAAACAAAGCAGCCAAGCCACTAGAGAGCTCTTCCCTCTAAGAAATCCTCAGACTGAAAGAGGGGGAGTTCCTGTCTCATCCCACCTTATACATATTCCTCTCTAGTACTGGGATTAAAGGTGTGTGACTCCCTAGTACTGGGATTAAAAGTGTGAGCTACCACCAACTGGACCTGTTTCTGAAGTGATCTCGTGTAGCCCAGGGTGGCCTTGAACTCACAGAAATCCATTTGCCTCTGTCTCCCAAATCCTGGGATTAAAGGTGTGTGACACCACTGCCTGGCCTCCAGTGGCTTCTGGTCCTCAGATAAGCTTTATTCATAAGACAAATAAAATATTATCATACAAGTTCTATTTATGTATGTAGGAATACACACAGAGGAAAAAAAAACATTAACGGGGAAGAGGCCATAAATTTGAAAGAGAACAAAGTGGAGCGTAATGTGGAAGAGTTTGGAGGGAGGAAAGGGAAAGGGAAATGATATAATTATATTATAATCTCAAAAAATAAACTATTTGAAAAAAATCTATTTGAAAGTGCTGTTTACACATTCAAATTGCAACTCTTTTAAAATGTAGGTACCATAAATATGTTCACCCTGGGAGTTGCCTTCACACTTTCACTGATGTCTTTTGATAAGAAGCTTTTTGCTTTGTAACAGTCTGCTTCATCAACTTCGTTCATTTGTGTAAAATGCTTCTGATGAGAGAATTAAGATTTCTGTATCTAAATTGCGAAGTCCTAAAGATCTTATCTTATTATGAACTTATCCCATCTTGTGGAAAATGTATTTCTTCACCTTCTTTGAGATCCACAGTCCAACTTTAATGGTTGTTTGTTACATTGTATAGGGGTGGGTCAGTTTTTTTTTCTATGGAGCAGAGAACCATGCTTTAAAAACTCCTTTGTCTGCTTCAACAGAGTCCTCTTTGTTATAAGCCTGGTGTCCATGTGTTTGACCTGTCCCCAAGCATCTAGTGTCGCCACTTTGCCTAGCTGTTTGTCCTGTGCTAACTCACACCCCACTACTTATTCTATAGCTTTATAAGCATTCTACAGAGGCAGAGGAGCAAACCGTTCTACCTTCCTTTCCACCTATAACTTCTGCCCTTTTTATTTCCACATGCATTTCAGAATATGCTTTACAATTGACATGCTGATTGAAGTTGCAGTTAATGGTTTTATATTTAAAAAATCTCAGTTTTTTCGTCATGAGGAGTTAAAAGAATAGATTCATTTGGGAGTATTTTCTTAATATATGTTTATACAGTTTATGAAAAGTGATGTTTAATTTTTCTTTGTTTTTAGTAAAGCTTATAATTTTTTCCTGGATTTATTAGACTCTCTGAGATAGCCAAGACAAGTTGACTAGCATTGGTTACAAAGGTATCTTTGTCTTGTTTCTCAGAGAAAACTTCGAATGTTTCACAAAGAGTATGATGCACCCAAACTTGTTTTGTTGTATTGTTTATAGATACCATAAGCAGATGAAGAAGAAAGCTTAGCTGAGCTTACCTGATACTTTCAGGGCTCTGTTTAGAAGTAGAGTTGGAAGGAGTGGTCTATTTCACCTTTACTGAGAAAACACACCCACCCACAGACGCGCACACACACACACACACACACACACACACATTCACACACACACACACACACACACACACACACACACACACACATTCACACAGACATACAGTGTCTTAGGATTTCTACTGCTGTGAAGACCATGACCATGGCAACCCTTATAAGAAAAACATTTAATTGGGGAGGGGAGGCTAGCTTACAGTTTCAGAGGTTCAGTCCACTATCATCGTGGTGGGGAGCATAGCCGCATGCAGGCAGACATGGTGCTGGAGAAGTAGAGAGTCCTACATCTTGCAAGCAACAGGAAATGGTTTAAGTGTCACACTGAGCGAAGCTTAAGCAAAAGAGACCCCAAAGCCCACCTCCACAGTGACACACTTCCTCTAACAAGGCCACACCTCCAACAAAGCCACACCTCCTGTTAGTATCACTCCCTTGGGGGCTGTTTTCTTTCAAGCTACCACATCCACATGCAGAAACACAGACACCCAGACAGAGGCACAGATACACCAAGATACACACACACACACACACACACACACACACACACACACGGAATGAGGATCAAATTCAGGGCCTCATGTATGCCATGTAAGTGCTTACCAACTGAGTTATATATGCAGTCTTTTATTATCATATTTTTCATTCATCTGCGGGGCTCTACTTTTAATAAAAGATGATTCCACTTGTGTAAAACCCCTTTGCATATTTAGAAATTGTTCAAAGCTTTGTGATTAAAACCCGAGAAGCTAAAAACAGAGCTTTTAACTTTTTCAGTAAATATATTTATGATAAATTTAGTACTGTCTTCAAACTATTGACAGAATTTAGAACAAATAATTAAATGTGCTTAAATGACTCTCTGAAAACAGGTTCAAAAGAATGGCAGCGTGTCAGTTCCAGTTTTACCGACTGACCCCACCTGTGACCTGCCAGTGTCTCTGATTCTATTATCCCTGATCGTTGTTGACATTGTTGAGAGACTCAGGATATACCCTCTAAGGGGGCGTCAAGAGAGTAAGTAGCCTTTTACTTATCTGACCTGTTGCTTAATGAACAAGTAATGACAGTGGTAGGGGTAACCCCACTGAGAGAAGATTGAAAATGAAGATACCTAGACATAAATATTTTAAACATACTTGCTATCAGTCATTATTACTTATTTGTATATTGGTAGTGCCTATAGATCTGTAAAATAATCAAATATTTAATACCATTAAAGCTTAATACTTGCTCTAGGAAAAAAACATTGACATATTATTTTAGAAATGTTCTTAAGTCCTTAAATTTTAAAGAATAAAATAAAATTGAACTCTGGTTTGATAGCACACACACCTATTTCTCAGCTGAGGTAGGAGGACGAAGAGTTGAAAACTAGCCTGAGTTACATAGACAGATCCTTTCCTCAAAAAACAACAATGAAAGTAACACAAAAGTCTCTTTGTTTAAATGCCTTTGCTACAAGAATGAGTATAAATAATGTAAATCCTACTTATGTCTTAGAGAATTGCCTACTATGGATTTTTAAAAAGGCAAATATTCACATTAGTAAAACAGAGACAAACCACTTTCCTACTAAGAGAAAAGTTGAAATTAAATATAGATTGGCCTTTAACAATGTATCTCATTAGTAGATTACTCTTTGTTCAGACATAATTCTTTTCAGTTTCATTTATTTCATGTGCTAAAATATGATTTTGCTGTAGAACAATCCTTCTGCACTGCGTGAATATATGTCATTATGATTGGTTTATAAACAAAGCTGACTGTCCAATAGCTGAACAGGATAAAATTAGGTTGGAAAGTCCAACTGGAGAATGATGGGATGAGGAAGGACAGAGTCAGAGGTGTCACCAGTTAGACAGAGAACAGCCAGACACACAAAATGGGATAGAGGTAAAAGTCACGAGGTACGGGGCAGCACATAAATTAATAGAAATGGGTTAAGTAGTAAGAGCCAATTAGTAACAAGCCTGAGCTATTGACTGAGCATTTATAATAATATTAAGGGGCTGCTGGGACACAGAGAAACTCTGCCTACAGTGACTGACATGCTGTATTATAAGAATCAGCTTTTGTTGTGAGAGTATGCTGGAAATGAGCAGATACTGGGAGAGCATCTTGTAACACAGATGGAGTAAGGCTTCAGAGTGACAAGGATAGCAGCAGAGACAGCCAGCCATTTACAGACCACACAGAACCACTGTGCAGTCACTCCTGTTCTGGATATTGAAAGGTAGATTGTCCTATATGCCACCAGAAGCATCTTTCAATCTTCCACTTTGTCCTTGGGTAGGAGATTGTGTGCCATTATGTTCAAAATTACGCTGCTGACAATTCATTAGTAGTCCAGGGGCCGCCTGCTGAGGAAAAGTTCTCCCAAGCTCCAGCTTCCCTCTAAACCCAAGTGTCTTTAGTTAAGGATTTGGGACATCTCTAGTTCCTTAAAGCTGCAGACCTGTTTTCAGATTTTTCTATTCCCGAGGACTCTGTATTTTGCATATTGGTGTGAACTTTCTGCCCAAAATGAAAGTTCTTCTTTTTTTTTTAAATGCACCTACATATTTTTTTAGTATAAGTTAATGGCACTTTATTGTTTATAGTGATGACTGGAATCTACATTCTGTATCCAACAGTGATAAAACTAAATACAGGCTTTCAAAGCAGTCTTGGGAAGGGGACTAGAACAGAACAAAGCCCGGCGCTTCTTAGTTGAGAGAGACCCTCCTCCAGCCCCTTTCTGCCCAAACTTAAGGAGGGTTGACTAAAATATACTGTAATAACTCTGCAATTCAATAATAAAATCACACTTTAAAAGCTAGAACTTGTTCAAAATGCCTTTACAAATATTAGTGTCACATATATTTAATATTTATGTAGATTTTGAACTCAGATACTCTACCTTCATTTAGTATCCATATTAGTACAATAAATCTCATGATTTTTGAGTCAATAGTATACTCTCCTTTATCCTCTGAAACTTACTGCTTAAACACATTGGTTTTAAAAATCATTTTTGCAAAGACAGGCTAGCTGTGTAGTCCAGGCTGACCTTTAACTCCTAATCTTCTTGTCTCCATCACCCGAGGCTTTAATTACAGGTGTGTACCAGCGAGAATGCCGAGGTGTCCAATGATATGACAGCATGGTTTCTAAGTGCAGTGTTTCACCTAAAACAACTCCTCATGGGAGTAGTCTGCTGGCACATGGATCTCTGTATGTCCAAATATGACAACAAATGACAAGAATGCAAAAAATAGCCCAAAGCTCTCATTTCTAGTTGGTTCTCCTATTAATGATGGAACTTCTTCTTCCTCATCCTCTGCCATCTTGTTCTTGCTCCTACTTTAAGAGAAGACTCATGCTGATTCTTTTGTGCTCTTACTTGTGGGTCCAGATAGCTGAGTATCAACCACTTCTCCTTTGCTTTCAGTGGCCATCTTGTTCTTGTTCTCATTTCAGACCCTAGCTCCTTCTGAGTCTCCTGTGTTCTTGTCATTCTGTTCACACTAATGACTGTCCCAGAAGTCCCGCTTGTAGCATAGTTGTCTTTGGCGTGTGGTTGCTTACCCTGCTCAGATCCAAACACGGTTAGCCCTGTGCTTAGCATCTGCAATGAGCCTTGGTGTGCTTTCTGTATTTGGGTAGATTGTCTCTTTTCCTGCCAGCCGGAATACTGACTTCTTCCACCAAAATTTACTTTTCTGGAGAAGCTGCAAACAAGATGGGAAATTTTGTTTGGAAATACAGCCCTTTGGCTGTAGAATGTACAGGTGCTAACATGTTGCCTGGGCTTCAGGGATTTCAACAATACCCATTACTTCCACTGAACAACACACTATTCTCTCCTACCAATAGACCTGAAACTGGATCTGATAGAGTCAGATTCCATTTGAAGTAACTTTTCTAGAGGAGTCCATAAGTCTCCTTACTTCAGGATTTATAATAGATATTCCATTGCCTGAATCCTAATTGATATATATCATTTGATTCCTCTACTGTCTCTGTCAAGATCTCTCAACCCCATAGAAACAGGAAGGTGCAGACATAAATACAATAATATCAATGGCTAAGTGGAAGAGTTTAGTCCTATCAGTAAAGCTCAGCTAAGTAGAGTTTGTAGTCTAGTTTGGAATCCATGTTACAAAATGTTGAGTATATTATTAAAGTACTAGAGGGTCTGTGTGTAAATACTATGTTGAACTACAGGTGAAGAAACACTCAGGTCATATAAGGGGCTAGAGGCCAACAGAGACAAAGGGAGAGGTCTGAGTTTTGCAGGTTTGTAGGTGTGCAGAGAGGAATCTTTCTCCATTGACCAAGCTCAGACCTCAAGGAAGTCAAGAGTGCATATAACCCATGGCATGCTCCAGAAGTAAAAGTAACTCGGTTTGATGTCATATCATCAGTCAACAAACCTTTTACTGGAATAGAAGTTGCTTTCTTAAAACCATCTATGACTAGTCTGTCAATTTGTCACTTTGCAAAACCTGCAAACAGCTTCAAGAGGTGCCATGTAAACTTTGGGGGAGAGGACTTGGAGAAGGAAGTGTAGGACGTTTAATAAGATCAAAGGTCTCAGTCATGGTCCCTGGTTCAGCCAGACAACAGGGCTTTTGTTTAGGAGGTATTTTACATAAAATTCTGTCTGGAGATAACAAGAGGTTTTTCTGCCAAAGGTTTGAAGACCACTAATCCAGGAGCTTGTTCTGAGCTGTAGACTGAGCCTCCTGTAGGGCAGTGCCGTGACTGAAGCAGCCTGGTTGCTCTGTAGACCCGGCTCCCAGGAAAGCATGGCTCTGTACCATCTAAAGGCAGAAGGAGTCCCACACAAAGCCTCCCTGTGTCTCCGGATGCTCAGAACCTATGCCTACTCAGCCTGTAGGCCCAACAAGCCTATCCCGATGGAATACACAGGGTAGAGGCACAGTGCTCTTGGAAACCACGCAACTTTTTCATTACAATATTTTGAATCTTTCATTGAGACTTTATTTTTCAAAAACAATATATATTCATTTAAAGAGGTCATAATATAATGGCCCTAAAAAGAAAAACAAATTAACCAATTATAACTATATGATACAAATTAGAGATTTATGATTGATGGGCTCTTGTTACATATTCAGTTAAAGCATCTAATTTTGAGATTTTCTCCTACAGTGTATAGTGGACTAACATGTTATTCTTGTTATTTTTTTATCAATGGTATCATCATTCTTATTGGTGAAAAATACTCCATTATATTAATAATTTATGTTGCAAATCTTGTTGGGCACCTAGATTTGTGATTTATTCTTTTTAAAAATCTTTCTATTAAAGGCATTGTTGTTACAGAGGACAGGGACGTGGTTAGAGCAAGTCAAGCAATGTTTGTTTGACTGGGGAGGAGTAGACACATTAAGGGCAGAACACATGTGTAGTGCAGTGCAAGTGACCTGATTTAAAGTGACCCTGCACTGTGTGGGAGAATTAGAAGGCTCTCAGGTAGGTGAACGGGTCAAACAGAAGCTGGGAATGGAAAGAGTTAAGCACCTCTGGACTGTAGCCTAAAGATATCAGGATGATGACTGCAGAGTGTCCTCAGAAGACCCGGAGCATCTGTTCATACCCAGACTCCTTGGCAACCACGTTGCCAGAAGACAGGGACTACTACAGGCTGGCGGCTCACACAGGGAAATATAGAAGGGGACGGGAAGCCAGGGCGGTGTGTGGCAATAGTGGCTGGACTGCATTCGAGCTTTCTGCATACGCAGAGGCTTGCTGGAGATGAGGTCAGCAGGCTATTTGAGTGGAAAACCTCAGCACTCTGCAGAGCAAAGGTGGTGCCAGGTATGATGTTGGCAGGGTAAGGTTTTCCAATAAATCTGCTCACAAGGGCCCTAGTCCAGCTCCTTCGTGCCTTCTTTTTGACTTACAGCCCCGGGCTAAGCACTGCAGGGACCTCAGTAGCTAAGGTGAATACTTCTTTAGGTTACATGCTCCTGTGTAGGATTTCTGACGCAAGGTCCACATAAGATTGTAAGACTTTTAATATATGTAGCCAAATGGCTCTCTCCGAATGCTCTAATGCAGTCCCTAAGTAGTAGGGCCAGCACACACACTTGCCTTCTCGACTTTGTCTTTTGTCCTGTTTTTGCCAATTCCAGAGGCAAAATGTGTCATACGACTTTCAGAGTTTACATTAGTTAAAATTATAGTTAGTCAGCATAGTTTTGTTTCATTGGTAACTTTTAGTTCTTAGTAATGAAATATGATTTTTTTCCGCACTGGGTGGTTATGGCATGAATGTTAGGGAAGCTAAGCTCTGCCTGCCATAGCTACAGCATTAGTGCCTTTCAATTTTGTCATGGTCGTTTTGATAGAAAGAATTTTTACTTTTTCCTTAGTTTAGGCTACCAATTTCTCCTTATTGGTTTGGTCTTTGTCATTATGGTTAAAAGTCTGCTTTTTTCTCTACATGAAAACTAAGCACTCGGGAGGCAGAGGCAGGCGGATCTCTGTGAGTTCGAGGCCAGCCTGGTCTACAAGAGCTAGGTCCAGGACAGGCTCTAAAAAAGCTGCAGAGAAACCCTGTCTTGAAAAACCAAAAAAAAAAAAAAAAAAAAAAAAAAAAAGAAAAGAAAAAAAAGAAAACCAAGTCTGATGAAGTCTAATGAGGAAAAGTTGGACCGGGGCCTGACGTTCACCCTTGCAATCCTAGTACTCTACTGTCTCAGGCAAGAGAACCCTAGGTTGCATGTCAGTCTTTGCTACATAGGGAGACCCTGTCTATTGAATTATATATAGGATATAAATTTGCTAATTCATAAATAGTTAATAAATTAAGTAAAATAATACATTACTTTACTTGACTCAGTTGAGGTTTTCAACTTATGCCTCTTCTATTTCTACTTTTCTGTTGGATGTAGCATATAAAATCACCTACAGAAGTTGGGGAGATAGCCCAGTAGGTAAGAACACTTGCTTCCTAAGCAAGGACATATGAGTTCAAACCCTCAGCACCCACATAAAAAAGCTGGTTATGGCTGTTCCTGTGTTCTTGTGTCAGGGAGGCTTTTCACATGTCCGTAACTACAGTACTGTGGCCTACGAGACAGGAGGAACTTGGAGGTTAATGGCTGCCAGTTGGCCAACTTCAGATTCAGTGCAAAGCTCTGATTTAGGGGACTTAGGTGAGTGTGATAGATGCTCAGTATCCTCCTCTGTGCTCTGCATGCATGCGTATACTACACACACACACACACACACACACACACACACACACACACATACACACACACACACGCACGCACACACCACATAAAATTAAAATAAATTCCTTAATAACATACATTAAAGCTATTAGAGCAAAGTATTCCAGTGGCTGATCTAGAGCTTCTGGGGCCAGACTGAACACGTGTAGACTGTTAAACAGAAAACCTCACCAGATGAGACTTTGTGTCTTGAATTAAGAACAGCTGTACTCATCCCCAGCTATCTATTAGAATCAATTAAAGGGGCCTTGTGGTTTTGAAACCCAGGCTGAATCCAGCGATAGCTAATGTGTATTTTGAGCAGCAAGGCTGTGGCTCCAGCAGTTGTTTTAGGGGCTATATATTATTCTATATATTTAATGTTCATACACAGGACTAGTGACTTTTACAGCTTCCTAGGTGGCTTTCAACTGTGAAAATAAGAAAAGGGAGAGATAAAGCAGGGGTAACCGGCAGCGGTGGTGTCACACCTTCCTCATGCAATAGGATGCCCACCTAGTGTGGAGAGCAATAGCGATGGCTGGAGGGGGAGTGTGCAATTAGGGAAGCCCTGGGCTCATGTTAGGGGGAACAGGGGTGATGCAGGCAAGGGAGAGGTTAACAGGGTCATGAGCAACTTGTTGGGAACAATGTGGAAAGAATTTCTTCTGCTTCCAATGGGCAGTATGTGACTTTGTTCGGCAACGCTGAGAAATCCGCACATCAGCTGTAGAAAAGGAGGAATGGCCAAACTGATCCAGCTCCAGCAGCTCGTAGGGTAGGGAGGGAAGGAAGAAGAGGAACCCTTCCTTTGGTTGTCTTCCTGATAGTGTTTATCAAAATGTAATTCCCATCTCTCTCTCCTTTTCACTCTCTTCCTCTTTAAACTCCTCTTCCTGTTTCTGTGCTATAGAATTGACCTGTGTCCTTGTATATACTAACCACATGTTCTACCATCAAACTAAATCCCCAGCCCCCAAACATAAAGTCTTAACTGAATGACTACAGTGGTAATACAGTGGGACTTTTAAGTTATTTGTGCTGAACCCAAAGCCACCTGTTAACATATATGAGGGGCCTTAAAAGTCAAACCCCCAAGAGAGTCTCTGCAAACTTAGTATGCATGTTGCATGCTATACTCTCTCCACTTGGATAGTGAGGCAGGAAGACAGCAAGCATGGACTATATAGTAAGACATCAAAATCAAAAAGCACCCTAAGTGGTGTTTGCTAGACCTCTTCCTTCAGGGCTCAGGGATCTATGCCAAAGAGGAGGGAGAAAGATCCTAAGTGCTAGAGATAGTGGCAGTGTTGCCCAGACACAACAGGGCTGATGCACAAGGGAACACACAGGAATTGTGACAGCATGCCCAAGACCTACACAGGTTCAAACCAGACAAAATCCCAGAACTGAGAAGGGGAAGTGGACACAAAGTCCCACTCCCACAGAGGAAGCTCTCTGGGATTGATACCCTCTGCAAAAGCCAAGTGTTTTCTCTAACCGAGTACCATTGGGTATCTCAGCTACTCTTGAGGGCCGGTCCTGTGCCAAGGAGTCATTGGATAATACATTTTTGTGCACTTTTTGTTTTATATTACTTTGTCTTTGATTTTTGTTTTTTGGGGGGTTGAGAGGAAGAAAGAACATGAAGCTGAGTGGAGAGGAACTGGGAGGAGCTGGGGGAGGAGAAAGAATATAATCAAAAATGTAGTGTGTATGAAAAAATAAATTTAAAAATTGAGAGTCCATACGTACTCACTGATCCAAACACAGGCAGACACACTCTGCCACCTGCAAGCTTTTTAAAGCTCCTCAGACCACTAAGTGTCTACTCAGATGAGACTGTCTGGAGACAGGAAGTATTGGGGAATACCACTTCAACTCCGAGGGACTAGATCCAAATCCAAAGGACTTAATTACCTCCCAAATTTCTTTAGAATGCAGCTCATCACATCTTAAGTAAATTGAATATAAAACATGTGGTTTTATTTAAAAAGGTTAAAAGAAGCAAAGTGAAAAGAAGTGTCATTTTCTGTACTAGTCCAGCCAGTGGGAATTCAGGAAAGAAGAATGGTGTCAGAGCGAAGGAGTAGGGATTCCAGAGGGCAATGGGATGAGCATAACCACAATAGATTGTGTATATGTATTAAACCCCCACAAACAGGAAGGGGCACAGGATATATTTTTTTTCTGAATAAAAATGTCATTTTGAGTTCCTCTTTGCTTCTTCTTAAGGAACAGCTTATTAAACAATATGCACACATACAGTGTGAGCTGGGTTTCTATGATGTGTGGTTTTGCAATTGCTTGGGACTGAGTCTGAGGAACACTGTGTTCAGGGCTATGCCAAGAATGAGTCTGTTTCCTTCCTTGCTGTCCCTTTGCTATAGAGAAGGAAGTTTCAGAACACTGTCGTTCTAGGACTTTTTTCCTTTTCTGGAGAAAGAAGTGACCATTTCCAGGACCATGGGGGAGAGTAGAGTGACATTTCTGATTTTGTCTCCTAATGACGCACTGGCTGTCAGTATTAGAGCTCCAAGCATCAGCCTCATGCCAGCAGACATAGGGCATCAGTGTTAAATTGCCTTGAGTTTAGGCTCCATTTGATTAGTTTGGCTCTGTGTGTGTGTGTGTGTGTGTGTGTGCCATGCATTCATGCACACAGGCTTGTGTCTGGAGGCCAGAGTTCAATTTTCTCTGTTGGTCCTCAGGAACTGTTCACCTTGAATTTTGAGACCTAGCCTCTTACTGGCTTGGGGCTCACTAACTGGGCTAGGCTGACTTGTCAGGAAGTCCCAGGGATCTGCCTGCCTCCGCCTTCCCAGTATAAAGATTATCATGCACCAACCCTTCCCCAGATTTGTGTGTTGGCATTGCTCAAATTCAGCTCCCAATGCCAACAAACACGTGCTGTACCCCCTGAGCCATCCCCATAGCTTCAGTCTTAGATGCTTTTAACAGTGTGTTACAAAATACTTACTTTTGCCTGCAGTGGGCAAGGAGCCATGAATAATTATACAAAGCAAGACTACAATATACTTTGCAATATACTTTGGAAATAAATATTAAGATTTTCAGAGAGATAAAAGTAAAGGGATATAAAGAATGCAGTGTGTATTCCTTTACAATAAAAAGCAAGGCCTGTTTTCCACAGCTATATTAGCCGAGACAGGTTTAAGATGCCAGGCTTGGGCTATTGAGTTTCCATGTGTCCATGTTCTTACCTAAGACAAGTGGGTACTGTTTGCACAATGAGCACATTTGCTCTCTGTTTATGTTGTGTGCGTGTGGAAGGTGGGGACCTCGTTTTTCTTCTGCTCTGCTTCCACCACGGCCCCCATTTCACTGGGTGTGCTTGGTTGGTCTGGGGGAAATGAGGAAAAGCTGCTTTCTATGAGCTTCCAGTCTTCTCGGAATAATAAACACATCAGCACTTTCATTCCCTAGCTCCAGGACCCTCAGCGCTACTGGAATCTGAGAGGCCTCTGCAATCGGGTGGAGGACAGCTGCTACTGGTGGAACCTCTCTGTCCTCCTGGGTTCTGTGGGGCTGTGCACTATGCTGTCATTCTTTTCTGGGTCCAAGTCCATGCCACATCTCTCACTGTCGAGTGCATAGATTCTCAGACCACCGTGCCAGCTTTTCCTGATGTTCTCAAGGGCTTGAGAAGGGACTCAGTCTTAAAGCCTGTGTAAGAAGGGGCCCGGGGCCGATCTGAGTGATAGAGACTATGCAGGACCCTGAGTGCTTTTGTCTGTTGAGTCGGTGGCGTTGTTTTTGGACCATGCTTTCATGCTTTGGCTTGCTACCTCACTGTGAGTTGTTTCTTTCCCAGGAGGCTTGTCGTTCCCCAGTGCTAACAGACTCCACTGAGTAAGCTGAAATGCATACTCTGAAGACAGGGAATGGGTTCATTTTCCTGTGTGTCACCATCTGTCACTCAGCTGGGGCTCCTATCAGCATTTCTTACTCTAGTCTCTGTCTAGACACTCGAATCCCCCAATTATTTGCAACAATACAGGAATACTAAGTGTTTCACCTTCAAAGGTTAAAAATACTTAAAAATACTTGGCACGCTATTTTACATTATATATATATATCATATTTAGGAATACATATGCTATAAATGCATACATTGTGATTTTTCTGTTTATACACATAGTAAGGCACCTCTATTTTCCAACCTTATTTTAACTGTGGAGGAAGGCCAGAACAGCCTGCATGAGAAGCTGGGAGCTAGGAAGTTCTGATCTGGAAGCTTTTTCAACATCCAAAAAATGGAATCACTTTTTCCAAACACTGTTGCCCCAGGTTTCAGCAGTTCTTGGTTGGTGTTAGACCCATCTAAACTTCCAAGCTTTCAGTTGTACCCTCAGATAAGAGTTCCTTTAACAGCTCCCACTGCCTAAAACCCAGAGATGGCACATGCTTTTATGAGCAGACTCGTGCAGTGCTCAACAGGGAACTGAAAGTGGACACTGGGCTTTCTGAATTTTCCGAATAACAGTGCATGGAATTAGTGCAGCTATTTCACAGCTAGGAATGTGTGCTCATGAGCCCTTCCTGAAACCATGGTGGGCTGCTTGCCCTGAGTTGTTGCTCCTTTTCTTCATTGCTGTCATCTCTCATGCCTTCTTCTTCCTCTCCTTCTCTTCCACCTCTTGCTTTTCTCCTTCCTCCTCTTCATCATTTCAGGGGAAATTTCATATGGTTTTGGAAACAGTCAATATTATGTTGGTCACTGTTTAACCAGCTGCTCGCCAGGGTAGAACTCTAAGTGGGGAAGCTGACTTCTAGTTTTGTGTTTGTATACATGTTCATATGTATGTGTGCATGTGTGTGATGGTGCATAGGCACATGTGTGTGTACATGTGGAGAGCAGAAATCAATCCCAGGATGTCTACCTCTGTCATCCACCTAGTTTTTTTTTTTTTTTTTTTTTTTTTGTTAAGACAGGGTCTCTTACTAAATCTAAAGCTTGCCAGATTGGCTAGACTGCCAGTGACCCCTCATGATTTTTCAGTCTCTGCCTCCCCAACATCTTTTATGTGGATGCTTGGGATCAAAACTCAGGTCCCCCTGCCAGTATAGCAAACACTTTAGCTAAGAGCCACCTCCTAGCCCCCGATTCATAGTACTTACTAGTTTCTGTGTTGTAAACATACCTACAAAGATCACCAATGCACAAACCAAGATGAATTCCTGACTACTGATCACAGACTTGGGATCTGGTGCAGACTGTGAGCTCTTGGAGGGTAGAACCTGCCTCTACTCCAGATATTCTATCTGGGGACCTGGGCTGCATTCTTCTTTGTGGTGAGGATGGGAAAATACAAGTAATCATCTCATGATTTTGTTAAGACAGCCGTGTTACCCTATTTCTCAAACGTTCGGACTTTCTCCATAGGCACGAAGCTACCCACAACCACAATGTAACAAGCTTCTACTCACTGCTTCACCTTCTAGATGTTCTGTTCATCTC
Organism: Arvicola amphibius; assembly: GCF_903992535.2. Classification (NCBI taxonomy): domain Eukaryota; kingdom Metazoa; phylum Chordata; class Mammalia; order Rodentia; family Cricetidae; genus Arvicola; species Arvicola amphibius. Next base: position 97,675,179 of record NC_052052.2, on the reverse strand, counting down.
CAAATAGCTTAAAGTTTTGTTAAGCTATTTTTGCCTTTTGTTTTTAAATACATCTATAGCTGTCATAGGGGTCACACACTAGTCAATAATCTTGGACATCGACCCAGTCCTACTTTGAAGGGGCCTTGTGAGGTAAAAGGCACACCTCATCATTGGTTAGTTGGCATTATTGTTTATCTTTCCTGCCTCAAGGAGTCCGTAGTGTTAAAATCACAATGCCCGTTATTTCCTTTGGCACACACTCAACTGTGTTGCCTTCTTTTCCCCCTGTCTTCTAAAAGTGTTATGATGAAACAAGCTTTGTGACCACCTGTTTTTTTTTCTTAAAGAAATATTTTTTTTTTTTTTTTTTGGTTTTTCGAGACAGGGTTTCCCTGTAGTTTCTAGAGCCTGTCCTGGAACTAGCTCTTGTAGACCAGGCTGGCCTCGAACTCAGAGATCCGCCTGCCTCTGCCTAGGAGCACATATCAAAAAGCAAATGTCTATACTACAGGTACATTGACCACACACTGAATTATTTTTATCATTTCTTAATATATATATATGTATATATACATATACATATATATACATATATATCATAACAACCATAGGACATTCTTGCTGTATCATATTTACTAGGAATAGAGAGAAGATTTAAACTCTACAGGAGGATATAAATAACTTATTTGTAAATGTTGCATCATTTTTAGCACAAGCTAGAACGTCCTTGGATATGGCATTCCGTGAGCACTCTAGGAACCAATCCCATGGGATGACTGTACGTTCCTTTTCAAGTTTCACCACCGTGTATTATTTTATCCTAGTTGCATTGGCTACAGGAGACTCAGCGTCTTTACTGTGGGGTCCGTTTCCATGCCATTTGCTTTATTATTTCCTAAAATCTAACTTAGGCCTGGTGTAGCAATTTTGTTTATCTGGTTGCCCTTTTACTTTTTGAGACAAAACCTTGCAGCATAGATTTGCATTGCTTTTACATTGCTACATTGCTTTGCAGACTGCCCTTGAATTCATGGTGATGCTCCTGCCCCAAACTCCTAAGTGTTAGGATTCTGAGTGTCCACACCACGTCCAGCTGTTATGTGGTTCTATAACATTTGTTTGATCAGAAGAGGCAGTTGGGTGTCTACTTTGTGACTTTTAGTATCCACTTCATTCCTGACTTTTTAAGTTCCCTTCCCCATGTTCCTCCCTATTATCTTTCTTCATTCTATGTACATAATGTATTGCCTTCTCTTCTTTGAAAGAGGAATACATATCACCTAAAAGTGCTTCACTACCAGTTTTCTCTGGTGTATCTTATTTTCTCCACAAAAGCCTTCACAGACATCAGGGGAGTAAGTGAGAAACAGAAATAAATCAATACAAGTAAATGGTAAAGTAAAGCAGGCAAAAATTACACCTGAAATGTTTCCCTGTTATCAAAATAATGCTGTTTAATTGTTCATTTAGTACAGTGAAGACAGAAAGCTATTTCAGCCACTAACACAAATTCACTATGGTTTTCAATTTGTTCAGGGCACTTTGAACCTCCCAGGGAATGAGTATATTGTATTCTCTAAGCTTTGTTTTGCTCATACGCATACAGCTTTGTCCAAACAGAACCAATAACTACAGCAAGAAAAGGAATGTCAGCGGTAAAAAGACATTCAAGCAGTGTTAACATGGGAAGGATGTTAGTCCTGGGGCCAGATCTTGAACTCACAGTGTTTCTGTTCTTGGTAGTCCACTGCTCCTCTGCTCCAATGGCCCAGATGTTTCTTGGCCTTTTCACCCCTCTTTTACCCCATTGGGAGACAGAGAGCTCTACTTCACAGCTTGAGCCAGTCACCCTGGAAATCAGGATGACACCCCCAAATCTAACCTAGTCTCCACTGAGCTGGCATGGCATGTAGTGTTTCCAGACCCAACTTCACCAAATATACAGACTCCTAGTATCTCTTCAAAACCAAACGCTAGCTTAGAACTCGGTGTTCTGACCAACAGTTCTTCTGAGATAGCACAACTCTCAGCGACCATTTATGACAGGTTAATGTATCCCTTTTTACAGTGCCACTTCCTGGCCTTGAAACAAGCTGAGTTTGCAATCGTTTGTCAAGCTGGCAATGTGCACGGTCTTCTTAATGTTGGCAAAAGAATTTTCATTTTTCCTTTTTATTGATGTGCTGCAGTCATATTCAGCACATAGATATCCCCCTTGGCTTTCTCTGTCCTCCCTTCCCCTCTCTTGCTGGTCCCCTCTATCCTCTCAAATAGGGACCCCCTTCTGCTTTCTTGCAATATATATCCCAGTACTTTTGTTTTGCACCTCCCTTTCTTTTTACAACTTTCAAGATTTAGTTATTCATACAAACAACTTTGTCTTCTAAGTGGAGCAAAGGAAAATTCTCTATGCCATTGCATACTCTAAGAAATAAAATTTCTCTTGACTTCTTTCGTGTGTGTGTGTGTGTGTGTGTGTGTGTGTGTGTGTGTGTGTGTATGCATGTGTTATGTGAAAAATAAAAACCTTTTTAGGGAGAGATGTAGCACACACATCTATTCACCTCAGATAGGAAGCCCACAACAGAACAAAGTACAGATACCACCGAAGTCCAACTTGGTAAACCAATGAATTTAACTAGGGTTACTTACAGGAATATGGTTGAGTGGTTACTTACAGAAGCAGAAATGACTCAAAGACAGCTGTGTCACCAAAGCCCATCCCAGTGTGGGTAAATGACTCAAAGACAGCTGTATCACCAAAGCCCAACCCAGTATGGGTAACAGCTCACAAAAGTTGGGAACCTGGAGCATACTGCGCAGCCTCCAGGCAGCTTAACAGTTTGGAAGAATGTCTTTCCTGAGTGCCTCAATTGGTCTAAAGCTCTTGCAGGTAGCTTGGTCTGACTACAGAGTCTTCTTTGTGGCTCAGCTTCCTTAGTCTGAGAGGGACTCTCAACTTTGTTTCCTCCTGCAGGGAGGGGCTTAGTGAATCTGGTCAGCTTCAGGGACTTCTGAAAGCTGTTTTGAGTTCTTTGCCTCCCTGCATAAAGAGCTTCCCTATAGGAGGGTCTGTTTCAGTCATGGAGGAAACTGTTACTCAGCAGCATATACATAGAGAGCTCCAAGGTCAACCTGAGCTCCCTGTGTTTTTGAAACAAGATTCCCCACAGGTTTGGTCCTTGCTAATTTTGATAGGCTGGCTGCCCATTAAATCCTTGCTGCCTACTTCTGGACCAATCCCAGGTTGGCATGTTTTCACAGCAAGTACTCTGCCAGCTGAGCTGTCTCTTCAACAGTCTACTGAATTCTTTAAAAGTTGGTGACATATAGAAGAGAACATCTGAGTTTAAAAAGAGAATTTTACAGATTTTAAAGCAATAATAAGTTATGGAATGTCACATTTTCTTAGTATTGTTTGTGAAATGCTACTTATTCAGGCCATCGTGGTTTCTAATTTGGGCAAAGAGTTACCTAGAGGTTACAGACAAGTACTAGATCCATGTTCTTATGGATCCCTAGCACCCAACCAGAAAACCATGCATTGAGGTGCTGAGGTAGGTACAGAGAGGGGTATGGAGAAAGAAAGATCTGAAGCTTATGACCAACCAACCTTAGCAAACCAGTGAGCTCCAGGTTTAGTAAGAGATCTTTTCTTAAAAAAAATAACAACTGGTAGCAATAATAAGTAAAATTGTTAGAAATATAAGTTACTAAAGCTGAACTTCAGTAACATGAAAACTGATCATAAAATTGGGATAACCTGAGTATACAACATGCACAGAAAAAATAGTGAGACATGGGAAAGACAGTGAGACATGGGAATTAGTTGTCAACCTTTTGTGAACAAAAAAAAAATCAAAGAGAGGGAACAAACATTAAGTTAGGTGGGTAGCAAGGTGGGGGAAAATCTGGGAGGAGTTTGGAGAGATGAAAGAATGTAGTCAAGATAAATTGTCTGAAAATCTTTAAATAAAAATTTTAAAAAGAATGTGGAAGACACTGATCTATGAGCATAACCGAATGTCTTTAGGAGTTATTTTATTGCTACTTCTTTTCTCCAGAACAGTAGTATTTGGTTTTCTCCTAAGTTCCTGGACTATCTACTCTCTGGTTCTTGGTCATCAAAGCTGCGGCTCAGCCACGCTCAGAGAATACAAAGATTTACATCCAGATATTATGCAGAGAGCGAGAGACCTTGGAACACTCAGCCCTGAATGGGAAGTCTTCATCTAATCCCTACCCTCAGGGTTCAGGGAACCTCCCCCCCAGAAGACAAAGCTGAAAAAGTATAAGAGTCAGAGGTGAAGGAGGACACCAGAATAACAAGACAGAACTCATGTGAACTCACAGAGACCAAAGCAACACGCACAGGGCCTGCATGAGTGTGCACCAGGCCCTCTGTGTATATTATGGTTTCCAGTTTAGTGTTTTTATGGGATCCCTGAGTGTGTCTCTAGTTCTTTTGTCTTCTCCCGAACTCTTTTCCTTCTGTTTGTCTTGTCCAATTCCAATGTATATTCTTTTATTTTATTATACTATATTTTGTTGAACAATTGTGGAAGACCCCTAAAGTTGACCTCTGACTTCTAAATGTACACACACACACACATACACACACACACACACACACACACACATGCACGTACTACATCCAGTCATATACACATATAAACAAAAGAAAAAAAACCTTAATCTTTGTAGTTTATAAAAATACTTAGTTCGAAAAACCACAGAGGTTTATTGAATAGCTAATAAATACTCTTAGCTTAGTAACTAAGTGTCTTAGTCATGAATCAAGATTTACTTCTCTCACGATGTCTTCACGTTGAGTCCAACAAGTTTATCTTGACAACCGTCTCTTTGACTTTCAGTTCTTCCTCCCTAACACTCCCTTTACCTTCTGTCTTCTGAGGCAGCAGGACCTCTCAGGATGTTTTCCCAGTAAACTGTGCCAGGCTGATAAAATCTTAGCAACAACAACAACAAAATGGTGTTTAAGTGGATGGGTGTTTGGCAAATGGTGTGCTATAGGGCTCAGGAGGTAGCTCAGCCAGTGATGGGCTTGCAAGCATGCGTGAGTACCTGGCTCAGTCCCCAGAACCCACATATAATCTGGACATGGGGCTAGAGAGATGGTTCAGCAGGCGAGAGCACTGGCTGCTCTTCCAGAGAACAGGGCTTTGACTCTTAGCACCCACATGGTGGCTCACAACCACCTGTAACTCTAGTTGCAAGAGGACTAATGTCCTCTTCTGGCCTCTGTGGGCACCAGATACATGTGTGGTAGAGACACACATATATGCAACATACCCATGCAAATAAAATAAAAAACAACTCTCAGAGAAATGTAAAAATATTGGCTATTGTAAGTACTTGTAAGCCTAACACTGGGGAGGTGGAGACAGGTAGATTTTCTTGGTATTTCGGCCTAGACAGTCCAACCCTGTTCTCAGCGAGAGATCTAGTACCATAAACCAAGGAGGGCATCACTGGAAAAACAACATTCAGAGTTAACTGCTCCCATCCACATGCATACATCTTTGCACACACACACACACACACACACACACACACACACACACACACACACACACACAGAGCGCGACAGTGATCGGGTATCTTCCCATTCATCGGACAGGTGTATGGATTAGCATACAGTCTCATGACCCAAACATGATGGTTCAGCTGACCAGTCCTGTTGGCTGCTTCTTAAACTCCTGGGGAAGAACAGTTGAATTATTTTCATGATTTTCTGTGGGTCAAACAGATTCCTTCTTAGCACCAAACTTCCATGCTAGGGAATTAAGGTTCAGTCAGTCTTGAGAGCCTGTTTCATCTTACAGAGTGACAGTCTTGAACTGGTAAGCTTGTCAATTCACTTTGTTTTTCTACTGATATCTTTTATAATTAGCACACACTGTCTTGCTTTTACATTGACAATAGGAGCCATGGTGTTAAAATTCTGTCATTTGGAGCTGAGCAATTCAGGCAGAGGGCTCCACCTCTGCCACTGAGTTTGAATTTGAATTTGAGCATCATTTAGCCTCATGGGCTTCAGATGCTAGATCTTCATTTGTTTCAAGGAGCCAATTACTAATCAGTTATGCCCTTTTATGTCAAAATGTGAAAATAACTTAGGTTCTATATCCAGAAAAAAATGCCACAGTGCCAAGAATCTCTGATTTTTTAGTATGTCACTCAGTTATTGTTTTTCCCATGTCAAAAATTTAGACTTTTAAGGATTAAAATTTAAGAGATTTGTTTTCATTATGTGTCCGTATCTGTGTAGATGGATGTGCATGTGTGGATGCAGGTACACACTGAGGACGAAGGACTGGAGGCTCCCTTGAGATGCAGGTGCTGCTATGGTGAACCACCAGACATGGGTGCTGGGAACCAAACTCAGGTTCCTTGGACCCTCTGGAGGAATGGGACAAATCATCTCTGCTGTGCAGGCATGCTTTTGCCAAGATGGGCATTCGGAGGACAGATAACTTTTGGTAGTCAATTCTGGGCATTGAACTTAGGTCATCAATGTTGCTTGACAAGGGATTTTACTGATTAATATTGCCTTAGCTGTCTGTCTGTCTGTCTGTCTGTCTGTCTGTCTTCTATCAATCATTTATCATCTATCTATCTGCCACATTGTCTGTTTTTCAGACAGGGTCTTGCTGTGCACCCTAGATCAGCCTACATTCTGCCATCCTCCAACCTCCATGTCCTCCTTCCCATACTGGGGTTATAGGGTTGCTATCACACTCTGTTTAGTAACAAGTAAATTAAACATTTTTAGAGTAAAGAGTTACTTAAAATGCAAATTAATCAATGTTTTTCAGGCTATGAAGACAAAAACATCTATATAACGACTTTGCAGCAGATAAAAACTGTGACGGAACAGGTGGGACGTGGTGATGAGAATCCTGCACCTGCCCAGGCAGCCAAGCCCACCATGATGTCCGTACCTCCCACCAACATGGGTGCGCTGGTGGGGCCCATCGATCCCTCCTTTGACTCTGGAATCCAGAGGACGATGTCTCACAGAGATGTCCGGGCCGAGCTGTTTCTTAGAAGTTTCCTCACATGGTCGGACACTATAGAAATGATGCGTGTGGCTGGGCTCCCACGTGTGTACCAGTCAGGCTGGGTGTACCCGGTCTACATATTCAGTTTTATCTCTCTCCTACGAATGGTCTTCACACCTAAGAACCCTCTTCTCAGCTTCCTAGGGGTCCTGCTGCAGGATTTCCCCTTTATTATCCTTAGACTCAGCTTAATCACTACCCTGGGGACAATCACGCCAGTGCTGGGCCTTTGTAAAAACATCCTAGTGACTTTCTCCTATATTTACTTCAATCATTTAACCAAGTTCAGGCCTTTCTCAGCCTTTGAAACCTCCCCGTTTTAAGCATCAAATGTTGAGAGTAAGTCCTCCTGGTTGTAAAGTCTTTCCAGGCATAAGCTGTTGCACCATATAGAATGAACCACTTCCAAACTGTAAACACATGTAAATGGTGCTACATTTAAGCAAAGTCATATTCTTCCAAATTGCCTCTTCCGGGCTTCTAGAAACTTTAGTCGTTGATTTTAGTCATGTCTATCCCACTTTTTGCTAGAAATAACCCCTCAATAAAGCCTTTTTAAGTGGTGGGAACCGTGAGCTAGCTTAAGAATGAGATTTTTATCACATGTACATTGAAGAACATTTCATGGCTTAATATAGCTTAATTAACTGAAATTATTTTTTTAAAAAAATAACCTGAAGATATTGAAGAGACTTTAGAGTTTGCTTGAAAATCTGAAAACTGTAGCTTTAGGGTCTCCTTCAAAATACCTAATTACTCCTTCTCCCATGTGTGTGTGTGTGTGTGTGTGTGTGTGTGTGTGTGTGTGTGTCTGTGTGTGTGTGTCTGTGTGAGTGTGTGTGTCTGTGTGTGTGTGAGTGTGTGTGTGTGTGTGTGTGTGTGTTTTGTTTTTAGCAGTGAGGATTGAACCAGGGCCCTGGGCACACTATTTTAGCACTCTACCAATGAGCTGCGTCCTTAGTCTTAGAAATACAGTATTTATTTTGCCCTACTACAATGACCTTTATTCAACTCATTGTGAAAAAAGCAAAAAAAAAACAAAAACCACAAAAAACAGGGGACTTCAGCTGACACCAGCACAGCAGGGCTTCATTAAGGCCCCTCAGGCTGGTATGCAGGGCAGTGCTTCCGTGTTGAGTGTAATGGAGACAAGGTGCACTGTGATTCCTAGATAAAGTTTATAATGGAAACCATAAACTGAAGACAAAGTGTAAATAGGTGATATTTATGGAATTTGATGCCGTCATAAAAAAAACCAGAGCAAGCCATATTGAAAATGATAGCTTGAACTTATTGTGATGGTAAAGGTGTTATCTTACACTAGGTCATGAATATCTTTGTGCTTTATGATCATGATACGGTCATGAGCTCTGCACATGCTGTGCTGGCACAGATGTCGTAGCCACCGCAGAGGGTCTCGGTTACGAGAGGATTGTAAGAGGGTTATGTGTGCAGGGCAACGACTCACGTCACCATCTCCTCCTTGATCCATGGAAACAAGAAGCTTACGAATACAGGAATAATCTGAGTGGTCCTGGCCTCTGCACTGAGGCTCATGGGCACTTTCTCCAGGATGTCCCATGGTTATCACACTGCAGAACAAGTCTACGTGTAATTATTAAGCCTTGCTTGCCCTCTCTGTCATTTGGGACTGGTTCCTTGAGTGCTATCCTTGAATAGATGAACACGATATAAATACTTCTGTAACAGTGTTGGGTGATTGGAGGATTTGGAACACTCTCAACACAGTGTTTGGTCAACAATAACACCTTAATGGAGGCTAAGCCTTTAATGGTACTATCCCACAACCCTGCCCACCCTCTGGCAATAATAGTTTATACCTAGCGTTCGTGAGATGTAACATGTAAGAGCTTAAGGTTACCCTGATGACTAGTTCTTTTTAATCAGTTCCTCTTGTAGTCAGTTGTGAATGATCTGTTAAATAGTTAGATGGAAGTGAGGGTGAGAATCCACTCTTCCATTTGGACAGAACTTCTATGAGTTTTCAAATAACCCAGACTATAATACTTTGTTTCTTTCTTTCATTTTCATGTTTTATTTTGGAGTCGGGGTCTCAGTTAGTAGCCCAGGCTGTTCTGAACTCACTGTGTGGCTCAGCTTATAGGAAGTCTCCGCACCTTCCTGCCTCCACCTCCCCAATGCTAGAATTACAAGTATGTGCCATCCACCCAACACAGGGTCTTTTTATTTTGCATTGCTGAGGGATAAACACAGCCTCTCCAGCTCCTCAATACCATATAAGCCATCTGTCACTAAACCAAACCCCTAGACGGCACTTTTTGTTTTTGAAAGCATTTGATTATATATTTACTTTTCTTGGTTCCTCATTAACTTGTCAAACTTGTAAGAGAAAGCCTGAGAGTAACATGGTTAGCCACACCTCTATCTCCACCAATATTTCTAACATAAAATGCATACTATATATCTTTTAATATAAGAGAAGCCTATAACCAAGTGACTAATTTACAATATCCATAAATGTGAAACTCATTATATCAATGTATATATCTTTAATTTGTAAAAATACAGTGAACGACACTCAGTATACCCTGAAGTAGTCCATGAGCTTAACCTGCATTTTGTATCTGACAGCGGAACATGAATATGCCTGATATCTGGGGGTGTGGGCAGTCCTTGATACAGATAATGAAGGCGTGTACAACAGGTCATGTAAGGCAGGAAAAGCCTTGAATCTCTAACCTAACTGAGTGTATAGATGTTTATAAAGTTCAATTGTATTTAAGAGACATTACAAGAAATTATGCTAATATATCATTGATAGTTCTAAACTAGCTAATTAAACCTATATTACTAATGATATTGTAATTTTCATAGCTTTTATAGTTGTTGGTATTAAGGTTTTGTGTCCTAATAAAAAGCTTAATTTCTGCTGTAAAGTGTGAATGCCAGCTCTGTACTAGGCTAAATAGTATTTTACTCCAGATAAAACCTGGAGCTGCATGATAATTATGTCTTCATTAAATGTCAACTCCATATAACCTTAATTGTTGAGACACATAAAAATGCATCTACGGCAGGGCGGTGGTGGCGCATGCCTTTAATCCCAGCACTCAGGAGACAGAGGCAGACGGATCTCTGTGAGTTCAAGGCCAGCCTGGTCTACAAGAGCTAGTTCCAGGACAGGCTCCAAAGCCACAGAAAAACTCTGTCTCAAAAAACCAAAAGAAAAAAGAAAAAAAAAGAAAAAAAGAAAAAAGAAAAAAACACTTTTGTTCCATAGATTACACTTTTTCTTTTTATTAATTATTGTTTCCTCTAAGGGCACAGGGAACTAGACATGAGTTCTTGGGTTTTTTTTTTTTTTAGATTCAATTCAACATACTATTAATGTTTATGAGGAAGAAAAAGCTCTTTGTCTCGAAAAACCAAAAAAAAAAAAAAATACATCTACGACTCAACTAATGCCATATGCTTTTATAAAAATTTAATTTTTTGGTGCCCTTTCTTTCTGCAAGTTGATGTTTGCGTTTGCAATGTGTCAGTGTTACAGCCTGAGTTGTCCAGTAAGCACTCCACCCACTGAGTGGCCTTTAGCCTAAGGCACAAGCGTGGAAAGAGGGAAAAAGCAGCTTGCTGTGTGTGGGACATAGGCTGTGTGCTGACACGGACTGTGTGGAGATATTTGCTGTGTGCAGACATAGACACTTGCTGTGTGTGGAGCAGGGCAGTGCAGAGACACTTGCTCTGTGTGGGACACGGGCTGTGCAGAGACACCTGCTGTGTGAGGGACACAGGCTGTCTTGAGACACTTTGTGCAAGGGGGACACGGGCTGTGTGCAGACATGGGCTGTGTGCGGGACACTTGCTGTGTGTGCAGACACCAGCTGTGTAGAGCAAGATTTGTTAGTGAATGCCCTAAGAGCTTTTTCTTCCTCATAAACATTAGTAGTATGTTGAATTGAATCTAAAAAAAAAACCCAAGAACTCATGTCTAGTTCCCTGTGCCCTTAGAGGAAACAATAATTAATAAAAAGAAAAAGTGTAATCTATTGAACAAAAGTGTTTTTTTAAACCATTTTTCATCTTTAAATTTTTCTTATTTGTTTATTTATTTATTTATAGACAGGATCTAACTACGTATGGCTTTCCTGGGACTTGTTACATAGTACAGGCTGTCCTCAAACCAGCGCTGATTCTTCAGCCTCTGTCTCCCCATACTAGGAAGGCTGCAGGTGTGTGCCGCCATGCCCAGTTCTTTTTACCTTTTAATTAAAATCCTATGACTAAGCGACTCTTTTGTCATGAGGTTTGATCATTACAGGAGCGTGTGTTTACTTGTCCTTCAGCATCCTGGCAATCTGCTTCCCATCGCTCTTTCCAGCTGTGTACTCACGTGGTCCAAACAGGGAGGCAGCAATGTCAGGATGGGAGGAGGAGGAGAAACAAAGGCATAGACACGTGAGCACACAGGGACAAATCCGGCCACCCTCTGAAAACACTCCAGGACCATACAGAAGGCCTCAGTTCATGAACCTGACATCCTACTCTGTGTGTCTCTGTCACGTCAGCCACATGTGATGGTCTTGACCTAACAGACAGCTCCCTTTCACACCAAGCCTGGCTCAGTTCCCTTGGAAGTGAAACCAGAGCACTTGTGAGTAATAATTCTAGGAACGTTCTAGACCAATAAAAATTGACTAATTATAATAGCTTATGGGTATATTACCATGTTTGTCTTAAACATTTTCATTTTTGTTATGTTTATGTATTTATCATATTGATGCAGAATGGCACGGCATGCCATGTGCATGAAGGTGTGAGGACACCTTTCAGGAGTTAGTTCTCTCCTTCTGTGTTGTGGATCCTGCGAAACGAACTCAGGTCGTCAGCTTAGTGGCAAGCACTATCACCCGATGCCATTTCTCTAACCCTATTCCTCTGAAGAGAATTCTTTTTAGATTTTATTTGTAATAGTGCACTTGTGTGTGTGTGTGTGTGTGTGTGTGTGTGTGTGTGTGTGTATGTGTGCTTATGTCCACCCACACACATGTGAGTGCATTTGCCAGAGAGTTCCAGAAGAGGGTATTAGATTCCCCGCTGCGGAATTAGGCGTGGTTGTAAGCTGCTGCCTGATGTGGCACTGGGACCTGAATACAGGTCCTCTGCAAGGGTTGTATGCACTCTTAACCACAGAGCCATCTCTTCAGCCCCAGTTCTGAAGACAATCATTCTGAAAATTTTATTAGCTCAATCATTCAACTAGCCTGAAAATCTGTCATAGGCCAGCTGAAATGTTTATGGTTTGTGTGAACAAATAATCCACACGATCTGGAAAACTACCTTAAAAAGTAGTTTAGCCTTACATCACAAATTAATTAACTTTAATTTAGGGATAATGTTTGCTATGCATGTATGTGAAGTTGGCATTACTTATATAAATTTTAATTTTCTAAATTGTGCTTTTATAAAACTCATAGTTTTCTTTATATTGAGTTGGGAATATTAATGGATGGCTTTCAGAAATACCTTCTCTTTCAGCAAAGTCTTTCTTATTTATTTTTTCTTTTTTAGACAGGATCTTACTATGTAGCCTATGCTGACCTTAAACTCATGATCTTCCTGATGCAACATCTTCTATGCTGGGTGATTGCTGGCTTAGATTATCACCACACTTGGTTTACTATTTTTACAAGTTCATTTTAGATGCTATAAAGCATCTATATTATAGGGCCTGTGAATGGATAAAATCTATATTCAAATTTTTAAAAATTACAGATAGAGTTATGATGTGGGATTTCCCTCTGTATATTGTGATTACCATTGGTGAATAAAGAAACTGGCTTGGCCTGATAGAGTAGAACAGAACTAGGCTGGGAAAACAAGGCTGAACTAGAAGAAGGGAGGCGAGTTTAGAGAAAAGCCATGTAGCCCTGCTGGAGGCAGATGGAACTTTACCCGGTAAGCCACAGCAATGGGCACTATACAGATTACTAAAATGGTTAAATTAATATGTAAGAGCTAGCCAATAAGAAGCTAGAGCTAATGGGCCAAACAGTGATTGAATTAATATAGTATCTGTGTGATTATTTCGGGGCTGAGCAGCCAGGCACCAACAAGTGGCTTCCTTTCAACAGAGTTACACATTTGCTCAGTGTCTAAGTAACAATCCAGGATTTTTGTGTCTTCACATTCACATATAAAAATCACATGTCACTTTTAGATTACAAATATATTCTGTAGCTTATTCTTAATTTTTCTACATATATTTAATAGTCAAATAGCCTTCTAATTACATTACTTTGTGTATAGCATTCCTGAGGTAGGAAGACCTAATTTAAATGTAGGCAGCACCATTCCATTGGTTGGGGTCCCAGGCTACATTATAAGGCCTCTTATAATGTAAATGATGTAAATAAATAAGAGAGAGAGCACCAGTGTTCATCTCTTTCTGCTTCCCAACTGCAGAAGCAATGTGACTAGGTACTTCACGCTCCTGCAGTCATGGCTTCTCCATCATGCTGGACTGCACCATCTGACCAGGTACTTCAGCAAGATGGACTGCACCATCTGACCAGGTACTTCATGCTCCTGCAGTCATGGCTTCTCCATTATGCTGGACTGCACCATCAAACTGTGAGCCAAAATTAGCTCTTCTTCCTTAAGTGCTTTGTCAGGCATTTTGTCACAAGGATGAGAAGAGCAACTAAGACAAGTGCCTGCCCTTCGAAGAATCTGGAACCTATCAACATAAAGGCAGGACCCATTGCTGTATAAGGGCTTTGTCTCTCTGTCTCCAAATGCTCACATGGCCATTAGCATCTCTGGCAATAAAGCATTTTAACATGAAGGTGTGTGTGTGTTTGACAGACACAATGCTATTACATACTTGATGGTATATATATTCGGCAGCCATGAATTTTAAGGATGTGAACTCACTTTATTTCAGCAGTCATTTTGTTGTTAAGGTTTGGGAATGAATCTCATTCTGCTTAACACATGGCTGAATCAGGTTACCAAAGAATTTGTTGAGCTTATTTTCTGGAAACCATTTCAAAGCAAAGCAGATACCAACTTCACTTTATGTGGAATCCAGTGGGTGTGAGGTAGTTGGTGCTTGAGAAGGTCTGGGAGGAAATGAAAGTTTAGCAATTACCTTGCCAATTACAAACGAGGATTTCCTTTACTGTTAGCTTGAGGAAGGTCTAGGCAAGCAGCCACCATCATTAATAACTAGCCACAAAAACAGAACTCAAATAGTTCAAAAATACAAGGAGGATGTCAAAGGTTGGATTTAAAAAAAATGTGCTAAAATATACACAACATAAAATTTACCACAGTACCATTTTAAACCATACAACGGAGAGGTGTTGAATTTCCTTCCAGTGTTGTTTAACTATTAATGACAGTGTTTTCAAGAATTACCCATCCTCACGGACTGTTTCTATAAGCCCAAAGTTAACTCTTTGTTTTTTCCCACTTCTAGGCTTTCTGCCTCTTAGCAATCTCCTTTCTTTCAGTCCCCAGCAGTTTTCCTATTCTATGCATCACAAGTAATTGGATTTTTTACAATATTTGTCCCCTGATGCCCCAGTTATTTCACTTTACCTGCATGTCTAAAGATTGTCCATAAGGTAGCAGGTATTAGAATTCCTCTCTTCTGGCTGCATAAGGTCCCATTATATGTCTCTAACATGTTTTGTTTATGTATTAATTTTCCTGATAGACACCTGCGTTGCTTCTGTCTTTTGGCTTTTATAAATCATATCGCTATCAACATTAGAAACATCTATTTTCAGCTTGTTTATAGATATAATAAAGTAGAACTGATGTGTCAGGACAGTTCTCCATTTCACTCATTCAGCCACTGCCAAGCTGTTTTCCACATGGACTGTTCCATTTAATTCTCTCATTGAGCAAGGGTCCCAGTTTTACCCTGTCCTCCGTAACACTTATGTCTGCTTTTGAGAAGAGCCACCCTTTTGGAGGAGAGAGGGACCTTGTAGTTTGATTGCACTTCTGTACTGGTTGTTGTGATTGAGCTTCTTCACATATGATTACTGGCCATGCACAGATTTTCTCTGGAGAAATGTTAGCCCCGCTCCAGTGTTCAATCCTACTTTCTGTGTTCTATTCTAAACATTAATCTCTTATCAAATAAATGTTTTGATATTTTCTAATAATCTGTGGTCTTTCTACTGTTTCTCCCTTCCTTTATTTTTCCTTGTTTTTCTTCTTCTCTGTCCCTACTTACCTCCAATCCTGCCTCCTGTTTGTTTCCTTCCTCTCTCTCTCTCTCTCTCTCTCTCTCTCTCTCTCTTTCTTTCTTTCCTTCTTCCTTCCTTCTTTCTTTCTTTCCTTCCTTCCTTTTTCTCTCTCTCTCTCTCTCTTTCTTTCTTTCTTTCTTTCTTTCTTTCCTTCCTTCCTTCCTTCCTTCCTTCCTTTCTTTCTTTCTTTCTTTCTTTCTTTCTTTCTTTCTTTCTTTCTTCCTTTCTTCCTTTCTTCCTTTCTATTTTGAGTCAGGTCTCATTAAGTAGCCCAAGACAGCCTTAAACTTATATCCTCCTGTTTCTGCTTTCCAAGTGCTAGGATTGCAGACAGTTGTCACTGTGTCCAGCTCACTCTTCTGATAGTGTCCTTTGACCACCAAAATTTTAATTTAGAGAAAGTTCAAGTTGTCTATTTTTTTCTAGGTGTTACAACCAATAAATCATTATCAAATCCAATGTCATAAAGATTTTACCTGATTCTTTCTTGTGAGGGTTCTTGTATGCAGGGCTTTGTTTCATGTGGCGTTTTCTCTATAAGTATTAAACCAACTGTCATTCTACATGGGGTAACTAGTTTTCCCAGCATTTCCTGTTGAACACACGATTGCTTCCTCATTAATGGTGTTGGCATCTTTTCAAAAGTCAACTGACCACACATGTTGGAAATTTTTTATATAGGCTCTGTGTTGTATTCCACTGCCCTATAAATCTACCTTAGGTCAGTACCACCCTGTTAATATTACTGAATTATAGTTTTGCAGTAAATTTAAAGTACGAGCCCTCTAATTTCTTTCAAAACTGTTTTGGCTGTGTGTAATCTTTTGAGAGTCCATGTAGATTTTAGGATAGGGCTTCCTATATCTGAGTAAAACACTGTTGGGATTTTGATAAGGATCACCTGCATCTGTCTATCTCTCCAAGTACTTCCATCCTCTTCACAGTATTTAGTCTTCCATTCCATGGTCTTGGGCCATCTTTCTATTTACTTAGTTCTTTAATTTCTTTCAGCTAGGTCTTATATTTTTCAGGATGATTTTTTTGAGGTTAAATTTACTTCTAAGTATTTTATTCTTTTATGTGTTTTCTTACTTTTTACTGCTGTGCTAAGAACAGCACGAGCAAGGCAACTATAAAAGTGTTGACGGGGCTTATTGTTTTAGAGATGAGTCCATGACCGTCATGGTGGAGAGCAAGGCATCAGTCAGGCTGGTAGGCATGGCGTTGGAGCAGTAGCTGAGAACTTTTATCTGGCACATAAACATGAGGCAGAGAGTGAGCCAACTGGGAATGACACAGGCTTTTGAAACTGCAAAGCCCACCCCCAGTGACATACTTCCTCTAATAAGGACACATCTCCTCCAACAAAGCCACACCTCCTAATCCTTCCCAAACAGTTTCACTAACAGGAGACTAAGCATTCAAATATATAAGCCCAGGGAAGGAAGCGTTCTCATCCACACCATTGATATTATAGTTGGAATTGTTTCCTTGATTTCCCTTTTGAGCTGTTCATCATAGGAGTATGGAAATATAATTGATATTTGTATATTTCTTGCAGCTTTGTTGAGCTCATTAACTACATTTGATTTTTCTGGAAGTTCTAGAACTTTCTACATATAATGCCATCTACAAATAAAAATTACCCCTTTTTCTCTAACTTAAGTGTTTTAAGTTTCTTACATAATTTCTCCGACTAGAACTTCTAGTTTAAGGTTGAACAGAATTGCAAAAGCATTTACAAAGCACCAATAATCCCTCTGAGCTCACAGGCTAATTTTTAGAGGATAAGGTCCTTATTATCCAGGCTGGTGCTAGGAATCCTGATTTATATAACATATATATTTATAAAACTGACAGCTGCCTAAGAGGTGAGTGATGAGGATGACAGATTAGGGATGGATAATGGAAGCCTCCAGAAGTGAAGGGTTGGAATTCACTGAAATTCACCACCTTTTTAACTAAGTTCTTACTTGGATGCTTTATGCTTTTTGAAGAGAGACACACAAGGAGTCCAAAAGTGTTACTTTGAACAGTTCCTGGCATTACAAAGATTATTTTAAGGACAGACCCATGGAAATTCCTACTCAACCATCACTGAAACCATGGATTTGAATTGATTTGGTAACTTCGTATAACCTCATAAATCTTTGTTCCAATAAGATAAAGATTATGGAGACAAATCTTTTGTGGGACAGTGGACTTCACTTTATTGCAAGTCCATGGGTCTTATTACTGACTTTGATTTTTATTCACACAAATGCATGCATGACATATTTGAATAATAAAACCATGAATATATGGATGTTCAATTAAATTTTATTTCCCTCTGAAATCAACATAAATCTAAATTAGGCAAAACTATTTGGATGATTTACATTTAAAAAACCTAAATAATTAAATTAAAACAATTTTGTGGGGACTGGAGAGATGACTCATCAGTTAAGAGCACTGGCTACTCTTTCAAAGGTCCTGAGTTCAATTCCTAGCACCCACATGGTGGTTCACAACCATCTGTGATCAGATCTGGTGCCCTCTTTTGGCATGCAGGCAGAATACTATATACATAATAAATAAATCAATCTTTAAAATATTTTTGTGGAGTAGACATGGTGGGAAATACCTTTAATTCCAGCACTCAGGCAGCTGAAACAGGAAGATCAAAGATTCAAGGCCAGTCTGACCTACAAAGCAAGGCGGTGCTTCAGTTTTCTTCTGGTGAGTTAAGCAATATTTGGAAATAAAACATTTTCGTCTCATCAGTTTTGGAAGAAGTCTGTTTGTCAGTTAAACGTTGGCAGAATGAAAACGAGTGGTGTGTCCCCTGTGCCATGTCTTCTCTCAGAATTATCCTAAATTTAAGTTTTATAAAAAGAGAATTAATGAGGGAGATCACAGCTTTTATTAGGAAGCAGAGTGTGCAATTTGCCCCAGAACTGATGGATCTTACAGTTTTTTGTTTGAAAGCAGACTGTTCTCTTAATGTTTCTAAATCTCCAGTCTTTCCAAAGCTTTGATTCGAACTGTTGACATTTCCCGCGCTCCACTTTAGGCCTTCCCCAGCTATCTAATCCTTAGTATCCTTTTCAAAATATTCTTAACTCTTGTTGTAGTCCTGGGGGAAAAGATCGGGGTATATAGGTCGGTAGGCATGGTGCTCAGTAAACGATCCTGTAATAGAACGCCACTCTCATTAAATCAAGCCAGGTTTGCATTTGCAAGTAAGAGGTCCTTCTGTCTTCAAACTCAAGGGGACTGTGGTGGTTGAGGCGGGGCTACAAACTGATCGCAAAGCTTTCGCCACTGTTTCCTCCGGCTTTCTAGAGAAAGGCTTCTGGAACTTCATCTCCTGGCCTCACTGAGATTGTATCTTTGAATTAATTTCTCTTTCATTTTTCTTCTAGCAACAAGAGACACACCTTTGATCCTATATAAGGTGTGTGTGTGTGTGTGTGTGTGTGTGTGTGTGTGTGTGTGTGTGTGGCGGGATGGTGGGTTGGGCTGGTGGCGGCGTGGGGGGGGGTTTCTATGACTGAATGCAGAGAGGATTGAGAACCGGGGCGGGGGGAGGGGAGGGGAGGCAGTTTTACATTTTTGGGAAATGCTTCTGTCCTTTCCAGTGTGGTCCCTTTCTGACTTTAGAATTGAGTCTGGGAGCCTCCACAGCTGCCTCCTTCAGATTTCAATTTCCCCACCCAGGTAATACATACACACACACTGCCCAGCACTTGAGGAGCACTCCGCATGCTCAGCTGGGTTGCCTCTCCCTCCCACAGACCAGGCCCAGCTCCTCACTTCACCCCACATCCTGTGCTCACTCCTCTCCTACACATGTGCCTCTCTCCCCTTCCCCCTGCGCCTTAGCTTACGAAGCAAAGTTGTAACTTTGAATTCCTGTTTTTCTAACCGCCCCCATGTGACAGGATATCTCTCAATTGGAGGGTTTTCCTAAATTCAGGAGTCCTTTAAAAGGGACAGCTTCCTCTGTCCTCCTCTTCAGCCGGGCAGCTCCCAGAACCTGGACTAGGTAGAGGTGCATCGGGGAGACCTGGCCGTGTTCTTTCTTGTTTCTTCTCCCCTCCCTTCCATCAGTGGAAGACAAGGGTACACACTGGGCCATGAGGCTTCCCCTCTTCCTGGCTTTTATCTCTGTCATCCCCGTCGCTGTTCAACTATTGGGTAAGTCTGTTCTGAGGTCGGGGCTTTGCGCATCTTTTGTCTGGAGTTGATGCTTAGAGACCTGTGCACATCAGGAAGGGGGACTGGAGCACATTGTTCTCACAGTACCTGTGGTTTTACCAGACCGCCGGTCAAGCCTGCATCTGGCCTTGGCCTTGCAGCCAGTGTGGGAGTCAAGGGAGAGCCAGGCAATGCTGTCACCCTCCAGTGCCAGAAGTTGCCTAGGCTGAAATCCCCCTGTCCTCCTGTGGGTATCTCTCAGGTCTGGTTATTTCTATCTGATTTGTGCAATGGCTTCTTGTTTCGTGGTTTGCCTTACTTCATTTTATGCCATTGCCATCCATGCCCAGCAATACCCTCCGAGCATCTCTGGCAGGAGAAGGGGAAGTTGTTTCCCCTCATCTGAGATGCAAAAGGATGAGGAGGGGGAATTGGCCTTGAAGAGGGACTCTGTGATTCTCACACTTGACTTTGTGTGTAAAGATCTTCATTTTTGACTTTTCAATTTAACTATTTTATATGTTTTATATCCCGACCACAACCTTCCCTCCCTCCTCTGCTCCCACTGTCGTCCCCCCTCCTCCCCTCTGCCCTCTCTCATTCTTTCCTCCTCCATATTCACTGAGAAAAGGATAGGCCTTCCCAAATCACCTAGAACCAGAAAGAAAAACATGGTATATGCTCACTCATAAGTGGATATTAGCTGGAAAATAAAGGATAATCATGCTACATTCCACAGACAAAGAGAGGTTAGGTAACAAAGAATGCCCAGTGGGGTGGGAGGGAGGGAAGACACATGAATGAAGACATTCAATATTTTGATTGCTAGAAAGTCCATCCTTATCTGTATCCAAAATTGTTCAGACTGTCTCAGAAGTGGATGTGTTCAATGCTCAAGTCTGATGGTGATTGACGTGTCTGTAGGAACTGATCAGGGCTCGTTAGATGCTCAAAGGCCTTGCTAAATCTGTATTTCTCTGAACTCTTAAGCATTAGAATGGAAGGGCCTGGGAGAGTTTCCACTCCCAGGTCTATTTTGAGACTATTTTGGCTTCTTATCGCCCTTTATTTCCATCAGACAACTAATGATTGCTGGACACAGTTTGTACCCTTGGTCTTTGCCCATGTCCTGCTGTGAAACCAGTGCTGGAATTTCTCTAGGGAGCTGTTTGATAAAGTTTTCCTCAATTTTTCTTAAGAATGTTTTTCTCCTTGAGATAGCAGGATGCCTCCCTAATCCCTTTCTCTGTGGGCACAGATATGGGACAGAATATGAGGTCCTGCCAGTCTCTGGGCACAGATCCTGGGACAGAGTGTCCTGCAGGTTTCTTTGTGGGCGTAGATATGGGAGTATGGAGTGTGAGATCCTGCAAGACTCTCTAGAGAATAAAGAAACCAAACAAAAAGTCCCCACTGAGCTCCTTCCCATTGACTTTGAGCTCCCCATACATTGCAGCAAGGATTATCTAACTCACCCACATGGTTTTATGTTATGGTAAGAAGTCAAGGGGGCCTGAAAGAGCAAGAGTTGAAAGTGAGTGGCATGCTGGGTTGGCTTCCACCTGCTGAACAGACCTTCTAGGCATCTGACTGCCCACGCCTATCGCCATCACCAGAATGCATCCTTTCCAAGGTAGCGCTGGTGCTAATGACTCATGATGCTGAGGCTTTTCTCTCATGCCATGACTTCTTCTCGTTTTTTGAAGCTTGGGCTTCCCATCATGTGACACCCTGCTTTGCTGTGTTCTGAGATCTGGGAAGGTGCCCTGATGTTGCTAGCTTCTCTTCCCAGTTTTGCTTATATGGCCTCAGGACGACAGAACCACGATGAGATTATTTACTCATGGGAGGAGGGGTCAGCAAGTGTTTTATGTTTTGTGGTCTCCTATAAACAAGTTGTTGAGTTTACCAGCACATCATAGCCCACGAGCCTAACTTACCAAACTATATTTCTCTGCTTAGTCCAAATTCAGTTCCCAACAGCTCTCACAATGTCTCCACTATGATTATGACTGCACAATACGTACTGAGGCTTAAACACTGGCAATAATACTCGAGACAGCAGGCAGGCCAGAAGCAAAGAGGACAAAACATAGCCAGCCTGTCAGTGGCATCAGCACACAGGTGCAGAAAGTGGTACTGGGGTGGGATGTTTCCTTGGGGATGAAGAAAATGTTCTGGGTCATGGGGTAGCAAGGCGATCATCCCATGGGTCTTGCAAGGTAATGGGGAACTAGGAAAGGGGATCCTGAGAACTCAAGTGTCCTTTAATTGGCTGTCAACTAAGCAAGTTTCCTGATCTTACCCTTTGGGACTTAGTGTATTGGTACCACAAGAAAGTAAGACAAACACAGCAAGCGCTTAGGCCAGAGATGGCTCAATAAGTAAAGGTGTTTGCGGCTAGGCCTGGCTACTTGGATTTGATTCCTGAGACCCACATTGTGGGATGGCTTCTGATCTCCACATGAGTTGTATGGCATACTCAACACAGAACTGCAATAATACAATACAAACTTTTTTGAAATAAACGAATAAACAGCAAAAAGAGGGTGAGGCATGACTTTACAGCAGAGTGCAAGCCTAGAATCCCCTAGTGAGGGACTGAAAATCACAGGCTCTGGAGTAACACAAGAATATCTGGATCTAGAAGGGAAGCAACTCAGTTGTGGCACTGACACGGACATCGTGCTAGAACATTTTCCTTCGAGTGTATCCTACTTCAGTTTCTCCATCTAATGGCCGGAAAGGAGTGATGCCAACTGTCATGTTATTGCAGTATCCATTCTCCCCGTCGCCCTCGAAATCTTTGATTTCACTTTAAACACATCTTGTGAAGCATGGATGCTTAACTTTCTTTATTTCCTTGAGTTCAACATAGAATAAAACCAGCCTCATTCTCCATGTTCCTATTTGTTTGCTACTGTGATCTTTTCCACAGATTACACAGACTTCATGTCTGAAAGCCCATTTTCTCTTATCCTGGGAACAGATATGTAGGTTAGATTGATGTTAGTTAAGCATGATTTTTATTACATTTTAATTTATTCATTATGTCTGTTTGTGTCTGTGTGTGGGCTTGGTCTTGCCATGGCATTCATGTGAAGGTCAGAAGACAAATTTCAGGATTTGGTTCATTTTTTTTTTCTACCCTGAGGGTCCCAGGGATCAAACTCAGGTCCTCAGAATTGGTAGCAAGTCTTTTACCCACTAAACTATGTGGCCAGTCCTATAACTTTAAATTTTAATTTGTAGGTGTTATGTATATAATATATAGGCACACACATATAGAATTATAATATGTACTATATAGAACATTTCATATATGGTTATATACAATATGTGTATATCTATTCATTCATGTATATACTATACATATAGGGGGCATGTGAATACTATACACACACATATATAACTATATATGATGATATAAAACATAACACACATATGTGTACTAATGTGTACAACTAATGGAGCCAAAGCATAACATGGAGCTGGAGGCGATAGTTTCATGCAGAGGGAAGTGAGACATGTTTTAGACCTGAAAGACATCTAGACTTTGACGAGTAAGTGGGTTTCGGAGGTCAGTGAGCCAGCGATACCTAGCTCCTACATATTGCTTTCTGGCACTGAGGCCGAGAGGTGGCATCATTTCTCAGCTGGCCTGTTCTGGTCAGGAAAGAAATGTGAGATTCTAAAGAACAGAACAGTAAAAGGTGGTCTTAGATATGTGGGTTTACATCAACAGTTTTTTCCTTTCCAAGAGGGGAGAAGGGAATCCATATTTATGGAGTTTTCTGAAGGAAGAATGACTCAGGGAGTATTAATCCTATTTCACAGATGACGAGATTGAGGTAGAAAGGGTGAATTTAACTACGGCAACACAGGATGCCACAGGCCCTCCAAAATACCCTTTGTGGACGACATGACCTTCTCCAAACGTCCACTGTCTTTCAGTTCAACTGTCCCTTTGCCTGGCTGCTTCATCAGCTCTTTTTTTGTTTGTTAGTTTCCAGTTTCATCCTGTTCTGAACCATTTCACACCCCATTCGAGCCTGTTTTCTTCACACTCCTGATGAGGAAGGAGCGTGAGCATTCATGGAGTCATTCCTGCCTCAGGCACTGTTCTAGGCACTTCAGATGGTCTCATTTACTCTTGCAGACCCAGTAGATGCTGTGGTTCACTCTCGTTTCAATAGATTGAAAGCACAGAAAACTAAGACACTTAGCAAAGTCACACAGCAAGTGAACAGTGGACTCTTCATTTTCTGCTGACAAAGTGCTAAACTCTGGCTGCTTACTGGGTGATAGATACACAAGGTGAATCGTTCAGTACGACTGTATGTAGGAAAAAACAGTACGCAGAGGCAATTTCTTACCTGCAGGTGTTTATTGTCCCTAAGCTGGGGATCAGGCTACTGTTGGGAAGCTGGTGGGTTAGGAGACAGTGGAGCCTGAAGGGACAGCACTGTCTGAAGGGATGGCTTCAGGACGCAGCTGGAACAATGGATCATAGGGCGGTGGAGAAGCCTCCTTCCTCTATGATAGGACTTTGTAACAGGGAAAGTGTAGAAGTTACCCTTTTAGAGAAATGAGAAGGGTACTAGAAAATGTCTTGCCTTCTTTTCCCCCCTTTGAATTCAGAATCAATTATGTTACCACAATTATGCCTCTCCAAGTGACCACAGGGACTGAGATGAATTAGTAATCTCTGAGATGTGCTAGTGAATGAATCAAGACTCGAAGTGAAGACTAAAACTGTTTCCTTTCACCGCGGTTGAGCCCCAGTCGCCGCCCCTCCCCACTTCCAGCCTGCCATTCTGTGTAGCTGAGGGGCACGGTAAGCATTTCCCGCTGGATTTTAGTGTTGGGGAGGTGACATGGCACTGTAAGCTTCAACTTCACTTCCTGAGGGTGACAGACATACTGTCTATCCTCAATCTGGAGTCCCGCAGAAGATGACGTTGCGTAGCTGTGATTTTATTGGGAAGCCGTCTCAGGAAACACTACCCAGGCAAATAGGGAAGTGTGATGGGAAGGAAAAGCATGCATTGATGCCGCTGACCACTGTGAGGAGTTCAGATTTGCAGTGGGGCTCTGGGTGACGCTGCCATCGGACCCCCACTGTCCTCCAGAATTTACAGCACCAGGGCTTCTATTCCTCCCCATCAGTCACAGGGAATACACTCCTTACAGGCGATGTGGATCTGACCCACCAGATCTGCCCTGTGTACACATCCTGGTCATAAAATGTCCACAGGCAGAGAGGTAGTCCTGACATTTTGGGATTTGTGGCACTGTGTGGACCATTGCAGAAGGTGAGAAATAAAGGGGCTTCTGATAATACCTTTTCCAGAGTCCTTTTCTATCCTCTACTAATCCGGCTTCTCTCTGTCTTCCAGTTTTCCTATGTGTGTTAGTGTCAATATTTTACTTGACAGAGAAAATCTAGAAGTATATTAGGGGAATATAGTGCATTATATTTCCATTCCTGAATACACCCCCTTTAGGACTATATTTCTTTGCTGGTAGATTTTGACATTTATTCCTTTGTTTAATATTATAGAGTAATTTTAAAACATGCCTAGAAGAAAACTCACACCTTATTGGATACTTAGTTTTCTGCTACACACATGCTTGCCCTGGAATTTAGGTTGAGGACAGAGGACAACTTGTGGAAAACAATTCTCCCCTTCCATCATGTGGATTCCAGGGATCAAACTCAGGTAGCCAGTCTTGGATGCAGACAACTTTGCCCATTTCGCTCATCTGTTTGGTTCCTCTTAAGTTGTTATTATTGTTGTTGTTGTTTTATCTGAGATATTGGATTGAAACTTACTGTTAATTTTCAAAATATATTTTTACATGTACTTACTTTTGGTCCTTGAAAGGACCACAGCAGCCATGTTTCCTTGGCGTGGGGAAGGAAGGAATGTCTTTGGATTCTTCATATTGTCATTAGTGCAACACTCTGCACAGGAGACGTTTGCCAAGTATTCATTGAAAAGTGGGTGAGAAATATAAAGATGAAAGGAGAGTCCTGCAATGTTTATAAGTTCCAAGTGTGTAGGTATTAAATAAAATCTTCAGATATCCCGGTGCATAGTGAGATTGCAGAGAAACGAACCCAGCTGTCCTTCTGTCCCTATGTGGCGTTTCTGTTACAAAAACATAACTTGTATGGACAAATATTAGAATGTTTACAAATGCGTTCCACTGCTATCCTTAGAAATGGCAGCGATGCCCTAAGCTGACTTTTGGCTGAGGTCTTAAACGTCCTTTTGGAGGAAGATGTATGACTTGTTCAGCCAGAAGCGTTTGACAGGGACAATGGTGAAAGAGAAATGCCACCGGCCATTGGGAGAAGCAAGTGTGTGTTTCTGTCAGCACGTTTTGATAGCAAGCATTTCCTCGCATTGTCCAATGGCAGCAACATCCCACTTGCTCCGCTTCTAGCAGCAAAGCAGAAGCACGGAAAACAAGCTCAGATAAGTGTACATTTTAGGAGCAACTCAGCCAGCGCTCTTTGCAAAAGTCCAGTTGCTTATAGATGTGTGTGTGTGGGGGGGAGGGATAAGCTTGCAGGGAAAACACGCTTGTAAACCGGTTCCATAATCATGAATCCATTGTTGAATAATAGCTTGTCTGAGTAAAAAACACTTCAGTTATAAGCAGTCATTCATTTAACTAATGTTTATTGGAAAATTATGTTTCCTGAAGAAAGATGGATAGTATTGAACCAGAGAGGCCAGATCCTCCTCATGGGGTTTATAATATTGCAAAAGCAGACACAGTGAGAATAAGTAAACAAGGTTAGGTGCTACCTGCCTGTTATCTCAGTCCTTGGAAGATAGAGGCAGGAGGGTCAGAAGTTCACGATCTGCCTCTGTGCCATAGAGAATTCAAGGCTAGCTTGTGTCAGAAATCCCCAACCCCCACAAAGCTCACAAATAAAAGGAGAGCATATACTGCAAGAAGGTTGTAGGTATCATAAAAAAAAGAGAGGAGTAAAATGAGTGGAGGTGGCCAGCTCATGGAGGGACTGACACTTGAGCTGGGACTATGAAGTGGCTAAAATAGCAACCAGCCAGGAGTGCTGAGTCACAGAAAGGCTCAGCGCTGGCGGTGGTAAGTGTCGGTGAGGGGCCATGGGCTGAATGATGAGGAGCGAGGAGTGAGAGGTGTCAGGGCTGGATGGTTCACTGTCCAGGGATCTGCTTTGTGAAAGTCAGGTGCCTTCCTCCTGGGCTCAGTGGTTTCAGACCTGAAGGGATTTTTGCCCTTAGAAAATCAACCTTGGTTGTGAGCCCAGTCTTTAATGACTGAGCCATCCCTTTTTGTTGGGTGGTGGTGGTGCATGCCACTCGGAAGGCAGAGACAGGTGCATCTCTGTGAGTTTGAGGCCAGTCTGGTCTACAGAGTGAGTTCCAGGACAGACTCTAAACATACAGAGAAACCTTGTCTCACAAAACAGCTAAAAAGTAAGAAAACCAGCTTTTTAATTAGAAACAAAGTTTTCTCCCAAGACCTTAAGACATAAAAGAAACAAAAGTATTGTCTAAACCAAGAAGCACTCAACCAGAATAATGCATGGAGGGCGCTCCACCAAGGAGACAGCAGGAATAGACAGAATCCCACTCTTCCATGTAGTTCAGTAGATTCAACAACCATTATGTTGAGGAAGGCTTTGCTGTATAGAGACATGTCAATGTCATCTCCTCAAAGGAGCCTAGGTCATCAGAAGTCCTCTGCTTCCATGATTCCACTCCAGAAAGAGCCGAGAGTGGAGCAGGACCATGAGAGTAACAGCAATATCAGAGAGACAAGAACGGAGGAGGGAATGGATGTTGCGCTTCTCCCTCATTTTCCCCACAGATTGCACACAGAATCTGTAGGGGTGGATATGGGAGGGAGGAAGGAAGAGAGAGGGAAGGAGGGAAAGGAGGAGAGGGAGAGAGAGCTGAGAAGCTAGGGTGACTAGTGGATTTAGGCTTGTAAATCTGGGTGCATGATGAAGCATTGAGAAAGAAAATGCTAGATGTTGGTTCCTGCCCTGGCTGTTTTTTTCCCCCTTCCCAACTTGGCATAGGCTAGAATTATTTGGAAAGAGGAACCTCGTTTGAGGAACTGCCTCCATCAGCTTGCCTGTAGGCAAGTCTGTAAGGCATTTTCTTGATTAATGATTGATATGGGAAGGCCCAGATCACTGGGGTTGTTCTGACCCTGGGCAGGTGGCATGGGCTGTATACAGCAGGCTGAGCAAGTCAAAGGGAGCAAGTCAGTAAGCGTTGTTTCTCTGCTCTGGTTCCTTCCTTGACTTCCCCAGATGATGGAGTGTGCCCTAAGAGTTGTAAGCTGAGATGGACCCTTTCCTCACCAAGCTGCTTTTGGTGATGATGTTTTTACCACAGCTATGGAAACCTAACTAGACAGATCACAAAAACACTACTGTAACTGGAGTGAGGTTCAGGTGAACTACAGATGAAAATCGGGCACATAAAAGTAAATCTCCCTGAAGGAAGGCCATATTCCTTGTATAGACTTTCCTGTCCTTCCCCATCAATGAATGACTGTCTCCTGGTTTGCTTTGTCTCTGAAATGGGGTTTTAAAAAGGCCAGTCAGTAGTCAAAGCAGAATGACTGAAATCTGAAGTGAAAGATCAGTGCGGGTTACTGCTGAGACTATACTGAGAGCAGTTTGGGGAAGTGGAGGGCAAGACCAGTTAGGAAAACACGCGGGAAGAGCTAAAGCTAAAGGAACACTCTCAGTCTGCTTTAAATGAGAGGAGGTTGACTAGCATTTGTGTATGCTAAATGCTCTTTGTAGTTTTTAAAAATCTTTTATTTTCTTATTTTCTGTGTTTTACCACAGGCAAAGCACCCTACTTTTAAAAAATTTTAATTTTCTTGAGGAAGAAAGTAACTTACCTTGTCGCACTAACTCATGGGCAGCAACAAAGTGGAGTCAGGTGTGGGAAGGAGCTCAACTAACAGGTGACTCAGGTGTGGCGTATGTAAGGGACAGTTGTTGACTCCAGAGAAGCAAATGGTAGCCGATGTTCTGGAGCTATGTTTTACGTATTTATAACATACAGCACATACAGCATTTATGACGTAAAGCACATGTAACATTTCTAATATATAACATATTGATGACATGTAGCACCCCAGAAGAGAGTGGCAAGAATTAGGAACATGGATGCGAAGAGGCAGGGAGTCTTCTCCAGTGTGGGCATGGAGAGAGGAGCGAGTGTGCCAGGAGACAATGGCCTTTTGAGGCCATGACTCATTATGGGCTTTTAGTCAAAAGTCCGAGACTTGACCTCAGAGTGTAGGTGAAGCCAACTGCCCTGGGGAGTTGAGAACAGGAAACAGAATTGCTATTTGAAAATGATCTGGAAATAGGGAGGGACACTCCTGATTGCTGCTGTTCCCACTCCCTCTCCCACTTTCCCTCCTCCTTCCCCCCTTCAGCCCCAGAATGGTTTAGTTAAGAATAACTGAGATCATTTTTTTTCAGATTCTCAGAAACCCACAACCTTACCAGCTTATTTGGAAAAACACTGTACAAAGTGGATAGAAGAAATTTAAGAATATGTTACAAGGAGTGGTTAATGTATATTTCTGTCAAATATCAATCTTTTATTTTTTCCTTGTATAGTCTTTAAAAGTAAACAGAAAAGAAACAACTTGACATGAATCCATATAGAAGGAAATTCATGCTTACCAATTCTTTTTTTTTTTTTTTGATTTTTTTTTCACCAAAGGAAGTCCCATTTGACCACAGATCACTATGGAAGATGAGCCAAAGCTACCCAAACTCATTTCCTACGAGGTTCTTCCTCAAGTCTGTCTGTCCAGCTTCCAGGAGGGAGAGAAGCACCCCAAGACAGTTACCTCTGCCAGTTTCCCTGGAACTATACCTCTCTAGGGAAACAAAAGTCTGGGAACTTTTGTCTTAAAATATTGCCCTCGTTATGTGAACATACTTTTTTTTTTTTTTTTTTTTTTTTGGTTTTTCGAGACAGGGTTTCCCTGTAGTTCCTAGAGCCTGTCCTGGAACTAGCTCTTGTAGACCAGGCTGGCCTCGAACTCAGAGATCCGCCTGCCTCTGCCTCCCGAGTGCTGGGATTAAAGGCGTGCGCCACCACCGCCCGGCTTTATGTGAACATACTTAATCATCATGTTTTCTTTCATTTTTCTGAACAGACACGAGGCAATTTTTAATCTACAATGAAGATCACAAGCGCTGTGTGGATGCTCTCAGTGCCAGCTCGGTGCAGACCTCAAGTTGCAACCCAGAAGCCGAGTCCCAGAAATTCCGCTGGGTGTCGGAATCACAGATTATGAGTGTCTCTTTCAAATTATGCTTGGGCGTGTCGTCAAAAACCGACTGGGCCTCAGTCACTCTGTATGCCTGTGACTCGAAAAGCGAATTTCAGAAATGGGAGTGCAAAAATGACACGCTCTTTGGACTCAAGGGCACAGAGTTATATTTTAATTATGGCAACAGGCAAGAAAAGAATATCAAACTTTACAAGGGTTCCGGTTTGTGGAGCAGATGGAAGGTGTACGGAACCACAGATGATTTGTGCTCAAGGGGTTATGAAGGTAAGGGCTCAGAGGGCGTCATCCTTATGTCAACTGTCTTTCTGTCTCCTTGTGTGATGCTGAAGGAAATACGTGTGCCCTACTGTGGTCTGTACAAGAAACAGTAAGTCATCACTGTGAGCTTTTGAATTATGCTGTGTTCTAGATGGACTTAAAGGTGAATAAGTGTGAGAAAATATCCTTAGTAACTATCAGTTATTGGTAATTCATAGGAAATATGACTTTGAGCGCCTTTATATTACCTACTTTTAAGCCATGTGTTATAGTTTTCAGAAGTAGTTCATTGTGGTCTTTGACTCAAGCCTTCTGTTTGACATTGAGACTGTCCCATTAGCGCTAATGAGGCTTTTCCTTACCTCCAGGTAAGGTTAGGAACTCTCTGGAAAAATGATCCCAAGGACATTCTTTACTTCAGATCACCTGAAATGAAGCTCTGAGTGTTTCTGGTTATTTTGTCATGCTGTGGTATTTGGAGACAATAATCATTCTGAATTATTCAAGCTGAAGAACTGGCTCATGAATTAGTGGGCATATCTAGTCACCTGCCTTAGATAAAGGCGGCCTGAGCAAGGAGGGCAATTTCATTATATGAAGTCAATTCCTTGAGCCTTCAAAGGGGAAAGATAGTCAGAATTTTTAGCCTCCCCTTGTCTTGGTCAAATTTCATTCACTTTGAATCAGACAGCCAATCAAGACAATTCAAAAGAGCCTCAAACCTTTTTAGGAAGGCTTCTCTCTTGAGCCAGATGATGCCACAGCCCCATTTCACAGGTGGATACTTGGCTAGTATGAGGCATTATCTCGAACAGCTTCAAGGTTGGAGGAAGAAGAGGCCTTTGGGGACTGCTGGGGCTGCGGACATGGGTTGGACTTCGCTTATCACAGTGATACAGCCCAGGAACCCAGTTCCCTGCAAAGAGGCTATTTGTCTGCTTTCTGTCATCTAAAGAGAAGAGGAGCTGAGAAATTGAAGTTGTTGAGGGTGGAGTTCAGAAAAGAGCTGTTTCCAGGCATTATTATATTGAACGTGATATAAACTTAGAAACTCCGAAAGAGGCAAGCCAAGCAATGCCACCTTCCAAGGGAAACACAACAGAAAACTCAAAGGGCAAGATAAGCTTGCTCAGACTTGATTGTGTCAAATTCGAAAAAGGGGTCAACTGTCAAGTTGAGGAATTCAGTTTGAGGATAATACTGTTAGAGGTCACCTCTTTGAACTTATCTGTTTCCTTCTTTTTTCACAGTCCTGGGGGTTAAATCTAAGGCTGCACACATTCTGGGCATGCGCTCTCCTGCTGAGCTTTGCTTTCAGTCTTTCAGTTCTTTCCCCCCACCCCCAAGACAGGGTTTCTCTGTAGCTTTAGAGCCTGTCCTGGAACTAGCTCTTGTAGACCAGGCTGGCCTCGAACTCACAGAGATCCGCCTGCCTCTGCCTCCTGAGCGCTGGGATTAAAGGTGTGCTCCACCACCACCTGGCTGCTTTCAGTTCTTTTAGGCTTTGCTTTTAATTTTGAGGTAGGGTCTCACTAGGTTGCCCAGGCTGGCCTTGAACTCACTAGGTTGCCCAGGCTGGCCTTGAATGTGCTCCTTAGCCCAGGTAACATTAAACTTGAAGTCTTCTTGCCTCAGTCTCCTGAGTAGCTGGGATTACAGTCCTGTATCACCAAGCCTGTTTATTTTATAGTACAGTAGTCGGTTACTATCTTTCTGTTCTGCCAGTTGCTTTGAGGCAAATGTGCATAATACTTAGGGGAGCAATCATCACACTAATGTGTTTAAGAAACATCTGGTAAGATTATTTAAATGTACACTTTAGAAGCTCAATCCCACACCCAGATTCTAGGTTAGTACACAGGGATGACACAGGAGTCTTTGAATTATTTTTATGAAGAATTGCGTGATAGTTTTGTAGATGGCCCACCAGCTACCTTTTGCCAACACTTTGATGATCTTTCAACATATAAAATAATCTTGCTGAAGAGCCTAGGCCCTCAAAATGACTTTAATTTGGAAACAATTAAGTTGTGTGTGGGGGGGGGAGGGAGAGGGAGAGGGAGAGGGAGAGGGAGAGGGAGAGGGAGAGGGAGAGGGAGAGGGAGAGGGAGAGAGAGAGAGAGAGAGAGAGAGAGAGAGAGAGAGAGAGAGAGAGAGAGAGAGAGAGAGAGAGAGAGAGAGAATGTGTGTGTTTGAATGTAGTATCTGTCTTGAAGAGGTGTCTGATCCCATGGACTTGAGTTTAGACAGTTGTGAGTTTAGAACTGATATGGTTCGAGTCCTCTGCCAGAACACTGCCTGCTTTTAACTGCTGAGTCATCTTTCCAGCTCTAGAGTTACCTTTAAATTGATTTAATACGGTATAGGCTAAAATTGTAGATACCATATTATTGAAAAACTGCTTGATGTTAGAGATTGTTTTAGAAAAATGGTATTGTAGATTTGGATGATTTAAAGGGTTATCTGGAAGTTTGTGCCCTAAAGGGAGCATGAATTTGATGGCAGTTTTGTGCTTCTTTAGTGAAGTGGGCAGGGTGGAGTTTGGTTCTTAGGACCTCTTTCGAACCTATTTTTGAATAAATATCTTTTTTTTGAAAGAGCCCCCTCTGACTGGCATCTATAAATGCAGTAAGAGAATGTATTCTCTGACTTACTGAGGCATGCACTGGTCCTGTGGTTCCCATGGACTTCCTTTATGGGAAGGGAAAGGGATTCCTTGACCCTGAGAGTTGGCCCAATTCTTAATGAATCCAGCATGTTCCTCAAACAAACTTAAGATGGGAAGATTGGTCCTGGGGCTGGAGAGATAGTTCAGTGGTAAAGACACTTGCAGCCAAGCCCGATGACCTGAGTTCAGTTCCTTAAACCCACATGGTGGATGGAGAGAGCCTATCCCACAAGTTACCCTCTCACTTCCTTGTGCACCCTGACACACAATGCTCCATTGCACCTCACTAAAAAAAAAAAAAAAAAAAAAAGAAAGAAAGAAAGAACAGGTTCTCTCGGTGCCTCACCATCTAGAATGTATTATATATGTATACAATGTTGCCATCAGAAAATACAATAGTAATAGATGTGAAGACACAGCAGGTCATCTCAGCATCCAGGAGCTGCAGACAGGCCACCTCTGCGAGTTCAAGACCAGTTTATTTTCCATAGAAAATTACAGGTCTGTCAGAACTACATAGTAAAAGCCTGCCTCAAACAAGACAAAGCAAAGCCAAAACAATGCAACACAAAACAAACTCCTTCCCCCAAGACAAAAACAAAAGTAGGAAGAAAACGGAGAATATGTAACTGGGAAATTGGAAAAAAAAAAAAAAAAAACAACAGCAAAAATCAGAGGTCTAGTTTGGTACCAAAATTTTTCAAAATAGAATTTTTATTTTAGCTTGGAAGCTGCATACTTTAGATTATTGAACGTAAACAGATGTTTCATTGCTGAATAGAATGATTTTAGGTGCTCTTAAGAAAAAGAACTCGATGTATATCTTAGCAGAACTAAAGTTAGAATAGTGTTTTGAAATTATTAATAACTAAAAAGTAATTCTTGACTAATTGAAAGCAAGTCCAGTGAAATCAGTACAATGGGTGAAACAAACAAAAAAAAAAGCAGCAAAGAAGCGGTTGGGAACCGTGGCGGGGCACGCTTGGAATCTCAGCATGCCGGAAACTGGGACGATGAAGTCTGAGGCCGCTCCAGGCTAAACAGCAAGACTGTTCCAAATTTCATAAATTGAAAAAGAAAGGTACTAACTGTGAACACTGTCTAAGGGTTTTGAGTGATTTCTTTTTAGGATATGGATTAGAGAACTCTGCCGAGCCTATCTGTGCCTGCCCCCCCCCCCCCCCCCCAAACCACTTGAGCAACTAAGTGGAGGCTGACTTGCTCAGAAGTAGTTGGAGGGGATTTGAACATTGCCTATGACTCTATGGCGTGTGTGTGTGTGTGTGTGTGTGTGTGTGTGTGTTTGTGTATTAAGATGTAGATGTGTGTACACATGTGTCAGAGGTTGATGGCAAGTGTTTTCTCCCATCATTCCCTACCTTAGGCAGAGTCAGGCTTTCTCACTTGAACCTTGTGCACACGGATTTGGTGGGTCTAGTTAGCCAGTTTGCTCTGGGACCCTGGCTCCATGTCCATATTTATCTGGGTCCCAAGGATCCCAACTCTGATTCTCACTTGTTGTCAGCTTCATAGCTTTTGTTTCCAATCTAAAGAGTTATTGAGACTATACTTCTAGCCAAGAGGAAGGATAACATCTGCCTGCCTTGTAGGAAAGACAGAAGTTAAAGCTGGTGTCACAAGAGCTTATTGCTGTTCTTTCCTCAGAGAAAGGAACACAATCCATTCCAAAAGGTGGTGGAAAGGGGTGGGGCTAGAATTGTTCCTAAGTTCGTGCCGCAACTGGTGCCAAGTGAAGGACTACGGAGAGGCAGAGGGGAAAGGGTCTGCAGATCAGAAGAGTGAGAGCAGCTCCCTCAGGATGCCTTGTGAAGTCAGCGTACAGACACGTGCCACTTTCATTCTAAATGCAAACCCCCGTGTCCCCACAGCCATGTACTCCTTGCTGGGCAATGCAAACGGAGCCATCTGCGCTTTTCCGTTCAAGTTTGAAAACAAGTGGTACGCAGACTGCACCAGCGCTGGGCGCTCAGATGGATGGCTCTGGTGTGGAACCACCACTGACTACGACACTGACAAGCTGTTTGGATTTTGTCCATTGCAATGTAAGTAACCGATCAAGATATGCTTGGAACAGTCACCATGACAACAAGGTGGTAGGACCTCGGCCTCATGTAGAACATGTTCCCCCAGAGTATCCCATGCTAACCCCTTACAGACGCCAGAGCTCTCATTTTACCATGGAGAAAACGAACCACTGTGGCCCAAGACCACTGTTTGTATTTAGGTTTTGGGAGGAAGATCAGACAGCACCACCATTGCCCCAACATTCCTTGTATGAAATAACACCCTAATTTGCTGAGACTTTAGGGCAAATTATACTGTATACAGTATTATATAGACAATGCTGGAGGTAGACACCCCATTCTGCCAAACCCCAAATGCTCTAGCTTTATAAAGCCATAGGTTGAAACCAGAATTTAAATGGCATGATAAATGTGTTTGGTGGGAGAAAGAGTCTGAGGGCTCCCAATGTTGTGTCAGCATGTGCTGGCTCCTAGCTGTGAAAATGATACTACTGTGAAGCCCCAACATGGTGGAATTTAATATCAAGGGAATTGGGTAATTTATGCTTCAAAGTCCTTTGAAAATGGAAATTCAAGTGTTCTTAGAACTAGCAAGACCACATCAAGTACCAGAACTTGAAATCTGTGGTTCTGTCCTTGTTTAAGAATCTGTAAAAAAGTGTGTGACAGGTCTAGGTGGAGTAGGGGGTACAGCTTGGGGGCAGAGCTAGGGCTGAGGACGGAGGAAGAGGTGAAAGTCTTTGCTCTACTTCTGCTTCTCTGAGCATCCTTTTTGCAGTCAGGCGCCCCTTCCTGAATTACGTATGTCCAACCTCTGTCACACTTACTGCAGGATTATTGCAGCGTGTTTCCTCACATCCCCCAGGCCTGGTTTTCTGCTGCCTCATAAAGGACACTGGGCCAGAGAGGAGGCTCTAGTGGAGCCCAGAACTGCTGTGGAATTCTCTGAGCTGCAGTAACATTGTGTCCTACTAAGCTTTATGTGAGCACAAGTTCATGCATCGAATTCTTAACTCTGTTCCTATTCTAAGGCAGTAAAACTTAGCAAAATTTCTTAATGTCAAACTATACCATATTTCTGAGCATTTTCCCTGCGTGACCTTTTGGTTTTATAATTCCCAAACATCTTGTTAAAAGCAAAAGAGTTCATACTCTGTATGGTATTGTAATTGCCTCTTCGGCATCTGGTGAGTGTCCATGAAGGTCACAGGCCTCTAGTCCTTAATGGTACCATGCTCTGGTCATGACTGAGGTAGATGTATTTATAACAACATTTGAAGTTCATGGGCTTCGAGTCCATACGGATACAATTCTCTAGGTAGATATATTTGCCTCTCTTCTATCAACATTTAGAAACTTGATTTCCATTTAAGGTTCACAGCTGTCTAATGTTTTGAATGAGAAATCTTTTTGTCTGGAAAAGTGGCGTACCTATTTTTCAAACAGTGAAGAGTTGTCTTCACTTAGTAAGAGTGATACTTTCTAAATCCATCCTCATTTTTCTCAGGGATATGTGCTTCATAGTCCCAACCGCATCATCCTTCCCTTAAGTGGTATTGATAGAAGACTTGTTGGGTGTGTGATGGATAGCATGTGGAGAACAAATGGGAAGTCAATAACACAAGGACTTTGATGTCCTTGATGTGTGTGGGAATGGAATTCCCAATGTATCCATTATAATATTAGTCTTGTTAAATCTGTGTATTCAAAGCCAAATGATATATTTGTCCAGATATAAAACATATGAAAGACAAACAACGATAGAAACGTTGTTTTATTTCCATCTGCATAAAATTTTAATTTTGTTTTGTGGGTCAGTCAAAGGAGAATTTTATTTTATATTATTTTATTATTTTACAATAACTTTAAGCCCAGTAGATTTGATCCAGGACAAAGAGGTATTGGTCGTTGACTTAGTGTCTCTAAACACATGCTCCCATTGTCCTTCAGGTTGTTTATGATAATGTTTTCCTTCTGTTTAGACACTCATTTTCACGTATCATGAGGACAGGAAAAGGAAAAGACCCCATTCTCCCAATTGTCCATAGCTTGCAGCTTTGGCTTTCAGGATCAGCTTCCCTGGTTTACTGTGAGAAGCTGAGCTCTGGGGAGCTGCACAGTCAGCAAACTGGTGTGCTCATCAGAGATGGGTGGTGTGCGCATCTGTTTTAACCCTTTGATTTAAAATATAAAAGAAACTTTTTTAAATGAAGAAAATAGTTACTTTAGTTCATGTTGGGGTCATTACATTCTCTTGACTATTTCCAAATAAGGAAATATTCTCCTTTAGTCCACAATTACATCTTCTACCTTATTCTAAGCAAACCCATAAGTATTAAATATTTTTTAAAATTGTTTATCTTTAAATAAAACCCAAATATATCTCACTGGAAAGTCTCATTTGCACAAACATTAAATTTTTCAACCATGAGATCATTCTAACACTTTATATTACTGATTGGAATTTATTTGTCTCTAAGCATACAGTGTTTTTCTAGTTGTTTCAGTTCTGGGGTGTAGCTCAGTAGCCCAGTGTCCACGTACCTTCAGCAGTGGCCTGGGTTCCATCTACATCATCATCATCACCAACAACAACAAGAACAAACTTTGGACATTTCTATGCCATCGCATGAATCAAGTTCTAGCACATTTTTCCTCCTTCTTTTATGTGTCATGTTACCACAGATGTCAAAGCACAGGGTGCAGGGTGTGTGGGGGACTGAAAGCACTCTGATTGCCACTTCCTCATCAGACACAAAACACAATTAGATCTAGAGTTAAGAATTACGATGGTACGGACAGTTTAACAAGCTGAACACTTTCTTGAAAACTTTAAAAATTATATATTCTCTGTTCTTTTCCCTGTAAGTAAATGCAAAGGTTATGTTGTCTGTCCCAGGGTTGTAGGCAGAATTTTGTGTTATTAAGAAACAATAAAGGGACATATTCTCCTGGCATAAAACATTTTATTTTCTAGCTTTCAAATATCTAATATGTAAAAGGCTATACATAATATTTATCTATTTTAATGGGCTTTCATAAAGTCCACTAAGTTTATAAAAGATATTTACAATCCTATAATATCAAAGGGCCAACATAAGTGAAAGTGGCCAGTTTTTTTTTATGGTTTATTTTTTTATATTTAAAAATTTCCATCTCCTCCCCTCCTCCTCCCCCTTCCCTCCCCTCCGCTCCACCCATACCCCCCTCCCTCCCTCTCCAGGCCAAGGAGCCATCGGGGTTCCCTACTCTATGTTAAGACCAAGGTCCTCCCAACTCCCCCCAGGTCCAGGAAGGTGATCAACCAAGCTGAGAAGGGATGCTTGGGATACAGGAAAGGTGGATATGGGAGCAGGGAAGAATATATCTTAATTAAGGGAGCCATCTGAGGGTTGTCAAGAGACTTGACTCTAGAGGGGTTCCCAGGTTTCCAGGGAGACGCCCCCAGCTAGTTCCTTGGGCAGCTGAGGAGAGGGAGCCCGAAAAGGCCAGTTCCTATAGCCATACTGATGAATTTCTTGCATATCACCATAGAACCTCCACCTGACGATAGATGAAGAAAATGACTGAGCCCCACATTGGAGCACTGGACTGAGCTCCCAAGGTCCTAATGAGGAGCCAGTTTTTTTTTTAACTATGGGAAGAAAGCCTGACAGCATGTCCTATTGCCGGGACCTAGATTGAGCGCATCCTGGTGATGAGAAAGCAAAGCTCTGAAAGCCACTTTATTCTCTGCCTGGCAGGTTCAGGTGTTCCCGGCCTGTCTAAATGAGTCTGTGAACTTTCTTCTTATGCCTTACTTAAAAAACCAAACTAGACAACAGAGCCACTTGCCATAAGAAACCAAGCATTTATTTCCTCTCCCTTACCTGGTTTATTCACTGATCCAGAACACTGGGATGGTGTCTTGATTTTTCTTCCTTGTATCTGCTTCATGTCTTACATCATCCAATCCAAATGTCCAAGCAGGAAAACAGGGAGAAGTTCTGTCTCTTTTTTACCTTAGGCGCATGAAACACTCTAGCTGTGGCTAGCTATGAGACATCTACTCTTCATCTCAGGAGTAAGGAGATAAGTTGGCTTTAAAGATGAATAAAAGGCCAGCCACTGAAGATGTGATTAGGGGAACTGGATGGGTTGTGAATGTATTGTTCTCTGTAAGCATTTCCCATGCATCACACAGCTAACTGAGTGTCTTCTTTCGCAGTTGAAGGCAGTGAGAGGCTCTGGAATAAAGATCCATTGACCGGAGTTCTTTACCAAATAAACTCCAAGTCTGCCTTAACCTGGCATCAGGCAAGGGAGAGCTGCAAGCAGCAGAATGCCGAGCTCTTGAGTGTCACGGAGATTCATGAGCAAACATACCTGACAGGTAATGACAGACTTCAAAATTGTATGTAAAATCAGATTACTTCATTTCCACATCATGTAATTTAGGAGTAGATAATAAAATGAATTATTATTTTGTCTCTTAGCAGCTGGTGCAGGTCATATAAGAAATCCATGTTCAGAAAACAGCATCAGAGATGACAAATAACTGTCATATTTAGAGTGGATTTTGTTCTATCAGTTGTGTCTGTCTTTAGAGGTGGTGTTAAGAAGGGTTCTGAGGAGTGAACTGGGCAAAGAGCAAAGGAAGCCAATATCAATGAGCAGTATAGTGTTTGGATCCATCAGTGGTACCCAGTTCTAACCTGAAGCCAAAGGTTTTCTATTAGCATCAGAGAGTTCAAAATGATAAAATGAAATGAACAATTAGTAGCAGAGGCGAGTCAATAATTCCTGTGCAAATCTAAGTCCCTCTTGACTTGTGCCTGTCCATCTGCCAGATCTATGTATTTTCAGGTTTTATTTCTACAATGTATTATTTGACGTTTTAAACATCTACTACAAAGTTGTAAAATTAGTAGTTGATTGAGAAAAGAATATATATTTCCTGAGGGTTGGAAAGGTAGCTCAATTGCCAGAAAGCTTGCCCAGCATGTAAGAAGGCCTGGGTTTGATCTCGAGCATCTCCCCACCCACCCAACTTAATTGTTCTCTCTCAAAAAGTAAAACAGCAACAAGAGCATAAAATAGGCATGTAGTTATATTGATTATTTTTCTGCCAGTGACCAAAAGCAACTTAGGGAAAATTCATTTTGGCTTACAGTTCCAGAGGGATAGAGTCTGTCATGGCATGGGAGGCATGCCAGCAAGAGCATGAGGCTGACCTAGCAGGCAGGAAACCGAGAGATCACATCTGATCCATGCAAGAGAAGCAGAGAGAGAGAGAGCGGGAAGTGAGGCCGGTTTGTAAAATCTCAGCGTCCGCCCTCAGTGACACACTTGCTTTATCAATGCTCAACCTTCTAAAGGCTTCACAACCTTCCAAAACAGTGCTACCAACTGGAGACCAAGTGTTCTGATAGGAAGACCTTTGGGGGGTACTTTTCTTTCTAACCGTTGCAGTGGCGCACACCTATATTTCCTATTACTTTTTGGATTTTTTGGAGTTGATCTTGTATCCTGCCACATTACTGAAGGTGTTTATCAGCTGCAGGAGTTCTCTGGTGGAGTTTTTGGTGTCACTTATGTACACTATCACATCATCTGCAAATAACGAAAGTTTGACTTCTTCCTTTCCAATTTGAATCCCCTTGATCTCCTTATGTTGTCTTATTGCTCTAGCCAGAACTTCAAAAACTATGTTGAATAGATATGGAAAGAGTGGACAGCCTTGTCTTGTTCTTGAGTTTAGTGGGATCACTTTGAGTTTCTCTCCATGTAATTTGATGCTGGGTGTTGGCTTGCAGTATATTGCTTTTATTATGTTTAGATATGTTCCTTATATCCCTGATCTTTCCAAGACCCTTATTATAAAGGGGTGCTGGGTTTTGTTTAATGCTTTTTCAGCATCTAATGAGATGATTATATGGTTTTTTCTTTCAGTTTGTTTATATGGTGGATTACATTGACAGACTTTTGTATGTTGAACCATCCCTGCATCTCTGGGATGAAGCTGACTTGGTCATGGTGGATGATTTTTTGATGTGTTCTTGGATTTTGTTTGCCAGTATTGTATTGAGTATCTTTGCATCAAAGTTCATGAGTGAGATTGCTCTGTAATTCCTTTTCTTAGTTGAGTCTTTGTGTGGTTTGGATATTAGGTTAATTACAGCCTCATAAAAAGAGTTTGGCAATGATCCTTCTATTTCTATTGTGTGGGAAAATTTGAGGAGTTTAGGTATTAGCTTTTCTCTGAAGTTCTGGTGGAATTTTGCGCTGGAATCATCCAGTCATGGACTTTTCTTGGTTGAGAGACTTCATCTTCTTACTCAAAAGCCATAAAATAAAATCAGCACCACAACAAAAGGAAAACAAAAGCAGAAACATAAACTTATGGCATCCCGTTTGTGTTGGCCAGTAAGCCTTGTGTGTGGGTCCTGGCCTGGACTGAGGACGTCAACCCTGGGTGACTTATTTCAGTAGCCATACACCCTGGCTTTTTTATTTATTTTTTGCTTGTTTATTATGCAAGACCTCTCCCTAGGACTTGGAGGTCCCTGTTTTGGCTCATCTGACTGTCCAGTGAGTCCTCGGAATCCTCATGTCTCTGACTCGCAGCACTGAGACTGTGTGTGTACTTCATCACGCTTGGCTTTTTATGTCGCTTTTGGTGATCAAACTCAGTTATTAAAACACATTCCTGATGAAGTTATTTTCTCAGCTCTTCTTATTGCCATTTTATAATAGTTATTTGCTCAAATATCCCATAATTATTTCGAAACATTTTAAGGTCCTGTGATTTCCCTCCACATTGACTCAGGCTATCTATCTTGATGACTTAGTGGTGGCTTTCTGCTCGGTCCCAGAGACACCCAAGCTAATTCTGAACTGTCCACCTGGGACTTAAAGTCCTATGGAGGGAAAACAGATGTAAATGAGAAAACCAGGAAGTGACCGAGCACAGTGAATGGGGAATACAGTGTGGAGGTTGAACTAGTGAGGTGAGCTGCGCTGCTGGAGAAGAGGCTCATTGGGATAGCTATGCCTCCTCCAGGGAGTTCACGGTCCCTTCCAAGGAAAATTTCTCAATTTGCTGACTGTCAAATGATGAAAAAAGTTAAGGGTTAAGGTTTATTTTTTTTTTTTTTTTTTTTTTAGAAGTTTACCCTAAAGTTTGAGCAATGGAATGGTTAATTGTTAGCAAGAACACAGCATAGTAGGTTCTTCATTTTTATTTTTTATGTTTATGTATTTAGTATGCCTGTGAGGGTGTGTGTGTGTGTGTGTGTGTGTGTGTGTGTGTGTGTCAAAAGACAGCCTATAGGTGTTGTTGTCTCTTTCTGCCTCATGGGTTCCAGGGACCAAACTCAGGTTTTTAAGCTTGCTGACAAGCGCTTTTTCCTGCAGAGCCGTCTCACCAGCCCCAGTGCTGTAGCTCTGTAAAGGGAAGGTAGTTATCCATCATTATCGTCACTTTCTTGGGTGGTTATCATCACTTTACTTGGACCATCTTCCAGTCTAGATAGTAGATAGCCCAGAAAACTGCGTTTTGCCTATATCCCAGGTGATTTGGAGGTGTGGATAGCAGCTCCTCCTACCAGAGCCCGAGTCCAGGTCTCCGAGTCACATGGGAACACTGCCCTGATGGTCTCTGGGTCACATGGGTACACTGCCCTGATAGTCTCCGGGTCACATGGGTACACTGTCCTCCCTGATGGTCTCCGGGTCACATGGGTACACTGTCCTCCCTGATGGTCTCCGGGTCACATGGGTACACTGTCCTCCCTGATGGTCTCCGGGTCACATGGGTACACTGCCCTGATGGTCTCCAGGTCACATAGGTACCTGCTCTGATGATCTCCGGGTCACATGCGAACACTGCCCTGATGATCTCTGAGTCACATGGGTGCACTGCCCTGTGATCACTGGGTCACATGGGTACAATGCCCTATGATCTCCGGTCTCTGGGTCACATGGGTACACTGCCCTGATAGTCTCTGGGTCACATGGGGGTGCACTGCCCTATGATCTCCGGGTCACATGGGTACACTGCCCTATGATCTCCGGGTCACATAGGTACACTGTCCTGATGGACTCTGGGTCACATGGGTACACTGCCCGATGATGTCTGGGTCACATGGGGACACTGCCTGATGAGCAGGTGCTGTGAGCATGTTAGCAGGGCTGCAGGCAGGCTGT
Source organism: Arvicola amphibius (assembly GCF_903992535.2). NCBI lineage: Eukaryota > Metazoa > Chordata > Mammalia > Rodentia > Cricetidae > Arvicola > Arvicola amphibius. The sequence continues at coordinate 97,632,185 of NC_052052.2, read as the reverse complement.
GGACACTCAGGCCTGAGTTCCCTTCACATGTTTCTTTGAGTCTTATTCAACTCCCAGAATTGCAGTCAGCAGATTTCCAGCAGAATCTGGATGCTGTAGCTTTTCTAGGGAGACCCAGGGCACTTCCTGCCTTTCTGTAAGTCAAAAATATCATGCCACAAGGAGAGGTTATCTGACAGGAAACACGAAATAATCTGGAGCAGAGGAAAGACATTCCTTTTCTCTAGAAGAAAGGTATTCATGGTATTCGATATCCATGGGCTTGTACTGAGGAGGAATCTCGTGAATAACGGTGTGGCGGGTGGTGGTCTGTGATGTGTTCTCTTTGAGAAATAGACCCTCAAATGGAAAACAACCCATAATAGACAAAATATATTCTATGAAGGGAGCTTGGGAACGAAGCTGGACTTTTTAAAATGCACACTCCGTGGTGATGACTCTGAAGCTGATGGGTGTGGTGGTTGATGGGTTGGAGGGAGTGATTGCAAGCTCCAGGCGGTGCGGGACTTCATAGGGTGACTGCCAGAAACAAACACATTGGTTGTCCTCTTTTTTTTAAGAACTTTATTTTTTAAAATTATTTATTTTTATTTTATGTGCATTGGTATCAGGTCTTGCATTTACAGACAGTTGTGAGCTACCAAGCAGGTGCTGGGAATTGGAAACTGAACCGAGGTCTTCTGGAAGAGCAGTCCTTGCTCTTAACCTCTCAACCATCTCTCCAGCCCTCTTTTGGATAGAGGCTATGTGCCAGACACTAGAATTTCTTTCTTTCTTTCTTTCTTTCTTTCGTTCGTTCGTTCGTTCGTTCGTTCGTTCTTTCTTTCTCCCTCCCTCCCTCCCTTCCTTTTTCTTTTTGTTTTTCTTTTTGTTTTTCTTTTTCTTTTTGTTTGTTTTTTGAGACAGAGTTTCTTTGTAGCTTTGGTGTCTGTCCTGGAACTCACTCTGTAGACCAGGCTGGCGTCAAACTCACAGAGATCTGCCTGCCTCTGCCTCCCAAGTGCTGGGTGCTCATGCACCATCACCGTCCTGCTGGAATTTATTTCTTAAACCCATAATTAACTTTGCAAATGGTTATTGTTATCACACTTTATAGAGGAGATAGCAGATCAGTGGCTAGCGTGAGGCAGGTTGCTTCTTGTTGCAAGTGTGTAAAAAGAGCTGAATTGAAGTTCATCTCTGTCTTCCATTTTACCCTGCCTTTGTCTCACCCATAAAATGAGCAGGGATCTGGAAACCCAAAGTTCCAGAGGGAACCTCAATTTATCCACAAAAATCTCCTTGTGCCAGTAAATGTCTTTCTAACCCATAATCTGATGTCATACTACCCCCAGGGTGGCATGCTTCCACCCGGCTGCTTGTTTGCACATGGACCACGGCCATTCTATCTTCTTCACTTCAACTTCTCCTCAGAGTTAGGATGCTCCATTTAATCCTCAATTCCTGAACCTGATTCCTAACTATGTGTAGTTTGAATGATCATTCACAGAACTGAAAGGAGATGAAGGAAGTAAAATTTGCCTTAACCAGGCTTGTGTGTGAAAGTGTGTGTGTGTGTGTGTGTAAACTGATTTCATATGGTATTGCCTGAAAATAAATGTGATATACATGTGGAGAGAGAAATTAAAATACTAGTGTAATAATGGAAGTCTCTATCGTACCTAATTTCAAAAGCAGACTTCAAAGTAGTTATTATATGATGCATACACCCAAAATAAAAAAGGAATCCTTTGGAATTGATAACTGATGCTTTGGATAGCTAGAATAAAAATTCTTGGTCTGATCCTTTATAAAATTACACATATGCCAGAATGCTTGATGTTCATCCGCTTCCAGGGTGCTTCCTTTTTATTCTCCTGTGCTGAGGACGGATCCTCACAGATGTCAGACTTTTAAATGACACTTTCAGTAGAGGACTTGAGTTTTGTTTCCAAATCACTCTGTAGCTAATCTAAATTCAACATGTAGCTGTTAGCAGTCATGAAAATGATAGCCATCACATGTACTTGCTAGGCACATAATTATCTTGTAGGCCTAATTTTAAAAGTATTGATTTGGTTCTCAAGCTCAGAAGCCCCATGGAGTTGATGGGGTATGGGGTACAAGGTATGGATTATGGGGCTGCCAGAGGGTGACTTCCTTAAAGAGCCGCCCTCATTTCTCATTGTGCCAGACCTGGCGATTTAACTCAAACCTGATACAAAGCACACTTTTGAAAAACCACTTTTATTTTTTCTGTTGAGACAGAATCTTGTTATGTAGTCCTGGCTGGCCTGGTACTTACTACCTGGTCCCAAACATGCAACGATCCTCCGTATGTAGCTTCAGCCTCTAGAGTGCTGGAATTACAAGCATGTACTATCATGCTCCTAACTCCTTGGTTGATAATTATTTTTAAGCTTCTAGAGCACTTACATTTTGTAAGTTATATTTAACACTTTGAAATGCTACTAGTTGGGTCTTGCCTTTAAGCCTCTAACTCTTGATATTGTTTGGTTCAGCATCCCGAGTGCTGGAGTTGTGTAGGCATGCACAAACATGTTCAACATGAAATGGTACTTTAATAGAGTGTTTCCCTACATTCCTCTGGAAATAGGGGAGTGATAATTATTCAAGTTAGTATAACATTATTTTAGAATTTATGAAAATATAACATTCAGCAATAATTGTCTTGATATAAAGGATAGTATCAATGTAGTATTGATCCCTGATTGTTTTTAGCACAGTCTAGAGATATGTTTTCTCTTGCATGAAGGTGAGGCAATGATTTTTAGCTTATTTCTTCATCCTAGAGGGATTATACATTACTCAAAATAATTTCAGTAATATATAAAAACAATAAAATAAAAGGAGTTAATGGTGGCAAAGATAAGTATAAAGTTGACATAACACAAATTCAATATTTTAATGAAGAATTTTTGGTCCTTATCACATGGTTCCACAACTAAGTGATGCCCTCCCATATTGATGACATAGTTTTCTTAGCAAGTCTTTATAATAAATAATTTCATAATTTAGAGTAAAATTCTAGCATTGAAAACGTAGCTAAGAGTTCTTGGTAGGTGTCATGTAACAAGAAACAGGACGCCGAAAACCGTCAGGAGCAAGGTCGCTGACCAGAAACACCTACTTGGCCCATTGTTCTTTGTGTAAGGTACCTTGCTAGTACTTGAAATTATTTACAGGGAAATTTAATTGAACATTTTGGTTTTAGATTTATTATTTTGCTTTATGTATATGAGTATTTTGCCTGAATGTGTACCACATGTGTCGAATGCCCATGGAAGTCAGAAGAAGGCATCAGATCCTCTGGAACTGGAGTTACAGCCGTCATGTGGATGCTGGGAACTGAACCTTGGTCCTCTGTAAGAACAATAAGTGCTGGTAATCACTGTGCTACCTGTCTAATTCCTGGAAATTTACGTTTAAATGGATTAAATCCATTGGAAATACTCAACGGAACCCTGGGTTCTGGTTCTGACCCCTACTACTGCCCTGTAACCCTCAGCAAGGTGTGTTAGCCTGTCCATCTTTGTTTGGCCTGGCTGTTCGATGAAGGAACTGAACTAGATACTTCCCCAGATATAATACACTTCAGAAAGCCACACTAGCTCTCCAATCCTTTCCTTCTAGAATTCCTGATAAAGAATAAATGAGGGTTGGAGTGATGGCTCAGCAGATAAGATCATGAGCTGCATTTCTAGATGATAATATGTAGTTTCAATTCTAAAAACCACATAGTGGTTCACAGCCAAATCTCCAGTCCCAGGGGATCCAGCGACCTTCTTATGGCCTCCCTGGAATCAGACATACATGTGTGCACAGATATCATATAGGCCAAGTACCTGTGTTCATAAAAAAAATTGAATTTGAATTAGTTGTCTTTGAAATTTCTGTATCAGTATTTAATTTCTTTCCATTTTTCTCATATTAGTTCATATTAAAAAGTCATAAGAAGAGCTGGTCATGGTATCATATACTTTCATCTTGGTGCTTTGCCAGTAGTGGCAGGCAGATTCTGTGACGTTGAGATCAGCCTGGTCTTCCTAGTGTGCTAATAGGTGCAATGGCTGTGCCGTGTTCAGAAGCCTTCTTCCTGCCGCTCATCTCTCCGTCCTCTTACATTCTTGCTGCCTCCTCTTCTGTATTGTTTTTAGCCTTTGAAACAAATGGGCAAATATGAGGCTCTCAATATTGTAAGTGCTTAATTGCTAGTTCTTACCATTAAAGGTGTTACTGAGGAAAATATCCCACAGATACCAGTGAGCGTAAACTGGCAAATTTGTTTTCTAACATGTATACAGATTTGAGTGTTTTTAAACCTAAATCAAAGCATAGATTTAAAACTTATTTCCCATTAACTAAAACAATTTAGAGGGATTAGAAAATTCCTACTTTTGATTTTTTAAAAGATATAAGCAGTAAGAGGTTTAAATATTTGTGTTAGTTAGTTCATGTGGCATTTCTAGTTTTATTTCCATATTAGGCTTCAGTAGACTAAACTACTATAATTATTATTTATTATCTGCCTAACTAAAACACTGCTTGTGTTGCCATAAACATTGTTTTTCAGCTTAATAACCATTTATAAAGTAGCTAAATTGATTTTAGACATCATAAAATTCTCAAAATAGGTTCCGAAATACAAAGTTGAGGTGATGAGTTATGACAATGTAGGTCAGAGTTTTTAGTAAAAATATTTTGTTATAGAAAAGCTTTGTTTTTTTTATAAAACAAGTCTTACCTTTACTCTCAAAGGCTATAAGAAAGTTGTTATTTCATAAGAGTTAACATAATCATGTCCACACAAGAAGAACTTGTATTAGCCCCAAGAGAGTAGCCAGTGACTAAGATTAGTGTGGAAACTTTAGCCAGGACCCTACGAGCTTTTCATAATTCTCCTGCTTGTTTCTTCACCCGTCAGTGAAGGTCATGGCTCTGCTTGTTTTAGATTATTAGAACAAGTTTTAGCTATGTTAATCACTACTTCCCTCACATTTAAAAAACAGATTTATTGTTGTTATTATTATTATTGTTATTAGTGTGTGTGTATGTGTGTGTGTGTATGTGTGTGTGCATGTGTGTGTATGCACATGCATGCAAGCAAGTGCACTTGGAGGCCAGAGGCATTGGATATTGGTTTCTCTGGAACTGGAGTTAAGATGGTTGTAAGCCACCCAACACTGATGTTGGGAACCTAACTAAGGGTCCTCTGGAAGATTCGTATGTGCTCTTAACCACTGAACCATTTCTCCAGCACCTTCTCTCACATTTTTGCTTAACATACTTAATTATGGACTTAATTTCATTGTCATTTCTGAATGTCTGATTTGTGTTTGTGTTTGCTTTTTGCATGTAGGATTGACTAGTTCCTTGAGCTCAGGACTCTGGATTGGACTCAACAGTCTGAGTTTCAGCAGTGGTTGGCAGTGGAGTGGAGGCAGTCCGTTCCGGTATCTGAACTGGCTACCAGGTAAGATTAAACCTGCCTGAGTGTTACTAGTTGAATGGGATCATCGGGTATCTTAAAGCCCTTTCTCACCTTACACATATATTTCAAAGAGACTTAATGGAATATAGCCCATTTTTTCACCATGCTTTGACATTTGCAACCTGGATTTAAATATTCTAAAGGTGAAAGTTTACACAGGACCAGCTTCCAAGGGTAAGGACTTGTCTCTCAGGATAATCACAACACTCAATATGAATTTCTGTTTGATGTCTACTCTTGCCAAATAGCTTTGACTTGTTTAGTTCTTACATTCAAAAGCATGTTTTATTATTGGAGAACGAGGCACAAAGCAGTTCTTTATTCATTAATGGTAATCACAGCATACAGAGGGAAATTCCACATCATTTTATAACTATTCTTAAGTAAGGTTAACGATAATAGAATTGTTACTATTAATATGTATTTTGTGTTATATTAACTTTGTCATTGTCCTTGGAAAGATTACCGAACTATTATTAAGGCTGACTAAGTGTTTTCAACTTTTTGTACGACCATTGTCCCCTCTGAGTTTTGTGACTCTTTTATCCTACCAAATTTTTTAAAATTTAAAAGTGGTTATATATAAGATATGTAACATGAAGGGCCGCCTTGTTGGGGTTTCTGTCCTGCCCGGTACCCCACAGGCGGCAAGTCCCAGAGAAAATCACACAGAGATCTCCATAAGTTATAAAACTGATTGGCCCATTAGCTCAGGCATCTTGTTAACTCTTGTAACTTATATTAACCCATTATTCTTATCTGTGTTAGCTACATGGCTCAGTACCTTTTTCAGCCAAGCAGCTTATATCTTGCTTCTTCAGTGGTCTGGGTAGGAGAGGGAGGATTGGGCTTCCCCCATCCCAGAATTCTCCTGTTCTCATTGCCCCACCTCTACTTCCTGTCTGGTTGATCCACCTATACTTCCTGCCTGGCCGATCAGCACTTATTTAAAACATGATTGACAGAATACAGAATACAGACAATTCTCTCACACAAAAGATAAATATATTTCTAATATCTATAATGCCGTATAGACATCAATGATTTTACACACCTGAGTTGCATACTAAGGACAGAACCTAGGGCCTTGTGTACATTAGACAAGCACTAAGCTATGTCCTCAACCCTCCATAAACTCTTAATTTTGGGACAGTCTCATTGCATTACACAGACCGGTCTTGAATTTACTCTATCCCAGAAAGACCTTGAACTTGGGATCCTTCTTCCTCAGCCTTTTGAGTATCTGGGATTTCAGTTCTGTGATATGAGGCCTGAATACGAACATATGTTTGCTTCTACTAATATCCACAAATACCCATTATGAATCTAAGAGAACTGAGTATTTTGAGTTGGTGAATTTCTCATATCTAGGGTCATGAGATATTTTTAAAATGACATGACCTTAAAGTCTACGGTGATACTATTTTGTGCTGTTTATAATAGAATACACTTTAATTAAAAATACTATCTCAGCCACAGATTATAAAATTTTACACTAGCGTAAACATTAAAATTCTACACTAGCATAAACATTTATGAGCACTTTTCTTAACAATACACAATTTGGTTGTAAAAATGAGAGTCAGTAGATACTCCAGCAACTTTCTGATTATTTGGAAGTTAGAAAACAGAGTGAATGGCTCTCTTCCATGTTGTCAAAACATACAAGTTGAAAGAACACAAAAGTTGGCAATTGTTTAAGTACTTTAAAAAACAAAACACTATTTATTCAATTTTTATAAAGTAAGTCAAGAAGCTGAGCAGTGGTGGCTCATGCCTTCAATCCCAGCACTCTGGAGGCAGAAGAAGGCAGATCTCTGTGAGTATGAGGCCAGCCTGGTCTACAAGAGCTAGTTCCAGGACAGGCTCCAAAGCTACAGAGAAACGCTATCTCCAAAAAAAAAAAAAAATAGTAAGTCAAGATATGAAACAGAAAGTTTAATATTTTTAAGCCTAATGCTTTAAAACAGCATTTAGTGGTTCAGACTAAAAAAGAATTGTGATTTTAGGCATGGCAGTGCACATTTGTAGCTGATCCTAACATTCAGGAGGCAGAAACACAAGGATCAATTGTTTGAGATAACCTAGGCTCTAAAAATAACTGGCTGAGAGTAGGGTTGTGTGGAGAAGAGCAGGTTAGCGGGAAGCTGATAAACACAAGACTAATACATTCCTCCTCCTCTTTCCTGCTCCATGGCAGACATCACTAATCATTGACTGCACTCTTCTACTATAAGCCAGGCTTCGAAGTGAACTGGAGTAAGAGAGGTTGGACTCACACTTAATAGCCCTCCGGTAGCTTCTAACAACACATGCTACTACCCAGCAGATGAAAAAGTTTCAAAACTAATCTTTGTTTCTTTCCAGTGAAAGTCTTACTAAGCTATATTTGCATTTCAATCAAGAATATTTTATGTGAATGATGAAGAAATATAAATTCAACTATATAATAGCCATGGGATCAGTAAAGAACACTATTATTTCAAAGTTGGCAGTGGTATTGCTTTAATAGATGAATATATAGTGTGATTTACTAATAAACACATTAGTTAAGAGTAGTATTTATTAAATGTACTATTGTCTCCTGGAATTTTTTTCCTGATATTAACACTGACTCTGTGAACTTTACTATCTTGTTATCTTTGTCATGTTATCAACAGCTTTAAAAAAATTTTTATACTTATTGCTAATAGTATTTTCCTTTATATAGTATTTATACAACCTGAAAATGTTTCTGCTAAAGACTTCCAAGTTCAGGTGACATGATTTTCTTCTTGGGAGACTGAAATTTAGGTGCATGATAAATAGTTATCAAAGGTCACAAAATTAAGGTACTGACAGAATGTGTGTAGCTCATTTGCCAGACTTCAGGAATGAGAAGAAGTTAGTTATGGAACACTGGGGTTAAAATGATACAAGAGGATGTAGGGTTGGATGCATGTATCCATTGAAGTAGATAAATGTTCTATCAGAGACTGTAGGGATGAATGCATTTATCCATTACAGTAGATAAGTTATACATCAGAGGTTGTAGGGATGGATGCATGTATCTATTGTAGTAGATAAACGTTCTATCAGAGGTTGTAGGGATGAATGCATGCATCTATTGCAGTAAATAAATTATACATTGGAGGATGTAACGGTGGATGCAAATATCTATTGCAGTAGATGTCAACCCAGTCTGGTTCTTTAAGTGGCTTCCTGTATAAAACAGATGAGGAGATAGAGCCAAAGATTTTCATTATTGAGTTCAACTAAGTGCAGCTTAGCTCTGGGAGTGTGGAACATTGGCTTCCAGATCTCTTTACCATTGTGTTTGTCCCTCTCATTGTCTATTCACTTTGGAGTCTCTCTGACCGGGGAAGGTTAACAGAGGTCATTTGGAGCAGCATACATTCTTCTCATTCGGTCCTGTGTGACACATGGTATCATCCATCATCATGGCTGTTTAAAGTTTAAGGTCTAATGTTGTCCATTGTTGAGGTTTGTTATTTCAAAGCAGGATACTGTGTAATCAACATCTTAAGCCTTGGAATAAGCCAGCAACAAGAAACCAAATAGATACCCACCATGCCTTTTGCTCTGCACTCAGTAAATACTCGCTTGTGAATGTGTAGCAAAAGACAGGATGGGGATCCATTAAATCCCAAGGATGACGTCTTAAAATGCAGTGGCCAGGGAGATGGAAGCCATCCACTTAGGAGAACTCCAGTAGTCCCACTCTAACTTTGTCGTTTGCTTGAAGGAAGTCCATCATCAGAACCAGGAAAGAGCTGCGTGTCACTAAACCCTGGAAAGAATGCGAAGTGGGAGAATCTGGAATGTGTGCAGAAACTGGGCTACATTTGTAAAAAGGGCAACAATACTTTGAACCCATTTATTATTCCCTCAGGTAAGTGGATCTTTTTGATCAGAATGTAGAAAACAGAGTGAATGGCTCTCTTCTATGTTGTCGAAACATACAAGTTGAAAGAATACAAAGTTGGCAATTGTTTAAGTACTTTAAAATACAAAACACTATTTAATTTTTATAAAGTAAGTCAAGAAGCTGGGCAGTGGTGGCTCATGCCTTTAATCCCAGCATTTGGGAGGCAGAAGCAGGCAGATCTCTGTGAGTTTGAGGCCAGCTTGGTCTATAATAATAGAACTTGAAGATAAATGAAAATGCAACTCAATTAAAATTGCATGAAATGATCCTAGAGTTTTTGTTGGTGTTTATAGGTAAATATAATGATGTGTTTAAAAGTCCTTTTCTTTGGTTGTTGCTACCATCTGCTAATGTTTCTTTAATATAAAGAAGTGTTTGAACATTATGCAAAACTTTTAATATATATATATATATATATATATATATATATATATATATATGAATTTTTGTCTTTCCATCCCTGTAAAGTAGGTATTCTTTTCCCATGTTCTAGAAGAGGAAAGATAAATTAATAGTCTATATATCCCTGTATACCTGACAAAATTGGAATTAAAGCTAGGAAATAAATATCTGGAAGGAATGACTTTATTCTGGACATACAGGTAAAGTTGGGTTAAATGTAGCATCTTACTTTGAAATCTTTACACAATGGGATAAATGACTCCAAAATAAAGTCGTCACTAAGCATTGTATACACGCTAGGCTCCAGTTGAACAGTAAATATTGCGTGGTTTTATAATTCTGTAGAAGAACTCATCTGTTAAGGTGGTAATGGCTTATCCTTTCAAAGCATTGAAGGACAGCCTTTATTTCATCACTCCAGCTATTTGGAAGGATGACTCAGTTTTACATGGGTTTATTTATTCATTCTGCTTGGGAAACTTGATGGCCCATGTGGTAGTTTGAATATGAATGGCCTTTATAGGCTCAAAGTTTTGAATACTCATTCCCCACAGTTGGTGGAACCCTTTGGGAAGAATTAGGAGATAAGGCCTTGTTGATAAGGCCTTATTGGAGGAGGTATCACTCGGGGTAGGCTTTGATATTTTCATAGACAGAGCCATTCCCAGGGTCTCCCTATTTTTTTTAAGACAAGGTTTCTCTGTATAACAGTTCTGGATGTCCTGGAACTCTCCCTGTAGACCACACTTGTCTCGAACTCACAGAGTTCCACTTACCTCTGCTACCTGACTGCTGGGATTAATGGCATGTGCCGTGACTGGCTGATTTCTTTTGCCTAATGGTTGTGTCTCAACATGTGAGCTCTCAACTCCTGCCCCAGTCCCATGCCTGCCTTCCTGCTGCCATGGTCCCTACTTGACTCTAACCTTCTGAAATAATAAGTCCCAAATAAATGTTTTTATTTTATAAGTTGTTTTGGTAGTGGTATGTTATGACGGCAAAATACTAAGCTTGTTTTCTGACTTTTTGGCATATTTGTAAATATGACTGACATGGTTAGAAATCCAAAAGCACCAAATGATCAGCCATGATATCCCCCTGCCACCTTTTATTTCTACCACCCAGGACTATTTTCTGGAAGATCACACTTTCTGAGCATGTATATCTGTAGTTGTTTCTTTTGTGGTTTATAGGCAAATGAGTTTATAGTGATTTTTTTCTATTTTGTATATATTGCAACATGCTTTTTTACATAGTCCTCATCTTAAGGCTTTGTCAGTCAACAATTTGCTCATCATTCCACTTTGTGTGTTGATTCTCCATACATTTTGTGTGTGCGGGAAGCTGGATAGTGGACATTGCATGGAAAGATTGGTCCCTGTTAGTAGATTTCATTTATTTACTTTGTGTGTATCTGTATTTGTGCGAGGTTAGAGTATAACTCCCATCATTCTTCCCACCTTTTTGTGTGTGTGAAATGAGGTCTCTAATTGGCCCAGAATCCATCAAGTGGGCTAGGCTGGCTGGCTAGTGAGCCCCAGGGATCCTCCCATCTCTACCTCCCCAGTACTGGGATTACAAGCACGTACTTTTTATTTCCGCATGCATTTTGAAGCTCAGGCTCAAGAGCTTGTGCTTAAAAAAGACAGCACTTTCCCAACCGAGCAATCCCCCAGCCTTGATTGTTAATTTGCTTCTAATCTTTTGTGACATAAATAATCTTATACACACTAATGCACATGCCATTTTACAGAATGGTATTCCTAGAAGTAGAATTGCTACATCTGAGAGTAGGCATGTTTACAGTTTTAGTAGATAGAGATACAGACAAGCTCGCTGATGGGTATGGTGGAAGGCCTTGGTTCATGGTCACTGATGGGTGTAGATTGGGCCCCTGCTTCATCATCACTGATGAATATGGTGGTAGACTCTGGTTTATAACATCTGACAGATATGGGTGGAGGCCCCGGTTCATGGTCTCGGTTCCCCTTGACAGACTTTCTAGAGAGACTGTGGCCAAACCTGTGGATACCTCAGTTGTGCTTGCAGCTTGTCTCTTCTACTGCTGCTGCAGAAGGGATGGCTAAATCTTTCTTGGAAGAGTTCGTACAGTTCTCCTTCAGAGACTTGCAGTCGCCACTTTGGGGAAGTGGAGAAAAGTTATTTTTAAGTTTCCCTGGAATGGAAGGCAGAATTCTTTAATTTGGCCTTCTTGATTAATCCATCAGTTTTAAGTTCCTCCTTTGTAAAATATGAGTGTTGGTAACTCTTCTTCCTGCAAAATCTCGTTCATATCATTACACCTGCATTATTAAAGCCCCTGCTTCACTTGCTCAGCAACACTAACACTGACCTTTCCATCTCATGCTGAAGATTATTCTACTGCATACATAAACCCCTGTAAGCAGAGATTTAAATCTGTAGCATTTTCCAAGTATGACGGCGCACACCTTTAATCCCAGCACCCAGGAGGCAGAAGCAGGTGGGGATCCGAGTTCAAGGACAGCCTCCCTAACTATATTTTTAAATGCTTTTTGGGCTTCTCTGTTCAGTTTTCGAAACTTAGCATTGACTGCCATTATTTTTAGTTTCCCAGACTAAAAATAAGAAAAATTAAGACATCCCACCAGGGGGCTCCAAAGCTACACTAAGTTTTCTATTTTTTAACTTTTTGGCAACCCCTGAAAGTATCCAGGATTGAAATTATACTAAGGGATGGCAGTTTTTAAATATGAAATTTTGTTTTGCAGTAGCCCAGCGTTGAGCATTGCAAATCAGAACTTTTTCACATTTCGCCCATGCACCTAAAGGCTTCAGTCTCTGCTCTTAAGGAGAAATGGGACTCATTCATTCATAGGATGATGCAAGAGCCAGCAATGGAGAGCCCACCTGGCATCTCAGCAGCGGAGAAGCTGAAGCAGGGGAAAAATGAGTTCAAAGCCATCCTGAGTTACCTCAGGAGACCCTGTTTCATCCCCTCCACCCCAACCCAAATGAGAGGATGACAAAGAAGGGGACCAGTCCTAGGCATTGTGTGAGCAGTACATTTGAGGTCACTTAATAGCTAACTTGTAAATATAAACCAATCCAAGGTCAAGATTATGTCAAATGGTATCTGGAAAACTACAAAAGGAAGCTGCTGTGTGTCAAATATAATATCATTTTCTTTCCCAACCATCATTCATTGCACTGACTGTGTGCCAGGACCCATGCCAGGTTCAAGAGCATCCTCAGAAGAAGAGGGTGTCTCTCCCTTCAGTCACCTGCACTATAGCGCCCCCATTGCTCATTACTACTAAAGTTTTTGTAACATGTGATCAAGGTTATGACATTTGACCACAGCTTCCCATAGCAACAATGAGGATGTTTAACACTAATTTATGTAAATAATAATGGTTCTGTGTGGCTTCTCTTCTCTAAGTGTGGTGTCTCTATTCTTTCCTAGTTTAGAACACAGTGAGGATAGTTAATTTAGTATTAATAGTAGTATTATGGTTTCTGCTTAAAAAAGAAAAACCCATCAAAACCTATGTGCTACTTTGATTCATAGGCTATGACTTGCTTAAAACACCCTTGTGGCAAATTCAGGTTTTGCACCCAAAGTTTCTGAACCTAAATTGCTTTCATGGCCACTGTCATGGGTGGCGTCTTTTGGGAGTGAATAACTGGTGTTGGGTCAATTCAGAGCACAAGTGGCAGGCTCAGGGTATGATGACTGCATAGGTTCCCTGGCGACCCTCATGTCCACACCCTTCCTGCTCTCTGCTTCAGCTCTTCCTCCTACCAGCTTTAGGACTATGGCTCTTTCTCTAATGAATGACAGTCTCCTTAGTATCCATGGGAACAAGAAGTATTGCAGTTTTTTAGAGGATAGAACAGTCTTCAGGCTTCCCACTGTTAAATAGTGTATCACAGATGTACATTCAGGTTTGATAGTGATAAGGACAGAGAAAAAGAGACAATCTGTTGTGTAGTCTTGTTGTAAACACAGATTTTAAAAATAGAATTCTCATTTGTCTTTATTTATTATTTATTTAGGCCCTGACATTTGAACCTTGGACCTCACACATGCAGTAACATTGTACTGATTTCATCACCCCTTGGCTTAATTTTATTTTTATTTATTTTTAATACAATACTTTTACTGATTATTTGAGAATTTCATACAATGTTTTTATCCTATCACATTTGCTTCCTATTCCTCCCAGGTCTACCCTCCCTTCCTTGTGCCTTCCCTCACAAAAGAAAAAAATACATAAGTCCAATTTGTGTTGTCCATATACTTATTGGAACATGGTCAAACTCTCAGTGACCAGCTCCTTAAAGATAATTGAGTCTTTTCCCACACCCCATCCCCCACCAGGAGCCATCAACTGTGAAGTGCCACACCTTAGCATCTTTAGCACAGTAAGGGTCTCTTGAGTGGCTTCCAGGATGGCCGAATGGTCTAAGGCATCAGACTTCAGTTTAGAGTAAAAGTTTTTTCCCCCAAATCACCCCTTTAAAACAAAACAAGCAAAATAGAATATTCCTTCTCCATATATCTTTTGTGAATGTGTATGCTATAAATGAAGAATGTTATCTTTACATTTACAATTTTAAAGTATTACATAGACATAAAATAGAATATTTTACATCTAGAGTAGCTGAAAATATTGTTCCAAATTTAAACAAACTTCTTTCATATGCTTTCTAAACTTCTTTTTCCTTTACAGCAAGTGATGTCCCTACTGGCTGCCCTAGTCAATGGTGGCCGTATGCAGGTCACTGCTACAAGATCCACAGGGAAGAGAAGAAAATCCAGAGGTATGCCTTGCAAGCTTGCCGGAAGGAAGGCGGTGACCTGGCAAGTATCCACAGCATTGAGGAGTTTGACTTCATCTTTTCCCAGCTAGGATATGGTGAGAAACTTCCCTTTGACACTAAGCCCATTGTGGCTGTCTCCTTGACACCCATCTCTCAAAATGTAATTATCATAAATATTTAGTTTAATTAGTTTAAATTGATAGTTGATTAACAATATACATTTAAGTAGATGGTACTTCTGTCAACAAAGATTATATAGTAATTTAAATAAGTGTATCTATCATTAAGAAATTTAACATTTTCTCTTTATGGGTAGCTTTCAATATTATTTCCCCACATGTCTGTATTTGGGGCTGTCTGTGTTTAGCTTGGTCACAGCATAAAATTTGGAATTGTGTGTGTATGAGCTTTTGTTAGGCCAATATTATAGCTCACAAGAAATGTCCATAAATGAACCATCTCAGACTCGGGATTTTCTTTTCTTTACTGGGGTATCTGTCACACAGAGTAAGAAGTGGGTAACTATGAAAGGTGCTATCCTCAACCTTTGAGAGAAATTTACATCTCAATTTTAGGCAAATAGTTAAGGCTCTATAGAGAATGTACAAAACCAGAAATAAGATACTAGATGAGCCAAATGACGTGGGATCACGTCTGAAGAAAAGCAGGCCGAGAGACAGAAGGACAGGCCCTCCACAGGACCTGCTGATTAAATGATGGTTATTTTAATCTCCCGCCGGTGGAGGCTGCTGAGCAGCTGCAGTTCATCCTAATTCCCAGCCAGCAAAAACAAGAGGGAATGGACGACGGTGATGGAGGGCCTCGCTTCCTGATGCTCATGCCTGAAAAGTTACCAGACTGAGGGAAAGAAAAAGCGTTTAACAAATACACGAGGCAAAAAGACAGGAGGAGCAGAAAAATATGTCAAAGACACTATCATTCCTAGCCCCAGGGTCCAGTGGGAATATTTGCCTCTGAGAACCTGACTCTGTGTGGTCCTGAGGCTCAGAAGGTGAGGGAGATAGCTCCATAGATTGTATAGCATGAAGAGGATTCCAGGTTGAACATAAAACCTGGTGCTTCTTATGCTTCTCTTTGGCAGCTCCTCCTCCTCCTCCTCCTCCTCCTCCTTCTTTTCTTTTGTTTATTTTGTCCTATTCCGGTTTGTTTGGTTTTTGTTTCATTATTATTCTTTAAATGCCTGTTTGTTTTCTAAAATTAAATGAATAAAACCAGGGTGTTGTGGCCCTTCTGTAACCCCGATGGTGGACAGATGGAGACATGCCAATCCCCAATAATCACTGAATAGTCAGCCTGGCCTACTTAGCACGTTAGTCGATGGAGCCCGAGGAAGGACACCTGAGTTTGTTCTCTACCCCTACATTCATGAGCGTGCACACTTGCATGCTCATATACCGCCCCCCCACACACAAATAACCCTTGCAGCATGTAAACAATGTCTTAATTATTCTGTGCTCACATTGCCTGGGTTAAATGATGGAATTGTAATCACGATGACAGCATCTAAGTAACAGTCACTTAATGACCTATTGGGAAGCTTGCAAGTGGACCAATGTCGGAAGCAGGTTAGTTGAGACACAAAGGACTGCCAGTCCTACTCTGTATGGCTTGGCAAAGCTACAGCAGAACCACATATTTTTATTGCCATAATTATTTCAGGAAGCTGAATGACCAAGGCTTCATTTCAAATCAGCCTGAGGAAGAAGGAATGAGTCAGAGAGCTTTACATTGAAAAGGAGCGTTATGGGGAGCAGAGATGGCTGAGCTGTTAAGAGCGTTGTTATTCTTTCAGAGGACCTGGGTTCATTTCACAGAACCCAGAGATCAGCTAACAACCATTTGTAATGCCAGTTCTAGAGGATCGGATGCCTTTTTCTGCCCTTAGTGGGGATTGCATGCACCTGGTACACAGTCATACATGCAGAAAAAAACACTCATTCATATAAAGTAAAAATAAATGCGCGGAAAAAAAGAAGTTACTAAAAATAAAGTATTTAAACTTTATCATTTATGATATTTCAGTACTGTATTTCCTTATTTACAAGAACAAAATAGTCTTGTTAAAAGTTGTTATAGAAAATTGAGATTATTGCTTATAAATAAAAGCTTTTCAAAACTTCTTTTTAGTTAGTTGAGATAGACTCTTATTAGTCATATTATATATTAGTCATAGAAATGAAATAAGTAGATAATCTGGAGCCCGAGCATGAAGGGTATAAATAGCAGTTCATACAGTTTCTTTAAATAATTTATGAAAATTGATTTAACAACTTGAAACATACACCCACATATGTGTGTGTGTGTGTGTGTGTGTGTGTGTGTGTGTATTTGTAGAATATTAGTAGAACTGCAAATAATCTAACAGGAAACAGTTTAGTAAGAAAAATGTAATGTGGGAATGCCATAAAATAGCCCAACTCTTTGTAAACTAATATTAAAACAAACACACATAGAGCAGTCTTACATATAACTGTGCAGCTTTACATGGTCTTCACCCTAGTTCTTGAGGACATTGAAGACTTTCTGCATCCTGCGTTTGCTGCCTGATCTGCCAACTCAAGTGAAAGGAAGAGGGGCCCATCCTGGCCCCGTCCCCATGCTTCAGGATGCTGGAAACATCTGTTCCATCTGGCAGAAGTCCACTTGAAGACTTCTCCAAAAGTTGATTGACAGATTTTTAGGAGGAACAAAATCAGCCAGCCACTCAGGGAAATCCTTGTAGGATGTTTTCTTCATTTTCTACCAAACATCATCTTTATAATATAACTTTGAAGTCCTTGTCTTTTACCATTCAAAGATTGGAACCAGAGACTACAATGCCATTTGCAGTTAAGCAAATTAAACAGATATTGAATTGTATAGCATCTAATTTTTTGAATTTGGAAATGTTATATTGTAGCCTGAGTTCCTCAACCATTTGTTTCATTATTGTTGTAACATTTATATCTTAGGCATGTGGCCGTTCATAGAGTTAATAATGCCCTCCAGAGAACCTTGAGATAAAGTGATCATATTTTAGATCTTTGCTTTGTTGTGAGTGGTCTGAACTTTTTAGTTTTGCAATATTGTACAGTGTATTACACAATGTTTTATAATGAAAATTATCAAATATGTTTTTATTTATGTAAATCAGTGTTGAACATCAGTTGGCAGCCTATCTCTAGCATTTTACTTTATGTGTATGTGTGTTTTGCTTGCATGTATGTCTGTGCACCACTTGTATCCACAGAGGCCAGAAAGGGATATCAGATCCCCTGGAACTGGGACGATAGCTGGTTATGAGCTACTGTGTGTGTGTTCAGAACTAAACCAGGGTCTTCTGCAAGAGCTACAAGTGCTATTAACCACTGAGCCACCCCTCCAGTCCTCTAGAGGGATGCTGGGTACTGAAGCCTCTGGAAGATCAACCAGTACTCTTAACCAGAGTCATCTCTCCTTCCCTATCTCCTTAGTTTAAATTTCTATCACTGTCTAGATAATTTTCACTTGAAATTCAGTGATTAAACTTTTACAGAGGTACTTATAATGTTACTAATAATAACATCCAATAAATCAGGAGTGATGTAAACTTTGGTCTAAAATATTCACAAGGTTTAGTATAACCAAGTAAGCGATAGTCAAGTTTATTGATTATATATGAGCTATATATCAAATATATCCACACATGATACTGTATATACATCATATGCATCATGATACATGGTACTGCAGTTCCAGAATGTAAGTTATTTGTAACAATAACCGAGCTTGGGTTGGAGTTCCTCATTTCATTTTTACGACTTCCATAAAATATATTATTGTAACTAAAAGTACAGTTACATTTACAATGGAAAGAAAATGCTGAGAAACATAAAATTGACACCATAATATGTAACCCATATTTATCTATTGCATGTAGAAGATTATCTACTCTGATAGTTCTGTGAGATCAAGGGAGCATCACTGAGTGGACAAGCCTAGTGCCCTCTTCTCTGATACCCTGCTTACTTTTGGCAAGTGATAAACTACTTAGGTGTTTTTCTTCCCCTGTAGACCCCCAGGACGAGTTGTGGATTGGTTTAAACGACATCAAGATTCAAATGTACTTTGAGTGGAGTGATGGGACCCCAGTGACATTTACCAAATGGCTTCGTGGAGAGCCAAGCCATGAGAACAACAGACAGGAGGACTGTGTGGTGATGAAGGGCAAGGTGAGGTGCTCTGCCAATGCCTGATGATGGTGCCAGGGGGCTCTGTTCTCTGCCTTGATTATTATCTGTTGAGATTGATTCCGTGGTTGATATACATTTAAGTTGTGCAATTCTGATTCAGTTTCTTTAGCGTCACACAATTGTCTAGCAAAGTCAAGAAAACCATAAAATAAATGATACAAACAGTGGGTTCTTAACATATGGGTGGTGACTCCTTTGGGGGTCAGATGACTTTCAGAGAGGGGTCACTAAGACCATCAGAAAACACAAATATTTACATTACAATTCATAACAGTAGCATCATTACAGCTATGAAGTAGCAGTGAAAATAATTTAATGGTTGGGAGTCACCATAGCAAGAGTCTCAGCATTAAGAAGGTTGAGAAGCACTGTGCTAAAAGGTAGTATTAACTAATGACTAATACTGTCTTTCTGCTAAATTCTGAACTGTATACATATATGTGTACATGTTGTGTATGTGTATATAGTACTATTTAGAACATGATATATATGCACACAATTATATATAAGCATATTATTTTATCCAATAATTCTGAGCTCTGTTTACATCTTCAACTGGTTGCTCTGAGTAGAAAATGTAGACCTAGTTGTTTCTATTTTGAGCCACATTTGATTTTTCAGATTGCATGCAGGCCTTATTTTAAATGATTCATTCCATGTTTTAAATGTGATTGCAGTAATCAATGAGTATTTTTTGTTGTTGTTAATAGACGATAGGTATGGGCCTTGCTGTTTAACATTCTTCCTCCTTTGCATAGGGGATGATAATCGTATGCATCTCCCAAGTGGAAATGAAGATTTAAAAAGTTTGTGCATATATTATACACAATTCTTGGCTCAAATGTGTTGTTAATAAGTACTACCTTCTGTTTTTATTATTTAAAAATTATTATAATTATTTGAAAGCTTGAGAGGAGAGTAGATGTAATCTGCTCAGAGAGTAACATTGAGGAGTTAGAGGATGATGGGTGGGTAGCAGAGAAGCCTTGAGGCTCAACAAACAGCAATGATGTTGTCGAAGAAAAGCATCTGCAGTTTATAAACGTTACTCTGGCTGTTGGGCTGGAAACTGGATTGTAGTGAATTAGAGAATGAGTAATTATAAAAATCCTCAAATTAAAAGAAAGAGAAGGCGATCTTAACTTGATGTGTCTATGGAAGTAGGGATGGTAGAATCTTAAACAAAGTGGAAGGTTGAAACTTGGATCTCCAAGGACCTTCATCATCCAGGGAGAAGGAAGGAAGAATGCAATAATTTCAGGTTTGCTTTTAAGTTTGGTTTGTTGGGGCAAGATGTTTTCTTGGATGGGTTACATGTGTTTGGTTAACTTTAACAAAACCAAGAAGGAGGCTGTATATAAACCGTCAGTGAGCATCATGTTTGAAGGACCTGGAAGTATTTATGATTTTTCTTCAGCTCCTTTCATAGAGTGGACTTGAATGTTCAAAATGAAGAATCATATTAGAATTAACAATTTCGTTACACCTGTGTAGTTAGAGCCAAATATAATGCTTACATGTAAGACGTGAATTTATCATTTGTTTGCAGATGCTAGCTTCCCCATAGCTAGCACTCAGATGGCCCCCAGATTCGGCACCAGAAGGAATCAAATGTAACAAGGTCCTAAAACAGATAACTGTTTATTTTTCTTTTTGCTCTGTAGGATGGATACTGGGCAGACAGAGCCTGTGAACAACCACTTGGTTACATCTGTAAGATGGCATCCCAAGCCCATGCTCCAGCCACAGAGGAGGCCCAAAGAGGCTGCCGGAAAGTGAGTACAGACCATGGGCAGTGACGTAAGGCTGCCATTTGATACAGTGGGCTTTATTTTGTAGGGCAGACGGTGCTTAATTACCATCAAAGACCAATGTTTCAACTGTAAATATTCACTATCTTTCTGTGTCCGATAACCTGTCCTTCTTGAAGCTTTCTTGGGCAGTCTCTGAGAGGAGCAGTCCTTGGACCCATTGGGAATGTTGTGCGAACTTGAAAGAAAACAGGGAATAAAAGGAAGCACAAAAGAGCCTGGGGTGGATGATGAAATGGAGACAGGTTGCAAGAGAAGTTGCTATGCAGGAATGGATAGTCTGTGATCCTATGGGCAGTTCAGAGCATTGCCAGTGAATCATCTTGAATGCTGACATGCTGATAGGAAGCTATCCTTGGCCACTTTCCTACTTAAAGTGTTTTTGGATGAACAGTCTTCCAAGGGGGAAGCTTTTCTGGACATCACTACAGTATGAGGCAGGTTGCCTAGTCTCCAGCTTGTGTTGAGTAACTCGGTTAAATAAAATCACACGAGCCCATGGTGTATGTGTCTCGCCTGCATGTGCATGCACAGATGGACACACACACACACACACACACACACACACGTTGATAGACAGACAGAGACAAAGAGAGAGAGTTATAGGAGACTGAAATAAATCATCTTGAAAACGATTTCTAAAAGCATAAAGAAACTACAGACGTAGTTTTGTGGGCTCATGGTTATTGTTTTTCTGTCTGCTGAGCAGCTCATCTTCCTCTTTTGTCCTTTCTCACTTCTCCTGAACTGAAGGTGAAGTTCTAGAACTGGTGGTTTTTTCAAGAGTGCGCTGCTGGGGTCACATCACCCAATAGCAAACACTGCAAGACAAGAATGTATGATGTGTAACTTGGTGGAGGACGAATAAGCTGGAAAGAAAAACAAAGCAATTAGAAAAATCTCAGCATGGGAGACATGTATGGAGGGTCTTGACAATGATCAAAATTCATCATAATTTTGTATTCCAGAAATTTTAGCCAGAAAATTGATAAACACTTCTTTTCTTTTGATGTGTGTGCGTGCTGATGTGGATGCACATGTGTGTGTTGCTGTTTGTGCTGTGTCTTGTGTGCACATGCGTGTATGGAGGCCAGAGATTGGGTGTCATTCTTCAAGTACTATGTACAACTGCCCCCCTCTTTCTGTGTCTGTGTATGTCCCCCCACCGTGTGTATGTCCCCTCTGTGTGTGTACGCCCCCTTCCTCTGTGTGTGTGCGTGCCCATACATGTGTGTGTATGTGCATGCGTGCATGCATGCATGCATGTGTGTTTTAAGATGGAATCTTTTACCGGTCAAGAGCTTGCCAAGTAATAGGACTAGGCTGTTTGGCTAGTGAGCACCAGGGCTCCACCTGTCCCTCCACCATCCCAGCACTGGGATTTCAGCCATACCACAAGCTTAGCTATCATGTAGGTTTGGTGGATGAACTCAGGTCTCCATGCTTGCGAGGTAATCACTTTACAAACTGATCTATCTCATACCCTCCCTGTATAGATTTTTCATCAACAGAGGCAAGGCTAGCATCCAGGCCCTTGTCTCCAAGTCAATACACTTTGTTTCATTACCAGCACACTTACGGTCTTTGTGTAATCATATACATGTGTAAGAGATTATACGCCATTGCCATTTTCTGACATAATTAACACATTACTTCTATATAATTGATATTTTATACACATTTCCTATCAGTTGCCACATATGTACAACCTGATAATCCAATCTAATCATTACATAGTAATAAGAAAGTAAGAAAATAACTTATCAATACAGTTATTCTTAAGTTCTAATAAATATACAAGAAAAATTATAGTCTTATTTAGAAAGAACAGGAACCTAGTGCTCAGAGAAATCAATGTGGCCAAATTCAAAGTTGATGGCATTTAGTCAACTCTTTGCAATATTCTTTTAAAATTGAATGTAATAAGTATAAAACATATGATATAGCTCGAGATAGAATAATTGAATGAATATCCAAACCAATTACTTTTAGGGAAAGAAGCAAGGAAGGCAAGGGTTACTGCAATGTGAAGAATGCATAGTGTAGGATTCTCGAGCTTAATAGAGTTGTAGAGAGGCTCAAAATATTGAGAATAGCCTAACTTACTTGACCAAAAGTGTATTTCTTACTTCAATGTAAAATTTCTTAATACACGTTGACCTGCCTGGACTGGAAACATCACTATATTGTGAATTGTTGATAATATTGTGAAGGTGGCATAAAAATATTAAAACTTTGGAATTTTATGTCACAGAATAAAAAGGGAAAAAGAAAACACTGGCCATCAATAGTGACCTCCTCAAGAACCTGGGAAGACCATGGGGAGATATAATAAAGCACATTTTGTACCAGGGCATGCATGGTACACAGGCTTCTTTCTGAGAGTTTAAAACTAGAAGTCTGTTACACTGATCTGAAGTTCCACCTTCCTTTTTCTTTTTGGGAGAACATGCATGTATGCTTATGTACACACATGTTTGTATACATATGTGTATGCAAGAGGAGGCTATTCAGCAACCTATCCTATCATTAATGAGAAGTTTCTCCACACTTGTTTTTTTGTTTACTTGTTTTGTTTCGCCATTTTTCTTTTATTGAAAACAGATTCCTCTCTTGTACAATTCCCCCCCCCCCCACTACTCCACGCTGTTCTTCTCCATGCCCCTCCCATTCAAATCCACTTCATTTCTGTCTCTCATTAGAAAAGGACAGGCTTCCAAGAGATAACAAACAAACATGACAAAATACAATATAACACGATAAAGCAAAAGCTATCATATCAAAGTTGGACAAGGAAAACCAACAGAAGGGAATGAGTCCCAAGAGCAGGCACAAGAATCAGAGACCCATTCTTCCACACACTCAGGAGCCCCATGAAAATACTCAGCTAAAAGCTACATGCAGAGGACCAGGTGATGACTCATGCAGGCCCTGTGCTTGCTGCTTCAGTCTCTGCGAGCTCACAGCTGCCTTGCTTAGTTGGTTCAGAGGACTTTGTTCCTCTTCATCCCTTCTGGCTCTTACATATTTCTGCCTCCTCTTCTGTGTCATTTCCAGATCTCTGTGGGGAGGGATTTGATGGAAAAGTCCAAGTTAGACTTGCTTTCTGCATACCGTCTGGCTGTGGGTCTCTGCACCTGTTTCCATCCGCTGCCATGGGAAACTTCTCTGATGATGACCCCACAGTGCTTCTTGAAACACTCTGCCTGGCCTGGAACTCATTAAAGAGATTAGAGTGACCAGTCAGCACCAGGGATCCACCTGGTTCCTACTGGCCAGTGCTGGGATTAGGAGACCTGTTCTTCGCTCCAGGGGACTGAACTCAAGTCCTCATGCTACTGTACCAGCTGAGCTGTCTCACCAGCCTCAGGGAAAACTCTCTATTTTCCCTTTTTATTCTGTGACATAAAATTCCACTTTCTATTCCATGCTCCCAGAATGGAAATGCTAAACAAAGTAGTTAACCAAGGTGGTTCTAAACCACTTTTGAGCCTGACATAAAATGTATTATTAGGATTTTCATGCAGGAGAGTTAATGAATCTGGCATGAAATCATCATGTGTTTTGATGCTAACAGGAAAGAAAGGTTCAAGTAAGGCCATGGATCAACCACCACTTAGAATCGTGTTTTTATTGTGATGCAATAAATCGCAAATGTATTTTATTCCTATTGTAATTTTTTGACCCATTTATTTCTTGTTGTTATTGTGTGTAATAGAATTCTTCATTTTGGGGATTTACATTTACCTTTCTATTCTTGAGAAATGTCGTACAGTTTGTTCACTGGGCTTCTGAGACTTGTTTTGGGCAGATTTTCAGTCTCTTGTTCTAGTGCCTTTTTTCCCTCTGTGCTTTGTATGCGTATGTGGTTCACATGCTTGCGTGTATGCCTGTTCCCGTGTGTGTAGGTGTGTGTGTGTGTGTGTGTGTGTGTGTGTGTGTGTGTGTGTACCTGTGTGTGTCCTACATTAGTGCTGGGTATCTTCTTTGATTACCCATTTTTGCTTGCAGAGACAGGGTCTCTCACTGAGCCTGGAGATTGCTAATTCTGACTGCCCTAGCTGGTCATCTTACCCTGGGGTTCTCCTGTCTCTGCTTCTTGAGTGTTAGCATTACTGGTGGATGTTACATCTGCCTAGCTTCTACACGGGTCCTAAGGATTTGAACTCTAGTCCTCCCATGTTCGCAGAGAGCACATTATCCCTTGTACTAGTGTTTATATTTTTCCTATGAATATGTTTTAAGCTTCTTTTTATCTTGTTACCCCTCTATCCAATTTACTATTTCTTTCTGAAATCCTCTTTACTGCATTTAATCTGATTATTATATTTATAATTTTATTTCTGTATTTTTTTCTATTCTAGAAGTTCTCTTTTGGTTTAAACCTCCCATATATTTATCTTATTTTTATTTTTTGATTATTGATCTTTATTTATTAAATCACCTCAAACTTGATTATTTGTATAATACAGTTTTCTGATTGTTCATTGTGTGAATTCGGTGATTCTCCCCTAGACAAGACATTTTCTCATATGGTTTTTAATTTTTGTTTGTGAGTTAGTGTCCATCTGCTCTGCTCTCCCCTTACAGGTGCTCCCACCCTCCATGTCTTGGTTTGAGGAAAACTCTCTATTGTTTGTATTCTTCTTAGAATGTCTCTTTGTGGAGACCAAATATTCCTTTGTTATTTGGCCATGGATTCTCACACAGTGTCTACAGAGCAAAGATGGGACTAGACCCTATCTCTAGTACAGTCTTGGCAAGTGATTGATCTTTGCAGTATTGGACTTAAAACCCACCGTCCTGAAAACACTGAACAGTCACTCTACCACGGAGACACCTTTCCCCACCTTTGGTTTTTCAACAAGGTCCTGCTATATTTAGCCCAAGCTGACATGTAACTTCTAAATCTCCCAAGTTCTGGCATTACAGGCATACCTGATGGAGGACTCTCATTGGTTAATAAAGAAACTGCCTTGGCTTTTTGATAGGGCAGGATTTAGATAGGTGGAGTAGACAGAACAGAATGCTGGGAAGTTAGTCAGATGCCATGCCTCTCCTCTCTGAGACAGATGCCATGGAGCCAGCCGCCAGGTCAGACATGCTGAATCTTTCCCGGTAAGCCACCAACTCGTGGTGCTACACAGATTATTAGAAATGGGTTAAGCAAGATGTGAGAGTTAGCCAGTAAGAGGCTAAAACTAATGGGCCAAGCAGTGTTTAAATGAATACAGTTTGTGTGTTGTTTTTTCGGGGCATAAGCTAGCCAGGCGGCAGGGAGCCGGGCGGGATGAAAAGCAGGCCTGCTCATCTTTTCATTACACATACCTGGATGACATTTATTTTGAAACTTAATATCATTCTCTGGCTTCTAACACCCCAATCAGATAACATGCCTATTAATTGTTGTGTGGTTAGAATTTTTATTTTCTCTTGCCATAGAAGAAGCTCAAACACTGTGCTATCAGAGGACCCTGCCCCCAGCCCTCAGTCTGCATTTGGTACATTTCAAGTCACCCACAAGTTTAGCTTTCAATTTGTTTTTTTTTTTGTTTTGTTTTGTTTTTTGTTTTTTGTTTTTTTTTTTGTACCTGCAGAGTTCCTCTCTTCCTCTCAATTCTTGCTGGGAATTTAAAATTTTATTTTATAATTTTATGTAGTAGTTTGTGTACCTGAAGTCTGGGCAAAGATGTCATTGAGTTATGTTGCCTGAGGTTGGATGTGCATTCTCCAGTCTCCAGGCAGCACAGTTTTCTGTTCATCACTACCTTTGACATCAGTAGACGTCTAAGGTTGCAGCTCCTCAGGTTATTTTCAGGAATTATCTCATGGGAAACAAATCCCAGGCTGTATCGTTCAGTTTCTTCAGGCACTGGTCACAAGCAGTGTCCCTTGGAGGACGCATCAGAATTCAGGGCAGCTTTCCCTTCACTCAGGGCCATCGTTTGTCCTGTGAGGAACGGTGTCGTACTGTGCTCTTTTTCTCATGCATAAACAGTTTCTGTTTCACCTGATATCATTCTGATTTATGTTTCCTAGACTTTCCTGTTTACCAACTCATGTTGCCTGAAGGAATCATTTAAAAAATATTTCCTAATAAGTATGCCTGACAAATCTCTCATTTGTTTGTTACTTGATGGCATTTGTAGGGCTGGAAAAGGCATGGTTTCTACTGCTACTTGATTGGACAGACCCCTTCAACATTCGCTGATGCAAACCAAACATGCACAAATGAGAAAGCTTACTTAACAACGGTTGAAGACAGGTATGTAATTATTTTTAATTTGTTCTAAGATATGTCAAATAGTGAAAAGTGTTCAAAAAGATGTAAGAATTACCATGCTATGAATTTTGAAGTGTATAATATATGGTCTTGAGTCATACTTTGTAAAGGTGGAGATGTTGAAAATGTTCTTATTTGGTGGCTTAATTGAAAACATTATAAAACTCCTTTGTTACTTTCATGAATCTATTTACTTAAAACAATATGTTAAGAAAGGGTCTTAATATGTAGCTCTGGCTGGCCTGAACTTACTATATAGATCAGAGTGGCCTTGAACTCACAGATATTTGGGATTAAAGGAGTGAACCAACATGATTGGCATCAGTTTATGGCTATTCTGCTGGATGTATGTTACAGATCTAGTGTTTTCTAATCTGTTAATTGTCAAAATTTTAAAGCGAAAAAGGTAAGATTTATTCACCGAACACCCCATTTTGTACTTTTACCACTTGATTTGTGGAAGAAAGTAGCAAAGAGAAGACACACCAGATCACGCACGTGTTTTCCTCATGCACACTTGCAATTCCATCAATTATATAATCTGAAAGGTGTCAAGACTTCTCTCACCACCCAGCAACAATCCTTCAGTGACCCCAGCTCAGGATCTCCTAATCTAATTCAGTTCTTACACTGTCTGCTTGGCAATGTCAACAGACCCCGAAGGCCAATGGTCTAGTCCTACAGGCTGTGCTTTACCCATGCCAGGTCCAGGTTTCAAGCCCTAAGCTGTTTTGCCTGCTTTCCCGAATGACCAGCTCTAGAAAGGCATTCTGTCAACCCAACATTGAGTTCTGTTCACTTGTTTGACCATCTCAGAGAACTGTGGGAAGCACTTAGACTTCCTGATTTTCTTAAAGGAGAGGACCAGGAAGAGGGCTCAGTGAATATAGTGCTCACCACACAAGCATGAGGACCTGAGTTTGGATCCCCAGCACCCAGGAGAAAAGCCAGTCATCGTAGTCCATACAGAGAGAGGACTCAAAAGGTCATTGGTCAGGCAGCTTGGATGAATTGGTGAACTCCAGGTTCAGTGAGAGGCCAGGACTCAAGGCACAGGTGGAGAGAGATTAAGGAAGATAGCCAGTGTTGGTCTCTGGACACACAGGTAGACGGACACACAGGATGAGGAGAAGGTGCATGGAGATCCTATCTTCTCTACAGTCTCACCACCCTCCAGGAATCCCCACCTGCTCAGTCATGGAAAAGCTTTCTGAACAATGGGCTGTTAGAGAGACACCATTGCTTGAGGATGCTTGCTGATAGTCTGAGCAGGGGAACACAGCAAGTGTCAATATTCTTCTCTGTCTCATACAACCTTCCTCTCTCCAGGGTCTGGCATGGAGACCCCCTGGGATTGATAGTATGGGTCTTATCATCTACTATTAAAGGAGACAGCTCAGAATTAAAGGCCTGAAATTATGACCTCAACCTCCCAATATATAACACAATATCTGCAAATAATCTACTAATTCTTTCTATTTCTTTTGTTTTAGTTAACTAATTAATTAATGAATTAAGCTTTGCTTGGCTTGGCCAAGAAAATCAAGTAGAAAATAGAGGATTTAAAAAAATGTAACTTTAACCTCTGAGGGTTCATCCATCTCTGAGATTTATTTGCTTATTCTTTTTATTTACTCTTTGCAAAGCTTGAATACACTCAAACTTCAAAAATTTTAAAAGTTATTGGCGTTTCAATTCTTCAAGGCAGACACAAAATCCACAGAGTCCTGCTGATGTTAAATATCCTTTGATAAAAATAGATACCAGAGGATTGTGTTCTAACATGCACCGTCCTCTCACAGTGATGAAATGCTAATATAAACATCTGACCACAAGAACACAGCTATGTCTTATCTTAGGCCAGAGGAGGCGAATTCTTTAAGTACCGTGGGGATACATTCAGGACTGTGCTGTGATTGGTTTGTTAAAAAAATCACCTACAAGAGAAGAATTATTCTTCATGTGTTCTCTATGCTATTTCTATTTTTAAGAATTCACTAACTGTCCTTAAACTTGCTTTTCATGTTTTAAAAAGTAAATTGCCCTTGTAGTTTTTTGTTTATTGTCTGTGGGCACCTGGAATTATTTGGACCATGGTTAAATAGAACGTCTGCTGGTTTTAGCATTGTCCACGGGCCTCCTTGTTCTCTCTGAGGCTCTCTATGTTCTTGAAAATTGAGTGCCTCTTCTCAGAGCCTTTTCTGCGTGTGTTTTCTGTGTTGTTTCAAGTTTTTCAACTAAGACAAATCTTTGTTACCTTGCCTGTCAAGGTGAAGGGGGCAATAAATGTGATGGCCCCATTTGTAATTATCCTTGATAAATCCCTCTACTTCTATAATCAATAATTAAGCAGGGCACTTGGCCTTTGTGAAAAGTGGACTGATTGTTTCAAATGATTTTTAAAATGACTATAGTTTTTTCTTTTGTATTTTCAAAATTCCCTTAAATTTGGTGAAGGCCTATATGAGGGCCAGAGAAGGATGATTTGAGTCTAACTGAGTCAGCTAGATGCTGTTTTTTTCTTTACAAGCTTACATTTCTTTAGTGAAAAGATATTACAGTTTAAACGGTGCAAAGCTCTGATTCCTGAACGACCTCCTCCAGGAAGATGTGAAATGTCTGTACTCCAGGTCAACAAGTGCCATGATTCAACCCAGGTCCAGCTTGGTGAACCAGTGACGTCATAGGTATTACCTAGAGGAGGAAGATGTGTAAAAGGTTACATACATGAACATGGCGCATTCATTGACAGCTGTCTGACTGAAAACCATCCTAGAATGACGCCTCATGAAAGTCACATCCCTGATGCTCCCTGATCAACATATAGGCAGCTCCATAGAGCAGTCTGTTCTACCTAGTGATGTTTATTGCTCCTATAATCTTTTGGAGAGGCCCTGCGAATCTTGTAACTTTCACAAATTCCCTGAGCTTCCTGAGTTTCCTTAGCTTTACTGCTTCAATGAGCTGCCGTCTCCTCTCAAGAGAGACTCTTAGAATCCAGAGGAAAGAGCTACAGGATAGTAATGCAGTATGTTTGAATTATTATCTAAACCATAGCTCAAACAGCCAAGTGCAATAATTTTCATGTTGATAATATAAGAAACTTGCATAAATGTTTCTAAAGTTTAGTTGAATTTATTATTTTTTTTTTAAAGATACGAACAAGCGTTCCTGACTAGTTTGGTTGGATTGAGGCCTGAAAGGTATTTTTGGACAGGACTTTCAGATGTCCAAAACAAAGGGACGTTCCAGTGGACTGTGAATGAGCAGGTGCAGTTCACACACTGGAATGCTGACATGCCAGGTACGCAAGTGTCGCAAGTGTCGTGTTCTAAGAGTCATTCCCTCTTCCTTCAGCAGAGCCGTTGGTCCTCCACACACTTTCCAGAAACAGTATGGAAGGCAATAGTGCTGTCAATAACATTTATGTCTCTTTTGCCCTTTGCTCCACCCAGCTTGCAGCCTTATAGGGCAAAAAGGAGGAAAAAAATTGTTAAGTAATTTGGGACTGGTATATTTGAAAAGATGCAAAAGTCCAAGTACTCACAGATGTTCTGAATATTTGCCTAATTTCTGAGAACTCAAGGCTCTATAGAAAGTAGATGGAAAACTTCTCAGTGAGACTGGATATGGATATTAATGCACTTGAATGAGGGGACTAAGTGGTTCTCATGGGGATTCATTGTTCTAGTGTCTTGTCTATCTTTATCTTTAGCCATTTTCATGCCTTGAATTTTATTTTATCCTTCTAAGAATGACAAAGATTATTTAAGTATCTTTATTTAAAAGATGCAGAAACTGGAACTCAGAAATCATAGGACTAGAAATGCCCAAGCTTAGCTTTGTACTAATCTGAGTAGTCCTCAAGTCCTAGTTATTTGGTTTTGGACCAATCAGCTGCCCTTGCCTTGTGACTTGCTCTCTCTAACTGGAGATCATATGTGACCTCTCTAACAGACCCTGAAAACTCCTTTCTCATCTTCCTACACTGGTGTTACTGGTTAATGATCTCATTGAATATGACTTCACTCAGGAAGGTCAACACCCTTTACAGAAAACAAATCATTGTACCTGATTTGCAAGCTCAAAGAGGGATAACAGCTATGTGTGCGCTTGCTCCTTGGCCCGATACACCACATCCTTTTCTCCAGCAGTTCTTTGAATTTGCTTCTCAGCTTTGAGTGAGGAACACGTGTGACTAATCAGATTGTTGTTTGTGCAACTGCTATTTGATTGTGAAATTATTAAACATTATAGGAACTGTGAGATACCAGATCTTGTAAACAAATGCATTTTTTTGTTTGTTTCACTCTTGGTGAAAGTCACAGCTCTTCTTATGTAGCTTTATTTTGTTTCTGTTACTTATTCACCAGGAGGATTCTGAGCGATGAACCCTGAAATACCTGTAAAAATAATAATTCATTAAACTATAATCCTAACTCAGCCATGACCACTGAGAATCTTGAGGACAAAGTCTCTCGTGTACTCCAGAGTTAGACTGGAACTCACAATGTAGCTGTTAGACCTCTCTATGGAGCTCCCTGTGTAGGCTGGTCTTAATCTCAGGATTCTCCTGATCCAGCCTTCCATGTGCTGAGATCACAGCCCTGTTGGAAGACATGCCTGGCTGGTTGAGGTTGCAGTCTCTCAGGGCCTGGTAGCTTTTTCCAAAAGCTCAGCAACGTGGAAACCCCCCTCCCAGCCTCCAGAAAAGCTTCCTGCTCTCTACCCAACCTTATCTGGAGGATGTCTACAGACCCAGGATGCCTGACTTATCTCAAGGGTGACCCTTGACACAGTTCCCTGCAAATGCTCTTCCCCTGAAGATCCACATGGTAATTAGACGTGTTCTAGCCATTTCCATAGGACCCTACTGCCACATACAGAGCCTTGTGATAAGAGAGTACCACTTAATGCAAATTAGGGTTTGTCCCTAGGCTCCCCAATTCTATATATTCTTTATACTCTGAAATAAAGTTGAGCTGTTTTATCAAGAGCATTCTCCCGGAGGACTGTCTCCATTTGTGCTCACAGCCCTATACAAAGCTTTCTGCCATGGCTTCTGCCCCTTTGCCCTTGCAGACTGGTGGCCAATAAGGCGAGAGGGAAAAGAGGACCCCCAGAGCCCTTGCCATCCGGCCCCACCACAGCATATCCACTTGATAGAAAGATGATGTTTTTGTCTCAAGAGATGTTGGCTGAGTGCCCAAATGTTCAGCTTCAAGAACAGGCAAGACATTTGTGTGCCTTGCCTGAGTATGGAGAGAGATGAACGACTCTTGTGATCTGTTGTCAGTGCCAGTGGAAGACTGTGGGTAGAGACGATGGCTCCAGGAATCTGAAGCAAAGGCTCAGGTGTCAGGAACTTGGGGACTTTAGAGAAAACATTCTAGAAAAGATGTACCTCTCTGGAACTCTGATATTAAATGTTTAAGCATTTAATAGTCTTTGAAAATGACATAAAAATTAGCTCCTCTTAGTAGTAAGCATCTTGATGTTTTCAAACCTCTATGTTACTTATTGCTACAATGACCACAAAACAGAATGTGTGAATGCTACTGTGATCATGCTTGGTTTTTATGGACTTCTTCATAACCTGCATCCCAGCTCTGCCCAGCAGAGTTTCCATTTTAAGATGAGGAAACAAGAAAGCTTGAAAAACGTACCCAAATTCTCCAATTTAGACATGTCTTGTTTGAAAATCTATCACATGCTTTTGTTCTGAAGAATGAAATGACCATGGCAGGAGGAGGGAATCTCAAAAAAAAATTAAAAAAAAAGAGAGGAGGAAAGCTGGCAGAAGGGCGGGAAGGAGGAAAGCTGGCAGAAGGGCGGGAAGGAGGAAAGCTGGCAGAAGGGCGGGAAGGAAAATCCATTATGCTATATCTTTTCCATTATAGCAGAAATATTTTATCATTAAATGTCTAAATCTGGGCCACTCAGCCAGATGTGAAAGTATAAAAATGCGTTCAAAACTCCCTACATGTACGATGATCATCTTGGAATATAGAACACACAGATGAAAGGTAAAGATACAGCAACGCAGGTTCCAAATGCTGCCTTTCATCGTCACGTGTAGGAACGCGCCACGCTACCTCACAGCTCTGCCTTTCTTGAGCACGGCAGGTCTCCAGGAAGACCCCACTGATTGAGTTCTACTTTGTGTTTAATGTAGGAAGAAAGACGGGATGTGTTGCCATGAAAACTGGGGTGGCAGGTGGTTTGTGGGACGTTTTGAAATGTGAAGAAAAGGCGAAATTTGTGTGCAAACACTGGGCAGAAGGAGTGACTCGCCCACCAGAGCCCACAACAACCCCTGAACCGAAATGCCCGGAAGACTGGGGTACCACCAGCAAAACCAGCATGTGTTTCAAGGTAAGGATTACTTGCTAAAATATTTGAAATACTCAAGAACTTAAAAAAAAAAAGAAAAAAGAAAACATGCAACTCAGGTCCCACTTGCAGAAATTTTAATCTGGTTTTATTGATGGAGAGCAAACAGAGGCCACAGCACAGGTTGGACCTTACCTCTGACATCATCTGCTTCATTGTTGACTTTTCTTCTCTGCTTCTCCTCCATTTCTCATGGCTTTCCAACCCTGTTCGGAGCTTGTGATTTTCATTTTGGTGAAGAATTTTTTCCTCCTTACTGTAACTTCTGGTGTATCACATTTGCCTTGCCTTCAAGCCCAAGCTTTATGCTAACTTAAACGATAAACTGGTCTACTATCAGGCTGTGTCAGCATTACAGAGTTCCCGCTTCACTTCTTTGATTTAGCCCTTAACAACTATAGTGAAGGAAGACGAAAGTATTGCAAGTACGGAGCCCTCAATACCTTTAAATGTGTTCTGCATTATTTTTATATTCTTAGATCTGTATTCTTCTTTTGCAACCACGTCCATTGAAATAATCAACCAGTCAAACACAAATAGGAACAGAAACAAAAGCAAAACAAACAAAAAAATCACATCTCTAATGAAATAAGGATGTTGTCATAATCTTCATAGAAAAATTTAGATTTAATACAGAAATTATTTACTATTTAATGATAGAGTTTTATGCTCAAGACCACTTTTATTAAATCCCTTTCAGAGGCACATGACCCTGACTCGCTTCAGGAGACAGTTTGGTGAGGTAGAGGAAGAATTCAGTCAGAGCCTAGGGTTGTAGCTCAGAGGTAGAGTCCTTGCTTAGTGTGTGAGAGGCACTGGGTTCCATCTCCAGAGCTGAATAAAGAAAAAAATAACTTGTGAGAAGATGAAGTTGTCTGAGCTCTATCTCAGGAAGGGTCTAGTTGAGCTGGCCACCCCTATTAGTAGCTGTGGGGATCCATGAGGTGTTTAATTTAGTTTGACTAGTCAGAGCTTAACATATAAATCTCCTGAAAGGAATATATGGGGCCAATATAAGAGGGGATTTATAAAATAGATTTTGGAGATTTCACATAATTATTCAAATGCTACCTCTACCATCATACAAATGCCTGAAGGTAACAGGCTGTGGGGATTTAACACAGTAGAATTTCTGTAGCTATGCTGTGAACTAGGAATTCCAGCAGCAACAAAACTCAGGTGTTCACCAGATCCAGTTAAATGCATCGGTATGAATTATGTGGTTTCAGAAAGATTTGGATTAGTGTTTGTTTACATATATACAGACTATCTTTATAAATACTAAGATGTGGGAATCAATTAAATTCGGTGGATAGTTAAGGAAACCAGAACCAGAATCAGGGTTTAGGAGCTGAGGTAGGGTTGAGGACCTGCTGTTGAGGAAGCTTGCTGAAGTCACATTGTTTTTTATTTTAAAAAGTTTTTTTTTCATTTTACGTGCCAACCCCAGTTCTCCCCCCTCCTCTTCTGCCACCCCTCCTTCTCCCCATATTCCACTCCCCACCCACTCATAAGAGAGGGTACACTTACTCATGGAGCTTAAGTTATTCCCAGGACAAGGTATAGGCATTAACTACCAAGGTGGCCACACAGGAAGCTAACCCCCTTTTCTGCAAGCCTGTGGGGCTGAGAGCCATGACTCATGAAGAATAACAGAGGAAAATCATGTAAAATTCCATGGCTCCAGTGAGCTTCTGAACTGTTCACATACTGGCACTGGTGCAGTTTCTGAAAGAAATTGTATCTTTCTTGGCCCAGGTATCCTTGACCCGAGGACAGTCACCAAAAATTGACCTGAGAGAGTAACTCCTGATTTTTATGTCTCAGTGGCAGCAGAAGTAAAAGATGAAGCTGTTTGTGGGGTTATGCAAGAAGCAGAAACACACGTTCCTAAGGGGAATTATGGAAAAATGAGAAATTGAGGAAAAGCAAAAAATAAAATAAAATAAAATAAAAATAAAAAATAAAAATAAAATAAAAAGGCAAAGTGAGAGTGACTCCCAAGAGGGCAAAGGTTTCCCCAAGAGGAAAAACTGTTGAACTTCCTTGTTGAGGGGATTTTGTAGCTCTATGGCAAAATCTGAACAAAGACTAAGGTAAAATCTTTAGTTGACCAGTTAGGTGACCCCACTCTCTGTGGAGAGATGGCCACGTCCTGTTCTTGGGCAGCCAACCCAGTTAAGCGGTGGGCGGGGCCTCTCTTTATTCATTCTTGACTTTTGCTTTGCGAGTTATCAACCTTGACTTTCTGCAAGCTGCCAGCCACTGGCTGGTGCAATGTGGTGATCACTGGTCCAAAACAGTCCTTGCCTCTCAACAGCCATCACAAAGTAACTGCACTGAGTTTCATCCACTCTACGGCGTGGTCGAGGCTCTTTTTTTTCTGGACTAGGTTGGCCTTCTTAGCAGCTATCTTTATCTGTTCTGCTTAGGTGCCTTAGCAGATGCATGAGAAGATGGGGATGCCTTACATAGTTCCTCAAGGGCTCCAGGTCTTCAGACTAGCGGGCCTGGCTAGCGTCAGACTCAAGGCCCTGTCTCTCCTCTTATCTGTTTGGCTTAGCATCTTCACTCAGCTGAAGACTTTTTTCTTTCCGATCCCTAACATCTCTTTTTGCCTGAATCCTGTCTCACTCCAACACATGAGCCACTTACCATTTTAACCATGAGTCCTTTCCCTTCCCCGCTACAGTTAACTAGTTCCTGCATCGTTAGGCATGTCCTGCACTACCATCCTAGATCCTATTTACAGTTCCCAGTACTAAGTAGTAAGTATTAAGACCTAGTACTTTGTTACACGGTTTGTAGAATTTAGTTTAACTCTCACTCATTTCTGTCAGTAACATAAGGAAAAGAGACTGCAGGTTTTGAAGGACACCACCAACACTGCTGAAAGCTTGCCATTGTTTAAACTGAACAGGATAACAGAAGGAACAGCGTTTTGTTTATTCATGTTTATTTTGTATCAAAATGTTGTTATTTTTTGTGTCCCAAAGCAATTTTTCATACTTCACCAGATTACTTTCCCTCTCTTCCACAAATGAGCTGTATACCCAGTCTTCACGTCTTCAGTTTCCAATATTTTAATCTAATTTTTCCTGTGCTTTAAACAGCTTTTATTTTTTAAGGCTTTCTCAATGAAACCGTAACTCCCAGCACTGGCCCACATCTAGCTATCCAAGTAGGCAGTCATAAACTGATTTTCAACCAAGAGACCTTCCTTGTTTGAGACCATTGCATTGCTTGCTTTTTCTATAAAAGAAACTTCATTGAAGGTAGATGATTTGTTTCTCTTGATTTGTTAAGTTACCAAAACCATTTCCCAAACCTTTTCTGTAGCTGTATGCGAAAGGCAAACATGAGAAGAAGACCTGGTTCGAGTCCCGAGATTTCTGCAGAGCTATGGGTGGAGAGCTAGCGAGTATTAAGAATAAAGACGAACAGCAAGTGATATGGAGGCTGATCACGTGAGTCCCTCTTCTGTACAGCACTTCTGTCTGTTACCTATTTGGTGCCTATGATGCTGAGAAAATATTCACATTTCCGTATCACTTGACAAATCCGTTGGCCCTTTTTAATTAAATTTCATTTCAAAATCCTTTAATAGGTATAAATCTTGGAGTCGACCACTCTGTAAATGCATAAGGCATTAAATACTTATTTGAATCCATGACCGTCTTTCAGTGCTTTACTATGATCTCCCCTAAAATTATCAGCTTTCAGGGTATTGATGAGTAGGGCCCAAATTCACATTTTCTTAGTCACCTTTGCTGTGGTATGACTTAAGAGTGACAGAGTTTACTGTGGCATATAGCCTAAGAGGTTGTTCATTTCATCCCGGCAAAGCATGATAATAAAGAGACCACTGGTCACATTGCATTGCAGTCAGGAAGCAGGAGATAAATGGGATGCTCAGCTCGGTTTCCCTTTATGTAGTGTAGGACACCAGTCCAGGTAATGGTGCCACCTTTAGGGCGTGTCTACCCACTTCAGTCTAATCAAGATAATCCCTCATAGGCATGCCTTAGACTCACATAATCTAGGTCATCCCTCATGAATGTGTCCAGATACTTCTTTGCTAGATGATTCTAGAACCCATCAAAGTGGACAATTAGTGTTAGCCATAAGAGACATCTTTTGTAAGACCCATTTATTTATTAATCTCTTTGCTTATGTATTATCTAATACATGTTTCAGAGGTACCTGTCAACTCTTGATGACTAAAGTTCTTTCCAAACACAGCATGTACTTCCTCTGTATGTTGCAGGACCAGTGGAAGCTACCATGAGCTGTTTTGGTTGGGATTGACCTATGGCAGTCCTTCAGAGGGGTTCACCTGGAGCGATGGTTCTCCTGTAAGTAGTTTTGAATGTATCATTTTCTCATCCTGTAATGTATTTATTTTGATATTATCATTTGACTTAGTTGAGGTTTTATCAAGGTAAGTAATTAAGATAATTTTTGGTGCAAAATAAATACAAGTGCAGTATACACTCACTGCCCGGCCCTGGTCTCCAGGTACTCCAAGCATAGCTGTGGCTAACGGGATGAAAATGCCATAGAGAACGAGAAGTCAATCACCAGTTTCTGTAAAATAGCTCCAGCCTATACAAACCCAGCATGTAGGTAGCTGAATGTCTTCACAGCTGCTCTGCAGCTGCCTTTAGCTCAGCACTATTGGACTTGGTGGCATTACAGCTTTGGTAGCCATTGGAGTCAGTCACACTTCTCCAGATTTGAGAAATGGGGAGCTCTGGCTTTTGCTGGCAACATTTAGCAGCCCTGGTCACCATGAGAAAAAAAATATTTTATAATATCAATGCCACCTCAGAGCCCACAAGCATCTTTCAAGTACTTAGTGAAATCGTTTATTTGGTAGTTGCATTGATGTTTGGATTCCATGTTTGTATTTATAAAAACAGATCGTAATGTTTGATCCAAAACCCTTCAGACGCTGAAAACTATCAAAACCCAAATTACCAAACCCAGAGCCCCAGCGTGTTTCCCTTGTTCATTTTGGCAGAGGCTGGTTGTTCTGTTAGCCACGCTTTATAAGCCCCCTTTCTTCTTTAAGAAGAGTTAATTATTTTCCTGTAGCCTGTGTAATGGAGGGGAAGCTTCCAACAACTTACTGAAATACCATCCCTTAAGAATGGCCTGTAAATTTAGGAAATTACAACTGCTGGCTGAGAAGTGGAAGCTTCTTGCTAACTTTTTCCTATATATAAATCCCCCTTCTGTGGCCCCTGGATCCACTTCTGTTTAATGAGAATAAAGAAAATGTTATAAGAATCAATTCCCTGCTCTAGTGAGCTTCACAAGTTTCCGTGTAATAAAAAGCTGTTTCTTCCTCACACATGTCCATAAAATGTTCTTCCAGATCTAAAAGTCAAAAGCAAATGGATGAAAAAATTCAAACATCTATTTTTCCATTTGTTGCACTGATGTGCTGTATATGGTTAATATCTGCAGCCTAATGTTTCTAACACAGCATAGCACCCTGGCTTTGTGGCTAAGCTAAAATATAATGTTTCCCATATAGGTTTCCTATGAAAATTGGGCTTATGGTGAGCCAAATAATTACCAGAATGTTGAATACTGTGGTGAACTGAAAGGCGACCCCGGTATGTCCTGGAATGATATTAACTGTGAACACCTCAGCAACTGGATTTGTCAGATACAAAAAGGTATGAACCCTGCCCCCTTCTCTTAGATCGCAGAGCTAGCCTTTTGACACCCCCATATGTTCCCTCCGTTGGCACAAACAAACAAACGAAAATACCAGCATTAGGGAAGTGTCAGGCCCTGAAGGCGTTGAGTACAGATAAATGTTTCAAAGGAACAGAAGATCAAAAGGCCACCCGAGAATCCTGGATGGGAGTCATGTCCTCAGAAATGTTCCCACCAGCAGCTGGGACTCTGGCCACACTCTGCCGCTGCAGGGGCTAGTGGGTGTAGGAAGGCCATTGCAATGCAGTTTCGCTTTCTGGAACTTTCACCCTCTGATCGTCTACTTTATCCCTGACTCAGGTAGATGCCCCCTCCAAGTCAGAATATTCCGATGTTCAAAACACCCACTAAAAACCAGCAGTGTGAGGAGGGCCCTGATGTTACGGACGCACCGTATTATTATTTAGGTGACTTGGGAATTACCACAAACCCAGGTCAGGAACTGAGGCCAGAGGAGCTGGGTTAGGACAAAGCAGGAAATGGGGGAGCTCACCCTGGACTCAGAACGTACATGCGTTGACCCTATTGCACTAGATGAGATGAGCAGAACCACATTGCCCTCTGCTGTTGGGGAATCGTGGTCACTGCCATCATTGTACATACAGTTAAGAGGCCTGCCTGCTCGGTACTGCCCTCTGCTGGCTGTACGCACATGTTTCCTCATTCGGGATTAGCGTCCCGAGTTTCCAGAGTAGCAGTGGGCTGCATTTTAGAAGGGTCTCCTCCTGCCAGTGACTCGCAGTGGTCTTTCTATGTGAGCAGCTTTTTTATTTTCTATCTGGCAGATAGAAAATGTTATCTAGAAGACTATTACCCGTGCCCTCTTGTCAGATTCCAACAAAATCCAGGAAGAAAAAAAATATCTTTTAAAAATTCCAGTAAAATATAAATTTAATAAGAATAAGATTCTTTAAGAAGAATATATTGTGACTTATCCATATGACTCACATCAAATAGCTTCAGATAATGAACTGTATATTATTTCCTAGCCACTACTAAAATGTCTATGTGGAAAATTGTTGTGTAGTGAACACTGACCACATAGCAACAGTTTAAATTTTTCTGTGCTGTTACAGACTTTGTTAATCCCTTATTGTAATTGGAGGGGCTGGGATGAAGACCAAGCAGTTTAATCCTGTGCTTCGGTTTGGAAACTGGGCTCCACAATTCTAAAATTAATGTTCTTTTGTTTTATTTCCTTTATATGGCATTGTTTAGACCCTAGAAAATGCCTTCCCACTTATGGTGGCCACTATTCGATTTATATAAACTGCAGTTCTTCCTTTTTCCTTTCATTCCTTCTCCACAGTGTGATGTGAATTTTTAGGGAAGAACGGGGACAAGTGTGGAAAACTGTCAAGGTTTTATTGACACAGGAAAATTCAGGGAGTGGTACT
Source organism: Arvicola amphibius (assembly GCF_903992535.2). Classification (NCBI taxonomy): domain Eukaryota; kingdom Metazoa; phylum Chordata; class Mammalia; order Rodentia; family Cricetidae; genus Arvicola; species Arvicola amphibius. Next base: position 97,591,712 of record NC_052052.2, on the reverse strand, counting down.
AGCAGATGCTTGATTATTTTATATATTGTTTTTATTTTATAGGGAAAGCTTTGCTACCTGAGCCCACGCCTGCTCCTCAAGACAGTAGGTGTCTCTGTGTTTTCTGACTTCTTTATTATAGCCTTTTCTGACTCCTATCCCTTTCTAATGAAAAAATATATATCCTGGGAAGATGGTGGGCAGAGATTTAGTATCTTAGAGAATTTCATGAAAAGTTGGAGTTTTGTCTCTAGAGAGCAGAACACACACTGGTTGCCCTGCTCACACGATTTCCTGTGACTTCATGAGTCAAGTCCAAGAATCCAGGGTTCAGGCATACAACCAATGAATTGTAGCTTGATGGCCCCAAACAGCACCATTATTCACTGAAAGTTCTGGAAGTCAGGAATCTGAAATTGGTTCTTCTGAGTCCAAGCACAAACCTTCACTCACAGGACCACACCCTCCAGAGGTTCTGGTCAGTTGCCTTCACTATGTTCCTTGAATTCTTTTCTAAATGCTCTCTGGTTCCTTCTTCACACCAGCCTTGTAGCATCTTGGTTCAGCTGTCATGATGCCTCCTTGTGAATTGGACCGTCCCTTCTGCATCCTTCTCCGAGGGCACTTGTATTAGATTTAAAGCCCACCGAGATAATCCAGGATAATCTTTCCTTCTCAGGATCCGTATAATCACATTTACAAAGTCCTTTCCATTGGAATCTGATGTACATAGGCTCCTAGAATTAGGCCGTAAATGTCTTTGTAACCTTTTGCAAAATAGAAACGTAAAATTTCATGCTTTGAAAGAAGTCTTAGAAACCTCCTTCTTCATGAAGGAACTGCTTGGTACTCCAGTTCTGCTGTGAATAAAATGGCTCAGCAGTTAAGAGCTCTGGCTACTCTTCCAGAGGTCTTGAGTTTAATTCCCAGCACCCACATGGTGACTCACAACCATCTGTAATGGGATCTGTTTCCCCCTACTTGTGTGCACCAACACAGAGCACTCATATACATAAAATAATAAATAAATGTTAAAAAGAAGTCATTTCTTTTTTTTTGTAGTGGACTGAAATCTGAGTTTTCATAGCCTTCATGTCTTGATCTTCAAACATCACAGGCACCTAGTCTTCCTAGCTAGGTTTTCTTGCCAAGGAAAGTAATGCCAGGAGTTCTTTTACCCACTAACAACCCATGGAACTTACTTAGGAAGAGAAACAGGTCAGTCTTTATAGGATTGGCAGAAGGTAGATATAGGTATTTGGCATGGACCAATCAGTCTACCCCTGACTTAGACATTCTGCATATTCTGGAGTCTGACAGTGGTTCATATCATAGCTCTCTCCCCTACTTACCATATTCTTTAATTTATCTAAATAAAAAATATCGTCTTTTCCTATGACTTTCTTTCATCAGATCCACCGGTTACTCCAGATGGATGGGTTATTTACAAAGACTATCAGTATTATTTTAGCAAGGAGAAGGAAACCATGGACAACGCACGGGCATTTTGCAAGAAGAACTTTGGTGATCTCGCTACTATTAAAAGTGAAAGTGAAAAGAAGTTCCTGTGGAAATACGTAAGAGCATGGTTAAGAGGAGAATGTGCTATAAACCAGGATGATCCCTGAAACTGGTACCCTAGAACAACATGTTATAAACCAGGATGATCCCTGAAACTGGTACCCTAGAACAACATGTTATAAACCAGGATGATCCCTGAAACTGGTACCCTAGAACAACATGTTATAAACCAGGATGATCCCTGAAACTGGTACCCTAGAACAACATGTTATAAACCAGGATGATCCCTGAAACTGGTACCCTAGAACAACATGTAATAAACAAGGATGATCCCTGAAACTCATACCCTAGAACAACATACTATAAACAAGGATGATCCCTGAAACTCATACCTGAGAACAGCATGCTGTAAAGAGAGAATTTGCTACCTGAGAAATACTTTCACTTTATGCACTAAATTTGAAGTTGAGGGTAAATGATTGAAGTTCCTGGAGCCTTGAGACAGGGCCGTAAGTCTCAGCGCTGTGACAGTCTCTTTGAGTTTGTGAATTTAATTTTCAAGGATTATATCTTAACTAATTATGTCTCAATCCTAGACCACATGCATAATAAGCAGTATGATTACTAACTAAAAGTTTATCTTTCTAGGATGAGATTATTAGTGAACAGAGAGTGCAGTTTTATGATTCTTATAAAAATCTCAGTTGTACCCGAATTGTCAGCAATCCCTGAAAGGGTAATGTTTTCCTCTTGTGCTTCGCTGAGTAACTTTCCACTAAAACAAAAACACAAACACAACACGACATGTGACTTCATCATCATTTGCCAGAGAGGAAGTGGGGAGAATAGCAGAAAATTAATTCATCAGTATTTAAAGGAAAAGTTCACTTGCCTACAAAGATAGGAAGATATAGCTTACAGTATCATCTCTGTGCATACGCTTTGCTTTGAAACTCTCAGGATACAGCCTAATGTTGCACAAATGCTTATCTGGAATAGATGCTACATAGTAAATCTTTAGGTGTGAAAAATTGTTTCTTTGGATGTACAAATGCAACAGCCTATTTTATTTATTTATTTATTTATTTATTTATTTATTTATTTATTCTGTTTTTCAAGACATGGTTTCTCTGTAGCTTTGGAACCTGTCTTGGAACTAGCTCTTGTAGGTTAGACTGGCCTTGAACTCACAGAGATCTGCTTGCCTCTGCCTCCTGAGTGCTAGGATTAAAGGTACGTGCCATCACCTCCTGGCCCCCTCTGCCTTTGTTGTTGTTGTTGTTTTGATTTTTATTGAGCTCTACATTTTTCTCTCCATTACCTATTTTTAAAGGGTTTTCCAGCCATCAACTGTAATAAACATTTGGTATTATAATGAATGACTTAAGACATTTGCTTTGTAAATGGAGATTATTGCATTGTGAGAACACTTTTTTCATCTTCATGCATATAATTCTACAGTATTTCTGCATGAGTTCCCTCTTGGAAAACACTGTAGCCTTACTGATGTGTAGGTTTTGTCTGAGAAGCTGCTCAGTAGATGACTGTAAACTGTATATGCAAACTTTCATGTTCTAGATGAACAAGAATGGCGGACAGTCACCGTATTTTATTGGCTTGTTGATCAGCATGGATAAAAAGTTCATGTAAGTAAATCAGGCCAAAGCACTTTATGATAGAGAACCAATAAACACCTAGGGATTGTTCTGAGATCTTTTCTTGAAGAATACAATAAAAGTCCTATGGCAATCTGAATCTCAAAAAGTAAAACCCTCTAAAACATGACAGGAAACCCATGTAAGATTATTCTATTAAGAATTTCAGTGTTGTTAATTATCTAAAAGCACAAAATTGGATTTAACTTCATAACACTAGTCTTTATTTTAGGGTCTTCAGCCATCAATAAATCATTGACTAAGAACATGTGGTAAATAGAGATGAATACTACATTTATTTTTAAAATTGCAATTCTTTTTGGACCAGTGCTGGTACACAGAACCGAATGTCCCTTTTTCTTTGCTCCAACTTACAGCAGTGTATTCGAGTTGACTGTGAAACTTTCCTCTCAGAAGAGCAGACTTGCTGCTTCTTTAGACAAGGATCATGATTGGCTGAGCTGGAAGGAGGGAACTATCATATCGTGGGGATTTCTTTCTATGTTCATTAATACGTTTTCCTGCATTTCAAGAGCAGATGAGTCTGTCTGTTATTCATACAGCTGTCTTAGTGACATACATTCTGGGTGACTTTGATTTCTCTCTTTGACCAATAGAGACCTAAAGTCAAGCTTGTAATTTCTAGGATATAGAGACATTGGATGTCCCTATGGACCAACACCCATTTGATCATCTCTAAAATAAGAGGGCTGATTGTTGTGATTTCTCTTCTTATCAGTTTTCAGAGGCCTTGAATTTCTGTGACTTATGAAAATAGTCATTATCTCACCCACATTGTGATAAAAACAGATTGATCAAAAGACTCAGAATGAAGCTAATTTTTGTTGCCCCCTTCTTAGGTAGTTAAATGTGGAGATCATGATTGGAGAGTACTGTGGAAGGAATTTTTCTGTTGGCTTCCAGACTAATCAGGATATATACACACACACACACACACACACACACACACACACACACACACACACACACACACACATATATATATATATATATATAGAGAGAGAGAGAGAGAGAGAGAGAGAGTTGGCTTCCAGACTAATCAGAATATATATGTGTATATACACACACATATATGTATGTATATATACATACATACCTCTTCAGGTCTATCAGGAGCTTGTTCTGAGGAGAGCAAAGAGGGTGGACCAGCATTCAGTATTCACACCATTCTGGGGCATCTTCTTTGTAGATTTTTGAGTGGAGTATGGAATCCCAAAATAAAGACAGATTATAGTTTACAAGATTAAATCTAACTGTGGTTGTTTGTGAACTTGACCTGAAGGTATCAGGGTCACTGCAGAGGAACACAAGGGATGCCAAGCACAGGCATTTGGGAGTTCCTGCTAGTTTCTCTCGGTTCCCCTTCTGTTTGTTAAGCATGCTATGCTCCCTTCGTCTTGATGCACTTGTCCTCCCCATCTCTAAGTTGTAGCCAGTTGCTTTTCTGGTTGAACTGCTGAAAAATGCTTCGATTTTCTTTTCCAGTTGGATGGATGGAAGCAAAGTAGATTTTGTGGCTTGGGCTACAGGAGAACCCAACTTCGCCAACGATGATGAGAACTGTGTTACCATGTACACAAACTCAGGTAGATCATGCACACATCTTACTGAACTTGCTTTGGGGTATGATGTGCTGCATTCCTTGTATCTTTAGGTTAACAGTAATAAGCAGTGCATTTATATAAGAAAACAACAGAGACCTCCAATTTTATCAAGATAACGGTTCAGTTTGCAAAGGTAAATGTATCAGGATGCTAAAAAATGACACATCATCCTATTTCTTCCAAATGTGAGACATTTTTAATGTTCTTATGTGAGGAAAAGACCTAAACTGTGTTCGTAATGAACTTTCTCTCTCTCTAGTCTTTTTTATCCCATGAAATGGGAATGTTGATGCAATTCGTCTTTTGTTGACAAGATTATGTGAAGTATCACCTATAGCTGAACACATACTAAGTATTTTTAGATTGGCTATTGATAATTAATAATTTGATAATATATATGCAACACCAAGATCTAGCTCAGCACATAGGGACCTTTCTATAAAAAAATGAACTCTTTTTTTATCTTTTGTGTGCATGATTTGCATTATTGCTCTCATGTCTTCAGTTCTTTTTTTATTAAAAATTTCTGCCTCCTCCCCGCCTCCCATTTACCCCCCTCCCCCCTGCACTCCCCCTCCCTCTCCTGTCAAAAGAGCAGTAAGGGTTCCCTGCCCTGTGGGAAGTCCAAGTTCCACCCCCCTCCATCCAGGTCCAGGAAGGTGAGCATCCAAACAGGCTAGGCACGCCCCCCCCCCCCAAAGCCAGTATGCGTAGTAGGATCCAAATCCAGTGTCATTGTCCTTGGCTTCTCAGCAGCCCTCATTGTCCGCCATGTTCTGGGAGTCTGGTTTTATCCCATGCTTTTTCAGTCCCAGTCCAGCTGGCCTTGGTAAGCTCCGAATAGATCAGCCCCACCATCTCAGTGGATGGGAACACAACTCTTATGGGCTAAGTGGAACAGTGAGAGAAATATTTCAAATGCTCTTATAGTAATGTACAAAAATAAGGGAATTTTTTTCAGAACCATGTTTTTGAGGCTCTTTCTTGGATGATGTGTCTTTGAAGGTCTGTTTTACCTAAGAGCATATAGCTGTACCTTAGCTCTTCTCCTTTGCAGGATTCTGGAATGACATCAACTGTGGTTTTCCAAATAACTTCATCTGCCAGCGACATAACAGCAGCATCAATGCCACCGCCGTTCCTACCACACCCCCGACACCAGGGGGCTGCAAGGAAGGCTGGCATTTGTACAACAACAAGGTATCAGGGAAACTAATCTCTGTCTTGGCTTTTGTATCAGTGGCTTTTCTTGATGCAACAAGATACATATGCAATAGAAACAAGAGAGATTTTGGCTCCCTACTTAGAGGACTGAGTCCATCAGAGCAGAGCAGGTAGATAAAATGATTCCACAGAGATAGAAGCATATGGTTTAGAGGCTCCTCACACCTTAGTGGATGGGAAAACAAAGGACTGGAAGAGGGTCCAGCTGTACCCTGAAGGCCTACCTCTAGTGTCCTACAGCTGCCAGCTGGGCCCATGTCCCAAAGACTACGTATTCTTCAAAAACTGGTACCAACAGCTAGATGCCTATGGGGAGCATCCCCCCTAAACCCCAACAGTGCTGTTCATTGTGGAACAGTGAAAGATGTCAGTCTTCATGCCTTCTTCATACTTCATCAAGCTAGGATGATTTTTATAAGAAAAACTGGAGATTCCTATCACAGATTCTAAATGGAAAGTAAATACTTGAGATGTTATTGAAAAAGTGGTACCCTTTATCTCGAGGGAAAAGTAAAACTCTGCAAAGAAAATCTTTGGCCCATAAGCTGACTTATTTTTTAATCCTCATCTGGTCCTGAGAAAATTGTATTTAGCAATGATTTTTATGAATAATTTGATTTTTGATGTGAAGTTTGTTTTCCGTAACTAAAACCTCTGCTTTGTCCTCCTCCTCCATAGTGCTTTAAGATTTTTGGATTTTCTGAAGAGGAAAAGAAAAACTGGAAAGATGCACGAAAAGCTTGCATAGCACTTAAAGGAAACCTGGTGTCCATAGAGAACGCGAAAGAGCAAGGTGTGCAGGTTATGTCCCTGTCAGTAATGAATATGTATGTAAATTTGCCCTTAAAGAGATAGACTATTGCTTGTCATAACTGACCCTTACATTTTTCTAGAAAAGGAGCCAGTGGGGAAAATCCTATAAATTCCTTATTAAGAGTGATTTTGTTTAACATTAGATAAAACTGAGGTATTAATGTGGACTTTGAACAAATGCAGGAAAAAGTTTTTGATGAGACGCAGGCTAAACTGGAGCTATGGAAGTGTCTGGCAAGAGAACATTCACTACAACCACAGAAAACCATGAAGGTCATTCTTCTGTTAAAAGAGACCAGAGCTGGGAAACAGCTCAGTCAGGATGGAGCATCCACACAAGCATGGGGCTCTGGGGTGTTCAGAACCTGGGGTGGTGACATATGTGTTAAGTCCCAACACTGGTAGATAAAGGAAAAACTCTAACGATTTCCTAGCCAGCCAGCCTTATGAAACCTACAGTCTCTAGGCCAGTAAGGGACCCATTTTTTTTTTTTAAATAAACACAGGTGGCTGGTTCCTAAGAAAAAACACAGAGGTACAACCTAAGTTCTCAATTCACATGCCCACACACATGGACACACAGACTTTCTTTCTTCTACACAGACAGAAAGGCACTGACAACTCTTGCATGATCTTGGGGACTTCCCTTGCTGAATAGGTGTGCTATTTAAGTTATGATTTGTGCTTCAAGGAGGACGTGCAACAAGTTCAGAAGATTCAGACTTAACTGTTGTGGGGTTTGGAAACACAGCAATTCAGTCATGGATCGGAGACCCTCAGGTTAAACACTTTGAGAAAGAGAACACATGGTCTTTGAATGGTCACTCTCTATGGACCTAAGAGGAAGCGTTGGGCCATTGAGTAACAGTGGCTGGGAAATACATTGAGGTTCAAAATCAGGAAGCGGTTTCAGTAGCCAGGACTGATGAGATACATGGTCTCACAAGGTGGACTAGGTTTTCAAAGAATTTTGAAATGTTTAAGTTGGGGAGGCTCAAGAGGACACCATGGAGCCACATATACTGGCCAGCACATTGTGTACAGAAAAAGTCCAATATAGGTTTGCTTTATTTTTAAATTTATAAGAAGGTTGTAAGAAAAAATTAGACTAGATAGTCTCTAACATCTCTTTTAGTTGAATAGGTCTCTCTCTCTCTCTCTGTGTGTGTGTGTGTGTGTGTGTGTGTGTGTGTGTGAGAGAGAGAGAGAGAGAGAGAGAGAGAGAGAGAGAGAAAGAGAGATTACAGGCATCCAGCTTTCACATGGTTTGGGAGAACCAAACTTGAGTCCCCACTCTTACTGTTTCCTATCTCCATCCACACAGCATTTTTAATTTTCATAATCAATATTTAAAATTTTGAATAAGTACAGAAAAGGAGACCTGGAAACCTATGTGTTGCTCCCGCAGATGCTCACTCTGTTAGTGCGCAGATGTGTACTCTCTTCCAACACATTCTACATGAAACCAACCAAGCTTCCACAGGAATCTCTGACAAGTTCACCAGCTGTTCAGACACCCAAAGCAAAGGGTCAAACCACGACACCCGATACGAGAACAGAGCATTCGCGTTTCTCGAGCTGGCTTACCACGTTTATTGCCTCAGCTACCCCGCAGAGAAACACAGTAATAGACTTCCTCTGTCCGCCACAAAGTGCTGGTTCCTGGCATAACAGAATTAGAACCTGAGCAGTAGAGACGTGCAGAAGGAAACAATTTTCAGATAAAATAACATTATTTCTGGCAAAACAGACCCACGTTGTTGAATTCTTAATGTGGCTGTTGGCATAAGAAGTCAGTGCTGTATGCTCCCTGATAGAGCTGTTCCACACCGCTTTTCAAGTTGAGCGTAAGGCAAAAGTTCCAATCTTATTTAGGAAACAAATAAAACCAAAATTAATATTAATCTTTGCTCTTAGTTCACTAAAGAATATTGAAAGAAGATGTTTAGGGGTATTTTTAATTAATTGAGAAAAAGTCTATCTGAGCAAGGCTCTCCTATTTGAAAGCAGAGCACTGATTTAGCACAGACTGTTCTGCAGAATTGTTTGCTCATGTGCAAGCAAGTGATTATGTTTCTGGAAGACTTTATTTTGCACTTTTAAAATAAGATTTATTTTTATCTGTGTGTGAAAGCCACACATATGACTGCCTGCAGAGGCCAGAAGAGGGTGCTGAATCCTTTGAGTCTGGAGTTACAGGTAGTTGTAAACTACCCTCTGTAGACACCAGGGACTGAACGTTGATCTTCTGAAAATGTAGCAAATACCCTTAACCATAGAGCCACCTTTCTAGCCCCCCCATTTTGCATTTTCTATCAGAGTACTCAAACGCTGAGCCATTCCATTTCTTGTCCATATTCAGGGGACATATGTTGCTGCTCTAGTAAACAGTCTGTCTAGCTGACTGTACTGACTCAGGTGTGGATGGTGGGTTCAAGAGGCAGCTGCTGAGAGAGGCATGGGGCAGGCTGAAAGGAAGGTACTGGGTATATGATTTTTAAACATAAATTAAAGAAAACCAACCTACAATTTCACAGTCCCAGAGAACCTAGATGACAATGAGGACCCTAATAGAGATGTACATGGATCTAATCTACATGGGAAGTACAAAAAGACAAGATCTCCTGAGTAAATTGGGAGCATGGGGACCATGAGAGAGGGTTGAAGGGGAGGGGAGAGATAGGGAAGAGAGCAGAGGAAAATGTATAGTTTAATAAAATCAATAAAAAACTCAAAAATGAAAACACAATGTAGCATTATAGGCTGAGTAGGCTGAATTAGATGAGTATGCTCCTTTTGCAGACCAATAGGCAGCCAGAGCCCATATTGAGGTAGCCAATATGAAGAGGGGATGCGGGATGAATTCCAGACTTATTTAGCTCTTCTCTGGTGCTGTTGGGTGGAATATAGCTATCCCAACTGTCTGGAGTAGTTATATACAATTCAGAGTTTTAAGAAACATGTCGAAGTTCTAAACTCAGTTGCTGATGTGTTATGAAGATTAGACTATTTTCACACTTTCTGTTTGGATATAGTAACAAAAGGGCTGGACTTATATGCCCATTATTTTGAAATTAACATATTTAACTTTTGTGTGTGTGTGTGTGTGTGTGTGTGTGTGTGTGTGTTTGGACTGTTTACTATCCCAAGTTTGAAATGACCTTGTATTTTTTCTTTCAGCATTTATTACCTATCATATGAAAGACTCCACTTTTAATGCCTGGACCGGGCTGAATGATGTCAATTCAGAACACACATTTCTTTGGACAGATGGACGAGGAGTGCATTATACAAACTGGGGGAAAGGCTATCCTGGTGGAAGAAGAAGCAGCTTGTCTTATGAAGATGTGAGAATAATTTTTAGATCACCTCCCATACCCTCTCTGTGTGCACAGAGGCATCTTATTAATTTTCTATGAATGACTCACCAGACTCCTTCCTGTGTTCTGTATTTGCACACCTTAAAGGAAGGACTGTAGGTTTAGTTAAGAACCTTTCATAGGCAGTAAGCAGTAAAAACCCAACTTCACTCTAAGCCTCATTGACACTCGGGACAAAAAGATGAACATATGGTTTTGATTGCACCACCTGCCCCTCTTCTCTTGGAACACTTTCAGGGATTGGGATGCTGACCTGGAAGTCATCACTGCTTTTGAATACATCCTCAGTGTCATAACCATTCCTCATCCTGTATTTATAGAACACTTGGTCTGTCAAATACCATGCTAAGTGCTTCTATACATTACCATATATACTCTTGCTTCTCTACCTTCCTTAAAAAAAACCCTTTATTCCAGACTTATGTCATTGAACAATCAATTGGCTGGTATCAAACATCACCATAGAGATTAAGAACAGCAGGAAAAAATATGAGTGTGTTTTGATCTCATGAATGTCTTAAACCAGAGTAAAGTCTTCGATTAGAAATGAGATAATAGAGAAATAAGAGTGTAACACGACACAGTCAGCTTCCCAATACAGGAAGAGAGGGGGGCAGCATCGTAGATAGGGTGACTCTATTGGTGAGCACATACCTATGGGGCTCTTCATGTCAGACACTGTCAATATATGACATGATATATATATGGGGGCGGGGGACTGTGGAGAAGAATCAGTGGTGGGGAAATTTTTCAAAAAACTTAAAACATAGTTATCAGAAACACTAAAGAGGTTGACTATGACAGCCATGCTAGGTGAGTGGGCAGAACAAAGTCATCCTGGAAGAGGTGCCACCTGTGTCTGGGACTGAGTAAATGGCTCTGCTAGCCGCGGGAGTCTTTACGTTAGCAAAGAAGTAGGAATAAGCTTAGGATAAGCAGACCTGAGAGGACCTTCAATGTCCTGTGGTGGTCTGTATGTTGTCAGAGAGAGAGAGAGAGAGAGAGAGAGAGAGAGAGAGAGAGAGAGAGAGAGAGAGAGAGAGAGCGAGAGAGAGAGAGCGCAAAGAGTAATGCTGCATAACAAAGTGGTCTGACCAGCGTGGCTCTTATGGCCATTAACTTGATAGCCACATCCACGGTAGATACATTCTCTTGTTGAGTCAGTGGACTTTTTTTCTTGGCAGAAATGATTTATCCTGATTGTGTAAACGAGGGCTGAAAACTTCCTGAGGTTGAAACAAGCAGAGCACAGTAGGAGAATGACAGACAAGGAAAGTTAAGGTGTGAGGGGTCTACATGGGGTAGGGACAGCAGTCAGAAAGCCATGTTGGCTTGAATACTCTGTGCAGAAAGATTACCTGAAAAACTGTAACTGAGGAATAATGAGGGCGCGTTTCCCTGTTGACGAACTGACTTAAATAGTTATTAATTTGCGCGTATTGTTTTCTCTTTCCTTATCCACATATGTGCAGGCTGACTGTGTTGTTGTGATTGGTGGCAAATCTCGCGAGGCGGGGTCGTGGATGGATGACACCTGTGACAGTAAGCAGGGCTATGTTTGCCAGACGCAGCCTGGTAAGTCCTGCCGAGCCGCACCAGACCAATTCTCACCAGCAAGGGCTGGATACTCATGTGTTTTCAAAAGGAAGGCTATTTCCTTGTCTATCAGTAGTTTGTTGGGTTTTTTTTTTTTGAAACTTTAATCCACACAAGCCCATGACAGACAAAAGAAGTGGGTCTCCCTCTCCCCAAACAGGTGGTATTTTCTTTACTTTATTTACAAATCTTCTCTGTTATCATTCCAGAAACTTCTGTGCACATTAAACTTTCATAAAAAGAAATCGTTATAAATTTGGAATATATGCCAGTCAGTTTTTTTTTTCTTTTTGTGACTCTGAGCAAATGCCCAGGGTAATCAACATGAAGCTGGAAGGTTGTTTTGGCTCTGTGCTTCAAAGGTTCCTGCTTGGTCTCCACATTCCTCCAGGCCTGTGGCAATGCAGAATGCAGTGTGGAGCAGGCTGTGAAGAAACCTGTCCATGTTGTGGAGGCTGGGAAACAAAAGAGAAATAGAGGAAGGGCTAAGACCCCTTTGAGGCACTATCCCAGTGACAGCTGTCTTCCCTTAAGATCCATCTCCAATGCTCTTCTTCTCAGTGGTACATGGAGCTTTTTGAAAACACACGATGGAGCTGGAGAGATGTCAGGGCAGTGGTACAGGACCCAGGTTCAGGTCCCAGCACCTGCAAAGTGGCTCACAACCAGTCCCAGGGGACCCAACACCTTCCGGCTTCTATGAGCACTGCACGTGGAATATAGACATGCATGCATAAAAAACACCCACATACAGAAAATAAAATTTAAAATAAACATTGCCTAATATCTAACCATATAGAAACAATCTCCCAATATTTTTGTAGCATTTCTTCCTCCCCCACTGCACAGAGATCGTTAGGAATAAGCGAACTGGACAGAAAACTCAAACTTCCTCATTGTGTGTAGATTCTGCGAAACAGTGCTTTTTTTAAAGCTTCACTTTAAGCTTCATTTAGTGCTTTTAATGATCCAAAAATTTCCGATGGAGTGGCGCCCAGATCTCCTTAGGCTGGGAGTTTTAATGTTCCACACAAGATGTGACAGTTTTAGGAGTCTGTTGGGGTCCCTTGGTCAGATGACCTTGTACCAACACAAGATGGCAAGAGCAGCAGAGGAGAGGGAGGTGGTTAAAGAGAAAAAAAAGTTTGGCTATGTGGAACAGGTTAGAGAACTGGCCCAGTATAGCACGAATTCTAATTGGTCTTAATAATAAAAATCCTGAGTTATAGGGGTTAATGCTGAAAAATCAGAGAAGCAGAGCAGCTAGCCACTAGTTCTTACTTCTACTGAATCCTCAAACCAAAGGGGCAATCCTGTCCCTATGAATTCTCAGACTAAATTTTCTGAGCTCCTGTCTCCTCCCACCATATATCCCTCTCTCCACCCAGCCATATTACTCCCGTCTCCACCTCCGTAGTGCTGGGATTAAAGGTGTGTGATCCTAACTGCTAGGATCAAAGGTGTTAATTCTGCTTCTCTCTTCTTCACTTTTGTGTAGCCTTGGGTGTCCTTGAACTCACATAGAGCCATCTACGTCTGTCTCCTGAATGCTGGGATTAAAGGTGTGCACCACCACTGCCTGGCCTCTATGCTAACTAGTGTGGCTAGCTCTGCACTCTGATCTTCAGGCAAACTTTGTTTGTTACAGCACAAACAAAATATCACCATGGCCCAGACAGAACCTGTAGGCAAGGTTAGTTAGAAGTGAAAACCACTGATTACATTTCTATAAAGACCCAAGTATCTGAAGTGTGATGACCACACAATGTCTACTAAGATCCTTCCACCCTGTCGTGGTCAAGAACAACATTAGTTCATATGTCAGCAAATGAAAGTGGCTGGTTTCCAATAAAAGTTTATAGGCACAAATGTGATGTTCATGCAATGTCAAGAAATATCAGTCATTTGTCCCTCCCTACCCCTGTCAGCGAATTGTAGCTTATGTGTTATAAAACCAGAGAAAAAGATCAGATTTAGCTCTTAGTCTGTTTGCTGGGCTCTGTCCTAGGGCATCAGCTAAGGCTGCTAGGAACAACCTCTGCTTTCTGTGTCTTTAGTGGCTTAACGTTCACAGAGAAAATAGCAATTAGAAGCCCAGGCTGGGACACTGCAGAAGGGAGCATAGCATTTGAAGAAAACCTTGTGTTAGAGGGTCTCTATACCTCAGTATTAGTTTAGATAAAGCAGTGCCAGTCCCTACAGGGGTATTGCAGAAAAATTAGATAGACAGAAAGGTGAAATCATGGGAGGGCTGGAGGGGTCAGAAGATATTCTCTTAAAAACAATGCATTTTTATTTTATGTGTATATTGCTCATGTGCATGTCTGTGTACCAAGTGCAAGCAGCACTGAGAAGAGCAGAAAAGGCATCAGGTACCTGGTGACTAGAGTTATAGATGGTTTGAGCAGCTCTGTCAGCGCTGCGAACCAAACCCAGGACCTCTGTAAGGGCCACAGATACTCTTGACCATTGACTGGGTCATCTCTTTAGCCCCAGAAGATGCTCTTGATCATGACATTCAACCCCAAGAGGAAAGCAGGAATTAATGATGACAGGAAAATATATATTTCTTATCTTGTAGCATCAAATTTTTATCGAGGCACTAGGCACAGTGTACTTGCAAGCCTTTCTACTTAGACACTTGTCCATATGTGCATATATTCTTTAAACAAATTTTAATTTAATTTTATGTGTATGGGTAATTTACTTACTTGCATGTCTGTACATCATGTGCATGCCTGGTGCTCATGGGAGCCAGATGAGGGCATCTGATTCCTTCCCTGGAACTGATGTTCTCGATGGTTGTGGTCTACTGTGTAGGTGCTGGGAATTGACCCTGGATCCTCTGCAAGAATAACAAGTGTTCTTAACTGCTGAGCTTTTCCTCTAGGCCCATATATATTAAATAGTTTCTAAACTGTATGAAATATATATGCAGGCATAAACATACTGTATATGTATATGTACACTACATATGTACTTTAATCAGATGTACTAATTAAAGAATACGACTTTGTTGGTTGGAGAGAGCTCAGTCAGTAAAATTTTTTTTCAAGAGGGGGTTTCTCTATATATCTATGGCTGTTCTGGAACTCACTCTATAGACCATGCTGGACTCTAACTCACAGAGATCCACCAGCCTCTGCCTCCCTAAGTGTTGGGATTAAAATTATGTGCTACCACAACCTGGCTTAGTATTGTGTTTTCCTTGCAACCATAAGAACCTGAGTTCTAGCTTCAGAACCAAAATTAAAAAGAGAGGTGAAGTGCCACTCACTTGTCACTTCAGCAGTGAGGAAGAAGAAACAGGTGACTCTCTGGGGGTCACACTATTTTGGGGGATTCCAGGTCAGTGAGAGGCCATTTCTCATAATCAAGGTGTTGGTTCCTAAGGGAAAAACTGGGTTTGACTTCTGTCTCTGCATATACATCACATGCATATATATGTGTGCCTCCACATACATGTGCTCCTGTACACAGATGAATGTACCCAAAGATGCACCTATGTACCCAGACACAGAGATATTAGCTTTCTGTCCTAAAAAGTCTGGTGAAAGTACTTACAAGCCCTGTGAGACTGAATTTATGCTTTTGTGTTTACTTCTATGATAGATGGGCTTGGGAGTCATATATGCTGAAGGTGCTCAATCACTGCTCGTTGATAATGCTAATGGAAACAATCTCTCTATTCTAGACCCTTCTTTGCCCGTTTCTCCAACCACAGCTCCAACAGATGGCTTTGTTAAATATGGCAAAAGCAGCTATTCCATCATGAAACTGAAGTTACCATGGCACGAAGCAGAGCAGTATTGCCAGAATCATGCTTCCCTGCTGGCTAGCATTCTGGACCCCTACAGTAATGCATTTGCATGGATGAAAATGCACCCGTTTAATGTCCCCATATGGATTGCCCTGAACAGCAACTTGGTAAGACGCTAGAAACATTAACAGCTTGGCATGATTGATAAATTATGGTCCGATATGTATCTTTCTGTTTCTTCAGCTGAACACTTTCATGGGGTGCCACTGCTGTCGCTGGTTTAGTGACCTAGTGATATCTGTCAGAAGCCAAACTGAGAAGTCTCTGGTATTCACTATAACTGTCTTTGAATATATCCAAAATTTTATTATGCATCTAAACAACTTTATGCATTTGTTTATTTCTTTTCAGTGTCATGGTTACATAACTGGACCCTGAGAATTAAGAAAGTAGGTCAGGAGTGTAGGAAATAGGGGTGGGGGATGGGATGCTTTACTTTGTGTTGCAAAACATTCTAGAATTGTTATGGACCCCAGATTTATGGAGCTCCCATCTATGTGTGAGAAATGTTTTACTGCCATCCCATCCTTTTATTCCACAGCAGATAGATCAGGGATGGTGGAGAACCAGGACAGAGGGAGGGATGGGGCTCTGGACTGAGAGAGACAACAGAGTAGCCAAGAGGCTCGGGAGACAGATCTTTGTGACTCCTTATACCCCACCTGTCATTCCTAGCAATCACTGAGTTGCTAGCAAACCAGCAAACAGTGTTGCCGGAGGTCCTGGGGCAAAGGAGTGACTCAAGTGGGCTTGTTAGAGTAACTCAGTCCTTCTTTTCTGCAGTACTGGGGTTCAACCTGGGACCTCACAAGAGCTCTACTACTGAGCTCTACCCTCATTCCAAGATACTCACCAGTTTTAGCCATAGTCCAGAGTGGCAGGAGCTGGGGACGGGTGCCAGAAAGGATGGGAAGAAAAGAGAGCTGTAAAAACTAGACAGTGGGCTGGGGTCAGGTTTTACAGAGCTTTCAGTTGAGAAATGGCAATGCAAACTTATCATGCAATAGCTACTTCCTGAATAGGGTCGAGAGTATTTAAAATAATTAGCCCCATATGACTTTGGTGACTGAGCTTAGACAAGATACTTTCATATCTCATTTGACTATTTTTTAAATAATTAATGTACCTGATAAATTATTCATTTCTTCTCATAGATGTGGTCACACTTCTCTAATGAGTTTCAAATAGGCCATCAAACACTTTTAGAAAGATTAAGTGCTTTGCCACACTACTGATACTTATGATTGCAAGAGTAATTTTGTTTTTATGACACCTACAGAATCAGTGATACTCAAGAATTATTTGAGTAATTGAGAGAATGTCGTACAATTTTACCTTGCCATGATGTGTGCTTCCAATGTTTGCTGTTGGGTCTTTAGTAGTTGTCTTGGTAAAATAAATGATGGAATTTAAATGAGGAAAGTGTTTCAACCTTAAAAATATCTTTATTCTCAGCTAATGTTTTATATCGCTGTTCTCAGGCATTGCTTATCAAACTACTTTCAGATTGGGCACTGCTATTGGCAAGTGGTACTTTTTATGATGTCAGTTAGCTTGGATGATATCATTTATTTGTTGGTCATAAAAGAATAGCATGATCCATATAGTTGAAAGGCAGCCCACGTGGTATAGAGACACCTAGCTCTAGAGTCTACAGTGACAGACGACCTTAGCTGTCACTGTTGTTGGTGTCAGAAGCAGAACAACGAGAAGATCATGACGACAAACAAGTGTATCTTTCAGGGATTCAGTGAAATTAATACTTATTACAATTTCAGTAAGATAGCCATGTCATTGTTATAAGGATACAACTTCTCTTTGGCCATGAAGAACTGAAAACAAAGACAGTTTTTATGGAATAAGACACTTATCTTTCAGTCATTGTCTTCTTTCCTTAACAACTGTCATCTGCATCGTCATCTTCTTCCTTCTTCTTCTTCTTCTTCTTCTTCTTCTTCTTCTTCTTCTTCTTCTTCTTCTTCTTCTTCTTCTTCTTCTTCTTCTTCTTCTTCTTCTTCTTCTTCTTCTTCTTCCTCCTCCTCCTCCTCCTCCTCCTCCTCCTCCTCCTCCTCCTCCTTCTTCTTCTCCTTTCTCCATTCTTCCTTCCTCCCTCCCTCCCTCCCTTCCTCCCTCCCTCCCTCCCTCCCTCCCTCCCTCCCTCCCTCCCTCCCTCCCTTCCTTCTTTCCTTCCTTCCTCTCTCCCTCCCTCCCTCCCTCCTTCTCTCCCTCCCTTCCTTTCTCCCTCCCTCCCTTCCTTCCTTCCTTCATTCCTCCCTCCCTCCCTCCTTCTCTCCCTCCCTTCCTTTCTCCCTCCCTCCCTCCCTCCTTCTCTCCCTCCCTTCCTTTCTCCCTCCCTCCCTCCCTCCCTTCCTTCTTTCCTTCCTCCCTCCCTCCCTCCCTCCCTCCCTCCCTCCCTTCCTTCCTTCCTTCCTCCCTCCCTCCCTTCCTCCCTCCTTCTCTCCCTCCCTTCGTTTCTCCCTTCCTTCCTTCCTTCCCTCCTTCCTTCCTTTTTTATTAGTAGTCATAACTTTTTCCTCAAATTTTTGTCACACAGTATATTGTGGTCATGTTTATCCTCTCCCCTACTCCAGGGGAATGATCCAGGGGTCACCTCCATCTCTGTACCCACCCAAGTTTATATTCTCATGCTCTCTCTTTCTCTTCTCTCTAACATATCTCAAACTCTTATTTCCCTCCTTCCCTCCCTCCAAAAAAAGAGAAAGAGAGAAATGAAAAATGAACAAACAACAACAAAAACCCAGTAAGACAAAAATTGCTAAAATAGTTTTCAGGTTGGAGACCTAAGGATCTTATGAAATAGTTATTTTTAAGAAAGGATTTTTTTTAATAAATTTGAGTTAGTAGAAGTGACATGATTTTATTAAATTTTACAATGTTCAAGGTGTTATGCCAAATTACAGGCTTAAGCATCATACATATTCCTTGCTTGTTTTCTTCACACTGTCTATGAGAAGAGAGGCCGAAGGCTCACGGTGGTTTTCATTTCTGCAGACCAATAATGAATACACTTGGACCGATAAATGGAGAGTGAGGTACACAAACTGGGGTGCTGGTGAGCCCAAGCTGAAGTCTGCCTGTGTTTATATGGATGTGGATGGCTACTGGAAGACATCGTACTGCAATGAAAGTTTTTATTTTCTCTGCAAAAAATCAGATGGTAATTGGATATTCGAAAGGGGTTGGGGCATCTCAAGCTTTCTGGAATAAACTATTACACGTCACTGCTGACTTTCATAACCAGTAATGTGTCTTGGGTAGCAGAGAAGAAAATCATTTCTAGAATTGATTTGCTCCTGACAGGGCTCCGAATGTTTGTTATTGAGTTTGTCCTCTGAATCTATAGCGAAGGAGTTTCCAGGAAAGTGGGCTTCCTCTTGGCATTCACAGCACATTTGCTTCAACAGAGTTGCCTCAGAATGTGTATGGATTGGGCAGAGTCAGCAATGCTATGGACTCATTCCTAGAAGTCTAGCGCAGCAGTTTTCCCGTAGGAGCTGCCGTTAGCTAAGAAGAAATCACAGGAGCTGGAATTTCAGAAAAGAAGAGGCTTGAAAAAGATATCTACTTCATTAATTATTTTGGAGTAATTTGTCAAACCTGCAACTTTGTTTTTTTATTTATGTTTGTTGAGATAGGGTCTTGCTATGTAAAGCTCTCCCCACCCTTGCCTTCAAAGTACTGGATTTAAACGCATATGCCACCACTCCCAACTTAAGTCTGTAACACTTTTTGCAGAAATCTAAATATTGATCATTGTAAATTAGGATGAATATGATTCATGGCTACTGGTTTCTATTGAAATACATTTCAAATGATAAAGTAAATGAAACCCCAAGAAAAACGGCATCTCTAAATGACAAACATTAGTAAATCATATGAAATGGTAGACGATATAATTTCTCTTCGCTGTAAAAATATTATTCCCCGTGCTGCAGGAACCCCAGCTTTGATTTATGCTTTATTTTGATGATGATTTAAATGCTGGTTTATTAACAGAAATCCCTGCTACTGAACCTCCACAACTGCCCGGTAAGTGCCCGGAGTCCGAGCAGACCGCGTGGATTCCTTTCCACGGCCATTGCTACTATATCGAGTCTTCGTTTACAAGGAACTGGGGCCAGGCTTCCCTGGAATGTATGCGAATGGGTGAGTGCCACGTTTCCTGAAAGAAAATTTCATAACAATCCATTTATAACTCAATGATGTCAATAATACTATAAACTAAAGTATACTTGATATAAGTACCTTTGTATTATTTTGTGGTGCTAGGGAATCAAACACGGGTTTGCTAAGAAAGGGCTCTGTAGCTCTGCCCCTGGGCTGGATCCCCAGCCACATGTGTTTGTTTTTTTTTTTTTTTTTAAAATAATTGTTTATTAACAGAATGGTTAGCATCATTTCCTGCAAATGTAATTTCTAATTCCTCCACCTCAAAATTTTGAAAATTTAGGTTAAAAACTCCACTCACTAAAATCTCATTCTGCCCCAGTGTTCTAAGCTCTTAACTCTGTCCCTCAGCCAAGCTTCACCTTCCTCCTCACTCAAGAGATTCGGATTTTACAGCTGACCAGGAACCAGCTTCTTAATAGAATGGTTTTCCTGACTGGCTATTGTATTTGTAAAGAAAAACAAAACAAAACTTAATTTTAAAAATGGCAAAGGTAGCTGTGTTGTTGTTTTGAGACAGGGTCTCTCATGTCCCATTGGCCTTGCGCTTGAAATGTAGTCAAGGATGACTTTGAACTCATGACCGTCCAGCCTCCATCTCCCCGGTGGTGGGATAGCAGGCATATCGGTCATACCGCACCATGCCCAAGTTAAAAAGAGCTATTTCATTGTGACAGAGTCTTACTATGCAGCCCAGTCTCGGCTTGAACTTAGGATCCTCCTGCCTCAGCTTATCGAACTATCCTAAGGACTACCGTACCTGGCACAAGATGGTTCTTGAGAAAATAGGTAAAAGCTCCTTAATTAGATGTCACCGGCTGTTCCACTGATGCCGTTTTGCTACATTTTTTTGCTGTGAGTCCTCTGCTCAGCAATGGGCTCAGGGACTGTAGTCTCATTTCCTCCGTGTGCGTTTCATACCCACGCTTGACTTTGCTTTTTAAATCTGTAGTGAGAGGGACTCTGCTCTATTTAGTTTTCATTTGCATCTTTCGAGGTTCTGTTGTCAGATGGACACATATCGCTGACGATTATATTTTTCTTGTGAACTGAAACCTTACCGTTCCAGAATGCCGTCATTGTCTTTAATAATAATTTTTGTCTAAGAATCACCCCTTGTGTCTGATATTAGTGCACCTTCTCTGACCTTTTTAAAAGTGATTGTCTATATAGACTATCTTCTATTGTTTGCATATCTTCTACTGTGATTTTACTTTCAATTGATTTATGTCTTTGGAACTCAAGAATGTCTTTTTTTTACACAGCATGTGGCTTGATCTTTTTGAATCATTATGTAGATATTCTGTAAATCTGTTTTAATGTTTGTGTTTAAGTCATTTACACTTAGTGTAAATACTGAAAGGAGCTTTTATGCCTGTTACTTTTTCCTCCCCCGACTCCATATATGGTATGTCTTAGTTTCACCGTTTCCCCAGTATGGCCTTCTTATGTATTAAGAACATATTTTTGGTGTTTAACTGTCCATTTCTTTCATCATATGCATGGTCCCCATTTTGCAATGGTCCATTCAACTTAGGATTTTTGAACTATGCATGACCTTATTGGGTCACAGCCCCATTTTAAGTTGAGGAACCTTTATTTCCTGTTTAGTTATGTTGTTAGTGGTTTCTATGAGGATTACAATGAACTCTGTGATTTAGTGCCAAATCATTCTGACCCTCCCCTGTGGCTCCTGGGCTGCTGTTCTTCACTTGACCATGGGTATTTGGGCTTTCAAAGGTTCCAGAGAGAGGGCAGCAAGATTAGGACAATTCAAAGCCCATAGTGCCTTCTGTTATTATCAGCATCATGCACATGCGTGCATACACACCCACCCACACACCGACCCCCCCCCCCCCCACACAAAACCTCAAGCCTGTAATTAAGGCAGTGTTCCCCTCTCTTTTCCAGAGGAAAGGGTTTTCTGAGGTGTTTACTCTGCCATTTATGATCAGGGCATCAGAAATCTGCCTTTGACTTTTCAAATTAAAGTCAAAATTCTTTCATGTTGCTTAAGTGTTTCTTTTTTAATTTTACAATGAATATGCAGAAACTTTATTTTCAGTTTTAGGTGTTGTGTTATCTAACAGATAAAGGGAGTAATTCTCCTTCATCAAAACATGTCTGAGAAGTTTGAAATGCCTAATAACTGTGAAATATATTCAGCGAGAGATTAAACAATCATGCAATTAACAATCCCCAAGGGAATAACTCAGAATACATTATGTAGAATAGAACCACATAGTTATATATTCCCTTTCTAGGTTCAGAATGCCTGGGCCATTCCAGGATCCTGTGCTCAGTTAATGCTGGAATCCCAATGAATTACTTATGTGTATGTTTTATTGTTCTTTTTTTTTCTTTTTTCTTTTTTTGGTTTTTTCAAGACAGGGTTTCTCTGCAGCTTTTTTAGAGCCTGTCCTGGACCTAGCACTTGTAGACCAGGCTGGCCTCGAACTCACAGAGATCCGCCTGCCTCTGCCTCCCGAGTGCTGGGATTAAAGGCGTGCGCCACCACCGCCCGGCTGTTTTATTGTTCTTATCTGTAAAATGGGTTAACAAAAGAACCTACTATGCAGTCTTATAAAGATTTAATAGTAGGATGATTATGAGGTCCAAAGCAAACTATCTGTCATGACTGTTTAAATAACCTAGTTATTACTACCCTGTAGGATTTTACTATTATAGCTAATTCTGGTGATTGATAGTGAGTTGTCCGTTGTATGTGGACTGACTGGTGTTCAGCTCTCCTCTCCCGTTTTGAATGATTCTGTGCATGGCACTGAATTAAGCCTCCTCTAGTGTACTGTGTCCTGAGCACAGCTCAGGCTGGCATTTGTCCTTCACGTCAGGACTGTTCATAGGAATATTTCCAGCTACTCTCTTCATCCTCCTCATCCTCCTCCTCGTCTCATGCTTTCCAGGTGCCTCCCTGGCTTATATCGAAACTGCTGCTGAATCCAGTTTTCTGTCATATCGTGTTGAGCCACTTAAAAGTAAAACCAATTTTTGGATAGGCATGTTCCGAAATGTTGAAGGTAACTCTTGCTAAGTCATTATTTAATAGCTAATATTATAAAGTGTTGCGTATGAGACAGTATTTTGGATCCAGAGATCCTTGCCTTAAATAATGATTAATCTATGGTTAGACTGAAAAGTTAAAATCATACTTTATTTGCAATAACTCAAAGTTTAAACGGCTCGCGAATTGTCCAGCCCTGAAAGTTGTTAATTAAAAAACTCTCCTGTAGTCAGTTAAAGAATGTTTAGAGAACAATTTTCCTTTCTTTTTGCCACAATAAAAAATTTAGAGAAAGATAAGTATATAATTTTTTTCTGTGAAGTAAAAAATCAATTTTCAACTAAAACAATCTTAAAAATATAGTCTTATTTTTCTTCCCTGTAATAATTCCTTGTTAGTGTCTTGCCTGGAAGAATTTGAGGTGTAGAAACCATTGGTTCTAGTGTAAAATAATAATAGGCTTAAACATTTTATGCTGAAGACGGATGTAAGAAGGTTTGTTTTTAACTTGTGCTTTTGTTGTTGTTTTTTCTTTTTTTGTCGATGACCAGGGAAGTGGCTTTGGTTGAACAATAATCCCGTCTCCTTTGTCAACTGGAACACGGGCGACCCATCTGGTGAACGGAATGATTGTGTAGTCTTATCTTCATCTTCTGGGTTTTGGAATAACATCCACTGTACTTCCTATAAAGGATTTATTTGTAAAATGCCAAAAAGTAAGTTAAAATTGCAGAATAATAATATGTTCCCAGACTACCGTTTCTTTTCAACTGGAACATGCTGGCATAAGACTAGGGTAGTTGCAACCTCTTTGTTAGCCTTTTGCCAGTATTGGTGAGAATCCATTCTGTCATGAGGCTCACTCTCCACCTGTAACTTTGAGTAGGAGGTAGTAGCTCTGCCTGGCTTATGGTACTTTTGTGATGTTTTGCTAAGTTGCAAGCAGTCTGGACAGCCCATCTCCACAGTGTTTCCCCTCTAGAGGAAGGGGAAAAGCTGTCACTAGTCCACATCCTAAGAAGTCAGAGGATTAAGCCATGTAAAACCAACTCAGTCTCCTTCTGTGATTGAATGGTAGAACACAAAAGGAAAAACAACTGTGAAATCTCTATGTGCTCCTGATGAGATGTTGGTGATAGTTCTATGCCTTTCCATCTTACGCTACTTTTTTCTCAAGAGAAAATTATTAGTTGGAATCTGAAATAAATACATTACGAGGACTGGGATATAGATCCGTGGTAGATCACTTGCTTGGCTTAGGTAAGACCCAGACTTTGATTCCTATGACGAATCAAGCAAGCAAGTAAGCCAACAATCAGATAAAGGAGTTCCGTTTCCTCAATAGGTCTTGTTGTTTTGGAACTGCATAGATATTTTAGTCTATAGCTCTGCTTTAAGACTCTCTGTCCTTTAGTGTGAAGCGGGGAGCAGTCCTGGACCAACGCTCCTGTCCTGTTTTACTTCTCACTCAAATGTCTTTTAACAGTTTAGATTTCAAAACCCTTAGACTAGAATGCTTTAGCTGCCAGTGGATTTTGTAGCATGTTTAGATGTTTTAATCCTCAAATAAAACTTGAAGGATCGTATTTGAAACTCTTCTAGTGTATTCAAACATATCACATAGGTATAGGATGCTACAGTTGCATAGAAAGACATAGAGAAAGATGGATGGGTGAACTGGTGGATAGGTAGACATGTCTGTAGCTAGTAAATCGCTGAAGGAACAGATGCACACCATCCTTGCATTTTCCTGTGTTGTGTTAAATCACCACATCACACCACAGTTAATGATGGGGGATGATGCTAGGCATCTCTGACATGAATGTACTTTATCCATGTCATGTAGTGATTTCTTTATTTTTCTCCTTTTAAACAGTGCATGATTCTGTAACTACACAGTCATCCATCACAACAAAAGGTAAGATCATTATAAAATCTCAGGGTGACCATTAGTCATTTTATTTATTTTTTTTTAGTTATAAACTGATTGGCCTATTAGCTCAGGTTTCTTATTAACTCTTATAACTTATATTAGCCAATTATTCTTATCTATGTTAGCCACGTGGCTCAGTACCTTATTCGGCGAGGCAGTCACATCTTGCTTCTTTTGTGGCTGGGTCACAATTTCCATTAGTCCTTTTTAAAAAAGCCATAATATCTCTGTTTCTCTTCCTTCCCTTTTGGTGGAATGGCTTATGCTAACTGTCGTTGGGCACCTTTCATGTTTAAGAAAGGCAGATTTGGAGTCAGATTGATATTTTAATCTTAAAAAGTCCTTGAAGATGTTGCTGTATTACAAAAAGTTGCCTTGTGAGATCTGATGGAAGACATTTCCTTCAAAATCTTTCTAGGTCTTTGTAGACAACACGAGTTAGGTCACTAATCCTATTTTACCTCTATTAGTGGTTGATAAAGAAAAACTCAAGGTGAGATTTATGGCTTGCCTGTAAATACCTTATTAATTTCATGGGTAACATTTGTTTATTAATTTTATTTAGGAGTTCAGATTTCCATTATTATTTTACCCTAGTTTTAAAGTTTTGTTTGTAATTTCCACAACTACCACTACCACCATGTTACTTACTTTCTGAAAGTATATTTGTAAGCAGCCTTATGATTTCATTTTTAAATATTTTTATTTTTTGTAATGTGTGTTTGTATGTATTGGCATGTTGTGTCTGGGTGAGAGGCTACCATATATGAATGATTGCATGGAGGAGCTAGAGAAACTATTAGATCTCCTTCCTGGACTAGAGTTGTGAGCTATCAGGGCTGGGTGCTAGGAAACAAACTCAGGTTTTCTGGAAGAGCATTAAGTGCCTCTAATCCCTGAGCCTCCCCTCCAGGCATCCTTCAATTATTTTGACACATGGTATATGCATGAATTTCAACTGATGAACTACTTCAGTGTTATAGATAGAGGTGAAATATTTTAAAAACTAAATAAAGATGAAATAGTCCAAGAACTAAGGCAGCATCTGAACATGTTAAAGTTTCCTCCATGTCACACTGACTTCTGCTTTCACATCTTGTGGCAAATACTGTTTGAAAGAATATTCACGCATCAGAGCCTCCCAGCAAGATCAGCTCTAATGTTTTCCATAGTGTCAAACCTTTGTCCCCCTCAATGACTTGATTTGTCTATAGCTGACCAAAGGAAGATGGATCCTCCACCCAAGGGGTCTTCCAGAGCAGCTGGAGTGGTCATCGTGGTCCTCCTGATTCTGATGGGTGCCGGTGTTGCTGCATATTTCCTCTATAAGAAAAGGCGCGTGCTGCACATACCGCAGGAGGCCACCTTTGAGAACACGCTCTACTTTGACGGTCATCAGAGTCCAGGAACAAGTGACACGAAAGATCTCATGGGCAACATCGAACAGAACGAGCACGCAGTCATCTAGTGTCGTAGTGCGACTGTCTTATATTTTAATTTCATGCAGTTCTAACTAAAGTTTTTATTTGTCACTTCAGTGTGATTGTTTCTTTTAAAATTAGCACTGGGTTGCAGCAGTCTGTCTTTTTTCTTCGCCTCATGGAAACAACAATTGCTCATTTTCTAGTCTGGCAATATTTTTTTTAAGAGTGGTAACCATGTTGAGTACCACTTTTGAAAATACCTAGGTGAATACACAGCACTACAATCTCAACACCGCTACATTGGTGGTAGGTCTCTCATGTCAACTCTGCAAATTTCAAGAGCTCTAGAAATAACTACCTTAGCCACTTGGGGTATTTTAAGGAGCTCCTAGAAATAAGTTTATGCTCCTAATTGTAACTCAACAATTAGAAGACCATGTTAAAATAAATAAGTGCACATAACCCCAGATGGAATAAGAGTGTGTACTCAGTTTCTTTTCTAGTAGTCATGATTCATGCTAGTTATTGAGAACTGTGTTTATCCACCTGTCAAATAATAAAGCTACTGAGACTCTTGTTTGTCCCAGGCAAGGTGTGATAAGCTGAATGTTGCAAATGCATTCTGTGTCCTGTTGTATGTATATCAGGAAGGTGACTATGTGAAAAAAATGTAAATTTGCGTAGGGTGTACTTAGATAATAAATACCTCTATTTATTATCTAATTAATGTGATGAATTAATGTGAAATAAGCATTAAAGATGACATCTATTTTTACTGGATTTTTGTGATCTTGTTAAGTATAAATTTGCTTGGGTACACAATTTAGTTACTTTACATTTTACTATTAAAATAAATGAATTATTTGTAGAGAAATGCCATCTTAAACTTTTCCCTTCTTGAATGATGTAGAAGGCACATTCTTTTATAAAAGTTGCATAATCATCTAAGATCCTTCATCTCAACAGTGATGCAACTCAGGATCCAACAATCAAAGGTCCCGCTGCTGAGAATGAGACATCCAAGTGACCCTCTTCCACTCTAGTAATTTCTTTTTATTTAAAAATATTGCTTTAGATAAAGTTTTATGTCAATTGTGAAATATTTTGTAGGTTTCAAATTTCCTACAGTTACCCCACAGCCTCTTCTTAGGTTTGTTTGGTTGTTTTAAGACAGAGTCTATGTAGTCCTAGGCTTTTTAAACTTTTTAAGATGTATTTGTATTTATGTGTATATATGTGCGACTTGGTAACTTTCTCTGTGTGTTTCTGGGCTACAGGGAGAGCAGGACCCCTTGTTTGTCCGCCCGACTAGCTTACTCCTGAAATAATCACACAGAAGCTGTATTCATTTAAACACTGTCTGGCCCATTAGCTCTAACTTCTTATTGGCTAACTCTCACATCTTGATTTAACCCATTTCTAATCATCTGTATATAACCACAAGGTCATGGCTTACCGGGTAAGATTTATCATGTCTGACCTGGCATCTCCATGGCGGCTCTCTGCTTCTGCTTTCTTCCTCTCAGAATTCAGTTCTGTCTCCCCCACCCACCCACCTAAGCTCTGCCCTATCACCAGGCCCAAAGCAGTTTCTTTATTAACCAATGAAAGCAACACAAATACAGAAGGACCTCCTGCACCATTTGTGTGTGTGTGTGTGTGTGTGTGTGTGTGTGTGTGTGCGTGCCCATTTACCCATGTGCCACAGGCACATATATGGAGGTCAGAGGACATTTATGGGAGTTGGTTCTCTCCTTGGATCATGTGGATTATAGGGATCAAACTCAGGCTGTCAAGTGCCTTACCTTCTGAGACATCTTTCTGGGCTGACCTCAAATTCTCGGTTCCTGAACCATTGCATCTCCAATACTGATTACAGTAATATGCTAGCACAATCAGCCTTAAGCTTTTACTTGACTATGGGGTCATTCATACACAACAATTTTCAGCCAAGGTTTGCCTCTTTGTCCTGCTTTACTGAGGTGGAGATTATGTAAAATGCATTCTTTCCTTTCCCTTCTTTGTTTCTCTGGCTTTTTTTTTTTTTGAAGTACAGTCTTGCTATGCATTCTGGGCTGGCTTTAAACTCACTATATAGCCTAAGCTGGACTTAGATTGCTGGAGTCCTCTAGCTTCAATCTCCCCAGTTTAAGAAGTATAGTTTGTACTATCACAACATACTAGAATTTTTGGGGGGTTTGTGTGCATGTGTCCTTGTGGGTTTTTATAAAAAAAAAGGATAGAGTAATTATGTTTTCAAGAAAGCCCACAATTTAAAAAAAAGGTTAAAAAGCAAGTGACTGAGTAGGGGTGTGATGAAGTTGGAGTTGCCAGGACCCACGCTTACACATGGGATAGGGAGAAGGAATGGGAATTGAGATGTGGGGAATCATGAGAGATGCTGTTGGACACAAATAGCTCCCTTCTGCACATCAAAGAATAGAAAGCAAACTGCTTTTCATTTTATTGGTGAAAATGAAACCTATTCAAATTGAGCATGTTCCAAAAGAAATAACGGCCACAGTGTCAAAGCAGTGACTGGGAAATGACGTGAAGGAGAAGATTCCTTTCTCTGTGTGGATGTGTGTTCCTGCCCCACACATCCTCCTTGAGATACATGAAAAGAATAGCAAGTATGAAACGGGAAATACACAAGTGAGCATGGCTTACAGTTTTTTATGCACATCAATTCATTGTAATTTAGGGTTATATTTTTATAGAAAATACTTTGTACTACAGTGTCCATCGCAGATCTATAAATACTGTCATTTCAAGGAACAACTTTGTTTGACAGGGCTGCTGAATATTGTATTTCACACTCACATTCTCCCCTGGAGCACACAACCAAATAGACATCTCCTGTATGCAGGTGCCCATCCAAGACTCCACTAGTTTATCAGAGGTGCATTCAACAGGGGGTCTTGGGCAGAAAAGAGCAGTTTCTGTGTGGATCTTCCTCATTCTCTTATGGTTTGGGCTGTTATCATGGGTTTGGTGTATGCACATGTTTTTAACTGGAAGATTGTCCCTGAGATTAGCTGTTTCAAAGCTGTTGAACTCCTCACTGGTCTTAGACTAGCTTCTGGCTTTCAACACTGTTCAGCAGCCAGAAGATTCTTAAGCACTCTTTCTCCTAGTCAAATTAAAAAAAAAAAAAAACATGAATCGAGTACAACTTGAATTCTAAAATTGTAGGTGATTGATAGAGTCTGGGTTGCTCCTGTATCTTTCAGCATCCACTAAAGCTTCTGCTTATGCACTGGTCCATTCTGTTGTAACATAGATCAGCTGGGCATGGTGCCTCCTTTGTAGATTCACACATATGTAAAAAGTAGTTCCTGATCCCAGAAAGTGGAGCTGCAGACCCACCATCAGCACTTTACGACAATGTGGTGAGCATGTCAACGGGTCAGCACTTTACTACAATGTGGTGGGCGTGTCGACAGATCAGCACTTTACGACAATGTTGTAGGCATGTCAACGGGTCAGCACTTTACGACAATGCGGTGGGCGTGTCGATGGGTCATACTACAGGTATTGACTGAGCAGAGAGGCATGTCGGTCTGCTGTCTGCAGGGGCATATTCAAGGTTTAAGATTGTACCTGGGAAGGCAATCTTCAAAAGAAAGAATACAAGACACAGATACAACAGTGAAAATGATAAAATATAGAGAGATCATGAGAAGTTAACCAAATCCTTGAGATCAGACAATGACAGCAAACATCACAAGCTGCATACAGTTGTATATTACTGTTAGAAATTAATCTCCTGATGTACTTCCTGTTTGCTGTTTTGCTCTAAGAAAATATTTACAGTCACTCAGACATCAGAAATGGAGTTTCTTAGTTGTGATAACTGGAAGAAAGAGAGTTCTGCATGGAGCACAGCTTTGACCAAGCAAACTCCAGTTCTCCCCTGGTCCTCCTTTCCTGATGACTTGACTTATGCACCTAGGCAGCTTAGCCATTCTGGTATGACCGAATAAGACAGTCTTTGTCTCACTTTCATTGCTAATATTTCCTATTCTCTTCCCCCGTCTTTCTTTTTAGAGACATGGATTTACTAGGCTGTTGATGAATCTGTATCCTCTTGTCTCTGCCTCCCAAGTGCTGAGATAACAGGAGTTTGCTACCACTGCAAGCTCCCTCTAGGTTTTGTATCCATGGTTGGATCTTGACTTATATACCTCTTCTATATTCACAAACACGTAATTTTATTCCAATCTCAATTTGCCTTGATTCCCTCTAGTGCTCAAGGTCATCCCTTCACTATTCAGTGGAAGAGAAAGATGTGAGAGCAGCTGAAATGAAGACTCTAGGGCAATATATTGTGCGGTGTGATGGTGCAAGCTTGTTATCCCAGAGCTTGAGAGGCTGAGGCTGGCTAATCTTCTGTGCACTGAAATGTTTCTGGGCTACACAGTGAGCATTAGGACATTCAGGCTACAAAGATAGATGCTATCTCAAAAAATGAACAAAAATACTTTTTGATGAAAAATTAAAACTACTATAGTTAAAATATCTTGTAAAATCTTTATTTGGAAAACATGACTGTAGTAACCAGGTATGGTGATGCCCTCCTAGCTGAGGCAGGGAGACTGAGTCTGAGACAAGCCGTGGCTGTAGAACAAGACTCCCCTTACCACCACCACCACCACCACCACCACCACCACCACCATTGTAATCTGAAAAAAACCAACGCCATGAAGAGAAGTCACAAGGTTCACATAGGGGCTTTATTGGAAGAGGAGCGAGAAGCAGGCAGAGAAGGTGGTGAAGGAGCGGAGACAAGTCCCTGGGGACTAGAGTGGTGGAAGAGAAAGAGAGAAGAAGAAAAAGAGAGAGGGAGAGAGAGGAGGTGGGCAAGCCCACCTTTTAAAAAGAAGCATAGCAAATATGCACAGGAGGTGCTCTTAGTGGCTGCAGTGGAGGATATATCCTCTCAGTACAGATGCCTAAATACTAACAATCACCACCAACAACAATAACAACAACAAAATCCCACAACTATGTGAAGTCCCTGCTAGGTTCCTGGAAGAATGAGACCCATATAAGCCAGTGGGTCTAAAATATAAGAGGCAGTAGCATTTCTCTGAATGCCAGGAACAGTGTCTTGGAAAAGACATTAGAATATATCCCTGAAAAGGGTCTTAGAATGGAGAGCTTCTTGGGGAAGGTGGATGGTAGAGGTGGAGCTTGAGAGAGCTGCTTGGATGGACAAGAGCCTTGAGCAGAAAGGGAGAGGGGTGTGGAGGGAGAGCTGGGCTGGGACTCTGCTGTAGACTCTGATGGACTTCCCATTCTCCTCCTGCATTCAGAGCCCTCATGTGTGTGAGTCAGGCTGTGCTCACGTGACCTACCAGAGGTTACCGAATAATGAAAGCTTCCTGCATGACCTGGCCTAATTTTAAGAGCCATGTCTGCTTTATATACATCTGAATCCTGGGCCATGATCGAGCACAGCCACAGGGAATCAGGCTCAATGGTCTCCCTAGTCCATGTGACAGAACTGTGATATGCCCAGACACACAATGATCAGAAATCAATACATTATTGCCTGTTCTGTAGCAAGCTAGAGTCGGCAGGTTCTTTCTTTGCAAACCTTTGTATGACTAAGAGAATAAAAGGCCTGTGTTAGTGAGGCTTTCTCAGCTGAGATATCAGGGAGAGCCAGTTTCACTAAACATGAGTCTTAGGTTGTGATTGTAATCACTAAGCCCTCACCTCCAACCTCTTAGATTGGAATCTGGGAGTGGGACTCAAGAGAACCAAAGAAACTACCAGTTAAGGTGTGTGTGTGTGTGTGTCTCAATTTTGCCTGAAAAGTATGAAGAAACTGTCATTTAAAGTGTGTGTGTGTGTGTGTGTGTGTGTGTGTGTGTGTGTGTGTGTGTGTGTCTCAGTTTTGCCTGGAAAGTGTGAAGACCCAATCTTGATTCCCAGATCCTCAGAATCTATGTCAGCATGGTGGTTCACACTTGTAATCCCAAGGCTCAATGGTCAGTCAGTTCAGCCTAATCTGTGATCTCCATGTCAGTGAGAGACAATTATTCCAAGAAGGTGGATGGCATTCCTGAGGGTGACATTTGAGATTGTCCTCTGGCCTCTGTCTATATATGTTTATAAAAGCAAAAATCGGAAGCAAAGTTCCAATCAGTTCTACAGGGTAGTGAGTGTCTTGATTGACATTCTGTGGTTTGACTGGCACCCTACTAAAGCAGTACTGAAACCTAGTAGTTAATGGGATAGTGTGGACAGACAGGCTGTTTTGTGGGACCCCTGCTTTGGAGTTGTGGTTGACTTCCTTAGGAGAGAGTCACCACACAGATTCAGATCTTCTGTGCTTGTGCCTTCTACTACATGAGGATCAAGCTGTCCTCCTCTGAAGCGTCATGTAGGGGGCTCTAGCAGGATGCTCGTCCATTGAATGTGAACTTCTTCTGGAGAACTGTAGGAAAGTAGTTCTGTTCTTTTAAGTTACCTACTTCTATTACAGCAGCGCAAAGGGCCTCAGATACAAAGAAATGATATTTAAAAAGTCCTAGCTGATAGTGTGAATTCTTCCTCAACATTCCTGATTAGTCTGGATTCCTGAGAAGTGAATGCAGTGATGGCTCTCACAGTTATAGGATGAGCAGGAGGCAAGTTCCCTAGAGTAGCATGACTGCTCAAAAAATAACCAATTTTTGTTGAAGATGGGATTTGACCAAAAATCATCGTATTATTGCCTTTTTCCTGTTTCTGGTCTTTTGTTGGGAATACATATCAAGTCCAAATATCACATAAGAAAATGGCCTTTAAAATATTGTTTTTGATTAAGTCTCAATAAATATTATCATAGGAATGTATCAGGAGGAGATGGTTTCAGTGGGAAATTTTACCCAAACCACACCACCAAGTACCAGGAATGCATGTTTTGGTATTAGAAGTTCTTTGGCATTCTGTAAGTAGCATTGTTTCATTTGGAAGGGCCCCCCCTGACAGTCAATTCTTTTAAGAGAAGGTGACAGTGACATTAGAAAGGTCCTTTGCTTGACTGGAGACCCTAAGTGCTGCTACTTTTGTTTGGTAACAACTATTGCTCTTGAGCTAGTCCTGAGTGCTAAGTGGAAACCTTCAGTCGGACAGCTTTCTTGTTTGGGGTCTAGTACCCTGGGGATGTTAAAGAACCCTTCGTAACTACCAGGCTTTTCCTTGCCGATTTTCAGATTTTATTTATTTAAAATAATGTGTGTATATTTACTTTCTGTAAGGACAAGAACTTCCAAACTCCTCTGCCCATGGTTCATGGTTTTGGTGGTAGTGGTGGGGATCTCCACCCTGCTGTACGCTAGAGTCCTTGGAGCCTGTTTAAAGGTCCCCTTCCTGTGAGTCCATGCTTGGAATTTTGATGAAGTACCTTGATCAGAGCCCTGAAACCTGTATTTTAGTCAGCTTCTATGGAGAGCCTAAAGAAGGCTTTCCTTAGTCTGCCAATTTGTCAAACACTGTTTGAAGCCATATCAGGTGAAAATAGTATTTCTCTAAAGTGTTAGAAGTCTCTCATAACTCAAGGGCACAGCCCAAGAACATCTCCACTTTTCCTCTGTCAGGAATTATAGGTGCCAAATTCAGCTCCAGGGCTTGGCATAGATAAATGGTCCCCAGTCCTGGTACCAGAGTAGCATTATTGGGAAATGAGGGAACTTTTGGAAGATAAGACCTTGTGAAAACTCCTTGGAACTTAAAGGTATATTCTTGAAAGCAAATATGGGGCCCCCGGCTCTGCCCACCAGTCCCTACCCCTTCATCTTTGTTCTCTGGATCTTGATGGACTGGCTTTGCTGTGTCATATGCCCCTTCCACACATGTTGCCTTAACATAGGCTCCTTGATGATTTAAATAAGAATGGCCCCTATAGGCTCATATATTTGAATGCTTAATCACCATGGAGCGGAGCTGTTTGAAAGGATTACAAGGATTAAGAGGTGTGGCCATTTCGAAAGAAGTATATCACTGGGCGGGGGGTGGGCGGGCTTTGTAGTTACAAAAGTCAATGCTAGCTTCCAATTCTCTCTCTCTCTGTATGGATCAGGATATAGAACTATGTCCACCTGTATGTTGCCATCGAGATAATGGACTATTCTCTGAAACTATGAGCAAGCCCATAATTAAATGCTTTGGTCATGGTGTCTCTCTACACAGCAATAGAACAGTGCCGGGTCTACTTAGCCATAGGCTGGGAGCTTTAACACCATGATCAAAAATAGCTTTCCTTCTTCTTCCATTTTTGTTTCCCTCCATTTTCCTCTGTTTCTTTCTCCTCCTTGTCTCTCATTTTGAGCCATGGTCTTGTTGTATATGCCAAGCTAGCCCAGAATTAGTATGTGACTTATTCTGTCCCTAAATTTTCATGGCCCTCATGTCTCGGCACCTGAGTATTGGGGTTACAGACATGAGGTACCACACATGAAAAAGAGCTTTTTCCTCTTTATAAATGAAGACTCCAGGATTGTGTTGTAGTGATGGAAAGTTGGTAACACAACATGTTTCCCCTGAGCTTCCTCCCTTTCCTGGTGTTACACTGTTCCCAGGTCCCTGTCATCAGCACCACTAATGAGGATATGCAAGCAAATACATCTCATTTGTCTAATCCTGGAGTATGAACTCCAAGAGAAGAATGGTCGGGGTTTCTGTAGTTCTGGGGCAGAACTTACATCTCTGTAAATAGAATCACGTCGCTGCCTTACTGATGAGAAGAGTGAAGTGTGTCTTCATAGTGATGCTGACCTCAGGAGAACCTCAGAATTCCTGGGTCAGAGCGCTGCTCATCTCCTAAAAGGAAGGAAGCAGGAACTTCTGTGCTGAGAGCACAGA
Organism: Arvicola amphibius; assembly: GCF_903992535.2. Classification (NCBI taxonomy): domain Eukaryota; kingdom Metazoa; phylum Chordata; class Mammalia; order Rodentia; family Cricetidae; genus Arvicola; species Arvicola amphibius. The sequence continues at coordinate 97,556,676 of NC_052052.2, read as the reverse complement.
ATGAGCAAATCTTGCTAACACAGCTTTATTCTCTATTTGAAAAAAAAAAAGGCAGAAGTAGAAACCGCAGCAGCTTCTTAGAAATGGCAATACACAGTTTGAAGGGATATTATCTCCTCAAATGTGTGGAGATCAAGGTCCCCTTTGTTATAATATGGTAATGATTTGGTGCTCATCTAGTGTGGATGAGCCTCGTGGGATTCTATACATTGCTTCTTTGCCATATACTACCATCAGGATTGATTCCAAAGTCAGAGGTCCTAGCTCTTGCACTGGTGGGTGAGGGAGGACTTAAGTGTCCAGTGGAGAAGGGCTGATGTTCTGTAGGAATCCACTTCTTTGAATAGAATCGTTTATTTGACTAGTAAGGTTTTGCGCTTTGGGCAATGCACCTTACTCTGTGCTTCTGAGTTTTATTTCCTCTTATTACTTTAATATATGTGTTTGTATGTGGGAAGGGTGATAACATGTATGTGTGGAAGCCAAATGATGAGGTCTATCATAGGTATTACTTCTTAAGTTTGTCCAGGTTTTCTTTGTTTGTTTGTTTGTTTGTTTGTTTTGAGACAGGGTTTCTCACTGGAATTCACCAAGTAGGTTGGGCTGTTTAATCAACAAGCTCCCTGTCTCTGCCTCCCCAGACCTGGAATTACAAGTGTGTGCTACCTTTTTAAAATGTAGGTTCTGGGGATGGAACTTAGGTCCTGGCACTTGCCTGGGAAACACTTTATTCACTGAGCTAGTTCCTCGGCCTGACTATAACTAGGAATGGGTCATTAAATAAATACTTCTTTCAGAACAGGGGCATCCATGTTGAATGCACTCTGCAACCTCTGCTGACAGCCCTCTGTCCGGGGATACATAGCAACCTGACTGAATGTGTCAGCAATGAGTCTCAGGCACCTGTGACCTCTGTATCACAGGTGGGACTCCGCCTTTGACTTTTGCAGGGGTACAACTCCTCCAGGCAAAACCTACAGTACATGAAGAAAGCAGACTCAGTCGGGACCTTAGCCTGAGCAGCTGACTTGGATCTACTGCCAAGTAGCTAGGAATCTGGCACATGTTCTGAGCACCTCAGCCAGCTTGAGCCGCCGAAGCCCAAGCTCCCCTCTGCACCCCCTCACAGTGTGGACAGCTTTCCTGTTTGTTTTGTTCTTTTCTTGTTTTATTTAAAAGTCAGATTTCATCCTTGAAGGGCAACAAAACTGTGGGCGCTGCACATGGACAGGAGTGAGGAGAATAAGCTGACCAAGTAGAGGCTGTATCAGGTCACCTTTGCTGAAGTTGATCCTTGGACAGTCCAAGCCACTGTGTTCTTTTGGACTGTCTTCAACCAAGTATGTCGTGCAGTGCCAAGCCTCAGGATACCAAAGAACTGCTTACAAAACACTTGCTCCTTCACGAGAAGCAGAACGGTTTAGCCAAGAGAACATCCCTGCCAAGAAATCTCACATAGGCTAAGATAAAAGCTAAAAAGCCCCAGCACATGAGAGTGAGTTCTCGTAGAACAAGGCACAGTAGGTCCTGCTCAGCCTCCCAAGTGCTAAGATTACTGGCACATGTCACCACACCCCACTGAGATCGGGAAGAATCAATAGTGGAGCTTGCTTGCCTTTCAGTGTGGCTGGGTGTCTCCCTGTCCACTGCGGACCTGAAAAGAACCAAGGGAGGAGCAAAATGAGTCCACCCTTTTGCTTCTGGTCACCCTGTTTGATCTGGGAGCTTCAGACTTGACTGTGTTTGGACTATAAGTCACGTTACTAGCTGTGGGTCTTAGAACTTAGACTGAATTCTGCCACCTGCTCCTCTGGGTCTTCAGTTTGCAGAAAAGTCTTGGAATGCTCAGCCTTCACAATTTTTATAATCTTACTAAGATACATATCTAAAAATAGACATATATAAATACATCTCTCTATACACATATATGTCTGCCTGCATACACATAAGAAGATACATTTATACTTGGAGATCTGTCTATTAATGAACCAGAATATCCTCTGACCTACTTTGCGGGTCCAGTCCGACTCCTGAGGACTTCTTGACAGCTGTGACTGAATGCCAGTTGGTGCCCAGTGACAGCCATTTTGTTCAAGGACAGCCCTAACCTGTGTGGTTCACTTGATTTCACATAGATGGTTCCATGTTATAATAAAGTTCAGAGTCAATTTAACTTTTTTTTGCTCTAAGTTTTCTGTCCTCAATAATGTGTTAAGGATTCCCACAGAGCAGTGAATATCCTTCTCTTTAATTTTTTCATTGTTTGAGAATTTCTTACGCGCATATAGCATGTTTTAATAAAATCTACATTCCTTTCTCTCCAAGTTATTCCTTTCACCCATACCATTTTTTTCTTCCCAATTTCAACCTCATGATTTTTGTTGTTTTGTTCTTTTTAAACCCGCAAAGTCTGCTTAGCGCTGTTTTTATGTGAATGAATGTAGGAACAGCTACTGGAGCCCCTTTCAGGGACTGCATCAATGAAGAAAATCAATTCCTCCCCCCCCCCACCCCCCCGCCGGCTTCAGTAGCCATCTAATTAACAATAGCTCCTTTGCTAAGGGTGAGAATTCGCTAGCCTTACCTTATCCATGTTTGAATTTGAGCTGGCTTGATCACGTGCCTGCAGCCACAGCTGTCATCAGTTATGCTCTGAAGATCAGTTTCTACCATCACTGTGGTGGTTTAAATGAAAATCCCTCCCCCCCACCCAGACTCATATATTTGAATGGTTGGTTCCCTGTTGGTGGACTGTTTAGGAAGGATTAGGAGGTGTGGCTTTGTTGGAGGTGGGTCACTAGGGATGGGCTTTGAGATATCAAAAACCCACACCAGGCCCAGAATTACTTTGTTTCCCTCCAACTTGGGGATAAGATAGAAAGAAGCTCTCAGTTACCTTTCCAGCACCAAGCCTGCCCCCCTGCTGTGGTGCCCTCACCATGTGGGTATGGAAGTCACCCTCTGAAACTGTAGGCAAGCCTCCAATGAAATGCTTTCTTTTATAAGTTGCCTGGGTCACGGAGTCTCTTCACAGCAACAGAACAGTAACTAAGATAGTCACTCTCACAGAAAATTTAGGACCATCGTGTGGCTTATCCTACAGCCCAAGAAACAGAGACAGAATCTGAGCAATGGATGGGCAATGAGTTATCGAGGAATCATGATAACCTTGAAAGGAAAAAAAAGAAAATGATAGGAGAGCAAGGACTTTTATCTGCCTGTGTTTCCTTCCTGGGCAAGAGGACAAAAAAAAGGGGTCAGGAGGTAGTGAAAGTGGCCATGAGGTGGAGCCAAACCAAAGGCCGGAACAACCCAAAACCAAGTGTCAGTGTGCACCCGAGGCAGCATCAGGAGCAGGAGCGTCCTGGAAGCCGGGTCAGCAAAGGTTAATGGGCTTCCCTGAACCTCCTTGTTCCCCTCTCTGAGATACGAAGGCCTTGGGACCAGTGTGGTACTAGGGGCCTTCTATTTTTTCTAAAATCGTCAGCACTGAGAACAACAAAAGCAGAATCTTACTGCAGTTGCTCCGCTCATCACTGTTCTCGCCTCTATCAAGTTCCTCAACCGCAGAATCGTGAAGAAACAGATATTACATCGAGGGTGAGAGGAAGAAGACCCCGAATGCCTCCCTCCAGGCAACTCCGTACAGGCCCTTTGACTGCATTTGGGAACTCACTTATGTCAGGAGCTGATTTGCAACGAGAAAAGATCTAGAGTTTTTCCTCATAGCACGGGGATCCTTACAGCAGAGTGAAGTCTAAAAAAGTGACGGAAGTGTGATACTTTTATATTTTTCAGGCAAATAATAATACTAAATTTGTGAAGGAAGAGCAGACCAAATAAATAACTGGACGAGGCCGTAAGTTCTAGGAATATTACTCACAAATGGGAGAGGAGGGTTAGAGGCTGGGGGAAGATAAGGGCCACTTCAGAACTTGTTTATTTATATCTGTTGCTGTCCCATTAATAATCTCTGGTGCTCACAGCCATTTCTCAGCCTTGCTGTGGCAAGGACATCTCATGCAAAAGAATTTTTATGGCTCCTGCCACAGGGAAAGTCAGGTCAAATAACCTTGCCTGAAGTTATAACAGCTTAGGGGATATCAGTTGGGTTAAAAAAAAATCAATTTGGCAATTTGATCTATTTTGTACTAATGTTGCCAATAGTTTATACGTAAATACATACCCATGTATGCACTCTTATGCACGTACATATCACAGCATGTCTCTGGAAAATAGAATGGTTAAGATAGTAGCATTTATATACATAGGAACTGCTATATCTAGCAAAAAGAAAAAGCAATGTATACTCCCTCACATTGTTATTTTATACAAATACATAATTATATGCCTTATTTTTCCCTTAAGATAGCTTTTAAAAATTATTTTATAGTAGCACATATAAAATAACTTAGTTAATTGACTGCAGAGTGGTCAACTGAAAAGATGTCCCATAAATTAACCAGTTCTTTGTTGCTACTCACTTGAGAGGGCCTGAACCTCCATGATAGCTATACTGTTGTGATCATTGCTTAACAGGTTTCTGTTTCCTTAGCCAAGGGAAACAGAGCTGGGGAGATGGCTCTCTTAATAAAATGCTCTGACTTGAAATGTCAGAACTAGGTCTTAAAAGAAATAGAAACCTATAGGTTTAGGAGAAGAGGGGAGAAGAATGAGCCATTTTAGTCCGGTATAGTAGCATGAAAACTTTAAAGAATCCCCAAGAAACAAGGGATGCTGGTTCAGAGAAGGAGCTAAAGAGATGGAGACGGGATCAGTTACTCCTCTCATTGGGTTGATAGATACCTGTCAACTGTAACTTAGGGAGGAAGGTTAACTGAGCTCACAGTCTGAGGGTACAGTCCGTCATGTTCCATGCAGGAAGCATGGCGGTAGGAGCTGGAGACAGCTGGTCACGCTGTTTCCACAGTCAGGAGGCAGAGACATGAATGTTCATGCTAAGCTCTCTTGCTTGGTTTTATGCCTTCGAGCACCCCAACCCACAGAGTAGAGTCACCTACATTTAGGGTAAGTCTTCCCAATTCAATTAATCCAATATAGATAATCTATCATAGACAAGCCCAGAGGTTTGTCTCCTAGGGAGTCTGGATCTGGTCAAGTTGATAATTGATACTAATAGTCAGAGGGTTTAAGAGGTTAGGTTTTCTAGAATGACACTGCAGAGCTTGGATAACAACTGGAAAGTGATGAACACATTTACTGGGGGCATACATGTGCCAGATACAAAAGTTCCATAAGGACAGAGGGTACTCTATTGAGTCCTTCTTGGAGCCAGAACTCTTTGTCTCCAAACACATAGATTTTTATTTCTTGTAAGACCCAGCTCAAATATCACAGCGTATTGATATTATTGTGGCATGATTTAACACCAGGTAGCCTTAAAATTCTGTTCCAAAGAACATTTTACTATAGTGAATTTCTACACACAGTAAGAACTATTTTTCCCAAAGTGTAATCATCATTATCATTAGCTTTATACATTATGGCACCCACCAAGTTTTTAAGAGGAAGATTTTTGACCATAAAATAAATATATAAATAATTTTATTAAAATAAGCTGTTGTTTTCATTTAGTCTTTCCTTGAAAAAAAAAGGGACAATTATTTTTCTATGTAAAATTATATACATTTTAAAAATCAAACTTTGGAAAGTATGATAAATATAAAATTCTAAATGTTTAGTCATCAGTAGGTAGTTACAATTAATACTTTATTGATATCAAATTACTTGGCCATAAAAGACTTATTATAGCTATGATTTATATAACATTATATGTAAATATTTTTTAGTGTTTTGACGTAATTTTTAATTGTGTTCTTACTATGTATCTCAGATTGGCCTTGAACTTTTATCCTCCTGTCTCAGTCTTCCTCCCAAAGGCTGAGATTACAGGTATGCATCACCAAGTTCCAGGACATTACACATATACGCCAAAGGTAAAATAAATTATATCTAATAGTTTCTCAGATACTGGAAGCATCCCATCTTATACTATGACTAAATCTAGTGAAGAATAAGCTTTTAACAACTTATTTGGTAGCATGCTCATCAATGCTGTTAACTTAATTAGCATAGTGTTGAATCACTTTTTCTTAGCAATATTTGAATTTGAACTTTTAAAAAGTGTTCTTATTTTGAATGCTATTTAAATGGTAAAAATTTTAATGTAAGCTACACAATCAGATATATTCATTAATCAATTTAAAACTGTTAAAAGAAAAAAGAACTCTATTTTTTAAGAACATTGTACAAACTGCAATATTTTTGGTTGAGAAATAAGGTCATGTTTGGTTATATTAGTCTTTTTATTGCTATGAAATGCCTGAGGCAGGCTAAATTTGTGTATAAAATGTTTATCTAGATCATAGTTCTGGAGGTTCAAAGTTGGAGACAAAGTGGGCCCCTCTGGTTCAGCCTTTAAGGAGGTCTTGGCTGTAGAAGGCATTACAGAGAAGGATTATCTCAGAACAAGAAGCGGAGAGGTATCTCTCTAAGTCAAGAGAGACTTGTAAAAGGGTGTGAAGTGTGGGATAGTTTATAATTTTAGGATGAAACAAATAAGATTTATTTTTAAAAGAAGAAAACAGCCCCAATGTTTTACTTGATTATTAAGATTCTGAATAAATAAAAAGGTTAAATCTATCTTTTGTTGATATTTGAAGCTAATCTGGGGAATTTAAAAATGGGTAAAGTTGGAAGATGGTCAAGAGATGATGTAAATGCCATCTTCTTCATAACCCCAAAAGGGTTATGGATAACAAAAGTGCTCTTTGGATGTTGCATTAACTTATAACTTCTTACCATTCTGTGCTTGGTAAGTTATGGCCCCAGGTATCTTGGTAAGCTGGACCATACAGTATCCCATCAAGTGTGTGTGGAACCAGTGATTCATCTTTAACTGATATGGTGTAGACGTTACTCCAATTAGATTCCATCATTTGCTAACACTCATATGTGCTTGAAAGGGGACCCCCATTTAGGCAAGTCTTAAAAAAAACAGCTCTGGCTGAAAACATTGTGACATATTCTGAAGCAGAGGATTCCTGACCCACATGGCAAGGTAAGTCATGCATTTGTGAATTGTTTCATGTTAATTTGTCATACAGAAACTCAGGACAGGCCTTGTTTACATAGAGACTCAGAGTGTAGCTGTGAAATTGAAGGAACCCACTACTTCTCCTAACATTAGTTTTCCGTTTTTATTATTTTCTCCCTTGCCTGATAGTGTTACTTGAAGAAACAGCATTGTAAAAAGAAGGAAAGACATATTTTTGTTGTATCAAGCTATTTGACTCAAATCAGTGAAAAACCTGAAAGCGCTTTCACAGAAATTAGAGTTTGTTGATCTTACCCTAAACTCAAAAGATGACAGCCAGCAACTTAATGAGTGACACAAATAGCATATTTTATCTCAATTTTCTGAGAAGAAAACTTTCAAGATGACAAATATATATCTTACAAGATAAAGAAGATACAAGTCTAACAAGATTGATATGATGCTGTAGATAAACAGTGAACTCATAAATATATATATAATAGAAATTACATTAAAAAAATAAAGAGTGAATGTAGGGTAAAAAGGACCAGTGAAAGAACACCCTGAGACCAGACCCAAGGAAACACACCTTGATTCTAACCAATTCAGGACTTGAAATCTAACCAATCCCTGAGCATAAAAGCCAACCAGTCCCTGAACACAAACACACACACACACACACACACAACAACAACAACCAATCCTGAGCATGAAATCCAACCAATCTCTCTGAGCTTGTACCAGGCTCAGGATTTGAGATCCCACCAATCCCCACCTTGAAAATCTTCACCCTGGAAAACTCCATCCCTTAGAAACCCTATATAAGTTCTATACCTGTTCAGGTTTGGTCCTTTTTTTTCACCGTTGCAGAGGCAGCCACTCTGCCTGGATTCCTCCCTCTCAATAAATCTCTTCGGTGAAGTTTGTTGTAACAACTTTCTTTTGCTGGAATGGAACAAAGCTATAACAACTTTCACTGGAGCAGAGCTGTAATGGCTCTTGCCAGAGCAGAGCAGATCTGATAGCTACACTTCCATGGGGAAGCTTTCCCTTAGCGGAGAAGAGTTGGAGCAAAGCTGGAGCAGAGAAGAGCTGTAACACTTTGGAAGGGGAAACTTTGTTGCTGGAGCAGAGTTGTTGCACTTTGGGAGAGCTGAGCAGAGCTGTAACACTTCTCTGCAGCAGAGCAGAGCTGTTAGCAACCTCACCCGGGGAAACCCTCTCCCGCTGGGACAGAGTTGTTATACTTGCATTAGGGAAACCTTTCCTGAAGCTTGCTGGGGAAACTCTTCCCTGCTGGAACAGAGCTGTTAACACTTCTGTTGGAATAACTTTCCCTTTGAAGAAGTATTTATTCCTTAGCTTCTTACTGCCTGGATACCTTTCTATCAGAGCTGTAACACTTACAATGAGGACCCAAACTATTGAAGATAATCTCTTTTATCTTTGTTTTTATCTTTCTTGAATAATTGATGTTTTTAACCTAGTCAATTTTTTTTTTTAGAAATTTTAATTTGTAACCATGATAATTTCTACATGGAAAAGAAACACTGTTGGAAGGTCACACATAAAATTCATAGCTTTATCATTTACTATCAGCTTTAAAAGGAAATGCAATTCACAGGGCAAATAATACAACTTGATATGTTTCTAAGTATTGGCAATACTATGACTTTACAATGTCACAAAGAGGTATACGTGACTGGTCCCTACCTGTGGGCACTTTCTGTTTGGAGTCCATTCACTCCATTATAGCCTAGAATGGTTATAAAGTTTTCTAAGAAGGCATGGTTCACAGCTGACAATGCCAGTGAGATGTCACTGGCTGATGAATATGCTGACCTCATCAGTGGATTGTTCTATTGGGTTCATGGCTGGATGGAGCTATCAGGAAGTAGAGCTGGCTGGCAAAAGCAGGTTAATAGAGGTGTGTCTTTAAAGGGTATATTTTGTATTCTCTCTCTCCCTCTTCTTTCCTTTTTCCTGTGCACCATGATGTAAGCCACTTCTCATGCTTCCTGTTGCAATATTCTACCTTGCTGCATGCAGGCCCAGAAACAGTGGAGCCAAGATAACCATGGACCAAGATCTCTGAAACTGTGAGATAAAATAAACCTTTTATCTTTTTAAGTAGCTTTCTTAATATTTCATTACAATGATTAAAAAACTAACACATACACAAAGAAAACTCTTTAGAGAAAGAATAACATTTAATTTGATTAATAATATGTATATAGTAATAAGTATGATAGCAAGGATTATAAATGATATAAGCCTTAAATCATATTTGTTTGAAATTTATATCTTCAAATTGTCTTTCTCTGAAAATACTTAGGTTGAAGGGACAAGAAGACAAAATGTAAAGTATAATGTGTTATTTCCTTTGCAATGTATTCTCATGGTGCCCACATGGCCAACTAAAATCTACTTAAAACCTGAGAGGGATTGAGAAGAAATTCTAGACACAAAAATACAGGGATTAACACAGCTTCTTCTGTTTGCTGGCGGCATGCTGCAGCTCCTTTAAGAGAGGTTTTTCTGATGCTGCAGCAGCAGAAAAGCAGCTCCATTTTAAAATGCTGACTTTCTGAGCCATGCTGCCAGTGCGAACTCTGGCTCTTTCAGGAGGCTGAGCATTTAAATAGGATTTGTAAGCAGAATGCTACAACTTGCTTAATGACAACATAGACCGCCTGTGTGCCTACAAGTGGGGCAATGTGCATGGCTCTAAGAGGCAGAATAGCAGAACTGTGCAGATCAAGCAGAAAGTACCATATATGCCCTAGTAATGCTGCAGCTTACTTTTTTAAAGAAGCACTTAGCATTTTAACAAGCAGTCCTGGTCAGAAAATAATTACAAATACACAATAAAAACAAATTCAGATAGAAAAGACCTCTAAATGGGTCACAGTGTTGGATAAATGTATGGAGGCTTGGGAGACAGAAGGAAAAGAATATAGACAGTTATAAAAATAAGTAAGTGGTTATAAAAAGATAAAGTCTTTTTAAAAGAGACAGAGTACAGACCATCATAGATTAAAAGAAGTAAAGACATATAAGCCATGTAAAGATGGAAAATTTACAGATAGTCTGAATTATGTATATTATTGTGGGTTTTTTTGAATTTTTTGTCTGTGAAGGAGCTAAGTACAGAGAGACATTTCATTGTTTGGCCTTCTAAGCTACCAGCATTTATATTATAAAGGTATCTTGACTTCAGAATTTGGTTCTAAGGATATGTTGCTTTGGTAAAGAGGTTCTTCTTTTGTTTTCACAGAAGATGAAAACCTGTGGATTAATTCCAGAATAATGTGGTTTGATGGACCAAGACCCCCTGAAAGGTCACTGTGAACACCCCCAAAAATTACTTCACCCAACTGCTGACTGAGATGAACCTAGCACAAGGATATACAAAAAAAGACCTGAATAAGCAGAAAGTAGTCTAGAGAATTTTTGTGGCAAAAGTTCTAGGCAAGAAACTGCCCTTGCCTCAATTGCTGACAGTATGTTGTCCAGATTGGATAAGCAGTACACAAAAGAAAGAGTGCCAAATTTTGCCAAGACAAGTTGGGAAATCCTTCAAAATTCCTGTTTCATTGTAAAGTGTGTCAAATATACTAGGCCTGCAGGACAAGTTGGATACCCAACATTGCAGAACTTGGAGTGACTGTCCAGACAGCCAGATGTTCCTGTTGTTAGGTAACATTTCACCCTTCTAGGGTCTCTGATGGAGTTTAAGACTAGATAGTCATAGTTAAAGTTTTCCTTAGTTATGATAAAAGGTAGATTAAGTATAAAAGTTTAGATTCACAAAGATAAGATAAATAATAGAGTCTTTTCTCTAATTTTGCCAAATATAAATGGACTGGATATTGTAACTGTAATTCTTACTTGATAACTGTTTTTGTTGTATATAATTTTGCTATGCTGAAGTTAAAACCTTCCTTTTTAACTAGACAAAGGGGGAAATGATTTGGAACAATCTTTGTGCACTGTAAATATATATTACTCTCCCTTGATTGATAAAGAGCTGACTGGCCTATAGCTGTGCAGGAGAGCCAGACTAGGAGAACTCTGGGAAGAAGAAGGGTAGAGTCAAAGAGTTGCCAGGAGAAACAGAGGGAGCAAGACATGCTAGAGGACAGATAAAGCCATGAGCCACTTGGCAGCACATGAGTTAATAGAAATGAGTTAATTTAAGTTGTAAGAGCTAGTTAGTAATAAGCCTGAGATAGTAGCTGAGCATTTATAAATAATAATAAGTTTCCATGTGCTTACTTGGAAGTGACTGCCAAGACTCAGAGAAACTCTGCCTACAGATACCCTCCTCTGGCCTCTGTGGCACCTGCATAAACATGGTTCACATACATATCATCAGGTAGGCACACACACATCTACACACACACACACATACACACACACAAATAAATAGTAAAAAAAAAAACAAACAAGGCATGGGTCACAGGACAACCAGTGGTTGCTTGGCAGGGCATGGACTAACTCTGGTGCAGACAGGCTTAGAATTCTGACAACACACACTAACTGTGTGACCCTGAGCATTCTCGAATAGTACAGTGAGGATTTTTGGAAATTTATCATGTTTTCATGATGAAAGTGCTGGTGTGATACTTAAACATAAATGGATGCTATTACAAATGACATCTAGAAGGAATATAATTTTAGGAAGAAGGAAGGAGGCAGCACATGAATAAAGGGAAAAGTGCCAGAGATACCTCTGTAGGGACAATTGGGTGCTCAGAAAGAGAAAGGTCTTCTGCCACAGCATTGAATCAAAATGTACAATGTGTGAATTATCAGAAGGCTCAAGACATCTACAGGTCTTAAAAATCTGTCATAATGCATACAGAAATTCAGGATTATTATGGAAGTGAGACTCAATCCTTAGAGTGGCTTACATGGATGACTACATGGTACCCCAGGACTGTACCTCCAGGATGTCTCAAGCCTTGTTTGAGGCTCATCTTAAATCACTGTTCTTTTACATTTTAAGAGGTCTATTTTTATTTTTTTATTATTAAAAATTTCTGCCTCCTCCCCACCTCTCATTTCCCTCCCCCTCCCTTAACTCCCCTCCCCCTCCCTTTCCAGTCCAAGTAGCAGTCAGGGTTCCCTGCCTTGCGGGAAGTCCAAGGTCCAACCCACTCCATCTAGGTCCAGGAAGGTGCACATCTAAACAGACTAGACTCCCCAAAAGCCAGTACATGCGGTAGGATCAAAACCTAGTGCCATTGTTCTTGGCTTCTCAGTCAGCCTTCATTGTCCGCCACATTCAGAGAATCCGGTTTGATCCCATGCTTTTTCAGTCCCAGTTGAGCTGGCCTTGGTGAGCTCCCATTAGATCAGCCCTGGAGTCTCAGTGGGTGGGTGCACTCCTTGAGGTCCTAACTTCCTTACTCATGTTCTCCTTCCTTCAGCTCCTCATTTGGGCCTTGGGAGCTCAGTCCTGCATTCCAATGTGGTTCTCTGTCTCTATCTCCATCCATCACCAGATGAAGCTTCTATGGTGATATGCAAGATATTCATTAGATGTGGATAGAAAAGTGAGGAGGGGAGGAAGGGGAGACCCTGGGGGAATGGGATGGTTGGGATGGAGGAAGGGTGGATAGGGGTGTAGGGAAGAAGTTATCTTAATTAAGGGAGCCATTTTAGGGTTAGCAAGAGACTTCACTCTAGAGGGGGTCCCAGGTATCCATGGAGATGTCCCCAGCTAGTTCCTTGGGCAGCTGAGGAGAGGGAGCCTGAAATGGCCCTTTCCTATAGCCATATTAAGAGGTCTCTTTTTAAGTTCTATCATGCTCACAGAATGTGTAAATACACTGTATGGCAGAGTTTGAAACTCAGGACAGATGAATAAGCAAAGAACTGAGCAAAAGAAAACTAGTCAGCAAGACTCAGCCCCCTCTCCACTGCAGCTTCCTATGTCAGCACAAACAAGCTTCTCTAAGTTAGGAAATACTGCCTCAGATAATGCACTGGGTGAGATGGGTCTCAAATATGAGCCAAATATCTCACATTTTTCAATCAAATGTAAAACACCTCCTTTATGTAGCTAATAAACACATGAAGTTAACTTCTTGGAAATTAGTTTGGATTCCCTCCAAAACAAAACAAAACACCTTTAAGTCAGGTAGTGGTGGTGTACACTCTTAATCCCAGGATGTGGGAGACAGAGGCAAGCAGATTTCTGTGAGTTCAAGACCAGCCTGGTCTATAGAGTGAGTTCCAAAACAGCCAAGGCTACACAGAGAAACTCTGTCTCAAAATAAATAAATAAATAATAAATAAAAAGCAAAATAAATAAATAAAAATAAAACAAAAAAGAAAATGGAAACACATTTAAGAAAGATCAATTTCAGCTTGCCGGGAAAACAGGCAGGGTGAACATAATGGGTGCCAACTACAGCCCTGAGTCAGAGAACCAGAGGCCATGTATGACTTTCAGGCTGGACAATGGCCAAAAGGAAGTAGGGAGCAGGTAAAAATGCTCTAGCGAGGAGGCCATAGTCTTGAGAGTACTCGTCAGAGCAAAGCAGAAACTAGTCTTGGAGCAATGGGGCAGGCGACGCTATAGGAGCTGGTGTACTTGAGTTTCTTATAACTTAATTAATTAATAAGGCGATTAAGACCAGCTAATTTATTGCATAAGTAGTAAACTATTATTTTTTTTTAGTGGCTTTTTTCCCCCAAGCTCTTGAGTGGGAAGATCAAAATTTTACAGGGTGGTTCCTCCTGCCGGGACAGCCCTCTGGGGATGAGCATGTGATGTTAGGGAGTTTTGGTCCAATGCTCTGTAGTCTGAAGCCCACAGCCTGCCAGTTCCTCAGCTCTTTCTGGACCCTCAGATTGAAAGTCTTTGGCCTGACTCCTTGTTTCTTGGCTGAGTCCAGCCTTTAACTCCAGTTAATACCACCATGGTGCTCATGAGAAAAAGGCCAGGTCCCTTTCTTTGACATTTGAGACAAAACCATATACACAGTGGATAGTTAAACAGAACCATAGTGTTTTCTGAGTACTGTTCATCCAAAGTCCATAGTCCTACAAACTTTCTTTTGTGATCATCTCACACCCATGTGCCCAGTTTTCTTATTCAATGAGTGATTAGCATGAGTTCCCCGTTTGCAGGACTAACACTGCTTTTGACGTCCTAACACCGTGTAAACATTTGCAGCTTGTGAAATGAAGTTTTAAAGGGCCAATCTTTCTGGCAACTTTTGGTTTAAGCAAAAGTGAAAGAGCGATCAGCTGGACAGGAGACTACCTTATCAAACACTAATCTCTTTCACTTTGCAATGTGGAGGTTTTTGACCTAGATTCTGTCCTTTGAAAGGCAAATGACTGTAGATAATTCTAAAATACTGCGCTAACTGCTAATATAAAAGGTTAATTCCCTAACCACATTTATTTGACTATCCTGAAAATCTGTCAGCCCGAAACTGTCTGCTTTTATCCACCTTCGCTTTTTACCTTCTGAGCAGCCCTCTCCATAGCAACTAGAAATGTCTCTGGGCTGAAATAATCCTCTCCAGCTCCCAGTGCACAGTCAAGGAATTTTAAAAACAGAACTTTGGAACCGCAAAAGGCTCTCAGAGATTTAAAGGCCCAGGGAGCTCAAGATAAATATCCATTTCTCTTTCTTGAGGTAAGTGCTGGGGTAACAAAGTTTTGTGTCACCCTCTAACTTTATTTTAAATACTAACATAATAGTCTGAAACTGTTTTGTAAACCATAAAAATAATTTCAGAATCTTGTTATTACCCCCAAGGTCATTATTGACTCATTTCTGGATCCTACAGGAGATGTTGCTAACTAACATTTTGTACTCCTTGAACAAGCAACTGAGGATTTTTTTCCATAAATTCTGATTGATTCGGAAATCTCTTCCCTTGCTCTCAGAGACTCTTGAGTGCATAGATTTATCATTCTCCTGGAGTCTTGAAATGCTCTCGTTTTTCTAAGATACTTCATTCTCCAGAGTCTTGATTTCTATCAGGCTAAAAACTAACAAGTGGTTCCCAAATGTAACTTGTTTTTTCTAGTAAATTGTCCTCTTGAAAGATTCTAATTCGGTATGAGACTGGAAATTTATTGGAAGTCATTTTCTCTGGAATTTTCTTCACCGACTTCACAGGATTTGTTTCATAGTGGTGTGTCTCACTGCAGGTCCTGTGCCGGGCACTGCCTGCAGAGGAAATGCGCCACTTCTCAGCATTGGACTCTGTGTATTTAGTGTCAGTCCAGTTCCCTGGCTGGTCTTTGGGGTTACATGCTACATACAGACCCCCTGTTGCTGCCACTGCAAATCAGCTTAGCCACCCAATTAGTGAGTGCTTTCAAATGTGTTGCAGGCACAATAATTGAAGGCTTTTCTTCTCCTTTCCACCACAGAAATTCCTCTGGTTGTAAGGTCTCCTATGCACAGCCCTCACCGCAGGTCAGCTCAAGCCAAAGGAAGAGTGGACATGTGTACCCTGACAAATCTTTCAGTGTTGATGGTGCTACTACTGTCCTACCTCCTCGGCCTTGTTTCGTCTACTGAGGTGGACAAGGCCCCAACTCAGGATACCAGCAGTGCTGGGAGTCAAGGCCTGCTAGAAGTCCTAAGGGGCCTCTCTGTTGGTGCCAACCAGTCCCTCATCCATCCACGAAGCCTCATCAAAATTCTGCTTGAGAAGACTGGGTGTCCACAGAGGACAAATGGAAAACAACGAGTCTGCAAGCTGGTTAGTAAAATAAAGTGGGGTTGGGAGCTAAGAATGGCCCGAATGGGAGCAGTGGATTTCACAGAGATCCTTTATCACAGTGAATGGCATGGCATGGCATGCAAATCTCTTCATATGCAAGAGGGAATTTCAGCCTGGTATGATAATGTCTGGGTCACTACAACTCATTCAGCATCCCGCAGGGAGCTTGTCAAGACGAGGGCTTGTTTTATCTTTGGGAGAATAACGCTTAGGCTGTCTACACCCAATCTTCTTTAGAGCTGCTGACTTGCTGGCACGCATGCTCAGTCCTTCCTCCTTTCTGCTTTGCTGAGATCGTTTTTATTTTTATTTTGTAAGGTTGCAGTGAACATGCACAGATGTTAGGCAGAGGCAATTGCCCCTTCCACGAGATAATCACAGCATTCTAACATTCAGTTCCTGGGTGCCCTCTCCTAGGTGCCAATGGTGTTTTCTGATTTTGTGTATGTGTGCGTGTGTGTGTGTGTGTGTGTGTGTGTGTGTGTGTGTAAGGTAATTAACACCTCAATAATCATTAGCAGTAAGAAATCAGCTCTGGGAGAGGAATGCTGCCGCTAGAGTTGAAACTGGACCCATGCCTCCTGAAGCCTGGCAGGCAGTCTTTCATTCTTCTCATCTGTCAAGTGAACTGGACCTGTCTACTCACAGAGGGGTGGTGCAGGCCTCATGGCTACTCCATCGAGACTTTCCTCTCCCCAGACTAAATCTTGACTTGCCTAGGATGGGTTTTTGTTGTTGCTGGTTTTTGGTTTTTTCGAGACAGGGTTTCTCTGTATAGCTCTGACTATCCTGGAACTAGCTCTCGGTTGGCCTTGAGCTCACAGAGAACCACCTGCCTCTGTCTCCCAAATGCTGGGATTAAAGGTGTGTACCACCTCCCCCCATCCCAAGGATGTTTTTTTTAAATCTTCTCCAGATTGCTGTAGCAAGAAATTGGTGAAAATTGGTGGGGACTGAGAATCTGTCCCCCGTCAAGGTGTTTGGGGGTCATGGGAGAATATTCATGAGATTCTCCTGTGGGTCTGTGCGTGTCACAGGAGAAGGCCCATCAAGTCCCACTGTGGAGGAGAGCCTAGGTTTTAAAACAACTGCTAACAAAATCCCTCTTTGTGTCCCCATTCCAGACCAATATTCTTTTTAATTTTTATATTTTAAAAAATAAAACAAACTGTATTTTTTCATTATACATTCCCAATCCAAGTTCCCACTCTCTCCCCTCCTCCCATTCCCTCCACTTACCTCCCCACCCCTATCCACTCCTCAGAGAAGGTAAGGCACATTGCTTTGTGGAAGGTCCAAGGCCCTCCCTACTATATCTAGGCTGAGCAAGGTATCCATCTGAAGAGAACAGGTTTCCAAGAAGCCAGTACAAGCAGTAAGGATAAATCCTGGGGCCAATTCCAACGGCCCCTCCACCTGTCCCAGCAATGCAACTGTCAACCACATTCAGAGGGACAATCTCCTGCTTGTTTCTTCCCAGTCTGGCTGGTGTTGGTGACCTCCCATTCAAATACATGGATAAGTAAAACCATAAACAAGTAAAAACAAAGCATATAACTTCTTCCAAAGTAAGTTTTGACTGGGTTTCTCAATCCACCAGCGTTCCAGGCTAAGGGTGGAGTGAAGCAATGCATTTCCCAGCCAAAGGCTTTCTTGGTTTTGCCCCTCTTATGACAAAAAGGGTCTTGCACAGATGGAATTTTCCCTCTGCTCTTTACAAATGATAAATAACTCTATAATTATGAAAACGCCCAATGTCTCCCAGAGGAGATGTGTTATAATAATAGGCAGCTCGTCTGTGATGACATTAATAGATATAGATAGTAACAACAGACTTCCCACTGGAAATAACCAGAAGCCATATCTTATTAATGTCCTCTGAGAATCTGCTCTGGGGCCATGTTCTCCTCTAATAACATGACACGCCTTATTAAGGTGGTGGAATATTAATTTTGCTGGGTGAAGATAGACAGGCAAGGCTGTTCTCCGTGTTTGAGGCTGAGGAGTGAGTGGTTGTTTTATGTTGTATTTTAGTAATATTATCAAGGGTTTGGCCAGTTTTCCTTCACTTGAATTCTATCTATTCCCAGGCTCAGTCTAAGAGGGTTGTGTGCTCATAGCTGCTCTTCTTCGCCCCTGGGAAACTAAGGAGAAGGTAATGTGATAGGAGGGGTTTGATCTCCCTGAACATTGCTTCTGTAAGGAGCCTAAGAAATGTCTTCTTGTCCTTCACAAGAAGCCAGTGAAAAAAATCATCCGGTTTCATGGACACTCATGTTCTTGCCCCAACCACAGGGTTTGGCTTGTTGTTGAGACTCTTCGCTAATTTTAGATGCACTCTTGACAGGTACGGCTTGTGTTAGATGCTCTGTGGTAAAGCATAGGAGCAAGGGGGTGGATTTGCCTCTCTCAGTGTCTGGGAAAAGAAAGACTGAGGTTGGTGGTGCCGTTGAATTTGTGAGGAGGAAAAATGTCAAATGGAACTAGAAAAATCACTATGAGGTATATGAGAACTGAGACATCTAACAATAAATCCATTTATGTTTATTCCTTAAAAATGAAGTTTGGTCCTGATCCTGGATTTCTTTATTTTTTAAAAAATGAGAATATTTGCAATGTTTTTGCTGGGAAGAATTGAACCTAGGGCTTCATGCATGTTAGGCAAGAGCTCTGCCAACTACCCTGTATTCCCAACCCTTAGAATAGAGTTTAAGGAGACTAATGGAGTGATTAAGTAACCCCCATAGAATAAGCCCTCTCACAGTGGAAATCAGAGCCCTGCATACCTTCTTGGAGGGGGAATGTCTGTATTCTGGAAACTTCCGGCTATTGAAGCATATTGAACTTCCTTTTCTAATCCTTAGTCGAAGGTAATGAGTCTCCTCTGGGATACCACTATAGCAGTGGTTCTCAACCTTATTAATGCTGCAGCCTTTAATACAGTGACCCCAACAAGAAACTATTTTCACTGCTACTTCATAACTGTAATTTTGCTACCATTATGACTCATAATGTAAACATCCATGTTTTCTGATGATCTTAAGCAATTCCTGTGGAAGGGTTGTGACTCCAGAGGGGTTGTGACCCAGAGGCTGCTAACTACAGCTCCAGAGGATCACATGGACGCAGATGCATGTGCTGATACAGAGAGCTCTCAGTGCCTTCAGTCTCTTCCAGTCTCTAGTCTTCAAGGCAATGAATGTTCCTTTTCCAGAGACTGTGGAACACGCCATTCCTCATAAACTCCCTCCGGTCTATTCCAGATATTCCCTTCATCTGTTTCAGATGCTTAGGATTTTAACTCAATTTTTAAGGCAGTTTTTCCAGCCTTAGCTAGGTTATATCCTGAGGAACATATGAGTGTGTGAAGTGCTTAGCATGTTGTTAGACACAAAGTTGTCCCTCAGTTATAAGTGTGCGTGCACAATTATTTAGTACACAGATTAGTTTTATCATGATAGTTTCAGTCCAGCCACTTTGATGTCTTGCTTTCAACCTTATCATCAGCCACCGATGCACACACTCACTGTGGGACACGGGCTACTTACGCAGTGCAAAAGGGTTGCTGTGGATTCACATAGAACGTTGATTTTTCATGTGAACTCCGTGTGTCTCCAGAAGTTGAGCTGGAGAGGAAGCAGACTACAGTGTATGAGGCTTTGGGAAGAACACCTTCGTGCTCTGCTTTGAAGATGGATGTCTGTAGGCTTTTCCTGATGTGTATGGAATGTACCATCTGTTACCCAACCTGTCACATAAGTCATGTTATTAGACCCTCCCATTCTTACAGTTCAGAGAACATATTAAAAGAATCTAGGGTAATTATTCCCACAATAGAGTGAGCCTCCCTGAAACTTGAGACATTCTCCAATGCTTCAGCCTGGGGTTGTTGCTAGGCAACAGAGTTGCTTCTCAGATATTGAAAGAACCCCCCCCCCAGCTATCCCTGACTGTAGTTTTTCTCTTATTGAGAAAACTTTCTAGCCACAATTTCTGTCATTTTTCCCACTATTCAGTGATGTTACTTTGAACTCCTCATGTCACATGACTCTCTCAATTAGAGGATCTGCATCTCTATGGCTTGTGGCACAATGCACCAGAGGGCAGGGTCTTTCCAACCAGTATTGAAGTGTTCTGAAACCAAGTGACTTTAACAGAAAAAAAGAGAAATTAACAGGAGAAAAGTATGGAAGTTTTATTTGCATTGATAATTTATATAGTAAGGCAATTGCCACAAAAGACAAGGATACCCTCAAATAAGTAGGGCACATATACCATTGTATCAACATAGCAACAACAGCAACAACAACAACCCAAAACAATGAATTGTGGAGATGTGACAAGAGGAAGGAAAATGGCTGAGGGGTAGTAAATTGTGAGGACTTATTAGGAAATATCAAAAGGAAGCTAAAAGACACTAGGGGTAATTTAGAAAGCCCATGAAGTTTAATAGGATTGTATCAGTTCCCTGGGTTAGGGATGCTCTGTTCTTGGTACATAAAAGACATGCTTCTCAATGGAATTTTCATCCTCACTTTTAGGAAGAAAGGAAGAGGGCCGAGTGCACTTCCATACTTACTGCTTCCCATTTGCCCTTAGCTCAAAATTGTCAACATGCCACAGTGATATGTTTTGGGATGATATGTTCTGATTCCCTCCAATGGACACAGTGTTGGCAACTCTCTTAGATCAGAATTGAGGAGGGCCAGAGGATCATTGCATCTTTAATACCTCCTAAGTACCAGGTTTTATGCCAAGTGCTGAATGTAAGGCCAAAAAACCTGGCCAAATAAACACTTGTTCTTGTTGGGGAAAGACAAAAGAGTTTTATAATACAGCACTGTGAAGAAAATGCGATTCTAGAGGTATGGGCCCAGCACAGTATCTCTAGCTACATGTCACTGTTGAGTACGTGGTAAGGGGCTGTGTGTGGAGTAAGAGGTGCTGGCAAATGTACGCTAGACTTCAAAAACTCGGGCTTACAAAAAATGCTCATAAGTTGTCTCATTAGTCATTTTTGGCTTTTTGGTTGCATGCTCAAATAATCATATCTATCATATTTAAAATTTTTGTAAAGAATTAAGATGAATCCCATGTGTTTATTTTCTCTACTGAAAACATGGCTGTCTCGAAAATTTCAAAGTCATATGTGTCTTGCAGGCAGTTTCTGCAGTCCAACACTGTGAGGGACAACAGAGGTTGAGAGCCTTGTGCAAGGCCTCCGGAAGAGTGACATTTCTGTCTGTATGCTTCCTTTTTTTGCCTTTTTATTTTTCCTGTATATTCCTGGTTGTCCTGGAACTCACTTTGTGGAGGAGGCTGGCCTTGAACTCACAGAGATCAGCCCTCCTCTGCCTTCTGCATGCTGGGTTTAAAGGCATGTGCCATCACACCTGACTAAGAGTGAGATTTTAAGACCTGAAAAATGAGGGTAACAAGGAGACCTCTAAGTCAGTGGAAAGATCTTGATGTCACAGAAATAAAATCACAGGAGCTGAGTTTAGAGAGAAGGCAGAGAAAGAAGAAAACAAGGTAGAAGAGACAGTATAGGTGAAGAGTCAGGCCAGGAGAAATCGGGGATTTGGGTTGGATGCGATGGAGAATGGGGCATCTTTTTCCTTCCCCCCTCTCCCTCCCTCCCCCTCTCTCTTTTTCTTTTTTCTTTTTTCTTCTTTCTTCTTTTTTCATGGTTTATCAGACAGGGTTTCTCTGTGTAGCCCTGACTGTCCTGGAACTCACTTTGTAGACGACGCTGGCCTCAAACTCAGAGATCCACCTGCCTCTGCTTCCCAAGTGTTGGGATTAAAGGGATTCACCACCATGCCTGGCCAAGGAGTTGATTGGTTTAATGCAAAAGAGCAAATCAACAGCTTAAGGACCCAGAGGCCACTTGTACATCATCTCTTAGGAAGATATGATGGTCAGATAAAAGTCTCACCATGACTCAGTCTTTGAGTGAAGCTGCTAGGCCTGCCCGCCTAGCACTGCATTCACAAGGCACAAGCTCTTGATCACTTACATGGGTAAAGCTCTGGAGCTGTGTGTAAAACTCGCCTTTGTCTTCCTTACCTTCTCCCACAGTGCTTGGAGCCCGATGCACTGTTACTCACGGCTGGAGGAGATTTTGAGGATGAGCTTAGAGAGGAAGAGGTCCAGAGAGTTTCTCTCCTCCTCCTTTATTACGTCATTCACCAGGAAGAGATCTGTTCATCAAAGCTCAACATGAGCAACAGAGAATATGCATTTTATCTGCATAGCCTCCTGGGCCTCAGGCAGGATGAAGACTCCCATTTCCTTTCACAGAAGGAAACTGATGACATCTTGGCGCTCACCAGGAAGTACTTTGGCACTTCTGGTGGCCAGGTAAGAGGCAAGGAACTGCTGTCTGTGCTTGTGCTGAGGTGTGGGCTTGGCCTTGCTTATGTCATTTAGTCCTAGGACATGGGTGAACTTCTAGGAGAGTGAGGTATTTCTGGTTTGAACTACAGGATAGTAGATAGTAAGTGACATAATTTAAAATTACACATGCAAATGAGATGATTAAATGGAGGATGACTTTTAGACAGAAGTTGGGTGGGTGGATGGGTAGTTAGGCAGGCCAGGTGACAGGGCAGTTTTCATCTCCTGAATAACTATGAGTCAGAAATTTGATCAGTGTCCAAGAGATGAATTATCGTGGTGGAAGGCCATGTGTCTGCCTTGGCTTCTGGCCAGGGAAGAAGACAGAAACAATTATGAGATGCATTTATCATCAGTGATTTAATTGATAAAATGGCACTTGCAAAAGCACTACTTGCAATAGTCAACCCTAAACCACAGCCCCTCTGCTGCTTAGTGCTTTGTTTCAACGCACAGGCTACTCAGTGCCCTCAGCTCCCCGTCTCGGCAAATGGGCCCCTGTGCTTCTGTTGCCGTCATTATCATTCTAGAAAAGCTGCCTTTCAAGCATGCTTTAAGTTTCAGTAGACAAAGGTATCTGAACATAAAGTTGATTCTTATTGTTCTCGTCCTATGGAGCAGGTACACGGCTCACGGGTGAAACACTTGAAGCACAAACAAGGACACCTGGGTTTGGATCTCTAGCACCTCTGTAAAAGACACGTGTTCCGATTACTCTTGCAATCCTTGGGGTGAGAGGAAAACAGGCAGCTACCTGGAATGTGGGGTCAGCCAGTCTAGTCAAAATGGGAAGCTGCAGTTCAGCATCGGACATGGTCTCAACAAATGAAGGCGGAGAGTGACAGAGGATGGTAACTGACATTGACCTCTGGCCTCTACACGTGTACACACAGGCCACATACAAATTACATACCAATGGATACACCACACACACACATGTCCATCATCACCATCATCACCATCATCATCATCGTATTAGGGACTGAACGTAGGCCTTTGTGCATGCTAGGCAAGCACTCTACCACCAAGCTCTACTCCCCAACTCATAAATCTTGAGCCATATTTTGAGAAGAGTTGACTGAGGATTCATTCCACACCTTGAAGAGGTGTGAATATTATTTATGAAATAATGGCCATGATTTTTCTATCTTTTGAAGTATTCATTGATTTATGAAAATAAGCTGAATTCTTAGTCTCTAGTCTGTTGTTCAAGAGTCAATGGTCTCTGCTGTCCTGTTCCAGCAAGCACCCCTCCAAAATGCTGCAAATGGGCTTACTATCTCCTCTATTGGTATGCAATGAAAAACATATTTACTAATCACCTTGAAAAGATCTTTATGGCACCTCAAACCCTGTGGACATCAATCTTCAGCCCACTGTTTCTGTCTCTAAGGTTCCTTGGTGAAATTCAGTTTTTACCTTGAGTTAGGAGGTATCCCTGTATGTAACAACTTCATTGCAAATTCTCTATGACATAATATTGGCTTAAATTACCCACTAGGATTTTAGGCATTTTTTTCCACATTTGCTGCCTTTTGAGGCAGATGAAACAGAAATGGAAATCTAGTTCTTAAAGTCAGATGGTGGGTAGCAGTGGGTTTCTGGTTATGTTGTTCATACGGTCAATGTTCAGACTTGCAGTGTTTGTAAGATCAAGATCAAATATTTTTAGAGAATAAGATCACATTACATAGAAAACTACTTTACCATAGAGTTATCAAAAAGTAAACTACTTCATGGACCTTTTCTCGGTGTTAAGGCAGTTGTCTTCCAGAGATGCCAGTGTCTGTGACTCCTAGAAGGGTCCTATTTGCCTACATTATCTAGGAAGTCAGTCAGTCCAGACTTGGCAGAAGGCTGATGACATCTTTCTGCAGTCTGCTGCTTTGTCCTACACAGCATAGGAGCTACACACCACCCTATCAACCACTCACTTTTCCAGCTCTTAATCTGCACAAGCCTTGGCTCCCACAGGTCAGCCCCCCCTAGTGGCCATTCTAGTGGTCCTCGACACACTTGTGGGGGAGGTCTTTCTATCCCACTATCCTCATTCCAGTCACATTCCAAGACCAGAATATAAACATCGCCGTGTTCCTTCCCTCTCGTGTGCATGAGCAACTGTGTCCTATCATCTTTAATCACTTCCCAGGGCTCTCACCGCAGCGGTTAATTCTGCTGTTTTCTGAGTCTCTGGTAAATGCTCCTGGATCTGCTCAGAGCTCATCCTAGCTCTATCTCCTCATGAAAGATAGGTATTCACTATAATCCTAAGGACTTCTTGGGTCAAAACAATGGCTGAAATTCTCCTCTATCCTCAACAGAACCTCATGACTATAATGTTTTCTTTTTTAAATAATCTCTCCAAAAATTCACTGTGAGGATCATACTGTTATATCTCAACTTGTTCCCTTCACTCACAGCACTTCCCAAATGTGTCAAAAGTGAGGTAACACTGCTGGGGATGTAGCCCGGAGAAGAGCTCTTGCTTAGCCTATGCGAGGTCCTAATTTTCATCCTCATATTTCCACTATTGCTATAAACAGACTCCTGTCTAGAAGTTACCACTAGACCTCAGAGAGAATAACTCCAATAGACTGTTTTATGCCTTCTCCAACATCACAAGAAATGAACGTTGACACAATAATATATGCTTGCATCCTCTTTTATTGAACCAGACAACCCCAGTTCATTGACAGGGGACTTATCACCATACATGGCATATAGCAGATATTTTAACCAATGAGAGAGAGCAACAATAGGTTTTAAAGCAAAATTCTGCCTTTCCACTTGTACACAATTTAATCAGAGAAAACTAACACACACACACACACACACACACAAGGTCAAATATCCTAACTTTTATAGAAATTCTAAAAACACAGTCACAATGCTTGAGTGTACCCCACACTCAATATAGTGAACACACACTGAGCTTGGAATTCAAGGCTGATGTAGAAGTCAAGGTGGGGTCTTAGTTACTTCTCTGTAACAAAACACCTTGACAAAATCAACGTAAAAGAGAGTGGGTTTATTTTGGCTCATATTTCAAAGGACAGCCATCATGACAGGAAAGTCAAGGTAGCAGGAGCTTGAATCATTTGGCCGTACTGAGCCCAACAGTCACAAAGAAAACAGCAACAAATACTTGTGATCAGGCTTCCTTCTCCTTTTTGTACAGTGCAGAATCTCAGCCCCAGGGAGGGGTACTGTCTTTAGTGGATGGATCTTTCTACTGAAGTTAACCCACTCAAGAAAATCTCCCACAAGCACACTTAGAAACCCTTCCCCCAGGTGATGGTAAACCCTTTCAAGTTGGCAATTAAAATTAATCATTTCAGGTTCCAGTGTGCCATCAAGGCTAGGATGCAGAGTTGAAAATCATCTAGTTTTACAAGAGTCCTTGAATCTGGGCGAAAATTCACCAAAGGAAAGAATTCAGAATGTAAGAGCAGAGGATCCCCTTGAAAACAGTGTATTTTTAAGTCAGCCATCAGAAAGTGTAGATAACTGAGACCCAGGAGGGTAGGATTAGATTGAAAAGGTCAGAGATTTCACAAATTGAGTTCCTTCTGGGATAGTAGAATGGCGACTGCCATTCCTACAAACCAATCTTCTTTTAGATGAACAATTCCTCATGCATTGTGGGAAATTTTAGAGGAGACGTATTCAGTGTAACTCCAGAAGCTAACATTTTCTCTTTGTCTTTAGTGTGTGGACACTGAGACTCTACAGAGGCAATCTGGCATTCAGGGCAGCGATGGCGCTGATGAAAAGACACTTCCTCAGCTGGCTGCAGCCATCCTTGCCCTGTCACTCCAAGGAGTTTGCCTGGGGAGAAGAGACTTGCCTTCCCCAGATGACTTCACAGACTACATTTTCAGTTTCTTGAACAGGACCAATTCCCTCCACCTATCCGGTAAGGTTGTTTTTCATGAATTTCATTTCCATGTCACATCTGTCTAATTAATTGTGCCAAAACACAAAGGCCAGAGCATTTTGTTGCCTGAATTTGCTCAGGTCTGTTTTAAACACTGTTTATCTTGGCATGTGAAGAGAGGACAGATGGCTTCTCAGGGCAGAAGTCTATCGGCTGATGAAGCATAAACGTGAACTTGGCTCACTTGTGTATGGATGGAAATCAGGGATATAGAGTCAAATGGACAGATTTTAAACCTGCCTTGAGAACTAACTAAATAAAATCACTCTCTTATTTGATACATAACATTGGGCCTGAGATGGCAGAATAATGAAATGGTATTCAAAATGGTTCATGAGAATCCATAGCAGCTTGAGTGTAACCATAAAAGTAAACCGTTTGTGTTTAAACATCAGTAGCTTGTGAGCTATTCATTTAATTTATTTCTGATAAGCAACATTTGGAGGCTCTGAGATGAAACTATGTCAGGAAGGAAATGTGAATATTAATTTTTGTATGTTTCTTCGTGTTTAGTGTGGAAAATTGCTTGATAAGCATCTGAAATGGTTTGACAGTTTTTATATCTGAATCCAAGTATCTGTTGGTAGATTTTCTTTCTAATCTCATTATATAATATCAACCAAAAATAATCACTTCTCAGTTTTGAAGAATGTTGGATCACATTTTCCTGAATTTTAAAAATATTTTTATTTTTTTAAATTGAATCTGGAGCCAGAAAAGATCTACAAAATGAGTAGGAAGATGGATCAGTGGGTAACGTGCTTTCCATGAAAGCATGAGAAGCTGAGAACCCAGTATCCAAACAAAGCCAGGCACTGTAAAGATCTGTGAGCCCAATGTTTCTATGGCAAGATACACAGACAGAATCCCCCATAAGCTCATGGGCCAGCTAGTCTGACATACATAGTGGGAACAAGAGACCCTGTTTCTACCAAGGTAGAAAGCAAGGACTGGCACCTTAGACTTCCTCATGCATGACATGTATGTGTGTGCCTATACTCAAACAGACACACATGCGTGCATACACACGCACACAAACTATAATCCATAAAATGTAAGCTGTTGGTAAATTTCTTATTTCCTTTACAAGTGGCATATCTCTCCCATTCTGTCTATTTTATCACAGATAATTTTGTTGTAGGGAGTAAAGGGTGCTTACCCTGAGGATTGCTGACTGCATTCAGAGTCACCTTGCACTTCTATGCATCATCTGTATGATGGTGGTTGTAAGTGGTGGAGATTGTATTCATTTTCAGTTATTTAGTGAAGGGCACCTTTTTATGGTTGGTGACCACCATCTGAAGACTTGGAATATTTGTTTTTCTTTTGTATGAGATTCATAAGCTTCGGATGGATGTCTAAATTGGTTATTTGAAGCTTATAAAATGATGTTCTAATGCTCTCATTATGGCCTCCCCACTGCTCTCTGATCTTTTGATCTCCATTGGAAGAATTCATAGGAGAAATACATAGTATAGAAGATAAGCAGAGTTTATTTTAGAGTAGAAGAAGGTACATCCTCAAGTGATGACAATAGACAGTAGATAAAGGAGCCATTATGAACAGAACACCCACAGGGTGAGAATAGATGATGACCAAAGATCATTGTGGCAACCTATATTGTAGGTAAATTTTACATTATTATTTTTGCAATTCTTTTTATTATTGTTTTTATTGAGCTATATATTTTTCTCTTCTTCATTCCTTTCCTCCCCCCTCCCCTTTTACTCTCTTCCATGATCCCCATACTTCCAATTTACTCAGGAGATCTTGTCTTTTTCTACTTCCCATGTAGATTAGATACATGTATGTCTCTCCTAGGGTCCTAATTGTTGTTCAGGTTCTCTGGGCTTGTGAATTGTAGGCTTGTTTTCTTTGTGTTATATCTAAAAGTCACTTATGAGTGAGTACATATATTTGTCCTTCTGGGTCTGGGTTACGTCACTCAATATGATGTTTTCTTGATCCACCCATTTGCCTACAGATTTCAAGATGCCAATATATTTCCTTTGTGTAAATGTACCACATCTTCTTTATCCATTCTTTGGTCGAGGGGCAACTTGGTTGTTATTTCCCGCCAGCTAGTTCTCTGGGAGAGTTTGCTTCTTTTTGTTCTGGAGTTTTCAGGTGTTCTGTTAACTCATTAGAGTGAAAATTTTCCAACTTCTTTACATAGGCATGTAGTGCTATGAACTTTCCTCTTAATATTGCTTTCATTGTGTCCCATAAATTTGGGTATGTTGTGTAGTCATTTTCATTGAATTTTAGGATGTCTTTAATTTCTTCCTTGACCTGTTGGTGACTCAGTTGAGCAGTGCTTAATTTTTATGTGTTTGTGGGCTTTCTGAAATTAGTGTTGCTGTCAAATCCTAATTTTAGGCCATGATGATCTAATATATACATATAAAACATGAGGTTATTCCAGTATTTTGTATTTGTTGAGGTTTGCTTTGTTACCTAGTATGCAGTCAATTATTTAGAATGTTCCATGAGGTGCTGAAAAGAAGGTATATTCTTTTATGGTTGGATCTAATGTTCTATAGATGTTTATTAAGTCCATTTGAGTCATGACATCTGTTAGTTCCCTTATTTCTTTGTTAAGTTTCTGTCTGGCAGACCTGTAGTGATTGTGGGTTGTTGGCATCTCCCACTATTAGTGTGTGAGGTTTAATGTGTGATTTAAGCTTTAGAAGTGTTTCTTTTACATATGAGAATGACGTTGTATTTGAGATTTCCTCTTGCTGGATTTTTCCTGTAACTGATAACAAAATGTTCTTCTTTTGATTGATTTTAGTTTGAAGTCTATTTTGTTAGATATTGGGATAACTACACCAGCTTGTTTCTTAAGTCCATTTGATTGGAATTTTTTTCCCAACTCTTTACTCTGAGGCAATGTCTGTCTTTGAGTTTGAGGTGTGTTTCTTGTATACAGTAGAAGGATGGATTCTGTTTTTGTGTCCAATCTGTAAGTTTGTGTCTTTTTATAGGTGAGTTGAGTCCATTTACCTTAAGGGATATTAATGACCAGTGATTGCTAGTTCCTGTTGTTTTCATTGTTGGTGATGTTATTGTGTGTGTTTTACACTTCTTTGAGATTTGCTGCTGTGAGATCATCTATTATCTGTGTTTTTGTGGATGTAGCTATCTTCCTTGGGTTGGAGTTTTTCTTCTAGTACTTTGTATAGAGCTTAGTTTGTGGCTAGGTGTTGGTTAAACATGGTTCTGTCATGGAATATCTTGTTTTGTCCATCTATGGTGATGGAACGTTTTGCTGGGTATAGTAGTCTAGACTGGCATCTGTGGTTTCTTAATGCCTGCATAACGCTTGACCAGACCTTCTGGTTTCATTGTTTTCATTGAGATATCAGGTGTCAGTTTTTATATTATTTTTTAAGACTGGAATAGACACCTTTCCTGTGGGATATTTTTTACTCCTGTAAGTGATTGAAAAGCCAATTTGGATTGACCCTGACAGGAGAGGGTAGTGATTTAGCCTTGCTCTTTATCAGAATGCTTCCTGCCAGATGGTAAATTTAGGAGGTTTGGAGTTCATAGAACCAGTTATAGACTGTTATCAACTCATTACCTTCTCGGACCTTTGGAATGTCACACTCTTCTCCCAAGAATGACTCAGATTTATTCTTCTGGCCATGAATGAGAGTCTGTAGTTTCAGACCTTGCTGTTGAAGCTGTTGATTATGAGTGAGGCATACACCTATGGTATCCTTCAAGTCTGATAATATCTAGCTACCTATTTCTTGATATTATAATTCTATAATGAAAATATTTTTTCTACATTAATTTTATTTTGCTTGGGATCTTTATATTGCATGTGTATCTGTGAGTGAAATGTGTATACATTCATGTTCACATGTGTATATACATATATGTGATATATATATATATGTATATATATATGTGTGTGTGTGTGTATATATATATATGTGTGTATATATATATATATAATCATGCAGAGGTCAGAGGTTGATGTTGGGTACCTTCTTTGATGACTTTCCATCTTAAAAGTCATCAAAGTTGAGTCAGAGTCTCTTGCTTGAACCCAATATTCACAGATTCAGCTAGTCTACTTAGCTTGCTCTGGAGATTCCTTGTCTCTGCCTTCTGAGTACTGGGATAATAGGTGAGCTACTACCCTGACTGGCGTTTTCTTGGGTGCTGAGGATCTGAACTCTAGTCCTCATGCTTGCATGCACTGAGCCATCTCTGCAGCTCTTTGCTGATGTTCTCAAAGGAAAATAATAAATTGTTTTCATGATTTTCCTGGCTTGTTTGTTGATCATAACTAACATGATTAAATTGTTGAGCCCCCCTTCAAAAAAACACTGTCATGAATGCATACTTATATGTGTGTTTATATAAATACTTAGAGAAAATGACATTTATAACATGTTACCCATTATATCCCATAATGAAACATATCTTTCAACTTGTTTGTGCTCACTTGTGTGTTTTATTATTTGTATGATATAAGTTTCCAGAAACCCCGTTTTGCATTTATGTTTAGGCAGCTCACTTTCTTCCTGGCCATCTTAAAAGAAGTTTTCTTTTATGTATCTTCTGGTTGGTTCTATTTATGTATGTATGTATGTATGTATGTATGTATGTATGTATGTATACAACATTCCTTCCCTGTATGCTTGCATGCCAGAAGAGGGCACCAGGTCTCATTATAGATGATTGTGAGCCACCATGTGGCTGCTGAGAATTGAACTCAGGACCTCTGGAAGAGCAGTCAGTGCTCTTAACCTCTGAGTCATCTCTCCAGCCCCTGGTTGGTTCTTATATAAGTGAGAGCTACTGACTTTTATAGGTTAACTTTATAACCTGCTCCATTAAGACTATTGTTTTTACATTGCTTTTCTGAGGAGTGTCAGATATATATTTGCATCATTTCCAAGCAGTTATGGCTTTGTCTCCTTCCAGTTCCTGTAATTTTGCTTGCTCTCTTACATACCTGCTTTAGTTAATAACTGAAATACAGTATTAAGTACTTTTGTGGGTGATTTGTGTTCCTATGGTTCTGAGTTTGAAAGAAAAGACTACAGTGCGTTCTCATTAAATTTATATTTATAAATATAGCTACAGAATTTCTTTCATTAACCTAAAATTTCATGTTTCTAAAGCTCCCCATTTCTTACAATAAAGTTGAATAACCTGGACATTTTACCAAAAGGAAAATTTGAGTCATTTATTTACAGCTGGAAGAATTTCATTCCGGTGTTGCCAAGATGGGTCAGTGGTAAATAGGTCTTGCTTATTTTTCAGAAGACTGAAATTCTGACCCCAGCATCCATATCAGGAGGCTTGCAGCTTGCCTGAAAACCCAGCTCCAGTGAACCCAATGCCATTTTCTGGCCTCTGTAGGCAACTGTACACACACAAACACACACACACACACACATACATACACACATATATAGACACACAAACACATATATGCATATAATTATAAACAAAATCACATCTTTTATAAAAGAATTTAATTCTGTATTTCTTGTCATATCTGGATACTAGCAAAGAATTCTATCATTCACTGTTTGCTAGGATTTTGGTGTTTGTTTCTTTTTTTCCCCCTAATTCATTGAGAGGGACTGTTTTGCTGAGTATAAAACCATTGATTGACAATTGTTTCTTTCAGTTCTTTGAATATGTCATCCTACTATTTGGGGGACAAGTGAAGCCTTCATTGTTCAGATAGGAAGTTATCCATCTGTTGCCACACAAATATGAATCACTTTAGCTTGTTACTTTGTAAGATTTTATCTTTGATTTTCATCAGTTTGACTATAATGTGTCTGAACATGAATATTGTCTTATTTAAATCGGTTGGTGTTTAATAAGTTTCCTGAAATGCTAATGAAGATTATTATAGCACACTTGAGAAGTTCTTGGCCATTCTTTTCATCAGTTCTTTCATTATCCTTTGTCTTTCTTTCTGTGGCTGTCAATCCATGTCTGTTGATGATAACTGCTCTTTTCTAAGTCTCTGAAACTTACTCCAGTTTTTTTCTCTATTCTTCAGGAAGGATTATTTCTGTTACCCACTATAAATGATCAGTGATTTTTTTACCTTCTGCTTTCTCACATATATTATTTAGTGCTTTAGTGATTATTTATCTTAAGACTATATAATATATTTGGAACTTTGTTTAATTTTTATCTTCTTATTGAAATTTTTTTATTTATTGCCATTCTTCACTTTTATTATTTAAGTATGATTTCCTTTACTTCCTTAAACATACTTTTGCTTACTTCCTTGAGGACTTTGAAAATAAATCCAACATCCCGGACTCCCCAGAGATGTATTCATCACTTGTTATTTCTCTTTTTCAGTTATCTTGAAAGCTCATATTATTTTTTGTGCTGAAAATTGGTCATTTACAATAAATTGCTTGGTATATTTTTATATAACTAATTATACTGTTCAGGAAAATTACAAAGCTATTTTATTCACAGATAAGAAGAGTAATGCCATATACACTGACTATTTAATCATTCCTTGTATAAGTAATTTTAAAAGTGTAGAAATGAATTGAATGGAACTGAACTGCAATATATGTGTGCCATCAAGGCAGAATTTTAAAAAAGTTAGAATCTAGTGAACCTTTCTAACCTTAATTTCATTTATTTTCTTTGTTCTGCATATACCTCTAAAAGCAAAGTATTTTGTTTGGTTTATATACAATAAAGAAATATACAATCTGATGAGGATGTAGAGTGTCTTCAGTTTGTAAATGTTCTGAAGATCAGGCCACTTTCTACTTTACATTTTCTCATTTGAGTTTTTATTGCATTGTAGTTATTGTATGTGTATGTGTGTAAGTGCATGAGTATGTTTACATGTATATGGTTGTGCACATGAGTTTGCCACAGTTCATAAATGAAGGTCAAAGGAAATCTTCCTAGAGTTGGTTCTCTCTTTTCACCGTGTGGGAACTGAGAATCAAACTGAATCTTCAGGATTGGCAACAAATGCCTTTATCCCTGAGCCATTTCTCTCTCCCCTTCATTATATGATTTATAGCAAATAAAATACATGTCTCAATGAAATGTATGTTCTCTGGATGCTTACTTTTGTTATTTCTAGGGTATAAAAATGTAGGATTATTCTGGGATGATTCACTTTTCATCCAAGTTTAATCAAGGTCTTTAGAGGGAATCAGCACCCATGTAAAGTACAAATACTCTTTAGCTTTGTTCCATTATACCCATAAACCAATTTTACTTTGTAAAAAGTCTGAGCTGTGGACTTGGAAATTATGACTACTTAAAATGTGACCTGTCTATTCCATGTGACACTAGATTTTATTTGAAATTTCTAGAACTAGATCAACTCCTCAACACACTCTCTACCAGAAGGGCCTGTGCCAAAAAGGATGCCCTCCATCAACACCAAACAAAAGAAAACATGACAATACACAGTTGGGGAGATCCTAAGACATCTATAGCAATGGAGAAAGAGTCCGATGACCGTTCTGTTTCCTGGAATCAGGTATTTTTATTTTTTATGTTATCATTCTTTATTGCTAAAGGAAGTTGATAGTTCTATCAGAATTATTAAAATCTTATGAAAATAATAAACATTTTTCTTTGTGATATGTTTATAATTTTCTTTTTCTGTACATGGATTTCTAAAGACATAGAAATAGAGCTAAAATATTTATGTTTTCTCTAGGTCCATATTAAACATATGAATAATTAATTTAGAAAAGATACACTAAGCATTTATTATGAGTTAGTAGTTACCTTGGCATAGAAAATGCCATACTGGGTGAAGATAGGCCCAGCCCTTATGAATCATACAAATCAGTGGGGGATTTAAATATTACATAAGTAAAAATAATGATAAGCAGTACAAATTTAAGATGGATTAGGGCAAGATTCCTTTGTGCTTTGACTAATGGAAGCATACACATATAATAGATTGGTCCTTTCACGTGGTTCTGGGGTTTGAACCTAGGCATAGGTTCCTTTGAACTACATCCTTAACCCTATTAAAAATTTTTAGTTTTTTCCTTCACATATGTGTGCATGCATGCTTGTGTGTACACATGTGTACCCATGTGTGTAGAGGCCTGAGGAGGTAGTAGAATCTTCCTGGTTGATTGCCACCTTATATATTGGCACAGGGTCTTTGATTTGAATGCAGAACTCACTGATTCTATCTGTCTAGCAAGCCAGATTGATCTTGCAATGCTGTCTGTTCTTGCAGTACATCGAGAGTACAAGTGGGCTGCCACAGCTGCTCAGATTTTATGTGTGTTCTGGGGATCCAAACTCTGTTTTTACACTTGACATGGCATCCACTTAACATGCTGGGCCCTCTCTCCAACCCCAAACTTTTGTCTTTAGTGTCAGTTTCTCCAGTCTGGTCTGAATACTTTATCTAGTTCTTAAAGGCCTTGTCTTTGCAAGGCTCCTGTCAGCGCCTCCTTAGTAACTGGGATCAAAGGCATTACTGCTCTTTGTGGTGACATTCCATGGTCAGCTCACAATTCTTTTTTAATTTTTTATTGATTTTATTGAGCAATACATTTTTCTTTGCTCCCATCTCTTCCTCTACCCTCCCCTTCAACCCTCTCCCATCATCCCCATGCTCCCAATTTACTCAGGAGATCTTATCTTTTGCTATTTTCCATATAGATTATATCCATGTATGTCTCTCTTAGGGTCTTCTTTGTTGTCTAGGTTCTCTGGGATTGTGAATTGTAGGTTAGTTTTATGTTTTTTGATAACTTTGATTTATGTCTAGAAGCCACTTATGAGTGAGTACATATGATATTTGTCTTTCTGGGTCTGGATTACCTCAGTCAATATGATGTTTTCTAGATGCATCCATTTGCCTGCAAATTTCAAGATGTCATTTTTTTATGCTGTGTAGTACTCCATTGTGTAAATGTACCACATTTTCCTTATCCAATCTTTGGTTGAGGGGCAACTAGGTTGTTTCCATGTTCTGGCTATGATAAGCAATGCTGCTATGAACATAGTTGAGCACATGTCCTTGTGGTATAATTGCACATCCTTTGGGCATATACCCAAAAGTGGTATTGCTGGGTTTTGCTGATATCCAAAAGGGGCTGTACCATTTTTCACCCCAACTATCAATGGAGGAGTGTTCCCTTTACCCCACATCCACTCTAGCAGAAGGTGTCATCAGTTTTTTTTGATGTTGGCCATTCTTAAAGGTGTAAAATGGAATCTCAGAGTTATTTGAATTTGCATTTCTCTGATGTCTAAGGATGTTAGCATTTCCTTAAGTGTCTTTCAGCCATTTTAGATTCCTCTGTTGAGGGTTCTCTGTTTATGTCTGTACCCCATTTTTTATTGGATTATTTGTTCTTTTGATGGCCAATTTCTTGAGTTCTTTGTATATTTTGGAGATCAGTCCTCTGTATGATGTAGGGTTAGTGAAGATCTTTTCCCATTCTGTAGGCTGCCCTTTTGTCTTGTTGACCATGTCCTTTGCTTTACAAAAGTTTTTCAGTTTTAGGAAGTCTTATTTATTAATTGTTTCACTCAGTGTCTGTGCTGCTGGGGTTATATTTAAGAAGTGGTCTCCTGTGCTAATGTGTTAAAGTGTACTTCCCACTTTCTCTTCTATAAGGTTCAGGGCAGTTTTCTTCCTATCTTGAGGTCTTTGATTCATTTGGACTTGAGTTTTGTGTATGGTGATAGATAGGGATCTATTTTCATTTTTCTACAACTTAATATCCAGTTATGCCAGCACCATTTGTTGTATATGCTTTCTTTTTTCCATTTTATATTTTTTGCTTTTTTTTTTTGTCAAATCAGGTGTTTGTATGTCTGTGGTCTGATATCTGTATCTTCAATTTGGTTCTATTGGTCGTCCTGTCTGTTTTTATGCCAATACCAGGCTGTTTTCAGTACTGTAGCTCTTTAGTAGTTTGAAGTCAGGGATTGTGATATTTCCAGTTCACTTATTGTACAGGATTGTTTTGGCTATTCTGGGTTTCTTGCTTTTCCATATGAAGTTGAGTACTGTTTTTTTCATGGTCTGTAAAGAATTTTGCTGGGATTTTGATGGGTATTGCATTGAATCTATAGATTGCTTTTGGTAAGATTGCCATTTTTACTATGTTAATTCTACCTACCCAAGAGCATGGGAGATCTTTCTAATTTATCAGTTTCCTTCTTCAAAGCTTGAAAGTTCTTGTGATACAACTCTTCCACTTGTTTGGTTAGAGTTAGTCTGAGATATTTTATACTATTTGTGGCTATTGTAAGGGTGATGCTTCTCTGATTTCTTTCTCAGCTCATTTAGTAGATACTAAGATACATTTCACTGTGCCACACTTGAGTCTTGAGAAGAGTCTTAGGAAACAAATTTCTTTACTCTCAAGAAGCCTAACACTGCTCAAACTTCTATGGTAGAATCTTTTTCTGCCTGGTTCATTAATATGTTCAAAAGTTAATGTTTCATGGAAGTGGTTCACACTTATTGACTATTTACTATGTGTTGGGTGTGGGACTATATTATTTCAATCATAGGAAAACTTTTTCATAAGGCTACATTTGTATTATTTTATCCTAATGATAAGGCATAGAGGTAGAAATTGCTTAAGCTTGCAGAAACAGAATGTATACATAGCTTGGTTAATAGCATATTCGTGATTTATTAGTCTATTATTTAGGAAATGTTATTTAAGTAAGTTAATTATTTTGGTTTTTATATCTTTAATAAGCATCACTATTCTAGAAGACTATATATAGTGTTCTATATATACATATATATATATGTATATATATATGCACATTCATGTTTGAGGTCACAGGAAAACTTAAAGGATTCAGTTTTCTCCTTTCATTTGGTAGGTCTCAAGAAGTGATTGAACTTAGGCCTTTGAAGCCTTGGTGGCAAGCACTTTTAGTCACTGAGCTACCTGGCTGGTCCCATGACTTTTTTTTTAAAAAATAAATACTTAATGTTCCTAACAATACTAGATGTTGTACCCATAGATATTTAATGCATTATTGTGGAATATCACATATTCTTGTGATTATGTCTTTGAAAAAGTCATTTTCTAGTTTAGAGATGTCTTTTGGGAATAGATTACCTGCTTAATGCATGCAAGGTCTTAGATTCAATTACCATCATCTCTTCTTTTTTCTATCACCTCTGCTAGGCATCAAATGCATCTGTCAGACTTTGCTTTTTCAAATCGTATCTATGATATTCTTCCAAAGATGACAAGCATTTACCTCCATGTTAATCTTTCCATGTCCCTTTTTTGGTAGTTTGAATGAAATGACCTCTATAGGTTCATAAGGGAGGCACTATTAGGAGGTGTGCTCTTGTTGGAAGAAGCATGTCACAGGGGGTGGCTTGGAGGTTTCAAATGTTCAAGCCAGGCCCAGTATCATTCTCTCTTCCTGCAGCCTTTAGATCTTGATTGATAACTTTCAGCTACCTCTCCAGCACCATATCTACCTGCATGCCACCATACTCCCAGCTAAGATTATAATGGACTAAACCTCTGAATCTGTAAGCCAGCCCCATTTAAATGTTTTTCTGTGGGCAGAGGCTGCTCAGTTGTTTCCAAGCTGCTCAGAACTGAATAATCACCCAGAAACTGTATTAATTACAACACTGCTTGGCCTATTAGCTTAGTTTTCTTATTAACTAACTCTTACATATTAAATTAACCCATTTCTATTATTCTGTGTATCACCACAAGATTGTGGCTTATCAGGGAAAGCTCTGGTGTCTGTCTTCTTCGACTGCTACATGGTGTCTCTTTGACTTCTCCATTCTCTCTCTCCATCTCTTCCAGCCTGATTATATTCTGCCCTGCCATAGGCCAAAGCAGCTTCTTTATTAACCAATGGTAATAAAACATATTCACAACATACATAGGGGAATCCCACATCATTTTCCTTCATGAGTTGACATGATCAGTGGTGTCTCTTCTCAGCAATAGAGACCCTAACTAAGACACCCTTAAAAGCTACTTCTGTGTCAGTGTAACACAGCACTGGTCCCCAACCAAAATAATAGGACCAGTTGTATTTCCTTACAAAAGGTCATCAGCACTATTGAACATTACACTTGGCATTCTCACATAGAATAGGATTGTTTGGAGGGTCATTGGTCCCGCACCTGAGTGTCTAGCCACTCTTCCCAGGCATCTGTATGCTATGTTTCCATAACTGGATGTGTTCTGTTGTTTGGGGAGGGGATAAAACAAATAGGCTTTGGAAGACTAGGGGAAGGGCAAGGACACTCCATCAAGTTATCCATGGGATAGCCATCATCCAGGCGGAATGCTATTATAGCCTTTTCCAAATCTTTGGACTTGTCACCATTTATTGTTTGTATTATAGTGCATATCAATGCCCAAGTAACCTAGAATTGTACCAGAATACTGTTCTCGTATATGGACTTTAACTAGATTTTCTTTCATTTGATACCATATTCTGG
This sequence comes from Arvicola amphibius, assembly GCF_903992535.2. Taxonomy (NCBI): domain Eukaryota; kingdom Metazoa; phylum Chordata; class Mammalia; order Rodentia; family Cricetidae; genus Arvicola; species Arvicola amphibius. The sequence continues at coordinate 97,518,058 of NC_052052.2, read as the reverse complement.
GATTTAGAGTACCCTTTTCAGGAAACCAAGGATTATATTCTATTATTAAATCTCAACATTCTTGCAGCTGGGCTTTAGACACTGTGGTACCACTATTTTTTATGAAATGATGTATCAACTCAATACGTGGTGTTGGTTTTCCTGCTTTTAGCCACACAGTGATCCCTGCTTATCTCCTTTTCAGAGGTCCTTGCATCCTCTCTTAGCTTTTCATTCAGTTTCCCAGTTCAGGCACCACTTGTTGACTTCACGGACCTAAGTAGATCTGTCTGTGAGACCTGGGATTTGAAGACCTTAAAGAATGGGATGGACTGCAGTCTAATGCTTCAGACAATGACTTCAGTTTCAGTGTACTGAGTACACTAATAGAACAAGGAAATCAATGAGCCAAGAAGGTTGATTGATTTTAGAAAAAAAAAACATGATCAGAAAAACATGTAAATGTCAATAAGCACATACTAAATAATATCAAAGCAGCTCTTTCTCAGAACATTCTCAGGATTGATCAATTTAAACACAATTGTCTGGCATGTACTGTAGCTTATATCTGGGAAAGCATGAAAGCAAGACAGAGGCCATATCCAGATTCAGGGTACACTGAGAACAGCCTTAAGCACGTCCTTTCACCAGATTAGATTCTATAGCTATGTTCTGACATCCAACAAGAATAAACATGTTTTATAAATTGAAAGCAAATCCTTGTATCAAAAGGCACGGAATCACATCCAAGAACAATCCTGGGAACAGAATGCACTGAGGTCAAAGGCCCTCTGCCTTTTTTCCCGGAGCCTCTCTCACCATGTGTCATCCTTGTAACTGTGTTTTGACAGAGCTTTACTAAAAGGTCACTTTAGAGTGGGCACATACATGGCTATGTTTTTATAGACTAGGAGGAACATACTGGGAAAAGAAATACACACACACACTCACATATGCACACACATGCACACACATGCACATGCACACACACATGCATACACGTACATACACATAAATGCATACACACACACTCACACATGCACACACATGCACATAAACACACAAATGCACACACACACACACACACGGAAGCATAAGGAAGATACCTGGCATTTACAGGCAAGCATGTGTGCACATCTAAATATTTTGACATGTAAGGATAGGCATGTATATGTGCCTTTGGGTCTTTGGGATGCAGGAGCAGGCATGAATGTGCTTCTTTGGTTCTGACTTTTCAGTTTAGATTTTGGATTTTTCTTTACACTCTAGGCTTTCTTTTTGTATGCATAGGTGATATTTTGTCTCATTTTAATTGTAGGTTTCTTTTGGTTTTCTTGTTTGTGTGGCTTTTCTTTCATGAAACCAAATATTTCCTGGCCATAGTAAAACTTTATTACCCACAAAGTCACCACCAAATATTTTGATATGGGGGAAAAACACTAAGTGTTTCTTCATTATTTCTTGATTAACATGCTTTTACTGAAAACTTCTTATATCCTACACCATAGAAAAATCAGGCCAGACTTGTAAATCATTGATTTGTTTCCCTAAAAATCCTGTACTGGTTGTAATTAAAGTTCACATGGGCACTGGTTTGTTATTTGAATAAAAGTTACCCATATCAGAACTATATTCTCTTCTCATTAAAAGTTTTAAGGCATGAGAAGATGTAATTGTGTGTAACATACTTATCCCACAAATCTGAGGACTGGTGCTCAGATACCTGTAAAAGCCTGTCAGCATAGTGACCCACCTGCAGTGTTGGAGAGATGGAGATGGGGATTCCCTGGTTAAGCTGTGTACTAAGCTAACTGAAATGAGGAGTTCAAGGTTCAGAGAGAGATGAGAGACCCTGACTCAGTACTAAAGGAGAGCAATAGATAAAAATACCCAATGTCAGCCTCAGGCATCCACATGTGCATACATACCACATGTATATGCTCCCACATATGTACACATGTCCACACATTTAAACACAAATACATTCATGCACAGCACACACACACACACACACACACACACACATATATAGAAGCCCCAACTTTTAAAGTTGTGATTTTTGATGCATACAACCCTAGATTTTACTTTTAAAATGGACAAATACCTTATGACAGATTTTAAAGGTGTGTTGCATTTATTTGAGTTTTGTCTAAGCACGCCTATGTAACATAAAAAAAAAACCCATAAAATTGTAGATATGCCAGGTAAGGTAAAAAAAATAACAGTTATTGCTGCTATTTTTTTTGTAGAGAATGTTAACAGAGGTAGGTTACCCTACTATTTAATATGCATACTGGCTACCTGGCTATCTGATATTGCATTCCCTTCTAAATTTAAATTTTCATGTCTTTTGAAAGAAGAGACTGTTTCTGGCTCAGCCTTGTTAAGTGAGATGGTACCAAAGCCAGAGATTTCATCACTACCAGGCTCTTTTCCATCATGCAAAGTCACAGCTTTATCCATGCAAAGCTTCCCCCATTTTTCAGTAGGAGAAAAGGAAACTATGAAAACTTCTCAGGGATCACTGGTTAGAACACCATACAACACGGTGAAATTCAGTCTCTAGTTACCAGAAAGAAAAGATGCATGCCAGGAATATGAAATGATTCTCAGAATAAAATAGACATACTTCAGATTTTTAAATAAACCTTGGAAGGTAGCAAAGGGTTAACAATGCAAAAGGAGCTAGGAAACTTGCGATAATGTTTCCACGAGCTGTTGCGGTCCTGTGGAGTTTGGGCTTCTTGAGTGGCTGTTGTGCCCGATTGAAGGCTAAGATTTGTAACTGCGTGTTTCCTTCACACAGGCTTGCTTCTCTGCTAGGCAGCTGGTGGAGATATTTCTACAGAACCGTAGTCGTCCATCTATTTCTAAGGAGGACTTTAAGCAGCTAAGTCCAGGGATTGTCCAGCAACTACTCAGCTGCTCTTGCCAAACGCCCAAGGACCACCAAGAAAAGCCCCCACCCACCACTCTGGAGAGTAAGTCTGGGTTCCTCACCAGTGTGCACAGTGCATGTGGTAATAGCAGGAAATGGAGAATGCTTACTGTGTAGAAGGAGCGGTCCTAAGCACTGTGCATTTTCCAACTTATTTAAGTTGTCTATGTAGCGAGGAGTGGCTGCTTTCTTTCTCGTTTTGCAGATGAAGAAGCACAGATATGCATATGCTAGGCCACAGCTTAGAAATTGTACATGTGATGACACTGGAAGTCAAACCTGAGCAAGTCAGTCCTGGGGTCCTTGATTCTGTTTGCTCTGATGTTTCCCAGTGAATTTTTTTGTCACCTTTGAGACAGAGTTTTTCTTTGTAACCCAGGTGGGATTCCCCCTGCTTTGTTCTCCCAAATGCTCGCTGGAATTGTGGATATGTACCAACATGTGAAATTGTTTTCAAAGAATATTTAATATTTTGTATATAATTCATGAAAATTGTTTCTGGCCTTCATATTTGACTAAATCATGAAGCATCTTAAAGTTCTACGATTCTTAAGGGGCCTGAAGAAAGATGAACCAGTAAGTGCTTACTAGGGAACCAAGGGAACCTGACTTGGGTTCCTAGCACCCAAGCGAAAAAGCTGGTGTAGTGGCATGTGCCTGTAGTCTCAATTCTGGGGAAGTAGAGACATAAGTATCCCAGGGGCTTGTAATCTAGGCAGATTGATAAATTCTACGTTCTGTGAGAAACTCTGCTTTAAAAAAATAGTACAGCGCGGTTGAGGAAGACACTGTGTTGATACCAGCCTCCACATTCATGAATGCGTACACACACACACACACACACCTCTATGGTTCCTTCATAGTTGAGAAGTGGCAGGGTAAAAGAGAAAACATATCAGTATTAGAATCTAAAATGTATACCTGAGACATATCCTTTATTCTCAGGACCTGTGTGATCTTAAGCAATTTCTACTTCCACTTCTCGGGACTGGCTTTTTTCAACTCACTGGGAAGTAGGTGACCTGGTACAGGACTTTCAGCAATCCACACATCCTGGAACCTGTGAAACATGAGAGCATATTGGGGTAAATAAAGGCACATGAGCTGGTCTGTGTTGGAGGTGCCCAATTCAGGGAGATGGCAGCCTTCTAGGAATGGTTGGTGGCCTTAGCTGTGCAGGGATCAATTACTACACTCTCCTGGCTCCCTCTGAGTTACTATAGCAGTGACTCATTGATTTTTGTAGGGAACCTACAGGTTCAGATTGGATAGAGTTTAAAAATATGTGAAATACATTAAAGTGCTATATGTTTATGACCTTTCCCAAAAATGGTGCCCAAGAATAGCTATGATATAAAGAAAATATAACCCTTCAAGCACTTTCATTAATATGACCATACATCTGATATATATGAACAATATATATATATATATGGTGTATATTTACATTTTGATATATAAATATATATGAGTATGCATATTTTTTAGAACATGGTCTCTGTGATAGACTGTAATGCCTACCATTTAAAAATTGAATTATTCAACTATTCATCTGTAAGCTACAATGGATTCTTGAGCAGTAGTAGTTCATTTTGAAGGTTTTTTGTAAACAAAAGCATGTTTTGTTTATGTTTATGACCTTTCCCCAAAATGGTGCCCTATACCTATACTTTAGGTATAGGTGGCTATACCTAAAACTTCATAGCTACTGGAAGGAAAAACACTTCACGAAGGTGAGAAGCCCAGAAACTCAACATGTGTACTCATTGCTGCCCACAAGTGATGGGGACAGTAGTTTGATAGTTATGAGCACCCGTGGACATGGTCACACTCCCACCACCTGGCCTGGTGCCTGGCGGATACAAACCCCTTACAGAAAAGCTGTTTGAACCTAAGATCTATGAAAAATAAGGTGAATGATTTATCCTCTTTTTTTGAACTTCTAGACTCTTCTAGGGAAATCTTTAAAAATATACCATTGATAGCAGACAGTAAAGAACACGTTGTAACAGCTGTCTCTGCAATTTAAAATGTGGCATCATGTAATCAACGAAGGCTTTAAAACTTAGAGCAATGTAAGATGCTGCATTAAAGTGGGAGGGACACAGGGAGACATTAATAATGAAATAGAGTTCAGTGGGTTTTAACCTATGCCTTAAGTGCCACCCTCAACCTTATTTCTAGAAAGGACACATATGACCATGTTCAGATAAAATTTCAGACCTTTAAATTTTAAATGCTTTAAGTGGCTGCTCAGGCAAGGCCTATAATTTAGTGTGTAGTTCAAGTTCTGTCACAATGGGAAATGTTGAGACAGAAACTCTTTTTAAATTATCAGTCACCAATCAAGATATCATGCTTGGCCTGGGGCTGAGAACAACAAGTTTATCACTTCCGAGATATCCTACCTGCAAGAAAGAAGGCAAAATCTAACTCACTGAGGACCTAAAGAGACTTTACAAGCTCCGAAGTTATGGAAATGTCCATTTTCCCTGCAGCATCGCTTTGTTGTTGCCCACAGGACAAAGAGAAGAACAGGGGGATAGGATGTGAGATCCGTCCAGACTCTGAAGTGCCCTATGAGGTTTTCTTGACACTTTATGGTCTTTTAAAGGTACTATTAGAAACCTTGAGTTGCCCATGTTGAAATTCTAATAACTTTGTGTATTTAGGTGAGAACCATGGCACTTGCGAATAAAGTCCAGCTGGGAATGGATGGGCTATGAAAACCTTCAAACATGTTTTAATAGCATGGGAGTCCTTGTGTGCTTAATAAATTAGAAAGAAATAAAACAGCTGTGTAGGTATATGACCATCCCAGCCATCCTTAAAGTTATTAAAATTAATTGTTGTAAAATATGCACATCATAAAATTTATCTTCACTCCTTTCCACAGATACAGAGGAAGGGAGCCAGGCCCCATGAGTTCTCAGCACATGCTGTACCGCTTGGCCTGTAGTCCTGACTCCTAATTGCTTTGCTTTGTATAATTCAGCAGTGCTCTGTATATTCACATAACTATGAAACAACTAATTTTTTTGTATTTCCAAATCGAGAAAACCAGCTCTTCATAGTCCCCTAGGCCATTATGGAGAGGCTCAATAGTGAAGAGGTAGCAGAGGAGGTGAGAAGATTGATAACTGGCAATTTCTTTTCTCGTCTTGGTACACTACCAACTCCCTTGATCCTGGTAAAATGAGAACTAGAAATAAATAAAGCTCCCTCTTAAAACCTCAAGCTTATTGCTGTGTACCCCTTTGCATCACTAAAATGATCTGATGTGAAGGGTGAGCCTCCTAGAAAGCCTGAGTGTGATGGGAAAGGAACATTACTTTCTTAATAAATTTATATTTGTTCTTTGACAATTTTATGCTTATGTAGAATGTATTTTTATAGCTACCTCTAATTCTCTTCTTCCACTAACCCAAATCCCCAATACATCCCCCAACTTCCTGCTCTCTTCTTAAAAAATAAAAACAATAACAAACAAACAAAAATAACCAGGGAGTCAAGTTAGTGCTGCCCACATGCTGATGAAACCTACCAGCAGTGACATCCGTGAAAGATATGACTACCTCTCCATCCCCTCAGCTAGGAGTGGGGCCTCATGGTAGCCTCCTGCAAGATTCTTCTAATATAATAAACTTGAAAAGAATATTTTCTTTGAACTACAGTTGAGGTGGTAGAGATAGCTAAGCAGGAAGGACTATGCACAGCTCTTAGAGAGGACCCAGATTTGGTTCCTCACATTCATATTAAATAACTTACAACTGCCTGTAACCCCAGCTCCAGATAATCTAACACCTTTGGCCTCTGTAGGCACCTACACAGTGATGTGCACAAACATAGATGTAGTCACAGGCTGCTCATTCATTTTCCGGCCACCAAGACCCAAAATAAGAACACAGAAACTATATTAATTGCAACACTGCTTGGTCTGCTAACTTATGCATCTTATTAACTAACTCTAACATCTTAAATTAACCCATTTCTATTAATTTGTGTATCGCCACAAGGCTGTGGCTTACCAGGTATAATTCTGGTGTCTGTCTCCTTCAGCAGCTACATGGCGGTGACTACATGGCATCTCCTCGACTTTACCTACTCTCTCTCTATATATCTTCCAGCCTGACTATATTCTGCCCTTCTTTAAGCCCAAGGCAGATTCTTTATTAATTAAAGGTAATAAAACATATTCATAGAGGGGAATCCCATATCACCTCCCTTTTTCTGTCTAAAAAAGGTTTTAACTTTAACATAGCAAAATTACATATAGCAAAGCAGTTATCAAGCAAGAATTATAGTTATAATATTTAGTACATTTACATTTCACAAATTAAGAAAAATATACTATCATCTATCATATCTTTATGAGTTTTATATTGAATCTATCTTTTATAATTATAACTATCTTTCTTCAACTCCATCAAAGACTCCTGAAGGATATAATATTACCTAAGTAAACAGGAAGTGCATTATAAGCAACTTCCAAAATTCTAGAATTAACAGAGACATCTCGCTGCCTGGACAGTCACCCAAGTTCTTCTGCAACATAGGGGCATCCATCTTCTCCTTACAGGCCCATCGTGTCTGGGGGACTCTTCCATGAAACAGGAAATTTCAAAGATAGTTCTGCCTATATTGGCAGTTTGTCAGTCACTTTCTTCTGTGTCCTGCAGAATGTCTGGCAGACTCTTTCATGAAGCAGGAACCCAGAAGGGCTGTCTCACCTTCTTTAGGCAAGTTCAGCAGTCATTTTTCTGTGGGTTCTGCGTGTCCAGTTTATATAGCATATCATCCATCAGTCCAGACAAGAGAAGTTTCTTGCCCAAATGGCTAACAAAGTCCTTAGGAGCCTTGTCAATGCCCATCATCGTCTTGAAGAACATTGGTGCTGTCAGGAGCAGATGTGTCTCATTGTCATGAAAAGTCCTAAGTTCTTAAAACATTTTAGATCCCATATTCTGTAAGTCTTTCAAAGGTTTGAAGACTATCTATACAACTGAAATATATCTCTGTATATCTAGAAAACCTAACGTGACTACAAGCTTGACTATTATAGATAACTATAAATTAACCTGTGTTTTAAATTATACTTTACATTTTTAAATAAGCTGCACAAACACAATACCTTAAACAAGAGCAAAAATACATGTAACAAAATTGATCTTAAATTTGTATCAATAGACCAAAATCCATAAAATGCAAATTATCTCTATATCATATCCTCCTTTAAATGAAAACAAACATTTATAAACAACATTTGAGAATTTGTGCATAACTTTTCCAAACTGCTTCCTGCTTTTTGTGGGGCAAGTATTTTTTTGGGGAAATGGGTTCATGGAGACCCTTTGGGAGGTCTTAGTCCATCAAATCACATTAGTTTGTAAGGAGTCCACAGGTTCTCATCCTCTGTGGAAACAAAAGCAGAGCCTCTTTACCAAAGGAGCATATCCTTATGTCTGTACTCTTTAAGTTACTTTTCTGTCTCTTTAAAGACTTTGTTTTATTTTTAAGAACTATTACTCTTCATAGCTGTCCATATTGTTTTTATTGTCTCTCCCAAGTCTATGCACACTTATCCAACACTGTGATCCATTCAGAGGTCTCTTTCATCTGAATCTGTCTTTATTGCGTGTGTGCATGTCTGTTATTACTTTCTGACCAAGAGCACTATTTTATAATGCTAAACAGACATGGCTATGACCAACTCCATTTTCCTATCTCCTTGCTCCACCCAGTCCAATATGACAGAGGCATGTTTTCTGCCTCTGAGTCATGGCATATTGCTCCAGCTCTACAGTCACAGCAGGTCTATGCCACCATTAAGCAATTTGTAACATGCTGCTCACAGGCCCCATTTAAGTGCTCAGCCTCCTGAAAGAGCCAGAGCTGTTTGTACAACTAGCACAAACCAAGAAGCCCTCTCCTAAAGAAGCCTTGCAGCCTTTGCTGCCAATGCTGAGTCAGGAAGATCTCTCTTAAAGGCACTGCCATGCCTATGCTCATCTGAAAAAAAATACCGCTACCAAGAAGCTTCAGTAAACTCTGTGTTTGTGTCTATGTGTCTAGAATTCCTTTTTAAGCTCTCTCAGGTTTTATGTGTATGTAGTCATTCCACGTTGGGTGCCATTTTGTAGTCAGAGGCTGCTTGTTCATTTCCCAGCTGCCCAGACCCGAAATAATAACACAGAAACTTTATTAAATACAACACTGTTTGTCTTATTAGCTTAGACTTCTTATTAGCTAACTCTCACTTCTTAAATTAACCAATTTCTATTCTGTGTATCGCCACAAGGCTGTGGCTAAAGTAAAGTAAAGGGTAAAGTTCCAGCATCTGTCTCTTTCAGCAGCTACATGGTGGCCGCTACGTGGCATCTTCTCAACTGCACCTACTCTCTCTATATATCTCTTCCAGCCTGGCTATATTCTGCCCTGCTATAGGCTCAAAGCAGATTTTTTTATTAACCAATGTTGATAAAACATATTCACAGCATACAGAGGGGAATCCCACATCACAAAGACACTTTGTATCTATGTGCCTCACTTCCCTAAGTGGTGGGGTTTGATAGGTCCCCTCCCCAAGGCAGGGGGTTAAATAGGTCAGTATTGTCTATGATGAAAATGAAGTTTATATAGCTCATTTCCAAATGGATGATTTGGTGTACCAAATAGGCAGGGTTACAGGAGCAGAGCATAGGCATAACAAGTTAGCCACAAAGACCTCCTGAAACAAAGACATGATTTGCAAGGTGGTCAAAACAAGATGTAGTGGAAACAAAGGTAGGATTGTAAGATGGTTATTAACCTTTTGAAACAAAGATATGATTGTCATTCCTGAGTAAGGCCGTTTATAACCATTTATAGTTAAGGTTACAGGAAGGGACCTGAGACCTTTACAATAAGAATGTATTCTATTGGCTGATGAACAGAGTTCAGGGCTAGGGCCTAGAGGAAGGATCTGTGATTAGCACGAGGATAGATTCTACTCTTTTTTTTCCTTCTTTTTTTTCTCATTTTTTGTTAAAAATTTCCATCTCTTCCCCTCCTCCTCCCCCTTCCCTACCCTTCCTTCCACCCATACCCCCACTCCCTCCCTCTCCAAGCCAAAGAGCCATCAGGGTTCCCTTCACTATGTTAAGTCCAAGGTCCTCCCAACTCCCCCTAAGTCCAGGAAGGTGAGCAACCAAACTGACAAGGCTCACAGTGAGCCCGTCCATGTTGTAGAGTTCAAGCTCATCGCCGTTGTCCTTGGTTTCTCAGTCCTCCTCCATCATCAGCCACATTCAGAGAGTCCGTTTTGGTCCCCTGTTCCATCAGTCCCATTTCAACTGGACTTGGTGGTCTCCCATTAGATCTGTCCCACCGACTCAATGGGTAAATGCACTCCTCACGGTCCTGACTTCCTTGCTCATGATCTCCCTCTTTTGCTCCTCATCAGGACCTTGGGAGCTCAGTCTGGTGCTCCTACGTGGGGCTCTGTCATTTTCTCCATCCAATGCCAGGTGAAGGTTCTATGGTGATATGCAAGATATTCATGAGTATGGCAATAGGATCTGGACATTTCTGGCACCCTCTCCTCAGCTGCCCAAGGAACTAGCTGGGGGCGTCTTCCTGGACACCTGGGAACCCCTCTAGAGTCAAGTCTCTGCCAACTCTAGAATGGCTCCCTTAATTAAAATATATAATTCCTTGTTCCCATATCCACCCTTCCTATATCCCAACCATCCTATTCCCCCAAGCTCTTCCCATCTTCCACTTCACACTTTTCTCTCCCCATCCCCCATCCCCCATCCCACCCCACCCCCAAGTTCCCATTTTTTGTCAGGCAATCTTGTCTACTTCCAATATCCAGGAGGATAACTATATGTTTTTCTTTGGATTCACCTTCTTATTTAGCTTCTCTAAGATTTTTTATGAATTATAGGCTCGATGTCCTTTATTTATGGCTAGAAACCAATTATGAGTGAGTACATCCCATGTTCATCTTTTTGGGCCTGGGTTACCTCACTCAGGATGGTGTTTTCTATTTCCATCCATTTGCATGCAAAATTCAAGATGTCATTGTTTTTTACCGCCATGTAGTATTCTAATATGTATATATTCCACACTTTCTTCATCCATTCTTCCACTGAAGGGCATCTAGGTTGTTTCCAGGTTCTGGCTATTACAAATAATGCTGCTATAAACATAGTTGAACAAATGCTTAGCCAAAAGGCAGAGAAGCCATACAAGGATAGATTCTATTGGTGGAGCAGCAGAGTACACGGGGCCTCTTTTACGGGGATGTGTTCTATTCACTGCAGGATCAGGCTCTATACAATGCCCTGGGTACTGGGAAATTCAGGTGGAGGCTGGCTCCTAATAGAATAGCAGAGGATCACCAAGTAGCTTGATCACTTTTCGCTCTGGCATTCCAGGTGACTAGGAGTCATTCATTTGTTGAAGAAAATAGGCCTGTGTGGTTGACAATCCTGGTTTCTTCAATGCTTATGCTAAGCTATACTTCTTACACATATTGCACCATTAGAAACAATAAAAATAAAATCTTTAAAACTGCAATTAGTTTTAAGCATTATGATAGCTGAAGTATTCCATTTTCTTCTTGATTTTTTCAAACACATATATTAATTTTTTTAAAAAAGAATCTTAGAATCTTACTGTATCAACTACTTTTATAGTTGCTGTGAGAAGATTCCCAAGGGTAGCAGTGTAAAGAAGAAAGAACTTGCTTTGACTCACAGATCCAGGGAGCAGGCTGTCATGGTGGAGTCTGAGGGTCTGATCACATTACAGACGAAGTCAGAAAGCAGGGAGCTCAGCTCACAGACTCCTTTTTAATCAGTTCGGGATTTCTTTCCATACAATGGTGCTGTCTACACTTAAGATGGATCTTTCCACCATGATTCACTTAAGCTAGAAAATCACTCAGAGTGTTGTCTTCTAGATGATTCAAGGTTCTGCAGATGGATAACCAATTCAAACCACCACATTTACTTTGCTGATTATTAAATCAATATTTGGAGGCCTAGATACATGAAACAAATTTTAGAGGTTATAAGAATTCTTGTAAGAGTCTAAAATATAGATTGTTAAAATGTATATTATCAATTGTTCATATTGATGGATCAGTTTTAAGCTATAAAACTATCCATTTTAGTTACTGAGAGTACCATTAATTTTTACATATGTAATAATTGGAAGCATTAGGAGGAAGTTCTGCTGAAGGGTGTGTTCAGTTTGTTCATAAATGCAGGTCCACAATGGAGCCACACTTCATGCTCTCTCATCACAACTTCCTTGTCCCTGAAGTGTATAAAATGAGATAGGAGCTAGTACTGTGTCTCTCTGGGATGTTGCATTGGGCAGTAGAAGACATGCCTTTCTCTGTGGGTGGTGGGAAAACTGGGAATTTGCTTGCTTTGGAGATTTAAAATAAAATATCAGGTAACTCTGCACAAACACCTGCATCCCAGAAGAGGGAATCAGATCCTCTGTCAGATCACAACAGATGGTTATGGCCAGCATGTAGTTGTTGGCGATTGCACGCAGCACCTCTGGAAAAGCAGCTGCTAGTGCTCCCAACTGCTGAGCCATCTATAGGATCTCCATGGCTTGAGGCAACAACAGGATATCCAAGAGGAGTTTTGGTAAGGGTCTGGTGATGATGGTGTGCCAGAGGCCTTGAACCAGACCAGTAACTCATTGCAATCAGCGGGTGGGGCTGATTGGACACAAGGGTGCACTGTGTGACACCCCGCAGTTCCTGAAGCCATTAAGATGAGTGAAGAGGTGTTGGAAAGACAGAGGAGTGAAGTGGGGTTTTTGTTTGCTTTTGTTTTGTTTATAATTAATTTTGGGGGGATCGTGCTACGGGAGATACAGAGGGACTGGGAGGTGAGTGGAGTTGGGGTACATGATATAAAGTTCCCAAAGAATCAATAAAATGTTAAAATAAAACAAAGAAACATGGGGTAGCTTCAAAGCCACAGTGAAAACTTAGTCTTTGATGTAACAAAATAATTTGTTGACTCATAAACAACAGAAATGTATCTCTCCCAGTTCTGAGAGGCCCAAGATCAATGTGTTGGTAGATTCTGTTTAGCTGTGGTGGTGATGGGGTCTAATTTCTGGTTCATACACTGGGACCGCCTCACTGTCTCCCCCTGCTGGAAGTTCCTTATAAAGCACTTTCCTCATTCTCTTGGACAGAGCCCTCATGATCTAATGACCTCCCAAAGGCGTCTCACTTTCTTCATACTGTCACCTTTGGGGACTGGGCTGGGGGTGGGACAATAAACATTTAGACCACAGCAAATCATAGATGATCACAGCAGTTCCCTCTTTACCTGAAAAAGGAAAGTAATCCTTTATTCCACACAAAATTTATAAAATCATCGTATGTCCCAGTAAACTTACAGTAGGAGGGTGGATTTGGAATTTCTGCTAGTTGAGGCACGAGTGGACAGCAATGCACACTGACAGCCTTTGTCATCTCCTTTCACTAGAATATGGCTACAGCACAGTGGCTGTGACGATCCTGACGTTGGGCTCGATGCTTGGGACGGCGCTGGTCCTTTTTCACAGCTGCGAGAACTACGGCCTTGTTTTACAGCTGTTCGTGGGCTTGGCTGTGGGCACCCTCTCTGGGGACGCCCTGCTCCACCTCATCCCTCAGGTAATCTTCTCCTTTCTATCGCAGATGGGTTCTGTCTGGTTTTTCTTTCCATTCCACAACTTGAGATGTTTATGCAAATTTTTGGTGTGAACCTCAGTGAACAAATACAATGGCTGGTGTTTTTCTTGGAAAAAAGTGACTTTGCACCCACGGAAGAGAAGAGAGAGACAAGCAGATGTCGAGACCAGCCCCATTATCTTTGTTTTCGAAATGAAGGTGGTCAGGTTATTGGTTCGGATTAAGAAAGATTCAGAAAGCAACTATAACAGGCAGGACACACACACACGCACACGCACACGCACACGCACGCACGCACGCACACGCATGCGCACATAAACACAGTCTACAAGCGCGATGCTGGCTTTCTCAGCTCCTTCCTTCCACCATCATGCATCAGATCCATTTTCCCCGGCTTTTGGGTTCTGACTCAAAGTTTGTTTCTTCTCTGATTTCTTGCCAGTTGGATTTTTGCTTAGTTTCTGCCAAGGGGAAGCACCAGGGAAAATTTAGGAATGAAGGAAAGAGTAGCTTTTCTCCCAGCTTGGTCCTGACTCTGGCTCTCACAGCTGCTCCAAAAGTAGCAGATATACCGTCAGGTTGTGTCTGGAGGCTTCCTCCACAGCATCTCCTCTCTTGAGGTTTCAACAATGTCATTTTGTGCCTTTGCCTCATTAGAGCTATGGTGGAAATGGGTTCTTGGATGGCTGTTCTCTGGGTTCCTTGTTCCTTGGCCCTGCATGAGTCTCTGCCATACTGTCATCATTAGCATCATTGTCTTTGTGGTTGAGCCCCAGAATAGACTTCTCTTCTTCACTGTAATAATGATGGGGAGAGAAGAAGAAGAAGAGAAGAAGAAGAAGAAGAAGAAGAAGAAGAACGAAGAAGAAGAAGAAGAAGAAGAAGAAGGAGAAGAGAGAAGAGCGACGGAGGAGAGGCGAAGGAGGGAAGGAGAAAGAGGGAGAAGAAGAAAAGAGAGGGGAAGAAGAAGATGGAGCAGAAGGAGGGGGGAAAAGATGTTTCCGAAGATCCGGATGATGAGTAGAGATGGGAATATCCCTCCATCCCTCCCTCCCTCCCTCCCTCCCTCCCTCCCTCCCTCCCTCCCTCCCTCCCTCCCTCTGGTGTGTGTGTGTGTGTGTGTGTGTGCATGTGTGTACATGCTTGTGTGTGCATGCACCTACATCACCTACATGTATGAGTATGCATGCATGTGTTTGGGCATAACTGTGGTTGCTAGATATTATTACCAATGTCTTCCTAAGCCAGTCCTCACCTCACTGTTTGAGGCACGGTCTCTCACAGAACCTGGAGTTCACCATTTGGTCACACTGGCTGGCTGCTGAGTTTCAGGGATCACAGATACATGCTGTGACACTCAGCTTTTCATGTGAGTGCTAGAGATCTGAGGTCAAGCCCTTGCTTTTGTGAGATGAATCCTTTACTGACAGCCCTGGAATTCTTTCCTTGAGAAGTCAGAAGCAGCAGGCACATGGCTGTCTGTTGAAGTCTTCTGAGGCTTCTTTCTTTATGAGAAACGAAATGACAACTTGAGTTGGGACCCAGGTGAGGCAGGAGGCACAGCGAAGGAAGTCGGCTGTTTGTTCTTAATAGAAATGGTGATGGCGGACTAATGATCATGCCTCCTGAGAAGTAGGAAATGGTAAAAAAATTCCACAAGCTGCTGGCAATTTCCTCGGGATCACTGCTGTTGCTTAGAGATTCAACAATTATTTGATATTCAAAAAATTGCAAAGTGAGCATTGGAGAAATTAAACAAGCCCCTATTGGTTTTAATTTCCCTCATAATCTAATTTTCTGGAACTATTTCAAGACTCGGGTATTGCTCTAGGCAATGGCTACAGCCGTGTTCTAGGTCACTGCAGCAGATATAGAGATGTTTGTTGCCTGGGATCCTGGGAAACAGCAGGAGGTTGCCTAGATTTCCTCCAAGGAGTAGCACACAGCTGGGGAGCAAGCCTGGACTTGGGGTGCATAGGAAATGCTACAGATCTGTGCAAAAAAGTTAGCTTATATCTATGACATTTGAAGGAAAGATATGAGGACAAGAGTTACTGAACAGAGAATCTAGTGTAAAATGTGATGGAGAGCTAGAGAAATCTGTGATCCCTGGATGCGATCTGCATTTTCAACCATCTTTTCTCAAGTTAGAAAATGCCACTGCTTGACTGACTTTAAAACTGATGAATTTGTTCACTGTGAATATCTATATTTTCACATGAGATTGTGTTGTTCTTTTATTTACTTGTATGATATTATAATGCTCCTCACTTTATAAAATGTTGATCATATGAGTATGACACATACATCAGTGTTATTACCGAATAAGTCAGTACAAGGAGACCAGCATATTCTGGTTTCTACTTGTAACTACACATATGTGCTTACACATGTATATGTGGTATCCACTGGGGATTGGTTCTAGGACTCCTGAAGATACAAAATCCCACACGCATTCAAGTCCCTTTGTAAAAAAATTGTATAGAATTTGCATAAATCCTATGTATAGCTTGTTACTTTAAATCATTTAGATCACTTACAATATGTAAAATACCTGCAATACTATAGTACTCAGAGAGTAATATAGTGAGGAGAAATTCAGTTAATTTTTTCAGAGTATTTTCGTTCTATATTTGGTGGATATATATCCCAAGACTATATTACATAAACATAAATGATCTATATGCATTTATTTTTCCTTATTTGGCTTAGAAATATCCTATTTCTGCAAACCACTGAGCTATTTCACAAACTGATACTTTTGGGAAAGGAATACTAGGCGATAGTTACAAGCGGTCATAAAGGCAGTCAGGGACTGAGTGGACAAGAATGAATGAGTTAACTAGAGGGACGCTCACAACGCCCTTTAGAAAGCTGATAGCACTCCTGGTCATGCTGTAGGTGCAATTTCTCAGGCAGTTCTCTGTCCCTCCAGCAGGGTCCCAAATAACTACAGAGACTTTTTATTAATTATAACTGCTTGGTCGATAGCTTAGGCTTGTTTTTAGCTAGGTCTTATAACCTAAATTAACCTATTTGTATTAATCTATGTGCTGCCCTGAGGCTTGTTTATTTCATCTGCATACTGTTCATCATCTTGCTCGCTCTGCGGCTTATGGTGTCTCCCTCAAGTCTCCACCTTCTTCTCCCCAGCATTCTCTCTGCCCTGAAAATCCTGCCTAGCTACTGACAGTTTTTTTTAATTAAACCAATCACAGTGACATATATTCACACAGTATAAAGGACTATTCCACACATACACAACATATACTCTCTGATGTGTTGACTTTCAGGTAGATTTTTCTATTCAGGTAGAATAGAATTAAAAGTTTAATAGTAGTGGGGTATTAGAACACATTGACACGGGGCACACCTTGCATGTGTTCCATGCAGAAAGCATATAGACATCTTATGAAACATTATTAAACACACACACACACACACACACACACACACACACAGAGGAAAAAATAACGACATCTTGAAATTTGCAGACAAATGGATGAATCTAGAAAACATCATGTTGAGTGAGGTAACCAAGACCCAGAAAGACAAATATCATCTTTACTCACTAATAAGTGACTTTTAGACATAAATCAAAGAAAAACCAGTGTACAAATCACAATCCCAGAGAATGTAGACAACAAAGAGGACCCTAAGAGAGATATACATGAATCTAATCTACATGGGAAGTAGAAAAAGACAAGATCTCCTGAGTAAATTGGGAGCATGGGGACCATGGAAGAGGGTTGAAGGGGAGGGGAGTGGGGAAAAATATACCGCTCAATAAAAAGAATTAAAAATGCATTATTAATAGTAAAGTATAATGATTAAAAAACAGAAATGAACACATTGGAATTGAACAAAGCAAACAGAAGAAAAAGAACTAAAGAGAAGGCACAAGAAACAGAGAACTAATCATTTGTATACTTGAGAATCCCATAAAAACACTAAACTGGAAGCCATATATGCAAAATAATGTAGGATAAAGAGAGAGGCACATAAAAATAATAAGATAAAATTATATAAGACATGACATTATAAGACAAGGACCCTCAAAATGCCATTGAGCTCATTTTCAATTGGCAATCTACATGTATTCGTCTCTTAAGAGTAGTTTGCTTCCCTAGTGGGACATCCTTGGAGGAAACTAAATTTTTATTTGCAAGTGGTTATCAGCTGGAGAATTATCTGGGTTGGGCCATGTGCCACTTCTCTATTGAGCTCTAGGAACCCAAATGGTACAGCCCCGAGCAAACCCTCTGCATCTGCTGCAGTCTCTGTGACTTCATAGGCACATTGATCACGATGATGTAGAGGGCTTTGTTTTCCAGGTGTCCTCCATTCCTCCTCCTAGCTCTTACACCCCTTCTGCCTCCTCTTCCACAGGGATTCCTGAGCCTTGGGTGGGATTTGATGGAGACATCCAATTTAGAGCTCAGTGTTCTGAGGTCCCTCACTGCATAATATCTGGCCAAGGGTCTCTGTATTTGTTCCCATCTGCTGCAGGTGGGAGCTTCTCTGATGATGGCTGAGTAAGGTTACTGATCTATGATATAGCACAATGTCATTAGGAATCATTTTATTGCTACTCTTTCTTTTCTTTCAGAACACTAGTATTTGGTTTTACCCAAGGTCAATCCTGGGCTACCTAGTGTCAGGTTCTTGCTCACACAAGCACTGTTGGGTGTGGGTTCCAGCTCATGGAGTGAGCCTTCTGTCAAATCAGATGGTGGTTGGTTCCTCTCACAAGATTTGTGCCACCGCTGCCCGAGCATATCTTCCAGATGGGACATCATTGTAGATCAAAGCATTTGGTGCTGGCTTGATATTTACATTTCTCTCTTGTGGCATGGAGAGTACTTTCTTGTACCAAAGATGGTAGAACATAGGGACGAAGACTCTACGGAGGTACCATCTTGACTTCTCCATGTTCAATAAGTTATATAAGTATTGTCTTCAGCAATGGGGACTTGATATTTCTTTGTGAAGAGCAACCTACAGTCTAGGTAACATCCTGGGTTGTTTGAGGATTCCCATGGGACCTCTTTAACCAACAACTCAATTAGATGTAACCCAATTCCAGTACTGGAAGCTTCATTTGGTGACAGAAGATGGCCAGTTGGGGCTCTGTCTCTCCCATTATTTGACAGATTCATTTAGATAACCTTCATATATGTATATGTTTTAGAAAGCTTCTTGTATATTAGGTTTCCATACTACCCCTCAAATGGCTCTTAATATTAGCTGTATCTTCACATATTTCCTCCTTTATTCCCCTCTTAACCCCCCTCCACTTGATCCACCCATTCCAATCCCCTACATCCATCCATAACTATCTATTCTATTTCCCTTTTCTAGTGAGATCTACCTGCCTACCTTATCCCAGCCGGTTCCTTACTCTATGGTTCCTAACTCTGTGGTTCTATAGATTATAGCTTGGTTATCTTGAGTTAACAGCTAATATCTACATATTGTGAATACAAACCATATTTGTCTTTCTGGATCTAAGTTAGCTCACTTAGGATGATTTTGTTTTATAGTTCCATCTACTTACCAGTCAATTTTATGTTTTTTTTTTTCATGGCTGAATGATGGTCCATTGTGTAACTGGTGAAACATATCACATTTTCTTTATCCATTCTTCCGAGGGGCATATAGGTTGTTTCTACTTTCTGGCTATCATGAATAGACCAGCAGTAATCATGGCTGAACAAGTATCTCTGTGATAGGATGAAACATCCTTTGGGTATATGCCTGAGAGTGGTTGTGTTAGTCAGGGTTCTTAAGGGTAATAGCACTTACAGAATAAATCTCTCTATATAGAAAGAAGATTTATTAGAACGACTTACAGGCTGCAATCCAACAGTGGCTGGCTGCAATTGGAAAGGTTAAGAATTCAGTAGTTTTTCAGTCCAAAAGGCTGGATGTCTCAGCTGGTTTTCAGTATACACTGGAACTACAAAGAAGTAGGCTCTAATGCCAGTAAAGGAATGGAATTGCTAGCAAGATGAGGGCAAGAAGGCAAAGAACAAATTCTTTCTTCTTCCATGTCCTTATATAGTCTTCCAGATTAAAGGTTTGTCTTCCCTCCTCAAGATCCAGATTAAAGGCAAACCTTTTTCCAGGCCCAAAAGATCTGAATTAAAGGTGTATCTTCCTGCATTATATGTCTAAGCAGATCCTAACATGCTGTAACTGTCCTTTATATAACCATAACACATTATAAATTTAGAACAAGTGGCAGTGTCTCTTGGGGGATTATTCTTTTAGTATCTCACACTTAAATATGGTAGCCATTAATATTTTCTTAACTGATGTTATAGCACATGATAAAGAAATTGAGGGAAAAACACAAATATCTGTACAATGACATTCTTAAAAAAATAGAACAGAAACACCCATGTCAACTAGAATCCTCATTTTTGTAACTGTTTACATGGACTTAGCTGGTATATACAACTACTTTCCTCTACTTCCCACTGTGTATTTCTTCCACAATCTACAAGCACCTCAGTATATCTTGGCTCTTTTCCTGGAGAAGGGACACAGCTTCATTCCTCATGGGTCTGTGTCCTTTGTCATTCTGCCTGGATTAGGCTGTCATAGTTTCCCATTGGTTTTAGTCATTGAACATGGTAGCACTAAGAGATGCCCTAAAACATCTCCTGCACGTGAGATATAATTTTCCTTACCTCATTGTGAAAGGAAATCCAACTTCTCCATGGTAATCTGGATCAGTCAACTTTCCTAAAACTGGTATTCCGTTGTTAGCCTGTTGACGAAAGGGCTTCAGAAGTCCAAAGTGGCCAGGGGAAAGTCTTAGCTTCCAGTTCAATGGAATGTTTCTTGTGGCTCCTGGAAGAAGTGTTCTCCTCTCTGGAACCGAAATCTAGGGCAAAAGGATTTAGCATCCAGGAAATAGGAAATAAATATTTTCCTAGTGGGCCACTAGGGGTGATAGTGAACAAAACTATTCCCTTTTCCAGGCCTTCATTCCTGGATCCTTGGATCCCACCTATGCTAGAACTCATACCATGTACTGGGTGCTGATTCAATGCACAGACCGCTTCTAAAGAACCCTGTCCTAGACTCCTGAGTTGCTGCCACTTAATTGGCACTGTAACTGTGACTTCAAGAGTCCATTCCATCTTTCTATCAGGCCAGCTCCTTCAGGATGGTGAGGAACATGATAAGACCAGTGGATTCCATGATCCTGGGCTCATCGTTGCCCTTCTCTGTGTGTCAAGTGAGTTCGTTGATGAGGAGCAATACTTTGTGGAATACCATCATGGTGGTTTTTAGCAGAAGCATTACATGAAGGAAAGGGAACTCCATAACCAGAATAAGAATCTATTCTAGTAAGGACAAAATGCTGTCCTTTCCATGGAGGAAGTGATCCAATATAGTCAGCCTGCTACCAAGTCGCTGGCTGGTCACCCTGGGGAATGATGCCATATCTGGGGCTCAGTGTTGGTCTCTGCTATTAGCAGATCTGGCATTGAATAGCAACTGTAGGCAGGTCAGCCTTGGTGAGTGGAATACCATGCTGCTGGGCCTATGCACAACCTCCATCTCTGCTACCATGGCTGCTTTGTTCATGAACCCATTGAGTAATGATAGGAATGACTGTGGAAAGAGACTGACTGCCCTCAGAACATCTTACCTATTTGATTATTAAACTCCTCCTTACCTGAAGTCACCTTTGGATGAGCATTGGACATAAGCATCGTATCTTCATGTCCTTCACCCATTTGGAGAGATCTACCCTTGCACTTCTTCCCCAAATGTCTTTCTCACCAATTTTCCAATCATGCTCTTTCCAAGTTTCTGACCATCCAGCCAATCCATTTACTAGAGCCCATGAGTCAATGACCATTTGCCCATCTGGTCATTTCTCCTTCCATATAAACTGTGACCATATGTACTGCGGAAGTTCTGCCCAATGTGAAGATTTCACTTCACCAGTGTCTTTCAGCCTCATCCCCAGAAAAGGGTTGTAAGGCTACAACTTTCCACTTCTGGGTGATTCTTGCCTAATGTGTAGAACCATCAGTAAATCAGTCTTTTTTTCTGTCAGTAGATCATAGGGAACACTCAGTGTTTACCTGGCAGCAGATAACATTGTAGTGGGAGTAGAATCTATAGGCATTTGGGTGACTTTTTCATGTAACTTACTTGTGCCTTTAGGACCTGCTCAGGAAGAGTCATGTATACACCACTCACATTTATTAGTATATGGTTGCTGTTCACACCCTACTTTATGGCTTTGTGGGCCCGATAACACCTAGCTTATGATGGGTATCAGGTTGCATGATAACTTTTGGCTCATTGTGAAAGGGTAAGTTTTCACTACGTCCCAATACTAGGTCAAGAGCTGTCTCTTTCAAAGAGAGAACAGTTGTCTGCAGATGATGGTAGAGCCTTACACCAAAATCCCAAAGCTGGGTTCAGGTAGATCAATTCTTACTTTCCTGAGGTACCAACACATTGATTTCCATAGTGCTGTACAACTTTGCAATCCCACCAGCAATTGATAAGGGTTCTCTTTACTCCACATTTTTGGTTTTATTGATCTTAGCCATTCTGACAAGTGTTAGATGAAATCTCAAAGTAGTTTTGATTTGCATTCAATGATAGCTAAGGACATCTTTAGGTATTCATTTGAACATTCTCTAAGTGTTTATTGGATATTCAAGTTTCCTTATTGATAATTCTCTGTTAGATCTGTACCCCATTTTAAAACTGGGTTATTTATTTTCTTGATATCTAGTGCTTTGAGTTTTTTTTATATACTTTAGATATTAAACCTCTATCAAATTTGTAGTTGATAAAAATATTTTTCCATTATGTAGCTGTCAACTTTGTCCAAATGATGCTGTCCTTTCCTGTACAGAAGCTTTTCATTTTCATGAGGTCCCATTTATTAATTGTTTATCTTAGTGCCTGTATTAATAATGTTCTGTTTATAAAGTCTTTTCCTGTGTCGTGTGTTCAAGGCTATTTTCTACTTTCCCTTCTATCACATTCTGTACATCCAGTTTTATGTTGAGGTGCTCAGTTGGGAGTTGAGTTTTGTGCAGCATCATCAGTATGAGTTTATTTGGGTTCTTCAACATGTAGTCCTCCAGTTTGGCCAGCATCATTTGTTGAAGATACTGTCTTTTTTTACATTGTGTATTTCTGGTTTCTTTATCAAAAACCAGATGTCCATGGCTATGTAAATTTATGTCTTGGTCTTCAATTCGATTTTGTTAATTGACAGGTTTGTTTTTGTGTTATCATGTTTGTTTTATTGGTATCCTGCTTTTTTATTACTATTATTTATAGTACTACTTAAAATCTGGGTTGGTGATACCTTCCATAGTTCTTTTTTTTTCTAAGTTGTTTTAGCTATCCTGCTTTTTTTTATGTTTCCACATGACATTGAAAATTGTCCTTTTAAGATCTGTGAAGATGTATTGGAATTTTGATGGGATTGCATTGAATCTGTATGTTGCTTTTGGTAGAATGGCCATTTTTACTATATTAATCCTACTGATTGATAAACATGGAGATATTTCCATCTTCTGATAGCTTCTTCAATTTCTTAAGGTTTTTATTATACATGTCTTTCATTTGCCTGGTTAGAGTTACTCTAAGATATTTTATATTATTTGAGTCTATTGTAAAAAGTGTGGATTCCCTGATTTCTTTCTGTCTATTTATCATTTGTATTTGTAAAGGCTACTGATTTTTGTGAGTTAATTTTGTATTCAGTTACTTTGCTGAAAGTGTTCATCAGTTGTCAGAGTTTTCCAGTGGAATTTCTAGGGTCACTTAGGTAGAGTATCACATCATCTGCAAATAAAGATACTTTGACTTCTTCATTTCCAAGTTATATTCCCTTGCTCTTCTTCAGTTGTCTTATTGTTCTAGCTAACAAACTCATTCTGAGGATTCCTGGAGGCAGGATTGCTATTTTGGACTTAGGTAGAGGTAAGAGCCAGTTGCTGGCTGTTTTGTTTTCCTGACCTTAGGTTGAACTCCAATATCTGTCTCTGGGTTTTTATTAATTGTACTACACTTTAATTACTTTATTAAATAGGTATGGGGAGAGAGTGGGCAACCTTCTTGTGTGCCTGGTTCTAGTGGAATTGCTTTTAATTTCTCTCTATCTAAGTGGATGTTGGTTACGGACCTGCTGTAAACTGCCTTTATAATTTAAGGTATGTCCCTTGTATCCCTAATGTTTTATCATGAAGGGGCATTGGGTTTTAGCAAAGGCTTTTTCTCTACCAAATGAGATTATCATGTTGTTTTTTTCAGTTTTTTTATGTGGTGGATTGCATTTATTGGCTTACATATGTTGAACCATCTGTGCACCTCTGGAATGAAGTCTACTTGGTCATGGTGAATGATCTTTTTGATGTGTTCTTGGATTCAGTTTGCAAGTCTTATATTGAGAACATTTACATTTATGTTCATAAGCGAAATTGGTCTGTAGTTCTTTCTTTCTTTGGTATTTAGGTAGTTTGGTTATTGGGGTAACTGTGTTCTCATAAAATGAGGTTTTATACCAAAACATTGGTAATGTTCCTTCTGTTTCTATTTTGTGGTATAATTTGAAAAGTATTGGCATTAACCCATCTTTGAAATTCTGATTAAATTCTGCACCGAAACAATCTGGGTTTGGCTTTGGGGGCTGAATAGGAGACTTTTAATACTGCTTCTATATCAATAAGGGTTATAGGTCTGTTTAAATTGCTTATCTGATCTTGATTTAACTTTGGTAAGTGATAAGCACTGAGAAAATTTCTTTTAGATTTTCCAGTTTTTTGAAGTACAGGTTTTTAAAGTATGTCCTTGTGATACTCTGGATTTCTTTGGTGGCTAATGTTATGTCCCCCTTTTCATTAATAATTTTGCTAATCCATATATTCTCTCCCTTCCTTTTTGCCAATTTGGATAAGGTTTTGTCATTCTTATTAATTTCCTCAGCAACCTTTGGAAAGCCTTGCTGGTCTGAGGTTGCAGTCTATCATGGCCTGGCAACTTTTCCCAAAGCTTGGCAACATGAGGACTCCTTCCCCACCAGGGAGACTTCTTGTTCTCTACATGCCCTTATGTAGAGAATGTCTCCGGGCTGGGAGGACTGACCTTATCTCAAATCTGTCTCTAAGCCTGGGTAGAGTGACCCTTGTGGTAACTTGTACCAGGAGCTTTGCTATATAACCCTGCTGCCACATACAAAGGCTTATAACATGAGTGTGCCACTTAATGAAAATTAGGATTTATCCCCAGGCTCCCCAATCCTACATATTTCTTATTTACTGAAATAAAGTGGAGCTGGTTCACCAAGGTCATTTTACAGTGAGCTCTCCAGTACCGACAGCCCTCTGACCCCTCCTCCGTGCTTCTGCTCCATCCATCCTCGTGAACCAATGTACCAAGAACCTCAAGAAAGAAGCAGAGTCACAGAAGCAAGTGTTTGTTTCATTTATTTTGTATTGTTATATTTGTTTTTATGTTATTGATCTTGTACTTGAATTTGATTATTTCTTGCCCTCTATTCCTTTTGGGTGTGATTTCTTCTTTTTTGTTCTAGAGCTTTCTACTAGGTGTTTAAATTAAATTTAAATTTAAATTAGAGATCTCTAATACTAGTATTGATATCTCTAATTTTTTATGCAAGCACTATCTTCATTGTGTACCATAAGTTGGGAAATGTTGTGTATTCATTTTCATTCAATTCTAGGAAGTCTTTAATTTCTTTCTTGACTGATATTCACTTGGTAGAGAGCTCTTCAATTTTCATGAGTCTGTAAATTTTCTGTTGTTGTTGATATTCATCTTTAATCTGTGGTGGTCTGATAGGATGCAGGGTATTATTTCAGTGTTCTTGCATCTGTTGAGAATTGTTTTCTGTTCGATTATGTGGGACAAAGTTCTATGAGGTGATGAGAAGGCATATTTTTTGTGTTTGAATGAATGTGTTTGGTTTTTGTGTTTGGTTTATGACATCTGTAAGCTCCAGCATCTCTCTATTTAGTTTTTGTCTGGATGACAAGTCTATTGACAAGAGTGAGTATTGAAGTCAACTGCCATAGTCAACATGTGAAGATCATTATGAGATTTAATCTATAGTTGTGTTTCTTTTATAACCTTGGGTGCCCTTGTGTTTGGTGCATAGATGTTAAGAATTTCAATGTCCTCCTGGTGAATTTTTCCTTTCTTGAGTATGTGGTGTCATTTTATATCTCTTCTGATGAGTGTTGTTCATGCAAGTGCACCAGCTTACTTTTTAGGTCCATTTGCTTGGAGTACTTTTTCCATCATTTGCCCGGTGGTGATGTCTATCCTTGATGTTAAGGTGTGTTTCTTGGATGCAGCAGAAGGATGGATTCTGTTTAGCATCTATTCTGATAATCTGTGTGTTTTTTTTTTTAATTCAGGAATTGTGGTCATTGATGTTGAGAGAAATTGGCAAGGATTAGTGTTTTTTGAATACTGCTGCTTTGATGTTGTGTGTTTGTGTGTGTGTGTTTCCTCTCTTCTGATTTTCTGGTCTGGAATTACTTATTTTTGTGCTTTCTTGAATGTGGTTACCCTGTTTATTCTGGAGTTTCCCTTCCAGCTCTTTCTGTAGGACTGGAATTATAGATAGATATTATTTAAATTTGATTTTATCATGAAATGTCTTTTTTTCCCCACCAACTGTGATTGAAAGTTTTGCTGGGTATAATGGTCTGGGCTGGCATCCGTGGTCTCCTAGAGTTTGCAGCACATCTGTCCAGGTCCTTCTGGCTTTGGTTTCTCTACTGAGAAGTCAGACATTAGTGTGATAGGTCTGCGTTTATATGTTACTTAGTCTTTTTCCCTTGCAACTTTTAATATTCTTCCTTTATTCTCTGTGTTTACTGTTTTGATTATTTTGTGCCGATGGAACTTCCTTCCCCCATCCCCATCTGTTTTGGTGTTTTGGATGTTTCTTGTACCTTGATAGCCATCTCTTCTTTAGGCTAGGGAAATTTTCTGGGTTTATGACCTGGGTTTATTCTCCTTGGCTATTCTTATTAGTCTTGGACTTGGTCTTTTCATTGTGTTCCAGATTTCCTGGAAGTTTGATGCCATGATTATTTTAGATCTAACATATTTTTCTCTCATATATTCAATGCTTGAGATTATTTCTTCAAATATCTTATATTCTGTTGGGGATGCTTGTCTCTAAGGTTCCTGTTTGAGTTACTATTTTTTTAATTTGTTAGAAAAATACCAATTCAAGTTCCCACTCCCTCCCCTCCTTCTATTCCCTCCACTCACCTTCCTACCCCACACCCATCCAGTCCTCAAGAGGGTAAGGCACATTGCTTTGTGGAAGGTCCAAGGCCCTTGCCACTACATCTAGGCTGAGCAAGGTATATATCCAAAGATAATAAGATCCTAAAACACCAGTCCATGCAGTATGGATAAATCCTGGTGCCATTACCAGTGGCCTCTCAGTCTGCCCAGCAATTCAACCATATTCAGAGGGACTAGTTTGGTCCTATGCTTGTTTCTACCCAGTTTGGCTGGAGTTGGTAAGCTCCCATTAGCTCAGGTAAACTGTTTGAGTGGGTGAACCCATCATGGTCTTGACCTCCTTGCACATATTCTTATTCTTTCCACTCTTCAACTGGACCTTGGGAGCTCAGTCTAGTGCTTCAGTGCCTCTGTTTCCATCAGTTGCTGGATGAAGGTTCTATGGTGATATTTAAGATATTCATCAGTCTGACTAAAGGGCAAGTCAAGATTGAGCCCCCTCTCCTCTATTGCTTAAGGTCTTAGCCAGGGCTATCCTTATGGATTCCTGGGAATTTCTCTAGAGCCAGTTTTCTGCTAACTCTATAATGGCTCCCTCAATCAAGATATCTTTTTCCTTGCTCTCATTTCTGTCCTTCCTCCATCTCAACTATTTTATTCCCTCATGTTCTCCTCAACTCTCCCCTTCTCCTCTCCTTTCTCCTTCTACCCTCCCTTTTCCCCTGCCCCCATGCTCCCAATTTTATCAGACAATCTTGTCTGTTTCCAATTTCCAAGTGAATTTATATATGCTTTTCTTTGGGTTCACCTTATTACTTAGCTTCTCTAGAATCATGAACTATAGGCTCAATGTCCTTTGTTTATAGCTAGTATCTACTGGTGAGTAAGTACATACCATATTCATCTTTTCAGGTCTGAATTACCTCACTCAGGATAGTGTTTTCTAATTCCATCTATTTGCATGTAAAATTCAAGATGTCATTGTTTTTTTGTTTGTTTTTTACCACGGAGTAGTACTCTAATGAGTAAATGTGCCACATTTTCTTCATCCATTCTTTGGTTGAGGGGCATCTAGGTTGCTTCCAGGTTCTGGCTATTACAAATAATACTGCTATGAATATAGTTGAACAAATGCTTTTGTAGTATGGTTTAGCATCTTTTGGGTATATGCCCGAGAGTAGTATTGCTGGATCCTGAGGTAGGTTGATTCCCAATTTTCTGAGAAACTGCCATACTTGTTTCCAAAGTAGTTGTACAAGTTTGCATTCCCACCAGCAATGATGAGTATTTCCCTTACTCCATATCTTCTTCAGCATAATGCTATCATTGGTGTTTTTGATCTTAGCCATTTTGACAGGTGTAAAATGGTATCTCAGAGTTGTTTTTATTTGCATTTCCCTGATGGCTAGGAATGTTGAACATTTCCTTAATTATCATTGGCCATTTGAGATTCTTCTGTTGAGAATTCTCTGTTTAGTTCAATACCCCATTTTTTAATTAGGATATTTAGAATTTTAATGTCTAATTGCTTGAGTTCTTTATATATTTTGGAGATCAATCCTTTGTCTGATGTGGGGTTGGTGAAGATCTTGTTCCATTCAGTAAGCTGCCTTTTTGTCTTACTGACTGTGTCCTTTGCTTTACAGAAGCTTCTCTGTTTTAGAAGGTCCCATTTATTTATTGTTACTCTCAGTATCTGTGCTACTGTATTTATATTTAAAAGTGGTCTCCTCTGCCCATACATTGAAAACTACTTCCCACTTTCTCTTCTATCAGGTTCAGTGTGTTTGGATTTATATTGAGGTCTTTAATCCATTTGGACTTGAGTTTGTGCATGGTGATAGATATGGATCTATTTTCATTCTTCTACAGATTAACATCTAGTTATGCCAGCCCCATTTGTTGAAGATTCTGTCTTCTTCCATTGTATAATTTTAGCTTCTTTGTCAAAATTCAGGTGTTCATAGGTGTGTGAATTAATATCTAGATCTTCAATTCAATTCCATTCATCAACCTCTCTGTTTTTATGCCAATACTAAGATGTTTTCATTAATTTGGCTCTGTAATAGATCTTAATGTCAGGGACGTTGATGCCTCTGGCAGTCCCTATATTGTACAGGATTATTTTGGCTATCCTGGATTTTTTGTTTTTTCACATGAAGTTGATTATTGTTCTTTCAAGGTCTGTGAAGAATTGTGTTGGAATTTTGATGGGGATTGCATTGAATCTATAGATTGCTTTTGGTAGAATTGCCATTTTTACTATGCTGATCCTACTTATCCGAGAGCATGAAAGAGCTTTCCATTTTTCTGGTATCTTCTTCAATTCCTTTCTTTAAGGACTTAAAGTTATTGTCAAATAGGTCTTTCACTTCTTTGGTTAGTGTCACCCCAAGATAGTTTATGCTATTTGTGGCTATTGTGAAAAATGATGTTTCTCTGATTTCCCTTTCAGCTTCTTTATTATTAGTGTATAGGAGGGCTACTGATTTTTTTTGAGTTGATCTTGTATCCTGCCACATCACTGAAGGTATTTTTCTGCTGTAGGAGTTCTCTGGTAGAGTTTTTGGGGCCACTTATGTACAGTATCATATCATATGCAAATAACGAAGGTTTAACTTCTTTCTTTCCAATTTGAATCCCCTTGATCTCCTTTTGTTGTCTTATTGCTATTTCTAAAACTTTAAGAACTATGTTGAAGTGATATGGAGAGAGTGGACAGCCTTGTCTTGGCCCTGATTTTAGTGAAATCGCTTTGAGTTTCTCTTTATTTAATTTGATGTTGGCTGTTGGCTTGCTGTATATTGATTTTATTATATTTAGATATGTTCCTTGTATCCCTGATATCTCCAAGACTTTTATCCTGAAGGGGTGTTGGATTTTGTCAAATGCTTTCTCAATATCTAATGAAATGATCATATGGTTTTTTTCCTTCAGTTTATTTATATGATGGATACATTGGTAGATTTTCCTATGTTGAACCAGCCCTGCATTTCTGGGATGAAGCCGACTTAATCACGGTGGATGACTTTTTTGATGTGTTCTTGGATTCAGTTTGTCAGTATTTTATTGAGTATTTTTGCATTCATGTTCATGAGTGAGATTGGTCTGTTATTCTTTTTCTTGCTTGAGTCTTTGTGTAGTTTTGTTATCAGGGTAACTGTAGCCTCATAAAAAGAGTTTGGCAATATTCCTTTTGTTTCTATTATATGGAACACTTTGAGGAGTATAGGTGTATATTGGCTCTTCCTTGATGTTCTGGTAGAATTCTGCTCAAAAACCATCTGGTCCTGGGCTTTTATTGGTTAGGAGGTTTTTTATGACAACTTCTATTTCCTTACAGTTTCACATTTTTCAATTTGTGGAGTACAGGTTTTTGTAGTATGACCTAATGATTCTCTCAATTTCCTTGTGTTGTTATATCTCCCTTTTCATTTTTGATTTTGTTAATTCAGATGTTGTCTCTCTGCCTTTTGATTAGTTTGGCTAAGTGTTTGTCTAT
Source organism: Arvicola amphibius (assembly GCF_903992535.2). NCBI lineage: Eukaryota > Metazoa > Chordata > Mammalia > Rodentia > Cricetidae > Arvicola > Arvicola amphibius. Next base: position 97,487,662 of record NC_052052.2, on the reverse strand, counting down.
CTTGCTGATTTTCTCAAAGAACCAGTCTTTTTTTTTTTATTGTTTCTTTGTATTGTTTTCTTTGTTTCTATTTTGTTGATTTCAGCCCTCAATTTGATTATTTCCCATCTTGTACTCCTCCTTGGTGAGTCTGCTTCTTTTTGTTCTAGAGCTTTCTGGTGTACTGTTAAGTCACTAATGTGAGCGTTCTCTGTTTTCTTTATGTGGGCACTTAGTGCTATGACCTTTCCTCTTAGCTTTCATAGTGTCCCATAGGTTTGGATATGTTTACTTTCATTTTCATTGAATTCAAGGAAGTCTTTAATTAGTCTTTAATTTCTTTCTTTATTTCTTTCTTGATCCATGGGTGGTTCAGTAGTTCAGGGTTCAATTTTCTTGAGTTTGTAGAATTTCTGAGAGTAGTAATTTTGTTAAATTCTAACTTTAATCCATGGTTATCTGATAAGATACAGGGGGTTACTCCAATTTTTTTGTACCTGTGTAGGTTTGCTTTGTTACCGAGTATGTAATCAATTTTTGAGAAGGTTCCATGACGTGCTGAGAAGAAGATATATTCTTTTGTGTTTGGGTGGAATGTTCTACAGATATCTATTAAGTCCATTTGATTTATAACATCTGTTAGTTTTCTTATTTCTATGTTAAGTTTCTGTTTGGTTGACCTGTCCATTGGCTACAGCGTTGAAGTCTCTTACTATTAGTGTGTGGGGTTTGATGCATGATTTAAATTTTAATAATGTTTCTTTTACATATGTGGGTGTTCTTGCATTAGGGGCATAAATGTTCAGGACTGAGACTACATCTTGATGGATAGTTCCTGTTATGAGTGTAAAGTGTCCTCCATCTCTTCAGACTGATTTTAGTTTGAAATCAATTGTGTTAGATATTATGATAGCTATACCCACTTGTTTTTTATGACCATTTGATTGTGAAACCTTTTCCCTACCTTTTACTCTGAGGTAGTGTCAATCTTTGAGGTTTAGATGTGTTTCTTATATACAGTAGAAGGCTGGATCTTTTTTCATATCCATTTTCTTAGCCTTTCTCTTATTATAGGTGAATTGAGTCTATTGATTTTAAGCGATATTAATGATCAGTGGTTATTAATTCCCATTATTTTTCAGTAGTAGTGTTTGTATGTTTCCCTTCTTTGGGTTATGCTGGTGGGGGGTGTTATCTGTTGCCTGTGTTTTTCAGGGTGTGTAGTGATGAGCTGTGGGCCCGCTTCCCGCCGCCCTGCTCCCGGCCACCGGCTAGCTTAGCCCCAGAAATAACAACACACAAATTGTATTCTTTTAAACACTGCCTGGCCCACTAATTCCAGCCTCTTACTCACAACTTGACTAACCCATATCTAATAATCTGTGTAATACCACGAGTGGTGTCTTACCAGGAAATATTCAGCATGTCTGACCGGGTGGCTGGCTTCATCGCATCTCTCCCTGAGGAGAGGCATGGCAGTCTGTCTCACTTAGGAGAGGCGTGGCATCTGACTGAGCCATCTATCTCACTTCCTTCTTCCTGTTCTATCTACTCCACCCACCTAAGGGCTGGCCAAGGCAGTTTCTTTATTAAAACAGAAGACTCTCCCACATCAAGGGTGCAATTAGCTTCCTTTAGCTGGGTTTTTTCTTCTAGAACTTTCTGTAGGCCTGAGTTTGTGGATATGGTTTTTTTTTGGTTATGGAATATCTTGTTTTCTCCATCTCCATTGAAAATTTTTCTGGGTACAGTAGTCTGTATAGTAGTCTGGGCTTGCATTTGTGGTCTCTTAGTGTCTGAAGCACATCTATTCAGGACCTTCTGGCTTTCATGGTTTCCATTGAGAAGTTGGGTGTAATTCTGATAGGTTTACCTTTATATGCTATTTGATCTTTTTTCTTTGCAACTCTTAATATTCTTTCTTTATTCTGTATGTTTTGTGTTTGGGTTATCATATGGCATGGGGATTTTTTTTTGATCCAGTCTATTTGGTGTTCTGCAAGCTTGTTGTACTTTCATAAAATATCCTTCTTCTTTAGACTGGGAAAGTTTTCTTCTATGATTTTGTTGAAAATATTTTCTGTGCCTTTGAGCTGGAGTTCATCTCCCTTTTCTATCCCTATTATTCTTAGGTTTTGTATTTTCATGGTGTCCCAGATTTCTTGAATGTTTTGTTAAGAATTTGTTGAATTTAATGTTTTTTGGACCTATGAGTCTATTTCCTCTATAGTATCTTCAGCACCTGAAATTCTTTCTTTTACCTCTTGTATTCTGTTGGTTATACTTGTCTCTGTAGTTCCTGTTCATTTACCCAGAGTTTCCATATCCAGAATTCCCTTGGGTTGTGTTTGCTTTATTATTTCAATTTCAGTCTTCAAGTCTTGAACTGTTTGCTTCACCTCTTTGATTGTTTTTTTTTCTTAGTTTTCTCGGTTTCTTTGAGGGATTTATTTCCTCCATTTCTTTAATGGAGTTTTTCATTTCTTCTTTAAAGGTCTCCATCCTTTTTATAAAATTACATTTAAAGTTGTTTTCTTTTACTTCTTTTGGGTTAGGATGATCAAGTCTTCCTGTTGTGTGACCCACTGGGTTCTGGTGTTACCATGTTTCTTTTTAGGTGTTGGAGAAATTCTTGAATTGGTGGCTACCCATCTCTTCCTTCAAATGAGGCTGGCAGTGTCTTTACATCTTGGCTCAATCCTTGCAGTGGCTATCTGAGTGTTTAAGAGTTTTTCTTGGTATCTAGACATCTGGAGACTGTATTCTAGGTTCTGATAGCTGGTCTTTTCTTTGTTGGTTGAATATTTTGTTCCTTGGTTTCTGTTGCCCTGTCTGGTTTTTAGGTTGTGGTGCTGAGTGTTGCCTGGTAAGAAATCCTTCTGGGATATAACAGGTGTGGCTACTGTGGAATCCTGGTAAAATGTGTATTAGGAGGCAACACTTGGACAGGGAACTAGGGGGATCCACAGGAGAAAGGAAGGGTATTTCACCAGAATTTGCTTAGTCCCCTGGCAATGGGGATAGAGAGTAAGTGGGGAGATGCTAAAAACAGTCAGCTAAGGATCTGAAGATGAGGTGAGGGACTGGATATGAAGGAGAAGAGGGGACATAAAAAGCTTCAGCTTGCCTACCTGATTCTCTGGTAGGTTTGGCTGGTGGATTCCTAGAGAAAGCCTGCTGGAGTGGGGGCCGGAATTACAGAATGAGCAGTGAGGAGGTTCGAGGAGAAGATGATTTATCAGCTGGAGATAGGGACAGAGAGAGGGGGGACAGCAGATGGTTGGCTACAGAGGTGGGGATGAAACTAAGAGTCTTGGGCATTGGATTTGGAGGAGAGGATGAAACCATGAAGAGCTGCAGTTAGGTTACCTGCTTTCCTGGCTGGAGCGAGGACTGGGATAAAGTGATAACTGGAATGAAGAAAGGTTGGAGGAAAAGAGCTGTGTGTTCGGGTGAAGATGGGGGCAGGGAGAGACGTAAGGATACGGCATGAGGTCTATTACAAAGCTGGGGGTGCAGAAGGAGGGTTGGATTTGGAGGAGAGAAGGGAGAATGGAGTTAGTCTACCTGCTTCTCTGGCTGGAGCAGCTGTGGTTTCCCAGGTACTGCTTGTTGGAGTTGGGGTCTGTGATAAAATAATGAGTAGGAGAGGGAAATTTGGAGTGGGAGATCTGCATGATCAATTGGAGATGGGGACAGGGAGGAAGTGAGGCCACAGTGTCCTGCCATGAAGCTGTGGATAAGGCTGGGGGTCGGATTTGGAGGAGTGGGAAAAGAGGTGAAGCCCTGCTGTTAGTCTACCTGCTTCCCTGGCCTGGATCTTCTCTCAATTTTTTCTTTTCTTTCTTTTTAAAGGTTCTTGGTTTACATAACCTGGATTTTGGACATTTCCATGAAAGCCAAGGTCCTATTTGGAAACTGTTGGGATTGCTTGGAGGCATCCATGGGTTTTTCTTGATAGAAAAATGTTTTTTCCTCTTCGTGTCACCAAATACCAAGGTATATGTCTCCTTTTTCCTTTGCTTGAATCTTTATTATATTCATATTGATTTCATAAGTACTCAAATAACTTAAAGTAAGCAGTACGTTGTAGTGCCTGCCTTTAGTCCCAGGTAACTGGAGAGGCTCACCAAAAGGATCACAGTTTCAAAGCCAACCTGGGCTGCAGAACAGTACTCTTTCTCAAAATACAAACAAATAAATAAAAAGGGGGACTAGGGATGTAGTTCAGCTTAAAGCACTTGCAAAGCTCTGAGAGTCTGAGCATCAGCGTAGATAAACAGGGCATGATGGTACATGCCTGCAGCTCAGGCACTTGGAGAGTGGAGGATGGAGGATCAGTTCAAGGTCATCCTCAGCTGTAGAGTTCAAAGCCAGTTTCAGATTTCTACAACTAACTAAATTAATTCACTCTCTAATTAATTTAAAGATACAAAATTTAAAAATGGGGATCGGTTTGGGGTTAGTGTGTTTGCCCTACATGTGCAAGAATCAGGATTCAGTCCCAGTACTGGGAAAAAAAGTTTTCCAAAACTTTGATAAACAAAATAATGAATAGAGCGTGGAGCTGGAAAAGTCTATGTATGTATGTTTCTGGCCTCTGACTTGTATTGCGCTGTCCCCATCCCGCAGGGCCTGCCATTTGTTAATGGACATGTGGGACATGCCCACCATCTTGCACTCAACCCTGAATTCAGTGACCAGCCAAGTGGAGGCAAGTCTATTTCAACCATCCAGCTGGTAGGTCTCAGGTCTGAAGTGGTCTACAGTCTCAGCCACTTTTTCTTTACTCTTCCATGCACAGAGGACACTCAGTGGGGGAAATGAGCAAGACTTACTCCCATTTTGCCTGATCTTGACCACGAGAAACACTGTTTAAAAAAGTTTGTCAAGCGCCTCAAATCTACTTTTCTTTTCCTTTCCTTTCCTTTACTTCCTCCTTCTTTCTTTCCTTCCTTCCTTCTTTCCTTCCTTCTTTCCTTCTTTCCTTCCTTCCTTTTTTGTAGAAAATACATTCTACACAGATTTAAGCCACCACTGTCTGCATTGTTAAAGCCCATGGATCAGACTGACATAATAATTTCCATCATTTCAGTTATTTGTTTTCACAAGCCAGTTGACCTATGGATTTTCCACTTTGTATAACCCTCAGTTATTTCTTGTTTAATGCAAATAAATGTTGGGCAAGGGATTTGTTAGTTAGTCTGTCTAGGTTGAAAATGTTTATTTTATAATCCAGGAGAGAACCAGTTTTGTCTAGTGTTGTGTGCCATAGTAACTACCTTTGATGCAAATGGATTTCTCATAGCATTTTCCATATTAATTTTTAAAATAAAATTCCAGTCAGGTTCAAAAATATTCCCATTTCTAGTTCTTAAACAAAAGCATGTAGGGACAGACCAAATGGGAAATAGCATACAAGTGTACATTTATAAGCATGGCTTTTGTATGGGGTTGACCCTGGAGGAGAAGCCCTAAGAGAAGAGATGCTAGAACATGTGTAACAGACTCACAGACTGAGAAATGCAGCAGGAGGCTGCAGATCTAATGTCAACTCAGAGATAAGAAAATAAGAGAGTTCCCTTAAAAACGATTTTAATTCCCTCAGCGATTGTGTAGACAGCTGTGTAGCTTGGTCTATTTGTGGAACTCCTGGTAATTGGAGCAGGGAAAGTCCCTGGTGCTTTGGTTGGCTCTTGGGAATCTTGTCCTCATGCTGGATTGCTTTGCCCAGACTGAATACAGGGAGAGGTGCTGGTCCTTATGGCAGCTTGATAGGTCATGCTTTACTGATGCACAGAGGAGCGCTGCCCCTTTCTGCATAAGTATGGAGTGGATGGGGAGAGGGGAGGAGGGAGGAAGGAGTGAGAGGAGAGAAGCAAGGAGGAGGCTGGGTTGGGATATAAAATGAATGAATGAATGAATAAATGAATGAATGAATGAATGAATAAAATAAAATAGAATAAAATTATTTTAAAGCTGGTCATGGTGATGCACACCTTTAATCCTAGCACTGGAGAGGTAGAAGTAGGTGGATCTCCTTGTGTTCAAGGCCAGTCTGGTCTACATAGCTATCCAATATAGTACTTGAAGTTCTAGCTAGAGTAATCAAACAACAAAAGATCAATGGGATACAAGTTGGAAAGGAAGAAGACAAACTTTCACATTTGCAGATAATATGATAGTATACATAAGTGACTAAAAAAATTCTGTCATGGAACTCCCACAGTGGATAAACACCTTCATTAATGTGATGGGATATAAGATTAGCTCAATTAGCTTATATTCAAAGGTTTCTTAATCATACCACAAGGACACTTGCTCAACTATCTTTCTAGCAGCATTATTCATAATAGCCAGAAACTGGAATAAAGCTAGATGCCCCTCAACTGAAGAATGGATAATTAAAATGTGGTACATCCATACAATGGAGTACTATTCAGTTGGGAAAAAAAACAATGACATCATAACATTTACAGGCAAATGGATGGAACTAAAGAAAAATCATCCTGAGTGAGGTAACCCAGATCCAGAAAGACAAACATGGTATGTACTCACTCCTAAGTGGATACTAGATGTAAAGCAAAGGATAACCAGACTACAACCCACAGTTCCAAAGAAGCTAGATAACAAGGAGGATCTTAAGAGGAACATACATGGAGGGCCCTAGGAAGGGAAAATAGGTAAGATCTCCTGGGTAAATTGAGGGTGTTGGGGGGGAGAGGATTGGGGAAGGATTGGATAAGAACATGAGTGAACAGGATGGTTGAGTTGGAGGAGGGATGAAGAGGAAGAGCTATGAAAGAAATATCTTGACTGCGGGAGCTATTATGGGGTTAGTGAGAAACCTGGCACTAGGGAAATTCGCAGGAATCCACAAGGATGACCCCAGCCAGTTAAGATCCTAAGCAATAGTGGAGAGGGTGCCTGAACTGATCTTCCCCTGCTATCATATTGGTGACTGCCCTAATTGTCGTCATAGAACTTCCATCCAGTAATTGATGAAAGCAGATGCAGAGATCCACAGCTAAGCACTGGGCTGAACTCCTGGAGTACAGTTGAGGAGAGGGAAGAGGGATCATATGAACAAGGGTGGTAAAAATCACAATGGGGAAACTCACAGAGACTGCTGACCCGAACTAGTGGAAGACCATGAACTCTGGACTGACAGCTGGGGAGCCTGCTTGGAACTGAACTAGGCCCTTTGAATGTGCGTAATAGTTGTATGGCATGGTCTGTTTGTGGGGCACCTGGCAGTGGGACCAGAATTTATGCCTGGTGCATGAACTGCCTTTTTGAGCCCATTCCCAATGGTAGAATACCATGATCAGCCTTGATACAATGGTGAGGAGATTTTCCTGTCTTAACTTTGTAGACTCCCCAAGGGAGTCCTTACCTTCTCTGAGGAGTGGATGGGGGTGGGGAAAGGCAGAGAGGAGTGGGAGGAAGGGAGGGAGGGTGGAACTGTGGTTGGTACGTAAACTGAACAAATTTGTTTAAAAATTTTATTTTTAAAACAATCTTTTTTCATTTTACATACCAATCCCAGTTCCTACTTCCTTCTTTCCTCCTGGTCTTCCACCTTCCCCCCACCACACCCCCTATCAACTTCTCAGAGAGGGTAAGGCTTCCCATGGGAGCCAACAAAGTCTGACACATCACTTTGAGGCAGGACCAAGGCCCTCTCTGCTATATCTAGGCTGAGCAAAGTATCCAGGCAAAGAGAATGGGCTCCAAAAAGCCAGTTCAAGCACTAGATATAAATCTTGGTCCTACTTCCTGTGGTCCCACAGACTGCCCCAGCTATACAACTGTTACCCATGTTCAGAGTGCCTAGTTTGGTCCTATGCGGGGTTCCCCACCGTCAGTCCAAAGTCAGTGAGCACCCACCAGCCCAGGTCAGTTGTTTCTGTGGGTATCCCCATTGTAGTCTTGACCTCTTTGCTCATATGTCACTCCTCCCTCTCTTCGACTGGACTCTGGAAGCTCTGCCTAGCGCTTAGCTGTGGATCTCTATATCTGTTTCTATCAGTTGCTAGATGAAGGCTCTATGATGACAATTAAGGTAGTCATCAATCTGATTACAGGATAAGGTCATTTCAGGCACCCTCTCCATTATTGCTTAGGGTCTTAGCAAGGGCCATCCTTGTGGATTCTTGGGAATTTCCCTGGTGCCAGGTTTCTCACTAACCCCATAATGGTTCCCTCAATCAAGTTATTTTTTTTGCTCTCCCATTTTGTCCTCCCCCAGTCTCAGCCATTCCTTTCCCTCATGTTCTCCTCTTCCCTCTCCCAACATTGCCAACTCCCAATTTTCTCAGGAGATCTTGTCTATTTCCCCTTTTCAGGGGGATCTATGCATGTCTTTTTTAGGGTTCTCCTTGTTACCTAGCTTCTCTGGGGTCATTGACTATAGGCTGGTTGTTCTCTGCTTTGTGTCTAATACCCACTTTTGAGTGAGTACATAGCTTTTTACTTTGTCTTTCTTGGTCTGGGATACCTCCCTCAGGATGGTTTTTCCTATTTTATTCCATTTGCCTTCAAATTTTAAGATGTCATTGTATTCTACTGCTGAGTAGTACTTCATTGTGAAATGGACCACATTTTCTTTATCCATTCTTTGATTGAGGGACATCTAGGTTGTTTCCAGGATTTGGCTATCATGAATAAAGATGCTATGAACACATTTGAGCTAATGTCCTTGTGGAATGAGTGTGCATACTTTGGGTAAAGAGTGGTATTGCTGGTCTTGAGGTAGATTGATTCTTGAGGGAGAAACCGTGGTTGGTATGTAAAATGAATAAAAAAGTAAGAGAGAGAGAGAGAGAGAGAGAGAGAATGGCATAAGGCATTGGGTTTGCTTGGGTTTTTCTCCTCTATCCAAAGCACACCATCCACTTATGGACTGAGAGATGAATTCAAGGACAGCCTTCGGGAGATGTGCCAAATTTTCTAAACTTTTGTCTTTAGTAAAGGCTTATGTAACTTAAAGGGTTTGAATGAATTACAGTATAGCTCAGAAGGCTAGCTCTGTGGAGGATATGGTTTTCCCCTACCCATTGGTACTAAAAAGAATATGTTCTCCTCATAGACTTTGTTCTACTTTGTATATTGTATATGTAAGATGGCAGTTGTAGTATGTAGCTGGAGTAGCAAAATATCTTCCAAATGTCAACATAACTCTGTAGATGTTTCAGGTTCCAACCTAATGTGACATTTACTCACTTTTCATTAATTATATTTTAATCTGACATAGAAAGGCCCAGAAGATTCACAGACATCCGAGCTACCCATTGGCGATGTTCCAACCTCCAACAGAAAATGTGAGTACCAATTTTACATTTACATTTAAAATTTAAATATAAAAAGTGACACAGAAAGCTATATCTGTTTTTAAACAAATATGTCAAAACCAACATGGATTGAATAGTGCATCTCTATTTCATGATGAAAAAGTTTGCAATAAGATCTTCGGCAAATAGCCATTCGTGTCTGCCTTTTAAGAATACCACACGCCAATATTAACTTTATTCCATTCTTTACAATTGATTTCTTCAATTATTTAATGTCACTTTCTGAAACCTTCAATTAGTATATATGCATTTGTATTTTCTATGGTTCTTTGAAAATCAGGCTTCGATGGTCTTCCAGACCTTTCATTTACATTAGTTTTGGAGGCAGAGTTACATTTTTATTTTCTCTCGTGATTCGTCTCATTTGTTGCACTGTCAATGAAATGGCAGCATCCCAGTCAGTGGTTTTTGTGCACATCTTATTTATTTGCCTGATAGTTAACTATCAATATTTATTTCTGTGATTTCCCCAGTTAACGTATTTCTGTTATTGGCAGAAAGATTTGTAGTGAGAAGCGGCGGGGCTGCGTCCCGCCACCCGCCGCCGGCTAGCTTTACACCCGAAATAATTACACGGAAACTGTATTCTTTTAAAACACTGCTTGGCCCATAGTTTCAGCCTCTTATTGGCTAATTCTCATATCTTCCTTTAACCCATATTTAGTAATCTGGGTAGCACCACGAGTTGTGGCTTACCAGGAGAGATCTTAACCTGTGTCCATCTCGGAGAGCAGCAGCATGGAGACTCACCACGCGACTGCCTGAAGCGTCTCTCCCTAACTCTACTTCCTTGTTCCCACAATTCTGTTCTGTCTACTCCACCTACCTAATTTTCTGTTCTTAAAGGGCCAAGGCAGTTTTCTTTATTAATTAACCAATGAAAGAAACATAGACAGATAACTCTCCTCCATCATTTCCCCTTTTTCTGTTTAAACAAAAAAGAAAGGCTTCAACTTTAACATAGCAAAATTACATATAACAAAACAGTTATCAAGCAAGTATTACAGTTACAATATTTAAATCTATTTTATCTTTTATCATAACTAAGGAAAGCTATAACTATCTATTTATTCTTCAACTCCATCAAAGACTCCAGAAGGATATAATGCTACCTAAGTAAATAAGAAATAAGTAACTTATAAAACTCTAGAAATGACAGAGACAACTCGCTGCCTGGACAGTCACCCAAAGTTCCTCTGTACCGTTGAGGCATCCATCTTCAGCCTTCAGGCCCATAGTGTCCAGCAGACTTTTTCATGAAGCAGGAAATTCCAAAGACAGTTCAGTCACTTTCTGCTGTGTCCTGCAGAACGTCTCGCAGACTCTTTCATGAATCAGGAACCCCGAAAGACCATCTCACCTTTAGGCAAGTTCAGCAGTCCTCTTTCTGTGGGTTCCTTGTGTCCAGTTTATGCAACAGTCCAGGCAAGAGCATTTTCTTGCCCAAATGGCTAACAAACTCCATAAGTAGCCTCTTCGATGCCCATCTTCCTCTCGAAGTAGATTGGTGCTGCCAGGAGCAGACGTGTCTCATTGTCATGAAAAACCCTAAGTTATTAAAACATTAAATGCCATATTCTGCAGTCTTTGAAAGATATGAAGAATGCCTAACTGAAATATATCTATGCACATCTAGAAAATCTAACTAACATGACTACAAGCTTGACTATTATTGATGATTATCCATTAACAACCTATATTTCCTAATTATACATTACATTCTTAAATGAACAACACAATCACAATACCTTAATCAGTATCAGAAATACATATACATATAACAAAATTGACCTTAAAAATCTATACCAATGCAAATTATTCATATTTGTATCATATCCCCCTTTAAATGTAAAAGAACATTTATAAACAATATTTGGGAATGTGGGCGCAGTTATTTCTCTCCAAACTGCTTCCTGCTGAGTGGGGGCGTTATTATTTAGGTCTTTCATGGTATAACCTGTGTGCTAGGTTCCTCTCAGTTGGCAGTTGAGTGAAGTAATTTTTTGAAGATGTTCACAGCAACCTTTCAGGAGGGCGTGGTCTATCATACCATATTGGGATAGAAGCAATCCACAGAGTCTCGTCCTCTGTGAAAACAAAAGAAGAAACTCTTTTCCAAAGCATCATGTTCTTAGATCCAAATCCTGAAGTCATACCGTTAAGATGTCCATTCTGGTCTAGCCTGGCAGCCCATATATTGAAATGTCTCTCTGTACTTAGCTCCTTTACAGTCAAAAAAATCAAAGAAAACACAACAAAATACATAATCCAGACTCTCTGTGAATTTTCCATTTTTACGTGGCTTATTTTCACTCTATCACTTTACTTTATTCTGTCTCTTTAAAGACTTTACCCCTTTTTTAAGGCATTAAATTTATTCTCTATATATTTATTTTTTTCTCTCTCTCAAGCCTACGTACAGTCATCCAACATTGTGACCCATATGGGGGTCTTATATGTCTGAATCTGTCCTATTGTGAATCTGTAATTTTTTACTATCCAGGAGCATTTCTTAAAATGTTAAGCACTTCTTAAAAACTTAAGTTGCGCCACTTATAGGTAATACGGTACTGCCTGTTTCTAGCCAAGTCTAAACCTTAACTGCGCTGTTATCATGGTAATTACGATAGATCCTGCCTGAGCTCAGTACAGTTCAGCATGGCGGAGCAGAGCCAAAGCTGCTACTGCCTCAGTCATTTGGTGTCCCTGAGCTGCACAAAGTTCCAGGTGCACAGCAGTCCACATTGGAGCTGCACTCAGCAGTTTAATTTTGATACTGAGCGTGCAGCACAGAAACTCTCTTAATCCAAGTCACAGCCGAATCTGAAGCGCAGAGCACCGTGCAGTCTGAAAACATCTCTCTCTCTATGGCGGCAGGAATCCGCAAATGCTGTCCCGCTCGCCTAAGCCTGATTCCGCCATCTGCCCAGGTGCAGGCAGGGAGCAGTGAGCCATTGGCATGGTCTCAGAGTACTTTCTTTCCGATCCCAAGCGGGCAAGGTTTTTAAGTGGATTTAGCACCACATTGGAGCGCCAATCTGTAGTGGGAAGCGGTGGGGCTGCGTCCCGCCACCCGCCGCTGGCTAGCTTTACACCCGAAATAATTACACGGAAACTGTATTCTTTTAAAACACTGCTTGGCCCATAGTTTCAGCCTCTTATTGGCTAATTCTCATATCTTCCTTTAACCCATATTTAGTAATCTGGGTAGCACCACGAGTTGTGGCTTACCAGCAGAGATCTTAACCTGTGTCCATCTCGGAGAGCAGCAGCATGGAGACTCACCACGCGACTGCCTGAAGCGTCTCTCCCTAACTCTACTTCCTTGTTTCCACAATTCTGTTCTGTCTACTCCACCTACCTAATTTTCTGTTCTTAAAGGGCCAAGGCAGTTTTCTTTATTAATTAACCAATGAAAGAAACATAGACAGATAACTCTCCTCCATCAAAGATTTTATGTGAGATGGGGGTCTCACCACTAGCCAAACTGGCCTGGAACTCTTTATGTAGGCCATGACCTGTTACTCATGACTACCCTCTTGCCTTGGCCTCCCAAGTTCTGGGCATACAGTCATGAGCCATCATGCTTGGTTTGTCTCTATTATTTCTGAATTTAAGTTATGTACTTTATAAGTTCATTTTTCTTTCCTTAGTTTATGGATAATTGAAGTTTGTGTTTGGTGTGATTTTCATCAGTTGCTTTTATACCTGCCTTTTTCTAATTTATATCACTTTTCTGTAACAAAAATGTCATAATGTTTGCATGCTAGCCAGCCATGACTAGCTAGCCCAGTTCTACCATAGTGAATTAGGTGAGCAAGTATAAAAGTTATCATGAAATGAACCCTTCTTATATGCCAGGTACTGTGGTAAACATTTAGTATGGATTATCTCACTTGATTCTCCCCTAGCACAATAAAGTTAAGAGTAAGTATTCCTAAGTTATACAAATGAAGAAACCAGTTGTTGGAGAGGTTACATGGCTAGTGAACTCTAGCATCCATGAGCAAAGAAAATGTTATTGTATCAAAATTTCCTTGTGGTCATTCATGCATACATAGATGGATTCTCTCATTTTTTTTATTCAAGATGTACTTTGGGGAGCTGAAACTGTAGCTCAGTGGTAAAACATTTTCTGGGCATGTAGATAGCCCTGAATGTGACCACCAGCACGGAAAAATAGTCTGAGGCTGTGCTATGATTGAGGCTCTGTGTATGTACTGGAGAATAGAACAGGCATGTGTTCAATTGTCTGTAGTTCGCCATGGAGCTTGGAATGTAAATACTAATAAGAATAAGTACATATTGCTACTATCAATATTACTATAACAATACTTGCTTTGTTCTAGCTATACTGTCTTGTAATTTACTAATTTGATTTAAAATATGTAATTTCATATTCTTTACAATTCTGCTTCCAGGATGTAGTTTAATTCTTTTGTAAATATATTTTAACTTTTTTATATATGTGAATAATTTTTCTGCATGTATGTCTGTGCTCCTCATGATTGAAGTGCTCTTAGTGGTCAGAGGAGGGTATCAGATCCCCTAGACCTGGAGTTAAAGATGGTTATGAGCCACCGTACAGGACCTGGGAAACAAACTTGGGTCATCTGGAAGAGTAGCTAGTGTTTGTAACTGCAAAGCTATCTCTACAAGAGCTCAAGGATACTATTTAATCCTTGTATAAATTTTAATTCCAGTATGAATTTGGAATATTTGGCACCTAGCAGGTCTATTTCAGACTTTGCTGGTTTTACTTTTGAAATAAAAGAGGGGGGAAGGATATGCCAAGTCAAATTAGGAGCAGAATGTGGAAACCACACCAGGGAGCATCAGCCTTTTCATGCACATAATCCTCCCACTGCAGGTATCATGCATGGCATTCAAATGAACAGCGAACAAATCCAAATTAGAACACTAAGCTGCTGTTTGCAGGGAAAATACTGAGTTAGCTCTGACTTTGTGATCAGTTCTTTCATATTGCCTCATTGGTAGGGCTCAGCTTTTCTTTCAAAAGACAGGATGTGAAAATCCTCTCCACAGTCTGATTTAAATAAACAAAACCACTAATCAGATTAGTTCTAGCCCATGCTTCATGGTGGAAAATCTCAGATAGTTCAGACATGTGTGATTCTGTGCCAGGAACATGAAAAAAGGTGAAATATTACATTTTGGTGTCAAGTATATTAAACCATCAGCAAATACTATCTTCCATTAAATGCATAAATGATCTTGCTAAATATGCATAAATGCATGGTGTGTAGCTTGTGGTTTACATGCAAATGTTTATTCGCCTTGTGTCTTCTTACATTTCCACATTGTCACATTTATAAACCTGTAACCAGAGATAATAAAGTAACAGACAATGAAAATAGGCCATACAGTTTCCTAGAAAGGGTTAGAGTACAGAAAATCTTGCATTTGTATGCATTCTATTAGGATCAAACCTGCATGTAGGCATAAGGAAAACATAAGGCTTTATTTGTAGGCAGCTGTGCCTTAATATACCACTTTAAATTATTTTTAAAAAAGAAATTTGTTGTTGAAAGCTGGCAGGAGCATCTAAGTGACATAGTGTCATTAGAGACTGAGAACTTTCAGGCAGTGTTGGAGTGAACCTCCTGAATCCAAAAATTTGGTATTTATCCTGTGTGTTTATGATCACTTCCTGAACTTTCTCCAGATTTAACAAAGGATTAAATAAGTTAGTAAACCCTGAAAATGGTGAAAATTTGTTCTATACTCTTGTTTTTCAGACAGGAGATTAAACCTAGTCCTTCATACAGCCAGACAAGAATTCTACCACTGAACTATATAACCTGACACATTAATTTAATTCTTGATATTTACAAACATGTATGAGTTTTAGAAGTAAATTACATAGGCCATCTTTGTAACACAGTTAATGCAGCTATCTCCTGCTTGAAAAGAAGAACTTTGTTCATCACTTGTTTAAGTATACGGCGTGTCATCTCACTCACTGTCCTACTGCAAAATACAGCAGGACCTCTCATTCTTGGGTCACGAATGGTCAATATCTGAGAAACTAACATCTGCCAGTTTCCACCACTTATTCAGAAAACATTCTCAGTGATAGTGGCAGCAGCTTCTGCTTACACTGCTCCCACAGCATATTTGAAGCAGAGGAATAAAGCTTTAGTCTGTGGTAAATTGGTAAATGTCTATTCTTATTGACTAAAATAACCAGGGAGCTTACTATCTGAATACATGTTATTCTCAAAGTACTTTTTTTGTTAGTTGCTCAAGTCTCTAACTAGGTTGAGTCATGAAATTTTTAATATAATTTTTTTTCTATTAAAATGCAAGCCCATTATGATAATTTTTAACAACTACTAAGCAGATAGTGAGCAAAACAGAACATAACCCTATGGAAAGGAAACTTCTCTTTATTTTGTTCAGTGTTTAGCTGGTCTGATACTAAAAGTTATTTTGCAGAAAGACAGTACAGTGAGTAATTGCTACAAAGATAATTTGGGAGCCAGAAGAGTTGATTGTGATTCTGTTTGCAGATACAGTTGGGGGGCAAAGGAAGCAGTTTAGAAGGGTCATTAACCCCAGTCAGGTCAGGTAGCACGGTGATCTCATGATGACAGAAATTACACTGAGCAGACCAGTGCAGGAGCATCAGGGTCGGAGCAGCAGCACACCAGTGGTACCCCACAGGGAGAGTTGACTCAGACCACGAACACTGCTGTGCTCTAACACATTTCTTTATGTGAGTAATTTATAGGTAATAGAAATTCCTTTTCCAGTGTCTGTAACATGAAAAGCCAAAGTCAAGGAGAGGCAAGGTTCCCCATTCTGGCTCACTGATGGTGTTTTCTCTCTGTGCCCTCACATGGCAAGCAGGATAGAGCAGAAGCCCCAGTTCAACACGTAACAACTTCCCCCAAGGCTCTACTTCCCCATAGCATCACGTCAGAAAGTCAAGTTCCAACATATGAATGATGTGAGGGTCGTCAGCATCGTGCACGCAGCAGGGTTCTTAGGTTTTCTTAGAATGCTTACAAAGACCATGGGGTTTGTAGCACTGCTTTATTGTTCATCTTTGGCATGTGTATTAGTTACTTTTCTATTCCAGGGATAAAATGCTATGACCAAGGCAACTTATAAAAGAAGACATTTAGTTGTACTTATGACTTTGGAGAGTTAGAGTCCATGATGGTGGAAGAAAAACCTGATGGCAGGAACAGCAGAAAGCTCATATCTCAAATCACAGTAGAAGGTAGAGGGGAACACCCAGAATAAAACAAGACTGTCCCCAGTGACACCTCCTCTAGTGAAGTTGTGCCTTCCAACTCTTACCAGGCAATTTCACCAAATGGGGACCAAAAATTCAAACATACGAGCCTATGGGGTCCATTCTCATCCAAATCACCATAGCTTAATTCAATTAAATGAAGAAACCAAATATCAGCACATAATTTATTTTATGTTTGGTCAAAGCAGTTAAAAAAAATATAGTGGTCATTTTGAGTTTATTGGGTACCACATTTCATTCCCGGTTCTGGCTTATCTTTTATTCTGAATATGATAGGGTTGTTTGATGAGGTGCAATTTAAGAATGTCGGGGTGAATGGGAAAGGTTCTGGGATGGGAAGGAACCCATGACATCTGTAGCTCTTTATTAATACTTCTCATTCCTTCTTTAGGCAAAACTGTCAGCTTATTGGCAATTATGATACTAGTTGGGGACAGCCTGCACAATTTTGCAGATGGCCTAGTAATAGGGACAGCCTTCTCCTCTTCATTGGAGTCAGGAATAACCACAACAATTGCTATTTTGTGTCATGAAATTCCACATGAAATGGGTAAGTATTCCCGCTTCTTGGGGGTGTCCTAGTATATCCCCAGCAATCGTTTGCTTGGATTCTTCTCTAGACATTAAAACAGAGAAACATTATATTTAAATCACTTTCAATTTTTAGTTTATTTAATTTTTAAGCAAATCAAATCCAAACAAAAACCAACCAACTAAGCAAACAAATGCATTGACCTTTAGATAAAGCTTAAGATGGCTCCTTATCTTCTTTCCCAAGGTCAAGAATTGTGCCTCACAAATTCCAGCTAATTCAACATAAAAGAGAGTCATTCAGAGAAGTCTCATTCTAAAGAACTTTGGCAAAGTTCACAAAATCTTGCCTGTTAATCATAGTAAACATGTTAAGAGAGAAATCATTGTGTTAGAAAACAGGCCTGTGAGATAAAACAACATTCAAATTAAAATAAAAACATGAGTTAACCTGATTAATACAGAATAATTGAAACAGCATAAAATTGAAGCAACAGGTGTATGATATCAGCTACACAGAGGACTTTTATTGTATAAACTTAGTATCCAACCTTGTACACCAATCCTTAGGAACCAAGACTGAATAAAATAGGGATTTCAGAAACAGGGCTAGAATTAGTGGAGGTGGTGCTGGTTACATACGTGGTCTAGAGAGAGGGAGGCCTCTGCCTAACTAGCTTTGAATTGTCATTTTGACACAGCCTAGAGCCACCTCAGAAGGGTGTATACATAGAGGGATTGGCTAGAGGTGGTTGATTGTCTTCATTGATGGGCTAGGAGAGCCTAGCCTATGGAGGGCAGCACCATTCCCTGACAAGGTGGTCCTCAGCTGTATAAGAAGGCTAGCTAAGTATGAAATGGAGTGCGTCAGCATGCAGCATTCCTCCAAGGTCTTGCTTGAGTTGCTGCTCTGACTTCCTCAGTGATATACTGTGGCATGGAAATATTGTACAAAATAAATCCTTTCCTCCCATAGGTTTTCAGCCAGAGTGTTTAATCAGAGCAAGAGAGGGGAAACTAGGACAGACTCATTCTTTCTGCTTTCAATTTCAAGTTCACGTTGTCCCATGGGCCAGCCATGCCCTCTTGTGATCAATCTCCATTCCCCAACGTCCCATTACCAAGTTATTATTGACCCAGTTTAGCTAAGGTCCTTTCTGAGTCCAGCGAAATTGAGCTGTTCTGGGACTCAAACGCCATGGCCATGTGTTAAGCTACTGCACTAGTGGTGTGGTACTTGACCTTCAACCTCAAATCACGGGGCTGTGTAGCAGTGTGCAGCAGGCCAGTATGGTGCCATCATGAGCTATTTCTGGGACCGGTTATGCAATGGAATTAGTGAATAGAGCCCCACATGTAATCTCAATTCAATTTCAGCCTCTGTTTGGTGATGAGACTGAACACTAGACCGCCTAGATTTGCAGGTAAAATGTTCATCTTCTGGCACAGAGGTATGGAAAGACGAGTATGGAATAACTCTGATCACTGCATGAAAACGTTTTCTAAAGAAAGGGTTCAATTCTCAAATCATCCTTTGAAGGATTTAAAAATCTCTAGTTCAGCCATTTTTCTCTTTCCCTACAATACACTCCAAGTAAGTAAGTCATAAAAGCCTGTATAGCATCACGATTCTCCTAGCAAGGATCCAGACCAAAGCAACAACAGAAATGAATTGAGAAACTCCAGGCTAGAGGATACCTTCGCTTTGCATTTTTCTGAGTTGAAAATGCTGCAGGGTATCAGAGGCTGGAGACGGTGTCACAGACCTCTCTGGAAGGGTTATATTTAGGAAAAGGAATACATCCATTGTGAGCCTCAAATCAACTGGGCAACGAGCCCCAGAGCTGTAGGTGGTTGTGTTTTACTAACTGATCATTCATCTTTACTCTCCAAATCAGTCCTGTTTGCGCAATTCAAAACAAACTAGTAGTACATTAATTTGTCAAAAGCATCTTCAGATAAGCGATGGTGACTTCCCCCTCCCTGCCCAAACTCCAGGAGACTTCGCTGTACTCTTAAGCTCTGGACTTTCCATCCGGACTGCCATCCTAATGAACTTTCTAAGTGCCCTGACCGCCTTCATAGGACTGTACATCGGTCTCTCCGTGTCTGCTGATCCATGTGTCCAAGACTGGATCTTAACAGTGACTGCTGGAATGTTCCTATATTTATCCTTGGTGGAGATGGTAAGATTTCTGGGTTTTCTATTTTGTTTTGCTAACACCAAAAATGTAAAAAGCAATGAAAAACAAGGAAAAAATCAACTAAAGGGAAGAGTGGTAGGAGCTGAAGAATGTAGATAGATAGATGATAGATAGATAGATAGATAGATAGGTGATAGATAGATGATAGATAGATAGATAGATAGATAGATAGATAGATAGATAGATAGATAGATAGATAGGTGATAGATAAATAGATAGGTAAATACTCCGTGGAATCCAAGAAAACAAGTTGTAGGCAGAGGACACACCACTCAAGACTCAGAAAATGCTGATGTTCTGACAGTGAGCTGAGAGGAAGATGTCCTCTGTCATAGTCTTCAGCTGGGCAATAGACCAGTGTCACAATGTTGCATCTGTACAAAAGGCCTAGACTTGCACCTAAAATGGAAAGTTCTCTCAAACAGCCATCCTGCCTATATAATGGAAAACAGTTGAACCAACATTTGTCAGTAGATTCGTAACTGTTGAATTTAGTTAACCAACCATATGCTCTAAAAATATGATTTTATTTTTAAATATTGAAGGACTTATGAAGTAAGAAAGATTGTGATAGCTTTTTGCTATGTAAAACTGCAATATAATTCCATAAGAGATCTTTGTTAATAATAATGGAAACTTGCTCACTAATTTTCATTCTCTATAATATTATTAAAAAAAATAGACCCTGGAAAAACTTTCCCACTCTTCCCCTGCCCACTTTCTTACTTGTTTCCTGTGTTCCCTCCTTCTGTCCTCTTCTCTTTATTTTCTTGGTGGCTAGCATGCACAGAGCCCCAAGGTCAGTGCCCAGTACTACAAAAGCTGGCATGGTGGTGCACACCTGTTACCCCAGCACTTAGGAGCTAGAGGCAAATGATAAGGAGTTAAAATTCATCCTTGATGCATAAGCCTAAACTACAGGCCTTGTCTCAAAAACCAAAGAAAAAGCATTTAGAGTAAAACATTAATTATCAACCCTTCTTGTTAGTTAGAAGGCAGCAAAAAGAAAAAAAAAAGAAAATAAATGAATGGCTAAGTCAGCCTGAACAAAAGCAACTTCTGTTATTCCCTGTATCCTGGAGAAGATAACGCAAAACTAAACAGCCTTGAAGGTGATTTGTGGAGCAGATCCTCAGGGGTTGACTAGCGATGCGGCAGGACTCAGTTATTTACTGTCTAGGAAGTAAGTGCAGAGAGCTGTTTTATGAGAAAAAATAAGGGAACAAGAAGTGGAGCTTCTACCACCAGAGGACCAGAGCATCCTGAAGGCAGATTTCAGAGAGGTTCCCATGGCAAGTGCCAAATTGAACCCTGTGCTTCTGAACTCTGGCAGCTTTTCTGAATTACTGAGAGTGAAGTGGGCAAAGCCACCACCAGGCATGCTCTATGTTTACAGATGTTTAAAAACATTATTTGCCATGCTAAGCAAACATTTTCATTTTGATAAATGAAACTAAAAGTGGATCAAATGCTACCTCTGACCTCTTTCTCCCAACCCAAGGTCACCGTCGCTCCTGTGTTCCTTCTGAGATAAGGAATTCAGATTTCTAACCTTTTGTAAGTTGGAAAACACACCACCACTTCCCATCAAATGATGTGAGCTCCCCATTGTTCAAATGTCTCTGTGGGTCTTCATGTTCACTTCTGAGCCTCCTTCTTCAGTGTTCTCTTTTGTCCTTTATGGGGCAGTACAGTATTCCTTTTAAGGTCATTTTGTTTCTTCACCTAGATTGAATTGCTCTTCAAGGTATGATGGATGTGTGTGTGTGTGTGTGTGTGTGTGTGTGTGTGTGTGTGTGTGTGTACAAAGTCAATCCTTTTTCTTTGTTGGTTATGTATTCCTCCAAGAAAAATCTTGGGATGTAGCGCGGCAGTCGGGCAGCAATGGAAAATAATCAAATTAGCCTCATCCGAAATAATCAGTTTTAATAAAGGGAGAAAGTGGGATATACTTACAAAGCCAAGGTTCAAGCGAAGCAGAGAGCCAAGCGGGAGGAAAACAGGGCCACCTCTCCCAAACCCGGTTCTTTTTAAAGGTACCTTTTTCCCCTGGAGCAGCCATGTCCCTCAAAGCAGGGATTGGTCAGCCGCCACAACATCTCCCCCTTTTGTCTAAATAAGGCAGATTCAGAAACCAAATACAACTATTTACAATGGGAATAGATCATATAAAATTACAAGAAGCAAACTATTAGGCGAGGAACATATAACAGAAATTTTACTAAACATTTCACTTCAGGAAATCTAAATAATGTAGAAGGTAGCTACAATTATCTAATCTTCAACCCCATCAAAGATCTGAGAAGGGAAGTAATATTACTAAAGCAATCAGGAAGCACAAACGAGAAACTTCCAAAATGTGTAACAGATGACAGAGACAACTGACTACCTGGGCAACCACACAAAGTCTCGTTAGCAATGTTGAGGCAACCAACTTTGGCTAAGGCCTAACACAACCTGACATACCATTTTTTAACAGCAAGGAACCTTTAGTAGTACTATCCTATCCTGTCTTGGCAAGAAGATAAGACAATTCTGTTTTATCCACTTATGGATATTTTGTATCTTAGTCAGTAGTGGAGGTATGGGCTTTTCTTTGCCCAAAGGCCAGTTCTGCCAAGAAGAAGACAAAGTCCCAGTGGAGTGCCTTTGGTGCTCAACGTTCTCTCGGGAGTAGAGCATTATTGCCAGGAGTGATTGTGTCTCATAAGTACAAAACTCTAGGTTAGATTAAAGGCCATGTTCTACAGCTCTTCGAAGAGGTTGAAGATCATACTATCTATACTAAATATAATCTCTATGTGCCTAAAAACCTGATTATCCTAAATATAAATTTGACAAACATATTATTCTCAACACTTATCTAACTTTAAGACTAATAGAATAGACAACTGTGCAATAAATGAAGACAATGATTTCCAAATGTAAACAGTGTCATTACATAAATAATATCCGAAGTAGAAATAAGAGGCTACAGATAATGGGCCAGACAGTGTTTTAAAAAGTACAGTTTCTGTGTAATTATTTGGGATAAAGCTAGCTGGGTGGCGGGACGCAGCCCCGCCGTTCTTTCTACATTGGGAAGAGTATTCATCCCATCTGTCATGTGGCAGCCTAAGCTAATGCTGTTATTTTCCTGCCACTGTTTCTGCTCTATATACATAAGGGTAAGAGAGAGAGCAAGGTGGCTGATAGCTTAGGCAAGCCCAGCTGGCATAAATTTTGACCTTACTGCAACTTGCCATTGCCCAAAGAGAAGCCAGCTTCCTGGCAAGAAGACAGGAAAGAAAATCCTGTGAATTTCCTGGGGCGGCTTCTAAAATCCAGGTCGCTTGCTCTCACGGCCTTCAGAGTAAATTCTAAACAAATACAGCTCTTTCACATAGCGGCGACTTTAACTGTTGCTGTTCTCTGGAGCTGTGCCAAAGAAAATAGTCTGTCATTTAAAAAGAGGAGAGCATGGCTCTGAGACTGTGTAACAGCAAAGAAAAGAAATGAGGGAAACAGAAGGGTTGATGGATTATTTTAGGGTAACATAGTTTGCTAATCACCAGGCAACTTCGCGGGAAAGTTAAGGTGAAAAGAGAAGCTATGTGTTTGGCTTTTTGTTTCAAAGAAATGGAACTCCTAAAGAGAAGGGAATGTGGGCAAGAAGGGGCCATTAGCAATGGGATCAAGTTAGAAGAACGTCTTCCCTAGGGAAAACTGCCAGCCTTCATTCTCCCATGAGGGGTGGCTTTATACAAATACATGGACTGCAAGTTGTGTTCAATCCTTTCTAAAAGACATGAAGAGCTCTGTGTGGCCAGGGGAATCAACATTGTGGTATGAAGACTGGTGTCCCAATTGGGTTTTCCTCAAAGCAAGGACAAAAACACATGAGAATAATTCATTTAGGACAAGAGCCAGAGCAAAGAGCAGGAGGAGGGAGCCAGAGAACAAGACAATTCATCAGAGCAGGGCTTCTATTAAGTTGATGGCTGCATGTTCCACCACCCAGAACCTTTTGAAGCTTAAAACGTGCCTCATAGGTCTTTACCTGAGACAGGAAGGAGTCTCTCTGTCTGTCTCTGTCTCTCTATCTCACTTTCTGTCTTTTTCCTCTCTCTTTCTGCCTCTTTCTGTCCATATCTCTGTCTCTCCGTCTCTGTCTTCTCTCTCTCTCTCTCTCTCTCTCTCTCTGTGTGTGTGTGTGTGTGTGTGTGTGTGTGTGTGTGTGTTGGAGGTCAGACATCAAACTCAGGTGTTATTCCTCAGAAAGAGTCCATCTTGTTTTTGTGGCAGGGTCACTCACTGGGAACTGGGGCTCACTGATTAGGCTAAGTTAGCTGGATAGCAAGGCCCAGGGCTCTACCCATCTATGCCTCCCAGTGTTTGGATCACAAGTGCACACCTCTGCCTCTGACTTCTATATGGGTACTAGGAATGGCACTTAGGCACAAGGCTTGGCGGCAAGCATTTCACCAATGGGGTTATCCCCTCAGCTTTGAAAGAAGGTGTGAAAAAAAGGGAGAAGGCTTTTCTCCCATTGCCCAGAGATATTTATATTGGCCTTCTTTCTCTAGAACTCAGGACAGAGCGGGGGATGAGTGTAGGAGCAGAGCAAGGAACTGTGCAAGGCTAATCGTGCTCTGGGATCTCTGCTGCAGTGGTTGCACAGGAGATGGGGCTGGGGGAGGATGAAGTGTGACAAATAAAATCCATCAACAAGGTCCCTGTCCCCCGTCCCCTTCAGAAGCGCTCATGCCCTTCACGGTTTCTCTCTGGTAGAGACAGCCAAGGCGTCCACTAAGACTTAACAAATGCGTGCGCGCGCGCGCGCGCGCACGCGCGCGCGCGCGCGCACACACACACACACACACACACACAGAGTCACAAAAAGCACAAGATGTTGCTGCTCTTGAGGTCCTGTGTGCTACTTACCTTCTTAGTCCTCCAGAGCACACACTTCTTTCCCCTTACTTCCATATAGCAAGTGGGCCAGTTTGGGTTCCCTTCTGGGTAGAAGGCACAATCCAGGTGTCACTGAGCGGTCTGAGCCTTTGTCATTACCCTCATGTTTCCTTAAGTGGCCTGCTCACTACTGCTGGGCAGAGACGGCCAAGGGATGCTCCAAGGAGTCTCCCAGTTTCTAGGTAGATTATTTCCAGCAGAAGCCCAGGCTGCTTACAGTGGTCAGCAATGAGTACTCCCATCACCATAGTAACTTCGAGCCACTTTATGAATTCCCCAGATGTTCAAATTGTAGTCATAGCTTCCAGTTCATTGGGATCTGCTGCACTGCATCCAGGAACAGTCTCTGGCTCGTTGCTAAGTCTACAGGAGCAGGAAACACAAACCTAACAAATGGAGAAACCAACAGGAACATAGTTGAGGTATGAGAAGTTGTGATTTGTTGTTGCCGCGTCTGTGATAATTTCTAGTATTTCTTTCTTTATGCTTTGAATGTAAGTTTTCTTTATTTTCTTATTTTATAAGGTAGAGTGTAATATCTATCATGGGTTTTAACTCCTCTTTTCTAACACTCGCATTTAAAGCTATCAATTTCCCCATGAAGTTTCTCTCCAGACTCCCATGTATTGTGTACTTTCAGTGTGCCCCTTTGGAATTTTCTGTGTAATTTGTTTTCTTTTTGTTGCACGGATTATGTAGAAATGTATTGTCTAAGCAATATTTGGAATCAAAATGCCTTTCAGTTGCCCTTTTAATGAAGTGCATTTTTAGGACAGGCATGTTTTCTTCTATTAGTGCAGAGAGAGGAGTGTTCAGAGACTGGTATATCACACGGTCTAATTTGGTGAGTTAAGTTATTAGAGACAGGGTTCTGTGAGCATCAGTTAAGTTGACTTGATTAGTAGTATGGGCCATGTTTTCAAATTAATTCCTGATTTTTCTCACTGGCTTAATGCTAGATTCTCAGTTCCTGTCTGTAGGTTTGCCTGCTTCTTCTCTTAGTTCTGTTGATTTTGCTTTATGTGTCTGGGCTTCTGCCATTTGCTACCTATATATTTGAATATTTTCTTTGTTGCTTAGGCTGCTATAACAAAATGCCTCAGTCTTGGTGGGCTGAGAGACAGAAATGTACATATCATAGCTGTACAGCCTGGAAAGTCTGAGATCAATTTTTGGCCTATTTGGTCCCCAACCAATGTCTTCCTATGTCCTCATGTGGGGATGGGACATTGAATGGGAATTGGAGAATTTCAATCTCTCATCTCTTACAGTGGTGCTAATTCTACCATGATGAGCTCACACCTAATTAATTTGTGATGTGGTTTTAACATGGAGTGTGTGCCTCAGGATCATGTATTAACTGCTTGGTTCACAGCTAAGTTGGATGATGTGAGCGGTGCCAGGACCTTCAAGAGGTGAAGCTTTACTCTAGGAAGTAAGATACTGAGGCATCTCTTTGAAAGTTGTACTTGTCCCATCCCCTCTCTCCCACAGTCCTGTCCATCGTGAGGTGAAAAACTCCATATATTTCCCACTCCATGATGTTTGCCTCAGCATGGACCCAGAAACACTGAACCAAGTGTCCGTGGGATCAAGGCTTTAAACTCTGAGCTAAAGCAGCTCTTTCCTCTCTAGAAGTTTTCAGTGTTGGATATTTTGTTTACAGTTGTAGAAAAGCAGATGATAGGCATCTCAGAACTTCATCTTCAAATACTTTTATAGTAGGTATTGGGGTATTGACCAATAAGTTTTTGGGAGACTACACCTAATTCACTCATATCTCTGGTGAATTGGCATTTCCACCACCTCTATCTGGGAAAATCCTTGGCTTGATGCTTATTTTCCTTAACTGTTTCTGAGGTGTCCTTTCTGTCTTTGTAACTTTCACCCACCTTAAGAGAGATAAGTGGTACAGCTCAGGTAGCATGTTTGATGGGGAGGACCTAGCAGAAGTGTCTGACATAAGCAACAATCTTTGATTATTATCCATTTATCTTGATTGTTCAGGTTCTCCAAAACATTAAAAAATTGTCCTTTAACAATTTCATACACACACACACACACACACATATGACAGTTTTATATATGATATATGGAAGTTTTAACAAATGTACATAATATATAATTTTATACAAGTGCATAATAGTTGACAATTTAACACATTTAACACATATATAATTATATTGGTCAGATTTCTCTGGAGGAACAGAACCTATAGAATGAATTTATATACTCTGCATCTATCATCTATCTATCTATATCTATCTATCTATTTATTTATCTAAATATCGTCTATCTATCAGATTTGATAGACTGGTTTACAGGGGTGATCAGCTTGTCTAAAAGTCTAACAATGGCTATCTACCAATGGAAGAGTCAAGAATCCAGTAGTTGTTTAGTTCATATGGCTGGATGTCCCAGCTGGTGTTCTGTATAAGCTGGAATTCTAAAGAAGTAGGCTCTAATGCCAGAGAAGACTTGCCCATGACAACAAGCAGGCAGAGTGAAAGCCTCCTTCTCCCATGTCCTTTAAGTAGGCTAACAGAAGACGATGTGGTCTACATTAGAAGTGGATCTTCCCACCTCCAAAGATCCAGATAAAAATAGATCTTCTCACTTAAATTGATTTAATTAATGAAAACATCCCTCACAGGTGTACTCAGTCACTTGAGTTTTAGTTAATTCCAGATGTAGTCAAGTTGAAAACCAAGAGTAGCCATCAAAATAATATTTGACAATTTCTTACATATATAATAGTTGATACTTTTAAGGATGTTTATATGCCTTTATATGTATATGTGTATATATATATATATATACACATACACATTATATATGTTATATTATAGTCATACTATTTTCTACCCTCTCATCTTTCTCCTACCTCCACTACTTTCCTCCCACATTGTACCCATTCCACTTTCATTTCTTTTTGTTTTGTTTTCCCTTTGTGACCCGTTAGTTTTTATCAGGAGTGCTCATGTAGGCATGTGTATGCAGTCATCCACTGAAGGACTCATTAGTGGCTATCTCACTGAAGAAAATGACTTTCTCTTCCCCAACAACGTTGGATAGTCATTAGGTCCCTTGGGTAGTATGGGGGCCCCATGACCCCCTCCCCATTTCTGGTTGAGTGCTTGCTGGCTTTGTTTTATGTATGTCCTATGTGGGCAGCCACAGCTAACCTGAGTTTGTGAGTGCCATAGCCATGCCATAGTCATAAAACAGCATTTTATAGCCCCTTCCTATCATGTAGATCTTTTATTCTTTCTGCCCTTTTTCTTAATGCTCCCTGATTCTTGGAGGAGGGATATGATGTTGACTAAGGTTTTTATCCTGCCCAGTTCACACAGTTGTTAAGTCCCAAAGAAACCACACAGAGATCTTCATTAGTTATAAACTGATTGACCCATTAGCTCAGGCTTCTTATTAACTCTTATAACTTATATTAGCCCATTATTTTTGTCTATGTTTGCCACATGGCTCAAAACCTTATTCAGCGAGGCAGTTACAATATGGGTGTCCAGTTTATTCATGAGCAGTTGATAGTGGCCAGTTCTCAGCATCCTGACCAGTCATGAATCTTTGCATTAGATCCTGTTTTGCACAACTTTTTAAAAATGATTTTTTAAAAAATTTATATACATTGGTGTTTTGCCAGTGTATATAAATGTTTTGCGAGAGTCATTGAACCCCCTGGAACTGGAGTTACAGACAATTGTGAGCTGCCATGTGGGAATTGAATCCATGTCCTCTGGAAGAGCAGCCAGTACTCTTAAACACTGAGCCATCTGTCCAACCCTGACCTGTTTTCTGCAAATAGAAGTTTTTTTTTTAATTAATACCTAAGATAGCCCAGGTCTATTGATATAGAGACAATTGGGTAACATGTCCTTATAGTAAACAATCATAGTAGGTTCACTCCTAGTGCTAATAAATTTTCCCAGCTATGTGTCTTTGTGATCAGGTGTTCTGTACTACACGTGACCTACTATGGAGCAGTACTGAGATCTAACCAGAAATATGTTGGTTTCCTCTATATTGATCATGCTATTATTGCACCAATAAGAAGTTCTTGCTTTGCAAGTTGGTATTGTAGCACACAAGGGCTAATATTGGGGAAGACCACTGCTAGCTCTTCTTCCCCACATGTACACATAACAATGTCTATCACTAATAGAGGTTAGCCATAACACAGAAAGCTTCTAGTTCAGTTCTGCAACCATGATGTGTGATATCTTCAGAAATAGACTATAATCATCTACTTCTGGTGGACAACTAATGATAATAACCATATCCCATACAGCTTTTTGTGGACAGGGGGTTCTGTGGCCTTGCTAGCCAACTACTCCTAGGAAAATATGCTATATCTGGCACTGAGATTTTCATTTAATAAATCATGGATTCTGGAATCAGCACTGTCCATACATGCATGGTACTTTCACACAAAGTATTTCTTTTAAGCCAATTGTTTTAAATTATCTTATAAAGTATGAGTTTCCACATGGCTTCTTTATACATCCTTAGTTTCTCTTCACTGCCTTCCCATGTTCCATATTTTTCCCATTTCTGTTTATACCTAACCATTCCCAGTATTCTTTTCCTCTATTTTCATAGTACATGTGCTCCAAATATTAATTATAATTAGATCTATTGATTTGATGACTTTTTCACAGTCCTGTGTTTGCCACAAATATTTTATGAATATATATATGAATATATATATATATATGTAATCTATGAAAGTTATATACATATAACTCCCCCTAATCTGGAGGAGCCTTGACTATCAAGTCAAAAGGGACTTGGAAATGCTATTGAGGTTTAAACATTTGAAAATGAGTCTTGGAAATAGGAATCCATGATCTGGCTATGATCGGTGGGAAAAAAGCTAAAATGATGAAATGAAGGTCAGAGATATGTAGCGCTGCTGGCTTTAAAGACAGAGAAGAAGCCAGGAGCCCGGGAACATGGGTACT
The DNA here is from genome assembly GCF_903992535.2 of Arvicola amphibius. Classification (NCBI taxonomy): domain Eukaryota; kingdom Metazoa; phylum Chordata; class Mammalia; order Rodentia; family Cricetidae; genus Arvicola; species Arvicola amphibius. The sequence continues at coordinate 97,458,378 of NC_052052.2, read as the reverse complement.
CCCTACTCTAGAAAATGGAAAAGACAAGAAAATTGACTCTCCTCCAAAGTTTTAGAAAGGAGTCCAGCCCTGATGGCACAGGAATCTTAGCCTGGCAAGACTCATGCTTAAATTGGGAGTTACAGAACCATATGATAGTACATTCTTATTGTGTCAAGGCACCCAGTTTGTGGTCATCTGTTAGTAGCAGCTGTTGAAAACTAATCCATCCCTTGGTATCAACTCATGTTTAGATGTAATTGGAAATGGAGACAGCTTTGTAAACGCATCTTTTTCTGTCTGAGAAACTAAAATCCCTCTTAGAAAATTCTCAGAATTGAAAGTGCACTGATTTCTCAGACTCAGCATCTCTCAGTTTAATAAATTGCTTGGATGCGAGGAGGAACGAACGTTTGAAGTATCTTCTTCAGCAGTTTGGATACAGAGGCTTCATTTTTAGCAAATATCATGTATTCTATATTGCATAAATTAGTGAATTTTTAAAGACATACATGGTTATGCCAGGGAAAGTTTATTTCTGGAGCTGAGGCAAAGTCTCAAACCTTCAGGCATTTTTCCTAAGGTTTTAGATACTGCAGGCAGTTTCTATAGCAACAAGTGAGTAGAATCCTCAAGGGACTGCACTGTAACTGGAGATGTCCCTGGAATTGGGGGAGCTGGACCACTGCCCAGGGTCCACTGTGTTAATAGAACTCTAGTGGCTGTTGGAAAGCTCAAACTTTCTGGGGTGGCAGGGCAGAAGGAAGTAAAAATAAGAGTTTAGGTACCATTTCCATGAAAATCCTAGGCAAATGAGTCAAGGATGGAGGTGGTTCTTCACAGCTATAGTTTCAGTAGTAAGGAGTCAGTTAACCACGGACCAGGGATCCCAGGAGAGAATTCCATCTGCACTGGACATAGGTGTTTCTTTTGTCGTTGTTCTCCAAAGAGTGCAAAATAACAGTTATTTATATGTTGTCTGCTCTATGCCAGTTCTCTCTCTATTTGCTTTCTACACTGTTGAAATACAGTACAGAGGAGAATATATATCGATAATATGCAATTATTGAATTACCTAATCTAAGGGGCATGAGCATCTTCAAGTCCTGGCATTAGAGAGAATTCCTGGATAAGTGTCTCCTGGATGCTGAAGAATAACTATATGCCCAGTTTTCTATCCCAACCCCCTACACACCCACCACCCACCAGTCACTATACCACAGTTTTTAAAATCATTTTCTCTGCCCTCGCCACACAATTTTTTGGATGTTTCTTTTCAATAGCTCCTCCTTTCCAAGGCTATCAACAGTTTTCCATTAAAAGTATGTCTAACATATTAATAGATGAAGAAAAGCCACAGGGAAGGGCATCGTTTGAGGAATTTACTGGGTTACTACTAACAAATTCAAGGGAGAACGTGAAATCACAGTCAGAGTTTGTCTTGCAACATTTTCCAGTTTCCAGGTAATGTTCTCTGTGAAAGGAAGGGACAGGATATTTTTAATTTGAACCTTTAAACCAAGGCAAAAATGTGAAAAAGGAAGACTGGTTATTACACTCAGCTAGTAAACTGACTGCTGGTAATTTTCTAGGCTGCTTCATGATTGCAACAGCTCAGCAAATGTCGCACTTACGGTTACTGCACAAACGTGACACTTAGAGTGACTGTCCCACCATTTCAACACAGGGAATCTGATGAGAGGAATATGAAGCAGACACATGATCTACACTTCTAATCACATGACTACGAAATTGAACTGGATTCTATGTTTTTAGGCTTTTCATTTAATTGTATCCCTAATATCATTTTATTTTATTATTTTACTTTATATATGTGTGTGTGTTATGTGATACATGTTCATGTTTATTTGTGCAGGTATCATATATATGCATGTGCATATAGAGACCAGAGATCAACTTTGAATAAGATTCTTCTTTTGTTATCCTCACACACATTGGCATGCATGTGCATGCGCTCACACACACACACACACAAATATATATAAATACAACTTTCTCAGTTTATTTAGTATTACTTGTCTGTATATGATCCCGTGGGATTGGATAACGAATTAGAGACCTCTTCCTGGGGAACTCAATTTCTCCTGCTCTAAGCAGTTGTTTTGTCTATAGCTCTTTGTCACTTTACTTTTTGATAAAGTCTCTCCCTGGAACCTGGGGCTCTCTGATAGGCTTGGCTGACTGGCTATGGAACCCCAGGAATCTGCCTGCCTTTGATTCACCAATGCTGACAGTATACACATGTATCAGTACATAAAGCTTTTTATCTGAGTGCTGGGGATAGAACTATGGTCCTCAAGCTTGCGTGGTGGCCGCTTTACCAGCTGAGTTATCTTTCAGCCTACCATCCCCTCCTTACCTTTTATTTCATTGTTTTATTACTTAAGAGAAATGCCATGAAATTCATTCAGTATCTATCACCACCAGGTTGTCTGATACTATAAGCCCTTTCAGATCTAAAAGAAATAGTAATTTTTTTCTAGAAGTTTGACAGTATGTAAGTGTAATCCTATGGGCTGTTATCCATGCACAGGAAGGGAAATTTTAAAGGCATGTGAGGTATCCTTTCCTGCCCAGTTGCGCAGCCATTCAGTCCCAAAGAAAACACACAGAGGCCCACATTAATTATAAACTGATTGGCCTATTAGCCCAGGATTCTTATTAACTCTTTCTTACATCTTAAATTAGCCCATAATTCTTGTCTGTGTTAGCCATGTGGCTTGGTATCTTTTATCAGTGATGCTTTCTCGTTTTGCTTCTTCTGCATCTGGCTTCCTCTGGGAAGACTGCAGACTGACCCTTTCCTCTTCCCAGAATTCTCCTGTTCTTGTTGCCGCACCTCTAACTCCTGCCTGGCTACTGGTCAATTAGCATTTTATTAAAGCAATACAATACAAGTGACAGAATATAAGACCATTGTCCCACAGCAGTATCTACCATCACCAGGTTGTCTGATACAATATGCCCTTTCAGATATGAAAAATAGTAAATTATCTTTTTCTAGAAGTTTGACAATATGTAAGTGTAATCACATTGGCTGTTATTCATCCACAGAAAGGGAAATTTTAAAGGCATGTGAAGTGGTCTTTAGGTGCATGTTTGTTTTCAACAAAGGTTAGACAGTAAGCATTGTTATAGGAACTCCTTTAGCCAGTTGCCCTTGAGATACCAGCCCACCTGGGCATGGCCTCTTATACTATTAATGCTGATATAAAGTGTGCACTCACTCTCTCTTCTGGCTGCTGGTCACGGTTCTTGTTTCCCTGTGGTGCAGAGGACTGTGACCTGTGAGTCTACTCCTAAATAAATAACCCTTTATTATACTCAATTCTGAGCTAGTGTGGGATGTCTTTATAGTGTCCATCATCTTTGAGCTAGTGTGGGATGTCTTTATAGCTTCCATCTTTGAGCTAGTGTGGGATGTCTTTATAGCGTCCATCTTTGAGCTAGTGTGGGATGTCTTTATAGCGTCCATCTTTGAGCTAGTGTGGAATGTCTTTATAGCGTCCATCTTTGAGCTAGTGTGGGATGTCTTTATAGCGTCCATCTTCGGAGCATTCACTGTCATTGTGTTGGGAACTCACTGGGAATGTGTGCCCAGCATTCATAACCCAGTTCAGAAGCAAAATTAAGATTACTTGATGTTGATAGCTCTTTTCAGAAGAAAGAAGTATGAGTCCTTTCTACCAACAACTTTGAAAATCTTCTGATATTTCTGTAAACCAACAACAAATCAATTAAATATACTTTCTATATTTTCTACTGCATTACTAACATATCAAACCCACTCTGTAATGTAGGGAAACCAGGTCCTGGAAATGTTGGTATTTCTTGCTTACAACATGTCTTAGTTGCTCCTTTAAACCACACTGTGAATGCCTGAACATACTCACATGTGCACACTTTCCAGAGTATCCTTTTAAAAAATTTTTAATTAATAGATACTGGTGTCACTATGAATGGTTTATTCTGGGCATCTTAAACTAGCAACTTGAATCAGACTACTGATCAGATTTGTCTATGGGCATGTCTGTGAAGGATTGCTCATTAATGTAGACTGTCCTCGCCCACTATGGTTGGCACCATTCCTTTGGTAGGTAGTTCTGAACTGTATAAGATAGTTAGCTAAGTGTGCAAAAATTAATGTTCAACCTCCAAGATCCTGCTTGAGCACTATCACTGACTTCCCTCATAAATAGACTATGACCTGGAAGTGTTAGTCAAATAAACCACCTTCTCCCATCCTCCCATTTCCCTCCCACTCCCCCCCACTCCCATCCCCCTTGCTCTCTAGTCCTAAGAAAAGTTAGGGTGCCCTGCCTTGTGGGAAGTCCAAGGCCCCCATCCTATGAAGGTGTGCATCCAAACAGACTAGGCTCCCAAAAAGCCAGTACATGCAGTAGAATCAAAATCCAGTGTCATTATCATTGGCTTCTCAGTCCACCCTCATTGTCAGCCATATTCACAGAGTACGGTTTGATCACATGCTCATTCAGTCCCAGTCCAGCTAGCCTTGGTGAGCTCCCATTAGATCAGTCCCACCATCTCCGTGGGTGGACGCACCCCTTGCGGTCCTGACTTCCTTGCTCATGTTCTCCATCCTTCTGCTCTTCATCTGGGCTTTGGGAGCTCAGTCCAGTGCTCCAATGTGGGTCTCTGTCTCTATCTCCATCCCTCCAAATGAAGGTTCTATGGTGATATGCAAGATATTCATCAGTGTGTCTGTGGGAGAAGGCCAGTTCAGGTACCCTCTCCTCTGCTGCCCACGGACCTGGTTGGGGAAATCCCCTTGGACATCTGGGAACCCCTCTAGAGCCAAGACTCTAGCCAACCCTAAAATGGCACCCTTAGTTAAGATATCTTCTTCCCTGCTCACATATCCACCCTTCTTCCATCTCAATTATTCCATTCCCCAAGTTCTTCCCAATCCTCCTATTCTTCCGTCTCCCCAACTCCCCCTTTCCCCAACCCACACCTACCTCCCTGCTCCCAACTTTTTTTCTTTTTTTTAATTAAAAATTTCTATCTCCTCCCCTCCTCCTCCCCCTTCCCTCCCCTCCCTTCCACCCATACCCCCACTCCGCCCCTCTCCAAGCCAAAGAGCCATCAGGGTTCCCTTCACTATGTTAAGTCCAAGGTCCTCCCAGCTCCCCCTAAGTCCAGGAAGGTGAGCAACCAAACTGACAAGGCTCACAGTGAGCCCATCCATGCTGTAGAGTTCATGCTCATCGCCGTTGTTCTTGGTTTCTCAGTCCTCCTCCACCGTCAGCCACATTCAGAGAGTCCGGTTTGGTCCCCTGTTCCATCAGTCCCATTCCAACTGGACTTGGTGGTCTCCCGTTAGATCTGTCCCACCGTCTCAATGGGTAAACGCACTCCTCACGGTCCCGACTTTCTTGCTCAATACTACCTGCTCCCAACTTTTGCCCGGCGACCTTGACACATCCCTGCCGCCCCCAAGCCTACCCTATGCTGCTTTTGGAAAGAGTGTTTTGTCACAGCAACAGAGATAAAACCAGAATGGTAATTCTTTTAATATTATGAGATAAATCATTTTAGCTAAATCTATCTGAGACTATATGGCAACAGATGACTTAAATCATTACATGCAGACTGGACATATTTCTAGGAGTGGAGTTACTAGGCAGTATGGCAATTTGACAGTTAATTTTCCGGGGAATTGTCAGACTAGTTTCCTTTGTGGCTGTACCAATTTAGATGATCACAACCAACAGAAAAAAGATTATAATTTCCTCATATCCTCACCTACATTTGTATTTTCACAAATGTATTATTTATTTTTAAAGTGATTAGCTGTTATGGATTGCATATTAGCACCTCTGCAAAATCAACACTTTAACTTTAATCCCTAGAATGATGATATTAGGAGGGATGGCCCTGGTGGTAACAGATTGTGGATTCCCACCCAAAGGGGCCAGATCCCCTTAGATTGCTAGGATACAAATGGAGCGCTACACTTCATTTTTAGGTTTATGTGTATGTTTTGCCAGTTTGTATGTATAGCACATGTATTCGCACCCTCGGAGGTCAGAGAGTTGATGGGATCAGGTGGATGGAGCCTACATAACAGGCTTGGACTGAATGTCTCATAAGGAGAGAGTGAAGATGTACTCTCTAGGCTATGTGAACATACAAGAGAAGGTAGAATTTCATAAACCAGGACGAAACACAGAATTCCACAGATTCTATAGGTGACCTGGTTTTGGATTTCCCAGGCTCCAGAGCTTAATGAAATACTGTTGAAGATGCCCAACCAGTTAGTATACTAGAGCTGCCCTAGCTGACCCACAGAAGAGACAGTTTGCAGATGTAGATCTGTCTCCCTGCGGTTTTCACATGCCTTTCCCTAGAGAGGATTGACTCCAGGGAGCATTTCCTGTGGTTATTAGCCATCTGTATATCTTCTTTGACAAGTTTCTATTCAAGTCATCTGCATATTCCTGCTATTGAATTCTGAGTTCCTTGCATATTCTGAGTACTGTCTTTATTGAACAAATATTTTTTGCAAATATTTTCCCATTCCATTGACTGCCTTTTAAGTCTGTACAAAGATTATTTTTTAATTTATAAAGACTACATTTTAATTTAATGCTTTTGAGAATTTCATATAGTAGTACTATTTTTACATCACTTCCACACATTCCTTTTTCCTCCAACTCTTCCACATACCTCAACTACCTCTTAAATTATTGCCCTTTCTTCTTTAGTTATTATTTTCACACACACACACACACACACACACACGTACATGTATACATGCATATATATATATATATATATATATATATACTAATAAATCCATTTAGTGTGGCTCACATGTGTATGTGTTTAGGGTTGAACACTTGTGATTGGAAAATCTTAAAGAAGCTCATCCCTAGAGAAGACTGGATCTTCTTCCCCTAGCAGTCACTAACTGCCTATAGCTTTCCTTGTAGGGGAGGAACTTTATAAGATTTCTTTATCTGTATTCCATGTCAACTGGTCTCATTTTATAGGGTATCTTTAGGGAACAGAATTTTCAGATTTCCTCTCATATGTAGAAGGTACTATTTTGTAGCAGTTATTCTGTTCCTCTGGCTCTTGCAGTCTTTGTGTCCCTCTTCTAGGGTGTGCCTGAGCCCTGAGAGGACAAGATGCACTGTAGATGCACTGATTGGGTTTGGAACCCCTGATCTGTTCTCTGTGTTTTGACCAACTGTGGATTTCTTCAATAGTCTCTCCTGCTGTGAAATGAAGCTTCTTTGTTGAGAGTGAGAGCTATAATTCCCTGTGAGTAAAAGGATAAATTTTGATTATGTCCACTTCACCTACTTTTCTGTAGAAGTTAGCTCGATTTGGGAAATAACCAGGCTACCTTAAAAATGAACAATTATATTTTTACTTATTATAAGGGGAAACTCACGCCACAAGAATGGAAAGTCCAAGTTCCGCTGTGTCCCACGGGAATCACCGAGAGAGAGAGCACCTGGTCCATTCTAGTTTTTCTCTTGGGCTCCAGGAAGCTATGCCTTGACTAGGTTCCACTTCTTAAAGATGACTGATTAACAAAGCTTCCCCTATCACCTCCCTATTTTGTCTAAACAAGATCAATCCAAACCCAGTACAACTATATACAATAGAAATAGATACCAAGTATAAAATTGCAAACAACATAAGCAATATTAAGCAAGGAACATATGACAAATGTTTTAATAAACATTCTATTTAAGGAGTCTAAATCTTGCATCAGAAAAAAAGCTTGGCTAAATCATGAGGAAAGTAACTATGACTATCTAATCTTCAACCCCATCGAAGGCCTGAGAAGGGAAATATTACTTGAGCAGGCAAGAAATGCAATCAAGCAGCTTTCAAAGCAAGCAATATATGATGGAGACAATTGGCTACCTGAGCAATCGCCCAAAGTCTCATTTGCAATGTTGAAGCAATCAATTTTGGCTAAGGCCTAACGTAGCTGACAGACCATTTTCAGAGGCAGGAAATTTTTTTTAAAAAAACTGCCTTACCCTGTTTTAGCAAGATTTGATAGTCTTTTTCTTGTGTCCTGTTTATCTATTCCAGATACCTTTATCAGTGGTTGAAGTATGGGCAGTTCCTTGCCCAAAGGCCAGTTTTGCCAAGGAGAAAACATGCTCCGAGTGGAGTGTCTTTGGTGCTCAACATTCTCTCAGGAATAGATTGATGCTGTCAGGAGCAATCATGTCTCATGTCAACAGAACCCTAAGTTATTTAAATGTCGTGTTCCACAGATCCTTGAAGTGTTGGAAGATTACCGATCTAGACAGAATATAATCTCTGTGTATCTAAAGAACCTAACTGATCTGACTATGTACAACAAACATGAGCAACTATTGACATATAATAATTAATATCTGTATAACTTAAAGACTAAACTTCATGTCAGAATATTAAATAATCTATAAACAAATGTGCAACAAATGAGGACAAAGACCTCAAAATGTAAACAATCTATAAATATCTTCATCAGAGGTAGAAGTAATATATAATGCAATATGAAAATATATTCTAAAAGTTTTATCAATATACAAAATGTCCTAAGCAGAGATAAGAACATACATATATACAATCTGACAGAATAACTTTGCATAGGTGTACAAATAATGTAAGCAAAAATAACAAATATAATTTGAACTTGTATCAATATGCAAAAATTATACCAATGTAAATTATCCATGAATAATAACTCACAAGTATTCACTCTATTGCCCACTATTACTATCCCCTCTTTTTTTGAACAAACATAGTTTTCATCCCAACCCTCTATCTAATATAAGTAATAATCAATACTCTCTAAACAGTGTTCCCAGCACTCTGGACCAACTTTTTTGGGAGTGGGGGCCTCGACCTCGGAGGATCCATGGCTTTTCTCTGATTCTGCTTTTTTCCTCCCAGCATTCAGTTCTGTCTCCCCACCTACCTAAGTTCTGCCCTATCACCAGGCCTGAAGCAGTTCCTTTATTAACCAGTGAAAGCAACACAAATACAGAAGGACATCCTATACCACTTTTCTCTTCTTGGAGTTTTATATCTTAAAAAAAGTCAATGATAAATCAGTTTTCATGAATCTTCAAAACTTGCTTTTAAGAATATTGTAATTTTGAATCTCATATGTTTAGGTATTTATTCAATTTTGATTTACTATTTTGACTCAAAGTCTAAAGTTTTTTATTAGTTATCATTGTGAGTCTTCTGTGTCCATGGATCTTGACAAATATATATGATGACATGTATCCTTCACTGCCATGTTATACAGTAAACTTTCACCTCCATAAATATATTCATGCTCTCTCTGCTTATCTTTCCTCTCTTTTATAATGTACAGAAACCACTTTTATCTTTTACTTTGTACTGCTGCCTTTTCCACATCATTATGTAGTTTTTTTAGTATGATGCCTTATTAGCTTGTCTTCATAGACTCAGAAATGCACATCTAAGACACTGTTTGTGCTAGCTGTTAGAGCTGTGTCTATGGAACTTCACTTTCTGGGTCCAGCTAAGGAAAACAGACTCAGGTGCCTAGAGAGTTGCTTTTGGAAATAGGCATTATGAGCCTTTTGAATGGCACATGGGGATAGGAATGACATAATATTTATAACACAGTCACCATTTGAGATGCATTCAGAAACTTTCCTTGCATATGCATGGATGTACAGTGCATGTATGTGTACTTGTTTATGGAAGCATATGTGTATCATGTACACATGCATGTGGAGACATGAAGTTGATGTACACTCTATTTCACAAGAGTGTAGTTTCTCTTTGAACCCAGAGCATAGCAACTGGATAGTCTAACTGGTTGTCTTACTGTGGGAATCCCTTGCTCCTTGAGTTTCAAGATACAGGCAGCAGCTACACCTACCCAGGTATTATGGGAGATCTTGGGAGCTGAACTCCAGTTCTTACACTTGCATGGCAAGAACTTTATCCACTGAGTCAGATTCCCAATCTCCTATTGTTTTTCTTGATGTTAGTCATCCTGATTAGCATGGAATGAACTTTATCTCCAAAATAAATCAATAGATAAATGCAGGTAGTTCCAATTTGTACTTCTATGATAGCTAAGGATATCAAATATCTGTTTCACATACCATTTCATATAGCCATTTACACACACACACACACACACACACACATATTGAGAACTGTCTGTACAGTTGATTTACCCACTTATGGATTAAATGATTTAGAGCTTTCATCTTTGAGTTCTCTCTCTCTTGCTCTCTCTCCCTCTCTCTCTTTTTCTCTGTATGCTTGTGTGTGATGTGTGCATGTTTGCATATATGTGTCTGTGCATTCATGTCCATACACCTGCTCTACATTATTTCCTAGAAGCAGAGTCTCTCACTGAACCTAGAACTATGCTGGCAGTCAGCAAGCACCACTGTACTCCATACAGTGCTAGGGTTGTGGTGTTTTAAGGTAAGTGCTGGGAATTCAAACATAAGAGTTCGTGCTTATGTAGCAAGTATTCTTAACCAGAGTTCTTTGTGGATTCTGGTGACTAAGTCTCCATCAATGTGTATGGCTGGCAATGACTTCTTACCATTCAGTTGACTGTTTCTCCACAGTCAGCTTCCTTGCTGTGCAGAAGCTTTTTCATTTTACACTGCTTCACTTGTCAGTTCTTGCCATTATTTCCTGGGTTATTGAAGCCTTTTCAGCAAGTCTTTACTGACACTTGTGCTCTGACGTGTTTTCTCGTTACATTAAGGCCTTTAATCTGTTTTGAATAGATAGATTCTTTTTATACAGTGATAGACCAGAGCCTCATTTTATTCTTCTGCAGGTGGATGCAGTTTTCCTAGCACCATTTGTTAAAGAGGCCATCTTTTTTTTTCTATTTATTTTTGGCATCACTGTTGAAAATTATGTGTTTATTTCTGGGTTCTTTTTATATTTCATTTTTCATAAAGTTTTTATTTTGCCACTAACATACTCTTCTGTAACTGTAGGTCTACAGTATACTTTGCAATCAAATATTGTGTTACTTCCAGTGCTGCTCTTTCTGCTGCAGACTAATCAAGTTGTTTGTGTGATCATTTATATTTTCATACACATTTTAGCTTTTTCCTAGTTCTGTGAAAAAGTCATTGGAAATTTTACAGAGATTGTATTTAATTGGTAGATCAGTTTTCATATTATAGACATTATTTGTTCTGCCAATCTGTAGGCTTGAGAAGTGTTTTGGTATTTCTTTCAGTTTCTTTCTTCATTGTTTTTAAAGTTTTCATTCTAAAGGTCCTTTATTTTCTTGTTTAGGCTTATTTAAAATTTAAGTTATTATAAATGGGAATATTTTTCCAATTTCTTTCTTATAAGTTTGGTGTTTAGAAAAGTTACTAATTTTTTATGTAGATTTTGTGTTTTGCTATTTTACTGTGTTCATCAGACCTAAGAGTATTCTGGTTGAGACTATTGTATCTTTCAGTTTTATGTTATCACATCATCTTCTTTTCCTGTTTGTGTAATTTTTTATTTTGTAGCTCTAGCTACAATTTCAAACATTATATTAGAAGACTAGAAAGTGGATACCACTGTCTCAGTCTTGATTTTAGACTTAACACATTAATTTTCCCTAGTATAATGTTGGAAGAGACAGCACTTTAGGAATTGTTATGTTAGGTAATATTCTTTTATTCAATCTAAGTTTTCATTACTGTGATAAGTATTGACCAAAACCAACTTGATGGAGAAAAGAGTTTATTTGAATTGTACTTCCATGTCACTGATGTGGGATGTCCTTCTTTATATGTGTTGCTTTTATTGGTTGATGAAAAAAGCTGTTTTGGCCAATGGACAGGCAGACTATAACTAGGTGGGGAATCTGAAAGAAGAGACAGAGAAGTAAGACAGACTGAGAAGATGCCATGTAGCCGCTAAAAGAGTAACATGTCTGACTGGTAAGCCACAACCTTGTGGCAATACACAGATTAATAGAAATGGGCACATTTAATAATTAGAGCTAGCCAGTAAGAAGCTTAATACATTAGTCAGGCAATTGTGACTGATAATAAGCCTCAGAGCAGTTATTTCATAAGCGGTTGCAGGAGCTGGTGAGCAGGACCTGGAGAGAAACCAGCCCAGGGTACCAGCAGGACGGAGAGTACTGAGAGTTACATAGCACAGTCCAACTTTAAGGGACATCAGGGCAGGAACTCAGCAGGAGCAGAAGCAGAGACCATGGAAGCATGCTGCTTACTGGCTTGCTCAGTTTGCTTCCTTATACAACCCAGGCCTTACCTAGAGGTAGCACTACCCACAGTGGGCTGGGCCTTCCTACACCAATCATCAATCAAGAAAATGCCTGAAATACTTGCTTACGGGCCAATCTAATGGAGGCAATTTCTCACTTTTCCTAGATGACTCTAGAGAATCTAACTTGCATCAAGTTGATAAAATTAAAAGACAAACTAACTTACAAATACAAAAAGCCAACTAGCACATATTCCTAGTATCCTGTATCATAAAGGGATATTAAACATTGTCACAGGTCTTTTCTGCATCAATTTGAAATAATTATGTAATTTCAATACATAAATATATTCATTACTATATTACACTTAATGATTTGCATATGTTGAAAGGTCCTTGCAGTTTTGGGATGATGCTAATTTAATCATGGTATATGATTTTTTAAAATGTGTTGCCAAATTTGACTTACAAGTATTTTGTTGAGAATTTTGAATCTTACATCCATCAGGAAAATGATCTATATGCTTCTTTTTATCCATCATCTGTTAATTATTTTAGAAATTTATAGAGCTAGTTTGGTAGTATTCCTTCCTTCTCAATTGTATGGGACTTTCTTTAAATTAAAATTTTATATATACACATTAGAATTTCATACATGAATACTATATTTATAGCTTTTTCAATTTTCTCACTGCCTTTTTTCTTTCACTCCAATTCCTCCCAGGTCTTCTCAAATTCATGAATTTTTGCTTAACAATTGCTATAGACATATACGCAAAATACACATCTAAATACATCCACACTCACACATCCTGCTGAGCCCAGTTAATGTTGTTTGTATGTGTATGTGGTTATGGCTGACCACTTGAGAATGGATAAGCTGTCAGGGGGCTCATCCTTTGAGAAGATGGATTCTTTCCTCAGCAACCATTAACTGCCTGTAGCTCTTCATTTAGGGATGGGACCTTCTGAGACTTTTCCCACCCATGTTGGCATGTAATGAGGGTCTTGTTTAGGTGACCATATACTTGAGATTTCACTGGTGAAGCTTTCCTATCATTTGTAGATAACATGATGTCCCAATAGACCACATGGTCCTCGGTCTCTTACAGTCTCTGTGCCCCCTCTACCACCGTGTTCCCCGACCCTAGTCTAGCAGTTATATTACATATTTACCAGTTGGGGTTGATGCCCACAGCTGCCTATTATTCTCTGCACTTAGCCAGCTGTGGATTTCTCTGATAGCCTTTGTCTGTTGCGAAAGGAAGTTTGTTTGATGAGAAGGAAGAATCACCTTTTAACTTTGTTGTTTCCAACCTTTTGTTCCAATGATAGAGGCGGAATTTTCACAACAGGTGAGGGTGAAAGGCAAACAGAGCTGGCCTTTGTACTTCTGAAGGAGCAGACTTGGCTCTGCCCTGGATCTAGTCCCACATCTGTAGAGATGCTGATTCCACATACAGGGGCTAAGCAATTTATCTCTCAGAGGACTGTGAGGAGTAAGAGAGGCAGAGGAAACACAGGAACGATATATAAATGAGGGTATATGCAAACCTAATAGAACGTCATATTTTGTAGTATAAGCACTTTAAAAGTATAGTCTATGAGGACGCTGTTCTTGGAACATGCAGTATTTGTGGTGTTTGCTTGAGCAGGATGCCATCTGCATCAAATTACAGGACTAATGAATGTCTCACTGGCAGAGGTTCTGTGACTGCTACAGACAGGTGCATTCCTCTGCCATCTGTTAGACACTCCAAGAAAGCAGCAGGACCATAGGCCTAGGTTAATAAAGAACAGTAAGAAATTAAACAACTGCTGGAATTTTTTGTGACTTAGTTTTTGAGACAGAGTCTCACGTATCCCACGCTGGCCTCAAATTTTCTATATAGCTGAAGATGATTTCTGATTCTATTTCCTCCACCTCCCACGTGCTGGGACTACAGGCACATGGCACGAGGCCTGGAGTGTGCTGCTAATTCAACCACATACAGTAAGTGACAACTATCTTATTTGCAAACGAAGGAAGAAAGGGACTCTTAGCTCAGCATTTAGAAATAAGTTTATTCAAAATATAAGCCATTAAGTGACCACAGGAGATATAATTGAAATATAATTATGTTGCTTAGCTTTGGAGTAAACTGCCAAAAATTGTTTTAAACTATTGACATTTAAAGATGTTGGGTAAATTCAGTTGGTATTCTTGATTCTTTAAGAATACCACCAAATTTAAGCTCTTAAGAATAAATAATGTCTATTATACATATAAACTAATATAATCTGGATATATACTAATTACCACAGTACCAGAAAAATAGTTATCTATTTCTAATTGTCATTACAAGGCGCCCGAGGTGCCCATGACATCTACAGTAACTGCCATCTAGTGGAAGTCAAGGACACAACTAAGAATCCAACAGTGGCTCTCAGTGATGCCAACATGAAGTTAGATGAGTTAATACACTGACCTGAGACTATGCATCCCAAGGGAAACGATCTTGCTTGTTACTCTCTATGACCTTGTTAGGGTAAGGAATTTGAGCTAACACAAGCCAAACCACACTAGGCTCTTTCTACAGAAGCCTGGATGCACCTTTTCTTCCAAATGGTGCTGTGACATTTGATAGGCATGAAGCTATTTCCACTTGTCTGTTTGAGGATAAAATATGTTTGAGGATTTCTTTGTTGTTCTAAAGGTCATGGGACCTTGGTCTTCTCTTTCACGGTAAATAAACATGAGTGCTTTGCAGAAGCTGGTACATTTAGATGTTTCATAAGCCCAATGGAGCAATCCGAAATTGTACCTTTCATGCCTTGTTTATCTCACATTTAAACATATTCTGAAAACAAAGGGAAAGTTGGCTTCCGTTGACAGCTGTGTCATTTTAAGACTTCTGCCAATGCAAGAGTCCTTCCAGTCACCAGCAAGTGGCTCCATTTAACTTACATTTCAAACTAATGGCAGGAGTAGGTACTAAACACTGGGTAACTATTTGGGGAATTTTGAAGATTATTAAGTCCTGAATAACTCATGCTTTCCCACCAAGCTTTTCTCAGCAGTTGAATATATCTGGATCTTATTCTGGTTTTTCGTTCTTTTTTTAGCTTCCTGAAATGACTCATGTTCAAACACAGCGACCCTGGATGACGTTTCTCCTGCAGAACGTTGGATTGATCCTAGGCTGGCTTTCTCTTTTGCTCTTAGCTGCATATGAACAGAATATTAGAATATAAGTTAAGATGCTTCAATGTCTTCCAAAATTATATCTCATTTCTTATGTGTTCTCTATGCTGATTACTAAATTCAGTATTTTTATTTTAGGCAAAGAGTGTATTTTATCTTATTAATTACGTATTGTAATATTTTTAGAAATATATAAAGGTAAATCTGTCTTGCACTGAATTGTTTACTTTTGTTTCTGACCCTGTGATGAACCACAGTAATGGTCAGTGTTGTTTGAAAATTCTGAATTCTAGTCAACTGTAAAAATTTTATTTCTCTAAAAAGAATGTTTATTTGTTGCATTTAAAACAGACAGGTGCCTGTTGGTATAAAAATCAACTGCAACAGTTTTGTGGGTTTTTATGTTAACAATACATTTATTTTTTATGTGATCTATAAACCATAAGCAAATAGGATAATAGAAGTATAATAAAGGCTAGTTTGAAAGTGGTGGTTTCAAGCACCTTCTGTTACTTTATATACAGATCCTCTCTTCCAAGCTGGTATAGCCTGGTCACCTGGAAGAATCAAGCCCTGCTTTAGCACTATATATGAATAGACAACTTGAGAAGCCCAAAAGATATGTCAGAGTATCTGTGTCTGTCCCTCTGTAAATGTCAGCACATCTGTCCTAGGCAAGAAAAAGTGATGATGCTCCCAGGTTAGTAAGGTAACAAAGAATCAGGCAGGAATCTAATGACTCACCTCTCATAGATTTTATAACAGGCTCTGTCTCTGTCTCTCTCTATTTCTCTCTATATATTTCTCTCTCTCATTCTCTCTCTCTCATTCTCTCTCTCTCTCTCTCTCTCTCTCTCTCTCTCTCTCTCTCTGTGTGT
Organism: Arvicola amphibius; assembly: GCF_903992535.2. Taxonomy (NCBI): domain Eukaryota; kingdom Metazoa; phylum Chordata; class Mammalia; order Rodentia; family Cricetidae; genus Arvicola; species Arvicola amphibius. Next base: position 97,442,085 of record NC_052052.2, on the reverse strand, counting down.
GTGTGTGTGTGTGTTTGTGTGTATGATCTTACTAATAAGATATATTTGCATTATTTCTGGGGTCACTTTAAATGGGAAATCAGCAAGCAAATTCATGAACAAGGAACATTACTGGTAACCTAGACTATTATTAAAAGACAAAACAACCCCAGCTTTAATCATTTTGTCCTTTGGAACATGGATGCCTACTATTTTTCTTCATTTTTAATGATGGGCCCTGACAAGGGAAAGGTCATTTGCTCTGACTGTGACTCACGGCACTCGGTTATGTATCTCTCCCACCTCTTACTTGCCAGCTGGGAAAAATTCTTCATCATGCCCCAACCCAAACATAATCTTTTAAAGCTACTTTGCTTTGATCTCAAAATGAAGTGGGCCTCTCTAGCTCTCTTTTGTGCTTGCTTAGAGACTTTGGGCCATTGTGTATGAGAACTCAGTGTACAACAGGGACAGCTAAAGCCTAACTACAGAGAGAACGAGTGGCTGCTTTCATCAGAACCTCTGACTCTGTGGGTCTGAGAGAGTCTTGAGATCTTGACTGAGAACTTTAAGGTACTGCTAAGGCAGCTGGCTGTGGCCAGACTCTGAATACCACTCATGAAAGAAGTCAATAGGCCTGGCTTTGAGAAAAAGCAGAGTGCAGGTCTGTGACCCAAGAGCCGTGTGCTTTTGATTATGTTGGTTAACACTTCTGTACTTTGATATTTTTCCCGAGAGGAAAGTAGACTTGACACATAGAGCTTCAGCCTTCTGATTGTGGAGAGTAAGCTAAACTGAACAAACACTCCCTTTGTCCAGGCCATCCTGGTGTAGAAGATGCATACAGGAAGTACCAGACACTATCTGTGTGTGTGTGTTTCAATGCCCAGGTTCTGGTTTTGACATTTAGCCATCATTAATGCTAGCTTAATTAGAATAGCTCTGATGGATGACTGTGGCTCTGGTTCAAGGTTAGGCAAGTCTCGGGTAAATTAACATTTGAGCTGTGAGCTGTGTACTCTGCAGCCTTCAAAGTAGAGCGATTTTATACCAGTGGAGCTGGGAAATGGTGCACAGAGGGGCTTGGATGGAGCCAGCTCTCGGAACACATTCTGAGAGCTTTTCAAGCTTGTCACTAGTGTTCTCTCATAGAAAGCAGAAACCAAGCCACTCACAGGGCTATGGATGGTGGGATAGTAGCTTCCGAGGGCATCTTTTTTTTTATTTGTTTGCCATAGACTCAAGACAGAAGAAAAAGGAACGAAACGAGAAGAAAAACGGCCGAAATACCCAGAAAGCAGAAGAAGCATGGACGCAGAAGAAGTAAACAAATGAAGAACAGCGAAGAGGCAAAAACATAAAAATCAGTTCCCCTACTCTCCCCCTCGCCCGCCTCCCCTCTCCTCCTCCCCCTTCCCTCCCCTCCCCTCCACCCATATCCCCCCTCCCTCCCTCTCCAGGCCAAGGAGCCATCGGGGTTCCCTACTCTATGCTAAGACCAAGGTCCTCCCAACTCCCCCCAGGTCCAGGAAGGTGATCATTTGGGTTCTCCCTTTCTCCCCTTCACCTTATCATTGATTTGCTGATAATCAAAATTGTGTTCCAGACAGCATAACCCCAGTAATCTCAGAATTGCTACGCGGGGCCAGGGAGATGACTGAGAGTAAAAGGCACTTGCTACTTGCGCCTGATAACCTGAACTGGATCCCAAATCGCACGCGAAAGGCCAGAGATGGTGGCATGCATCTGTAATCTCAGTCCCGACACAGCAAGATAGGAGACAGAGACGGGTGAACTGATTTGGCATCTGTGGGCCATCCAGCCTGGAGGACAGACAGTGAGCCCCGCCCTCAAAGCAAAGTAAAAGCAAGACAACTCCTAAAATTCGCGTTCTGGTTTCCTTATGTGTAGTGTGGCAACTGTACACTAATGCTCACACTCACTTTTTCCTTTACTACCATGTTTCTATTCCTCAAAATCGAGTGATGATAATAAAAAATATGATGATAATTCTGTGCCCTCTGAAAATGAACTGAATCTAAATTTGGGGCGGGCTGGCAGTAGTTTTTCTTTAAGCTAAATTTGTTTTTCCTTCAAAGCAGATTTTTCAATAATAATGTTAGAGTATCTGTTTCCTAGGACTCAACATAGGTTTCTACTGTGTTTGTGCTCAGAGATTCATTTATTTCTTCTTCCTCTTCCCTTTCTTCTTTTTTTCTTAAATCACGGAACTAGAAATGTTGCTGGAGAAAGCTCAGAGTGGACCATGCAGTTTTCTTATTTAAGCATCTATCATCTACTGACAGGGCTGTTTTTAGACAGAGGTCCGTGGTGCTGTGATGCTATCTGGGAAAAAAAATGGCTTCATCACTATTGAAGGGTGAACAGTCCCAGAGTCTTAGGCAAATGTCCCTGTGAACAGGGCCACTCCCAACTCCTCTGCCCTTTTCTGCCCTTTGTATCTCAAGACACAGCACAGTTACGTTGTTTCCTCTTTGAAGATAAAGGTCATGGTTACAGGATACCAATTACAAATGTTATTTGGGGCTCTTCAGTTGAGTCACTAAGAATTCAGGTGTCAAAGTTAGATCTAGGTTCAAATCCTAGCCATATAATGATTTCCTTTTTTTCCATAAAAAATGTTATGATGATGTCATATAGAATATTGCTTGTGAAACACTTTGCACAGAGCCTGAAAAACATTAATAATAATAATAAAAAGTATTAAACACCCCTCCTCCTTGATATTTTGTTTTTCTGATAGTTTCTACTCTTTCTCAGTTCTCTACCCTTCATTAAGAAAGTTGGGGTTTTTTTGTTGGTGTAGAATAGGGATTAAACATTTCTATACACCTGTACTCCTGGGCTGGAGGCTCCATAGTAGAGAGCTTGTTTGCTTAGCATATAGAAGGCCTTACGTTCAATTCTCAGCATTTAGGGAAAAGTATTAAAAAGCTGTATCCATCTATAAAGCTCTTTAACTCCTCCAAGATGGCATCCCCTACAGAATCAATACCATCCTCTGTGTGTGTGTGTGTGTGTGTGTGTGTGTGTGTGTGTGTGTGTGTTTCACTTTGGCTCACTTCTAGAGAGTGAGAAATAGGGCTTCCTTTGGCTTGCCCTATTCTGCACATACTCCCAGGCAGACTCCATCCTGTGTCATAATACTTAGATTCAGCAGGCATCTTCTTCACATATTCTTTCTCTCTCACTGTAAGGGGGAAACTTATGCTCACTGAAGTTATCCTTCTGAGAATGAGCAATGGAACCTGCCCAAGAAGAACCTGTCTGGGATCGTGGCTGTTGTCACGACTTAATTTTGATTCAAGAAAAACAAAACAAAACAAAAAGATGGTTCATTGAACCTCGCTGTTCCAACACATTTGTGGAAAGAAGGAAGCCAACTCCCAAAAGAAACAGGAGAGAAGGGCATTGACTTGATGGAACCCTGGTCTGTTTAGATAAGGCAGGGTCCTCGAGCTGAGAATACAAACAGCCTCACTCCTAAGAAAGGAACCCTGGACTACAGGAGCGGAACATACCCCAACCTAATGTCCTCCACTGTGGGGAAATAAGCTTTAGGTTGTCATGTAGCTTTTAAAATGCAAGTGGAATGTAGAAGTTTTGAAAGGCTAGGAAATGACCCGAAGACAGGAGTGGTCCTACCCCACCACCACCACCACATCTTTAAATGATCTATTCAATATAGCCAGGTCAATGTTCATATCCTCAAGACGGATTACCTGCTTCACAAGATCTTCCCTAAAGCTGCTCAGTCCACATTGCAAATCTATAAACTTCTGTTGTTTCTCTGTCTTTGTCAGAAATGTTCTAATCATTTGAAGTGTGTGTGTGTGTGTGTGTGTGTGTGTGTGTGTGTGTGTGTGTGTTATACATATAAGAGAGCAAAATAAAAAAAAAGCAGAGATGTAGTTACGATGGTCAATGTTCGGACTCCAGGCTAAACACTGAGATTTAATCCTGAGATTAAACCGTCTTCCCTGCACAGTATTGTCAGTGCAGCCCCTGTAGAATCAGAAGAGAATGCAGCTGAAAATCTCATAGTTCAGAAGACTCTCTAGTGAAAGGCAGAATGTGGGAGACCGGAATAACAGAGGAAATGCTCTGACTACAGAGATGGTGGACAGTGCACAAAGAATAACTCTTGGCCGGATAATCCTAAAACCCTTCCAAAGGCCTTATCTATGCCACTTCCTTTTATCCAGTATGACATGTTGGCTCTCGTCACAAAATTACAAGATGGTCAGCAGGGCAAAGAGAACATAGGTAGAAAGACAGTGCAAACATCACAACCAGACCAAGACTGGAGACTTAAACAAGTGGAATTAATATGACTAAAGCTTATGGTGGGGAAATGGACCATCTGTAATGCAGAGAAGAGGATGCCATTAAAGGTGGCGGTGCATACCTTTAGTCCCAGCACTCAAGAGGCAGAGGCAGAAGGATCTCTGAGTTTGAGGTCAGCCTGGTCTACAGAGTGAGGTCCAGGACAGCCAAAGCTACACAGAGAAACCCCTTTTTTGGAAAACCAAAAATAAAAAAAGCAGAGAAGAGTAATATAAGCAGAAATGACACTGTGCAGAATAAATAACCTGACACAGTGGATAGAAGTACATTTCTGGAATATTACTAGCACTAAGGAAGGAGAGATAGCAAGATCACCATGAATTCAGTCCAATCTAGTCTACACAGTAGTAGAACAGCCAACATCCAGTGTGTGACTCTCAAAAATGTTCAGTGGGTAACTATTTCTCAAAAATGAGAATGGGGGCTGGTTATAAATTCTTAAGGGAGGAACAAGAAGTGTGAAGAATATCTTGAGTGGTCCTTTAAATCAACAAATATGTCCAATTAATGAATCAGTCATCTTGAAGGAGTGTCCCTGTAAACATCTAGACCTAAATACAGAGAAAACTGGAAAATGCCCAACAGAATGTCCCAGAGCTGTGGATCAATTAGGGAAGATGCGACATGCAGGCGAAATCAGATGATTCAGGGGAGGGGAGAACGAGAAAGAATGCAGAGGTGTTTGAAACAATGATGGTCTAGAAATAATAGCATCCCAAGCCATGTACTCAGGAAGCTGCAGGAAACCAGAGACAGAAAAAACATTGAAAAAAACACAGAGGCAAACTTTGGAAATAAAAAAAGAGCTCACTGACTCCTGACTGACAGCTGGGGAACCTGCATGGGACTGAACTAGGCTCTCTGAATGTGAGTGACAGTTGTGTGGCTTGAGCAGCTTGTGGGGCCACTGGCAATGGGACCAGTGTTTATCCCTAGTGCATGAACTGGCTCTTTGGAGCACATTCCCTATAGAGGGATACCTTGCTCAGCCTAGATGGGGCTCCAGGGAGTTGGTCCTGCCTCAAGTGAGCTAACAGACTTTGTTGACTCCCCATGGGAGGCCTCACCCTCTCTGAGAAGTGGATGGTGGTAGGATGGAGGGAAGGAGGAGGAAATAGGAGGTTGGGAAGGAGAGGGAACTTGGATTTGTATGTAAAATAAAAAAGACTATTTAAATAAAATAAAGAAAATAGAAAAAACTTTTAAAAACATCAAAAAATAGAATAGGAATTATCAGATTCTCTTCAAAATCCATGTGAAGTAATGGACAAGCCAGGGTTTAACTCAGTGGTGGAGTTCTTAGGATACACCACACCACTGCTTCAACCCTCAGTGATACAAATGAGAAAGAATTCAGTAAAATATTTTATTGTTTTAATGTAATGAAACAAAGTTTCTTTATGGCCCTGGTTGGCCTTGAACTCACAGACATCTGCCTGCAAAGTCATGTACTACCATGCCCTATGCCACATATTATGCTATAAAGGACAAAAATCCTCAACATTTGCTACTTCATCCAATGAAACTATCCTTAAAAGTAAAGGAGAAGTAATTTTCTTCAAAACAGGTGTTGAGAGTATTCATTTTTTATATACTCTTCTTGTAAGAAATCTTCCAAAGATATTTTCAGAAACTGTAGTTTTCAACAATGAAAAATGTAAAGATGAAATGAATGAAAGCACAGTGAAATCTTTCTTGCATTTTTGCATTTTAATTGACCTTTAACATCTGCTTAAATGATTTGCCAAGCTTACATGTAAATAAAAATATATATACAAGAGGCTAGATCAATTTTACTGGGTTTTACCAAAGCTTAAAAGCAGTGAGATGTTTTCAGTTGGCCCTGAGATAGCCATCGGATTGAGTATAGCTTAGCAGGAAGAATGAATGAGTTATAGGGCTGGAGAGATAGGTTCATTGATAAAGTTCTTGCTGCGCATGCACGATGGCCTAAGTTTAGATCTCCAGCACCCATGTCAATGTCAGGTGGATGTGGGGGTCCACCTGCCATCCCAGTAGTCAAGAGACAGAGACAAGAGATACTTGGGATAAGCTGGTCCCAAATATAAAAATAGCCAGTCAATGAACTCTTGCTTCAAATGACTTCCAATAAATATGCAACGTAATGCAAGTGGTAAAATAATTAGACGAGACCACATGAAATAAAGTCTTTCTGGTTGTGATTTTGATGTTTTTAAAAAGACGTGTAGAAGTTGGGTTTAAATAATAAATACTAATAAAGATTATTTATTAAAGATTTGTAAGGCACTCACTAAGTACCCTGTCTTTGTTATCGCACTGATTACGTAAGTCACACAGTACACTTTCAAAATGAGCAGCTTGAGTCAGAACACGTCAGAAACTTTTTAAGGATCACACAGTTAGAATACCACAGGGCCACTGTGATTCTGTTGTCGCTGATGTCTCCCACCTGACATCAGGTAAGAGTGAAGGGAACAGAGAAGCTATGCCTGGAAGGAGACAGTTTGTATCTACTTCGTAAGAGAGGTACAAGTTGCCTTAATATGGAAGGTCCCCCAGATGGGGAGATTATTAAAGAGAAGGGAACTGGGAAACTTCTAAGGCACCAAAGTCTGGGAACAGACGCAGCTCCAAAGGCAGACTGGAGAATGAAAATCTATTTGCCCTGCAAAGACACAAACTTTGTTCTACATACAGTTCAGAAAAGAGAAGTATTTTCCCATGTATTTTTGGAGCTGTTTGGGGTTTGCCAACTCTATGTGAATTTGCTCTTCTGAAATATTCACACTACTGTCTTAGCACTCAGCAGAGAATCCAGTTAACTCTTGCTTATCTTTGTCCCTAGACTTCTTGTAAACATAATAATAACATAACAAACATGCCAACTCCCATGCATCTGTGTTGTCTTGGTAATGAATGCAAAATTAAGATAATCTACTAGAAAACAAGCCAGGTCGCATGATTCTCCTAATCAAAACATCTCATTTCTCTCTGCTGCCTTCCAGACATAACCTTGTTGATTATTAACATGAAATCATGAGAGTTGTCTTCCAAATTCTTCTGTTGCATGTCCCATCATCTTCCATGTGTTTTTTGATCTCACGAAATTGCATCCCTGTGTGTTTCATTTGCATACCTGTGGCTTTTCACCCCTGTGTGACATGTCTTGTCTGACATGATTTAGGCACATCCTCCTTTGTAAGGTCTCTGAAGTCTGTAATTATCATCAAATCTAGTAGGTTCATCTCTCATGAGAGCCTCCATCATGCCTTCTTTGATCTACTATGTATCACTTTTTACACAGAGAACACACAGTACAACTGATAGCCTCCAGCAGCAAGCATTTTATTAATGTAGAAATTCAATAAACTTTCTCACCACTGTATCATAAATTGGCTTTGTGCCATATGATTGTGCCTACCTACAGGCTGATTACCAGTTGTTGTTTAAGGGAGAACTGCTTGATTTATGAAGTTTGGTATGTGAGATGTGTTACATGTACTTTTAACACATGATATTTTCAATTTATGGAGTTATTAGTGCATAAACCTATTAAGTCAAGAAGAACTTATAGTCCATTTACCAGAACTGTATTTCAATTATCAGTCCCAACCTTCAGAGACTGAGGTAGTGAGAGAATATAAGTTTTGAAGTGTGCCTCTGATGATGCCTGTGTTGATTTAGTTAATCTTTTAAGCTATCGGAGCCTCAGTACTCATTTTAGATATAAAACTTCTAATTTGCAAAATTTATATATGTAAGGAACATGTGTTAGTCCCCTTTCCATTGCTGTATCAAAATAATCAGAAGGACAACTTCAAGGAAGGAAGAATTCTTTAGATTCACAGTTTCAGAGGCGTTAGCCCAAGGCTGGCTCCATTGCATGGGCATGATGAGGCAGAGTATAGTAGAAATGTGTGGTGGTAGAAAACTCACTGGGAGGCAGCCAGGAAGCAGGGAGAGTGAGGAAAGGGGCTCCCTTCAAAGGCAAGCCCCGGTGACCTTCAACTAAGCTCCACCTCCTAATTTCTATCACCAACAAACAATGCCACTGGATTATGAATTTGCACGTGGGTTAGTCCATTGATTATCTTAGAGCTATCACAGTCCTATCGGGTCCCAGTGCTTTGTCTCTGAATCTCGTCCTGGGAGGGGTTTTCAACCCCGGAACTTTTGGAAGTCATGTCATATCTGTACTCTAACAGAACCTATCATGACTCTTGTCACATATTGAGCAGTTGATAAATTCTAACGATTGTCATTGTCATTGTAAACATCAGTGACTAAATAATTATCTGGAGTAATTTCAGCCACATAGCATGAGCTGTGTGTATTTATTAAGACAGACAGAGATGAATCCGTTTTACCTGATTTCTCAGTAGGAAAAACAGGCTCACGTGGGTCAAGTTGGTCAAAGTCATGGGGCTGGAACATCCCTCAGAACCTGTTCTGATGTTTTTCCAGAAGGCCGTGATGGTAATGGGGACTGTGACTCACCTGTTGAAGGGTTACCTCTCCTCAAATAGTACCTTTCAATCCTCTAACATCCACCTCTGTCTGTTCATTAACCTGGGCTTCTACTGAGATGAGCACAAATACATGTGCCTCTTTTTCTGATCATTTTGAGACTCTGAAGAAGTACTGTGCCCTGTCAACTTAACTGTAGTTTAGATAGATGTCATTTCTATTCCCATTGTGAGTTTCAGATCACCTAGATTTGTCCCTCTTCTTTTGAATTTCTGAAACAGTACTGATTCTCACTTTGCAAAGATCTGTTCCTTCCTCTAGTATCCCCGGGACCACATTTCAGAGAGTGTGCAATCCTGTTACATAACCACACAAGAGAAACACAGCACACATCTAATCTTTCAGTTCCCTGTGTCCAGAGTGCCAGGTCTTGTGACAGATTGCGCTCATCTCATTAGGACGGTGCTTTGTCTGTTCATCCAAACAGCCTATATTTAGTACATTTGCACAGAGAGTGTTTGTGTTCAGAGTCTATTACTTTGATCCATCTGATAAGAAGCTCACTATCAGTTGAGTACACAGCTTGGGGGCCTGCTTCGCTTTTCAAGTACGGTACGTTCTTAAACACAAGTGAGATGAGAAACATATTGGACATCCCATGGGGACTATTTAAAATGTAAAATATAAATATTTCTCCTTTGAATGTACTTAGCTTGGTGAGGCTGTCTCTGGTTTGTGTTCTCTCAGGCATCACATTGACACTGTGTTTGCTAGGCCTTCATTTAGCGGAGTTGAAATGAGTTGGGCAGCGGGCATAAGCACCACAGCCATTGGCTCCACAGCCCTTCCCTCCCAGCAGGGTCTGTGTAGGTTGCCAAGTCTCCTCTGATCACATAAGGCCTTTCAGAGAAGGTCAACACTGCAGTAGGCCTGGCCTCGTGTTAGTGCTTTATGGTGACAGATATGCTGGCTCCAAGTTGCCTGAACTGTACAGGGGAAACTGACAGCAAAGCAAACAACTAGGGGGCCCACATGTCCCCTCTCCTGGGCAGAACCTGGGGACTTGGGTACAAGAACTTTGTTGAGTTGACTCAACACCACCTCATACTGCTTTTCTGTACAAGCTGGGGGTTTGACGAGGCTCTAAAGACCTGAGAAAGCACATTTCTCCTGCCACCTTTCTCCTGCATCCTTCTCCTGCTCAGTGAGCTTCAAGGATATGCCTGTCGCTGCCTAACAGCACCAGAGCTGCAGACACGTGACGTTATACCTGGCCCTTTTCACACGGGTGCTGAGGCTCTAAACTGAGGTTCCTCCTCATGCTTGCACAGCAAGAATTTACCAACAGAGCTACTCCCCTAACCCTCATCTTTTATTATAAAATGTAAATTCGTTACAGAAATTTCATAGGATAAAAGAACCTTTTTTTTCATTGTTAAAGACTTCAAAGACAGGGTTAGTTGGGAAGGTGGCTCTTCATCTCCTGGATACAGTGTCCTTTTCTCAAACAGACACTCATGGGGAAGCTCTATTGCTAAAGTGATTTTTCTAAGTAGCAGGCGAGGAGGCCAGTGTGCCTGTTAGTAGCATCTACAAAATAAGCTGAGGTTTCTAGAAACAAACCACAAAGCTTAGCATATCCTGGCTCCAACTCTGCTAAACTTTCCTTTGGTGGTGTTGGGTAAATCATATCATACTTCTGAACTTGAGTTTGGGCTTGGAATGGAAGATGGTGAGTGAATACAGTGGGCGCAGTGTTCTTCGGTTGACTAAAAATGCAGGTGTGTTAGCTTCCGCATACATATGACCAAAATATCTGAGACACCAACATAAAAGACAAAACATTTGCTTAGGATCATAGATTCAGATGGTTTGGTCCATGGTAGCTTGAATCCCATGCACTTGGGAAGATCATCATGACAGTGGGAATATGTGGCAGAGGAGAGCCATAGAAAAACAGAGGAGGGAGCCAAGGGCAAGCCAACCCCAGGGACCTGCTTCCATTCACTGAAATCCTCCAGCTAGGAAGTACCTCCTTGCAGCACAAATAATAAAATCCCAGAGACAGATATTGGTGTTCAAGCTTAAGATCAGAAAAGTAAAGCAGCCAAGCCACTAGAAAGATCTTACCTCTACCAAGTCAGACAAAACAAAGGAGAGCTCCACCAATGCTCTCAGCTGACTGGTATGACTGCTTCAGTTGATAACTTTCTCAGACTATTTAAGTCATTGTCATCATCAAAGGTTTCCTTTAAATTAATCAGTTCATCAGGTTTTATCCAAATAGTGCACCATAGATGGGAATTATCTCCTAGAAATCTTTGAAGAGTCTGCAACCGATCTCTCCTAATTTGTACCATTTTGGGGTCAATTTGTTGTAAATTTATTTTATATCCTAAATAATTAATAATCTAATAATCTAAATAATCTCCCCTTTTCATTTTTCAGGAGCAATTAGTAATTCCCAACAAGGAAAATTTTTCTTCTTCAAACATTCTTTCTAAAGTACTTATATTTTAATCAGATAGTAAAATGTCATCTATGTAATGATTAACTATAGATTCAGGAAATTGCTTATGTATCATTTACAATGGCTGACTTACAAAATATTGGCACAGGATGAGGCTATTTATCATTCCTTGTTGAAGAACCTTCCATCAATATCTCTTAGCAGGCTGAAAATTATAAGTAGGTACTGTGAAGTTAATTTTTCTCTGTCTTTTTCTTATAAAGGTATAGTGAAGAAACAGACTCATAAATCAATAACTTTAAGAAGTCATCCTTTAGGCAATAGAGAAGACAAAGGAATGTCAGACTGTAGCAATCCCATTGGTTGAATCACCTTATAAATAGCTCTTAGAACTGTTACTATTCTCCATTTTCCCAATTTCTTTTTAACAACAATACAGGAGAGTCCCAAGGACTGGTTGATTCTTCAATATGCTGAGCATTTAGTTGCTCCTGTACTAGCTGTTCTAAACCCTGAAGTTTCTCTATTGTTAAAGGCCAATGACAACCAATACGTTTGTCTGTAAGCCACTTTAAAGGTAGGTTGTTGGTGACTTTGAAATATCAGCAACTGTTTTGCCCTGTTTTTGTACAACCTGAATGTGCAGTGACTGTTCTTTAAGATATCTTATAGTATTTTTTCCAGAAACATATGTTAATTTATGGTTTTTTTCTAAGATTGGGGGAATATTAATCTGAGTATTCCACTTCTGTAACAAATCATGTACCCACAAATTCATTGCTATATTAGCTACATATGTTTTTAATATTCCTCTCTGTCCTTCTGTCCCTATATATTTGACCCATTTTATGCTCTTCTTTATCTGAGATAAAGTTTTGATCACTAAAACCTGAGCATTTATGTCCTGTAGAGGCCAATTTGGATGCCAAGGTTCTGATGAAATAATTGTTGCATCTGTACCTGTGTCTATCAGACTTTCTAAGATAATATCGTTTATTCATATTTTTAATTTGGTCTTTGTTAATTTATAGAAGTTTGTCAATATACTCACTTTATGATTTCTTCTGAATTTTTGTTCTCTCTTCTATAGCTCTTCTATTATACAAAGCAGTATGGTCTATCACAACAGACATTTGTTTTTTTAATTGCTCTGGGAAGGAGTTTCCTCTATGATGGCAGGAAATTACTGAAACAGATTTGGTACAGGGGCCTGCAAGAGGCCCTTCATGGAGTTTACTGACAGCAAAAGGATTACCTGGAATATTTCTTAACGATCATCATTCATTAGTCCAATATCTGCCTTTACCATGCCTACTGCATAATCCAGAAGGAGGCATTCTGAATAGATTATGCTTAAAAAAACATTGTTTCTATGAATGCTTATGATCCCTTTTAAGGTGACCTTGGTTGCTACAACTGAAACACTTGACATTTCAATTTTTCTTCAAACTTCTGGAAATCACCTCTCCTATCTAAGTATCATCATGATCATAGGATTCAATATTAATTTTATCTTGAATCTATTCCTCCAAATGTGCTGACATTGCCTTTAATAGCTTAATTATTCTTTTGCATTGAGAGTTAGCATTTTCAAAAGCCAGAGATTCAATTATTATTTATCTAGTTTCTGAATTTGGTATCATTCTGTTTACTGCCGAAGTCAATCTTTGTAAGAGATCTGTAAAGGCTTCCTTTGGACCCAGTATAACTTTAGTAAGTGACTCAATTTTCTTTCTTATTTCTCCAGTTCTCTCCCAAACATTCACAGCTGCTGAATGGCATAAATCCAGGGTGTGGTCATCATATACAGATTGCTTCTCCTTCTCCAAGAAGTAGATGTTGAAAATTTCCACACTCCATTGTTCAATGATCTTTGTCTCTTTTTCTACAATTGGCAATTACTGTAAGGCTACTGGATATATTAAGTTTGGTTGTCTGAAAACCTTAGGCTGTTCCTCTCTAATCTTATAATGCAATGCTGAAATTTGTTCTTCATTAAATTCCTCTGTCTGGATTTGAATGTCTCTTTGATCTGTTTTATTAAGTTTTTCTAAGGACTGTATCTTAGCTCTCAAAATAACCAACTTTTAGTGATGAAGCAAAAATGATAATGCTGATAATGTTTATAATTGACATTACATAAGTCCAATTTAAATTATTTATCCTTTCATTTAATTGTTTCATTTGCAAACTGTCTAGCATATTATCATAAAGTGACCAACATCCCTCCATTGTAATGGCTTTTCCCATTTTTATGTGGGAAATAACTCTCTCTTAAATAATTCGTCTCTTTAAGAATTCTCAATTGTCTTACCAAATCTGCTGATAATGTTGATGAAGATGTCAGGCCTATTGCTTCTGCATACAACAGTAAAAGCCTGGCTGAATTTCAAGGCACCAACCTAGTCTGGTAGCAGCCTGAGAAGGGAGTTTGGGAAGAACCGCCAGGAGATAAAAAAGAAAAACCTCACCAATAGGGCTGTGATTCTGACTACTTGTAGCTTTTTGGATTATGTCAGTGGCCATAAAGCCACAGACAAATTTTGTGTGTGTGAATTTGTACCCCAATCATTGGAGGCCAAATTTAGAATGAATAATAAAAACCCCAAAACAGATATTAAGGTTCAACCAGAAGAGCAAAGCAGTGAAGCCACTGGTGAGATCTTGCCTTGACCAATGCTGAGACATAACAATGCTCTTCACCAACCTTAAACTCCACTTCCACTGAGTTTCTGTCTCTACCCCTTTACATTTCTGTCCCTGACCCGCCATATTACTCCTGTCTCCACCTCCCTAGTAATGGAATTAAAGGCACTTGGGATCACCTTTGCATGAGCTCTGTTTCTCAGACAGATTCAATCTTGTGTAGCCCAGGGTAGCCTTGAACTCACAGAGATCTGTCTGCCTCTGTTTCCTGAGTCCTGGAGTTAAAGGAGTGTGCCACCACTCTCTGACCTGTATGACTGACTTATATATGGATTTTTGCCCTCTGATCTTCAGGCAAGCTTTATTTATTAAAACACAAATAATATACCACTAGACCTCCTAACGTTTCCAGATTCTCCCCAAGTAAAACCACCAGTATTCCCAAGTCTTTGAAATTTGACTCTCTGGGGAGGGGACATTTCATATTTAAACTTTCAGAAAAGAGGAATACTGGTGGCTTACATAATGAAGCTGTGGTTGACAAATCTGTTTATATCCCTTCCAGTCCCATGTCATTTTTAGAAAATACTGTTAAAATTATTAATGGATATTCAATATAAAAGATATAGAGTAAAGCATCAATATATCTATACAGGTATAATGTTTTTATCAACTTAATTGATAGAGCCATCCCCTCAAACATCTATCACTTGTTTGTGTTGGGAATATTAAGAACCCTCTCTGCTACCTGTTTTGAAATGTGCAATTAAGTATTGTCATCAATGGCTTTCCTACCCTGCTACAGAATATTATCAGTTATTTCTCCTTTTTTAACTGAAACTCCATAGATATCTCCCAGAGATTTTGTATAAGATAGAGGAAAAATAAGTATCCAGAGCCCACCTCATACCCATACCCAACCAAGCCATAATTTAAACCCATCAACTTACCACATGCCTACTGATCTTCATCTTTGAAAGACTGTTTACTCTACTGTGTGGAAGAAACATTGCTAGTCATCCCGGAGTCTATCATCTGCCAGGGAGGTGGAGCGAGTGTGTGAGGAGCTAACACAGTGATGCCAGGTTTGCTGAGCAGTGTGATCAGTCCTGGGACTCTGTGAAGGGAGCAGGAGATTCCAGCTCTGAGATTCAGTTCCAGTTGGCATACATGCCAGCATGAACCTGCTCTTTAGCTTCCTGTCTTATCTCTCCCATCTGGGTTCTTTGTCAAGATGCTTTTGTTGCTGTTTCCCCGTTCTTAGTTTAACTTTCTTGTTTTAGAAATCTAGCTTTAAGTCACTTTTTCATGTCTTCCCTGTGTTCGGCCAGGACTGACCTCTGAGCTCTGTTTGGCACATAATATACACAGAGAGTTCATTCTGTATGGGACCTGCTCCAGGACAATTGTGTGGCTATCCATACTCGACTCAGTCCTTCCAGACAGTGTGATCACACGGGATGTGTGGAAGAAGAGGGATTTTATCAACTTCTTTGAAGGTGAATGGTTTGCCAGACACGGATGGATTTCCAGGTGATGGAAAAGGCCTTGGAAAACATAGGCCAGGACAGAGGTGTAAGTTTGGGATGTGCTGAGTAGTTAGGTTATGCCATTGAACAAAGAGGTGAATGATAACTTCGGAAAGTAGAACTGTGTGTCCTAGTTAGACTTACTGTTGCTGTGATGAAACACCATGATCTAAAGCAAGGTGGGGTCAAAAGGGCTTCTTTGGCTTACACTTCCATATTGTAGTCCATCATTGAAGGAAGTCAGAACAGCAACTCAAACAGGGCAGGAACCCTGAGCCAGGAACTGAGGCAGAGGCCACGGAGGGTGTTGCTTAATAGCTTGCTGCTTATGGCTTTCTCAACCTGCTTGCTCACCCAAACCACCAGTCCGAGAATGGTACCACCCATAATGGACTGGATTCTCCCCAGTTAATAACTAATTAAGAAAAAGCCCTACGGACTTGCGTATAACCTGATCTTATATAAGCATTTTCTCGCTTGAAGATCCCTCTTCTTTGATGACTCTAATGAGTATTAAGCTGGCATGAATATGTATTAAGCCAGAATATTGTGGAAACACCAGAAATCTCAGCTAATGGTTTGACATTTCACTCAAGACAGAACATGAAGCTTCTAAAACTTGCTAAGTGAAGTTTCTTATTTTCCCTGTGAGATGTTTGCTGCTTCACATCCTCATGTCTGCTTATGCAGAGCCTTTCTTATGTCCCTCTATGCTTCTCTTTAACCACTTTGATACCAGAACATCCTTCAACTTCGCTGGCCTTCTACGGGCTTTGACCTGGGACTTTTGGATAGCTGCTCCCAGAAGAGCAGCTGCCCCACTCCCAACAGAGTGTAAATTGTGCATAACATAACAAATAGATATTGAGCTAAGGTAGAGAAGAGCAAGTAGGAAATACCACTGAGTACTGGACAAGACCCTCGCACGTTCTCTACACAGTTCCCAGCACAGCCACAGGAAAGTGGAGCCAGGCTGCTGTGTTAGATAAGGTTGTCATCTTGACAGGGTAGAATCCCATAGGACACAAACCTCTGAGTTTATCACTGAGGGAGTTTCTAGACTTTCTATAGGCAGTACCATTCCCTGAACAGGCTTCTTGAGTGAATAAAAAAAAGGGGAACCCTGGTAGTTTGGGAGAAAAAGGAGCTCAAAAGGAGTGGCACTATTAGGAGGTGTGGCCCCTTTTGAAGTAGGTGTGGCCTTGTTGAAGGAAAAGGCAAAATCCCACCCAGCTAAGTTTCCAACTTGTTAAAAGGAAAGTTGGATGTGGTGGTACTTGCCTTTAATCCTAGCATGTGGGGTGTGTGTGGTGGGGGTGGGGATTGAGGGATAAGGGGGTGGATAGAGGCTGGTGGATCTCTGAGTTTGAGAGCAACCTGGTCTACAGATCTAGATTCAGGACAGTCAAGCTTAGGCAGTAAAGAACATAAAAATGGTGTAGATATAATATAATGAGGAAACCATATTTCAGTCCTGGCATGACTTAACGGCTTTGGTCATGTGGATCTGGCTTTAGAGTCAAAGATAGAAAAAAGCAGTTATGAAATTGGCCCCCGAGACTAAGGAAAGCTACTAAGGCCAGGCGTGTGTCATGGGTGTCCCTGAATGGAGGACTAAAGAGGCCATTGTGTGAAGCTGTGAAGTTGAAGCCTGGATTACCATGGAGACCGCAACCTGTTGGAGATGCCAGAGCCTTTGAATACCCGCTGATGAAAGCTGATAACAGGAAGTCAGCCAGACCAAGAAAAAGAAATGTGTTACGGCCACACACAAAGGAGTTGGAGATCTGAAGAGAATGCTGACACCAGACAGAGATGCAGAGTTTGGAGTTTGCTGAGATGGTTTTAGGTCTTACTTTGGTCCAGTATTTCCTCCCTATGCTCCCTTCCCTATGTTTTATAATGGTAATGTATAGCATGTTTCATTATACGTTAGAAGTATGTGATATGCTTTTTGATTTTAATTTTATAGGAGGTTACATTTAACAGATTGCATAAATCTCAAAAGAGGCTTTGAACTTTGTACTATTAAACATTGTTGAGAGTGTTAGAGACTATGGGGACTTTTGAAGTTAGACTGAATGCATTTTTGTGTTACAATATATTTACAATCCTTTGGAGGGGGTAGAGTGTGATGATTTGAATGAAAATGTCTATCCAAATGACACAATTAGGAGGTGTGGTCTTGATTAAGTAGGTGTGGCCAGGTTGGAGGAAATGTGTCACTGTGTGGGTGGGCTTTGGAGTCTCTTTTGCTCAAACTTTGCTCAGTGTGGCACTCGGTCCACTTCCTGTTGCCTGCAAGATGTAGAACTCTCGGTTACCTCTGCAGCACCATGTCTGCTTGCACACCACCATGGCCTACCATGATGATAATGGACCGAACCTCTGAAACTGTAAGCCGACAATTAAATTAAATGTTTTCCTTTATAAGAGTTACTGTGGTCACTGTGTCTCTTCTCAGCAATAGAAACTTGAAGACAGGAATCAAATGTGATTATTCACTTATTTCTTATTGTGGATACAATGTGGTCCACTGCCTCAAGCTTCTGACACTGTGACTTCCCCACCCTGAGTACCCTCAAGCTGTGAGCCAAAATAAACCACCCTTCCTCAGTTAAGTGGCTTCTGCCAGGTATTCTGTCACAGTGGTGGGAAAAATAATGCACATGCCCTCTTTTTCTATAGTTCATTCTGTTTTATGGAATCCTAGCTTGAGAGAAGACCTGAGAAACATCTTGTTATGAGATCTCCTTTCTTTATGGGATCTAACCTCCTATCGATAGTGCTTATGTCTGCTCTAAAACAAAAATAGCACCAAAGATCTGGAATGGCATTTTAAGTCTTTTCCATATATTAATTATTAGGATGTTTTGTCAGATTTTTTGTAGAAAAGTATGTGCAACATAGTACTTCCTATTCTCACAATTTTATGTGCACAATTTTAAGGACACTAATCATGCTCACACTGTCACATTTCCAAATTCTTTCACTTCCCCAACAGAAGTCCTGTACTCATTAGTCAGTAGTTTTCCCGTCCTTTTGTGTTCATTGCTGGTAGTCACTGATCTACTTTCTGTTCCTATGAATTCATGTGTTCTAGATATTTCATGTAAGTGAAACTCTTTGTTCTTTGGTATCTGTTCAGTTCACTTACTATTCCATTTTCAAGGATCTCTATGTGGTAGGTTAAATTGGAGCTGAATTTATTTGTATAGATAGATAACATTCCATGCATGTCTCTATTTTTTTCCATTTATTTGTTCTTGGACACTTGGGCATCTGGTTTGTTTTTGTTTTTGTTGTTTTGTTGTTACAATGGCTATGAGCATACAAGTAACTTCTGAATTCCTGTATTCAATGTTTGGGGTGTTTATTGGGGCAGGAGTTCCTAGGCAATTTACACATGCCATTTTTAAGTGTTTGGTTTTTATTTTCAGGACATGCAAAACTTCTTTCTACAGCAACCATACCATGTTACAATGTAACCAATAGAGTAGACATGGTCCAATTTCTTGACATCCTCATCAGCACTTAATATTTTCCATTTATTTATTATTCTCAATCCTTGCAGTTTTGAAATGATATTGTGATTGTAACTGACCTTTCTGGAATGATGGAGAATGTTTAATATCTTTTCATGTGCACACTGACTATTTGTATATCTTCTTTATAGAAATGTCTATTCAAGACTTGCTTACTTGCCGGGCAGTGGTAGCACACGCCTTTAATCCCAGCACTTGGGAGGCAGAGGCAGGCGGATCTCTGAGTTCGAGGCCAGCCTGGTCTACAAGAGCTAATTCCAGGACAAGCTCTAGAAATTACAGGGAAACCCTGTCTCGAAAAAAAAATGACTTGCTTACTTTTCTAGAAACACTCAGATTAAGGAAGTTTTATACTTACAGCAAAACAAAGCAGGAAGGGTAGATACATTCCCCATATACCCCATCCATGTGCAGCCTTCCTTGTTATCAGGATCCCTTCAGAGTGGATTATTGGTTGCAGCTAAATTTGCACATCACTGTCATATTAGCCCATTGTGCATTAGGACTATATATTGGTGTTGATACTGTAGCACACTTGGGCTTGGAATATGTATACTAACATGCATCACATATTTTCACTGTCCTAAAAACCCTCTTTGGTTTCTTCATCCGCTTCTCTCCTATAACCTCTAGGAATAAAAGATGTTTTTCTTGGCTTTATAACATTGCTTTTCCTAGAATGCCATGTGTCAGAATCATG
Organism: Arvicola amphibius; assembly: GCF_903992535.2. Lineage (NCBI taxonomy): Eukaryota > Metazoa > Chordata > Mammalia > Rodentia > Cricetidae > Arvicola > Arvicola amphibius. The sequence goes on along the minus strand of NC_052052.2, from coordinate 97,422,399 downwards.
CAGTAAGTAGACCTTTTTGGTGGCTTCTTTCACTTAGCAACACAATTTTACATTTCCTCTGCATCTTTCAATGCACCATAGCTCATGGCTTTTTATTATTGAATACATGCCACTGTCTGAATGCACCAGAGATTACATGTCCATACTTACTGGGGAACATCTTACTTTCTCCCAGTTTTTGCCAACTATGGTTCAACTGTTACATACATCCAAGTGCAGGGTTTTTGTGAGAATACAGGTTTCAAAGGCCTTTGGGTAAATGTCCAGAAACATGAACGCTGGTTTGCATGCTTAGCCTTACAGGAAACTAGCTAACTTCCCAAGCAGTGGTCTACTGTGTTCCGAGCAGTATGAATAGGTGGTGTTGCTGCTTGCCCCCCCCAGCATCTGGATGGATTTTGGTCATTGCATTGGCACTGGGCATCCATATGTATATCAATGTGCTTTTCTCTAAGGAAATGTGATAGAGATTCTCTTGTTCTTTATTTGCCATGTCAGTATCTTCTTAAGAGAGGTGTTCCTAGTCTTTGGTCCATTTTCTAATTATGGTGTTACTGTTAAATTTTAAGTATTCTTTGTGTAGTTTGGGTAACAGTCCACTAACAGGTCCTTTTTTTGCCAGTAGTTTATCCTCTGTCCTCTTGACAGTGTCTTTCACAGAGAAGAACAATTTGATTCTCATAGAGGTCAGCATATCAATTGGGCTGTGTCTTTGCTACCACAGAATGGTATCACCAAATATAAGAATCTCGTAGATTTTCTTGCATGCTATATTCTAGTAATTTTATAGTTTTCCATTTTGTAATTAAATGTGTGATCTATTTTTATTAGTTTTAAATCTAAATTGTGTTATTGTATTAGGGATGCTGCTCACTGGCAGAGAACTTGACTGCTTTGCAGAAAGGCTCTGGGTTCAATGCCCAGAACTGCATAAAAAAATCTGTAACTGATTCATAAAATTTGGTCATATTAATGGGGTATCATGTAATATTTTAATACATTGACCTTTTAAGGTAGAGCATAAATTCTTATATCTGGATTATTTTATCTTTTTTTTCATATAGCCCAGGTTGGACTCAATATACAGCAAGATTGGTCTTGAATCTTGCCTCCATCTCTTGAGTTCTGGAATTACTTGTTAATGCAACAGATGGCACAACGGTTTTCTCCTTCTCCTCTGATTTTTCTCTTTCCTCTTCTTTATTTCTCCCCTTTCCTTCCACTTCCTTTTCTTTCACTTGTTTGTACTGTCCTCATGATTGGACCTTAGATCCCAATGGCCAGACAATTTATCACTAAATTATAGCTTCCATTTCTATGTGAATCCCAAGTTCTATGAAAAATTGACTTTTCATGATTGGCCTGCCATTTTTCTTTCCCTCAGATCATTGGCTGCACTGATGCTGTCTCTGTTTCTGGGATTTATGCTGCATTCTGTTCATTTATTTGTGTATTCTTTTGCCTGTGTCATGCTATCTGAATTCCTGTTGCTTCGTAAGAAATCTCTAACTTTCGGTCATTTCCTTCAAAATTAAGTCTGAGTCTTTGGTCACATATATACACTTTAGAATAAGTTTGATCAGTGTCCACTAAATAATTTTCTAGTTAAATGTATCAAAAATTAGGCAGTAAGTAGAAGACAGCAGACATGTTGAGGAGCATTTCTCTCTACACATGAACATGAAATATTATTCCATTTATTTTGAGAGCTTTTATCAGAGTTTTGAAGATTTCTGTTTGTGATTCATTTTTGAGGAGCATATGTAAATTACAATATTATTCTGCATCATTAATGATATAGAAGAGGCTGGGCAGTGGTAATGCATGCCTTTAATCCAAGCATTCTGCAGGCAGAGGCAGACAGATCTCTGTGAGTTTAAGGCCAGCCTGGTCTACAAGAGCTAGTTCCAGGACAGGCTTCAAAGCTACAGATGAAAGGAAACTCTGTCTTGAAAAAAAATATGTGTGTGTGTGTGTGTGTGTGTCTGTGTGTGTGTGAAATTAACTTTATTATTAATATGAAATCCTGTTATAACTGATTGTTAATCTGTTAATCCCAGGGACCTCTTTTATTAATTACTTGTATTTTCTCTATAGATGGTCCCGTTGTCTATTAAGAAAAAAAAGTATCATTTCTTCTGCCCAAGTCTGTATTTCTTTCTAATTTTCTTTCCTGACTTAATTCATTAGCTTATGCTTCCACTGCTTAGAAAAGGGACATCATTACCATTTCCTGATATTAGTGAGTTTCCAGTTTTTCACTATTAAGTTGATGTTGTAGGGGCTTTGAGGGGAAAGTCAAATAGCTTTTTTTTCCAATTATTTGAGGAAGTTCCCTCAATTTCTAGATTGCTGAAAATTGCTTTTGATGGGTGCTGCCTTTTGTTTAAAAATGATTCATAAGTATGAATTGTTTATTTTATTTTAATTGCTGGTGTCATGTAATTGTTTTTTTTTAAAAAAAATTTGAACCAGACTAAACCCACTTAGTGATGGTGTAGAGTTCTTTTTATCATTGTTAAATGATTTAATGTTTTGTTAATTAACTTTGCATCTATGTTCATTACTGACCTTGAAGCTCACTAATGTAGTTGGACTGGCTGGCTAGCAAATTTCAGGTATCCATCTGTCTTAATTGCCCCAATTCTTGTGCTAGGTACTACTGACCTCATAAATATTTTGGGAAGTATTCCCTCTTATTTTATCTGCTGAATGATTATCATAGGGAATTTTCAAGATATATTTCTTAAATGTTGAATAAAATTATCTGTTGATCTATCTGGGACCACTACTTTTTTATTTTGGCAGGTTATTAACTATGGACTCAGTTTCTATTCTGAATGTAGATATTCACAGGTTGTCTGTTTCTTTTGTGTAAGTTTCAGCAGAGTGTATTTTTCAAGGCATTGGTATATTTCATCTAAGCTATCAAGTTTGCAGGCATGGAATTTTTCATTAAATTTCTTTGCTAGTCTTCTAATATTTGTGAGATAGTTATTTCCTCTCTTTTATTTTTGAGCCTAGGTAAAGGTTTAACTCCCCCCAAAGAATCAGATTTTGCTGTTGGAATTTTTCCTACTGATTTCATATTTTCAATTTAATTGAGTTCTGATCCAATATTCATTATTTTTTCTGCTCAGTTTTGATTAGTTTCTCTTTCTCTAGCCCCCTAAAACAGTGACATGGATAATTTGATTTATATTGTGAGTGTGGGATATGTGTGTGTGTATGTATGTGTTTGAGTGTGTGCCCAGGTGTATGTGTACATGCCCATGCTTTTGTACATTTGTGTGAAAGCCAGAGGTTAACATTAGGTGTCTTCCTCAGTTACTTTCTACCTAGTTTTTTGAGACAGTATCCTTTACTGGACATGGAGTTCTTAAATACAGCAATACTGGCTATCCACAGATGTGGAGATTTTGTTTCTGCCTCCAGTGCCTGGGTTACCGAGGTGTATAACCACACCAGGCCTTAAAAGTAGGTGCTAGAGAGCTGAGCTCAACTATTCACATTTGTGCAACACTTTACTGAACCATCTCCTCATCCCTTGATTTTAGATTTTTTTGCATCTATTAATTTAATAATACTAACTTTACACTGAATTCCTTTTCTTACTCAACTTTACTGTTTTCAATTTTTCTGAAAAGTATTTTATCTAGAGAGAAGTATGTTGCTTAATCTCCAACTATTTAGGGACTTTCCTGGTAGCTTTCTTCCTTGTTTGTAGGTTAATGCCATCATACCCTGAGAGAAAACATCATTGTCCAGTTCTTAGCTTTAAAATTTATTCATGTGTATTTTATGAATATAACATGCCTGTCTTTGTGACTATTCCACATGAGAATAAAACAATGTGCCTTATACTGCTAGATAAAGTTCTCTTTAGATGTTGATTGTATTCTATTGGCTGACACTGAATTCACATTAATGATTTTCTGCCAATTGGATCTATTTCTTTTTTTTCCTTTTTGTTCCAACTCTTTTTTAAAATTAATTAATTATTTTTTTAAAAAACTATCTTTTCCCATTTTATATCCAATCCCAGTTCCTACTCCCTCTCCTCCTCCTGCTCCCTCCAAATTCCTCCTCACCCCCTATTCACTCCTCAGAGAGGGTAAGGCTTCCCATGGGAAGTCAACAAAATCTAGCACATTCTTTTGAAGCAGGACCAAGCCTTCCCACTATATCTAGACTGAACAAGGTATCCCTCCAAAAGAATGGGTTCCAAAAGCCAGTACAATCAGTAGTGATAAACCCTGGTCTCACTTCTAGTGGCCCCACAGTCTGCCCCAGCCATACAACTGTCACCCACAATCATAGGGCCTAGCTTGATCCTATGCTGATGTGGGATTCCCCTCTGTATGCTGTGTATTCCATTGGTTAATAAAGAATCTGTCTTAGGCCCGTGATAGGGTAGAGTAGAGCAAGGCGGGGAAAACTAAACTTAGTGCTTGGAGAAAAAAAGGTGGAGTTTAAAAACCATGGAGCTGCTACCAGAGACAGACATGTCGGAACCTTGCCAGTAGGCCACGAGCCTCATGGTAAAATATAAAATAATGGAAATGGATCAAATCAAGATGTAAAAGGTAGCCAATAAGAAGTTAGGGATAATAGGCCAAGCAGTGATTTAATTAATACAGTTTCTGTGTGGTTTTTTTCAGGAGTCTGGACACCCAGGAAATGAACAGGCCTCCTTCTAAAACAATTTGGTTTGCCAACGTGACCAACTGAAATCCACTTAAAATCTGAGAGAGTTTGGGAGGGAATTCTAGGTACAAAAAATAAACAAACAAAAAACAAAAACACAGAGTTAAGCATGTCTTAATGCCATGTCTCCTTTAAGAGAGGTTTTCCTGATTCAACAGTAGCAGAAAAAAGTGGTGCAGTTTTAAAACTGTGGCTTTCTTGGCCATGGTGCCAGCTCAAACTCTGGCTCTTTCAGGAGGCCGAGCATTTAAATGAGGTTTGTGAATAGTGTGCTGCAAGGTTCTTGGTGGCAGCATGGGCTAACTGGTTATCAGAGTTAAGGTGGTGAGGACGGCTCCCACCCAGCAGTCTCAGGCACTAACAGACTTCCGCCATGTTGGACTGGGCAGAGCATGCAGGCAGGGCCATATTACCCCTAACAATGATGCCTAATAATGATTTTAAGAAATTGTCCTGGTCCGAAAAGGATTACAGATACACAATAAAGACAAATTCAATTCGACAAGACATTTAAATGGGTCACAATGTTGGATAAATGTACATAGGCTTGGGAGAGAGAAGAAAAAGAATATAGACAGTTATAAAAAGAAGTAAATGGTTTTTTAAAAAAATGTAAAGTCTTTAAAGAATGGCATACCAACAGTCATTGATTTTCTTAACCCCTTTGTTATTTTTTTTTAATTTTAGCAATGATAGGCATCTTCAAAGTATGATTTTATTAAATCATCACAACAAATCTATGTGGTATTTTGTCCCCTTTTATTGATAATGGCATTCAAACCAAATTAGTAATTTTCCCAAGACTGTGGAAGAATTAAATTGATAAAGCAAATACTTGAGCTGTTGTTTCCAAATTTCTGATAGATGTAACTGGGGACAGGGTAGTGTTTAGGACCAAGATAAATTCACAAGGTTTTCAGGGGTTCTCCAAGTCAAAAGTTATCCTAGAGAATCATCCAACAGTCTCATACACTTTGTTGTCATGAATAACTATGAAAGTTTCACTAATAACAAATATTTAAATGGTGCTTGTGAGTGTGGAGAAGGCTCACAACTGCACATATAGCAGTGGATAGTGCTGGGAAGTGGTTAAACAATTTGACTTTTGAATTTTTAGCCATGTTAACAGAACTATGAAGAATTGTGTGCTGAAACTGTCAACAACTCAGTTACTTCTATAATGTGCTGTTTCTCAGAATAACATTGGTGGGATTTAAGCAGCACATATGATGTGTAGAAGCTTACACATTGTATGGCTGTGTGCAAGTATATAATGCTTATTTTATGTGCTAGAGTGAGTTATTGTTCAGAGCAAACAAAGTCGGGCACACACAGATGCAGAGTGTTAAAGGCTACAAGGAAGGCTGGACAGATCTTGAGGATTTTTCTCTTGTGTTGATAAACTGTCATTCACTTGGCAGAACTAGTATACTTGTTCCCTTCCCCTAATTTCTCAGCTGATTTTTCTCAGTATTCTGAAGAACACATCTAAGAAATTTTAGGAATGAATTCTTGCATAGTGACATTAATTAGAATCAAACTGGAGATTTTCTCCCCCCCACCCAAAAAAACCCGAAGAAAACCTCAAGAGGGAGGCTGTGTTCACATATGGTTTATCATATTATATTCATTTCTGTTTAATTAGTCATTAATCTTTTGATGTGTCTAATTTATAAATTAAATTTTATCATTGGTATATATATATAAAATGTAAATAGTCTATATAGGATTTGGTACTGCTGAAGTTCCAGCTACTCACTAAGGATTTTGAAATGCACCCCATTTAGGAAAGGAGGTTTGCCTGTGCTCACAAAGGAGAACGTGGCGTCTGTGGGAGCTAGCAAGTGATTAAGTGATTAAGCATGAGACAGATAGATACAGTTCAAATCCTAGCTCTACAACTTCAGTAAGTGTGTGTTATTTCCCCTAAGAAGTGGGTTCATTGACTATATCTCAAAATAATGATAGACCTAGTATTGAGTGGCTCTGTAAAGTAAAAATAAAATAAGCAATAAAATGGTGAAGAGATAAAACCATAGGTTTGGAGTAGTCAAAATAATATCGCCCTAAAGATGCTCATTTTAATCTCAGAAATCTGTAGGTATGTTACCTTATATGTTAAAGAGACTTCAAAGATTTGTTTACATTTTGGATCTGAGAAGGTGGCAAAGGAAATTTAAGTTTGCAAATAAAACTAAGGTTATGAATTAAATGATCCTAAATATGGAGATGTTACTGAGTTGCCGCCCTTTTAGGCCCCATGTAAAAAGGAACTTTCTTAAGAAAGGAAAAGGGATAGAGGAAGAAATGTAAGAAGGAGTTTGTATGAGAACTTTATCTTCCAGAGCTAACTTTGGAAAGGGAAGAAGAGGCCAGAGAACATGGATGGCCTCTAGAGGCTGCTAGAAAATGGGGTTTCCCTGAAGCCTCTGGAAAGAAACCCTAGTCCAAATTCCACTTTCAGCCCTGAGGGAAGTATGTCAGAATTGTAATTTACAGAATTCCTAGATAATAAAGTTGTGCTCTTCCAAGCCAAAAGGTCAGTACTTGCTGCATGTTATCAGCAATTGGTGCAGCTTGAGAGACCCCAATGAAGTCCAGACACAGTGAATTATGAACAAACATGTGATGTTTACGACATATGTTGCACCATAACTAGGGAATGAGGATGCTGAGTACTTGCAAAACTTTTAGTAACTCAGTTTTATCTAGGGTTGCAAAGACCTTGCAGTGTCCAGAACTGAGCTTCAAACCTAAGATTATTTCTTAAATATCTACAGTCAGATCCAGTATTGTCCTATCTATTTTACCCCTAGTCATACTAACTGAGGAGAACAGTGGTACATTATACATATGTAAAATATATATTCTATCTATGTATTATGTATATGTGATAAGCCACTCCTATGTCGCAGTGATTCCAGAGAGAAAGGTTAGCTGTCTCACTGGTTGCCACATTTGAAGGCAGACTCTCAGTCCTTCAATTACCCATGGTTATTGCTATCAGCTCTCTGACACATCTCCTAAACACCAGGGGCCACTGCCTTCTGGAAAACCTTCCACAATGTTCTATGACGACTTTGTTGTTGTTATTGCTATTCTTTTTTAATTCTAATTTTAACAAAATTTCAGAATTTCACACATTAGTATTTTATTTACACTATTTCTACGCGTTAATCTCCCCCTCCAACTTTCTCTCACATTTTTACCTCTTCTTTATTATTGTTAGACATAGACCTCTGTGTGCATGTGCGTGTGTGTAGCCAGCTGAGTCCCTTTAGTTTTGCTCATATGCATATGTTCATCCCGGCCACTTAGGCTAGGTAACCTGAACGGGGGCTTGTCCCCATAGTCTGTGTAGAAAACTGATTCTTTCTCTTTCAGCAACCATTTATTGCCTAGAGCACTACATCTAGGGCTGTGGACTTGTGAGATTCCACCCCTCACTCACATTGGCTTGGCAATCAGTATAGACATTCGACAGGTCTTGTTAGGTGACCATTGCGACTTCATGGGTGTCCCTTCCCTGTCAGATACGGAAGATACTACCTCACAGCCATGGGTATGTGTAGGAGTCAGTTTGTTTATATGTCAGCTGGGGTTGCGAACCCTTCAGTCTGTGGTTCTCTGTCTTTTGATTTGTTGTGTGTTTCTGTAATAATATTCCTCTGCTAAAAAAACAAAAAACAAACAAACAAAAATAAGCTTCTTAGGCATGAGACATACATCTTCCTGTGGGTACAAGGATAAGGATTTCAAATGCAGTTAGAAATTATACTTGTTTAAAAAAATAACTATTGTAGCTTCTCCTCAAGGGCTGATGACCTCACCATCCACAGGTAGTTGGCTAGGTTTACAGTACCAAGCATGAATTCCCTCCTCTTGAGCAAGCCTTAAGACTAATTAGACAGCTGTTGGTAAGCCCCAAGATGAGTCACTATTGCATCATTGGGGATATCTTGCCATACTAGTCAATGTTGTGGTTGGTAGGCTTTACAGCTGGGTAGAACTACTGGTTTTGGTTCTCTCTTGGCAGCTTGCATAGCACATTCCAGTGTGATGCGAGCTGGTTCTTAAGGAGAAGGCTTCTAAGTCAGCTCCAGCTTGATTCATCCAAGTGCTGTGTCCCAAATATATGGTGTTTTCAGCAATAGGGTCTTACTGTCAAGTTCTGGGAAGCAGCCAAGGGCAATGGCAAAAGGATATTCAGTTTTAGGGGTCTCTTGTACCTTCTTAATCAATAACTTGAAGGGAAGAGTCTTATGCCTGGCATTTGGAGTTTTGTTTCTGGCTCTTCGAAGAAACATTACTTCACCTTCCCTAGCTTTCTCAATTCTCCTGTTTCTGTCTCCCTGTCTAGGGTTCCTTTTCCTTTTCCCCATGGTTCCTTTGTACTGTCCTTATTTCTGTGGCTACTCTAGGCTATATGCTCATTTCTAAACATTTGGAGCTAAAACTTACAAGAAAGAATTTGTGGCATATGGTACTTTTTAAAAAAGAATATGTGGTCATGTTACCTTCATCACGAGGTCTTCAGTGATTTTCTAACACTTATAAGAAAAAGTCCCAATTTACAGGAGACTTTCAAAGAGTTCTGAAGTCAACTGTCAAATACCTTCCTTCCTAATTTGAGATGCTACATCTGCTGTTGAACTTTGTGCTCTATCCCACCAGGACAAGTCCAGAATCTCTAAGTACAGCTGGTACTGACTTAAGCGTACCTCCTGCACTTACTGCCCCTTGCTTTTGATGTGCCTCCTCCCATCATCTAGCATCACGAGTCTAAGTTTTACTCATGCCCAGGCTGTGCAAACAGACCCCCGGCCAGGAGGGGTCTCTTCTGTGTTCACAGAACACATCACAGAGCTCAGTCATGGCTACTCTCATCTTTGAAAAAATAGCTGACAGGCGTAAGGAATCAGGAATGATTTTGGTTCCCTTTGGAAAATAGAGACCATTGTGTTGTAGGTAGTATGGCCTTGTGTCTTGGTAAATAATTGCAAGACTTTATGACTTGTTCACTTCATGGATAGCAGGAAATAGAGAACATAAGTGGCCGGAACCAGAGTTAGTTATAGCTTTCGAAGCTTACCTTCAGTGACCCACTTCTGCTATGTAGGTCACGTATCCTAAAGATTCCATGACTTCCCAAGACAATGTCACCAGCTGGGAACCCAATACTCAAACATATGAGCTTGTGGGGGGTACTTCACATCCAACTGAAAGTGCTACCTTCTAGAGGGGTGAGTCTTATCTATGTTTTGGCAGTCTTGAGGATATATTGCTTCTTGTTCATGGAGGGCTATCATATTAAACCACATTTATTATACCAGTGGAATTTACTTGATTAGTTTGTTTGGAGATCTTTGTCAGATACTTGGTACAGAGGAATTAGTGACATATATTCAACTCTCTAAAGCATAGATTATTAACTGGGCCTCAGGGAGCAAGTCTATAATCCCAGGTACTTGGAGGGCTGAGAGGGAAATCACAAGTTCAAGGTCTTCTTGGGCAACTTAGGCCATTTAAAGAGAAAAAGTTGAAATAAAGTTTAGGATGTAGTTCATTGACGAAGTGCTTAGCTAATGAGTGCAAGCCCTGGGCTTCATGCCCCAACAACAACTGCAACACACACACACACACACACACACACCCCACAGACATGCAGACATACCACACAGGCACACAGACATAACACATACACGGACATACCACACACAGACACACACAAACCACAGACATACAGATATACTATACTACACAGGCACACAGACATAAAACACACACAGACATACCACACACACAAGTACACAGACATAAAGACATACCACACAGACCACACACACCACAGACATACAGACATACCACACACACACACACACACACACACACACACATACACAGACATACAGACATATCATACAGACCACAGGCACGCACAGACATACCACAAACAAACAAATACACACACACACACACACACACACACACACACACACTTCATGGTAAAACTCATGACACATGACAGACAGGTTCTTTGCACAACCCCAGTTTTGAAATAGTCTCAGTATATTTATACAAAGATCAGAATTTGTGACAGTTTGGCAAAAAGGAAAATTATCTTTCTAATCTAAGATAGTGTCACTTGATAGGAATCTTATAAGTTAAAGTGAGTTTTTCAATCCCTGAATGTGGCAAACAAAAAATGAAGCACAGATTGAAACACACACAGAATGGATATTTGGAGTGAGATATTAATAAGATGAAAAACATTCTTTAAATGAGCTCCATGGGATCAAGAGTTTTGTTGCTTTTATGTGACACTTTGAAATGTTTGAATAAAAAAAATAAAGGATAAGGAAGAAAATATAGTCAGAATAAAGATTTCTTTGACATAAAAAATAATAATAAATATAACGGTCCTTCTTCTGTTGTCTTGTGCTCTCTGTCCACAAATAACAATTTGATAGCCACCCAGAAGAACTAACAGGAGATAAATGTTTCTTTGGTAATATGTCATCATAGAAATTTCTCTTGGTGCTGACTCCAGTGGTCTCCAGAGATCTCCACTGACATGAGCTGCTCTTGTTTCTCATGTTGGCCTGGGTGTGAGGCAGTGGATACAGGCACAAGAGGGACTTGTGTTTGATGTCTATGCAGAACAGGGAGAGAGGAAAATTCTTCCTGAACCTCTTGATTGTCAACAACCTTCAGTTGTAAGCAATACCTATGCCGCTGATGGCTTTATCTGGGGTCATCATAATCTGATAGCCTTTGATGACATATTAGGGCTTTACTTTTTCTTGTATGTCTACTGGTGCTTCTGGGGCTTGAACCCAGCACCATAAAGATGCAAAGCAAATCCTCTACAGACTTCCATATACCGCACATACACTAGGTGTTGATGTGTGGTGATGATCCAGGTTTGAAGGAATCACTCATTCAGGTCTGCAGTCAGTGCGCATGTGTTGAGTAATAGATAGCACACCACTCTCTGACACATTCAAACCTGTGGGGCTTAGGTATGGATGCAGAGCAAGTGAATACAGTGCCAGCAAGCCAGAGGGTAAGAATGCATGTGATCCGAAAGGGGAAATTAGTGCAGCGGGATGAAAGGTCTGTTTTCTCCAAGCAAAAGATGCAATGCAATGCTGAAAATCTTGAGTGCTGTTGTTGTTTTCCATGGCTTCTGACCAAGCTGGTATGTGATCTGGGCTCAACAGTCCTGTGACTCAACAGCCATTACTGTCAAACAACAGACTTTGCCAGCAAATTAGTATTCACCGGAAGCTACACTCAATAAACAGATCATTTGGAGATATCCCTTCAGTTGAAAATATGTCTTTGAAAGTTTTACCAGTTCCTTATTTTCTTCAGAAGGAGAATAAACCAATGGGAATTAAATTATGCTCATACCCAGTAATTTATTCCTATAGACACATGCATATATACACATATATATGTGCATATATGTATGTATATAAATATGAAATTTGGTGGTTAGTACCAGCCATGATGGTGCAGACATGTAATCCTAACACTTGGATGGCAGGAGACAGAAAAGTCATGATATCAAGACCAGCCGGTGCTATATATCAAGACTCTATATCAAAACAGCAAGTAAATAAATTATAAAATAGGAAACAATAAAATGTGTTGATGAGAACTATTTAGGAGCATCTCTGAAGGCTACTACCAATTGTGATTTGTTATATGTGCAGCTCCCTGGACAGAATTTTATGCGGCAACATCTGTTCGCTGTGTGAAAATGCAATAGCTGGATTTGTTTAGTTATTCTGATGCCTCCGGTAAATCTTTTTCTTCGAAGTTATCCATGCTTGCATGCAAATTCTTGCAAGAACTCAAACTTATGCAATAGGCTTTTGTCGACTAATTACACACAAATCTAAAATCTGCCATTGTTTTCCACACCGCATGATGTCGTTCCGCACACCCATTAATACCCAATCGCAAATCTGGTTCAAATAAACCTACCTTTCTTAAGCTGTCAGTCACAGGCAGGATCTCTGTGAATTAATCAGTTGCCCCTGGCAACGTGCAAGTGCAGCATGTTTCGAGGAAATCAGCATGGCTCTTTGAAGTAAAGGGGTAATTTTCCATTCTTTTTCAGAATCCTCAGTGCCAGCCGAAGAATCCAGCCTCTGTGACGGCCATATAAATGTGCTGCTCTTTAATCTCATCGGACTCAGTTGTGATGAACAGCAGAGAACAAAGTCTTTTGTGTTAAAGATCTTCCCGTGATTTTGGGTGGGCCATCATGGGGGGTGGGGGCAAATGGCAACTTGCATTCAGGGCAGCTGTGCAGGTGGCCCTTGGAGAAGGGAGGGCTAGCTCTAACTGACCTTTTGTTCGGCACGCCAGGCTGTTTCTTCTGTTTGCAGAGAATATAGTAATTACTTGAAATTACTGCTGAAAATCTTATCTGTGACCTCATCTTTTCCTCTTTTGAAACCAAAGGTCATTTTGGAGCTAGTACTACTTACAAGCAGATTCCCACAATTACTTTTTATCTAGTCCCATTGTGTTTCCCGCCCCCCCCCCAACCTGGGTCTTTCAGTCTGCACTGAGATTCTTTGTTGTGTGTGTACACACAGAGGCCAGGCACAAACTCAGATGTCATCTACCCACTTGATTCGTGTTGCTGCTGCTGTTTGACCAGGGACTCTTACTAGCCCAGAGCTCACCAAATAGATTAAGCTGGCTGAGCAAGTACCTTTAGAGATCCAGCTGGTTCTGCCTCCCCAACTCTGGGATAACAAGAACAAGACACCACTCCTGGTTTTCGACAGGCCACAAGGCCTTAACCCACTGAATTGCCACTCCATCCCTGCGCCGTCATTCTTTTGAGTATCTAGTTCACTCTCCCACCCCTGCCTGCCATTTTGAAGGTAACAAATATTGGCTTCCAGCCCCAATCTTTGTTCTCACAAGACTCAAGCCTTTCTAATGACAAATCTCACTTGAAGTAGAGCTAAATATTCCTCCTATAGACTTTCATCTCAACATTTGTGCACAGAAAGATATTGCAATATGATTAGGCCTCTTGAAGAATATGTGTGTCTCAAGCGGCCTATGCTTAGGATCACTGCTATTTCTTTCTCTTGCTCCTCCACCCTTGAGATCCATGAGGACCTGTGTAGTCTGCCTCCTTTCTTTTTCTCCAAGTCTACATATCCTCTCTTCCTTTTGGGTTGCAGTCATACTCCCTTCACCCTCTGCCTCAACAGTTGCCATGGGTCCCCAAGTGTAATTGGCTCTAATGTTGCTCACAACTGACCAGTTAGTTCATCCTGTATAATGCCAGCAAGACATAGTTTATGCTCTAAGATTTATAAAGGGCTCTGACCCAAGCCCCAAACTTCTGTCCACAGACTTAGAGAGGTTTACTGATACATTTTTAGAGCTCTAAATAATTTTTGTTTTCTTCTATGTGGATGAAAAGGTGTAGCATTGTATATTGGATATTCTGTGTGCTGGTGATTTCGTTTGGATAGGTAGTTTGTGAATCCACATTTTGTTTCTGTGCTTATCTGTCCCCTACAGAGCCAATTAGAAACAATGCACTTCTCTCCTTAAATTTATGGTTAGAATGAAAAACATGTTTGAGAGTGTGAAAATGGCTGTTTAGATAAAAAAAAATGGACATTTTTTCAGAATGGAGTCATGTTTTTACGAGCTCTATGAGGATTGACTATAATCATACCCTGTGGTGTGTGTTTTGTTTGGGGGTTTTTGTCTTTTGTTTTTTTTTTTTTTTTTTTTTTTCGGTTTTAGCCGTCTCCAGCATTCAAAGCCTCTATCCATTGGGTGTTAATTCTATTTACCTCCCCAGTGCAACATGAGCCAATGTGCCACATCCTATAAGCTGTCATTTGATTTTCTGACAGCTCAGTAAGGGTGGCATTCTGTCAAAAGCACTGTGATTGATGCTTAAGGACTTGGAGCTTTATTAAATGCTTCCCTACTGCTGCGGCTTGGTACTTCCTCCCACTCTTGTTATCTGCTCTCAAAGTCTGGTGACTAAGTTTTCTGAATTATAAGGTACACTTTTCAGAACAGTCACACACACACACACACACACACACACACACACTGCTCTGGCTCCTCGTGGCTAGTGGCTGTGTCTCAGCTGCAGATCATCACAGTTACTTCTTTCATTTTTCCTTCTGGCTAGGAGATAGCCCATGTAGCCATTATTTCTTCCCAAGAGCCCCTGGGGCTTCAGCTGGAAGGGAAGGTAGAAGCCGGAAGTGAGTTGTGGTCTGGGGAGGGACTGGGACCTTTATAGATTTGTTCATTCTCCTGGAATATTCTGGAGTATTTGATGATGTCCTCATCTTTTTATTCCTTCTTTCCTTGCTTCTTCATTTGCATACCTTCCCTTCCTTCCTCCTCATCTTTCTCTTTCTCTGCCTCAGTAAACCAACCCTCTCCTCATACAGACATGTATACACTCAGATTAGGATTTAATAAATCCCCATGGTTTAGTTTTTGTGGCGCAGTCTCATGTAGTAGAAACTGGCCTTGAACTCACTATACGGCTGAGGATGATCTTGAACTTCTGATCCTCCTGCTTCCATCTCACAGGTTCTGGGATTGTAGATCACAGCCTGCTCCTCTGTTGCTTGGGACTGAACCCAGGGCTGTGTTCATACAAGCCACGTACCAGCTGAGCATCTCCTGTCTGTCAACCCATTGCTTTTTGACTGTTTTCTCTTATGTGACAATATATGAAAGAAATAAAACAAAACAGCAATGAAACACGCAATATTTTGTGACTGGCTTTTGCACTTGGCATTTGGGGGTTGATTGGAGAAATGTAACAACCCTATTGTTCATGGGAAAGGGAATTTGCTGACTCCTCTCTATGTTTTAGTGCCACAGTTCCTAACATTCTAATACCTTTTGATTGATACTCCAAGAATCTCTAGGCATGACAGACTAGCTGCTCTGATTTCAGTCCAAATGCAAAGTAGTTGAGACTTTATATTGTCTTCACCTGAGTCTAGTACCCATCTGAGCACTGTTCAACACACACCAGTGATGGGGGCATCTCTCACCAATGTAGTCATTCTCTCTTGTGCATGAAGGAAGGACAAATGCAGTTAGGAAGGAAAGGGGTGAACCAGACAGGTCATCTTAGGAGCCACATAATCGACAGTGTAGTAGACAGCAGTCTCAACAGCCACGCTAGAGTAGCATTACTCTTTCCACTTTGCCAGTCAGAGAAAACTCTTGGAGGAATGAAGCTACCCTGAAACAAATGGTCGATCTCATCAAATTGAGTAAATTTCTGCTTCCACTGTGGTGTGAGGTACACAATGCTCGGATAAACATGTCATAAAATAAAGAAATTTTTATATTGTTTGTATCTATACTCTGAACACCGTTAAAAGTCACTACTTACAGCTGGTTACATTTCTAAATCCAAATAATATATTTAAACTACAAGGGGCTCAGATGTGAACCTCTTTCTCCCAAATCCTGTGAGATTCCAGCTGCCTTTGCCATCTAAACACCCAATTTTCTGCTCCTACCCTAAGCTCTCAGCTCCGGTTTCTGAAGAATTCTACACCTATTCTTCACTTTGGACCCTCATCTTTATGCACTGGCTGTAGCACCACTCCAGCGGGCGCCTGTATGACATCTTACCTGCAGATGCTGAGCATCACTCCAGCAGGCGCCTGTATGACATCTTACATGCAGATGCTGAGCATCACTCCAGCGGGTGCCTGTATGACATCTTACATGCAGATGCTGAGCATCACTCCAGCAGGCACCTACATGACATCTTACATGAAGATAGTGCCTTCTCAGACACACTTGCCCTTGTGCCAGCTTTGTCAGGATGCTCAACTATCTACCTGTGTGTCCTATTGATTGATGGCTTCTCAGTAGGCCTTCCGGTTTTGGACCCTGCCCTGTTCTCATGATGTCTCTTACCTCTCTACTAAGCCAAGAATAAACACTTCTTCATGTCAACCCTCTCCTACTATTTTCATCCAGGCCCTGCTTCCATGTGCTAATGTATATTTTATATAATTCATGATTCTGAATGAGTTTCCCAACTTTATATAACCGCATAGCTTGTGTTTTCCCTTTGCTTCCATCTGTTGCAAGAGAGGTCAACGAAAGCACCTGTTGCCTTGAGTCCTTGGCCTCCCATTCTCCCACCATCAGCTGTGGTGAATTCAACTTTGCTGTCCCTTTCAGCTTTTACACCTTGTTTACCCTTAACAGGTACCCTCATCAATGATAGCAGAAGGAAAATTGAGGAGTTTATGTGACCTTCTGATGTCTAATCTCTGTTAAATTCATACTCATTGCAAAATCAGAAGGGAAGAGATGACTCTGGCATCTCGAATCGTCTCTCAAACTTGGAATTCTATAGATTCCATTTTTTTTAAAAAAAATCTGCTTCTTTCTGAACTTTCATAATTTCATATATTTATCATAATTTAGAAATAGTTAAAGCCACCAAAATTTAACAATCCTAGGTACCTGCCTTTCATAGACTCATTACAGATTTTCAGAGTAAAATAGGATCACCTTAATAATAAATGTATTTTCCCACTGTGATCCTTGACCCTTAGTAGAAATATATTGATCAATGTTTGATAAAATGACTAACTGGTTGTATTACTTCCGATGCTTGCCTTGATAATAGATTTTTTAAAACAGGTCAATCTGATATCACAGAAAACTAGACTTTACTTATTTATAAATGGTAGGTGCTAAATTCTTCTAAATATTTTGTCAACTAATACAAGTATAGAAATGCAAATACAGTATGTATATGACTTTTTCCTTTTGAAGCATACATTCTCAGAGTTGCTAAAGAATACCATTGCTCGCAGATATAGAGAGATGATTGGGGTTTAATCAAGTCAACAATTTCTGACAAGAAGTGGCTCTTAGAGAACAGCTTGCCAGTGCAGCAGCCAGGAGGATCCTTTAAAACTCTGATATAACATGACACTCTGTTTCTCAAAACCACCACATGTTCCTGTCTTAATACAACACAGCCCAAGCTTTCTGCTGAGTACTCTCTGAGCCCTGGTATGACTCCTGAAACCACGGCTCTGCCTTCCCCTGTCCTTGTGAGCACGCCAAACTTGAACCTTGTAAGGGCTTTGCACTTACTTCGTTTGCCTCAAAATCTCACGTTCAGGGAGCCGAGTGGTTCATCCCCTTACTCTCCTTCTCTCAATGACACCTTCTTTGTGTAATATAGGAAGCTCTTGGACTGCCACCAAGACTTGAAGAAGGACTCCATGATATGAGGTAAGAGCTGGCAGACACTTAGGCTAGGAGCCTCTCGAGACAGAGAGACACTGCCATTGGAATGGTTGCTCTCCCTGCTTCTGCCTCAACACATTCCTTTCCTTATCCTATAATCTGCTGGGGGGGGGGGAATCTATAACCCATTTGCTACAGGTAAAAGACCGTATGCTGAGTATTCCTGCTTCCATGGTCCATTTTTAAAACCACCTTTTCGACTTATTCTCTCCATCTCCACCCTTCCATCATAACCTCTTTTCCTTCGGAGAAACTGAGTCTTCTGAAGGTATTGAATCTGTGGATGGTAAGTATTTGCTGTTTATTTTAAAGATCATCTCCCTTGTTGATACAACCAAATGTTGGATCTGAGATTGCGGAACTCTTTCTGACTCTGGAGAATCCTTTTAGGATGTGGGTCTTCTTTGGACACCATCTAAGGTGACAGTAAAAGCACATGAATCCTTTTTTGATGATGCTCAGAGCAATGCGCTTCAAATGCTAGAAAAAGCACTTTGCTGGTACATGGAGATTATTTTAATGTTATATTTTGTGCATGTATGTATGTGTGTGTCAGGGCACATATGTGGAAGTCAGAAGGTACCTGATGGGAGTTAGTTCTCTCCTTCTACCATGTGCAAACTGGGGATTGAACTCAAGTTGCAAGGTTTGGTGATAAATGCCTTTACCCACGGAACTATCTCCTCTGCCCAATCTTGAGATTTTAATGCTAATTTTGTCCCAAATAACATCATTAGGTTTCTCATTTTAAAATTGTAGTTTTTCAAATGTCATTATTTTTGTTAAGTAAAAAAAAACTGTTGCATTTAACTGGAACCCTTCTTCATTTTTTTTTTTTTACTGAAGTACCTCATTAGTTTTGAAGTGTAGAGTTTGATGGTTATGTCTGAAGGATATACTCTGTTTTTGAAGGAAATAATTTGCCAGAGTAGTACAACTTATCCCAGGCAGTCAGACATATGGGAAACCAGCTGTTACTCTCCCAGGAACGTTCAGTAACAATTAAGGAAGGGAAACTGGCAGGGAATGGGCCCTGTGCCCTGGTTCCTGGGGCAAGACTCTTTCCAGGAGAGAGATCTCAGATGGACTGAAAAGAGATCTCAAAACCTGGTGGCTAGCCCCAGAGCAGGAAGCCAAGATACACAGAACACTTCAAACCAAGCCCAGCCTCATCCTTGAGAAGTCATCTGCTGGCCCCTGGCCAGAGGAAGATATGTGGGACTCCCGGGAAGTGTGCCCAACTCAGAATCCAAAGCTTCCTCTTTGAACAGACTCCGAGTACCAAGAGATAAAAGGCCATCCCCCTTTTAGAAGAGACGGGGGTGCTTTGCTTGGCAGCCCGATCTTGAAAGATTTCGGAACGTGCTAGTCTTCCTGTACCTACTCTTGGTGTCTGCTGTCTTTAATCATTAGCTCCAGCCAGGCTGTATTTGGGGTGGCCTTCACTGAGTATAATAGCTGTAGAAATTACAGAGCAGCCAGAACAAAGGCTTTATGCAGAAAGGAACAGTTGTGTTTAAGTTCCCGTAATGTAAGTTGCCCTAAATGATAGGATTCTGACTTGGTGCATAGACTGATTTCAAACTGGATTAGGGGTTTGGTAATACTTCAAGTTATGTGGGGCAGAGTCAAACTTCACTAAAATCTAACGGGAGATCTAAATTGATCCTCTGGCTTTTGTCTTCCTTTAAAGATGGACAGAATGCAGCAGTGATCTATTCTCACCCAGTGTTTGGCTTTAAGTTTATTAGCAGCATGAGGAGATGTGGGAGGGAAGCCAATGTGTCCTTGGTATTAACAATGATCGAAGAATAGAAGACGAGTGAGAGCTTTGTTTTTCAAGAATAGATGGCTCATAAACTCCTTGAGGAAGGGCCTATGCTTTGTTGACTGGTTCTGCCAGGTCCCTAGCAGAGCTTACAAAGTGGAATGATTTGGAGGAGGAAGACCCGAATGGAAGAAGGAAATGAAGATGAGGAGGGAGGGAAGAAAGGAGGGAGAGAGGGAGGGAGGGAGGAAGGCAAAAATGAAAGAAGGAAGGAATGACGACCCCTTGCAAATAAGCCTGGGAATGTACATGAGGAACACATGAACATAGCTTTGCAACCCTAGCCAAGGGTGCCACTTCCCATGTCCTGTGTAGGTTTATGCCTTGCTATCTGTTTTGTTATGTCTTTACTTTGCCTATTTAATCTTGTCTAAGCTGACTTGAACTCCATCAGTCTGGCATGGATCCCCATTTAGTAGGCTCTTGAGTACTGTCTTGTCACCTTTCTGCCAGGAGATGGAGCTGATAAACAAATCTGGATCTGCCTGCTCCTCTTGTCACCTACCCTTACTGTATGCTGGACCTGGGTCCTGCCTGACCCAGACTTAGTGACGTTGGTAGTACATGGGAATGATAGGCATGATTGGTGGGGGCTGTTCTTGACTGTGTTCATTGAAGTGAGAAGTCTGGACAGGGAATCCATCACTCTCTGTTTCTTGAGTGCAGATGCAAAGGGATCAGGTCCCTTGGGCTCCTGTCACTGTGACTTCTGTATCACAGTGGACTCCACCCTTGAACTGTGAGCCTAAAATAAACTCTTTTACTTCAGAGTGCTTCACCACAGCCACTTAAAAGTGATGGATCCACCAACGCTCCGTGCCATTCGATCTAAGGTCTATACACAAATGAAGACCATGAACTTCAAAAGTCACGTACTAGCCGGGCGGTGGTGGCGCACGCCTTTAATCCCAGCACTCGGGAGGCAGAGGCAGGCGGATCTCTGTGAGTTCGAGGCCAGCCTGGTCTACAAGAGCTAGTTCCAGGACAGGCTCTAAAAAGAGCTGCAGAGAAACCCTGTCTTGAAAAACCAAAACAAGAAAAAAGAAAAAAAGAAAAAAAAAGTCACGTAATGTCAGGACCTACCCATATCTCACTGAGAGAGCTGTGAGGGGCCAGTGGGGCTCAGGGAGTGCAGAATCATGGAGGAATCTCAACTACAGGTCTGAGAAGCCCAACTGGGAAGAAGAATTTCCTGGAGTGATTTCTATTGTCCCTGAGCTCTGAATCCAATTTTCAATGTCCTTTTCATACACTGCAATTGCCCAATCCTAAGAGTTCTCTGAAGTTTCCATTTCTATTTCTCCTCTTCTTTACATTGCATACAAAGCATTTTATTTGCTGTTCAAGCCTTCTCATCCTGTGTTAATAGTTTCCCTATAATGAAGCAGCCAGTCAGCTTACATGGATTGCCTGCTCTGTGCCAAATCCTGAAAAGTCCAGATTGCATGCCAAGTCCTGAGACTCAGTCCCTTCCACAAGGGGATCATTTAACCAAGACATTACAGCCAGTATAAGGGAGCCTTAAGTACTGTAGGGATTCAAAGGAGATGAACTGTATGAGGGCCAAGCTAGCCCAAGCTAGGGCTTAGACATGTACCATGGGGAGTCAAAAGACAGGGGCTGCAATGAGGATGTATCTGGCAACTTAGGATGGTGCAGCTATATAGGGTAGTTTATGTAGTTTATGAAGAGATGCTGGTACCTGATGATTGTTCAGAGACATTGCTGTGACAATTCATTTCAGTTCCACCAAGGCTTGGATGATGATGATATTATAGTTTGAATATGATTTGTGTCTCACAGGGTCATGTGTTTGAGCACTTGATCCCTAGTCGGGGGTGCTGTTTTGGTAGGTTGTAGAATTGTGGGAAGAATGGTCTGGCAGGAGGAAGTAGGTTTCTTGGGATATTTCTTGAGGGCTGTATCTAACCTGGCTTTTACTCTGAACTCTTCTGGCTTCTTGATCCATAAAGATGTGAGCAAGTCGCCAGCTTGTGCTACCACCACTGACAGGGCCACTGTCCTGCCACTATGCCTTTTCAGCCATGTTAGACCGCCATGTCTCTTCTGAACTGAGCCAAAACAAAGCCTTCCTCCTTTACATGGTTTTTGTCCAGTACTTTGTCACAGCAATGAAACAAAAGCAGCTAACCAACACATGCTAGTGTTGGTTTCATAGGGTGAAATCAGGCCACTGAAACATGCAAAGGGAAAATTAATAGGAAATCTGTATTCAATTCATTATTCTTTCTTAATTTTCCTTCTGCCTAAAACTTAGTGCCATACAAATTCAGAAAAATAGTGTCTTCTGAATTCCCAAATTCTTTGAAAATTGCATCCATTTTGAGCAACCACCACAGAAAATACAATAAATACTGATGGCCAACTGTCATGGAAACCCACATTCCATTCTCACCTTTTAGTGGTCTAACCTGAGGCAAGCTAGTTAGATTTTATTATATAGTTAGGGTTTCTATTGTTATGAAGAGACACCATGACCATGGCAACTCTTATAAAGGAAAACGTTTTTTTTTTTCCTTTTTATTTACTTATATTTTTTAAAAAAGAAAAGAGACTATCTTTTTAAAATTATACATATTAATCCAAGTTCTCACTACCTCCCCTTCTCCCATTCCCTCCACTTATCCCCCACACTATCCACTCCTCAGAGAGGGTAAGGCACACTGCCTTGTGGAAGGTCCAAGGCCCTTCCTACTATATCTAGGCTGAGCAGGGTATACAAGGTATACAAGAGAATAGGTTCCCAAAAAGCCAGTACATGCCATAGGGATAAATCCTGGTGCTACTGCCAGTGGCCCCTCAGTCTGCCCCAGCCATGCAACTGTCAACCACAATGAGAGGGACTAGTTTGGTCCTATGCTTGTTCCTTCCCAGTCTGGCTGGAGTTGGTGAGACCTCATTAGCTCAGGTAAACTGTTTCAGTGGGTGAACCCATCATGGTCTTGACCTCTTTGCTCATTTTCTCATTCCTCCTACTCTTCAAACTGGACTTTGGGTGCTCAGTCTAGTGCTCCGATGCAGGTCTCTGCCTCTGTTAAGGAAAACATTTAATTGGGACTGGTTTACAGGTTCAGAGGTTTTGTTCATTATTGTCATGGAAGGAGCATGGTGGCATGCAGGTAGACATGGTGCTGGAGCAGGGGCCGAGAGTTCTGCGTCCAGATTGCCAGGCTGTGGAAGTGACTATGAAATACTATAACTGGTTGGAGCTTCTGAGACCTCAAAGCCCACAGCCCTAGTGATGAACTTTCTCCAACAAAGCCACACCTACTCTAACAAGGCCACACCTTCTAAGAGTACCATTCCGTATGAACCTGCGCAGGCCATTTTTATTCAAACCACCACATACCACTCCCTGGTTCCTGTAGACTTGTAGCCATATCATAATGCAAAAGGCATTTGGTCCAACTTCAGAAGTTCCCGTAGGCTATCACAATCTCCACACTGTTTAAAAGTCCAAAGTCTCCTCTGAGACCCACAGCAATCTTGTAACTGTAGTCTCCTATAAAATCAAAATAAAAAAGCAGACTATGTATTTCCAGCATATAATGGCACAAGGTGTTCACCACTGTTCCAAAATGGAGAAAAGGGAACGTAGTAAAGAATT
Source organism: Arvicola amphibius (assembly GCF_903992535.2). Classification (NCBI taxonomy): domain Eukaryota; kingdom Metazoa; phylum Chordata; class Mammalia; order Rodentia; family Cricetidae; genus Arvicola; species Arvicola amphibius. Next base: position 97,398,916 of record NC_052052.2, on the reverse strand, counting down.
ACTGGACCAAAGGAAGACAAAACCGAGCTGGGCAAACTAAACTCTTCATCTCCATGTCTCTTGTCAAAGTGCCTTCAGGTCTCCAATTCCTTTCAGCTCTGCAACATTCTTCTTTCCCTTGGGCTGATTCCACTCCCCATTAGCAGCTTTCCTCAGCTGCTGATTTACCCCACAGCTTTGGCATCTCAACATTTTGGGGTCTCCAGGTGTCACCTTCACAGTTTCACTCAATGGCCTCTGCCAAGTTCTGCTGCTTGCTGGGGCTGACCCCCATTCAATTTTGTCTTCACCAGCTTTCTGTTCCTAATGGTTCCTTCACTGCCTAAACATGGCTGCCCTGGTACTTACTCTGAAGACCAGGGTGGCCTTGAACTCAGAGATCCTCCAGCCTCAGCCTTGTGACTACTGGGATTGTGCAGCACCACACTTGGCTCTAAGCTTTTCTTTATTTCCTTTTCATAAATTGGAAGCTTAGTTGGGTAGGGTCTTGCCCTGAGGTCATGAATTCCTTTATTTCATTCAGTATCAGGCTTTTCTTTAATCTGTTTATCTTTTTGAACTCAGGACTTAGCTCAGTTCTGCTTCTTGGTGCTCCTTTTCTCCTTGAACTGTACATTTCATATTTTTCCTTGCTGAGGTTGCTTCTTTTCCTCATAAATCTTCATAAGAGTGAATATAATAATCACAGGACAGAATCAATATTAGGCTGTTTTGAAATTTCTCTACCAATGCACTTAATCCAAAACTCTTCAATTTAATCTCAGGAAGACTTTTCAGACAAAGGCAAAATCCACCCACATGTTTTGCCAAAATATTCTGCAAACAGTCTCTAGGCCACATATAAATATTCTTCTCTGAAACCAGGTCCCTACAGTTGAAATCATCCTCAGCATTACTGGATTTCATATTCCTACTAATATGGTCCATTAAGCAACTGAAAGTTGTCCACTGCAAAGTCCACAGTCCTCCAAACAGAAACATGGTCCCTCCTATCACAGTAATCCTCCAGTCTCTGGTACCAACTTCTGCCTTGTTTAGGGTTTCTATTGCTCTTTCTACTGCATGGCCACGGCAATTCTTATAAAAGAAAACATTTAACTGGGGCTAGCTTACAGGTTCAGAGGTTTAGTCTACTCTCATTATGACAGGAAGCACTGTGGCATGCAGGTAGACATGGTGCTGGAGAAGGAGCTGAGAGTTCTACATCAGATAAGCAGGCAGCAGGACATGACTGTGAGCCATTAGGCCTGGTATGAGCTTCTGAGGCCTCAAAGCACACCCCTTGGTAATGAACTTCCTCCAACAAAGCCATACTTACTCCAACGAGGTCATACCTCTTAAAAGTGCCACTCCCTGTGGATCTGTGGGGGCCATTTTTATTCAAACCACCACACCATCCTCAAGTTTAAGCTAAGCATTCTTCCTAACATAGTTGTAGGAAATAAGTATGTGTGATAAAGGACCCTTTTCCTTGTATTCTTTCAGAATATTCGTGAAAATCTGAAGAATTCACTAGAGTTTAGCACCAAGCCATAGACCATGGATGGACAAAGAACAGCTGCAGACCTTATAGAAGGCATCTGCCATCTAAGTTGTAACATCATGCCACCATTTAAATTATCTGTACAGATGTATTTCTGTAGCTCTATTTCTTATGTGTAATGTTTCTGTCTGTACCTTCTACAGATAGTAGACTTTGCAATGTAACGGAAGCTTAAAAAAAAAAAGGAGGGACCAGGAGGGACCAGGGAAGATAGATAGGTGTCACTAAGTGTGAAGACCCCAGAATCCCCGTAAAATTTCGGGTGTGATGATGAGCACATATAGTCCCAGCACTTGGAGGCAGGGACAGATGGATCCGAGAAATTCATTGGTCAGCCAGACTATGCTAATTGCTAAGAGGACATCCCCAGATCCTAGTGAGTCTCTTTCTTAAAAATCAAAATAGTTGGATCCTGAAGTTGTCTTTTGGCTTCCACATGCATGTGTACATATACATGTGTAACCCTATCCTCAACACATGCACACACACACACACACACACACACACACACACACACACAAGGAACGTAGATCTGTAATACCTAGGGACAAATTCAGCCGTTGGTTCCTGGTGCTTTTTCCCTAGCCAAACATTGAGTTGACTTTCCTATCAAGAGTGTTTTGTATTTGCTATAGTAATCCTGTAAATAAATTTTCATTTCATGAGTCATTTTTCCAATAGATAACAACCAATAAGTTCTGGTGCCCCAAGTTTGAGAATTTAGCTTGCTACATTCTAGGATACATCAAATCTATAGACATGAAAATCCAGAAACACCGTGAATGAATTTTATTTTAGTTTTCTGGTTGAAATTACCTCAGTTACCAGGCAAGTTTTATATACCTCTGCTTCCTTACTAGCAGGCTGGGAAGAGAAGACAGACTGTTGGCAGGGGCTGGGGATAGTAGGAAATGAGCTTTTCTTGTTTGCAAGTCCTCCTGGGTAAAAGGTTAGCACACATTTCATAATCTAGAGAGGGAATCAGAAATCAGATAAAGGTCTGACAGAGGATGGAGAAGAGAGAAAGAGGGAGGGGGAGGAGGGAAGGAAGGAAGGCTGGTCGGTTTCCAGTTTTTGTCTTTGTTGAAGCTCCCAAAGAACAGGAATTTATTGATGACTACTGTGTGCCAAGGGCTAAGAATTCCCAAAGAGCCTGAGCATTTAAGTAAATGGAAGAAGCTTTTACTGTGGAAGAAGACAGCTTTGTACAGACATCTCTAGCAAGCAGCACCCTGCTCATACAGAAGCACACTCTTTATGTGGGAAAATACCCACTGGCTCTTTAGATGTGATTAACAAATTTCAGAATTAGCTGTGAAGGTAGAGTGAGAGAGATCCACCTACTGTTAGATGAGAGAAGGAAAATATGTGGTTAAGGAAATCAGTGGAGGTTGCTGGAGAAGCCCTTCCAAGGCAGTACTCCATGAGGATCTATGGGAACCAGGCTTGGCTACAGAGGACTGGGGAGTTCCAAATGAAATAACGCTGAAAATCAAATTCCAGGTTGTGCCTAGCTTTGTTTTGTTATGCACCTATACAGTATTATTTTTTAAAACCCTAATATTTGAATAAAATAGATTTAAAATAACATGTTTGGATATTTGGAAAATAAAGGAGGAAAATTATCCACAGAAATCAATGAAATTAACGCTTTAGTGAGAACATATTTTTTCTCAGTATCAAATATTTTTTGTTACTTCCACCTTTTGGCTGTGTGAGTGTGTGTGTGTGTGTGTGTGTGTGTGTGTGTGTGTGTTATGGTCTGTGTTACAGACATGTTAGTGCACATGTAAAGATCAAAGGACAGCTTTGGGTAGCAGTCTTCCCTTCCACTTTGTTTGAGACAGGGTCGTCTTGACTGCATATATCAGACTATGACATCTATGGCTCAGGAGCTTCTAGGGTTCTCCCATCCCACACTCCCATCTCCCTTAGGAGTGCTGGGGTAGCAGAAGTGGGTACTACTATGTCCAGCTTTTAGCTGGGATCTTGTGATCCAAATTCATTTCATCAGACTGGTGTGATCAAAACTTTACTCACTGAGCTGTCTTCTGCTACTTTTTCTTTTAACACACACATGGATGTTTTGCTTACATGTAAGTCTATGTGCCTGGTGCCTCCAGAGGCCAGAAGAGGATGCTGGATCCCCGAGAATTAGAGCTGTGAAGGATTATAAGCTGCCATATGGGTGCTGACAATGGAGCCCAGGTCCTCTGGATGAGGAGCCTGTGCTCTTAACTGCTGAGCCCTCTCTCTAGTCCTGCCCTCTTTTAAACTAACTTTTTAGAATTCTGGGAGTAGAAAACTCGCAGTGATGTAAATTCTTCTTGTTTATAAACTGAAAATCATACCGATGTGTAATTACAGCCAAGTGCCTTAGCCTGGCCCTGGTTCCTGCCCCATCTTCTGGTCCATGAGGATGTGAATACATGACTGCTCATTCTCACTGCTGTGCCTTCCTCACCATGATGGGCTACATCCTTTGAAATGGAAGTCAAAATAGAGCCTTTCTTCTTTCGTTGATTCTTCTCAGGTATTCGACCACAGTGACAAGAATAGTGCCAATTATGCAGTCATAATGCCACAGGCCCTTACTAGAGGGATATGGAGCATGAAGACAAAATCAAAAGTGTCTCTGTGGCCTGGTAAAAATAGTAAGTGTGAAACCAAACAGACCCGACTTTTCATCCTTGCTCTGACTACTCAGACTGCAATAAAAGTTCTTCATTTCCCTGAGATGTTGCCCACATTAAAGGACTACATGAAAGTGCTAATCTTGAGGGATTGTTGGTGAATAAAGGAGACAAGATAACACATAGAACTTGGCATTTCGGTTATTGTTCACTGCTATTTCTACTTCCCTATTTGGCCAGCTCAAAAGAATGAGCTAGATCTGAGTCCTTGAAAAGGAATTTTAGAGAAAGGGAAAATGAGTCCTACGGCTGGAGTGTTTACATTGTCTCTTAAAGTCATGATGAAGCTTAATCCCCCAGTACAGCAATATGAAGCTGTAAGGCCTGCAGCATGGGATTAAGGCCCTCATAAAGGGACCTGAGAGAATGAAGATTTTCTTTTCTGTTGTGAGAAGACACAGAACTCAAAACTCTGTCCCCTGACAAGCGTAGAGCAGCCCTCAACAGAGCCCAGACCTGCCGAAGCCTTGAGCAGAGACTTCCCAGTCTCTGGAGATCACGCAGCCAGTTTCAGATGTTCTGTTTTCTCTGGTCTCAGATACTTTGTTCTAACTGCCTGAGGATTAAGGATTAGCAAACAATACTTTCATTTAGAGATATGCTAAGAAAAGATAAGGATTCAGGAGTGTGGATGTTCTTGCTTTGCACAAATAGCTTTATATCCCAGAATTAATACATGAATGAATGAATACAATGGCAACAGACATGGTTTCATTTCTAATATTTATCTCTAGGCTATGAAAAAAATCATCCTAATTGATCAATAGTCTGCTTTCATTGCTTATTTATAGCTAACTGACAAGGGGGATGCGTTCTTGGTATTCTGGCTTTTAAGCATCTACAAGAGTGGTTCTCAAACTGTGGGTTGTAACCCCTTTGGGGTCGAATGACCTTTTCATGGGGGTCATCTAACATCATCCTGCATATCAGATATTTACACTACAGTTTATAACAGTAGAAAAATCACAGTTACAAAGTACCAATGAAAATAACTTTATGGATGGGGTCACCAGAACATGAGGAACTGTATTAAAAGGTCACAACTTTGGGAAAGTTGAGAACCAGCAGTCTAGACAAAAGAATTACAAATTGCTAAAAGATACTAGCTGTCTTTAGTCCCACTCTTCAGAAATGAGGCCCCTGAGTGTCTATCTTTGGTTGTAGGCTCAGTCTCAAGACTCTGTCACCCCCACAAGTCATCCATTTGACTCCTACCCACAGCACTGCTCCTTGCTGGGGATAAGACTTTCTCCTGATGAGCAAGATGACTCAGCTCTGAAAGTTTTTGTCCCTGACAATTTCTGGAGCTTTGACTTCTGCAGCCTCACATGACAGCTCTGCTAACATTCCTCAACTCATCACATCACAGCAGCATCTGTAAACACAGGGCTATTTCGTTGAGTGCCATCCCAAAGCCAAAGCTAGGAGAAGAATTCCTAGAATGTCCATGAGAAGGTAGCATTTTAAGAGGATTCCCAGGCAAGGCCAGGAGCACTCTGTGTTTGGGTTTCATGTGTCCTTCTCTTTAGCATTCTTTGTGAGTCTTTTCAGAAGCTGTTTCTATGGGAATGACAGCCCAGGGCTGGCCTTGGGGGCTTCTGATGCTGGAAGGAAAACTTCTGAGGCAGTTCCCTTTTTCTGTAGAAAATTTTACAAATTGCTTCAGTGCTCTGATTTCTAAAGCTAAGATGATCTGGCATGTGATAATGCTTTCTCAGAACATGCTAGGGAAGTCTATGGAGGCCTTTGATCATGTGTCCACATAGCACCCTCATGGGAAACACCAGCATTTCAGCTGGAAAACTGAAACCTAGAAAGTTTGACTTTTCTTGAGTCACCCAGTTTTCAACACAGAAGTTTGAATCTCTTTCAGTGGCAGAATAAGATGGCTCAGTGGTTAAGGGCATGTACTATTCCAGAAGACCTCCAGAGGACCCACATTCTGTTCCTAGAAACCACATTAATTATAGTTACAGCGTCAACTCCAGGCTAGAGTCTCTGCTGGTACCTCCCCTATGTGCAGATACTTACACATAATTAAAAATAATAAAAAGGAATTTTTAAAAATTACTTTTTCTTTGAGTTTATGAGGATCAAGATGTGATTTGCAAAGCTCATTTTATGTTCTATACCTTCTGTTAAGTAGAAGGCTTATCAATACAGATATTTTATTTCATTTTTTCATTGTCCAATTTTTCATAAATTTCTAAAGGTAAAGTCTATCTAAAATTGAAAAATAAGAAAAACAAAATAGCCAAAGGAGATAATGCATTTAGAGTCCAATGTGGAAGTAAACATGAGCTTAAACTAGTGTTTTCTGGAGTAGTATGAGCTTCACCTGTGACTCTATGGTCACAGCTCCTACAGCTAAGCACTTCCTTGCTCATGACATTTCTAGGAGGCAGGGTTTTTTTTAACTTTAGATAACCTACATTTAGTCTGATTTCCATGTCCAGGAAGTTCATCAGACTTAAAGGTGACTTATCTCTGTGCACCAGACTCATAGAGAAACTTCCAGAAGGTCACGTTCCTTACTTCCCAGTCCTCAGACACTGAGCACTGAGCCTCCCATCTAGGAGGACTGTACCCTTCACTAAAACCCTCTCAACTTTACCAAGGAACGTTACAATGCTTGTCTGTTTTGCATCTGACTCTTTACTAAAATTCAATGATTCACAAAAGCGCAAAGGGAGTTCTAGGTGGCACGGAGTCAACCTAAATATAATCCATATTGACTTTGACCTTTGACCACAGATACTGGGCCTGAGACCACTAAGCCAGGTTGAGATTTACTCTCCAAAGCAAGAGTGAGCCTTTCTAGCATAAACATTAGGCATTGCTAGACTGGGAAAGCCCGTGAGACTGTGACTGAAATATCATTTCTGTTTCATGAATCCACGCCAGTAACACTGAGTACACAAATGGAGATTGTTTCTAGAATTCACATATTTCAAAATAGTATCAACAGTTGGGAGCAGCTACATTTGCAAAACTACCTGACATGAACTGACAGTCAACCAAGTGCTGATGCTGTTCCAATTTGTCCTCCAACAGGGTTTGCTTGACAGATGCTGGTCATTTACAAGAGCTTGGATACTGTGGATTGAGAACCATGCAGCAAGTAGCTCTCACCTTGGAGAACTGTTATTAATGTAGTTTATAGCTATGAATTAGGCAACATATAAAGTATAGTTTCCAACTCTAGCAATGTTGTGAACACTCTGAAGAAGTGGCATGATTTAATGAAGAAACTTTTGTTCATGAATGAAAACATGCTGTGTGGGGACAGCAATGTGCCAAGTGGGGCTTTCTGTTGAGAGAGGAGGAAAAGGAAGATGCGGTGAGGATCTCCATCAGCCTCCAACTCAGAGCACAAGAGTATGCCTGATCTTTTTTTTAAATTGATTTTATTGAGCTATACATTTTTATCTGTTCCCCTTCCTTCCTCTCCCCTCCCCTTCAACCCTGTCCTGTGGTCCCCATGTTCCCAATTTACTCAGGAGATCTTGTCTTTTTCTACTTCACATGTGTTTTAGATCCATGTATGTCTTTCTTAGGGTTCACATTGTTGTCTCAGTTCTCGGGGATTGTGAACTGTAGACTGGTTTTCTTTGCTTTATGTCTAAAAGTCACGTATGAGTGAGTACATACAATATTTGTCTTTCTGGGTCTGGGTTACCTCACTCAATATAATGTTTTCTAAATCCATCCATTTGCCTGCAAATTTCAAAATTATTTTTTTCTGTTGTGTAGTACTCCATTGTGTAAATGTACCACATTTTCCTTATCCAGTCTTCCATCGAGGGGCATTTAGGTTGCTTCTGGGTTCTGGCTATGATAAGCAATGCTGCTATGAACATAGTTGAGCACATATCCTTGTGGCACGATTGATCATCCTTTGGGTATATACCCAAAAGTGGTATTGCTGGGTCTTGAGGAAGGTTGTTTCCTAATTTTCTGAGAAAACACCATAGAGATATCCAAAGTGGCTGTACCAGTTTGCATTCCCACCAACAATGCAGAAGTGTTTCCTTTACCCCACAATCTCTCCAAGCATAAGTTGTCATCAGTGTTTTTGATCTTGGCCATTTTTACAGGTGTAAGATGGAATCTCAGAGCTGTTTTGATTTGCATTTCTCTAATGGCTGAAGAAGTTGAGCATTTCTTTAAGTGTCTTTCAGCCATTTTAGGTTCCTCTGTTGAGAATTATCTGTTTCATTCTGTACTCCATTTTTTAATGGATTATTTGTTCTTTTGATGACCAATTTCTTGAGTTCTTCGTATATTTTGAAGATTAGCCCTCTGTTCGGTGTAGGTCTGGTGAAGATATTTTCCCATTCTGTAGGCTGCCATTTTGTGTTGCTGACCATGTCCTTTGCTTAACAGAAGCTTTTCAGTTTCAGGAGGTCCCACTTATTGTTTCTCTCAGTGTCTGTGCTACTGGGGTTATATTAGGAAGTGGTCTCCTGTGCCAATGTGTTCAAGTGTACTTCCTACTTTCTCTTCTATGAAGTTCAGTGTGGTTTACTTTATGTTGAGTTCTTTGATCCATTTTAACTTGAGTTTTGTGCATGGTGATAGATATTGATTTATTTTCATTCTTCTACATGTTGATATACAGTTATGCCAGCACCATTTGTTAAATATAATTTCTTTTTCCCATTTGTATTTTTTACTTTTTTGTCAAAAGTCAGGTGTTCATAGGTGTGTGGATTAATATCTGAGTCTTCGATTTGGTTCCATTGATCCTCCTGTCTGTTTTTATGCCAATACTAGCCTGTTTTCAGTACTGTAGCTCTATAGTAGAGTTTGAAGTCAGGGATTGTTATGCTTCCAGAAGTTCCTTGATTGTACAGGATTGTTTTGGCTATCCTGGGTTTTTTGCTTTACCATATTAAGTTGAGTACTATTCTTTCAATGTCTTTGAAGAATTTTGTTGGGTATTGCATTGAATCTGTAGATTGCTTTTGGTAAGATTGCCATTTTATTATGTTAATTCTACCTACCCAAGAGCATGGGAGATCTTTCCGTTTTCTCATGTCTACTTCAATTTCTTTCTTCAAAGATTTAATGTTCTTGTCATACAGGTCTTCCACTTGTTTGGTTAGAGTTACTCTGAGATATTATGCTATTTGTGGCTATTGTGAAGGTTGATGTTTTTCTGATTTCTTTCTCAGTTCATTTATCATTTGTGTAAAGGAGGGTTACTGACTTTTTTTTAGTTAATCTTGTATCCTGCTACATTACTGAAAGTGTTTATAACTTGTAGAAGTTTCTTGATAGAATTTTTGGGATTGCTTAAATAAACTATCATATTATCAACAAAGAGTGAAAGTTTCATTTCTTATTTTCCAGTTTATATCCCATTGATCTCCTTTTGTTGTTTTATTGTTTTAGCTAGGACCTCAAGAACTATGTTGAATAGATATGGAGAGAGTGAATAACCTTGTCTTGTTCCTGATTTCAGTGGGATTGCTTTGAGTTTCTCTCCATTTAGGTTGATGTTGGCTGTTGCCTTGCTGTATATTGCTTTGATTATGTTTAGGCATGTTCCTTGTATCCCAGCTCTCTCCAAGACCATTATCATGAAGGGAAGTTGTATTTTTGTTGAAAGCTTTTTTGGCATCTAATAAGATGATCATGTGGTTTTTATTTTTCAGTTTGTTTATATAATGGATTATGTTGACATATTTTCATATGTTGAACCATCCCTGCATATCTGGGATAAAGCTGACTTTATCATGGTGGATGATTTTTCTGATGTGTTCTTGGATTCAATTTGACAGTATTTTATTGAGTATTTTTGCATCAATGTTCATGAGTGAGACTGATCTGTAATTCTCTTTCTTAGTAATGTCTTTCTGTGGTTTGAGTATTAGTAATTTTAGTCTCATAAAAAGAGTTTGGCAATGTTCCTTCTGTTTCTATTATGTGGAACAATTTGAGGAGTATTGGTATTAATTCTTTTTTCAAAATCTTGTAGAATTCTGAGCTGAAACCAACTGGTCCTGGGTTGTTTTTTTTTTAAATTGGGAGACTTTTCATGACTGTTTCTGTTTCTTTAGCAGTTATATGTCTATTTAATTTGATTATCTCATTTTGATTTAATTTTGGTAATGATATTTATCCAGAAAGTTGTCTATTGCTTTTAAGTTTTCCAATTTTGTAGAGTACAGGTTTTCAAAATATTACCTAATGATTCTCTAGATTTCCTCCATGTCTGTTTTTATGCTTCTCTTTTTATTTCTGATTTTGTTAATTTGGATATTCTCTCTCTGCCTTTTGGTTAGGTTGGAAAAGGTTTGTCTATTTTGTTGATTTTCTCTAAGAACCAATTTTTTGTCACATTGATTCTTTGTATTGTTTTCTTTGTTTCTATTTTGTTAATTTCAGTTATCAATTTGATTATTTCTTGCCATCTTGTTCTCCTGGGTGAGTTTGCTTCTTTTTGTTCTAAAGTTTTCAAATATTATGTTAATTCACTAGTGTGGTATTTTTCCAGCTTCTTTATGTAGGCATTTAGTGGTATGAACTTTCTTCTTAACACTGCTTCCATCGCGTCCCATAAATTTGGGTATGTTGTGTGATCATTTTCACTGAATTTTAGCAAGTCTTAATTTCTTTATTTCTTCCTTGACCCGTTGATGCTTCAGGTGAGGATTGTTTAATTTCCGTGTGTTTGTGGGCTTTCTGGAATTAGTGTTGCTGTTGAATTCTAATTTTAAGTCATGGTGATCCAATAAGATACATGGGGTAATTTCAATTTTTTTAATCTGTTGAGGTTTGTTTTGTTACCTAATATGTGGTCATTATTTTTTGAGAAGCTTCCATGAGGTGCTGAGAAGAAGATATATTCTTTTATGTTTAGATGGAATGCTCTATAGATGTCTATTAAGTCCATTTGAGTCATAACATCTGTTAGTTCCCTTATTTCTCTGTTAATTTTTTGTTTGACAGACCTGTCTAGTGGTGAAAGTAGGGTGTTGAAGTCTCCCACTATTAGTGTGCGGGGTTTAATCTGTGATTTAAGCTTTAGAAATTTTTCTTTTGCATGTGAGGGTGCCCTTGTGTTTGGGGCATAGATGTTCAGTATTGAGATTTCCTCTTGATGAATTTTTCTGTGACTAATATGAAATGTCCTTCTTTGTCTCTTTTGATTGATTTTAGTTTGAAATCTGTTTTGTTAGATATTATGATAGCTATACCAGTTTGTTTCTTAGGTCCATTTGATTGGAAAATTTTTTCCCAATCTTTTACTCTTCGGCAATGTCTGTCTTTGAGGTTGAGTTGTGTTTCTTGCATGCAGCAGAAAGATGGATTCTGCTTTTGTATCCAATCTGTTCACCTGTGTCTTTTTAAAGGTGAGTTGAGTCCATTTTTATTAATGGATATTAATGACCAGTTGTTGGAGTGAGGTTGCTTGCTGGTTCCCAGCTACCTGGCTAGCTCAAACCCGAAATAATCACACAGAAACTGTATTAGTTAAATCACTGCTTGGCCCATTAGTTCTAGATCCTTATTGGCTAACTTTTACATATTAATTTAACCCATTTCCATTAATCTGTGTATTGCCACGTGGCTGTGGCTTACCAGCTAAAGTTCTCAGTGTCTGTCTCTGGTGGCTCCATGGCTTCTCTCTGACTCCAGCTTTCTTTCTCCCAGCATTCAGCCTATCCTTCCCTGCCTACCTAAGCTTTGCCTTGCTATAGATCCAAAGCAGTTTCTTTATTCATCAGTGGTAATCACATCATACAGAAGGGACTCCCACATCAACCAGTGATTTTATTATTGGTGATGTTATTTTGTGTGTTTTTCACTTTTTTGGGACTCACTGCTATGAGAGCACCTATTGTCTGTGTTTTTGTGGATGTAGCCAACTTCATTGGGTTGGAGTTTTCCATCTAGTACTTTGTGTATGCCTGGGTTCATGGCTAGGTATTGGTTAAATCTGGTTCTGTCATGAAATACCTTGTTTTGTCTTTCTATGGTAAGTGAAAGTTTTTGCTGGGTATAGTAGTCTGGGCTGCCATTTATGGTCTCTTAATGTCTGCATAATGCTTGACCAGGACCTTCTAGCTTTCACTGTTTCCATTAAGAAGTCAGGTGCAATTCTGATAGGTCTGCTTTTATATGCTATATTGCCTCTTTCTTTTGCAGCCCTTAATATTCTTTCTTTATTCTGTATGTTTAGTGTTTTTGATTATTATGTGGTGAGGGGACTTTTTATTCAGTCTATTTAGTGTTCTCTAAACTTCTTGTATATTCATAGACATTTCTTTCTTTAGGTTGAGACAATCTTTTTCTATGATTTTGATAAATATATTTTCTATGCTTTTGAGTTGGACTTCTTCTCCTTCTATACCTATTATTCTTAGGTTTGATCTTTTCATGGTGTCCCATATTTCCTGGATAATTTGTGTAAAACTTTCATTAGATTTAATGTTTTCTTTGACTGGTAAGTCTATATTCTTTATTGCATCTTCAGCGCTTGAGATTCTCTCTTCCATTTCTTGTATTCTGCTGTTTATGCTTGCATTTGTGGTTCCTGATTATTTTCTCATGATTTCTGTTTTTATAATTCCCTCAGATTGTGTTTTTATTGTTTCTATTTCAGTTTTCAAGTCTTGAATAGTTTCTTCATAGGTTTGATTGCTTTTTCTTGGTTTTCTCTAAGGGAGTTTTTGATATTTTCCATTTTTTGTTTGTCGTTTCTTCCATTTCTTTGAGGAAACTTTTCATTTCCTCTTTAAGGTCCTTAAACATTCTCCTAAAGTTATTTTTAGGTCATTTTCTTCTGTTTCATCTACATTTGGTTGTTCAAGTCTTGCTGTTGTGGGTCCACTATTTTTTACTGGTGTTGTGTTGCTCTTTTTGGTTTTGCATGTGTTCTTACCTTATCTACCCATCATTTCCTCTGATTGGTGTAGCTGGGGCTGTCTGTGACTCTGGTGGTCAATTTTTGAGGTGCCAGTAGATCCAAGGCTCATATGGTTGCTTCTTATAGTACAGTCAGGGCCATGATTTCAGTTACCCCATTGGTAGTTCTGTGTTCCTGGAGGTCGTTTGGCACTCCCGTGGTTTGCTCTGCAATTCCAGGGGTCATTCAGTCCTACTCCCATGGAGATTGCTTGCTTGGGGCTCTTTCTGCTGAGTTTTCTGCCTTGGGTCTGTTTGAGCAGAGATCCTGGCTCAGACCTACTCCCTGGAAGGTTCCAGATCCGCAGAGGTCTCTGGTTCCTGCCTACTCTCTTGGTGGTCCCAGACTCATGCCTGAACCCACAGAGGTCCTGACTTAGGCCTACTCCCTTGGAGGTACCAGATTCGTACCCAGACCCCCAGAGGTCTCTGATTCTGGCCTAATACTTTACCGGTTGATTCCTTGTACTTGCTCCTGTGGAGTTTGCTATCTCAGGCTTGTTTTGGCCTAGGTTGGTGACTCAGACCTGTTTCCATAGATGTTCCTGGTCTGGGCCTGCTCCCGCAAAGGTCCCTGGCTTTGACCCAATCCCACAAAGGTCTCTGGCTCTGGTCTACTCCCTTGCAGGTCCCAGACTCACCCAGTCTGATCTTGTAATAGAGGGCAAGTCGTTTGTCCAGTCTGCTAATAAGTATTTTAAATCACTAAAACTTAAATAGTTGCTAAAGGTAACATATTTCTCAAAGTATCTAGTGCGTGAGAGAAGCAAAAATGGAAGAAATGACCCTATGTATATGTGTGTATAAATGTAAAATATAATTGTATGTGGCATATGTACACATGTATATATAAGTACATTGGCTTGGGGAATTTAGAGGATGCTGGGTATCTTCTACTACTTTCTATCTTCTTCCTTTGAGACAAAGTCTCTAACTGGCCTGGGAACTAGTTAGGCACCTATAACTCTAGTGACACCCCAGCTTGCCCTTGCCCCCATAGCTCTGGGGTTATAGGCTTATGCAGCCATGTCAGCTTTACAAATGCTGGGGTTTGAGCTCAAAACTTTATGTTTACTTAGCAAGCGCTCTTGGCAAGACATCTTTCTAGATCCAGCCTTATTCTTTATATGTCTTATTCTTTTTAAGTGATTTGTCATGTTTGTGGTATTTGGTCATCAAAACCAGCAGAGCTTGGTTACAAATATGACCTCTATTTACTACATCTAGTGAGTGGAAACAGTAACAGTCATTTTAGCCACAGAAAATGTTCTCTGTGCCCATGTCAAGCATTCACATTGCTTACAGGACATCACTTATAGATCATCTATGTTCAGAGGTCTTGAATACCTACATCTTTCTTTATGCCTGAATAAGTGCACTTTTTGCTATATCTAGAAAACATAAACATACTTAAATATATAGTTTTCTATTTCTCATTTCTTTTCTTTTTAAGATTTATCTATTTATATTTATCTATCTGTCAGTCTGTCTGTCCATCCATTCACCCAACCATCCATCTATTCATCCATCCATCCATCTATTCATCCATCTATCCATCCATCTATCCACCCATCCACCTACCTACCTATGTGTTCATGTGTACATGCACAGGTGTGGAAGTCAGAAGACAACTTGTGGAACTTAGTTCTCTTTTTCTACCATCTAGGTCCCAGGGATTAATCTTGGGTTGTCAAGCTTGGTAGCCAACATCTTTTCCTACTGAGTCATCTTTTGCCTATCTTTTTCTTTATTTACTTTTTGTTTCTCCTCCATGTGGTTAAATGAGACTTTATTAGAAGGTAGCTTTTGAGTCTGGGTCTCATTACCTAGCCTGTTCTGGCCTAAAACTATCTATGTAACTCAGATTGAACTTAAAGATGCAAAAACTTTCTGCCCCAGTCTCTCAAATGCTGGAGTTGTACATATGCAACACCAGTAACATGCTGTTTTCTAAGTAACATTTCCACTGAAAGAACTCAGGGTTTTTTTCATTGATGTGTCAAAAACTTGACCAATAACCTTGTGGTGTTCTCTCTGGGAGAGCAACGTTTTCTTCTGACATCCCTAAATATGTTCAGTCAGCAGGAATATTTCCTTTGACAGATGTGAATGCCTGCTGTCTTTTTCTTGGTTCTTATTTGCTAAAATGTAAACATATCCCTAAGAAGAATTCCTGCAGTGATTAAAATGGCTATCAGTCCTTGATAGTCTAGGGAGAAACCCTTCACAGAGATCAAACAGTCCTCATAGTAACCTATGAAGACAGTGTAAGTTCCATTTAAAATGAGAAAACACAGGCTTCCTGGCAGGAAGCAACATGGCCAGGGCAAATGCCCAAAAGGTGGCTAAATTTCTGGAGAGTGTTTAAACAAATAATTAAAGGTTGTGTGTGTTGTTTGTTTTTAATTTTTAATGATTCCACATAAAAAGACAATAAAATGCTTGCCCATTTTCTTTTTTCTTTTTGTTCTCTTTATAAGCAATTAATGTGACCATAGTCAAGAATGTTGACAAGTCAAGAATTTTATTAACCCCGACCCTTAAGTGACTTAATAATATATTGATTAATTCATTCATTTAAGATTTGGTTTGTACAGCTGTCTTCAGATTTTTAAGTAAAAGGCTCAGTTTGAGTCCACCTTTTTATTGGTATTTGCTGCTTTTCTTTTTTATTTTAATTTTTTTCATTTGATATTTCAATCCCAGTTCCTCCTCATTCCTGTTCTTCTGCTCCCTCCCCACCTTCCCCCCTTCCTACTCTCCATCCACTCCTCATAGAAGACAAGGCCTCCCTTGAGGAGTCAACAAATTTTGGCATACCAAGTTGAGGCAGGACCAAACCCCTTCATCCTGTACCAAGGATAAGCAAGGTATTCCACCATAGGGAATTGTTGACCCACTTTTTATGTAAAATCTTCCTTAGTTTTTTATTTTTCTCTACAACCACTTATCTGCATTTTTTTGGCCTTTCCCCCTTTCTCTTCTTCTATTATATTTATTTGTTTGTTTGTTTGTTTGTTTGTTTGTGTGTATATGTGTGTGTGTGACAGAGAGAGAGAAAGAGAGGGGGAGAGAGAGGGAGAGAAAGGGGGGGAGAGAGATCACTGCTTTGTAGTCCATCATTCTGGTCTTGAACTTACTACATAGCCCAGACTGGCCTCTTACTCCAGAGCTTCCTGCCTTAGGTTCCTGAGTATTTGTTCTTACAGGTAAGTGCCACTATGCCTGGTGATATTTGTTATTCATTTGCTCCTAGAAAACTTTAATTAATGTGTTTCATTGGGGATACATGGGCTGATTCTAAGTAAAATGCTGGCGAGTACTTTTTTAATAGTTTTGACATTAAATGGTTTATTGGAATGTTTAAAAACAAAACCAGCACCAGTGCATAACCTTCACAAAGATTTTCCTAACAAAGTTAAGTGTTGTTTTATACCAGAAAACATTAAACAAATGACAGCAGAGTTGAGCATGGTGTGTGAGTTCTGAAGTCATAGAAATCCTGAGATACATCACATGCTATGGGACCTGATGTTTTAAAGTGTCTAGTTGCTAATGTGAACAGTTTTTTTTAAATAAATAAGATCATTGGCATCATTAAGACCAGATAACTTCTGTGTGTTGTACAACACACTGAGATCTTTTGTTTTGAGTTTTCAGTTAACAGCCCTGTGAGGTAAAGGCCACTAGAATCCACTTTTCCACTTACATTATTGCTTCTCATGTGCTGACAATGAGCCCCAGAGCCTTAGGAATTCTAGGGAAGCAGTTCACCACTGAGGCCACCCCACACCACCATTAGGAACCCATTTACAGAGAAGAAAACCTGGACTCAGGAGAGAGTCAGAATGTGCTGCCCTACGGTAAATGATTATAAACAATACAGTCAGGTTAAAACCCAGATCTGCAAGATTCCCGAATTTATCTTCTAATCACTTCACTATTCATGGGCTATGGAGGAGATGGGAGGGTGGAAAAGGGGGGAGAGGAGGAGGGGGAAGTGGGAAGAGAGGGGAAGAACTGTAGTTGGAATGTAAAAGTAAATTTAAAAAATAATAAAAAATAAAGATACAAATTTTATTTTCAATAGAGATAAGTAGAGCTTTCTCTTTTGGCTAACAGTGCAGTACATATTGAGAAGAGCAATGAAAATGGCCTTCTCAGGAACTCTGTGTGGACAGAGGGGAAGCCACGGACACATTGTTCTTGTGTACTTGTTCCCCAGAGACAGTGCTCCTTGGAAAATGAAAGGGTTCCCAATGCAGTCCTTGACCCAGCATGCACGTATACACACACACACACACACACACACACACACACACGGAGCGGGGGAGTTTTCTTTACACGTGAAAACTGGAAGTTCTGTTTGTAAACACTTGGGTTTAGAGGCAGAGCTAGCTGGGAGCATGACTGATTTTGAGAGCACAGCCATTCAGAGAGTATCTGCTGATTTCATGCAATGCCTTCACCATTCCTTCTTCCCCCCAATTCCAATACTTGAACTAAGGCCAAGTTTCTTTCACGTTCAATGGAAGTTAAGAAAATCAACTTGCTAGATTCTGTGTTGGTTTAGAAAATCAAATTATTCAAAACACTCAAAATCAGATTAACATCACTTAAAATCCCTTTCATTTTTAGTGGAACAATAATCTTTCACCTTTTGTTGAGCTCTTGTAATTGTTGAGATTCTTGGCACACAAAAATTGTGGGAAGTAATGTGTAATACCCTTGGCTATCCCAAATTATTACCATCCTCAGATTTATTCTGAAGCGGGAACACTGAGCTGTAGTGGCGGTCGGAGGGATTAGGAAATAACCAAAAATAGTCCTTTTAGAATAAATCAGTTTTAATAAAGGGAGAAAAATGGGATAAACTTACGTGAACCAAGAGGAAAAGGGAATAAAGGGCCGGCCTACCCCAAACCCGGTTCTTTTAAAGGTATCCTCCGCCCCTGGGGCGGCCACGCCCCTCAAACAAGGGAGTGGTCGGCCGCCCCAACACTGAGCAATTCTGGAGTAGGTAGTCTCAGGCCACATAGATTCTCCATTCTGGTGTGAAGGACTTCAAATCCCACATACAGTAGCCCTAGGTTTTCACGATTCCTCACAAGCTAGATAAATTATAAGCCATGGCTGTGAGCTTTTCAGTGTTGGGCCCATAGTAAGGAATCAGTAAATATGAAATTAATTATAAAAGTGATATCAGAGTGACACATGTTTTTAATACCAACATTTAAGAGGTTGGCTATTTATGAGTTCAAGGCTAGCCCTAGCTACATAGCAATTTTCAGGTTACACTAGGCTACATAGACAGAAGCTGTCTCAACAATAAATAAATCATAATTTAAACATTTACTTATTAAGTAAAGCTTATTAGAGCCAAAGAAGCACCTGAAGAAGGAAGATGAGCAGACTCCACAACATTTGTTTGTCTGGGATCCTAGGGATGGATCTGGGGACTCCTCCCTGCTGCTTAGGCATTCTACTCCTGAGTCTGCCCTGCTATAATAGAACTTTTGTCCTGTACTCCATCCTTAAAGATGGATGCAAATAAAACAAAAAAGATATACAACATACTGGACATTAGAATAAATATCATTGTGCTATGCCAGGAAAGGCTCTAGAAGGCTCATACTCATTCTTATGTAAGATTCTAAAAACATTTCCACAATTATTAAAGTGGGATGTTAGAAAAATCAAAAAAGCACCATCATTAGGAATTATCATAAATTAATAGCACTTTGAGGTACACAGATTTTAGAAGAATAACCTTTGAATGTGCGGAGTTTGGAGGATGTGTTCTCTTCCCTTTGCCAAAAATAACGTGAATCCCTTCTGGTGTTTATGGCAAAGAGAATAAATGACCTTCATCTTTTCCTTTGTCAGAAACATACTCAATCTTTTGAGATTGTTTGAAGTAGGTCCGTCTATTTTTGGTCCTGTTTTCATGAGTGTGGACTCTGCTCTCAATTGGGGAACACTTTTGGTTAAAAAAGCTGTATTACAATATTTTATTTTGTGATTCATGTTCCCTTGTGCACCCAGCTTTCTTGAGGGACCCATATCACTTTGTGAAAGTGACAGCCTGCCCTTGACTTTGGCATTCAGCCAGAAACTGGCTAACACTGAACATTAAAGTTGTGTTAAAGAAAACTAGTAGAAGCCATGTGCTCTGCACCAAAAGACAACACAGTACCTCCACCTCTGCAGTCCCTGCCTGCGTTGTGATTCTACCTGTGTGTTTTAGTCATGTCTTTCATGAAAACATCTCTATCATCTGTCACACAGAGCTCTGCATGCCTGGCCTGGCCTTGCTAGGAAAGAAAATGAAAAATAATGTATTGAGACTATTCCTCATAATGGGAATGATCCTTGGGTACAGCTATTCTAAAAAAGCACGAGTCTATCAATCAAAAGTGTCATCCAACCAATACATGATGGGGCCCTTGCTCCTTACTAAGCACTAATAATGAATAAACCACATGTACTGCTGCTTGAGAAATGCCCAGTCTTTCAGAATGGGCAGGGTGGTAAATTTATAACTCAGTAAGAGTGAATTTATACTCAATGTAATATTGATCTTCTTAAACGTGATTGTGGGTTAAGTTGATTTTCTTACATGCTAGAAAAGGCATTCCATAATAGTCACCAGTATTTGGCAACCTAAAATTGGTGTAAGTCCATATCCTTACAGTACAAGGTATAGGCCTCCTCCATGGATTCTCTGGAATATTCTTGCTGGCAGATTCTTCTGTAACAACTTGGGCATGCAGATTAAATGTGGTAAAGTGTGAGACCCCTAATTTTAGTCCATAGTTAGACACTCTAAATCATTAATATGTGTCTAGAACAGCAACCCAGTGCTCCAAAAGCTTTTGCTATTCCACACTTTCTGACTGCTATTCCTTGTTCCAACAATCCATGAAGGTGACATATTTGCTTAATAAAAACTTAATAGCAAGTTAGTCATTTGCAATTATATTAAAGCTATGGCCATAGCTTAACTTCCAGGTCTTGAAGATAATCTAAACATGTAGGTAGCATAAGGTCAAAATAAAGACTGATTCTGGAAAGGTGAGTATGATCTCAAATGGTCCCTGAAGAGTTTTTCAGAATCCTAAGGGGGTAATGTTTCTTTCTGGTTTATTTCATTTTCAGTGTTCATGGCAGTTTCTCTCCCCACCCCCATGCATGGATCTCCTCATGTGTAGATGTACAAAAAGGCCTGAGGTTGACATTGGGATTCTTTCTCAACTGCTCACTCCTTATTCTCTGGGGCAAGTTCTCTAGCTGAATCTAGAGCTGGATGATGTGGGCTAGCCTACCTAGACAGCTTTGGGGATCCCTTGTCTCTCTCTTCCAAGAACTAGAATGATAGAGGGGCTATCATGCTATCTGGCTGTTAAAGAAATTCTGAGGACCCTACCCCTGGTTCTCATGCTGGCCTAGCAAGTGTGTTATCTAGCCCCTGTGCTGTCTCCCTACTTTATTTTGCTTTTCTGAAGTTATTAAAGTTGCAATTATCTTATGTAATATTTGTTTGACTAATAGAGTCATAGAAATGGCAGAGTTAGGTTTGGTGTCACACTCCTTTAATCCCAGCACTCAGGAAGCAGAGGCAGGTGGATCTCTGTGAGTTGGAGGTCAGCCAGAGCTACATAGTAAGATCTCTTGGGGAAAAAAATAATAAAAATGAAAAAATATCCCTCAAATTGTTCCTGTTCTACCTGTTCCATAAGAGGATTAAGTTTTTCAGAAACTTCAATTAAAACTCTGTAAAGCAAAATAGAAGGAACTTAGCTACATCATAGTGTTTCTCGCTCATTTCCATTTGCATCAACCATTCCTTAGACATTTTTGTCATACTTCAGTAGAATATGCTTGTCTCATCTCCATTTTTGTCGCTATTTAGTTGGGATTTATCATATCCGTGGAACTGAGATCTCTTTATTCATATCTTATTAAAAATTTCATATTGTATTTTTACATATGATTGTGAAATTTCCTTGAAAGAAAGAAAGAGAGATGTAGGGATGGAGGGAGGAAGAAAGGAAGGAAAGAAGAAAGAAAGAAAAAAGAAAGACTTGAAAGAGTTCCAGCATACTGAGAAGAAAAATTCTTAATTCATTCTCTAGTTTCCAAATTGTCTGCCATATTCCTTCTAACTGCCATTTATCATTTCCCTTAGTCATAACAAGTTAAATGCTCAGTTTGAGTGTTGAAAATATATCCCAGAATCTTAAATAACAGATGTTACTAAATTGCCCTTCCTTTATTTTGATGGGAAAATGTCCTTGTGTAAACAGACCATTTCTGTGACCCCTGAAGGAGGTATCTGAAGATTCCCTATCAGAATAAGCCAGCCTGACTTGGGAAATGTGATCCTTTTTTGGACATGGAGGGATGGCTTAAGTATCAGCACTTGGACATTCCCTGATAAAGTGGAAAGGACTGAACATTTATCTGAATTAGTGCAACAAAGGGCAGAAGAAAGGGCTGTGTCCACAGAAATGATCGCCTTTGTGTTTTGAAACATTATTTTTCTTTCATAAAATAAATAAGTATGGGCTTATTTATGTGACTATGGCCACTTCATCAGTCTCCTCCTTTTCTAAGATCTTTTTTTGTTTGTTTGTTTGTTTTATGTTTCTTTGGCTGTCCTGGAACTCTCTCTATAGACAACACCTTCAAATCTGTTCTTAAATATCAAAATCGACTGCTTACATTACTGTGATTTTAATTCTTTGTTTTAGTTCTTGTTTCTTATAAAAGCATACACACAAATTATATACATATAATCACATTCATATAACATGATATGAACTTAATCTTCTGTACCGGATTGTTATTCATTGAGGAGGAAGGAAAAGCAAGGTAAAGGCAGAGGGAGCCATCATTCCCATACACTTCCTTTTCCTACTACCCTGAGGTTTGACTTTTTGGTGCTATGCAAGCTTCCACTTATTATTAATAATAGAAATTTAGAAACCTACAAAGTGTGTAGCACATTAGTGTCATACCTGGCCTTAGAAAATGTTTATTACTGTTGTTGTTTCCGGTCCTTCTGACAAGGTGCTCTGTGAGCCCCCAGAATGGAGTGTCTTCTGTAGTGTCTTCCGAAGCGGCTTGAACCCTTCATGTTCTCCAGACATTCTAAGGCAAGCTTCTGAGCATGCCTCGTTTCACATTGCTGCCTGTAGTTTTGCTCCCTCACTTTTCTCCTGCCCCACTCAGGAGCATCTCACAATCCTGTCTGTCCTTACATCTCTCGTCTCTTTTTCCACACTGTCCCTGGAGCTCTTGTTTAATGTGTTGGATTCCGATACATTAAACACAAGTGCTAGAATCCTGGTCCCAGTTCCCCCGAGCACCCCATCCACATCCTGCTGCCTTAGCTGGCATTTGCTGTGAATGTCCTCTATGCTTTCCAAACCCAATCTTTTAAAAAGCTGAGCACACTTTTCCTTTTACCTCTTCCTCAGCAGCTGCCCTTGTGTTCCTGAGTCCATTTTCTTGGACAATAATGCCATCATCTACCTTAAACCTCGAGCTTAATTCTTCAGAGGCGTTGTGTGAATCATCTCATCTGCTGCCCCCACTGCTAAATCAACACTCAGTTCCTGCAAGTCCTTAGGAGTTGAAGTTTCTTAGAGACAAGACACATTAAACATGCCAAAAAGATCTTCTTGCTCATCTTTATTTTTCCTTAGTCTAAAGCCTTCACCATCTCTCTTCTTTAATAATGGAAAATAAACCTCTTAAGCCACCCCAGTATCTCTATCTCCAAATTGTTCCCAGGCATAATGTAGATCTGATTATTAATTTCCCACTTACAAATAGAAGTGGCCCTTCACTGCCATGGCAATATAGTTTAAAATCTTTAGCACCATAGACTTATGTCTTCGTTTCCAGCCCCAGTGTCTATGTCTAACTGCAGTACACATAGACATTACTCCATCAAACAAGTCATCAGCTTGCCCTGAGGCTAGTCTCAACTCAGCATTTAATTAAAATTTAGCACTAACTGATTTTCTTTCTAAAGTCACTGGCTGTGTTGCTGTTCTTCGCTGGAGTATTCCAGTAGATAACGAAAATACTTTGCAGAGCTTAGAAGTATTTTCCCTCCAAACCACAGCCTTCGTGGAAGCTGTTCAATGTCTCTCTAGCTTCTCCCTGTTTGACTTCTGAGCCCTCTTGCTGTCATCACCCTGGCTTTGCTTATCCTGCTGTCCCTTTCCAGCTGGGCATCTTCTTCTTCACACTTCTTCAGATCAGAACTGCAGTTGTAACTGTTCTGTACGAGAAAGCATAGAAAAACCAACAGCCAAGAGGGGAGGAGGGAGGATGATGGAATGTTTGACTCCTCTTTCTCAGGGTTAAGTGTCAACTCTAGGGATTCACAGAAAAGAGGCAGAGCAGAGAAATCAGGGGCTGTTTGTGTAATTCCGAAGGAACAGTGGTTGTTAGGACCATGGTGGTAGAGAGTCAGATATCTTTTGATAGCCAGAATCTGGGTATATATTAAGAGACATGCCATCAGGAATTTAAGAAAGAGAGATTGGGACATTTGGGGTTGCAGTCTGAACAACTAGGAAGAATTCTCTTTTTTGCTTGGTATAACTGTATAGTGGATGTGAATATACATATGCATGTTGTCATGTGTGCATTTTGGAGCCTGAAGTTGATTTACAGTGTCTTCCATGATCACTCTCTATTTTTATTGAGAGAGGGCATTTATTTTTCTAAAGCCAGAGCTTATTGGTTCTGTCTAGTCCAGCTAGCCAGGTTGCCCTGGAGATCCCCTCTCTTGTCCTCTATGACTACTGTGATTACAAACTATTGCCACATCTGCCCAGTATGGGGTTCCAAGGATTCTTAAATAGCTCCAGTTTATCCACCCAGCTACCTCACCAATCCTATAACTTTTTATTAACTGGCAAAAAAAAACATTGGATAAAATTAGCTTGAGATATCAGTATCTCAATTTGGGGCATAATACGTCAAAGAAGTCCATTTTACATCCAAGAGATCTGCACAGTAGACATTTAGACATGGAAGGATGACAGAGAAATTTGAACTAGAGATCAAGCTTGGGCATCAGTATATATATCTTCGGTTTTCAACCTGTGGGTGGTAACCCATTTGGAAGTCAAACAACCCTTTTCATGGGAGTTACATATCAGATATCCTGTATATCAGATATTTGTACTGTAATTGAAAACAATAACAATATTACAGTTATGAAGTAGCAAGGAAAATAATTTTATGGTCGGGTCACCACAGCATGGGAATTGTATTAAAGGGTTGCAGTGTTAGGGAGGCTGAGAACTGCTGCTCTAGGTGCTGTTTAAAGCTGTGCAGCTGAAAAGGATCACTATGCTGACAGAAGAGGGAAGACGGAAACTAGAGGAGTCTTGGCACCTTCCATCATTACCTGGTCAAAAACACATGGGAGAACCAGAGGGAAGGGTGATGAACCAGCAAGGTGCAAGGAAACCCTAGGGAGGGTGGTGTCCTAGGGAACAAAGGAAGGGATCATCGGGAGCAAACAGCAATTACCATGAAAGAGTGGAAGAAGAAACCTGATTAAAGTGGATTCTGGAGACCATGGGAGAAGAGCAATTGTGAGCCATGAGTATAAACAGGTCTCCTGAAGAATTTTGATGAGAGGAGCAGAGAAATTCCTAGAGACCAAAATTAGAGAAAATGAATTGAGTAGAGTTTGCTATTGGTGGTGTTGTTGTTAATCTTGTCATTTGTTTTAAGATGAGTATGTTTGTGTGCTGATGAGATGGGCCTCAGGAGGGATGGGAATTATCAAAATATGAACGGAAAATTCTTGGGTGAGCAGGGGATGCTGCCAAGAGCAGAAAGGTAGTGAGTGTGAGACCAGACTGGGTTATATAATAAGATGCTATCTTATAAAGAAAAAGAAAGGGGGAAAAGGAAGGGGAAAATAATAAAAATAAAAAATAAAAAGAACAAAAGAGTAAAGTTTCTGGCCAACATCTCTGAGCTGGTAAAAGACACAGACTCTGTAGTGTAGTCACTGGGAGTATTAATCTATCTGCATTAACAGAATCAAGATTTATCTTTATTTGCCTTAAGCAGAGAAAGCTTTACTCATGACTGATGCTGAGTGCATAGCTAAGAGTTTGTCCTTTCGTTGCTGAGGACGAGGAGGAACTCTTACGCTTGTGTTCACTCCTCCCCTCTCTTTATCCATAGCGCTCACACGGCAGCTCCTTCCATCGTATTCCTGAGCATTCTCATAGAAAAGTAAGGGGCTGAGGAAGAGATGGAGAGGACAAGGAGAGAGGAGAGAACTTCACAAAACCATCGTTTTTTCTATGGCAGACAGAAGTCAAACCCACCTGACAGGGTGGGGTCCAGACAGATTTAAACATACCCTAGCTGTCAACTGGATGGTCCTTGCCTCTTGTGCCTTCATCACTGGTGGAGGGGGCTTTTTCTGGCCCACTGCTCTGATGTAACAATGTTTACTTCTCTTTGATTCTGTTCTTGTGTTTCCAACTGTCTTTCCACCCACACACAGAGCAGATGATTTCTTCTATGAGATTAAAATTTATTTTCCTTATAAAACTTAAATGTGCTTTGTATTCCTAATTCACTTCTTGTCTATATAGACTATTCTAAACACTACACTGGTGGAGATGGAGCCTTCATAGAAACTTCCCTTCCTAACATTGTTCTCCAAAGAAATATCTTCATTATCTATTCCTTTTTATATTAAGGAATCAAGTGAGACCACTTCTAACCTACCTGGAGAATAACTTAGCAAAAGTGGTATGCATTACTGCTACCAATTAGTTGAGTTTTGATGACCTTGAGTGGGTGGTAAGTGGCACAAACTGTGGGAAAAGTTGTGCTACCTCATCTGTCCATGTCCCAGGGTGACATTCCATGGGTAGGCCATGGAATTCCAGAGAGGAGCTTATCCGAGCTATTTTAAGGTTTCCCTAAGCCAGGACCTCTGAATTCTACAGTCAGAGAGTACAACTATCAGAGAGCACAAGCTAATAACACTTCTGTGCATCTACAACTTGCTCTTCTTGAAATATTCAGGTTCTTGCCACATTCTTTTGTAACTTAATAAACTAGTGTCACATACCCTATACTTCAAAATATGACTTTTCAGCCAAACACTGGAGATCTTTGTTGAATTAGAGATAACAACCCATGTTCTCTTGAAGAAGAAACTAGTTGGGGTGTGTTCTGTGGGTCCTACTGAGTTAGGATGAAATACACAACATAAGACAATTTTTTCATAGGGGTTGTTATGTGATCTGATACATAAGTTTTTGGGTTTTTTTTTTTTTTTTTTGCCTAGCCTTGTATTTTAAAAGTGAAATGTTGAAACAATTAGCTACAAATACGAAAGAATTTGATGTTACCATGCAGGTAAGAGTCTCCATAGGAACTGTCCTAAGCCTAGGGTACCAAGTTCACAGGGAAATGACCTTATGGGTCGTGTCAACACCTGAGCATAGAGAAGACCATGAAGTCATAGTAGAGAGGCTTTCATATTAGGCCAAAGAATTAACTAGCTATGGGGGAGGCTCTAGTATCCAGGACCTCAAGTGCTTATATAAGAAAAGGAAAATCATTCTGTAAATATAAAGCCACTGAACACTGTCTCAGATCCCAGGTTAAACTCACATTGGTCATAGGCTTTGAAACTTTAATGTTATCGGGTTCATGGAAGATCAGTCTAGCCTAATCACGAAACAGTATTGGTTTCTAACAGTATCAAAAATCTTTCAAGTTGCTGAGCTTTCTCAAAATAAACATCATCTGCTCTGTGTGAGATCTTTTACAACAGAGTTTCCTTAAAACACGTAATGTGGGCTGTGGAAAGAGCTCCCTTGGTAAGTAAGTCACTTGCTTCACATGTGTGCAGTCCTGAGTTCAGATTCCCAGAATCGACTCGAAAAGTCAGGCGTATGGGTCATGCCTGTAATCTCTGTGATGCAAGGAAGGGAGACAGAGACAGAAGGATCCTTGGACCTAGATGGCTCATTAGTTTTTAGCATTCTTGGTAAATCTGGAGTCAGCCTGCTAGCTAACATTGCCAACTTGTAAGTTTTCAGGGCAATGATAGACCGTTTCTAAAACAAAAAGGAGAAATGTGGCATTAGGAATGACATTAGAGGTTGTCATCAAATCTCAACCTTCATGTGCATATAGATGCACCCCCACACATGAACACCTCCATGCACATACACAGTCATTATCTGATGCTCACATTAAACACAGTGAGAGCAATGCAAGCACATTGTATTTATTTTTCTTATCATTATGACAAAAAATATTAAATGCACTAACAAATCTACTAATTAAAATTTGATTCTGTCTACCGTTGAAGAGTAATGCAGATAGTATCCATTATTAAAATACCCTACGAAACATTGAGATAATATTATGAGGTTTTTTTAAGTTGCTTTTTATACATCATGCATTTACTTAGAACTAGCCTGCTATAGTATTGAAGGGAAGTTATAGAGAGGAAAAAAAACAGTAAAAGGAGCCGGGCGATGGTGGTGCACACCTTTAATCCCAGCACTTGGGAGGCAGAGGCAGGCGGATCTCTGTGAGTTCGAGACCAGCCTGGTCTACAGAGCTAGTTCCAGGACAGGCTCCAAAGCCACAGAGAAACCCTGTCTTGAAAAACAAACCAAAAAAAAAAAAAAAAAACAGTAAAAGGAGAGTGTCAGTAGGGAAGCATTATGTTGAAGCTCGGTGCACATGTGAGGCTTCATATTCATTGTACGTTGCAGCTTTATGGCTTAGTGACTTTTGCTATTGTTGTGGTAAAATGCCCTGCCACAAGCATCCTAACAGTGAAAGAGTTTATTTGGTTTCATAGCTTGAGGGTTCCATCCATTATGGTGGAGACAGCCCGGTGGCCAGAGCTTGGACAATCAGTTGCATTGTATTCATAGCCGAGGAGGCAGGATGATGGCCCTGCCCAGCTAGCTTTCTCTATTTTGTGCAGTATAAAACTTGAACCAAGGGGATGGTACTGCCCACTTTGGGCGTGGGCCTTCTTATTTCGGTTAACCTCAAAGATAAATTCTCACATGTGTGCCCAGAGGCTTGACACTAGGTGACTAAAGATTCGTCAAAGTGGTAATCATTATTACCATTACACTTTAATACAGTTAAGTGACATTTTTTCTTTATGTTTAATATATTGGGATCCTTTTCATAAATAGGACCATCCCAAAATAAAAGATAACTATTCTTATTTCATTCTAGAATCTTGTGCTTTTCCTTTTATACTTATCTCAATAGTCTACGTTAGGAAAGATTTATATTATTATGTAAGGTACAAATCAAGATTAATTTCACATTCACTTCTTCACATATTATTATTACCCTAGGTATTTATTGAAAGACAGTAGTTCCAGGATTGGAGAGATGGCTCCATTGGTCAAGTGCTTGCCACACAAACATAAAAACCTGAGCTTGATTCTGTGAAGCCAGAAAGCTTGTCTTAAAATAAAATGGATGGTGTTCCCTAAAGAATGCAAGCTGAGGCTGTTCTGTGCCCTCCACATAAGGACATGTGCATACATCATGGATATATGCATGTACATGCATACACGCCATCAGATCATCATAGAGATGTTCGTGCCGTTATCTAATTTTTATTCCTCCAATTCATAGTGGAATCTCACACTCATTGTGATCTTATGAACTGGGGCCCTCGGGAAGGAGTAAGTGGCCATAATTCCACTCTCATGAATAGATAGGTACCTTTAGGAAGGAGATCTAAGGAACTGATTGACATAGTACATGTATGTAATCTCAGCACCCAGGAGTCAAAAGAAGGAGGATGGCAAACTCAATGACAGCCTGAGTTAAATATGGAGACACTGTTTAAAAAAAACAGCTAAGGTTCCCAGGGAGATCACTATCCACTCCTGTACAGTGTCAGGGTATACATAAGACACTACCAGCTAAAAGCAAGCCCTCAGCCGATATCCAAACTGCTGGTACATTAATCAAGACCTTCTCAGCCACCAGAACTGTACAAAATACTTTTCTGTAATTTTTTCACTACCCAACTCAGGGTATTTTGTTATAGATATCCAAGTAAACTAAGGCAGGAGATCTATTTCTAGACTGTTTGTTTTGTTTGGGTTTTTTTAGTTTTATATATAGGGGAAACACCAAGTTTCCTGTGACTCTAATAATACATCAAAAAAGTCACAGCAAAAGAAAAGATACTTGTAAATAATATGAGAAACATTGCTTGTACCCAGAATTCTTGCAAATGAATTAAGAAAACAAAAACAAAAACAGAAGGAAAAAGCCAGAACCACCAGAAATCTCCACATAAACATAGAAGACTGGAACACACACTTTTTAAGAAAGACCACACAAATGGCTAAAACCATGGTGCTCATTTTCTTTTTATTTTCTTTTTCTTCCTTTTATTGAAGAGATTTTTCTCACATAATACTTGATTACAGCTTCCCTTCTTCTTCTCCTCCCCGTTCCTCCCCACCTGCCCTCCCATCCAGACCCACTCCCTTTCTACCTCTCAGGCTCCCCTGTTCTCACACAGCTCCTTGTTCCTTGGTATTGTTTGCTTTGCCTTGCTTCTGCCATTGGAACTGGGCCCTGGAAACAGGCTATCAAGTATCAATGCTCTGATTATTATTATGAAATAATACGCCATCCTTCATCTGTAACCAAGGAGCATTTTGTCTTCCAGGCTCCGTGAAACTCTGGCAAGCTAATTAATTTCAGTGCAGAAAAAAATCTCAAATCCTTTTATATTTTGACACTCTGTGCTCTCTAGACTAGCTAAAAGTAAGGAAATTGACGTCCAATACTAGAAGAGATATAAACCAGATAAAACTCCCTGCTTGGGGAATCCAGATGGATACATCCACACTAGAAAACCAGAAGGCAGTTAGTGTCTACTAAAGCTGGCCATCATCAGTTCTGTATGTGTTCAATAATGTATCTGTATGTTTACCAAATCCATGCTCAGGATTGTTCACACCCACAACCCTGACAGTGTCCCGCGTGTTCTTCAACCATAATGACACAGGAAAATTATGCTGTCCTTGAGAATAACATTCTTTCCTAAGAATCTCAGGTGGGCTTAGTTCAGAGAGCCAGGGTCCCAGAAATGGAACAGCCACCAAAGCCTTCCTTGGCCACTGCCTTTCAGGTTGTCTCAAGAATTTGAAGAATAAAATCCACAGCCTACAGAAAGTGAGTGCCCAAAAGAAATGCAGAAGTATTTATTATAGGGAACCTATGGGAAAGAAGGGAGAAGAGAGAGAAGAGAAAGGAGGGGAGGGAGGGAGGAAGGGAAGGAGGGACGGAGGGAGGGAGGGAGGGAGGAGGAGGAGGAGGAGGAGGAGGAGGAGGAGGAGAAGAAGAAGAAGAAGAAGAAGAGGGACAGGGAGAGAGAGGGAGAAGAGAGAGAGAGGAGGGAGAGAGAGAGAGAGAGAGAGAGAGAGCACAGAGCTCCTGTATAGCAGGAAGGATCCCAGGAAATAGGGTACTATCAAGCTGCCAGGCTAGGGTCTTTATAAAGCCTTTGTGGCCCCAAATAGTAAGATATGAGGCAGGAGATGGGCTTGTCAGTCTATATGGACCACCTTGGTGTCCAAGTGCCTCCTCTAAGTGTCAGTCACAAAGTCACATGGCCTCCTAAGTGCTCATTGTGGAAACAAAGAAACAGAAACCAGAGCTCTTGCGGACTCTCCTGCCCTTCAGCATGGACATTCTCAGAACACCTACTTTGGGGACCCTACCTATCTGACAGTTTCTATCTCCTGCTCTCATCAGTAGAACCAGCAGATAACTCATCAATTGAATGCTGGAAGGCAACGAGAGTGAGTACTGCTCTCAAGGAGCATGTACATTACTCCATGGATGGAGCGCCAAACTTAACCGAGAAAAGCGATATGCCGACAAGCCTGCGCTGTGGTCTATTCTGAAACCACAAAGCTAATAGATGGTGGTAGAGTCTGGAAAGAGGTTTTCTCCTGCAGGGAGCAGCAGCATTGAGGGAGTGATGTGTTTCCTAATATGCTAATATGTTTTCTCTAGTCATGATATAGGCCAGGCTGGCATCAGATTTGTGGTAATCCCCCTGCCTCAGCGTCACAAACGCCAGAATTACAGGCCTGCAGCCTCAAAGCTGAGTACAGGGGCAGAGTGTCTGTTCTTTGTTATTTGAAAATGCTTCACGGTGTGCTTGAAGAACTCCCGTGTTTTCCTGTAAGTAGGCTGCATTTCAATGACCACAGAGTGGTGTGGTGGGGGGAGGGGACACATAACTTGGAGGCCTTTCAGAGTGCTGTGTTACTTCAAGATAGTAATTCTATCTATTCATTATCTCGTTTAAGATAAAACTGTAATTTGGAGCTCACCAGTGGCTTTAGAAGACATGTTCAAAAATTCCATAAAATCCCACAATAATCACAGTGGTAAGATTGCCTTAGGTTCAGATGCTTTCATTTCCCCCACCCCGTCCTTGTGAAGAAACCACACTTCTCCCACTGATGTGCTGTAATAGATTAGAGGCTGAGTAGAGAATGAGTGTTGCTAACTCAGACTGTAGCCATGAATCTAAAACCCAGTAAGCTCACGAATTCATTTAGCACAAATGAAGAGGCATGGATTCTGTTGGGAGCATCTTTTACTTCTTTTCAAAATTGTTTTACATTTGAAGCACATGGTGTTTTGGCTGCACGTATGTCTGTGCACCACGTGCGTGCAGCATCCTCAGAGTCTAAAAGAGGACCTCAAATCCCCTGGAACTGGAGTTATACATTTGCGAACCTCCTCCTCAATGCTAGCAACTGAACCCTGGGTCTTCTGTAAGAGAAGCAAGTGTTTTTAACCACTGAGCCATCTCTCTAGGCCCATCTTTCATTTCTTAATATGCAAAAATAATAACCACTACTATGGGTTTGCTATGTTCAAGTAACTTCAATCACTGAAAGGCACCATGCCGTTCTTCAAACCTTACGAGAGCCTCATAGTGTTCCGGAGTCCTTGAACTCTGCGCAGCCCATACCGCAGCCAGAACCGCAGCTGCATCGTTCAGTACTTTAGAACGTCATCATAGCTAAATGAACAGAGCAAGAGGACATCACATGATGTAAGGATTTAAAAAATGAATTTCAAGTTTAAAAAAATGGTGAAAACAGCTACCATGTCTCTAACCCATTCTCTGCAGAACTCTGAAGTAATTATTCATTAGGCTTACTCATTTGTGTCTGACTCATTTGCTATTTCAAACCATTAGGCAAAGGTAACAACACAGACCAAGCTTGTCAAACTGGACAGCAAGAAATTGTCTGGACTATTAAAACTTCCTTATTTGGTGAGACTAGAATTTATTATTACGTGCATAATATTAAATAAATGAAGTAATTAGCATTTCCATCACACTGTTTTAATGTGCTCCTTTGAGCTCTCCATTTTGGGATTTGGTGGTAGAGGAGTCTACATATTTTTAATTCTTTTTATTTTTTATTTTTTTATTTTGGGGATGACAACTTGACACACCTGGGAAGAGGGAATCTTAACTGCGGAGCTCCCAAGATTCAGTTGAAGAGTAAAAGGAGTGAGAATATGAGCAAAGAGGTCAAGACCATGAGGGGTTCATCCACTGAGACAGTTTGCCTGAGCCATGAAGAGATGTCAGAGCCTGTGAGCCCTATAGCATGTCCTCCATGAGCTTCAGACTGTTCTTTTGTCCCAGGCTTTATCTTACTATGTTACTATCTCCAGAGACTTAATAACACTGAATACTTCTGAAGTTACGTTAGTAACATATTTACATGCATCTATTTTTACAATTTATTTTCTTGCAACAGTCCCTAAAATATTGAATGTGATTCTCATAGAGCATGACTTATTACAGCAATAAAATAATTTGCCTCCCCGACATTTTAAAGTCATTCTGTCATTGCCCATATAATTTACATTTCTTTAAATCAAATCGTAAAGACATAGGCATGTAAGATGATTCTGTGTGGAGTTTGCCTGAGTCAGCTGAGGGGAAATGTCAAGTGCTTTTCCTTTTATCTGGCTTCTTCACTGATAAGCCGGCACGTATGAGTACGACGTGACCGAAACAAGCAGAGGTGATGGCACAGGGACCAGAGTTTGTAAGGTTAGGGGATCTATGAGGCTGAGAAGACAGGGGGATGGCAGAGTGGATGGAGACTCCCAGCATCGAGAACTTGGTTCTCACATACCTTAGACTTAGCACACAAACTGCATTGTGGTGCACAGATCAAACCCAGGGCCTTTCTCCACCACTGAGGGATTTGCCCTGCTCTCATTTTAGAGGATTCTGTTGGCAGGGTTTAGGTGTATATTCAAAGAGAAGGCCTCCAAACTGCTGCGTTCCAGAGGTTTCCAGATCGTGAGCAAAGGAGCATTGCTGTTGATTCAGTGACGGCAGTGGAAGGAGGAAAGGATTCCTCAGGTGGCTGTGAAGGGAGAACTACGTCATTTGCTATCTGCTGAGGGGGCTGAGAGGAGAGAACCAGCAGAGGCCTCGGGTAGAGGCAAGCGGAGAACAGCTCCTGATGCGGAAAAGGAAGTCCGGAGAGTCTGGAGACAGACTTCATTTTAGCTATTTTCAGGTGGCTTTTGTTGTTGCTTTGCTCTGATTTCACTAACTTGTCCAGCAAGTGGAAAGAAAGGATATTTTAGTGTTTAATCTGGATCTTCTCTAAGATAACAATTGAAGTGAGTGTTATCCATTATAAATACCTGGTGGCTGTTTTATTCTATTTGTTGAGAAGTAAAATTAATTCTTTTATGAATACCCCTTTCTCTGCTCTAATCTTTAAGGTTGGGTTTATGACAAGTCTGTGGTGTGTGATTGGTATGTGGATATTATATGTGTTAGGTAACTGGTGTGTGTCAGAAGTATAGTGTGTAACATGGAGGCACCATGTTATCATGTGTGGTTAGCATCTGTGAGATATAAGCTGTAGTAATATTTTGTTTGTGTTTTAACATAAAATTTGCCTGATGATCAGAATGCAGAGCTAATCCATTAGAAGCCAGACAGTGGTGGCACAGACCTTTAATCCCAGGACTCTAAAGACAGAGGCAGATGGATCTCTATTAGTTCAAGATCTCCCTAGGCTACATAAAATTGATACAGTATAAAAGAGAAGCAGAGAGCCGGGTGGTGGTGGCACACGCCTTTAATCCCAGCACTCAGGAGGCAGAGGCAGACGGATCTCTGTGAGTTCAAGGCCAGCCTGGTCTACAAGAGCTAGTTCCAGGACAGGCTCCAAAGCCACAGAGAAACTCTGTCTCAAAAAACCAAAAAAAAAAGAGAGAGAGAGAGAGAGAGAGAGAGAAGCAGAGCTCACACAAAGGCGACCCTAGCACTTGGGATCCCAGGCCTTTAATCCCAGCACTAGAGAGGTAGAGACAGGAGTGATGTGGCTGGGTGGAGAGAGGAATAGAAGGCGGGAGGAGGCAGGAGAGTGGTGTAGTCTGAGGTTGCAGTGTAGGCAGTCTGCAGTCTGAGGACAGGATCGCCCCTTTGGTCTGAGCATTGGTAGAGGTAAGAACTCTAGTGGCTGGCTGCTCTGCTTCTCTGGTCCTTCAGTTTTCACCCCCTGATAGCTGACTCTGAGTTGTATTATTAAGAACATTATAAGCTATATGTGAAGGAGCATTAGAGGTTCATAGGTAGATAGGAAAAGCAAAGCAGGTCACCTGAGATGTTGGCTTTTTGTTCCTGGAATACAGTATGAGGAGAAACAGCAGGAAGGCACAGAGGTAGATATCTAAGTAGGACTAACAGGGAAAAAGGAAGTGCCCAAGGACACTATACAATAGCCAAGACAGTTAGTTAATTTATGTCTCTCCTGTCCTGGATGGACAAAGTCTTCCCTTCTTCCACTGTTCACATTTCTGTCTTTCCTAGACATTCAATTAGTTGTCCAATCTCGGTACTGAGCTCAGTGATTCTCTATCTCAGTGGTTCTCAACCTGTGGGTTTTGACCCTGTGAGTGTTGAACGACCTTCTCACAAGGGTCTGCTAAGACTATCAGAAAGCACAGAAACTTTACATCATGATTCATAACTAGCAAAATTACAGTTACGAAGTAGCATCCAAAATAATTTTATGGCTGTGGGGTCACCACAACACAAGGAACTGTGTTAAAGAGAAGCAGCATTCGGAAGGTTAAGAATCACGGTCTTAGATGATCACCAGCATACACTCCCAGCCCACCCCATTATATATGTGAGGGCTGCATGAGCGTGTGTGTTGAATGTTAGCTGTGTATGTAAGGTAGAACAGTGTTTATATCATGTGTGGTTGGTATTAGTGTGTGAGATGTGTGTATGTTGAAATATATGTGCTTGTACAGTTTGTATGTTGTATGTATGAAACATGTATGTTGTATTGTGATATATGGAAGTGTCTATGGCAGATGATTAGAATCTTTAAATCCTATGGTTTGGGTAGTATATGTATGTGTGTGGTTTGCCTAGTATATATGGTATGTATCATATATGTGGTTAGTTTATATATCTGTGAGGTATATGACATATGCTATGAATGTGAAAAGTGTGTGCTGTATGTGAGGTAAAAGTATGTCTATGTTCTTTGGTATCTGTGTGTGAGTTATGTGGTGTATGTTTAGTATGAATAATATGTGTGTACATTGTATATGAGATTGGTATGTTGTGAGATGAGATATATTTTGTGTGTATGAGATACCTGCTTGCATGAGGCATATCTGTGTGTGGTGTGTGTTTCTCATGTTTGTGTCCCCGTGTCACATAGACAGCTGTGAAGTCATTAGGTTTTCCTTTTAAATCACCAGGTACAAAAAAAGGAACACTACCCCAACCTTTACAAACAGCTATCACTGTATAAAGAGTTTAGCATTGGGGGCCAGCAGGGTGGCTGCCTGGGTAAAGGCACCTGCGACCAAGCCTGAGAGTGACCCGAATCTATTCACTGGGATACACATGGTGGGAGAACAGACTCTCCATAGTGTCCTCTGAAGACACACATGGTGTAGAAAGTCTATATCTAAAGGGTGCACTGCTACCAGCCAGCCAATGATTTCAGAAAAGACAGCAAAAGAGACAATTATACAGAATGACTCGCATGAGCTTACTGGCTGTGAATTTCATTTATCTCTTCACTGTTCCCGCATGTAACTGAATGTTGATTATTCTCTCAATAAGAAAACAAAAGGGAAAGAATCATCATTAATCCTTATTATGAGTGACCTCTTGATAACATGTTTGTATCCCTGAAACTTCAAAACACGGACAATGTGATCCGAATTCACAGGGCCTGTGCTTCAGAGAAGTCTCGGAAGTTCCTGGACTCCACAGGGAACAGGGAGGTGTTTGCAGGTGACTTTAAACCCAGACAAGAGACACTATAGCCCTGATGCAATAAGATATTTTTAAAACTAGTTTTAATTCATATGGAGGGCTTAGCTGTTTAGAGCCAGAGTTATTCATAATGAAGACAACCAAACAGCAGCATACATTCAACAATGAGACAACACACTGTTCTCCCTCCTTTCCCACATTTTGGTCCTTTTTCTCTCTTTCTTTACTCTCTTTTCTTTTGACTCTTTCTCCTTCTTCATCTCTTCTCTCTTTCTCATCTTCTCATCTTCTTTTTCCCTTTTCTCTCCCTCCCCCATATGTCTCCATCTCTGCCTCTCATGCCCCTTTGTTTTGGAAAATAAAATCCAGCTATGAAGTTCAAAGATGGCCAAATTTCCATAGTTTTGAATTTGTTTCTTTCTATTTTTATTTATTTATTTATTAAAAATTTCCACCTCCTCCCATCCTCCCATATCACCCACTCCCCCTTCCCCTCGCTCTCCAGTCCTAAGAGAAGTCAGAGTGCCCTGCCCTGTGGAAAGTCCAAACGACCCCCACCCCCATTCCCCGTTTAGGAAGGTGTGCATCCAAACAGATTAGGATCCCAAAAAGCCAGTACATGCAGTAGAATCCAAATCTGGTGTCATTATCATTGGCTTCTCAGTCCGCCCTCATTGTCAGTCACATTCAGAGAGTCTGCTTTAATCACATGCTCATTCAGTCCCATTCCAACTGGCCTTGGTGAGCTCCCATTAGACCAGTCCCACCATCTCCGTGGGTGGATGCACCCCTCGCGGTCCTGACTTCCTTGCTCATGTTCTCCCTCCTTCTGCTCTTCATCTGGGCCTTGGGAGCTCAGTCCAGTGCTCCAATGTAGGTCTCTGTCTCTAGCTCCGTACATCGCCAAATGAAGGTTCTTTATCAATGGCTTCTCTATCAGCCTCCCATTTCAGCCATATTCAGAGAGTCCGGTTTGGTCGCATGCTCATTCAGTCCCGGTCCATCTGGATTTGGTGAGCTCCCATTAGAACAGGCACACTGTCTCAGTGGGTGGACCAATGAGGTCCAGACTTCCTTGCTCATCTTTTCCCTCCTTCTGCTCTTCAACTGGACCTTGGGAGTTCTTTCTATTTTTTAACTAGGTAATGACACCCAGGTCTCTACCATCAGTAGCAGGAATGTTTACATTACAATCAATATGTGCACATACATAAATGTATGCATACACATGTTAATATTTGTTACCAATGATCTGTTTAAGCTTTTGGCATGATTGCTCACATTGCTAGATAGCTGTGATGTTGAGATAATAGTGGGAGCATCATGCCTCTCAGAGTAGTGAGGATTAGACTATGAAATGCTTATATATAGATCCTGGCACATAGTGTGCAGCTAGCAGGTGCTGTGAAAATATTCAAGTTGTGCACACATTCTGTTAAATGTGTTATCTTGCTAATGTTTAATTTGTCTACTTTTTTGTGAATGAGTATCTCCACATTGCCATACTGTTCTTACCTCTATGTTGCTGAAGAATTTATTGCAACAGTTTCAAATAAACACAATAAAACTCAAACGGTTATCTCATTTTACTGTGCCTGGTCAAAGGTACACTATGTTCTCGGTGAATGGGCAGTATGTAAGCTTGTTCACTTGTATTTATAAAACCCTTGAGATATTTCAAGATGAAAGAATGGTGCTTTCTGCTATTACTGCCATCTAGTATTTGTGTCTCTTTTATTTCTTAAGTGGCCACAGATCACTCTTTCCAAAATTTTCAATGTGTGGTGTGGAATTTAGGTCTCAAAATTTTAAAGTAATTCAATATCTAAAGTTGTTAGAAACATGTGGATTTAATGCTTTGTATCTATATACTATGTTGTTATTACTGTCTAACTGTCAAATTCTTTTAAAAGATTCCTCTTTAAGTACAACTTAGACATTTCCCTTAAATATAGGAGTAAGAGAGTTAGGAACTCTGATGCCTACTTGCTTATTAGAACAATGTAAAAGGCTAATCAAAGTAGGAACAGCCATCCTAAATGTGGGTGCTAGCCTTCTAGTTATAGGGACCCCAGACTTAATAAGCAGAAGAAAGTGATCTAAGCACCAGCATTCGTCAGCCTCTGCTTCCTGAGTGTGGATACAATGACCAGCCTGTACTTACCACAGTGACTGTATCCCCTAGAACTGTAAGACAAACAAACCCTTCCTTCTTTCAGGAGGTTCTGTGAGGTATTTGTGTCATGGTGAAATAAGTAACTCATAAACTACCTCCATTTCCATTGTAAGTCTGAGACAGTTCTATTGATGGTATGCTGAAGCGTTAGTTTGGACAAGGTGGTATATTTCTCAAAATCCCTTATGTTTTAAGTGCAATTCTTCCCTCTCCCTCCAAAAAAAACTAAAACACAAACAGAAAACCCCTCAACTCTAAGACTCAAAAACATGATCCTAAATTTAGCATAAAATTAAACAAGGGAACACAAATAAGAAGAATAAAAAAATCTTGAAAAATGACAAAAATAAAAGAATCGCAAAATTCAATTTCTCTTCAACAATGTTCTATTTATATTATTTTACATATTTCAGAACTAGATAGATCTGGCTACATAAGAAGTAATATCCCAAATGTCACTGTAAAATTACTTCATGTGAATGATGCCTCCAAAAATAAGGTAGCAGATTGCCTGTAACCCTAAAATGATAACAGAATGCTCAGGGGCTGGGTTTGATTCACTAGGCATTAGGCAGCTCTACCTGTAATTCCAGTTCTGAGGGATTCAATGCCCCTTGGCTTCCATGAATACCTGCATGCATGTGGTACACAGTAACTCACATACGTATACATATATAAATGTCTAAGATCATACACAAAGCTGGGCATGGTGGCACATGCTTTAATCCCAATACTTCAGAGCCAGAGGTAAGCAGCTCTCTGTGATTTTGAGGCCAACCCGGTCTACAAAATTAGTTCCAGAAAAGCGAAGACTTACATAGAGAAAACCTGTCTCAAAAAAATAATGAACACAAACGTTTCACTAAATACTTGTTTTTATGGCTTTTGGTGGTGGATACATGAAGTTTTTTTGTTTTTATTTTTGTTTTTTGCTTTTTTTGAAGAGTTGAAAACAGAAATTAAACCAGAGTCCCCTCCTGTGCTCCAAGGGATGCACACAAGCACATGAAAGCTTGTGGAGTTGAAAATTGTCGTCAATGGTCATCTCCAAATAACCACATTCCTCTTACAGTTTCTCAGGGACATAATGTTCTAATTATTTAGCCATCTACAAAGACTTGAGACTGAAATTGGGAATGTTGAGTTCTGTATTTTGACTGTGTCTGATTCATTGAGGTCTTTATGTCTTGACTTGTTCTCCCTTCATTTATATAATGAAGGAGCAATCCAGTTATCCCCTAGGAGCAAAATGAGAAAGGATACTTTTGTACTACTTTGAAATTAGAATTAAAAAGGGATTTAAGATGTATCGTTATGTGTGCTGGGGAGCTGGGTCAGTGAAAAAGATGACACAGAGAGGAAGAGCACTTGTGTAAGAAACTGAGTTCAAATCCCAACATCAATGTAAAGACTCAGGCATGGCCATTTATGCCTATGACCTCATTACTGTGCAAGACAGAGACAGGAGGATGCTGGCTCTTGCTGGCCATTGGTCTAGTTCCAGGTTTAGTGAAAGACTTTGTCTCATGGGAATAAGTTGGAGAGTGATAACATAGTACACCCATGGTGTTTTCCAGGTTCTGTATGTATGGTTCCATGTAATCCCCCAACACACATATGTCTACAAATGGCACCCAAATGGCTGGCAAGAATCTCCATGTAAAGAATGAAAAAGATTAAAAAATATATTCTAGATGTCAAACATGGCTTCTTGGTAGCAGTATTGCCTCAGGTGGACTCTGTTTGCTGGTAGCAAACAGAGGCACTGCTATTTTAAGGGGGCTTCCTGACTCAGAATTAGCAGGAAAAACCATGCATCTAGCTCTTTTAAGAGACCCTGCCACCAAACACTTAAATGGTGTTTATGAGCAGCCAGAAGCATGCTTCTTGGTGATGGCATGGACCTAGAAACTCCACAGAGTTGTGGGGGGAAGGGGCAACCACCAGTACTTCCACCATGAAGCTACCAAAGCTGTAGCTTTAATCCTAGCTATATCACTTAGCAAATTAAAGATTCATGTGGTCAGTAAAGACAGGTTTAGATGAAAAAAATCTCTAAATAGTTTACACAGTGTTTAAAAATATATGTAGGCTTGGGAGAGAAAAGAAAACTGATAGAGAAAGTCCTGAGAGAGAGAGAGAGAGAGAGACAGAGAGAGAGAGAGAGAGAGAGAGAGAGAGAGAGAGAGTAGTTGGGTGGTACATTCCTTTAATCTCAGCACTTGAGAGTCAAATAAAGGCAGATCTCTGTGAGTTTAAGGCCAGCCTGGTCTACAGAGTGAGTTCCAGGACAGTCAAAGAAACACAGAGAAACCATGTCTCAAAAAACCAAAAATTAAAAAAATAATAGAAATAGAGTAAGAAAAAAAGCCATGTAAAGATGGAAAACACACAGAGGGTTTAGATACTGTACGTTATTGTGTTGTCTTTGAATTGTTGCTGAGGAAGGAGCAACAGCTGCTAAAAGACAGTTGATTACAAATTAAATTTGGTTATAAATACTGTTGGATTAATCCAACCTATATATTTTGAAAATGTTTCGATTTCAAAATTCAAGTCAAAAGATATGTTACTTTGGAGAACAAGTTTTGCTTTTGTTTCAACAGGAAATGAAAGACTGTGCATTCATTCTGGGTTAAGAAAAATAAGGTTTGCTCATGGAAGACCTTCTGAAAAATCTCTAATGGGAACGGATGTCCCAGATGATCCATTTTAGAGCACCTCTGCGGCAGTTCCCTCTGAGTTTCACATCTATAACAGTTACAGGGTGACTGGTGAAGGTGATCCAGCCTCACAGAACACTCTAGTCAGGACTTGACCGTAATCCTAAATTTTCTTTGGATCCCAATAAAGTTATCAGCACCCCCAATCAGCAGGAAATAGCATAGAAAACTATGCCCACATTCCCAAGAGGTAGGGTGGGTGGTTTTGTCATTCAATGGATTTTGGATGTTTGTCTTTGTTTGGAGTATTGGTTACAAGTTGTTAGGGATAATGACCAGGAAAAAAGAGCTAAACAAAGGGGATTAAATTCAGAATTCTTGTTTTGAAAAGAAAAGAAGGAGAAGTGCTGTAGGATAATGCTCCTGTAGCCTGTAAAGATTTGTCATTTGTATTGGTTTAATAAAACACTGATTAGCCAGTAGCTGGACAGGAAATATAGGCAGGGTGACCAGACTAGGAGAATTCTGGAAAGAGGAAAGGCTCAATCTGCTGTTGCCACCAAACACAGAGAAAGCAAAATGAGAATACCTCACTGATAAAAGGTACTAAGCCACATGACTAACACAGACATGAATTATTGGCTAATTGAAGTTGTAAGATCTAGTTAATAATAAACCTGAGCTAATAAACTGAAAAATTCATTATTAATATAAGCCTCTGTGCATTTCATTGGGACTGAACAGCTGTGGGACTAGACAGGACAGAAACTTCTGTCTACACATATGCATATATATCAAATACACAGACATGTGCACCCAGACATATTATTATGAACTTTTTCCTCTCTGAAATCACTTTGTTAGTGGGGATTCCCAAAGCTAGCATCTATCATTTAAATCTGAGGAAGTAAATAATCAATAACAGCAAATTTTTTAAAATCTAGACTGCCAATTTCAAAAGAATGTGAAGGTACTGATTTCAAAAGTTCACATTATGGAAGGAGAGAACAAACCCCCAGTTGTCCTCTAACCTCCACATATTTTTGCATGTATTCCCTACTAACATACATATCATGTACACACATATACATGAAATAAGTAAATAAGTGCTTCTTAAAATTCTGAATTGCTTATGCTGAGAAGAAAAACATCATGAACTCATGTTTTAAAGTTAAAACAACGTTGAGAACAATCTTCTACTGACATTCTGTGTGTATATTGCAAAACAACATCTATCTGTTAGCAGAATAGAAATGAACGTTCAGAACAGAAGATACAGAGTCTACATTTTATCCCTTATTCTTTTTATGATGGGACATTATAAAATTTCTCAACATTTTCAATGTGCATATGCCATTTTAGGATTATTAGGTTGATTAAATGAAATCATCTACCTAAGAGTTTCTTGCAGTGCTTGGTATGGTTTGATAAGGGTGACTACTGTGAGAATACTTGAGTAAATACACATTGTAAATGAAGAGCCCCTGCTGCCATTGTTCACATAGGATTTCAAAATTAGAATGTTATATTACTCTGGAAGTATTGACTGAATTAACAACAAGTACATCAACCTTTGTGTGGAATTCTATCCAACCCAGCCTTCTAGCTCAGATAAATAAAACCATGTGAATACCACCAAGGAAAGTGGTAACAAAATGAGAATTATAACATCGGTCATTGACTTAGGAAGGTGACATGCTGATTCCACAACTTAATTTCCATCATGGTTCATGGAGAGCATTACCCTGTTCCATAATATGTGAAGGCAGCTTACTTTTGCCGTGTAGCTTCCTAGAGGATTAGCTGTTTGGAGAAGTTTTCTGATTTTTAAAATTATATTTGGCGTGTGTGTGTGTGTGTGTGTGTGTGTGTGTGTGTGTGTGTGTGTGTGTGTTTGCATGCACATGTTTCAGGACCCACATGTTAAGGTCAGAGGGCAACTTTCAGGAGTCTGTCTTCTCCTTTTACCTTGTAGGTACCAGGGCTAGAACATCAGGATTTACAACAAGCACTTTTGCCTGCTAAGTAAGCTCCTTGGGCTAGTTTTTCTGATTATTGGACCTTGAAGATACCACAAAAGATGAACCTGAGAGGACAGGCCAGTTCAATCAGATGACTTCTTGACTACAAAACCCATATTTATTCGAGGGGTCAGAATTAAGCCTTGCTGTTTTTAAAAATCAAACATCACCTAAATGGGATATTTAATTACTAAATGATTATCGTCCCATTTTATGACAGTCCTGAAGGCTCTTTCCTCTCCTTGTTGTTGATGACTGTCTCTCCTGTTGATTTCTTTTCCTATGTGTTTGGTGAATGCTGGAGAAATTTTAAGAGCAACCTGTGTCACTGAATTAAAGACATGACTTTGTACATAGGCTTTTCTGATACCTCTGCTGGTAGCCAAAAGACTAATGCCATAGGGCTAGCTGGAACCACCCTGTC
Source organism: Arvicola amphibius (assembly GCF_903992535.2). Classification (NCBI taxonomy): domain Eukaryota; kingdom Metazoa; phylum Chordata; class Mammalia; order Rodentia; family Cricetidae; genus Arvicola; species Arvicola amphibius. The sequence goes on along the minus strand of NC_052052.2, from coordinate 97,355,085 downwards.
CTATTCCATTGTGGTGTGGTGATGAAACATTTTAATCAAAGGCAACTTGGGAAAGAAAGCATTCATTCGTCTTACATACTCAGGTTATTACTAAAGGAAACCAGGTCAGGAACCCAGAGGCACGAACCATGGAAGAACACTCCTTACTGGGTCACTCTCTGGTTTGCTTACTGATTCATGTTCAACTACATTTTTGTACAGTCCAGGCCTCCAATGCTAGGAATGATGATGCCCACGTTGGTCTGGACCTTCATCCATCAAGACAGTCTCTCACAGACATGGCCATAGGCCAATCTGATATGGGCAGTCCCTCGATTGAGACCCCCTCAGGTGATTCCAGGATGTGTAAGGTTGACAGTTGACAGGCTATCTGGGATACACCCTTATCTCAGAAGAGAGGACACCTCATCTAAAGGACTCTTCTCTTAGCACTACCGAAGCACTACCGAACAACAATAATATGTGCTCTCCTGTCATCTGCATCTCAGGAAAAGACGTCCTCCCCACGTTAAGTTCTGTGTCTATAAAAGAGGAAACCCCAGCTTCCACTGCTGCTGTGTTACTGGGGACACATTGTACCATAATGTGTGGAGGATCTGATTAGTGAAAGCACTTATGTAATGGAGCAAAAATAATTAACTTGTCACAGCCTTTCTTTCAACAGAATCAAGAAGATTCTTGTTCAATAGGAGCCATAGACAAATAACACAGCAGTGGGGGCGGGGAATCTGTTTTCTTGCATCCCTTTATATTCTGATTCTTAAAAATTATTATTTATTCATGTGTGGAGATTTGTTGTTTGTATGTGTGTGTTTGTTTGTGTCTGTGTGTGTATCTGTGCAGATGTATGGAAGTCATGGGAAAATTTGTTGGAGTCAATTCTTTTTACCACCATGTGAGTCTTAGAGACCAAATCAGATCACCAGGCTTGGCAGCAGGAGCCTTTACTCAACGTGGCTTCTTGTCAGCTATTTCTTTTCTAATTCTTGATTCTGAAATGTAGAAAAATTTATACTGATGCCTGCAATAATAGCCTATGATGATCATGAAAACTTAATAACATTAATCAACCAAATTTGTTCTTAAATTTGGATATCTGTATAAGGGTCTATGTATAGTATACAAAATGAGACACTAATTCTACAAGCTATATAGTAAGCATGAGAATTATAATGAATTTTAATTAGAAATATTTTATCACTAAACCTCAAAATCATAAAAAGCTAGATATGTCTAAAATATTTTACTTAGAAATTTATTGGTTAAAATTTATGCAATTATTTTTATTTAGCATGTACTTTTTAATTTTAGGAGAAAATATTTTATAAAACTAAATAAACTAGGTTTTGTATTTTAGTATTTATTTTATATTTTTAATGAATTTTAAATTTATTGTATATAATATTATTTAACCTTTTAACTAAATGTGGGCAATCACTCCTCATTTAAGTGTTCTTAAAAATTGTTTAAATAATTTTTATATTTTAAATATTTAATTTATATTAAATACGCATATTTTAAATATTAATTACCAATAAAATATACAAAGTTAAATAGAAGACTTTGCTAAAAAACACCAGCTAAGAACCTAAACAAAAAGAAATAAAAAACAGAAAATTGGAAGATAGATGTAAATTCAAGTGTGTTTCCCAATAAAGGGCATTGAGAGAGGCAGAGAGACAGAAGGGGGGAGGGAGAAAGAGAATATGAATGGAGGACGAATGTGTTCTATTAAAAATAAACGCTGCCAGGGAGATGGCTCAGCCTGTGAAGTGCTTCTTTCACCCCAAGCATATAGACCTGGGTGTGGATCCTCAGAACCCAAGGACAAGCTAGATGTGATGTAAAATAAGTTCATGGAGAGCTCACTGGGCAGCCATTCTACACAAACGTGAGCACCAGCTCAGTGCAAGAGCTGTCTCAAAAGATAAGGTTGAAAGCAATTAGTGAAAGACACCCAGTGTCAGTCTGGAGAGGTGGCTCAGTGATTAAGACCACTTGCTGCTCTTTCAAAGGCCCCAAGTTCAGTTCCCACATCCCAGTTAGGTACCTGTAACTTCAGCTACAAGGGATTCATTGCCCTCTTCTGGTCATGTGCATACACTCACATAGACATAAGCACATACACATAAATGTTTAAAATGTTGTTAAATCTTAGAAAAGAGATGTTGTTAACCCTCAGCAACAACACACTAAAAATAAAAACAAAGCAAAGCAAAGCAACAACATGAACACACACACACACACACAAATCATGGGAGACCACACATCATTTGATTATTGATGTTTAATTGAAACACAGGTTTGGTCTACAGGATGGCAGCAGAAAGTGGGGATGTGTGAGTAGTTCTCAGTGCCAGTTGTCTGTCACTCCTTTATCTTCTAACTCAACGTTTAATCTGCACTGAAATTTTCCCTTCCATTTTCATGTGTTCTGTCATCTTGCATAGAACATTTCCCCGTGTTCTTTGAATTGTCACCCACAGTATTTTGCAATCACAGTTGTCATCCTGTGACTGTGTCTTCTTGGCTCTACTGAGTGCTATATGAGTACATAAGGCATGCCTTGATCAACACTGTTCTCCTATAGCCCTGGACTACAATAATCCCTCTCTCCCTCCCCCCTTTTCCTTCTTCCTCTTTCTCCCTCCCTTCCCCTTCTCTCCTCCCCTTTTCTCTCCCCCTTCTTCTGCCTCTCCTCTCCCCTCCTCTATTTTCCCTCCCTGCCTCTGTCTTCCTCCTTTCCCCCTTTCTCTCTCTTTCTCCATATATGCACACACAAGTATATTACACAATTGCATGTATTGACAAAATTTCTGTACTTCATAGCTATTTAGGAGACTAGTCCCATTTCTTTCTTTTATATGTGTGTGTGGTGGGTGCAGTCCTCCATGTGAGCACATTTACAGGCCAGAGGTTATTAGCCTCATTTTTTCACTTATCATCATCATCATCATCATCATCATCATCATCATCATCATCATCGTCATCATCATCATCATGTGGAGGTCAGAGAACAATATTGTGGATTCAGGTCTCTCCTTGTACCTTTACATGGTTTTAGGGCATCAAATTCAAGTATCCAGGTCTGTGTGACAAGTGCCTTTACCCACTGAGCCACCTCCCTGGCCCAATCATCTTATTTATTTTATTTTTTTCTTTTTTGAGATGGCTTTTATATGTGATGGGTATTTTAATTATATATACCACATCTCTGCCTGGTACTCAAGGCCAGAAGAGGATGTTGGATTCCCTGGAACTGGAATTAAGGTCAGTTATGAGATGCCACGTGGGTTTTGGGATCTTGACCTGGGTTCCCTGCAAGAGCAACAACTGCTTTTAATCTTTGTTACAGAGTCCTCTCTCCTGCTCTCCACTCACTTTGTATTTTGAGTCAGGGACCTCCGCTGAACCCGAGCTCACTGTTTCAGCTAGACTGGCTTCCCACCAAGCTCTAGAGTTTGACTGTCCCTACCCCCCAGCACTGGAGTTTCAGATTCTTACCACCATACCCAGCTGGCTGTTCCTGTCATGTGAGATACAGATACTCACCACCATGCCCAGCTAGCACTAAGGATCCAAACACTGAGCCTCTTGGCTTAAGTAGAAAGTGCTTTATCCACTGAGTCATCTCCCCAGCTCCTCAGTCCTATTTTGTAACAATTATGCTGCTGTAGACAAGATGGAGTACCAGTAAAAGTATGCATTTGTTTCAACTCTCTACATAGGCTACCACAAGGCCACTTGAAATACAGCAGACACAGTTGACTGAGAACAAAGTTGAGAATTGGGATTTAGAAGGCAGTTGATTTCTGCCTATGCCAACAATGAGTTGTTGAGGTTTGGTGAAGCCAGTCTCTGTCAGCTCTTCAAACCCCCTCTTCCTTTGCTCCTAAGGCTCACAACTGGACCATATTTACCAGTGTATCCACTGGTTGAATTTTAGCTAATCTAAGTGGGAGTGATGTGGACTTTCCAAGCGTGGCAAATAAAACCTTACATACGTCACCTACTTACCCAACCCATGTTCCATCGTCCTTTTTGAGTCTTTCACTCACCCAGATGGAAACGAACATGCTAACACTGGGAGCAAGACTAGAAGCCACCTTGGTGTTCAAATGTAAACAAGCAGCAGAATCACTTCTGACAGTTACCCCAACATCAGAGGAATTGTTTCTTTGCAGTGCATCAAGCATTTAGGGTTCACTACTGGAATTTGACTTCACCTCATTAATGTCCAGTATAATAAGGTCTATCACACAGACAAAATAATGTATACAAGTCCTTAACACAAAGTCTGACACCTCTTTTATAAACAAGAGTGTGTACTGTTGTTAACAAGATTCAGTATGAGTCAATCAGATGTTCAATAGGCTGAGAAGTGATAGGCAAATATTGGATTGCCCAGAGTTCTTTTTGTAGGGTAAATCTAAGAATTGATGGAATTTAAATCCTGGGAAGTCTTTTATAAGAAAGAGAAAGAAAGTTTACCTTCTTTCCACTTGCCTATTTTAGTATTGGTCTTTCATTATGTCTATATAAATCTTTTATACTGGATTTGCTCGAACTGTAATTTATTTTAATATAATATTTTGTAATTTATGGCCTTCATTTAATATTATAGTTTTAAAAACAGCCTATGTGTGACATCACAGAATCCATCCTACTAAGTTAGGACTGTGGTCAACATCGATCTAGTTTATGCAGATGCTCTTCAAAATGGCAGAAATCCAGAACTTTGAGGTGAAAAACCCGCTCAGTAAAATGAGAAATCACACATGGTGAGTTTCCTCCCCCAAAAGCATCGCTCCAAGGTCTTAAATGTGGTCACAAATCTTCAGCTGGAAAAGGGGAGGTGAAGGATTGTCATCAGGGATTCTTTCACATAGTACGGCAAAACTTATTCTGAAACTTTTACTTCTTTGACAGTGTTCTTCCTAGTGACCCTTTCCTTACTTCAGAGCATGCCCAGAATATGCTTGTCCATTGAAAAGACTAATGAGCATGGGATAGTTACAAGCAGCTTGGAGAGCTCAGTCTTCTGCATTTGAATGCCTCCAGTAATGATAAGCAGGGGATTGCTGGGGTTTCTTGCATTTCTGTAGCTTTTAATGTGAGAAAGATTAGGCTTTACTTACCAAAAATCACTTTCACCTTTGGTTTTTGAACATTACACCAAGTCGAAGCATGTTAAGAACAAGAAAACTGGCCATGATAGGAGGCATTTAATGATGACTAGGATGGCTTTTCTAAACCTTCTTATTCTGATTTTTTCCCGATTCTACTCACTTAAAGGAGACATATTTTATTATTTTTCATTTGACAACTGTTATAAGCCAGACAAAAGTCTGTATTTTATGTTCATTATATGCTAATTAAATTAGCATGGTTATAAAGGAAGAATTAATGTTCTCACAAGACTCATGATTAAGTAAGTGTTGTCTTCATGTGTTTATACAATGGTTTAAAACACATGAAGACAGACCATTCATTATTCATTAATTTACCTATGAATTAAGTTTTCCTAGCCACAGTGCACCGCAATTCTTGGTCATAGGGATAAAATGCAGTGACCTCAAGCAGTGCCTGTTTAGAGTTGGAAAGAAGCATGAACTTTAAAAACTCAGTACCACAGAATATACAAAACAAATATAGTATTTGACATTTGAACATTTAAACATAAAGCTATTTCTAAAGTTCATCTGACATTTTCTGGTCTCTTAAAAAAATCTGATGAAAAGAGAAAAATTCTATTTCCCAAATGGCAATAATTGAAAGAGAATGACAGATAATTAATGAAGTGTCCATAGGATATTAGGTCAATGGCATGTGAAACCACTACACTGCATCAATTCTGGAGGTCTGAGCTGTTTGTTCTAGACAGGAACTCTCTATGGAACCCAGAATCACAAGTGTCTTGCCAAGAGCTGGAATTGTAGATGCATTGCTAACACACCTGATAGACCCATAGTTTTGTAAAACTCCTTGGAAGTTCATCCTTTATTCACTCAGTAAACATACTAATTAGCTTCTAAGTATGCGCGATACTGTAAGCCCCAAAGGACCAGCGTCCTGATCTGTCTTGGCTGTGGTCATTTGGAAGCATAAATAGGCTCTCAGTTTGTACTTTACTAATTACCCATTGAAAGAACTTGGAGTGCAATTACTGTATTCTGAGTGTACCTTGACCAACAACTACGGTTCCCACAATACAGAGCTTCCAGTATGGTAGAGAAAACTGACCAGTGGATAAAGAAACAGAGTCAGGGGAGTGAGAATACTGTCGGCAGACTGTAGGTTGACTGTAGACTTTAACTGGAAAGCGTTCAAAACAATTTCTTTCCCATTTTCACACATATACATGGCATGGTCAGACATAAATATAACAATATTGCTGATTGTCATAAGTGAACTTAAACAAACCCCAAACTTGCCAGAGTGCTGGGGAAGCTTCTGGCTGGCCCCTGGCTATAAAACAGACAATCTCATGCCCTAAATGCACAAACTCTCTACTCCCTGCCTTGTTGCCTTTTGAATTAGGTCACCCTTGAAATGAGGTAAATAATTGTAAGCTGATACTCTAATGCTTCTACTTAACATTTAGTAAGGTGTAATTAAAAACAACATTAAGACAGAAGATTAGGAAAACCAACGGCACTTTGTATATGCTTAAATCTTTAAGCATACCAAGATCTGTTTTTCTTTTCTTTTTTAAAGTCTGACTGAATCCAGTGTATGGCAGACATCTGCTTACTTAAAACATCTCAGTTATCCCGAAGAAGAGCAAGTACTGTATTTCATCACTATAGCCAAACACAGCTTAAAAGTTTCCCTTAGTAAAAGGTCTTCGTGTGTATTGCAGCCTTCACAACTATAGTGTTGCTACAAAATGATTGATAGACAGGAATTTTGTATGTAGATTTCCAGTGCAGTAAAAGTCATCAGACCAGAAGAATCTTACAAAGCGAAAAGCTGTCTTATGAGGAATATTAGAATGGAAAATTATTCTTTTTCCCCCCTCCTCCTCTTTCGTTTCTCTGTTTTTGAATTGAAAGTTCATACAACATATTCTATTTATGGTTCCCCTCTTCCATCTCCTCCCTACCTCCCCGCCCATCCAGTTCTCAACATCCTGACTTTAGTCACTTATCAAGAATTTCAGGGTCTTTAAAAACGTGCGTGGTTTTTTCTCAAGGGTCCCACTAAGACTTATCAACCGTGTAAGGAAGAAAACAAAAACAAAGCCAGAAAACAACAACAATAAAAACGAGTCTGTTAGCAAAGAAGTGCTACTAGCAAAGACAATAAAAATAAAACAGGTCATCACAAACCAAAAAGCTAGGGCACAGGTGTAGTGGAATTGAGCCAATTGTCAGCTCAGGATCATGTGGGAGGAATCCTTAGTTCATCAATGGCACTTGCTTTCTGACTCCTCAAGGGCTTTCACTGATGCTTTTTTCTGAGGCTCCAGAGTCTGTCTGTAGCCTGTTCTGAATCATGGAGACTTTCAGTTTAGAGACCAACCCTGTGGATCCTTTGCCTCTCCTGGTCCTCGGGAAGAGGAGGTGACCTGAGCAGCTAGGCCAGTTACCTTCCCAGGGAGCCACAGCTGGCTTTAAAAACTTTCCAGCGCGAGTGCCACGGCGACGGGAGGCAGCTGAGTCGGAGCCCACGCGGCCCGCGCCTCCCGCGAGGAACTTTTCGGAGTGGCGGTGGCTTGTCACTCTCGCTTTCAGACGCGCCTCCCCCTGGCTCGCGCTCCCGGAGCGCCCTCCCTCCTGGCGGGGACCTTCCCGGGAGACCGCCCGCCCGGCAGTCCGCGTCTCGGCCGCTCGCTGGCCCCAAGGCCCCAAAGAACGTGCGCCCCTCTCCCTGGCCACCCAGCCGAGTGCCCGCGCCACCGCCCCTAGGCTTTGCAATATGCTTTAAGCGGCTTTCCGCGCACTGAGAGCCGCTGACCGTAGGGCGAAGAGGAGCGGGAGACCCGGGGCGTGGAGGAGGGGACCCGCCGCCTTGGAGCCGACTTTTCGCCGATGGTCCAAAGCGACGCGTCCAAGTCGCCTCCCATAGCGGCGGTGGCGCAGGAGAGCCAGATGGAGCTGCTGGAGAGCGCGGCTCCCGCGGGGGCGCTCGGAGCACAGGTAGCCACAGCGCCGCGCCTTCTGCAGGCTTTGTGAGCCTCAGGGCTCCGACCTCAGTCCCTCCCGCCGCCTCCTTTTCCGATTGCAGACCTCGCTTGCCCCTCTTGCTTGGGTCCCCTTCGCCACCTCCTTTCCCATCCCCGGACTGACCGGGACCCTGCCCCTGCGCGCCTTCCCGGGTTCTGCTCCGGCTTCCATTTTTTTTTCCTCTGCTTTCTGAAAAGCCAGTGGGAAGGGGCGAGGACGACCTGCTGCTCCGCCCCGGCTTCTCCCGGGCCACGCCGCTCGGCGGTCCGCGCCCCTGCCCGGGAGAAGCACATGGAGAGCTATGGACCAGGCGAGCGGACTGGACCGGCTCAAGATCGTGAGTCCGGGCGGGCGGGAAAGGGTTTTCGCACCCCGCAGCGCTATTTCCGGCTGCTTCTGGTGGTCTCCTAGCTGCTGGGCGGGGAGGTGGGATGCTATGAGGGGTCGAGGTGGGCGTGGAACCCCCCCTGCCTAGTCCCCGAAGAGCAGCCTCTATCCCCCTCGGCACCTGGGGCGCTGTGCCCCCCAGACAGTTCAGCTGTCCCCTTGCCAGGGTTTGCCTGGACCCCCAGTTCCCTTGCTTTGAGAGCATAGAGTTGGAGATGAGAAAGTTTTTGTTTCTGTTTGCCCTGAAATGACAAGTCATTCTAGCTGCTCCTGGCTTCCCTTCTCTGATGAGTATTAGCGGTTTCTGGAAAAATTCTGTTCCGCTGCTCACTGTGAAATAGGAGATGTCGGTTGTAGGCGTAGGGTGTGATAAGGTAGCTTTTACGTAAGGCTTTGGCAGGTACAGTTGGGATTCCAGACACCCCCAGTCCTGGGCGGTAAGGAGTTCCTCAACTTTTATTCTTGGGGCAAAGCCTTCAAACCTGACACTTGGGCTAGCTGGAGAGTCGTGGGAAGAGTGTAGGGTGAGTCCAGGAGACTGCTTCTTCTTTGCTCTATTACTCTGGCTTGCTGATTTCAAACCCACATTTGCCAGATTGTAAACTGTGATATGTGTGTACATAAATAATACATAGCATAAAATCCGCTGAGGCGAGTGTTTACTGTGTAGTCGTGGAGTGGGAGTCGGGCGTTCCGAGAAAGGTCACAAATATGTTGTTCCTGCTCTGGTTGCATTTCTGTACTGTGACAATGGTAACTTATGTATTTAATTCAAGCTCTACTGAGCTCCCCCTGTGTGTTTGTGACCTTACTTGGGTGCCCATTTGCATGCTGCTACTCATTCACGTGTGTGCTCACGTGTGTGCAGACTGGAAGGTTCTGTGTGCCATGTCAGAGGGTAGGTTGCAGAAGGCCCCGGGGTTCTCTCCTTCAGCCCTGTGGGTCTCGGGGGTTTGAATTGCAGGTCTTAGGTCTTCCTGCCTACAGTATTACCTGCGGAGCCATCTTGTGGACTGTTTATTGAGCTCTCTTTGACCACTGGAAACTACAGGTTCTAACTTAGAGTGATTAGAGATGGGGAGAAGCATGGACAATATGGACTCGTAAATCAGAAACTCATTTCTTTTTGGTAGAACAGGTAGGCTTCAGTCTGCCTAGGTTGTTGTCTGACAAGCTTAAGCGGGGGACCTGTAATTAACCAGAGCACTCTAAGCCAGATTCTGCCAGAGGATCCGAATTTGAACCCACAGAGCTCACGTTTGTTTTAGGCTCCTGATTTTATCATGATACTTGCTTGCCACGGAGACAGGTGAAGATGTACTCAGAGACTTCAGCTGTGCAGGGACGAAGGGCTTGACTTGAGAGAGGAAGGTAACTGAGATGTCTCTTCTCTTTGAAGTTTCTTTAGGTAATTTTTTTAAAGAAAAGTTTTTATTCTTGTGATAAAAATAGTACTTTTTAAACCTTGGTAATCAAAGTTAGGGCTGATACACTAAGAGAAAAAAAATGACCTGTATTCAGGTGAGAGTACTAATTTACCTGATTGTTTCTAACTAAATGTAAGACAACAAATATTAAGTGTACAGCTGCTATTGGAAATTAAAGTGGAGAGATAGAATTTTCTCCCTTCAAAGAATTTATATTCCTTTAGTTCTATGAATGGCAAAGGAGGCATTTGCAGGGGGCAGTCTGTTAGCAAATGCAGTGAGTTAAAAAAGAGTAAAAGTCACAAGTCTCGAGTTATCTGCAATACTTGACAAGGGAGGTGGCATTCGAGTGGACAATAGGAGGATTGCTAGATTTCAAGGAAAACTTTAAGACACAGTGGGAGCCGCAATTGGGTGTCTTCCCTACCATGTGTGTCTGTAATCTCCAGTGTGAGAGCATGGAAAACCTTAACTTGGGGACTGCCAGGCATCAGGTTCACGAGGCTATTTGAAATCACATTTTGGAGACTTGGAACAACAGAGATCCGTGAAACGGGTTCAGAAAAGGAGCCATCTGACAGCTCCCTGGCCAGAACCACGGAGAATGTTCTGTAAGATAGTTTGCTGTGCACAGCAAAGCTGCAAGAAGGGGAGGTTAATAGATATCCGACAATTTGGGCAAGGGCTAATATGTCTAAAGTCAAAAGAGAGGAGGAGATCATGGCTATCTAAGGTAGGCCTGTGACCATCAGACCTTTCAAATAGCAAGCCAGAAGAAAGAACACATGACTATGCTGATATGGGAAAGAGATGGAAAAGAGGAATGGATTTTATAAGTACGTGAATGCCAAGCAAGGTTTAAATGTTTATCCTCTCCTGCTTTGTTGGACTCCTAAAAATGAAAGCAATCGTGCCTCCGTGTGTTTCTCCCACGTGCGTTACGTGAGGGCAGAGTCGCACTGTTTATTTTATATCTGTGGGCTCTGGCAGCATGGGGCCCCTGTGAACTTGGCAAACCCATGAGCCCTCCACTCTTCATTTGGGCAGAACAAACTGGCTGTAAACTCTACCTGAGAAAGAAGGCTGCCTTCAGAGTATCTCCCCGCACCCTTTCCTATTTCTCATTCTGTATGTGTGAGTGTGTGTGTGTGGTAGCGGGGAGCTTGTTCTTTTGCTTAAGGTGCTAAATAATAATAATTCTACTCAGGAATGTACAAGTGTAACCTCCATCGACAAATATACTTCTCAGCCATCATTGACTCCAGAAATCAATCAATTTCTTCTTCTTCTTCTTCTTCTTCTTCTTCTTCTTCTTCTTCTTCTTCTTCTTCTTCTTCTTCTTCCTCCTCTTCCTCTTCCTCTTCCTCCTCTTCCTCTTCCTCTTCCTCTTCTTCTTCTTCTTTCTTCTTCTTCTTCTCTCAAGATTACCATTTTCACAGGAGAAAAGCGAAAGATATAGATTCACAAACTCACCATTTATTTTGCCTACAGAGATGGAATAACCTCATCCATTTGAGCTCTGTTCTCAAGTACATGATCAGGAGCAAAGTGGGTGTGTTCTTGATGTGAGAGGTTCAAGGTCATGTCAGTACAAATCTTAAAAGTTTGGACTTTTACCAGACTGCATTGGTTTTTAAGTCATGGCTGGGAGTACGAGAGCATATCTGCAGGCAGAGGGCCAAGGTTTTCCTAGGACTCTCCAAGCTCTGAATCTGATGCTCTACTGTATTAGGTGCTAGATCCATGGGGCCTCGGATCACTTAATATGTAGCTAGCCCAACCTGAGATGTATTCTGAATATGAAACACAAACAAGATTTCAAAAACTCACTGTGCAAATAATAAACAGGACATGTCTCCATTAATAACTCTTACACTGAATACATACTGAAGTGATAGTATTTTGTTTTGTTGTTAAATACAAAGATAAATACAAAGAATGCACTGTTATAATTCATTTCCCCTGTTACTGTGGCTACTAGAGAATGTATATTATGTAGGAGTTCACATTCTTGTTGGACAGCATAACCGTAAAAATTGTAGCTGGTCCTTCTCTAAGGAATGGGACGGCTCCTGGAAAGGTTGGGTAGATGGGGAGAGGTTGAGAAGGACTGGCAATAAGATAGGAGTGACACAAGAGGAAATGGTCTGGAAACAGAACAGGCACTCTGCAAATTAGGCCTCAAAGAGCCCGGTAGCAGGCCAGCATCTCCAGTCACACCTGACAGTGAAGGACAGGAAGCAGAGGGCCTGTTTGTTTTGCGCCTAGCAACAGATCCCAGCTGGTTCTGCCCCAGCCAGCTCCCCAGCTGCCTTTCAGCACACCATAGAAACACAGTCTGGTCATGGCAACATCCTGACCTGCTGTAGCAAGGGGCTTTATCTGAAAAGAGTGGCAGCCTTCCTTCTGGCTCCCCCAGAAACATGATTAGGTCCTTGCTGTGTATAAGTCTTGCCTCCAAATGCCGTGGCCTGGTTCCCATGCTGTAGGTGTTACTCGAGCCCTTATTCCTAACGATTGGTTGCTTTCCTGTTGAATGGTTCTAGTGTCAAGGCTTCGGAGAAATTGAAATATCATAGCAGTCAGAAATTCTGAGTGTGTTTTTGGAATTCCGAAATATAACATTTGAGTGATATGAGGTTCATTGTTCTATAGTTTGAGCCCTTCCTTCCACTGTTCCTCCCTCCCCACTCTGGTGGGGCTGGGGCTGGACCCTGGTGTTTCACAGATTCCAGGAAAGCACTCTACTGCACGTCTACACCCACAGCCTCGCTTCCTGTTTTATAATTCACCTGTCGCTGCCTTTGACTGCACTGTCATACGCTGTGCGAAGTCTTGACCTTTTCTAGTCAAGTTTAGCTAAGTATGCTAACCCTGTGGAGGAGGGGAGTGGAAACACTCTTCAATTTTGTGACACTCAGACATGTCTATGTTTTACTAACCATGGCAAGTACTGCATATTATTATTATTATTATTATTATTATTATTATTATTATTATTACAACTGCAGAGTTACAATTATTTATTATACCACTTTAAGCAACTGAGCCTTTTTAGGAATATTTCCAAGCTTGGCATTGTGGGAAAGAAAGACACATCCTGCCCCTGGCCTCTTCCCCTCTTCCTCTCCTCCTCAGGCCCTCACTAGAAGTCATCCCCGCAAGAGCTGTATTGGTATTGCCTCCTGATTCTGCTTTTGTGTGAGCTGGATCCCTGTGAAAACCAACTGTATTTCCCTTTTCCTAAGGAGGCAATCTCAGCTACTTCTCACCTAGTAAAGGACCTAAGGACTTTGTTCACAGCCAAGTGCCTGTAAACAAGGGGGCTTAATGGGTCCTTCTTGAATAATTTTGGTCATGTTGACATTGTTCCCAAAATGTGGAAAGTCTGGAATTCAAAGGGATAAATGTCAGCAACAACTAATTGAGCGGAAGCAAACTAATTTTAGGCATCAGCATTTTGCCCATGGACAGCGATTTGTCACAGAAGAGCATCAAGCACACACATCTTTCTTAAAGCTGTCCCTGGGGGCTGCCATGACAACTTTGTTTACCCTGCTGAAATCCCCATAATTAACAACTGCTGTCCCCTTTCACTCATCCAAAAGCTAGACTTCGGCTACCTCGGCAAACACGAGCATCTATCTGCTGCTTCCGAAACGTGTCTGTTTTTGAAAATTAACAAGTGGTGCAGGTTATTCACACAAAGCTGATATGCAGATCACCACGTATTTTGAGTATGTTTCAAAATATGTTTGTGTAAATTTCTTAATTTTGTTCTAATTCCTGAAGTCTTCGATGTGTTTAGACAGTTTAATTATGTGTCTCTCCCTTGCTGTAATGACACAATTCAAGTTTCATAGCTGCATGTCAACACCATTCTGAGTATAAATGAGCGACTGGGGGGGGGGGGGGCGTTCCAAGAGGAAGTCAGGGAGAGCCTGTGGCCAGTGTGTGTCTGCCAGAGTTCTGGGCAGCCTTTTGCACTCCAAACTCCTTTCTTTTCTCCCTCTTCCTCCTGTCAGCTGGAGCCACTCTAATGCATAACTGCCTCAAATATTAGGTGTCATATAATTGCTAATCAGCACCGAGAGACCATTGTTTGTACAGATAGCTCTGCCTAAAGCAGATAACCAAGCAAATGCGGCTTCTTTTCCAAATATAGTTAACTAAATAGTGTTGAGCTCTTACACGCCCTCCAACTGGGGAGAACGTTCCCCTCTTTTACAGTTTTTTCATTTTAGCCCTAATTTTCCAGGGTATAAAGTCATTTTAAAAACCAAGCCCTTTCAGACAAAATGGACTTAATTTTAAATATGCATTGAAACAGGAAACTATTTTTAGTTTTGGACAGGTTCATACATGTACATAATGGTTTTAGTCTTTTTTTTTCATCCCTATTACTCTGTCTCATTCTTCCTTCCTCTCCTGGCTGAACCCTTCTTCTTCCCAAGGAGTCCCTCCCCTACTTCCTTTCTGCATGCACTGCTCACAGAGCTTAGTTAGGATTGACTGCATGATCAGGGGTAACTTATCAGTAGCTACAACACTGAAGAAAACGACACCCCGCCTGGAACCGCCACAGGGAAGGAGGGGCCATCATGAGCCAGTCCATTACAGGCTGGAATGCTGGCGGACCCAGTCTCACGCAGGTCTGTGCAGGTGACCACAACTGTAATGAGCTCATGCGCTTTACTAGGTCACATCCAGAGAACACCTTCTTTTTTCCAGAACTCCTCCCGAACCTCTGGCTCTTACATTCTTTCAGCCTCTAATTCTGCAATGTTCTCTGGGTTTTGGTAGTGGGAGGTGATACAGTTGTCCCTTGTAGGGCTGAGCATGCTCCGTTTAGCAAAACAGTAGCAATGGGTTCTGCCTTAGGGCCATGAGCTCACCAGACACAGGTTCCTGTGAAGTTTTATAGTATAGTTCATGTGGAGTAGACCTTCCGACAGTGAGAAATTACACTTATGCTGAAATGAGTAAAATAAGAGGCTTGAGATATAAGTGAGCATATTGGCTTATTTTGACTCTAATAAATATAACATGGAGTAAATAGCAACTGCCTATATCAGTATAAAACTCCAAATGCTTACTGCTTTTAGTCACTTCTTAAAGATATGTGTGATTGAGGGAGAGTGTAAAACCTACTAGTGGAGTCCGGGAGGTGGCTCGGTGGATAATGCACTTGCCACGCAAGCATGAGAACCTGAGGTTGATTCCCCAGAACCCATGTCGAGCTGGTGGCACACGGCTGTAGTGCCAGCACTCCTGCAGTGAGATTGGAGGCAGGAACTCCAGACTAACAACCAGCTAGTCTGTTACCCACTGCAGCATAGCACAAGAGACACTATCTCAAACAATACAGAAGGTAAGACTGATACCGGAGGTCATCTTCTAACCTCTATACACATGGACACAAACCTACACACACATCATTCACACACGAAAATTAAAAAATCAGCAGTTTGCATATACTTCAGGATGCAATATATTTGTAGAGGATAAACTGTGTATAAAGCAGTTGAAAACTGAAAAATCCCGTAGTACATATATTCTGTTAAAAGCTAAGCATGCCTAAAATAATGTTTGTGAACAATATTACCAGGAGAGTTGAAAAATTAATGTGAAGTTTTGAATGTGTCTGTCTGTTGTCAGTCCTCCCTCCCTCCCTCCCTCCCTCCCTCCCTCCCTCCCTCCCTTCCTTCCTTCCTTCCTTCCTTCCTGTTTTCCTTCCATCCTCTTTCTGTCCCTCCTTCCTTTTCTCCTTCTGCCTTTCCTTCATCCCTCCCTCCCTTCTTCCTTTCCTCCTTTTTTCTTCCTTTCTCCCTCCCTTCCTCTGTCCTTCCTTCCTTGCTTCCTTCCTTCTCTCCTTTTTTCTTTCCTCCCTCCCTCCCTTCCTTCCTCCTTCCATTCATCCCTCCTTCCTCTCTTTCTCCCTCTCTCCCTTTCTCTGTCCCTCCTTTCTTTTCTCTTTCCTTCCCTCCTTCCTTCCTCCCTTCTTGCCTCCCTCCCTTCCTCCATCCCTTCTTTTTTCCTCCTTCCCTCCTTCCTCCCTTCGTCTCTCCCTCCCTTCCTCCGTCTTTCCTTCCTTCCCTCCTTCCTTCTATCCTTTCTTCCTTCTCTTTTTGAAGTACAGCAGCCTCCCCTGGGATTGGCTGTCTTCACATTTGTCCTCTATTCTCCCAGGGCTGATTGTGCAATTTTGAGTAGCCAGGAAAAGCTTAAGACACCCAAGCAGCTGAAGAAAAAGCATTGTTATCATTAAAAAGATGAAATAAAGAATAACAGAATTGTTGTCATGTAACCATTTGAAAATGGTACCAGAGGGAAAAGATTATATATTTTGCCTTTGCCTCAAAAAATACACATTCTTCATTAGAATAAATAATGTGTTTTACATAGACTTCTTGCACATATCCTAAAGAAACATGCTAGATCTTATAAAATTCTTTCAAAGTAATAAGTAATTTTCCATATGGAATAATGCGATTTTTTTTAAAAAATAGGGGATTTTCATACCTCATTTTAGCCTTTTTTGGCCTGGTAAAATGGGTTTGTCCAAACCTTTGCAGAATAATTGGAAAAGGAGGAGTGTTGTTAAAAGAATGCTATTTTTCAACAGTTTGCCAAATGATGTTTATATAAGTAAGAATAATAAGCTGTGAAGTGAGGAGAGCCTTGTATGTCACAGGAAACCCGAACCCCGCTCTTCTTGCCTTTTTCAAAGTTGGGAGTTAATCAAACGCTATGGAAACATGTCGTATTACATAAAGCCCTTAGATACTTGGAACAGAACAAAAATATTTAAGAATTTTCTCTTTAATATTGCACCACATTCTCACTGATGGCAAATCCATTTAAATGACTCAGAACACAAATGTTCACAATAGATTTTAGCCTGAATAAGTGCTACATATATGTATACGGTGTTCTTAGTTTTATGAAAACTTTATAAATAATCAAACATAATCAAGTAGTATTTTCAAAACCCGAGTATGGTGATTTTTAAAAAGCAGATGGTATAACTTTTGATTATTTAGTGAAGTCTCTACAAACCTAACATGTATGCCCAAGGTGTCTCTTCCACTCCCCAGTACTCATGTGGCTTTTGCTTTTTGTATAGTATATGGACATTTATTGTATATGGACACTTATTGTGAGCTAGCGATTACACTAAATCCTATAAATCTCTCTCTCTCTCTCTCTCTCTCTCTCTCTCTCTCTCTCTCTCTCTCTCTCTCTCTCTCTCTTGTGTTTGAAGGAGGTCCTCCCACATGCTAGGTAAGCATTCTACCATTGAGTTATATTCAGAAATCTTCATTAATACTTAAAAACAAACCTGCAACTTTTTTGTTTAATACTTAAAAATAATCACATTTGAAGATAACAGTGGTGCTTGAGACTTAAAGAATTTCCTTACAGTATGCAGGAGGCAGGATTCCCATCTATATATATATTTAGCTCTGAAACTCAGGGTTGAAGTAGTTTTCACGTGCACATTTAGATGGCAGAGTAAACTGTTTTCCTCAGAGTTGTAAGAGTGATACTTACGTTTGAATATCTAACGCTTCAGTGACTTTTCTCACTTAGCCTTCGCATCAAATAGTGCATAGTTTATTTAGAGGTCCAAATGTGAACTCTAGAACAGAAATAGAATAGAAAAAGCAAGTTTGTTGGCAAACGTTGGTGCTGTTATCGAAAGAAATCCTCTTTGTTTCTACCATTTTCACCTTTACTTTCTTGTTTGTCAATGCCTTTTAAAAATGCTTTATCTTTAGTGGGTTTTCCTCTCGAATGCTAAACTACCACAGTGAACGCACATTGCCTCAGTCTACCGGTCACTAATGCTTTGTCCAGACTCCACCCCGTGTACTTACGGATCTGAAAGAAGTTTAAAGGCTCCCCAATATTAATTTTCCAATGATGCCCATACAATAGCAAATGTATCACCAATGTGGGCTTCTGACATTTTCTGGGATAGATTCCCGTGGAAGGTTCTGGTCGTCTTATTTCTGTCTCTCTCTCTTTCTCTTTTCTGTAGTCCTATGGAAAAGGAGCCAGGAGGAAAAATAGGTTCAAAGGCTCGGACGGAAGCACGTCATCCGACACCACCTCCAACAGCTTCGTCCGCCAGGTAAGAGAGCTTGAGTCCGCGCTGCTGAGAGTACGGTGAAAACAAAGTGTTACTTTTTAAGTGGTTTTAAATTATCACTCTGGAGATTTATGCAATATTTTTACTTGAAATCGAAGTGAAACACATGCAGTTTAATGTCCTAATGAAAATATTTATGCTTCCAGTGTGACTCTGAATAATAATTGCATTCTTGCCTGGCAAGTTGGGGAGAATCCGCTGCAGAATTCATTATGAAGCCTTTCTACTCACAGCAAGGCAGAAATGCTATGATAGGAATGAGTTGTGGGTTTTGGTAGTCTTTGGGGAGGGGGCATCCATGTCCGCAACTATGAAATGGTAATATGGATATTGCTTCTCCTCTTCTTCTCTTCCTCCTTCCTTCTGTGGCTTTGGCTTGAGGAAGAGAAAACTGTCCTTGGTCTTGAATGGTCCTCACGCCTATGGTTAAATCGACTGTAGATGGCTTCAGATGTAACTTAGCTGTTTGCTGTTTTTAGAGATTGAAGCAGTTTTCATGTCAGTCAACTGTGGTAAAGTCTTGCCCAGGAGAAAGCATCAGGCTGCCTAAATAAACACTCATGTATTGCAACAGAAAGTGCTTCATCTCCCAGAGGAGGTCCACAGTAATCAGTCCTCCGAGGGACATGATTATATGCCCAGCATTACCTCACGAGACACAGGTGAGCATGTTGGAGCCTCGTGAAGTGTGTGGGTGAGCATGTCTTCATCTAGCACCTCTCGGTGACGCCGGAGATGGGAGAAGGACATTAAGGCCAGCATGCTTTCCGGGATGGTTGGTGGTCAGTTTCTGGCTAGTGAATCTGTGCTTAATTCCTTGCGGGTGCAGCTCACTGCCTAGATCAGTGGTTCTATTGGAAAGACTGAGTGGCTTCTTTGAATGTCACCTGTTTCCATTACCTCTCGGGTCTTTTATCAAGAGCCCAGACTCTGCTCTTGACCCATGTGTGTTTGGCAGGAGCCTTCTATGAATCATGTTTTGATCTTTTGTGTTTAATTTTTGTTTTTGTTGGAGATCATAACACTTGGCCCTCTCTCTATGCCAGTTGAGTGTGATGACTTTCTGTGGCACTGTTACTGAGAGTTTCATTCAGGTTTATCAAAATAGACCACAGTTGGCTTTAAACATGTCTGCCTGCTATGTCTGTGGTTACCGATTTCATAACAGTAATATGGAATATTTCTTGTATAGGCACAGGTGATCCCTGTCTAAGCATCAGTCCCTTCTTGTACCATTTGAATATGCCAAAGGCACATCCAAGCAACTTTTAGGCAAGTGGAAAAAGAGTTCAATCTGTACCAACTGGGAATTGTTTTGGTTATAAGAAGTAAAGAGAGAGAGAGAGAGAGAGAGAGAGAGAGAGAGAGAGAGAAAGAGAGAGAGAGAGAGAGAGAGAGAGAGAAAGTTAAGAAGGAGGGAAACTTGCTTGCAAAGAAACATTTAGAAAGAAGAAAACATCAAGCTAGGTATGGTTCCCTAAGTGTGGTCCATCCTAGACCAGTGTTCCACTGCTGTTAGGGAGCTGGGCATAGTATGGAGAGCTTATGGTACATTTACTTGTCTTATGGTATTAGAGTCCCCAGGAGCCCTGAAGGGCCTGGTATTTAGTTATTTAGTGTGTAGGTGAGTCAGTTAAAGGGACGATAGTCCAAGCCTTTTACATACCAAGCACCCACTTTTATTTTGACCTTGGGGTAATGGGACTGAACCTGGAGAACTCAACTGCAGAACTTTGAATCATTGCACCACGGTTGAGCATTGAATGATGCAAAGCAGACGGCTCTAAGAGTCTTCAGAGTGGGAGCTGCAGTGAGGTTAGAGATGACGCCAAGAGCTTGTGCAAAGTGGGTGACAACTGAGATGCTTCAAGTGAGCAGGTGAATCAAAATTAATAGTATAAAGTCCATCATTGCCCATTTAAGCTCTTATCTAAAAGGTCAACTCCTTTTCCGTTTGTCCCTTTTTGCCGCGTGTTCCTCTTGTATGAAGTTTTGAGAGCTCAATTCACAAGGCAGGAAGGATTTCATGGATTTCTGCACTGCCCGTGAATGAACTAGAGTTTGCTTTTCCTGTGTATAGTCTTTTTTGACGTCGAATTCTTGGGAAAGTATGTTTGCTTGAGACACAACTGTGAGCGACTCAGGCAGCTGTTCAATCGTTTAAATGTAGATATAGATTGTTAAAACATATGTGAGTACGTAAGAAGAAAAAGTAGAGGTCCTTTTCTAGAATCTCAATGGAATGAGGTACTCTGTATGGCATGGAATCTGGGGTAGCAATTATCTAAGCAGCTCATCAGAAACCCGCTCACATCATCCCAGAGAAAGCCTAGCGGCCTGGCAGTGGCTTGGAGTTGGAAATTATACCTTTGTTTTGACAATGTAATCTCCATTGCAACAACATTCCTATTTTGCTGCCACAAGAAAATGAGCAAAGGCTACTCTGACGTGGTTAGATCCCTAATAGAAGTGGATTGGGGGAGTATTTGCAGAAACTAATGGCCAAAGGTAAGAGTAAGCATGCTAGGTTATTGCATAATGGGAAAATGTTCTTCTTATTGTCAGTACCTGTCTGTTAAACAAGTGAGTGGCTTGTGTTGGTGTTAGTTATGTACCTGTCTGTGGCTGGAAGCATTTATAATTAATATTAAAGGAGTATTTGGTCACTAGAACTGGAATTTATTTTCTTTTCATTTTTTTTTAAAAAATAGAGTCTTGTATTACTGAGGCTGGTTTGAACTCATGAGCGCAAATTATTCTCGTTCCTCAGCCTCTGGAGGACCACAGGCATGCTCTATTACATAAGAATTATAATGGCATTACTTAACAGAACTATGCAATTAGATTCATTATGGTGTTTTATTTGAAAAAATAATTTCTGTATAATTTTAAAAACCTTAGAATTCTGGGGTTTTTATTTGTTTTTTTAAAATGCATTATGGTACACAGGCTTTGAAAACTGGGGAATGGGTACTTTTAGGTAGTTATAATACCGATACTTAAATGGTTTAGAAGCTGGGACTACGACGATTTAGGATAGGTAAAAATTCTAAAATCTTTCTCATTTTTTTTGAGAACTAGTGGAAAAGCAGGGAAAATGTTTCAGGTGGCTTGCTCTCCTGAAAATCATGTATAGAACCGTGCTGAGATTTTTGCGAAGACAGCATCTTCGCGGGGTTTAATAAGGTTAAGTAAGATGAGAAGTATGGGGTCCTAGTTTAATATTAGTAGAGACAGCAAAGAGACAGCAAAAGGCCATTTTAAGACATAGCAAGGAAATAACCATAGGTCTTAGCCCCAGACTTTGGTAGTGGGAGAACATAAATTTTTCTTATGTACATCAATCAGGCATCTGGCATGGGTGCTCAAGCAGACTAACAGAGACAGATCTACTTCTCAGGTGTGAAAGCAGCCTTTTCTAACTTTCAATTCTTTTTTTTTCTTTTTTTTTTTGTGACAGTCTCACTACGTAACTCAGGCTGTCCTGGATCTCGCTCTGTGAACCAGGCTGTTCTTGAACTCTGCTTCTTGAGTGCTGAGATTAGGCATGTGTCACCACCACCCTGCTTAGCTTTCAGTTCTTGCTCTTATTGCTAATGGGGTATGTTTGCCAAGAAGAACGTAACTCATGTGATCAGGTCAGTGGGCTTACAGTCACTGTACCCAGAGAACCACTGCCACAGCCAAGAAGGCACATCACTCCACCACTCAAATCCCTAGTCTTTCAAGCTGTGTTCTCGCCTTCTTTAAAGATAACAAAGTTCTTTCTTCCTGATATGAATTCATTTTGTCTCATTTTGAGATTTCAGAAAAACTAAAATTGCTTTATGTCTAAATTCTTGCACCCAACTTCATATTGATTATAGTCGTCCATTGTGGGCATTTCAATACTCAGGTGATTTCCTTGCTGTACAGCATTGCATTTCATAGGATGCGCCACAGCTAATTTATGTGTTCTGTTCTTGATAGATGCTGGCTTGTTTCTCTTTGAGCTTAATAAGACACTGCTGCCGTGTAAATTCTTGGGTGTACCCTTGATGCATATGGATGCATTTTTGCTCAACAAATAGTCTGAAAAATGCAATCATACAGGGTGTATATGCTCAATAAAGTCAGTAGTGAAGAACAGTTTTCCAAAGTGACTAGGTCAATTTGCCTTACTTCCGGTGGCCTCTGGTCACTCACCTGTTTACAAGTAGCCAGCATTTGAGGCTGATACTTGTATCTCAGTCACTCTGACAGTGACATGGTTGCTCACTCTGGTGTTAATGTTGATTTGCTCTTAGTTAATTTATAATTTCTCTGTAGCTGGGAAACATCTAGAAAGTAGTATATATAAATATATACAATCTGAAAGATCTGAGGGTTTTAAAAATCACTATTGGAAATATTTTAAATATTAAAATATTGATGAAATATTTTAGGCACTATTACAAATTGAAAAAGGCTAAGCAATAAAATGATACAGTGCATTTATCTGGGGTTAATTTTTCAGATTGCTGTTGTAGTTTTTCCAATTTTTTTTTGGTGTGTGTATGTATGTTTCTCTAACTAAGCTTAATTTTTTTTTTTTTTTTGGTTTTTCGAGACAGGGTTTCTCTGTGGCTTTGGAGCCTGTTCTGGAACTAGCTCTTGTAGACCAGGCTGGTCTCGAACTCACAGAGATCCGCCTGCCTCTGCCTCCCGAGTGATGGGATTAAAGGCGTGCGCCACCACCGCCCGGCTCTCCACTAAGCTTAATTTTTAAAAAGAATCCTTACTCTTAAGAAAAATCAGTGCCTGTAAGTAAGTTTCTGCTTTTGACTTTGAAGTAAAATTATAGTTACCACAAAGAGCAGCTTCAGGCCTAAGCATGGTCTTCATTTTTTCAGTTACCCTTTCCCCATTACCTAACCATACATCCATCTTTCTGGCCTTGGGAACTTATTTGAAGGCAGTGATATTTCAGGGATTCAAAGATGGCTCACTCCTGCCCCTGCTGAAAAGTATCTTTAGTACATCAGTTGCATGCTAGAGCTGGGCTGGGGGTTGTGTCCTGAAGGAGCCTTTGCCGACAGGCTTCTAGACTGTCTATTACAAGCTCCATGGGATTTCCCACAAGAAGATGGTGAGAGGGAGTTTCCTCTAGGCTCTCCCTTCTCTCCCCAGGAGCAGATGTGATGCAACGGGCTGCCCAATGTTCTGCATCAGACACTTCGGCACCTGTCCTGAGCTGTAGGTTGTTAACGTATTGATTGGAAAGAAAGTAAATTGTATGTTTATTCTGTCTCATTTGTTTATGCTGTGGGTAAACCATTTCCTCAGTATCCTCTATGAGCACTATATCATGAACTCATAATTTTCATATTTCTCTCTTAAATCAGTTCTAATCTTGTGAGATTTGTTCCAAATAATTTTCTCCAAGAAGCAGGAAAATCGTTAAATGCTGAGTCTAAGTGTCATGTCTGCCATTTGTATTTGGCCTTCGCATGGATAACTAGGATTTTTTTCAAATTCTGTTTATTCTTTGGTAATTTCATACATGACTACAGTACATTTAGGTAATATCAGTTCCTCAATGACTCTGCCATTTGGCCCCTAGTCATTTTCACATTGCAAATAGCTCCCTCCAAAAAATTAGCTGGATGTATTAAAGAAGTTAAAATCTGTATGCTAATTAGGCATATGCAAATAAGCACCATTTAACCATTCACTACTATGTCTTAAGAATGCAATTGTCCATTTGGGACATTTATTAAAACATCAATAAATAGCAAAGCATCTTCATAGAAGTACTGACAACTGATGCTTATTAAATGTTACTACATCTAGAGAGCTCTATTCTACAGCTGAGGAAACTCAGAAACAGAGAAAGAAAGTAAGTCATGGTCACACATTATAGGAAGATTGCATAAAGAATTTGAATCTAGGCAGCAGGCTCCAGAACATTTTCTTTTTTGGTGACATTACACTCTCTTGTAACAAAAAGACATAGATTAGTGGAAATCTATTACAAGGGTTTAACTTGTTTAGCTCAGGAGAAAATTAATACCATTGTGTTTAGGATGAAACATGCTGCATTATCTCCTTTTCCTCATTGTGGTAATAAAATTCTTGACAGAAGCCACTCCAGTGTAGGAGGAGGGAGGCCACTTGTTCGTCTAGGCCGGTTGTCCTGGTCACCCAGAACTAAAATAATCACACAGAAACTATGTTCATTAAATCACTGTTTGGCCCATTAGCTCTAGCTTCTTATTGGCTGACTCTTACATCTTAATTTAGCCCATTTCTTTTAAACTGTATATCACCCCGAGGTTGTGACCTACCAGCAAAGTTCTGGCATGTATGACTGTGGCGGCTCCATAGTGTCTCTCTGACTTCACCCTTCTTCCTCCCAGCAGACAGCCTAGCCTTCCCTGCCTAGTTCTATTCTTCCCTTCCATAGGCTCAAAGCAGTTCTTTATGCATCAACTAATAGAAGGAGCACACAGACAGAAGGACTTCCAAACCACTTCAGGGAGAAAAGGATTGGATCACAGTCTCAAGGGATGTCAGTCCGTCATGGTAGCAGGAGCATGTGGCAGAGACTGTTCATGTCTTTGAAGATAAAAAACAGAGGGCTCTGCCTGAGACCAGAAGGGGATGTCACCTACAAGTACAGCCCCAGTGATCTACCTCTGCAGCCATGCCAGTCCCAGAGGCTCCACAACCTCCCAAAGCAGCACCACCAGGTAGAACCAAGTGTCTCATACACACGATCCAATGGGAACTTGTTTCTCCCCATTGGTTTTCAAAATAGGGTTTCTTTGTGTAATAGCCCTGGCTATCCTGGAACTCGATCTGTTGCCCTTAAACTCACAGAGATCCTCCTATCTCTGCCTCCTGAGTGCTGGGATTAAAGGCATATGCCACCACCATGCCTGGCTATGGGATCATTTTATGTCAAAATCATAAATCATATGAAGACATTAAGTTCATCTCAACTCTGAACTTTCTTTAGAGGAAAATGAGACTGGCCTTAGGATTATAGTTTTACTCTGCGTTATCACTTTATTTGTTTACTTGTTTATTTTTTGTGTGTGTGTTACAGAGAGAGAGAGAGAGAGAGAGAGAGAGAGAGAGAGGGAGGGAGAGAGGGAGGGAGGAAAAGTAAGTGTGTCTGTGGTATTTCTGCATATTTGCATATGAGCACATGAATGCTGGTACATGCAGAGGCTAAAGAAGGTTGTTAATGTCCTGATCTGTCTACCTTAATCCTTTGAGTCGGGTCTGATACTGAACCTGGTGGTAGTCTTGTGGCCAGCAAGCCCTCAGGGATTCTTCTATCTCCACACCACATAGTGTTGGGATTCTGAGAACATGTGTAGCCATGGCCAGGGTTTAAAACAAAGGTGCTGAGATACAGCCTCAGGTCCTTATGGTTAAGCTGCAGACATTCTTACCCCTGAGCTATCTCCCCAGCTCAGAGTTCATGACTTCTTAAATGCCAGCATCCATCCCTTTCTTTCTTCCAGCAAAAGTTGCTTCAGTTCTCAGTTTGTCACATTTCAGTGCACCCCACCGCTCCTGTTGGTAACGAGAAAGACAGACGGAGCTGGAAGAGTATTTGTTTCATTCTCTCCTTCCAAGAATTTGCAGGAGCATACAAATTTTAGAATTTGAGGATTCTGGAAGCTTCCATCCTGTGTTAAACAAACAAAAATGAACTTGCCTGTGAATCATCTGTAGCCTTTGCCAGTCTGTTTGGAGGGCTGGCTATGGCTGACGTGGTCCCAGAAATCATCCAGGTCATGAATCTGGGTGAGGCCAGGCAAACATTACACCTCGTTTTATGTGAGGCTACTTCAGAAATAGTTTATATTCTGCTGCGGCCTTGTCTTTGTAAAACAAATACTTTAATGATAATGGATTCAAGGGCAAAAAGTGCTACACATGACTTAAAGACACTGGATGTAAAATCAATGAGTATCGTTCAAATTGCTTATGTGCTAAAAGGCATTGAATACACAAAGCCCTTGTTAGCTTGTACTGTTAAGGTAATTGTGGAAACTGAGGTTGTCCGTGGTTCTGATACAACTTTGTATAGGTACTGAGTTCTCTGTGGTTCTGCTCTAGCTCTGTATAATACTGAGTTCTCTGTGGTTCTGCTCTAGCTCTGTGTAGTACTGAGTTCTCTGTGGTTCTGACATAGCTCTGTGTAATACTGAGTTCTCTGTGGTTCTGACATAGCTCTGTGTAGTACTGAGTTCTCTGTGGTTCTGCTATATAAGTTCTGTGCTCTTTGTCTATGTTTAGAACAGATAAGTGGATGACACATCTTTATTTCTCATTATTTCCTAATTTATTGCATGGATCAAGTTTTCTTATAAACCCAAAGAAAGAAGATAAAATCTCCAAAGGCTATTGTTTAGAAAGAAAAAAATTTTCTTTTAACACCAGAACATAAGTGGGGCAAATGAGTTTCCTGAGAGACAAAAGCCAGCTGGACTAGGAATAATGGCTGAACCTACCTGGCATGGCAGGGCAGAACATTTGTGTTGTTCTTTTCCAGTAAGAAACCCTAGCTGTATAAATTTTTTGATATTGCCAAGATTAAGGAAATCTTTGCACATCTTCTGATAAGGGTGGTCATGAAAATTAAAGCAGCTGTAGGGACAATATGAGAGTCATTGTGAGGGGTGGTGTGAGAGACGGCGTGAGAGACGGTGTGAGAGGCATTGTGAGAGCCATTGTGAGAGATGGTGTGAGAGACATTGGGAGAGATAGACTATATTAGTGCTCATTCTGCAGTTATTTTTAGTTTGTCTCTCTCTTCCTTCCTTCTTCTTCTCCCCCTCCATCCTCTTCTTCATCTCTCCTCTCTCTGTCTCCCTCTCATCCCCTCCTCTTTCCTCACTCTCTCTCTGTCTCTTCTCCCACCCCAACCCTGCCTTCTGTGTTTCAACTTTTTCTTCATTTTTCCTAAAGACACATATTCTCCCAGCCTGCATTGATATACCTGGCAGTCTTCTGACGGTGCACATGAAATGTTCAGGGGTCCGCATACCAGAGTTGCTTTGGTTTGATGGTCACACACACAGTCAAGCCACTTTTTATTCAAGGTGCTTTGCCACCTGAGCTCCGCTATAGGTTCCTGCCATGTTTGGCCAAGATTCACTAGGTGTTTGTACTGATAATTTTTATAGGTCCTTGAGTTGTGCTGACCGGGGCTCATTGTGTGAGAAGTTGAGGCTTATGAATCTACACGACCCCCTCCACACACACACCCGGAATTCAAGTACCAGTATTCTCTGTGTTTGGCAGGGAAGGACTCAGGCATTCATCTCGGGTTCTGGCTCACCAACATATGTTGTGGTTGTAATTCAGTAATCCTGTAGATTCTAAGGGCTTCCAGAATGCAAATCAGAATGACAAAATGGAATGAAGCAAATATTTAACAGAAGGTTGCATGACACTTTCAGAACATGGTATTCTAAACAAATTCCATCATCTCCCAGAACCAGTGTTCTTGGTTCTGCTTCTCTGGATCTTTTATATTCGTTCAGATTAGCTTTAAATATAAATGATTAATCACAGAGACACGCAGTATATTTTTCAGTTTTGTTTTGCAAAGGCAGATTAAACTGTGATAATGGTTACAGACTCCAGGCCTGTGGAGACTGATATGTTTAAGGCTGGATAAATCTTTCAGCCTTTAAATACTGGCTTGTTGCCTTGTTATCCTGCGTTCGTCACAAACACAGCTATAAATAAGAAAGCAGTAGATTTATTACCTCTAATTTCCTGTAAATGTCTCTCAATCTTACGAGACATTTGCTTGCATTTTGTGAATGGCAGAATCTGTTTTGTGTCCTCTTAGGAACCATTTTGAGGCATGTCAACACAAAAATGTTTACCTTTGTAATTTCCTCGCTCTTTCTACAGAGCAAACTGAGAACATGTTAGTTTTCACATGCCTGTGTGAATGCATGTGTGTGTGCGCGCACATGTGTGTGTGTAATAAGAATATATTATGTAAAAGTTGTGTTTGCTCTCAGAATTGTTTTTGTCTATGTTTTTGAACACCTACTCCATAAACTAGCCTGGATTAGATCTCTATTACTATTTTGTGAATTTGAACATTGAAAATAATTTTTGCATACACCCTTCTTCCCACTGAGATAAATATATCCCCTTTAAACCAAGAATTATTTTTGCAGGTGCTTTTATTTCTCAGCCTCACAGATATGTTTTGAATTATACTTGCCCTGTTTTCTTCTATTTTTATTCACGTCCAGCTTGGATAGAGCCATGTGAAGTTTCAGAAGTTGCATAGACTGAATGGACTGCGTGGGAATAACTGAAATTTATTTAGATAATCTAATGAAGAATAACTAGTCACATAAACAATCTAATACAGAGTAACTAGCCACAGAGATAATCTAATACAGAATAATTTGTCAGACAGATAACCTAATACACAGTAACTAGTCATGTAGATAATCTAATACAGAGTAACCAGTCACATAAATAATCTAATACAGAGTAACTAGCCACGGAGATAATCTAATGCAGAGTAACTAGTCAAATAATCTAAAACAGAGTAACTAGTCACATAGATAATCTAATACAGAGTAACTAGTCACGTAGAAAATCTATTACAGAATAACTAGTCATTGTTACTAGGGAAATAGTTTTATTAAACAGTGAAGTTACAAAAGCATATATGTTTCCATTAAACCTGGCTAGATTAGTTACTCCAAGTTAATTATTGATGTTCTTCACAGGTGCTCTGT
Source organism: Arvicola amphibius (assembly GCF_903992535.2). Lineage (NCBI taxonomy): Eukaryota > Metazoa > Chordata > Mammalia > Rodentia > Cricetidae > Arvicola > Arvicola amphibius. The sequence goes on along the minus strand of NC_052052.2, from coordinate 97,326,194 downwards.
CTCAGGTAGGAGTCTCATATGATCGACCAAAGGGACCCTTTTCTGTCTTATACACATGTGAGAAGGGCCAACTCCTCTTCATATGGATTGGTTTCTGGAAATATTCACATGTGATAATTACTGGATGATGAAAAAGCCATCTTTTAGATTTTGCAGCAAGTGTGAAAATTGTTTTCTAACTTTCACCCCCAGTCAAGAGAGGTCTGCAGTTTTACCTTGCCGTTGTTCCACCCCTGCCACTGCACTTCCGCTTGTCATGCTCCCTGTCCTCTGCTTGAGTGAATCTTTGAGGATCAAAGAAAACAATACCAAGTATATCACAGGGTGACTTGGGAAACTCTGGGTTTTGAAGGCATGTGCATTTGGGAAAACAGTGATAGCTCTTTGGGAAGTCACTGTCCTCCGCCATGAGTTCATAAGCATGTTGTTGCTGTTCTGAGGATTTTGCTGTTTGGGGCTTTCTGTATCTCCTTATTTCCTGTACGCAGAGGAAAGTCCCAGTGCCTGGTCCTTCTTTTCTTTTGCACCAGTTACAGGAGAGCATTGTTCATTCTGACCAGGACACTACTTTCTGACCCTGCTTCCTCTATCCCAACAGCCTTCACCACCTTAGCAGCCTTTCTCTATTGGAAGGTTCTGTCTTTCTAGATCTGGAGTCTTTATCTTGAGCTTGACACTCAGTCACATTTGCTAGTCACTGGAAGGTTTGCTGATTTCTCTTTGGGCAAAGTTTTGCCTCTTGAAATAAAAAAGTGGTAAAACATACTTTTTTTTAGTGCCCCTCACCACCTACACATGCAAGCAACATTCAGTTTGAAAGAAAAGCATGGCATAGGTGGTATGTTAATTTTGCTAGGGCTGTTGTAATCAAGCTGCCATACTGGATGGCTTCAATAAAATGGAATAACATCATAGATTTTTATTCGCTTTATTAAATAAAATGCCTAGAGAAAAAAAACATAATAAATTCAACTAGTATCTTCATTGAGACCCATTTTCATTTTCTCTATCTCATGGGTTTCTCTCTGTATTATTTTGTTTTCTCTTTATGGGGCCTCAATAACTTATAGTTTATGTATGTCAGAAATTTACAAGACATATAAGAGGCTTAGAACTTTTGTTGGACATGGTAACATACACCTGTAACACTAGCACTTGTGATCAGTGTTCAAGGCAAGTTTGAACTACATAGTTTTCAGATACTATAGTCTATATTGTAAGACTCTGTCTCAGTCGAACAAAGAACACACAGAATGACTGACCTGGGGCTTTTGAGAATTGAACTCATCAGTATATCTAAAAGTCTGTTTACCTCTATAGCATAATGTCTGATAGGATAAAACCCTTCGCATATGAGCAGGATACAAATCATTTTGGTTGCATGAGAACTTTGAATATACAAAACTTCTACATATATTTATATGTATATATATGCATATGAATCTCCTATCACTTTTGGATTTCCCATTTTTCTTCTATATTTAAAATGAGGTTTGTATTTTAATATCTAATAATATACTTGAGTCAACATCCTTCACAGTATGAAAAAATATTTGAAAGTGTCTTTTATATATATGCATATATATCTCATATGCATATGTGTGTGCATATGCATGTGTGTGTAAGTACATGTGCACATTTTTATGCGTGCATATGGAGGCCAGAGCTCAACATTGTAGGTCTTCCTCCATTACTTTATACCTCATTCTTGAGGTAGTGTCTCAATCTCTCACTGGTCCAGAGCTCACCAATTCAGCTATATTGGCTTGGCCCCTGAGCTCCAGACATCTTCTTATCTGTGACCATTCAGCCTAGAATTTCTGATGGAACCTGCATCACCAAATTGCTATATGGGTGTTGAGGATTTGAACTTACATTCCATGCTTCTTCGACAGGCACTTAACCACTGTGAGTCACTTCCTAACACCTACTCAAAATAATTCTCCTACTTACAGTTTTTACATGATTGAGTCCTTGGAGTTATTACTTCAAGCTTGTAGAAATCTAGTACCAAAAGGAGGCTTCCTTATGAGTCTCACTTATTCTTTCCCTTGACAGTTAAAGGAAGAGCTGTCTCAGGAAGAAATCCACATCCTAGGTCAAGATGCCCTGCTATGCACTCGTTGCTCATAGCACAAAATATCCACCAAAGATCCCATGTCACCTCTTGCTGATTTATCTGGCGATGCTCACTCGCTCACCACAGTGTGGCTCATATTCCTTTCAGGATGTTATCTCAAGGTTTGTTCCTTTGCTAAGTAGAAAGTGCTTAGGGAGTCAATCTAGGTAGCTCTATGAAAGGTCATGTAGCCCCATAGATTCCTAGTATCACAGGCTGGACTGGTATGCTTTGAAACCAGTTCCTGAAGGACCTCATGTTCACTTATGATTGAGTACTATGACCTAGAAGGGCTTGGAAGATCATGCTAGGTTATAACGAAAAGCAAATGAGGTAGAAACCAATTCCCAGGAAAGTAATAAACAAAAGCATGGCTGACTAATGCATAAATAGCTTTTGCTGTGACCCTGCAGGAAATATGTTCTAGAAGAGCAAAAGAAAGCTCTGGGTGAGTTTAAAGGAAGCAAAGCTGTATTTAGAGTAACAGATCCAGAAAGCATTGTGTTAATGATCCCAACGATAATTTCAAACAGGGTAAGTGTATGGCACATTTCTGAGATGGTAAATTCCTGTGTGGTTGGCAATAGGAAGCATGGGAAGATAGACGGGGCATGAGGCTGGAGACTGGAGGGAAGGCATAGAGTTTCAAGGATTTCTATGTCATCACGACCCTGATGCTACATCCTAAAGTCAAGAAGGGTGTTAAGAATATATACAATGGTAGTCAGATTAGGTCACATATGCCTATAATACTAACATTGCATAAACTGAGGCAGAATTGAGATTTTGAAGCCATTCTTTGCTGTATAGAGAGAGCAGTTCTCAAAATGAATCCAAACCACCACCTCCAACAAATGAACAAATAAAATAAAAATAAAGGTAGGTCCATAAATTTGAATACTAAGTATTGTCATAGAAAATATTTGGATGAAGACATAATGTCACTACTTGGTTCCAATATGCCCACACTCTTGTAAGCACCTAAGTTACCAACATATCTTACTGAGGTGAATACTGTGTGTAACAAGGAGACCTTCATAAGCTAGTTCATTTGTCTCAGTTCATGTGCCTAAAAGTATATTGAATTTATTATACCAAATTTGTGTGGTTTTTTTGTCATGTTTCAGCCAAAAGATGATATGGCACAAGGCAAAGCCCTAGAAACTATTGAGGAATTAGGGGTACCTGTTTAATACTGAATATAAAAATATATGTTCATAGTTAATGAATCTGAAGGTTCTAAAAGTCTTAATTTATTCTGTCTTTTCTTTAGGTTCAGTTTATGTGTATGTGTGTGTATGTGTGTGTGTGTGTGTGTGTGTGTGAGAGAGAGAGAGAGAGAGAGAGAGAGAGAGAGAGAGAGAGAGAGAGGGGGGTTGGCTAAAGAACAACTGACAACTTTAGGTGCTTACCACCTCCCAAATAAATAAATAAATAAGCAAGCTTTTTTTGCAATAGGGTCTCTCACCACCTTAGAGTTTACCAAATAGTTTAGGCTGACTGGCCAGTGATCCTTAGGCATCTACCTGGCCATCAGGCCAATTTTTAAAATTGGGTCCTGGGGGTTAAACTCAGGTCCTTGTGTTTGCAGTGCACGAGTTGTCTCAGCATGGTTTCGATTTTTTTTTAAATGAGTACTTTGATGCAGGGGGAAGCCATGGCCTGGATGGAAGTGAGCAGAATATAGGAAAAATAAAAATCAGAAGTTCTGAGAGACAGTCCAGGACCTGGGAATAGGATTTGCGGTCCTCTGCTCTGTGAAGACAGATCCCTCCACCTAGATGTGGAGGGGAAGGAATTCCGCATTCTTTGAAGGTAAACAGGGACTGTGGGTGCAGAAAAAGAGCAGTGGAAAGACTCCTTAGATGGTGCCTGCCTGCTTGCTTGTCTCTTCACAGAAATCTGAGGGCTGACAGGCCTGGCTAGAGGAGAGACAGAGGGGAGCTGGCGTTCTATAGCGACAACTGAACTAAACAGTTTTGCTGTTTTAAAAACATCTAAAACATTTTAGCAGGTAAAATGAAACCACGTGCGAAGTCGCATTGATGGCCTCTCCTCAGAAAGCTCAAGTTGAAGGAGGTTAGTGGGCTCCAAACAGCTGCTTGTTCTAATGCCCTGCTGCGGCTCTTTCTGTGAATTTGTGTGACCCCCTTTGAACTCAGGCTAACAGACCATTTTCTCTGCACAGAAGTAGTCATTAGTGGTCTTATAATTTGAAAATCGGCCATTCTCTCTGCCTCAGGCCATTTGTTTGGGGGAAGAGTGATGTTCCTTGCTTTCTTTCTTTTTGAGAAAATTAGGTTTCTTGGTTACCAAGTGACACTGACCTTTGCCCCATATACTCACCATCTTTCCGACGCTTTCCTTAGTATTTATTAGATGGCTCCAAATGTAAACACTCTTTCAGGAGATGTTTGTAATATTCTCGTAAGACAGACCAAAGCAGTTCCTTCCTTCCTTCCTTCCTCTCTCTCTCTCTCTCTCTCTCACTCTCTCTCTCTCTCTCTCTCTCTCTCTCTCTCTGTCTCTCTCTCTTCTTTCTCTCCCTCCCTTCTTCCTTCTTTTCTCTCTCTCTCTCCCTCCCTACTCCACTGCACTAATCTGAAGATGCGCCTTATAACATGAATGTAACAAACTGTTATGAGGGTTTATTAGTCTGATATTCAAAATGTTGTTTCAGAATCACACATCTGTGTTTGATCTCTTTTATTTAAAGCACAAAAGTGCCTGTGGATTCAAGGTTTGAAGGTGCTTTTGTCTTATTATGAAATAATTTGGCTTTTGTGTGCATGTGTATGTGTGAGGGTACAGGTGTGTGGAGGTATGTGCTATGTGTGCATGGAAGATTTAGGTATATGTGTGTTTATGGATGAGGATATAGGTGTGGAGATGTGTGTATTTTCATGTGTGCTTGTATATATGTGTGTGTGTTCATGTATTATGTGTGCATGAACACACATATGAAGGTCTTAGATTAGTGGTGAATGTCTTACTCAGGTTGTTCTTCACCTTATTTTTTAACATGGTATTTTCAAAAATCAGTTTTGTCAACATGTGTGCGTGTATATCATATGTGTGCCTTGTGCCTTCAGAGACCAGAAGAAGGCATTGGATCCCCTTGAACTGGAGTTACAGATGCTGGTGAGCTGCGAGGTGGGTACTGGGAAGAAAACCCTAGTCCCCTGGAAGAGCAGCCAGTGCTCTTAACCTCAGAGCCATCTCTCCAGCCCCTTTGCCTTACTTTTTGTTTTAATTATCATCAGCTATTGATCTCACCTCTCACCAATTAGCTGAACTGGCTGGCCAGAGAGCTCTGGTGTCCCACTTAATCTGCCCACTCTGTGCTAGGGTTCTTGATGTGCGTGAGCACACCTGGCTGCGGTGTTGCTGCTGCTGCTCCTCCTTCTCCTTCTCCACCCCCTCTTCCTTTTTAACAGTGCTGCTAGGGATATGAAGTCATGAGTTCATGATTACGCAGCAGGCATATCAGAGGTTAAGCCATCTATCTCCCTGGCCTCTGGAGCCATTACTGTATTGCATATGTGAAAACAGCGCCAATGAAGGTTTTTCACTGCTGACTCTACAAGGCTTTTTTGATGCAAGGCTCTCTCTATGGTTTTCATGCATCCACTCAGTCATTCATTCATTTGACACCTTGTGAAGTGATTTTGGCAGGCAGTGGGGTCGGCATAGGGTCAAATGATCCAAGGTATCCAGTGTTGGATGTCCATTATTGTGAGTTCTACAGTAGAGGTGGGCGGGACACACGGTTGGCTAGGTAATTCCAGCATGAGGAAATGCCGTGAGGGCTCTGGGGAAAGTTGTCTTTAAGCTGGATGCTGAGCAATGGGGCTCTTTTCTGGGAGAAGAATCCTGGAGGTGAGGGTGGCAAGCCGAGATAGTGCCCTTATCTAAAAGCAAAAGGACAGGTAGTTTGGAGCTCTTCTGGTGTAGCTGGGAAGCTGCATGGATGGCAGAGGGAGCCAGGCAAGTATAAGGAATCCATATTTGGAAAGTGTCTGAAATCAAAACAGAGAGCAACATGGCACTGTCCCTGGGATTTTCAGACAGTACGCATGTGGCATCGCCCTGTTCTTTTCTGTTCAACACCACTATCACAGCAGAGAAGATGCTCATGTGCCTTTGAAAACAGTACCCAGAGACTTGTGTTGCCTACCGGCTGCTGCAGGAGGACTGGTTGCAGGACCCCTAGGAACCAACATCTGTATGCTTTTCTGTGGTATGAAATGTGTTGCTTATAATTGCTGCACACGTTTCTGTAAGCTTTATCATCTCTGTATCATTTACAATATCTGACACAGCACAGATGTTGTGTCTCTAGTTATTATACTATATCTTTAGGAAATAATGACAAGAAAAATTAGATATGTACATAAAAGACACGTTTGAAAAGTTTTACAAGTATTTTCTATATCCATGATTCAGAAGATAAATTATATATTGTCCCTAAATAAGCAATGCAAGACTGCCTTTGTCCCAGAAAACATCAAACGGGCATCTGTTTTCAGAGTTTTCTGGTAGGCTGACTCAATTTTAGGGGCAGAGTGTTTATTAACAGTGGCCCCATGCTTTCACATCTTCCCTCAACCTGACTTCAGATTGACCTTCGGTGTTTATGTGTCTGCTTTGAAGAGCTGTAAGCTTCTGGGTCAAAAGTGCTGCGCTTCACTGTAGATCAAAAAGCGTCTGTTGAGAAGCTTGTGTGCCTAAGAAAACCCATGCAAAAACTGATGGAGGTCAAAGCGGACACAGAGTTCTCTCTGTGTGTGTGACATGTGTATGCATGTGTGTAAAGGCCAGAGGATGACCTCAAAGGTCATTCCTCAGATACCGTTCATCTTGTTTCTTGGAGAAAGAGTTTCTCACTGGCCTCGAAGTCATGGTGCACTAGCCTGGTCAGTGAGCCCCTAGGCTGCTCCTGCTCTTCTTTCTGGCTTGCTTTTATTTTTATGTCTTTTCATGTGGGTTCTGGAGATCTAACGTGGGTCGTCATGCTCGCATGGCTGGTACCTTACTGCCAGACTGTCTCCCAGACCAGCCTAATATTTCCTTCCATAAATAGCTTAAGATTTGCATTATGGATGAATTTGTATAATGACCAAACATTATTACTGTTTGCTTTGAGACAGTCTTCCTTCAGACTCCTAGATGACTAAGAATTCCCTGTGCAGCCTAAGCTAACCTTGAACTTGGCATCTTCCTGTCTCTGCCTTCTGAGTGCTGGTATTTCAGGCATGTGGCAGCCACCACAGACAACTAAGACTATTATTAGTTTCGCAAATACTTCTTTACTACTTAGTGGTAGAAAATCTTTTTATGTGTGTGCACATGTTTGTGTGGGTGAGTTGGTGCTCTCACTTTGTGTGTGTGTGTGTGTGTGTGTGTGTGTGTGTGTGTGTGTGTATGTGTGTATACAGAGACCAATGATTGGCAGTGATCTTCCTCTATGACTCTCCAGTTTATTTTTAAAGCTGGGTCTCTCACTGAATCCAGAACTCAGTTTTGGGGTTCTACTGGCTGGTCAACAAACCTCTGGCTATCTCCCAGCCCTGGGTTTGCAGGTGTGCCCCATCGCACTCAGCTTTAATATGGGTGCTGGGGATACAAACACAGGTCCTGATGATTGTATACCAGGAAGTTTACCTACTGAGCTGTCTCCATAGCACCCACAATGCCAAATCCTAAAACTAAAACAGTTCACATGTGAACTGAGAAATAGTCCATGCATTTTTTGCGTTACGTTGTTTCAATTTCTAACCCCATGAATTGCCTAGAAATGCTTGAGAGGTTAGGCACAACTGCTATTTTGAATGTGGTTAGGTACCCGTGTATCAGTTCTTTTGGATGCTAAGGCTTGGTGCAGAGCAGGACAGAGAATGAGAACAGTCTTGAAGGAGCCATCTCTCTGTAGGATAGAGAAGATGAGAGTGAATAGGTCAAAGGTTTATGAGTGGCTAAACATACTCGGTCTTAACATTCCCTTCTCAGTTTCTGAGAGCAAAGCTGGAAAGTCTACGGTGGCCTAGAGATTGGGGGAGGGGACAGCCCCTAGTCTTCCATGTTGCCGTTCCCTATTTATTTTGTTTCATTACTTGTCATTTATCCTTTTTAAAAATTAATGCTTTTCTCTGACAATTTCATAATGTATATGGTACTTTCTATTTTCACCTCCCATCTCCCTTCTACTCCTGTCAATCCTCACCTCCCATACAAATCTCTTTCCCACATTCATGTCTTTTTGTTTTGCTTTCTGACCTCCTGAGATCAACCAAGGTCATTTCTGTGGTCCTTGGGTTGCAGCTATCCATTAGAACCTGCTGGGCTTAGCACTGGGTGCATACTGGAGGCAGTGACTGCCCTTTCTTAGTTCCATCAGTTCAGCAGGAAGGAGTAAGGTTCCATGAGCTCCCCCCAATCCCTGATTGACTGTTGACAGGCTCAGTCTTGTGCAGCACCAATGTAGTCAGCCTTATTTATTGTGGGATCATGCTTGCAATGACTGTATCAAGCCCCTGTGATAGCATTTGTCGGCCTCTCCCCAGTCTTTCAGATTTTACATTTTTCACCCTCTTTTCTTGATATTCCTTTAACTTTAGAAGGAGCAGTCTAAATGTCTCCTCTAGAACTGAGTCCTCATACGTCACATTTTCTCAGCACCTTGAGTGCCCATGGGTCTCTTCATTCGCTATTATTCACTGTAAAAGGAGATTTCTCTGAGTAAGGCTGAGAAAGCATTTATCTATGTGTAGAAACACAGATTTTTATATGACAGTTTGACACTGTAACAATTTAGCCAAACAACAATGATAAGATTTTCCTGAGGGCCTATGGTCTCTGTATTTTGTAACCAGGATATGTGATATCACCAGCAACAGAATCTCATGGTCTAGTTCTCGTGGGCTGCCCACAAGGGATGACAAGAGGCTGTGTTGTTTAGTGGGACTTTCAGGGCTTCTCTGGCCAACAACTTCTGCGGAGATAGCCTCCTACCCTCTTCCCAAAGGCTCGTGGAGCTTTTAGCTTCTTATGGCAAGTGCCATGATCAGCTTGTAGGATATATATGTGCAGGCATGAGAAAGCAATGGCTTTCTCTCTGAACTACCCAGCCTTACGACTTATCTCAGAAAGTTTGTGTTGACCGTGAGAAGAAGCTATTTGAGGCTTTTCTATATTCAGTGTCTGTTGGACCAGGTGTATTTATGTCAACTCTGAGACCCTTTGGAAAGTGAGGCCAGTGATAAAGAGTGGCACAGGGGCTGGCCAGATGGGTGCAAGGTCAGCTCTTTCATAATTGCTATCATTATCAAGAAATGTATAGGTGAAGGAAAACCAGCAGCAATCCGTAGGCTCCTGCAGTGTCATGTCAAACGATTTTACAAGCCAAGGAGGCTTCTCAGTACAAGACCCCAGGCCACCCTCTACCAACCCTGCTCTGAGCACTCTGCTTCCTCTGAGCTCCTCTGTCCTCTCCCAACCCTGCTCTGAGCACTGTACCTCCCTCTGTGCTCCTCTGTCCTCTCCCAACCCTGCTCTAAGTCCTGTGCTCCCTCTGCACACCTCTGGGATGGAGGAACCATTTGTATCAGCTCTACATCTTCAGAATTAACCACACAGATGCACATTTTCCAGTCTACCCAGAGTTGTCAGCTTTGTATTATTCTTTGGATTATTTATTTAGTTTTTTACACCTGCAAAATAAAGCTTGGAGAGATTGTTGAGCAGGCTGAAAGGCGCTGTTAGTGGGTAAGCCAACGACCAGAAGAATTCTTTGGCCACATGTAACATGGCAGAGGTGATTTTGAGTAGGGTCTTAGGGGCCTTTATTCCTCACATATAAGATTATCATCATCATTTATTATTAGCATCATTATTACTGTTGTTGTTACTATTATTAGGAATGGTCTCATTCTATAGCTCAAGAGGAACTGGAATCCAGGAGGTAGTCCAGGTTGGCTTTGAACTCATGAGCGGTCACTGGTTCAATGTTCCTGGTCCAGTCTTCTTAGCACTGAGATTTCAAACGTGAGCTCCTGGCCCAGCTCTGGTTGTTAGAAAGCACATGATTGTAAATCTGAATCTTTCCCTCTACCACATTTTGCTCCTCTCCTATGATAAAAATCTACATTAGATGCCCGTGGCCTCAGACTGCAGTTTTATCTTTCTATGCCCTTGGGTCCTAGAGAAGTCAATTTGTCCATACAGAAAGTTTCACTTACTGTAGGATTTGCAAGCAAGCATGAAGTTCCTTTAATCATGGCTCCTTCCTTTTCTGATACAGTATGCTGAGTGTGGCCTCAGCCAGTTTAATGGACGATTGTTAGATCCAAAGAAATCCACTTTGAAAAGAAAAAGCATTGTTTTCCCCAATAGAAGGTCCTTGTGAGTGGCATTAACTATGGCAGGTTCACACGGGACAATGATATTAATTTGGCTGGCTTGTTTCATTGCAAAGACCTCACGCAATGTGCTCAGTCTTCTTAGGTTTCTTTCCCCTTCCACAGTGAATACAGAGTTGAGCAATTTTCAAAGCCATTGGGCCTTTTTGTTTGATTGTTTTTCACAACTGTCATATTAAATGTTCATCATAAACGATAGGTACCCAGACTAACCTCAATAGTTTTATTGTACCAATCATAGCTAATACTGTAGAATTTTAATGAAAGACAGGAGTGTTCAAACTATTGCATTTTGTGGTAATTTAATGATCTGTTTCATCTTTTTATTATAGCTCTCATGCATTTTAAAAATAAGTTTAACTTAAAGACGGTCACACGTTGTGATGTAATGTTGGTCACATGTGAATTTCTAAACTGAAAAAGTCTTGTATATAATCAGTTGTTCATCTAGGTACTGTCAGGTCATTCAATTTAAAATGTCTACCACTGTTCTCTGGGGGTTTTGTTGTTGACTTTTATTTGTTCTTGAGAAAGGGTCTCAAGGTACTAGCCCTGACTGCCCTAGAATTCCATATGTAGGCCAGGCAGGCCTTGAACTTGAGACCCACCTACCTCTGCCTCCCCAATGCTGGGATTAAAGGATGGCACCACAATTCTCAGTTATCTGTTTTATGCTTAGATATAGGATGTTTTATGATTATAAAATGAATATGTCAATAAAACAGTTCAGAAAATAAGCGGCCTTTCTATTTAGATTGATATAGGAAAAATCAGGATCTCTTTGGGGGCTTTTAGTCTCTTTAATAAAAGACTGTAAGAGTGGGCTCAAATGGAAGCTCAAGGACAATTTTATTAGCACTTAAAAGAAAAACTTCAGGGCCATCAAGCTGTAAAAACTTTAGCAGCTGCCTGAGGGGAAAGTTAGGCTTTTCTTGGGGACTCATAAAGCCAGGCAGGATTGTGGCTTCAGGCCTTAAGATTTTGCTGTAGAGACAAGGATTCAAAAAGGGAAAGTGCTTTGTGGTGGTGGTGCACGCCTTTAATCCCAGTAGTACTGAAGCAGAGGCAGGTGGATAACTGTGAGTTCAAAGCCAGCCTGGTCTACAGAACTAGTTCCAGGACAGATTGGGCTGTTAGACACAGAAACCATGTCCCAAACAAACATACAAACAAAAATATCTAAAACAGAACAAAAGAAGGAAAAGTATAGTATATCATAAATCAATAATTATTCCACCTATCTCTTTAGCATAGCCTACGATGAGCCCACTTTTCCTTAGCCTACGTGATTGAACTAACCTAGCTGGTTAGTTCCACTGAGGTCTTCATCCAGGCCAGAGATTCTAATCTTTTGAACAGAATAAGAGCTTTCTCTACTCTAACAAAATATAGTCCAATTTAAAGTCAAATATAGGGAAACGGGAATAAGAGACATTATGGTATGAGCCCTGTGAATGAAATTTTCTAGTTTTGCTACACTTCAGTATAGAGTACGCCATGCGACTACTGAAAGGCTTTTGAACAAGTGCTTCTGTTTTATGTGGAGAAATGTACATGAACCCTTGGTGACAAAGTCTTACCTCTGCCGTCACCATGTCACCATGTCGGCTTGGTGCTCACACACTTCCCGGGGCTATTCCTCTCTCACAAAGATTCTTTATGCTAAAACAAGGAAAACAGGTTACATCTGTCACCAGAGACCACACACATGACTCAGCATGGCTCAAGTGACAAGGACGTTTATGGCATCATTGAACTGCAAAGCTTGGTGTCACCAACAGAGTGGCTCATATGATGTCATTGGGCACTTCGTGGTATTCCATATCTTCCTTCTGTCTTCTGCTGTGTTGGTTTTATTCCTTCCTTTAGGTGGTGGCAAGATGGTTCTTGAGAGATTTATGCCTAGGCCCTCTAAGATTTCTCTGTGCTTCAAAACAAAGGCTCAATTTGGTGATCATGTGTCCACAGTGGTGGCTTAAACTGGAGATATTCATCCACTTCTAGGCCAGGCCTAGACTGTGCGTTCACTGGGAAGTTGGTGGTACACAAGTCACATGGTCTAAATGTAAGGAAAGGAACATTTTTTAGGAGGGCTGGCTGTTTCCAGAGAAAGAATGGATGGCTACAGGACAGAAGAAAAGGATTGAGATCTGTTCTACGTTGAAGATGAATGAATATAGTAATGTATTCAGTTTCCTTGAAGCAGCTTAGAGAAACACTGAGCCCTGGATACAACTAAGGGAATGCCACTGGAGCCACTCCTGGCTTCTGCAAGGTATGCAGTGCCCGTTTCTGTCTTTGGATAAATAGATTCCTAATGTGGGTATGTGAGACTAAGGAAATGTATCCTTTTGGATATATTGTGTATTGGTAGGATTTTCTTCTGTAACAATTATCTGAGAAAGACACAACAAAGAGGATGAAAATCCACTTTGATCCATTGTTTCAGTGATCTTAGCCTATGGTAGACTAGCTCCATTGGTAGGGGTCTGAGGCCAAGCTGTATATCTTGGCCGCAGGAGTGTAGCATGGTAGAACTTCTCACATCCAGGAAGAAGCCACCAGGGTCAAGAGCACAACCCCAGTGAGTGACCCATTTTCTTCAATAAAGCTCCATTTATTATTTGCTAAAATGGTGCCGCTTGCTAGGATCTGAAACTTCAATGCATGAGCCTTGGGGGAGACATTTCAGAGTGAAATGTTACATATAAATACATGTTTATAACTGTATAGGCTACTGTGACACTCTTTGAATCATCAGGTCTTTAGTCTTAGTGGTGACACCAATCCAACAGTGGAATAGTTTACACTAGCATCTATGGATCATGAAAAAGCCCTGTGGGAACAAGAGGACTGCTTATTATGACCTTAAAGCCCTGAAAATCATTTGAGCAGTACCAGTGTGTCCAAGAAAGAACAGAGAGCTACTTCAGCTCTAGAAACCATAAGTCATGTTCTTGATAATGGGTTTGGGGTGTTCTTTATTTTTATAAGGTTTAATATAATATGGTATTTTCAAGTTTCACCTCAATGCTAGAAGTCTTGGGGAAATTTAATAAGATGTCTGAGAAGCTTACTAATTGGGGGAAATTAAATTTTAACTGTAATTTTAAAATAGTGATACCTTTGCTGGATATCCTAGTTCAAAGGAAAGAAAGGGTCATTCAGCAAATGCCAAGGTGTGTGACACCGTGTGTGTTGTGTTTGATTTTGCTGACTGTGTCATTAAAACACATCTGGCACACATGCAGAGAATATTGCCACTCTTGCTCTTTACTGACCACCGAATGAGTACTTGCCAGACAGCTCAGAACATCTTCCTAGAATTGGCAGTCCTGTCTTCTGCTGGGCATCGGGATCTTGCGTGTGTCAGCATCTCATTTCCAATTTGCAGAAGCAAGAGAGGATTTTGTCATGTGTGACTGTCAAAGGCATGGGGTCTATCATGGGAGACAGCAGGATGCTGCCAGGACTGCGTATCCTGAGACTGTATTTGAGTCTCCTACCACAAACATGATTCCTCATGTAGGCAGGGACATGGCAAGCTTCAGGCTTCTTCCTTCTCGGCTTTGTGTGGGAAAAAGAAAGAAAACTGTCCTCTTCGTTCTTCCAAATTACCGAAAAAAGTACAACTGAGAGTGACTTCTTTGACTTGCTGGGTTCATTTCCTACACTTAGGACTTGCTTCTGTGACTAGGATGAAATATTCTTCTGGACCCATGTGCATGTCTGGAAGAATGAGCAGGCCACAGCATTAGAATAGATGTGTAGTTAAATCAAGAAAGTAGGGTGGAGAGTAGTTACTGGAAGTCAACAAGGATTTTGAACAAGCACCATGAAGTACTTGAGTCTCACTTTAGGAACATACCTAGTTAAAGAGGAGGTGGTTATCCATGGTTAGAGGGTCTGGCATCCTTTTGAATAGCAGATATAAGGATATCTTTGTCTTTGAGGAAAAGAACACTAGTCCTTCTGTAAGTTTTCTCTGTGTAGCCATGACCAAATACCTGAGAGAGGAATTTAAAGGAAGATATTTGTTTTGGCTCATGGTTTAGAAGATTCCCTTCAGCGTTACTTGTTGCATGTGCTTGGGGAGATCATCAGAGTGCTTGGGACGTGGCTTGAAAGGGCTCATCAGTGCACACTGAAAGCAAAGAGGAAGGGATGGGAAAATAGGTGTACGTTTTAAAGGCATGTCATCAGTGGCTAATTTGCTCCAGCTAGGCTCCACCTCTTCGAGTTTCAGCCACCACCTAAAACAGCACCTAGCTGAGGACCTGGGCCTGCCAGGGACAGTTCATGTATATGCCATCATACTCTCTTGTCTGAAGGGTTGATTCATTTTCTCCTGTCTTGAACCCTTTTTTATATTCCATTTGCATTGGGCTTTCTAGTTTTGCATACATTTTAAGACAGTATTCCTGAGAGTGTGGAAATAGAGGCCAGCAAAATCAGGCCCAAAGTTCCCAAGCTAGAAACTGACAGAGACAAGACTGAAAGCCTGGATTTTGTACATTCATCCTACCAGGTCAGGCTGGCTTTGTTTCAAAGTTTTGTTAATATTAGTGTCATCCGTATTTATTACTAAAGCCCAGACTATTATATTTGATTTTCAAGGTGTGTCGTTCCTGGACAAGATGAGCACGGCCCTGTTTGTCACTTAGTAACACAAGCACCTGGTGATTAAGGGTTCAGACCGCAGAGTAAGACTGCCCGAGTTCATACCTATCCACTTCTCCACTTGGCTGATTTCAGGGATGTTTTTTAACTCTTGTGAGTTTCAGCTCAGAAAACGAGGGCCATTTTATGATGCCACCGTGAGAAGGAACAACGGTATAGATGCGGTGAAGATAATCCGTCGGATATTGTGGTTTGCCTCAGCACAACGCCTGGTACACAGCAACCTCTATAACTGCTGCCCCGGAAGGTGTTAATAAAACTTTCAGGCTGGTGGTTTATCTTAGAATCATGTGTATTTTTATAGGCTTTTCACAGATGAAAGAGGGGAGAGATACATTCTTGGCTGAGAGACCCTAGAACATAAGAAGAAGGTTCCTGCATGTTTTTAGGACTGGCCGTTTGGTACTGGATAACCAATGTGTGTGCTCTTCCCTGGAAAAAACTATCTGACTCTCAGCATTCCTTAGTTACCTGTAGATCTTTGTGTAGGGCTGAGGCCTCATGGGCCATCCCAGGTTAGCATGTCTGTTGTTCAGCTTGGAAACAAGCAAGGTGGGTTATATAGAAGGTTGTTGAGGTAGGAAAAGGAAGGGGGAAAAGTGTAATTGTATTGTAACTTGAAACAAAAGATTTTTTTAAATAATCATGTTTAGAGTTGTGAGCCATTGCAACTTGAATGGCTTTGACATTTTGGAAGGTAGGTTCTGGATTCCTTTTTACCAAGTTTATGGTTTAAGCTGGATGTGTTGGCACATGCCAATAACAGCAGCATTTGGCCTGCTGACGCTGAAGGCTTGCGAGTTTGAGGCCAGTCTGAGCTATACAGTCACGTTCTGTTCACCAAAGAAATTATGAGTCAGATTTTTTTTCTCGAAATTAGCATCATCTAATGAATTGCTGGACTTCTGCAGATGAGAATACTGCTTTAGGAGTCTTTAGCATGTTTCCCTAACACGGGAAGTAAGAATGTCTCCTTGACATGAAGAGTCTCTTTGGTGGTAAGGCTGTGTCTCCCATTTTTGTAGATTTTTAACATGCTTGGAAAATTCATTGAAACTTAGGAATATTTAGATTTTAGATTTCTATAAAGTACCACAAATGTCTTTGCAGAATTATTGAGCTTGGGAGGGAGCTGGTGGAGGCTGGGTGGCTTACCCCCAGAAAGCCAAGGCTCATGAGCCAGAGATGGCCTTTCCTTGATGGATAGTTTATTACACGAGTCTGCTTAAGGAAGCACATGGAAAATCAAAGACTGTCTCTCCTGACTCCCCACCCTCCTCTCGTGCACACACATGTGGATGTGTGTGTGCAGGTGTACTCACCTGTGAGTTCATGCGTGGAGGCTTGAGGTCAAAGTTGGGTGTTTTGCTCTTCTATATTTGAACGTACTGTTGGAGATAAGGTCTCTCATTGAATCTGAGCTGGCTCTTTTAGCTGGACTGACTGGCCATTGAGCTCCTAACTCCCAGCATTCACCTTTCTCTGTCCACCCAATCAGTGGAGTTATAGGAATGTCCCACTACATCACATTTTAATATGGACTCTGAGGATCAGAACTTGGATCTTTAAGCATTGTGCCCCATCTCCTCAGTCCCTGTTGTCTTCCTTTAAATAACTGGGAAAATTGCCTTGTCTTTGCTTAAACTTACTATAATTTGGAGGAAATAATGGTTTACCACAATTGAAAAATGGGAATTTTAAAAGCTTTGTTTATAATCACAGATGTGTCTTATGTAACCTGCCTGATTGAGACTCCACAGGATGTTAATGATAGTGTGCTTGGTCACCATGAGTAACAAGAGTCAATTCCCACACCACAAAGTAGTAAATAGATGGTAGACAGTGAATGCTGGCTCCCTTTTCGCAATGGTTTTTGTCAAATATTGGGGTGTCATTTTT
Organism: Arvicola amphibius; assembly: GCF_903992535.2. NCBI lineage: Eukaryota > Metazoa > Chordata > Mammalia > Rodentia > Cricetidae > Arvicola > Arvicola amphibius. The sequence goes on along the minus strand of NC_052052.2, from coordinate 97,309,079 downwards.
GAATAAAGAGCTTAGAAACTCAGCCAAAATTTACAAAGGGAGATCCATCCCCTCAAGCATATAATGGACAATATTTGCTCCACCAGTTTATACTGTTGCTTATTAATAAGGTATAGGCAAGTTAAAGAATGTCCATGTGGGATCAAAATAAAATTATTCTGTTTAGAAAAGAACTAATTATTGTCAGTATTCAGAACAAAACTTTCATTTTGTTATATAGATAGGTTTCTGTTAATGAAGTCTTAAGAAATCTCTCATACACACATGGATGCACATGCAGATATATACACAGGCACACATAGATGCACAACATACACACATAAGCATACAATACACTCATATAAGCATGTACACACACATGAACACACATATACCAGTATACACACACATATATACCTGTTCACAAATGTGTACATACATGTATGTACATGCAGATACACACACAGGCACACACACATATAACACACACACACACACACACACACTGATGGAAGACAAATAACTCTAGTATTCTGATGTTTTACAAACAGAGTCACTGTGGTGGCCAGGGGAAGAAAGCACTTCATGCAATTTTACAGTAAGAACTTGAAGCAAGGAAGCTTTTGGATTTGTACTCAACGGAGACACTTTTGTGGTGTGGGGTCTGGACTGAAGTTTGAATGTTGCACATTGCACATGAGAACACCCTTCTTCCTTCATCAGTGTTATTTTTAGCATTCCAAGGAAAGCTGAGCCCCTTAGTGCTGGGCTCCTCTCCGCAGCACATGAGTGCATGTGTATTTGACTTTGAATAAACAGTGAGGTAAGTTGCTGTGAATGGTCAACAGCTCTTCAGTATCTACTACCAGACTCGGGAGGGAAGACTAAGACTTGGAAAATTATACAGACTGTGCTTCCAGGAAGCCCACTATTCGGTAACAGGCGGACGCCTTACAGAAGGACTGAGAGAAATAACAAGGTGCTGGGCATGAATTACATTAGGGGCCTCCCAAGGGAAGTGAGAAGGAAGAACATTCTAGAAGGGACCAACTTAGGCAGTGCTTTAAGAGAAAGCAGGTCTCCTGTGGAAATGTGAACCTTGAGCCTTAGAAACTACTGTTTAAGTCTAGGAGGCACTGAAGGAAATTCGGGAGAGCTAGAATAGCAAATGGGAAATTAGAACAAAATGCAGGATGGAGGCAAAATGGTCTAAAGGAAACACTCCACTCCTGCAAGCTGACACATGTCAGGGTAAGCTAGGTTTGTGTAGGTGGTTCTTCTGTATTTGTGTTGCTTTCATTGGTTATTAAAGAAACTGTGTAGTGAGGAGCTGTGGGCTGCATTCTTGCCGCCCCGCTCCTGGCTGCCGGCTAGCTTATGCCCCAAAATAACAACACACAAACTGTATTCATTTAAACACTGCCTGGCCCATTAGTTTCAGCCTCTTACTTGCATCTTGATTAACCCATATCTAATAATCTGTGTAGCACCACAAAGTGGTGTCTTATCGGGAAAGATTCAGCACGTCTGACCTGGTGGCTGGCTTCATGGCATCTGTCTCCCTGAGGAGAGGCACAGCGGTCTGCCCCAGAGAGGCAAGGCATGGCGATTTATCTCACTTAGGAGAGGCGTGGCATCTGACTGAGTCATCTACCTCACTTCCTTCTTCCTGTTCTGTCTACTCCACCCACCTAAGGGCCGGCCAATCAAATGAGCCAGGCAGTTTCTGTATTAACCAATGAAATCAACTCAAACAGAAGACTTTCCCACATCAAAACTGCCTTGGCCTTTTGATAGGGCAGCACTTGGGTAGGCAGAGTAGACAGAAATGGATGCTGGGAAGAAGGGAGACAGAGAGAGCTGCCATGGACACAGCTGCCAGGTCAGACATGCTCAATCTTTCCTGGTAAGCCACGACCTCGTGGTGAAATACAGATTATTAGATCAAGATGTAAGAGTTAGCTAATAAGAAATTAGAGCTAATGGCCAAGAAGTGATTTAATTAATACAGTTTTCTATATGCTTATTTCGGGGGCTAAGCTAGCGGGCGGCGGCCTCCTACAGCACTAGATATAAATATACATTTAAGCCTAAGAGGTGAAGGACACGAGGAAGTATATTCATCCTGGTTCAGGATTTTAGGGGTCGGGTCTGGGTAGATGGCTCAATTTGTAATGTGCCATGCAAGCATGAGGACCTGAGTTCAGATCCCCTCTATCCATCTAAAAGCCAGATGTGGTGGACATGCCTATGACCCTCCCAGCAGAGTGAGGGGTTGGATGGGTAGGCAGAGACAGGCAGAGCTCCTGGAGCTGCCAGTCTGGCCAGATGTTAGCTCTCAGCTCAGTGAGAGAACCTGACGCAAAAACAAGATGGAGACTGTTAAAGGAGCTACCTGGTGGCCAGTTCTGCTGTTTGCATGCTGACACAGGTATTTATGACACGTATCTGCATGTGTGTGCACATAGTCTACATACACATATGATATGTATCTGCATGCATGCTCACATATACTACATGCACATATTTACAGATGCACATGTGCACTTCCACAGAGTTGCAAGGGACAAAGGTATCCAAATAATGAGAGATTTTTGCTTATATTACCTGGAATTAAAGTTGTGAAGACTTTGAGCAAAGACAATATAAAGAAATAATAGTATATAGAAGCAGATTTGCCCTTTAAAGATCCAGAATCACTTATCAATACTACATATAGAGAATATAAATATGTCTGACACAACGGCAATAGCATTTTTCAAAAAATTATTTTTCTGAGACACGGATTCTCTTTGTAGCCCTGGCTGTCCTGGAACTCACTCTGTCGACTAGGCTGGACTTGAACTCACAGAGATCCACCTGACACTGCCTCCCAAGTGAGTGCTGTGATTAAAGCCATGCGCCACCACTGCCTATTAGGCAAGTGTTTTTTCTTTTCTTTTCTTTTCTTTTCTTTTCTTTTTTTTACTTCCTTGTAATTTAGGAGAGCCATCCACACACTGAACTCCTAGTCAGCACAGCACGATGAAGGTGCTTCAGAAGGACACAGGGGTAATGCTGGGCTTGTGGTGGTGATGTGTATTAGTTTGCTCTTTGCTGGGACCAAGTAGCTAACAAACAGTATAAAGGGGGAGGATTAATTTGAGTTCATGATTTTAGGACATTTAGTCAGTGCTTTCTTGGCCCCATGTGCTTGGGCAGATTATTGCTGTTGGGTTCTATCTTCTTCACAATGTAGTGGACAGGAAGCAGAGAGAGAGAAAAGAACCAGAGATAGAACGTCCCCGAGGACCCAGCCCTGTGCCCTGCTTCCATTAGCTGTACTCAGAATTTCAGAATTTCAGAGTATACTACCAAACCAACGACCAACCAGCTTCTGGGGACCTCATCTGCAATGCATGAGCCTGAGATTGATATTTTATATTCAGGCCAAGCCATTCTGTGGTCAAAACTCTCACAGACTTCTTGCACTCTGTTTTTGCTTTGTTGTTTGCTTTATGTATGTGTAGTTGGTATTAGGGACATTGAATTCATTTGGGGTAGATAAGAAATTAATATTACTGTATTAGTCAGGGTTCTTTAGAGTAGAAGACCATATATATATATTCATGAATATATGTATATATATTCATATATATATATATGAATATATATATATATATATGAATTTGCTAGGATTACTTGCAGACTATGTTCCAACTAATTCAACAATGGCACACAGGCTCTGAGCAGAAGATCCAAGAATCCAGTAGCTTGTCAGTTCCCAGGGCTGGATGTCTCGGCTGGTTATCAGTATATGCTGGAATTCTAATGTCAGTGAGGGAAAGGTGAGATTAATCAAGCAAAAAGCAAAAGCTTCCTTCTTCTATGTCCTTATACAGACTTCCAGCAGAAGATGCTCCAGTTAAAGAAAGGTGTGTCATCCTGCCTCAAAGGTCAGGACCAGAAGTGGATTCACCCACTTCAAACCAAGCAAAAATAGTCTCTCACAGGTGTGCCGTCCATTTCTGAATTGTAGTTCATTTCAGACATAGTCAAGTTAACAACCAAGAAGGGCCGCCATGGTTACTCTGTGTCTGTTTCCTGTGGTGATAGGTCTATGGAGATCCAGGACTTTATCTTAAAAAGCCAGTTTGCACACCTGACTTTTATTTGCTCCTTTTCTGTGTTTTTGGGGAAGGCAATGCTTGCAATCAGAGATTTAAAGTGGATCAAAATGGACTTGAAATCTTCAGTGTACTTCATCTGGCTTTGCTCATGGTTAAGTAATAAGTACTTTTCCTAGGTTCATTTCTCACTCAGGGAATGTGTGCTCAGTATCTGAATTGTACATGTATTGCTGGCCTTTTGCTTGTATGTTATGATTTCTGCTTTAGTTGTTTGTGTGTATGTATATATGTGTCTTTCTTGATTTTTGTTTGTTTTTATTCTGTTTTTTATCTCTAGCTGTTTATTTTTTTGTTTTGGTGTGTTTTTTTTTGCCTGTTTGTTTGCTAAAAAGAAAGAAAGAAGGTGTGACGTTCAAATAGTGAGGTGGGGAGGGTCTGGGAGGACATGAAGGATGGGAAGCTATGCTCAGAATATATTGGATAAAAAGTAAAATAAAATGAATATAACAATGTTGGCTTGAGGGTGGGTATACCTTTTAGACAGAAGGACCAGCAAAAACGAAGTGGAACCCAAACAGGGCTTGTGTTTTCATTCCATTCAGTACTGACATTTAAGGCTCACCTTGATGTTGCCATAGAGATGGAGACCTTTGGAAGAAGCCATCATTAGTGAATCTGCTTGAAACACTGAGAGCCTTTGGGACTCAGGGAAGTGGTGATAGATATGCCTAGTAATGAGTTCTTGGGGGAGAATAGGATGTTTCAGATGGGAAAATTTGCAGAGGTAGAGTTGACTATAAATCAGGAACTGAATCTTCAGAAAGACCCTGAGTTTCTCTGTAATGGCAGAGAGAGAGAGAGAGAGAGAGAGAGAGAGAGAGAGAGAGAGAGAGAGAGAGAGAGAGAGTCGAACCTCCCAGCAGCAGGTATGCACTGCTGTGGGGTCAGTTGTACAAAGAGTTCCCAGTTTTATTATTCATTGCTGTACAGCCATCTTTGGGTAAACAAGTGACTCCAAGCAATTTCATTGAAATACTACTTTTATTTTGTCTTAGTAGAATATAAAGAATATGACGATTGTATTGGGGATCCTAGAGGGAGAAATAATTTATATTAAATAGCAAGAATAATGTGTGGGAAATTGCAATGGGTTAATGTGCATCTTAAGATCCTAAGGACCCTCTGTGACTCAGGGAGAGAGAGAGAAAGAGAGAGAGAGAGAGAGAGAGAGAGAGAGAGAGAGAGAGAGAGAGAGAGAGAGAGAGAGAGAGAACAGAACACATTCCCTCTGTAAGGGCAGAGTCCCTGCCTGTTCTTGCTGCTCCTCTTTCCCCCTGCTTCCCCCACCACCACCCAGCTAGACATTGGCACTGAATATAATTTTTATGATCAGATTTTCTCTTTTTTGCTGCCTTAAACTCTTATTTATTTATAATTTTATTTTACATTCTAACCATAATTTTCCCTCCCACCCCTCGTCCTGTCCCCCATCCCCACCTGCCTACTCCCTACCCACTTCTCCCAAAGGGTAAGGCCTCCTTTAAGAAGTCAACAAAGCCAGGCACATTAAGTTGAGGCAGGCCAAGCCCCTCCCCACTGCATTAAGGCTGAGCATGGCATCCCATTGTAGTGAATGGGCTCCAACAAGCTAGCTCCTGCACCATTGATAGATCCTGGACCCACTACCAGGGGCTCCTCAGACAGACCAAGTTACACAACTGTCTCCCACATACAGAGGGCCTAATTCAGTCCCATGGAGGCTCCACAGCTGTCAGCCTAGAATTCGTGAGCTCCCTCGAGCTTAGAATCAAGTCGTTCCGAATACACCACAGCACAAAAGTTTACCTCCTTTCGTGGAATTTTTGTGTAAAGATAGCAGCTTTCAGGATGCTTTTAAAGATTAATTCACAGAGTTTTTTGCCAATTGCTTTTGTTTGACAGTGCAGTTTTTCACTTTGCACTACCTGCACACTGGTTCCTTCCTTTTTGTTTGTTAATAAACATAGGTCTATATTTTATTTCAAATCCATTTTTAGCATGAAAGACTGACTTTGAAACTCAGCTCAGACAACAAACTCAAGATAAATCTCCTCCTCACTCCCCTTCCTCTGGCTTGCAGATTTCCTAAAGACTCACTTGCCTCTAGTCAGAAAAGGCGTCACATTTCATGGGGTTGATACAGATGCAGCCTTCAAAAAAGCCGTACCCCAAAGATGCCATCCGGTGCTTGTATGTGCAAGTTGGCATAGCTACGGGTCTGCTTCCTCTGCTGGCTGGAGCTGATGCTATTTATAGTTTCTTTTCTTGGCTTCCAATTGAGCATATCAGTGAGTATTTATGCAAGGGAGAACTCTGAGGCCATATAAGACTGTAGTTTAGAAACCTAGTGGCCTCTTGCCTTCACTCACTGGAGAGAGAAGAATGGCCCTCTCTCTGCCAGCACAGAAATGTCTCAGGATGAGGTGAATGACAAGACATATCACTCTAACCTCCCAACACCCCCAGGACATGTGAGCAAGAGCTGTCTGCAGGGGAAGGAAACTTGTAGAAGGCTGAGCTGTAGGAATGCCTTCCCAGAAGAAGAACTAGCTGATCTAGTTCTCTCCAGATCCTTTGGGTTGTGGGCGATACCTTGTCGTTCTCTTTGGTTATCAGAGGCACAGCGTCTCCCTCGGGGTCAGTGAGTCCTCATCCTGCTGCCAGGACTGGCAGGGTGATGTCATGAGAAAGCAGAGCGTGGATCACAGAAAACTGGCTCGTAATCCTGGCCATGAGTGATGTGAATGAAGGTCATCTCCTTCATCGCCCGTGTCCTTTTCTGCAAAATGAGAATTTAAATTGCCTTGTAAATATCTGGCCCGGAGACAGAGCTGGTCAAATTAGGAAAATCAGTAGAAGAAATAAATAAAGAAGACAAGCTAGCTTTTTGTGAGGAATGAAACGAGGTCAGGTGTATCTTTGAAATCCATTTCTGTTTCCTTCTGTCTCTGCCTTTTGTGTCCACTGACCCCCAGGCACGTTGGTCCTTGAAACTTTTCATCTGAGAGATTGACTTTTCCAGTCATTTTTACCCCACAAAGCATCCCCCTCCACAACAAAAGTCTAAGACTTTAAAGCCATTTTCCCAAGTCGATACTCTTAATCCTTGTAGTGAGGACACAAAGTACTGGAGTCTCAGGTAACCTGCCTGGCCGTTTGGAACTTGGTACCGAGGCTTAGCCTTGGGAGAAAATAACATACTCCCTGATGCTGAAATGAAGGGTTCTGGAATTTCAGATAAAATTCAAACGGCAGAAAAAGGAATTGAATCCTTGAAGTCCTATGAATGATGAAGACATCCTAATTGTAGTGTCCCAAGTGGTTCTGCGGAAGAGTGATAGGCCACAGAGAAAGCTCCCTTTGGCCTGCCCACCTCTGAGCAGACAGTGGGCTGCTTCCTTGGCTCACTTATGCCTGAGGTGCTTTGGGTGATGTAGGTGTGTCTTCTATCTATCTGATGATTTCATTGGATAATTAATAAAGAAACTGCCTGGCCCATCTGATAGACCGGCCCTTAGGTGGGTGGAGTAGACAGAACAGGAAGAAGGAAGTGAGGTAGATGGCTCAGTCAGATGCCACGCCTCTCCTAAGTTAGTCAGACTACAGTGCCTCTCCTCAGAGAGAGAGATGCGATGAAGCTCCAGCCCAAGATGGACATATGCTAGAATCTTTCCGGTAAGACACCACTCCGTGGTGCTACACAGATTACTAGAAATGGGTTAAAGCAAGATGTGAGTAAGAGGCAGAAAATAATGGGCCAGGCAGTATTTAAAAGAATACAGTTTCGGTGTAATTATTTCGGGTGTAAAACTAACCATGCAGGAGCCGGGTAGGATGAAAAGCAGGCCTGCCCGCAGCTCCACACTACAGAATGGCGCCCACGTGGATGACTGGATCCACAGAAAGCTTGAGAAATCTTGAGAAAGCTTGGGAAAGAACAGAGTAAAGCATGGCTTCTTGGTAGCAGCAATTTCTCGGCTCTGAACATGTGTTTTTTGGTTTTCAGCTGTAGCAGGAAAAAAGTTGTACTGTTTTAAAATGCTGGCTTTCTGGGCTGTCCTGCCGCTGCAAACTCTGACTCTTTGAGGCAGGAGGCCCAGCTACAGAGAGAGGAATTGAGTGTTGTCTGTGGACATACTTTTGCAGCTTGCTTGCTGGCAGGGACCTTGAAATACTATAGAGTTGTGGCGATAAACATGGCTCCTGCCAGTACCTCTGCCATGAGTCTGGAAAGCTAAGGAATGGGCTGGATCTAGCTGTCAAAGCCACGGCTCTTCTCCTACTGATATTGTTTGGTAAATTAAAGACTCATATAGTCAGAAAAAGAGAGATATACAGTAAAAGAAAGATTCAAAGTCGAAGAAAACGTCAAAATGGTTTACAATGTGTTAAAAATATATGTATGCTAAAGGTTAAAGTTCTTAGGGTAAAAAAGGAAGAAAGAAAGTAGTTGGGTGTGATAATAACACACCTTTAATCCCAACACTTGAGAGGCAAAGGTAGATTTACCTCTGTGACTTCAAGGTGTGGCAGGACACACCTTTAATCCCAATGCCTGGGAGGCAGAGTCAGACAGACCTCTGTGAGTTCAAGGTGTGGTAGCATACACCTTTAATCCCAGCACTTGGGAAGCAGAGGCAAGTGGATCTCTGAGAGTTCAAGGACAGCCTGGTCTACAGAGTTATTCCAGGTCAAAGATATACAGAGAACCTGTTTCAAAAAGTAAAAGTAAAAATAAAAGAAATAGAGGTTAAAATAAAGTCGTATAAGATGGAAAATATACAGAGAATCTTGATACTGTATACTATTATGCTCTCTTTGAATTGTTTGAATGCTGAGGAAGAAGCAACAGCTGCTAAAAGATATTTGTTTATAAATGCTGCTGAACTAATCCACCATAGACATTTTGAAAATACTTTGACTTCAGAAATTGGATCTAAGGATATGATACTTTGGAAAAGAGATTCTTCTTTTGTTTTTACAGAAAATGAGACCCTATGGATTGCATCTAACCCAATATGGTATGACAGACCACGGCCTCCTGAAATGTTGCTGTGACCACCTTCAGAAAATTACATCACCCAACTGATGACTGAGATGAACCTGGCACACAGGTTACACCATGAAAGATCTGATTAACAGCGTCCCCATTCAGCAGGAAGCAGTTTGGAGAGAAATGACTGCGTCCATGTTCCCAAATATTGTTTATAAGTGTTCTTTTACATTTAAAGGGGGATATAATATGGAGATGAGTAATTTGCATTGATATGGATTTTGCTTTAGTGATTTAAATTTAATGTCAATTTTGTTATATGTATATGTATTTCTGATACTGATTAAGGTATTGTGATTGTGTAGTTCATTTAAAAATGTAATGTATATAGGTTGTTAATGGATAGTTATCAATAATAGTAAAATTTGTAGTTATGTTTAGTTAGATTTTCTAGCTATATAGAGATATATTTAAGTTACATAGGCATTCTTCATATCTTTCAAAGACTACAGAATATCACATTTTAGATGTTTTAATAACTTAGGGCTTTTCATGACAATGAGACATGTCTGCTCCTGGCAGCACCAATCTACTTTAAGAAGATGATGGGCATCGAAGAGGATCCTTATGGAGTTTGATAGCAATTTGCGCAAGAAATTGCTCTTGCCTGGACTGTTGGCATAAACTGGACACAAAGAACCCGCAGAGAGAGGACTGCTGAACTTGCCTAAATGTGAGATGATCTTTCGGGGTTCCTGATTCAAGAAAGAGTCTGCGAGACATTCTGAAGGACACAGCAGATAGTGACTGAATTGCCTTCGAAATTTCCTGCTTCATAGAAATGTCTGCTGGATACTTATGGGCCTGTAGGCCGAAGATGGATGCCCCAACGGTACAAAAGAACTTTGGGTGACTGTCCAGGCAGCGAGATGTCTCTGTGATTTCTAGAGTTTGGAAGTTGATTATTTCTTGTTTACTTAGGTAGTATTATATCTTTCTGGAGTCTTTGATGGAGTTGAAGAATGGATAGAGAGTTATAGTTTTCCATTGTTATGATAAAAGATAAAATAGATAGAAATATTGTAACTGTAATTCTTGCTTTATAACTATTTTGTTATATGTAGTTTTACTATGTTAAAGTGAAAGCCTTTTTTGTTTAAACAGAAAAAGGGGAAGTGATGTAGGTGTGTCTTCTATCTATCTGATGATTTCATTGGATAATTAATAAAGAAACTGCCTGGCCCATCTGATAGACCGGCCCTTAGGTGGGTGGAGTAGACAGAACAGGAAGAAGGAAGTGAGGTAGATGGCTCAGTCAGATGCCACGCCTCTCCTAAGTTAGTCAGACTACAGTGCCTCTCCTCAGAGAGAGAGATGCGATGAAGCTCCAGCCCAAGATGGACATATGCTAGAATCTTTCCGGTAAGACACCACTCCGTGGTGCTACACAGATTACTAGAAATGGGTTAAAGCAAGATGTGAGTAAGAGGCAGAAAATAATGGGCCAGGCAGTATTTAAAAGAATACAGTTTCGGTGTAATTATTTCGGGTGTAAAACTAACCATGCGGGAGCCGGGCAGGATGAAAAGCAGGCCTGCCCATAGCTCCTCACTACATTTGGGGTCAGTATTCTTTTTCTGCTACCTGAGGGGTGAACCCAGGGTCTCAGATATCCTCAGCAAAAGTACAACCACGGAACTGCATTGCTAAACTCCTGGTCAGTGTTGTAGCAGGGTATAGGAGGTGTAAGCAGTCAGATGGAATTTGGTAACAGTTTGAGGGCTGGTGTGGAGTTCAGTTGGTACGGTGCTTGTCTTCTGTGCACAAGGCTCTAAGTTCAGTCCCTAGCACTGCCTAAACTGGGCGCAGTGGCGCATGACAATCATCCTGGCACTCATGAGGTAGAGGCAAGTTCAAGTTCATTCATGCCTATATGGCAAGATTGAGGCCATGTTGGGCTACATGATTCCACCTGCTCCTGCTTCCTAAGTGCTGGTATTAAAGGCATATGCCACATACCCAGCCTGCCCTTCAGGAACTTCTACGGATAATTTCGAAGTTTATAGATTTGCTGCAAAGTTTTACGAAGAGCTCCCATTTGACCTGAGCACAGTTCCCCCTTCCCTTGACAGCTTCATGTAGTTTGCTACAGTGACTGTCCCAGGCCCACGCCTCATCACGGCCAATGTGCATGCATAATGAGCTTTCCACAGTCCTTCCCCAAGATCCTGTCTCAGTCTAAGGGTCCCAACCAGGGTACTGCGCATTAACTGCCCCATCTCTGCCTCCGCAGGCTTCTCTCTCCTGGGACAGTTTGTCACACTTTTCTTATTTTTGATGATCTCGACATTTTTTGAGGATTTCTGGTCAGGCAAGGATTTTATGAATGCAGTTCTCTCTCTCTCTCTCTCTCTCTCTCTCTCTCTCTCTCTCTCTCTCTCTCTCTCTCTCTCTCTCTCTCTCTCTCTCCCGTGTGTTTAGGCCAGAGGTTGATGTCAGGTGTCTCCTATGGCCTCTCTGACACAGTCTCTTACTGACCCTGGAGCTCACCAAGGTCACTAGATTGCCTGGCCAGTGAGGCCCAGGGTTCTTCAGGGTTCCTCCTATGTCTAGCTGTAGCACTGGGGTTACAGATAAGGCCCACACCCGTGATTATATAGCTGCTCAAAATTCAAACTCGGGTCTCTTGCTTAGACAGCAGGCCCTTTACCAGGTGAGCCACACCCCTGGGCCTTAACTAGGATCTCTTTAAAATGAAGATAACATCATAGACCATAAATTTCATACAATCTAAAATAGGTGGCAAAGTCCATTTAAAATTGTTCTTTGGTAGCTTAATCCTGCCTAACTTAAAATTTCTTTTTTTTAATTAAAAATATTTCCCTCCCTCTCCTCCCACTCCCCTTCCCCTCCCTCTCCAGTACGAAGAGCAGTAAGGGTTCCCTGCCCTGTGGGAAGTTCACAGTCCTCCCCCGTCCATCCAGGTCTAGGAAGGTGAGCATCCAAACAGGCTAGGCCCCTCCAAAGCCAGGACATGCAGTAGGATCAAAACCCAGTGCCATTGTCCTTGGCTTAAAATTTCTTAAATTTGTCAACAGGACCAGATCACTTCAATTTTATGTAAAATGCTTCCAGATAGGAAATGTGTGATTTAAATTCTATTCATACGGTGAGCCTGACTGTTTCTGGTGAGTGTTATTAGAGCAGGGTTTAACACATTTTGGCAAAAGGGAACTGGAAGGTCATCTTGGGTTTGCTGTTGCCCAGGAAATAAATGCTGGGAGGAATGAATTTGTTCTGGCATCCTGGACTGTTTTGGACACAGCTTCTCGCAGGGTGCTTGGTTTTACATACAGCTGAAATAGTTCTGATGTCAGAGAAGCTCGTCTAGGGACACGGAAAGGAAAGCGGAAGCAGATCTTTCACCTTGATGGAAGACGGGCAAGGGATGGGCAGGACGGGTAGAAGCAGAAAGCGGGATGTGCTCTTGGGGCTCCATTTGTACTGTTTCCCCACACATGCTATACACCATCACTCTCTCGCCCCTGGAGTGTTTATTCTGCACTTGCCGTTTCCAGAAGCTGTTCTAGGTCCACGGGATCCAGCAAAGAACAAAGCAGACAGAAAGACACTGTCTGTAGATGTGCTGATGGAGCGGCGGTGTGCAGATACACACTCATTTGTTTGAAGAAGGGTCAGTCAGGGTGAGATGAGAGAGAATGGCCAACGGAAGGAGTTCCAGAAAAGCCTTCATGTTCCCCTTTGATAGAGGCACAGATACACGTGTTAGTCAAAGTGTGTCTATTATGTGGACCTTCTCTTTGGAAGAAGACATCTGTTGCTATCATTTATTCAGTGGAAATCAGTAGAGAAGTGGTACAAGACATACTGGATAAGGTTGCTTTTAAAGAACGCTCATTGTGTTCTGATTTTGTAGTTAATAAAATGCAGGGTCAAAGGGCATGGGGAGAAAACTTGCTGAGTGCTTACTATGAGTTCACACCCTCAGCTCCTACATAAGATCTAGCTGGACATGGTGGGATGTGGAGACGGGATCCCTGGGACAAGCTGGCTGGCTAGACTAGCAGAATCATCAAGTTCTGGCTTCTGCAGCAGACCCTGTCTCAGTAAATAAAGTGGATAGTGACTGGGGAAGACAGCTTTTGGCCTTCAGATGCACAAGTGCATGCTCCCCGACACACATGTGCCCACACAGATAAGGGGTGTGTGTGCACACTCTTCACACAGACACTCAGAACAAAACCTCTTACAGGTGGTCTACAGAGAATGATAAACAGGAATACAGTGTCAGTAAGCTGAAGGAAATCCTTTAATGGCACACTCGAAGATCTGGGAATGAGAGCCCGGAGAACTAAGGTCCAGGGTGTGGACCTGGTTAGTCTGGGAAGGCTTTCTGGAAGAGGTGACTCAGACCGAGATCCAGGAACTGGGGCGAACCAAGGTGAAGATGGAGAGGTAGGAAAACCATGAGCCGAGACAACAGGAACAAGAGACGGTAGTTAGCTGAGCGCTTATACATAGAGCAGGAGGAGATTCTTAATCATTTATTAATGTTCATTTCTTAGAATTGAGTAGCTTTATCATCACTACCACTGCTCAGTGAATGGGAGCAAATGAAAATAATCTGGAAAATGTCCTCTGGTCAACTCACCTTGACTTTTTTTTTTTTTGCCTTTAAGTGTGTTAGATTTTGCTAGGTAAGCTACAGTGAGCCACTGCATAGCAAATTCCCAATACTTTGTTTCAACAGCTGCACATGAGAAACATCAGCTCAGGTGCCAGCACTTCTAAAATTATTGTATTAATAAGAAACAGAGCAATTGCTTTTACAAAGATAGTTTTTGAGTTCAAGAAATGGAAGTTTCTTGAATATAGGGAATTTGTGTGTGTGTGTGTGTGTGTGTGTGTGCGTGTGTGTTCTTTTCTTTATTTTTGCTCCAAATACTAGAAGGTGAAATTTTAGAAGAAGTATTTGGAAGAATTAAGAATTATACAGCATGGTTCTGTGAAGCAGAACAGCCTGCGGGGAATGTTTTTTAATCTAATAAAATGAATTATCTCTGTTTAAAACTTTTCCTCTGGTACATTCAGTTACTTAGTGCCGAGCACCATCGTCTAAGAGTGTTTTGATATGACATCCTCAGAGGCGAATGGCTTCAGGAAGACTGAGCACTGTGCTCATTAAGGGTGCCAAATGCCAAATGCCTGGCTTTTAAGATATCTTTGCTGTCTTGGCCATACCCAGATGGGACTGAGGAGGAATCTTTAATGGGGAGTTGATGATGGTTGTGCTGGCCACTGGTGCTGAGGGAGGAGGAGAAGCTTGGTGTCGTGGAACTCTGCTAATGTTCTGTTTGGAGCTTTGGGGGTAACCCTTCCTGAGGGGAGAAGGTTGCTTGGTAACAGCTATAGGCTAACATATATAATACTATTAGCAACAACAATATATTCACAACCCAAGTTACATTTATTATTTCAATTATTTCCAGAGCTTCACAGCTTTGCAAATGAAGACCACTTTCTGTGATTTTCTAATTGCTTTTTAAAAATTCTTGTTATTTATTTATTTATGAGACAGAATCTTGTTATATAGAATAATTGTCTTGCCTCTGCCTCCTGGGTTCTAGGCTCTTTTTTATGTGTGTGTAACACCACGCCAAGGCTTCTGTCTTAATATGTTGTGTATTGAAAGTAATAACTGATACTTTGGACTAGTTGGAAAATACATAAAGGTAAATGGAGACAATGTTTTACCTTTTAAATAAATAATTTCCATAGTAGCTTTGAGAAATATTTTTAAAAATTTTAAATCTTTTATTTAATTTATTTATATTTTATGTACACCTGTAGGCCAAAATAGAGCATCAAATTATAGATGGATGTGAACAACCATGTAGATGCTGGGAATTGAACTCAGGATCTCTGAAAGAGCAGCTAGTGCTCTTAACCACTGAGCCATCTCTCCTGCCCTATATTTTCATTTTTAAGTTTATATTTATAATGTTTTCTTGAATGTATGTTTTGCACCACTTGCAGTCCTGGTACCCAGTGAGACTAAAAGAGATTCAGTCCTCGGGCACTGGAGTTACAGATGGTTGTGAGCTGTGATGTGAGTGCTGGGAATCATACCCAGGAGCTCTGAGAGAGCTGCCAGTGCTCTCGACCTCTGAGCCATCTCTCCAGCCCCCAAATAGATGCTTCAAATATAAATAGTCCACTATTTATGATGATAAAAATATCTGCTTAATATCATGAGAGAAAGATAATGTAGAATGTCATAACTACTTTTGAGATTTTGCTCTATTTGCTGTGTGTGTGTGTGTTTGCATGTATGTTGTTTCTATTCATGTGAGTATGGATTTGTATATGTGTACATTTCTATGTGTGTATGTTCATATTATGAAATTTGAACTCAGTATAGTATCAGGACAGACCTTCAGGGAGATAAAAAATACACATTAGACTTGGATGTGATCTTAAACAATTTCTTTTAAAGTAACTTTTCCTTGGGCTCTTATACTTGGACGTGTATCCCATTGTCTACATACTGGCTGACTTGATTTCTTTGCTTTTGCCTTTATTTTGAAGGGGACTCTATTACTCATGGCTTCAAAAAGGGATGGATACACATTCCATAAAGCCAGACATGGTACTTCTATTTTTCCTAGCACTGTAGAACACATGCATTGTGTATGTGAGTGTGTGGGTTTTCACATCAGTTTTGTGCCATAGTTAATTTTCCTCCAGATCTTGAATATTATAAGCACTTTTCTGGTTCAGGAGCAGAGCTCCCTCTTAGTATTTTCAGAGGCAAGTTAGTATTTTATTATGGCACTTTTTAAAGCAGTTTTTATGTGAGGATGTTGGCTTGCTTACACTATCATAAGCAGCATAGTGAAGAGCCTGAGGTTGTTGCCTAGACATGCGTTCATTTAAAAGCTGAATTGTCAGTATTCAAATGTAAATATTTTATATTATTATATTATTTTCTTCTTTTATTGAAAATAGATGTTTCTCATGCAGTATTTTCTGGACACAGTTTCTCCCTCTCCCAACTCCTCCAAGATTTCCTCTATTTTCCTTCCCATCACAACCCATACCCTTCCTGTCTCTCATTAGAAAATAAACCAGACATCTAAAGAATAATAATAAAATAATAAAAGCAAGCAAACCAGAATAGGACAAAACAAACAAACAGAAGAAAAAGAGCCAAAGAAAAAGCATGAGATACACATGTTCATGCACAAAAATCCCCTAAAAACACAAAACCGGGAAGCTATAATGTATACACAAAGGACCTATAAGATTAAATAAAACGTGTGTCAAAACCTGTGAGACATTTTCCAAAGATACCATTATGTTTACTTTATGTTGGCTGTCTCCTGTTGGGCATGGAGCTGCCCTAAGAGTTGTTTGTCTCCTTAAGGTAACACTTGTTGGAGATACCCGATTTTTTATTTGTGAGTACTTATCAGTTAGACAGAGCTTCTGGTCCAGGGACGGGATCTTGTGTCCACTTCTCCTCTCAGTGCTGGGACCCTATCCAATGCAGACCTGAGCAGGCCATGTGCAAGCTGCCAGTCTCTGTGAGTTTGTATATGTGTTAGCCCTGCTGTGTTTAGAAAGTCTCATTTTCTTGGTGTCCTCCATACCCTTGGGGTCTTAAAATATTTTCATATCCTTTTCTGCACTGTTTCCTGAGCTCTGAGGGGAGAGATTTGTTGGAGACGCCCCCTTTAGGATTAATGTTCCAAGGTCTCTCACTCTCTGCACAGTGTCCAGTTGTGGGTCTCTATATTTATTCCCATCTAGCACAGGAGGAAGCTTCTCTGATGATGCCTGAGCAGGAATTTATCTATTAGTAGAGGTTATGTTCCTTTAACAGAACAGTAGTATTTAGTTTTTCACTTGGTCCCTGGCCCATCTGGTCTCTGACTCTTGGCCACACGAGCCATGTCGGGGATGGGTTCCATCTCATGAGGTGGACCTTAAATCCAACCAGATTTGGTTGTTTTCTCCCCAAACTTTGTACCTCTATTGCAGTAGTTCATCTTGGAGTCAGGACATTATTGTAGAACTAAGACTTATGAAGGCTCTGGCTAGTCACCAGCTGAACTTCTCTGAATGGTTTAAAAGCTTCTGCTGCATGTTGCCCACTGACTAGCGTGGAAGAATGCAGCAGCTCTGGCCCTCACGTCACACCTTTAGCATGACCGAATGCTACAGTTCTTTTAAACCTTTTCCACCCATGATGTGAAATGTATAAGCATTTTTTCACTTGGGTGACCAAGCACACATGCCAGCAAGATGATTGTGACCTCAGATTTTGATAATGCAGGAAAGGCAAGGGAGCCATGGGAATTCAGATCTTACTCCTGTGACTGGTCTCATGAAATGAAATATGATGTGTTCTTGTGATGTGTTCCTACCTTAGATGACCGACAAGTATCCAGTTTTTGACCCCATATGCCATATAAATTTAACACTATCTTTTTAGCCCTAGAAGAAGCTATGATTTTAAATGCTTGAGAAAAGTTATGTTAACGATAATGTACAGTTTTCTAATTTCCAAATTGAGCTTTACAAATACTTAAGGATCCTAGGAGCCCCTAGCTAGAGGGACATTTTGACTTGTCTATTTCTTGCTTATAATACAAGCCACAGAAACAAAGTATACTTTTTGAAATCAGTAGCATCCAAAGTAAATCTTTTTTCCCTTGTGTCTGTCTGTCATGTATGGATGGTGTCTTAGCAGGTCTTCAATGGTTCTGTGAAGTCTGTGTTTTATCAAATGAAGCACCCATAATTAAGCTTTTAGCTGCTCTCATCGGTACAGTAGAAAACAGTTTAAGCATGATGTCTTGTCACCTTATGGTGATCCTGATGTCCAATTTATCAGAAGTTCATTTTAGAAAAAGTTCCTGGTTTAAAAGTTTTAAGGTTTTTTTTAACATTTAAAGAACTGTACCTTAAGTATATTCTTGGTACGTGTACGGGCTCTAATTTTTTCCCTTTGAATTGAAAAAAAAAATATGGCTGAGAATAATGAAAACATTTCTTTAAATATCCAACACTTTTGAAGGAGAGTTCAAGACTGTCTCGGGAATACTTTTGGGAGCTTGCTCTTTTTCACTTCGGTTATTTTAGGCAGTCATTAAACAGTTGCTAGCCCGTTTAGTAAGTTTATATGAAACTACATATTTTGAGACTTTAAATGCCACAGGAGATGTTCCAATGTAAACAGAGCAGAGTAGATTTGGGGCTTCAAACGGAAGCACCCAGCACCATCCCTCATCCCACCCGAGGAAGGGCTCCCCAGGACAAATCCATGAGCACAAGTTGACCCACCCCAGCTGATAGAAAGGATCTGGGATGATTCATGTCTTCAGGTTACGAAGTGGGGTTGGGAAGGCCAGATCTCTGGTTCAAGTTCAGGGCGGGGGTGGGGAGAGCTAGATTCACTGTGTTCTGCGGTTACAGGCTGTGTCTCGGCCCTTGGTGAATGTCTCATAAATGCATTCCACTCATCAAAAGAGTGTGGATTATGAGCTGCTGGCTCCTGGCCAGAGGGCCGCACAGCAATCCTCAGGCTAGTGTTACAAGACTGTAATCTACACAGACTGTGAGCGCCTGATGGGTGGAGATGGCTCTTTCTTAGTGTGATCCCGGCCCTTGGTGAGGAGCTGTGGTGCTCACCCAGTGTGGCAGCAGGCTCTGAGACCAGTCACACCCCGAGCTGGTGCTCCTGAAGAACTCAGGAGTCCCATTGGTATTACTTCCCTCCATGGCGCGCGCATTCATCCTGAGCATCAACCCTTTGGTACCCAGCATCTTCTATGGTCTGTTAATAAGACGTACCTGTATTCTTAAAAAGAAATTTTAATGTGGACCTTTGAGAGGCTTTTCAAAATGTCCTTATTTCTTTTTTAATATTCATTTATTTATTATGTATACAATATTCTGTTTGTGTGTATGCCTTCAGGCCAGAAGAGGGAACCAGACCCCATTACAGATGGTTGTGATCCACCATGTGGTTGCTGGGAATTGAACTCAGGACCTTTGGAAGAGCAGGCAATGCTCTTAACCACTGAGCCATCTCTCCAGCCCCAAAATGTCCTTATTTCTATGTCCTCTGTTTACAATTCAATTAAAATCTGCTATAGATATCGTAGCAGTGGCTAGGGCATAGCCCTTATTCTAGTCCAGCAGTTGTTTTGCATATACTTTGTATATCTTATCTTATTGGCCCTTCGGTGTCACCTATTGAGAGAACGTGCATTATCAGGCCCACC
Organism: Arvicola amphibius; assembly: GCF_903992535.2. Classification (NCBI taxonomy): domain Eukaryota; kingdom Metazoa; phylum Chordata; class Mammalia; order Rodentia; family Cricetidae; genus Arvicola; species Arvicola amphibius. Next base: position 97,289,646 of record NC_052052.2, on the reverse strand, counting down.
ACTGTGTGTGACTGTGACAGTGTAAACTGTTGGTAGTCAAATCATTTATAAATTACGGGTTTGGGTTCAGAATGTGGTCCCAAGATTCACTTCCCCCTCCCGTACCAAGCTGTGTGGTTATACACACCAGAAGCAACAAGAACAGCAAAATATTTGGGCATCTCTGGGTCATGATTTTATTGAAAGCAAGTCTCCAGTGTCTTGCTATCAGTTGTTGTCCTTGGTGTCTAAAGCAAACTTGTCTTCCTTCCAAAGAGGACACTATAATGCGATGTCTTTTGCATGTGGGCCCTTCTTTGACTCTATATTTATTTAGGAAGCGCTTTAAGATAATCATCATCTTCCAGATAATGCTTAAGTGAGTGATTGTCCATCTTTCTGATTATTTTAGGGAAGTCTATTGATTCTGTCCCATCTTGAGTTTTGCTCACTGTTTTTGTGTGAGGATGCTGCAGTGGACTTTTCTCCCTCGTCTTGCCCTCCTTCTGTTTCCCTCATTCCACTCTGCCCTCAGTTCTCATCCCACAAAGCCCTACACGATGCCTCATCCTCATGGGCATTGGTGAGCCATGACATCAGTCGGTGGCTGTCAGATCCAGGGCTCTTTCCTGGCAGGGCTGTGTAATGTTCTTCTTTTGTTTTTTTTACCATCTGCACCTGGCACATGGGACCACTCAGTAAATGTTTACTGAATGAGCAAATCCCTTCCTTCCTGAATTCATGCCCTGCCTCTGCTCATAACCCACTCCAGACCTTTATTCTTAGTTTATGCTTAAGGTATATCAGTGGGAATGCTTTGCCTGCCTGTCACGGAAAAGACCGGCTCAATCTGGCTCAAGTGAAAGGGATTTTATTGGCTGACAGACTGCAAGCCTAGAGATGAAGCAGACCTTGAGACAGGGTCCCATCAAATGTTCCAGCGTAACTCTTTGTGTTCTGGCTCTGTCCTGCTCTGGCTAATGGGAGTCCAGAGCCTCAGATTTAGCCAATGACATCCAAGGTCTATCTTAAGGAGAGTCTTTCCTGGAAGTCCCTAGGAACCTTCTCTTTGTATTTCATTGTATGACCTGGGTCACTTGTCTGTTCCAGATCCATTCTTCAGGCTAGAAAAGAAGCAATGTTCGGACAGATAAAGCTAGATTCGTATTCCAGACAAGAGACACAGAGATGAGATTCCATTGGGACATAAAAGTGTAGCCGCAGCACATATGGCTTCTTGCAGAATGTGTTGGGAGGCCTGGATTCAAATTTGGGGTACTGTTTGGCAGGGGTGGGCTGGCCATCAGGGCTGCTGTGACTAGACTGTGTAAAATCCCCTCTTTTGTATCTCTGCTTATGAGTATCCTGCTCTTGCCCTGTCCATGGCTGACTCTAGACTGGAGCATGTTGGGAATGACGCAGCAGGGATAAAAAATATGAACCAGGTGACTTGTTGATGTTCAGGACCTGCAACCAGTCTTCCAGATTCACCTTCGTGATCACCTACAAGTAGAACTGGGCTTGGGCTAATGGTCCCGATCCTTACTTCAGTACTTAAACTTACCCACGTCCTAACTGCTTCCAAGGACCTCCGTAAGTCTTTTTCTGTAAGCAGCCTGTTCTGAATCCATTTCCTCTAGTGGAATACCTTAGCGTTTATTAACATAACACAGCATTTTACATACGTTGCTTTGTAATGTGTAAGTGTGTCATTTCTTAGTCTCCCCGAAAGCAAAATGAATCACTTAGATGCAATCTTATCTTCCTGATGTTGGACGCACTGTCCTGCCTCTGTAAACATGTCTGTCTGTGCCAAATGCAGAAAACAACATCAAATAAGCAGGTTAGCAACAATGGAGCTGTGAAGGTTCTGAGCAAAGCAGTAGGACAGTTACTTATTAGGAAACCACTCTGGACCGAAGACTGCGCAAGGTGCTGGACACTGTGACCATGAATTCTATCTTCAGTGTGTGTGTCTGTAACAGAGAAACACGCTGTACCCGGATGTTACTCCTCTTTCCGCTGCTGTGACAAAATATCTGGAAAAATCAGCTTCCGGGGGAAGACTGTATTAATTGGGCTGACAGTTCCAACGCTTTCAGTCCATGATTGGCCGAAGGCATTGCTCGCAGTTCACAGCATGGTAGAGCATCATGACAGGTCACACATGGTGGACAGCGGATCGTCTCATGACAAAGGAAAGTGAAGAGATATAGGGTGAAGGTCAGGACAAGGTGTCTGTCCCCAAAACTTGCCCTCTTAACCTGAGTCCTACCTACTACATGATGCTGACTTTTAAAGTTATACTTGTTATAATCTTGAAAAACAGCAGAAATACTTTAACATAAAACAAAACAAAATTTAAAATCCTAGAAAAATACAGTTTCAGTTTTCCTTTTTTAAATTAAGAATGTTTTCAAGATTATTTGGTTGTACACTATTTTCTCTACACAGGTGCATTGGTCTAATTACTTTCTTTATTATTTTTTGTTTGCTTAACTGAAAACTTTGCTAATCTTATATCTGACTTTAAAAATCATTTAAAACTATTATAGTTACAATTTTTGCAATCATTTTTATTTTATAACAAATTTTCCAGTGACAATTAGTGGTTGTTTAATAATTTTAGATATGAGAAGTTTAAAAGCTAAGGCAACAACAATGGAAAAAAAGAAAAAATAAATTATTTAAGTTGGGAAGGAGATATTAGGAAGGCCTCGGAGGAGTTGGAAGCTGGGACTCGAGGTTGGTATGATCAAAAACATTGTTTCCAAGTATAAAATTCTCAAAGACTAGAAAAATAAATCAGGTAAGGAGAAGGTTAAACTAGTCCACAAGACAAATTTACCCACTACATATTTTTGTAAATCAAGTCATTGGACATACACAAGACTGATGGGGCGATGGGTGAGTGACATCTGGAAATTGTTTCCTTGCATCCTCATGGCTGAGGCAAGAGCCACCTGGAACATCCCTGGGTTTTGCACAGCATCTATGTTCCACATCACCTCCCTGAGAAACACGGTGGCTCTATATGATGGGATGAGAGCTTAGCTTCCATTGTGTGATACTGTTTGCTTTGACTTCAGTTTTGTGACCATCCAAGACCTAACAGATGAATGTGGTTTGGTGGCCTACCAGGAGAGTTACTATTTGATTGCTTAGTACTTACCAACTAGTTTGAATGGCTTATCTTTGTGGCCCTCCTTACTTGGTAGTGTCATGGGTTTTTTTTTTTTTAAACTGTCCTGAGCTGTATGAACCCCCCTCCCCCAAACAGGAGAAATTTCAAGGACTTCTATCTTTGGATCTGCTTTTGATTCCCAAAATTTTCTTGACAAGTGGCAGAATCTTGTATTATACAGTCAAAGGGAGCGATTAGGGGGCCAGAGAGATAGCCACAGTGGCTCAGAGCTGTTGTTAGTTCTAGTTCCAAGGTATCCATTATCTTTTGCTGGCCTTCTCAGGCATCAGACATACACACACGGCACACAGACATACATGCAGATGAAGCCCCCATACACATAAAATTAAGAATAAACATTTTTGAAAATGTTATTTTGTTTAAAAGGCTCTCTCCACCACATTTTACTAACTAATTCACTCTTAGTAGACTCTGTTTTGGAGCTAGTAGTTGGTAGCTCTGGACCTCTGAAAGAGAAGACAAAATGGACTTAACTAGATGAAAGAACCTAGTAAAAAATTGACTGGCAACACAATAAAGGTGAAATTGGAAGACATCATGATGTAGCCTGGCTAAAATATAGTAACTTGTCCATTTGTGGAGCCAAAGAGAACCTGTAAAGTTCATCCTGACTGATGTAGAAGCCAAGTGTCCTCTGGCTTAAAAAATCTCACGTCTAGTTTTTTTTCTAACTATGAGTAGATACATGCTCCCATTTTCTCTGGACATCCATCTCTCCTTTAGGAAACAAGATATTGGACAAAGGTTATGGTGGTGAGAGTGTGGATTCAAGTCAGCTCTACCACTGACTTCAAGCAATGTCTGCTTATACCTTTGTTTCCGTAGCAGTACAATGAGCCTAACAATATACATCCATCATCATATGCTATGCTTAGCTGTGCTGCGCTTGCTGTGCTGGGGAAAGTATTATAGGGTGTACAGACTAAGGATTTTGTTCATACCTGGAATAGACTAGTTGCTCCATAAAAGGCAGTCAAGTAGATGAATTGAGAAGGTTGCACCAGGGTCCGCTGTTCCAGCATCCCTCTCAGGTTCTATTTTGGGATGTTTATCTGGTCTGTGTTTTGTCCGTGCAATAGCTTCCATCTGCAGTGTTGTAGCTTCTAGAAACTGCAGCTCTTCACCCCGGCTGTCTTTGTTTCAGGAGACACCGACTTTGTAATCTGTGATATTTTTACACTGAAATTTTCCTTCTTGAGATCTAAACTGACATGGTAGTCTCAAGTCTATTTACTGTTAGCGTCCAGTACACAAGAAGAAGCCTGTGTTTGGGTATCTTTCTTCACAGGGTCCTTAGTGAGTTGGTGCTATTTCCAGAGTTGGTGCTTGATGCTTCAGTCACTCACTGTCAGATGCCCCCAGGTTCCTCAATCTGCAGCAGGCAGCAGCCTGCACTGGCTAATGAAGAGGAAACAAAAGGAGGAGCACAAAGAAATGTGTCACAGTGTTTATAGGAAAGCTGCTCCCTTTGTGAGTCTATGCAATCAATGAGGCATAGCAGGGCAAATGGGTGGAAGATGAAAACTATAACCCAGTGGCGTCACAGAGGAAGTGGACAGAGCACAAGCATGATGCCAGCAGTGTGGCGTGAACACACCACTGGCAGGTTGGTGTGACCTCCGAGACAGAATGGGGTTTGGCACCTTCCATCCTCATTCTCTATTTTTCCTTGATACTTTACAGTTTTCTTTCTCCCGTGGTGTTTCCTTTGAGTATCACAACACAAACGAGCCCAGAAAAGCATTCCCTATAATAAAATTAAAACACTATTTTCTCCTGTCCAGCAATGTGGCTATGAAAAGACTAATTCTTGGGGTAATGGAACTGAACGACCACACAAGCATGCACGCACATCTGCATGCCTAGGTGATAGGTTCATGTGCAGAGAATTTCAGTCGCATGGGAGTGATCATTGATTATGTTAGAGACTGTAGAGTGAGCAGCACATTGACATATATGGTAATGGAGAAAGAACAAATCATTGTGCTGTGATTTCCCTCCTCTGCTTCTTGCTGGTGACAGCTATTATGAAAAGCAGGTTGTTGGAATTCTTTAAAAGCAGTAAATAAACAAAAGACTATAGTTTTATAATGGCATTTTATAGGATCTGTCTTTTGATATATAATGCAGTTTTTCAACAACCCATATTTCTCTGCTTATGCCAATTAGCCATTGTATTGGGGTTTATTCTTTGTGCATGGGAGTTTGAAACAGAAAATGCATTCATTTTTTTTTTTTGCAAAGGTTAGATTTATAAACGTCAATAAAAACCAGCTCATTCAAACAAAAGCAATCAGATGTGGAACAACAAATAAGAGAAGGTTTTTCATATAGAAGAAGAAATATAAAATTTTAGCATTATGTTTAAATAGTCAAAGGGGCCCATAGCAGGTTTTAAGAGTGCTCATCTAGCTTCCATTGCTGCGGTTCAGCTTACAGATGGTCCATGTGATAGTTGCTATAGAAACCAAGCCCTTTCACCAATCTCTTTCTGTTGCTATGGTGTGTTTGCAGCTGCCACATGTAAACTTTTGTATAAAGTGTCATTTCTCTCTTTCACTGCTGATGAAGCAGATCAGATCAATCATGCATCAATCAATGCAATGAAATCTGGCTACTATTTCTTCACTTGGGATGCACAATAGCAGGGCCTGAAATGACCCAGACACGTGCCGTGCTTTGCTAATCAGGCTGCTGGAAATATTAGTGTGACAAAACTTGATTTAATCAACTGAAACACATCTCTCTCATATTCTCTGTCTTTCTCTCTCTTCTGGAAAGTATGATGCTGCTTATAAGATTTAAGAATCTAGAAGATTAAGGATTTTTTATGTAATGTTTACACTGACATTTTTTCTATGACTTTCCATAAGTCATTTACTATCTATATTTAATGAGCTGGCGAAGCTGTGACATCACTGGCTTATGTGGTAAGTTTTGTGACAACAGGAACCTTACCTGATTTATTTCCTCTTATACATCCAGAATTTGCTGAGTGTTCAGGCACAACCTAGAACATGCTAAACATTCAAAACTGCTTGTTGAGTGAAGAAACACACATATTCTGTTCACATGGTGTTTTATAGTATAATTTCTATGATAAGTCTTTTTTATTTACTAATTTCATGTTAATTCATTTCACTGAATTCATACTAGTGGTAACATGTTCTTTTAGCTGGGTCCCCTCCCATTTCACCCCCATACACACACATTACCATTACCTTTAACCCAGATGTGATACATATATATATAATATGCACTTTGTTTTGCTGGTGCTAGGGATCAAAACAGAACTAGGGTCTGATTTGCCTAGGGTCTCCTATATGTCTCCATCTGAGCTACATCCCCAACTCTGCTTTCATTCTGTATCCTAAACTGTATTTTGTACCAATCTATTTATTGTTATTTATTTGTGTTTTAATTTGTTTGTAAGTTTTTCCTGTCCCTAAATGTAATTCTGTTTCCTGCCAAGGTCCATCATTAGCAAGGGAATTGTCTCCTCAATGGTTCCAACATGAATCATTAAGTCATATTTACATATAAGTAGGTTCCCTTGAAACCATTCACAAGATTACAGCCTATTACAAACCTCCATTTGCTTCCTTGTCATGGGGATAATTATTTACAAAGTAAATGTGAGAATTTGATGGAATTGTTGATAAGGTACTGATCAAAGTCTTTGGCAACAGGGTCTCTATAATGTACAGCTGTTACTGTGTGTGTGTACATGTAAGTGATATTCTTGACTCACTTGTTAAACAGCCAAAAAACAAAACAGAACAAAAAAACCTGTAGATCTTGTTATTCTTTGTTCTGATTCTATGTCTATCATGGAACTGTGTTAGCTTTACCTATCCCCTAGGTAAGGATGTCTTAACAATATTTGGACTTTTGTTTAATTTATCATTTTGGATTTTTAAATGTCTTATACAGTTTTAAAGTTCAATCACAAATATACATGCAGTCTGATTTCTGTAATTTAACCCAGACCTTAGGGTCGGCCCTCGTTCTGTTCATGTCTCTCTTCTACTCCAGCTCCTTGGAGTCAGATAGAGTGGAGGTTGCTTTAGAATTCCCTTCTCCTTAAGGAAGTCTATTTCTTACAGTGTTGTGATTTAGATGTGAAATCAAAGAAACCAAGTTTTTAAATAACAATCTGGAGGTGGGAAGATATCCTTTCATTTTCTTCTGGTTTGGTCAGTATCCATCTGTTGATGATGGCCTCTTAAGATGAGCCCCAGAGAAAGTCACACTTGACTCTGAGGCCACTGGCTTCTTCCATCTCTGAGTCTTCTTCCCTCATTCCTTCTGCAGATGGGACAGCCAGTTGCCTGTAAAATTTATCTCACAGAAACAATCACATCCACAGTCTACTTTTTTCTCTCCACAGCTCACTGTTTCCTCTCCTCTCCTCCCCAAATGATACTGCCTTCTTTTTTGTTGTTGTTCATTCCAATGAACAATAACAGATCAAGGTTGGATATAACAGTGGGAACTTTAGCTTCATTTGTTACATAAGAATATTGTTATTGAGATTGGTAAGGTGTCTCAGTGGATAATGTGCCTGCTACAATTAGATTGAGGGCTAGAGTTTAGACCCTCAGAATTCAAGTAAAAGCCAGGGGAGTATTGCAGCCCACCTATACTGCCAGCATTCAGATGTCAGAGACAGGGCATCCAGGAGTGAGCTGGCTAGCTAGACAAGCCTGTCTTGGTGAGCTCTGGGTTCAGTGAATAAGGAGCAGAGCACTGAATAAGAAGACTCTCAATATCAACTTCAGGCCTCTTCATGTGTGTACATGCTTACCTGAACCCACAGACATGCAAAAACAAACATATCTTACACATACATGTGAGGAAAGGAAAATGTTATTATTCAGTACACTGTGCTGCATAGTATAAACACATGCAAATTTTATCTCCTAATTAAAATTAAAGCTTACAAATTAAGAAAGGGACATTATTATGAAAAAATACTGTACTGGTAAGAGAAGAGAGCAAATAAATAGTTTTGATGTTAGATGTTACATCAACATGTTGATATACTTGGTTGTGTGTGCTAATTTTCTAAAATCCTGTTTTCTTTTTAAAGCCTTGAATTTAAAAACGATGTAAATAGTAGGTGTGTTATTCTAGTGAGGAGCACTGTAAAATGACACAAATACTCTGTCTCAGAAAGGAAAATGCCTGTGTTCTGAACTAAAGGGGCCATCTTAGGACAGCTCTTCTCATGACTTTGGTGCTTTCACTCATTTTTTTTACTGCTTGGTCACTCCATTTATGAAGTCCATTTTCATAGACTGGAGGCCAGCGTGAAGAAATCCTGAAAAGACATTCCTAGTTGTCTGGGCTCTTGGAAAACCAACTCAGACCATTTTGGAGATGCAGTTAAATCATAGGTGTAAACGTTGCAGTTTGGATGCAATTGGGAGCCAAGAAATACCACAAAATCACCATAAGCATAGCAGTTTTTCTAGAGCTTTGCTCTAGAGAAAGGTTTTCCAGATGCAAGTATAACAACTCTGCTCTGGTAGGGGCACGTTTTCTCAGCAAAATGGTTGCATCTCAGCTCTGCTGTGCTCTGGAGAAGTATTACAGCTCTGTTTAGGTAACCACTTCCCCCAGAGTATAACAATTCCGCTCTCTAGAGAAGTTTCCCCGGGAAAGTGTCCCCAGGAAAAGTGTTACAATTCTGTTCCCCTCGGGTTCCAGCAAAACTTGTTACTGCTGGCCTCCAATCCTGTGAAAGTTATCACATCAGACAACAAACCTCACACAAGAGATTTATTGGGATGGAAGAATCCAGGTGGGTGCCTGCCTCTAGGGTGAGAAACAGCAGCACAAGGAACAGGGTACAGAGCTTATATAGGATTTCTTGGGGGAGGGCGGAGCTTTCCAGTGTGACTTTGGATTGGTGGATTTTTGTAACCTGATTCTGAGGCAAACTCAGGAACTGGTGGAATTTTGTGCTCATGAATTGATGAGATTTTGTTCTCAGGACCTCAGAGATTGGTGGGATTCTGCAGCCTGACTCAGGGATTAGGTTTCAAGACTGGTCCTGCCTGGGGTTTAGTCTGCAGTAGGGTGTTTTTTCCTCGGCCCTTTTCACCATACAATAGGTGATACTTTGTTTTGAGAGAAGGAGCCCAAGCTCAAAGTAATTCTAACGAATTCTCAACTTGGCAAATGAACATTCATGTCGGAACTCAGGGTTGTATTGAGTTCCCAGTAGGATTTAATGATGTGCAACTACTGTTTCTTTGGAGGACTGTGAAATCATTGTATCTCAACCGGAAAATGTACCCATTCAATGTAACTAAACTATGCAACACCAAGCCAATCAAATGTGTTCCAGATTAGCTGCTTGCCCAAGTGACTTGTCACAGGGCTTAATTCCTTCCCTGGGCCAGGGTTTGACCTCACCTGAAGGAAATGGAAATGTGCATCTTATTCCCACGTCTGGGAGGAGCTGCTATTCAAATCACTCTTCCTTACAGGCACAAGATGTGGCTTGATTTGTCATAGTTTTGTGCCCTGAGCAAAAAAACAGTTTAAAGATGTTCTTAGGTCAATGTGTGTGTGTTTCTTTGGGGTCTTTCTGTCTTAACATACAAGTGGTTGTTCAATATTCTGGAAAAGGCTCTTCTTAACTCTGCCTGTTTTGAAACCTTCTAGCAGGAAATCAGAGTAAGCATGTGCTTTTTCAGATGTTTTATTTATCAGCTCAGCGCATCCCTACATTTGAACTGATTTTGAGCTTACTGCACAGACAATGAAGGAGAGCATCTGAAGCTGTAAACATGCTGTGCCTGCCACCTTTGAAATATGTGTTAAAAGAACTTAGTTAAAAAAGAACTTAATTAAAAAGAACTGAGTATATTAGCTATTTGGATATTTATCTACATGCTCAGACTTTCTATTTTGAACCTCTTGTTCTTTGAGTAGAACAGTGATGTTGTTTATGGTGTGTGTGTGTGTGTGTGTGTGTGTGTGTGTGTGTCTGTGTGTCTGTGTGTGCATGTGCTCGTGTGCTGGCCCCCATAATGCTCCAGACATTGCAATCAACCTCATGTCTACTGACTGAGACTAGAAACTTCATGCCACTCTTTGTACAATCATTTTGAACGAATGTGAAGATGTTTTCTCCATAGACCTTAGGAATTGGCAGGGGTTCTTGTTGCATGTAAATCTATAGAGACAATAACAAGAGTCATATGTAGTTAGAAATCTGGACTTAAGTATTATAGAAAATCTCAGGTTGCGTGTTGTCTCCGCTGTTGCATGTAAGCTTGATTGCTCCACTTATTATACAATTTCCTTCTTTGAGAATTCATCATAATCAGCAACATTCCCTCCCAATTTGTTGTTAGTATCAAAAATAGTAAGATTAATATGCTATTATTAAGCCCCTAAAATGTATAAGTAACTTCATTAATTTCTCCCCCGAGTCTATGTTTCATCTTCATCTAGATGAATAGATTTACATGCCTTCCAGACAACAGCATATGTGTTGTTAGTCTTTTGAATCCTTGCCAAGCAGGCTTGGAGACGTCGGCGTTGGACTAGTCTGCATGTTCATGTGTATGTGCATGTACACACTGCCCATGGAGAGCAGACAGCAACGTAGAGTGCCTTCTTGAATTGCTCTCTTCTTTGTCTGAAACAGATTCCCTCACTAAACCTGGATTTCATTTGACTCCACTAGGCTGTCTGATCAGTGAGCTTCAAGGATCCATCTGTCTCCGCCCCTGGCTCCCACTGGGCTCTCAGATGTAGTAAACATCCACTATCATGGAAGCTTTATCATGTGGATGCTGAGCCAGGTCCATTTAGGTGCTAATGACTATGCAGCAAACACTCTACTGACTGAGCCATCTCCCCAGCCCCAGACTTTCAGTGTTTTGTTTAGCTAACCCTCTTCTGTGTTTACACCTTGTCTTTATAGCTCTTTGTGAATTTTGTATTACTTGGTTATAGTAGCCCTTGTCTGTGTTGCAAACATATACTGTCAACTTATGATTCACATATTCACTCAATTTCTGATGAGGATGCGTTCTAAATAATAAGGTTGTCAGCTTCAATTATTTTGTTCCAATATTTTTCATTTCTCATCTTGCAAAAAAACTTTTCCTTATAATAGAAAGCCATAAAAACGCTCTTCTATATTTACTTGTAAAGCCTTTGGAATTATTTGCTTTTTTGTGCTTTAAGAGAGGAATCTAATTTTGTTTTCTATTTAGAAAATAAATTACTCTGAAGTCATTTATCCCATGGTCTTCTCTCTCTTCACAAATCTTCAAGGGCAACTGTACCATATATCAAATGCCTATTTGAATTTTTTATTTTTAAATTCTCTTATTAAAGTTAAAAATAAAATTGATGGGGCTAGAGAAATGGCTAAGCAGTTAAGAGCATTGATTGCTTTTCCAGAGGACCTGGGTTCAATTCCCAGCACCCACATGGAAGCTCACCACTGTCTGAAACTCCAGTCCCAGAGATTCCAGTTCCTTCACACAGACACACGTGCAGGTAAAACAGCAATGCGGATAAAATAAAAATAAACAAATCATTAAAAAACTGAAAGAAAAGAAATAAGCACCTGCAATCTCTTCCCCTCATTGCTAAATCTATAGCCACTGGTTTGAAAATCAGAGGACCTGGATCCTGAACAGCTCGGAAGACAGAGCCTCTGCGTAAGCCAGTAATGTCTATGGACATGGGTGAAAGGTGTTCAGGCTTTCTGTTGTAGACTTGTGGTCAGTCATGTAGGAAAATAAGGGGATGGAGGAACCACCTCTACAGTTAACCACCTCAGCCTCATGTAACTGCATGCCATGCAGAGCACCAAAAAACTATGTGTTCAAAACTTAAAATGTATCCCTGAAGGGGAACAGGATGACTGCACATCTGCAACCCAGCACTCAGGAGACCAAGGCAGGAACATTCGAGTTTGCGGCCAGCTGCTGTGACATCTACATAGTGAGATTCTACAAAACAAAGAAATAAGCAAAACAAACAAGAACAGCAATAATCGTAGCCCATTCACTTATCATGAGTGGCCCTATGCCAGAAAGCGTGGTAGCTGTACTGAGCCACTGTGACCCTTCAGGCTGCCTCCTCGGAAGGGTTCTAGTGGGTGGTAGACACTGCCATAGGGGGGACTCAGTTCAGTAAAACAAGTCTTAAATCTCCTTGACCTGGGTTTGCTCCCTGGTTGAGGAGGGAGTGGATAGATAGGCTGAGTAGGTAGTTCAGCCAATAAAGTGCTTGGTGTGAGATTATGAGGTCCAGAATTTGATCCACAGAATCTATGTGGGTTTTTTTTCTCTTTTCTGTTTTGTTTTGCTGTTTGTTTGATTGGTTGATTTGTTTTGTTTTAAAGCCAGGCATGATGGCATGTGTTTGTAATACCAAAGCTAACAAGTCAGGACAAAGATCTCTGGGGCTTTAGCTGGCCAACCTGCCCTGCTTGGTGGGTGTTTACTCTTAAGAGTTGACTCAGGAGACTGGGGAGGAAACAGCAACAGGGATGTAAGTTAAAGGAATACATTTAATTACTAAAAAGAATACATGCCAATACAAAAAACATTCATTCTTCTTATTTGTGTATACAAATCCTGACTGTAAAGACAAGAGAACTTTGAAAAATTCCTTTTCCAGTATCTGCTTTTCAATATAATATGATACAGTTATTTACAAGGTATATATCCTGGAGACATATATTAACTTCATTGTTATAAGAGACATTTCATAGTTTACTGACAGGTGTAATATAGTTCTCTATGGGCTCATAACCAACACCCCTCTAGCTTGTACATCAGAATGGACTTGTGAGAACCCCCGGGGACACCTGTGGGGGAGGCCACTGGATGGCACACTGAGTCCTGTGACTATCTTGGAAAGAGAAGTAGTTATTCCTCAGATTATACAGCCAAAGTAACATGGAGAGAAGCCACAACTGCACAAGTGTATGTGTAGAGGCCTTAGAGCACATTGTGGAAGAGTGGCTTGCGGGGTTATGAGAGCTGGAGCACGGGGAAGAGGCCTGTAATATGCTGTCTTCTGAATGTGACATGGTCACGGCAGTCATGAACATGCAGCAGCTGCGACCACTTGCACAAGACCAGCACCAGCAAGAACAAACATGAGGCGGGAGGAGTGGTGGGAAAGAAAAGAGGATCAGCTGATGTGGGTGGGTTATAGGAGAAAGTAAGGGTGAATGGGGAGATAATAAGATAGAAGTGTTGTATATACACACAATAAACTGCCAAAAACTTAAAAGCTAATATGAAAAGGAAAGAGCAACCAAAGGAACATCTACTGTTGAAGCAAGGCAACCCCTCTGGTGAAAAGAATGGATTTTCAGCCTACATAAATGAAGCCCATTTCCTGTAGGCCAGCTCTGGCCCATTTGTATATGTGACAATCTGAGCATTGAAGATTTGATGCTCACTTTAGAAATAGTAAGTTTTGTAATAGATTTACATAGCACGTTGCCTAGTTTCCTTACTATGAAATTTACATAATTTGGCCTTTTTCTAAACTTAAGAAATATGTATAATTAGGGAATTTTTTTTTAGTAGTATGTACAAAAGACACAAAAATCTAAGTATTAAACATAGAGGATAATAGAATAAAAGTTAGTTCCTGTGCTATGGCGATGGCTCAGCAGTGAAGACCTTCTTCCCGAGGACCCAGATGTGGTTGTCACACCCCGCACAGTGCCTCACAACCATCTGTGACTTCATATCCAGGGAGTCTGATGTCCTCTTCTGGATTCTGTGAGCACTGCACACATGTGGTTCAAGTATATAGATGCAAGCAAAACACCCATAAAACATAAGATAAAAATAAATAACTCTGTTTTTTTAAAGACAGAGTCCTGATAATTACTTCAGGTTATCTATAAATGTTTCTTTATTTTAAAAAAGTATTTCTTTTTCACATCTATTAATAAAAATGTAATGGAAGAAAAACAAACATCAATCAATGAAATCAAATTGAAAACTCATAGATCCACACACCTACAGACACCTGATTTTTTTTGATAAAGAAGCCAGAAATACACACTAGAATAAAGACATCATCTTCCATAAATGGCACTGGTCAGGCTGGGTGACTGCATGTAGAAGAATCCAAATAGTTCCATATTTATCACATACATAAAACTCACCTCCAAATGGATCAAAGAGTTCAAAATAAAACCAGATACCCTGAAACTGATAGAAGAGATAGTGGATAACTGCCTAGTGTTCATTAACTCAGGAGAGGATTTGCTGAATAGAACACCATCAGCACAAGCAGTAAGATCAATAATTTATAAATAGACTTCATGAAACTGAAAAACCTCTATACACCAAAGGCCACTATCGTTCAGACAAAGTGGCAGCCTACAGAATGGGACAAGATTTTTTTTTTACCAACTACATATTCAATATAGGACTAATATCCAAAGTATATAAAGAACTCAAAAAATTAAATATCAAGAAAATAAATAACCCAATTAATACAGATCTAAACAAAAACTCTTATAAGAGGAAACCCAAATGACTGAAAAACACTTAAAGAAATGTCCAATATCATTAGCCATGAGGGAAATGCAAATCAAAACTACTTTGAAATTCCATCTAACACCTGTCTGAGTGGCTAAGATCAATAACACAAGTGACAGCTCATGCTGGCAAAGATGTGGAGTACAGGGTTCACTCCTCCATTGCTGGTTAGAATGCAAGCTCATACAGCCACTAGAAATCAGTGTAGCAGTTCTCCAGGAAGATGGAAATTGATCTGCCTCAACATCAGGCTCTATACCCAAAGAACACCTCATCTTACCACAGACCCTTGCTCGTGCATGTGCATTGCTGCTCTGTTCATCATAGCCAGAAACTGGAAATGACCTAGATCCCTCAACATAAGAATATATAAAGAAAATGTGGTATACTTACACAATTTAATATTGCTCAGATGTTAAAAGAATGAAGTCATGGGTCATGGAATTTACAGGTAAATCGCTAGAACTAAAGAAAAAAAACATCCTGAGTGAAGTGAAATAGAACCAGAAAGACAAATATGGAATGTATTTGTTTATATGTGGATGATAGCTATGAACACAAAGATAAAAAAGCTACATCAGAACACAGAGGGTATGATAGTGCAAAGCATGGCAGAGGGGGAACAGATAGATCTCCTAGGAAAGGGAAATAGAAGTTAGGAATAGGTGGGGGTTGCTGGAACAGGAGTATCAAGTGGGAAGACAGAGGGAAGAGATGGATAAGAGGGGAAGTGGGGAGGGACATTTAAAATTAGAGATCATTTGTGGGGTGGGATGGAATACAGTAGAAGCTTACACACAAACACACACACTAGATGATATAGATATAGATATAGATATAAAATATAGGGCTTCTAAATGAAGTCTCCAAATTATGTCACCTGATGAAACTTCTAGTACTGGGGTTGGGTTACATCTAGTGGAGTTATCGGCCAAAGGGGTCATATGGGAATCCCTAAACAACCCAGGCTTTTGCCAAGACTATAGGTTGCTCTCCACAAACTGATGGCAAAGCTGAAGACAGCACCTACACAACTCACTGAACTTGGAGGATTTGATCTGGTGCCTGTAGAGTTTTCACTGCTACATGCTAGTGTCCTTGGTGCAAGAAGGCATTCTGTGCATTACCAAAGGAGAAATGGAAACACCAACCCAGCCTTGAACCCAGGCATAAGCATCTGCAGTGCTGCCCTTCCTGCAGTGTATTCTAGGGCAATGGTGGCACAAAGCCTGTGGGATTAACCAGCTGATATCTGACCTGACTTAAGACCCATACCCAACTCTGTTCCAGTGATAAAGATATAATTCTACCCATGTAGTGTATAAGTTTATACATGGAGTACATAAACTTACTCTCATAATGTTAGATTATTCCCTGCTTTTAAGATGTATGCCCATGAACATGTAGAAGTGATTCATAATAAGAGTGGTTTATTTTCCAAATTCTAACTCTGAAATATACACCTTTCATGAAATATGTTTCCTCTAAATTTTCCTGCTGGGAATTTATGCTGTGTGGAAATGAATCCCTTTTTAAGTGCATAGGAGTAAAGTTCAACAAAATTTTTATTTTCTTTTTAGATAAACAAAGTGTCTATAAATGCCCTTTGAAATTCTTGACTTGTTAGGTCCTTTAGCTTTGAAAATTTTAGAATGAGAACCCAGACAATGTAACGAACTCCAGCAATGGAGGCAAGTGTCAGAGAATGTTTCCTACAATCCTTGAATATGCATAAGCACAGAGGAGGCCTGAATTTTTACTTTTTATACACAGTAATGGCAGAGTTGTTTGCCCTTCATATTGTTATTCATGCAGCTTAGATATTTTTATTATTTATTATTCTGCTGACAGGTACCCCTACAGTCCTGCCGGCATATCCTAGAGTGGACTTGAAGTGTTTCTGCCTGGACTGGATTAAAATTCAAAGCCCTCTACTTCTGCACCCATTTATTACCATTGCAAAGGGCTAAGAGAAAGAATGCACAACAGTTGCCTAACAGAGAAAAATCCTAGTTAAGAACACCCACCACCATCCATCTGGGTCAGCTTGCAACTATACAGCTGTCAAATCATGATGACAGTTCAGGGAAGGGGTGAGGTGGGGACATATTAGGAAACATAGAACAGTAACTTTCAGTGGCATAATGAAAAGGGTTTCAGTGTAGCAATAACTGTCATTGTCCTGCCTGGGTGTTGTGGCTTTATGTCCCCTTTGTCTCATTCACTCTGAGGATAATCTGATTGATTGGGTTGAGGGTAAGGTAGAATTTTGTACTAATGATCAAAATCACAGTACTGTGTCTTACCTAAGTGGATTTCATTTTTATAGAACTAACTAAAATTCCTTGGGTGTTATTGGTTGTGAAGTACTAAGTCTGCAGTGTTAAAAATGAAGACAGTTGGGGTAAAAGGTACTAAGTGTACCTCCATGCCCACACGTAGATTCGAAATAGGGCATTTCATGGGAGCAGTGACATCTAGTGTTCCCTCCCAAGACAGCCATGACTCTGAATGAAGGCAATGCAGTTATTTCAGAAGCAGCCTATGAACTTGATTACTTCTTCCAGGGTCTGACTTTGACAATGTTTGGAGCCCATCACATTCATCTGAGTCAGGGAGCTTAGTTTACTCCAGATTCTTATAACTGCTCTGCGGGACTGCAGGGAGGCCAGACATTTTGCTTGTGTTCTGGCCCAACTCCAGCAAGTTCAGAGCTCCAGGGTCCCCTGAGAATCAGACATTTCTGGGACCAGTCTGAGGATTTGAAAAGAATTTTAAGTGAGCACAAAACTACTTTCAATAAAAAAGAGAGCACAAGTTAAGCCCCAACCTTTTCTTTTAATGCACTGTGACACAAATGATCGTTTGGAATTAGAGGTGATTGGAAAGGTCTCAAGAATCAAAATGAAGCTCTCCAAACTCTCTTATGGTTATATGTAGACTGAAATGTGCATTTCTGAGATAGCTTTTTCTAATGGTTGGAATTTTGTGACTCTGTATCTGATGTGTGTTTCTTGGTGAATCCAACACTAGAGAAACAATAAAACCCTTTCCAGGTGCCTGTAATTTTCCTCTACATCTTAAGCCAACACTGCCCAGTCCCAAGGCTATACAAATATTTGAGAGCAGCCTGTGTTTGGGGTTTTAGTCTAATGTTGGAGCCAAGTATGCCCTCTTGTTTTTTTTTTTTTTATTTAGATCAGTTCTTGTTGTTGTTGTTGTCGTTGTTGTTGTTGTTGGTTGTGGTGGTGGTGGTGGCCGTCGTGGTGGTGTGTGTGGTTCATGGATATGAGGGTGCCGATGTACACTCATGGGCATACATGTAGACATCAGAGTAGATTATTGGATGCCTTATTCTATTACTCTCCACTTTATTGCCTTAAAATGAGTTCTCTCGTTGCTCTTTTGGCTAGGCTAGTGGGACAGCGAGCTCCTAGGTTCAACCTGTTCTTACCCTGTAATACTAAGATTGTAGGTATCTGCAGTCATGCTTAGCTTTCTGTTTTGTTTTGTTTAGATGCTGTGGATTTGAACTCAGATTCAGGTGCTTGCATAGCAAATGCTCTTATACACAGAGTCATCTCTTCAAGGCTCCTTAGATCAATTCTTGATGCTCAAACAGTGGGGATGTGTGCATGGGTGCCTCTGGGGTCCCCACCCACTGTGTTTCTATAGTTCTTGCTTATTAATCTAAAACTCTTGTCTGAGGTCTTGGGTATGTATATCTGACTGGCAAAGTCTTATAGAGAGAGAACTCTTCCATTGATCGTTAGTTCCTTCTGTTTTAAGTATAAACAATGCTTATGTTTCTTAGTGGGCGTTTCCTGTGGTTGCAGCTTTGGGCACTTGTACTAGTTAGAGATGGCAGCAACAGTTCTAGAATGTCTCTATCTCAGTGGTTTAAGAATTAGATTTTTTAAAGCATTTTAAGAAAACAGACATCTGTTATAATTATCAATAACAAATGCTACTCTGTTGGTTGGAGTTAGCTTGTGGGGGGTGGCGCAAATGCCAGAGAGCCATTTGTTAGAACTGTCCCTTGTTCCCACAGTCCTATTGCAATTTAAATAATTTCCTTGTGAAACTTGGCCATTCCTTAACCTCTCCAAATTTCAAGGCAGAGGTCTACCTGATTTGTTCATTTAAAATATTATAAACAAATAGTGTAAGCTATTTATTTTTCCTGGGTAATGGATCTATATACAATGCAGAGCCAGCCAAATTAAATGGAGGGGCTATCAATGCATTGATGTAGTCCAGTTATTAGACCTAAGACTAGCTACCCAGTGGTAGCCCCAAGTTCCTTCCTAACTGTAAATGGAGCCTTAATATTGATTGCTCATATAACCACTGAACAGATATTCACTCAGCACACTCCACCATCCAGTCATGTGGGAAAACATGGTTCAACATATCTTCCTTGCTACCCTATTTTGAACACCCAAGAAACTTTCCTTTGTCCAAGGGGTGCATGCTTTATTTGGAAAGAACAACTATAAGTTTTATATTATGACATGAATAAGTCAATTTTTCAATATGTCCAAAGTTTACTAATGTTTTCAAAAGCAAGAGAATGGAGACCAGGTTAGGAGGCCATGAATTCCAGCCCTAAGTTTTTGGGCATCAAAAGCATCCTCACTAAGAGAATGATATCTGGACAAAGCTTAATGTGAACAGCAAGTCAGGCAACCTTGAAAAGAACTTTCCAAGCATGGTACGCACCAGCTCTCTGCTGGCTAAGGCCTACGGGAGGCCACTGTGGTCTCATATGCTATTACCCATTTAATAGAAATACTTCGGTTTGACTAATCTATATCAAATGCAAATTCTTTGGAAAACTTTGCCTTACTGAAAGCTAAAGCTATTTTAGTCTCCCACAGTGTGACAATGTGTCATTATGACTAATTAATTCAGTCAAACGATCTATTCATCATGTCAAAAGAATGATTTGTTTTTCTTGATATATTGATCACCATAGAATCTAATCTGCTTAAAATAGAAAAATCATAGATTCTCAAATCTGTGGTTATCAAGTTATTTATGTGTGTGCACACATGCACATGTGTGTTTGTGTGTGTGTATGTTGCATGCACACATATATACATACGTACTTGCCAAAGCACCAGTGTGGAGGTCAGAGGTTAACTGGTAGGATTTGGTTCTCAGTTTCACCATATGGGTCACTAGGATGGAACTCAGGGTTGGTAGACTTGGTGATAAGGGCCTTTGTCTGCTGAGCCATCTCTCGAACCAAGTCTTCAAAAAGTCTGTTACAACTTTTTCCCTCCATCGCTGAAACACATCTGGGGGTGCGGTACCATCATTCAGTTTGTTGCGTGTGCATTTGTTCACTTGTTTATCTTTATCTATCTATGTATCTGCCTGATTTTCTATGGAAAGAAAGCTTTTACCCACAGAATCTGTACTTCCCCCCTGAAAAGTGAAATACGTCAGCAGAACGTGTTTTTCAAGGGTGGAGACGGAAGCAGTGGTGAAATACGGGCAATCAGATGACCAGATGGCTCAGTTTGCCAGTGCAATTGGCAGACACTTGACCTCTGAAAGGTCATCCTCAGAAGACAAGGTTAAAGTATAGTTATTAGAGACTGTCCCATGTTCTTCTTAAGGTTTGGAGCCCTGGAAGAGGTTGTCAAGGATGGAAGTGGATTAGTCCAGAAGACCTGATTTAAAAACAAAAGGAAAAGCCACCTGGAGCTGCTTATTAATTATAGATTAAACGGGCGATTGGGCATTCCTTTGGAATATAGTGATGTTGAGGAAATCTGTATATTATATTTTTAATTGTTCTGTTTCTCCAACATTTAATGCCTTATATCTGCTGCTCATCTATGTGCAGCTATTGGAGTTGCTGGTTGTCTCTCCCTGGCTTGCCAATGACAGCCTTGCCTTCTCTCATGACTCATCTGATGTTTTTTACTGGATATCAGATATCTTCATCTCTGTTTATTTCTGTGACTTTCAGGATCCCAAAGTGCTGATCTCTGAATTGCTCCTATTACAGGACATTGCATATAATCATGCTTGTGATATACAATGTGTTATGACTTAGTTTTAGGTTTATATATTTGAACCCTTATTTTTATCTGAGATAGGGTTCATCTGTGTAGCCCTGGCTGTCTTGGAACTCAGTCTGTAGACCAGGCTGGCTTCAAACTCAAAGATCCACCTGCCTCTGCCTCCTAAGTGCTGGGATTAAAGGCGTGTGCCACCACCTCCTGGCTATATCTGAACTCTTGGTCACTGTCTTGTAGCACTGTTTTGGGTGCCTACAGAAACCTTGGTACATAGGAACAACTGGTAGTGAGTCACTATGGGTGGGTTTCTGAGGATGAGAGTCTTGCCCCACTTCTGGTCCTATTCTCTGCTTCCTGATCTGCTAAGTTGTGAAGAAGTCTTACCACAAGCTCTCAATATCATGAACCAAGTTGCCCAAGCCACCTTGCTTTTCTGTCCATGATTAACTGTGTTGTCTAAGCTATAGGCCAAAATAAATCTCTCCTTACAAAGTTGATCCCATCAGGTATTTTGCTATGACAACAAAGCAGCTGTCATGAGAACTTGACTTGGGGATAGGGCAGTTTTTCCAGACTGGCCTCTCTGTTCTGGTTAGAGATGGGCTCAGGAAAGAGGGAAGCCAGGATGCTCAGGGTTGTTCATAACACTTTCCTGCCCAAGATCTTCATCCTTTCCATGAAGTCTTAAGAATTTTCAAAGCCTGGTTGGGGCTTTGTTTCCCCGTAATATTTGGCGATTCCAATTTAGATTTCTTTCATATATGTATATATTTTAAGAAGCGTCTCTGGTATTAGGTTCCCAGACAACCCCTCCAATGACCCTTCAGTTCATCTATCTCTCCCCTGGACATCCCTCATCACCAAATGAAACCTCCAGTGCTGGAAAGGGGTTACATCTAATCAGCTTATTGACCAAAGGGGCACCAAACAATCCGGACTGTTGCCAAGGCTATTGGTTGCTCTCCACAATGTGAAGGTACAGTCCTATTATTGGAGACAACACCTATGTATCTCACTGCCTACCTAGAGCCTTCACCCCCACTTATTAGTGTGCACAGTACAAGAAGACACTCTGCACACTACCAGAGAAGAGTAAACTCCAATACAACTACAAGCTCTTCAGTCTTCAATAATGACCTAGATGGAAGATGCACTAGTGCAATACCTTCACAGGGTTTGTAGGAGTAACCAACCAATATCTGATTGGATCTGATGTCCCCTTCATGAGATAGAATCCTTCTCTGACATGGCCTGGTTGTCCAAGAACCTGGGACAAACCAAATGCTGCTCTTCTCCTAAGGAATGCAGCTATAAAATGACTTCTAACGACATTCTGTTCTACTCATGGATCAGTGACTCCCTCAGCCATCATCAGAGAAGCTTCCTCCTGCAGAAGATAGGAGCAAAGATGGAGAACTGCAACTGAGCAATGTATAAAGAGTGAGAGACCTCAGAACAGTTGATCAAAATGGGACATCTCTATCAAATCCCTCCCTTCAAGGCCCAGGATAAGGCAGAAAGATTGTAGGAGCCAATTGGGATGGAAGACACCAAGGAAACAAGGTCTTCTAGATACAGCAGGGCTGATGCTCTTAGGACCTCAAAGAGATTGTGGAGGCATGCACAGGGCCTGGGTAGATCTAAGCCAGATCGGATCTCAGTGTTGAGAGAGGGAGTAGATGTTGACCCCATCCCTAATGACCCCAACTGATAACCTCTTGCAAAGGTTCCTCCAACTGAGTCTCAATGAGTATTCAAACCACATTTAAGGAAAGACTCCATGCCCAGTAGTATAGGGCCAACACAAAATTAATTCAATGGTATTGAAGGAGAATTTTTTTTGCCTTACAGTGCTTTGTATGGGATTTTAAATTTATTTGTTTATTTATTTATTACTTATCTTACAGACCCCTTGCTTATATGTTATGGTCTCTGATTTTGTTTTTAATGGGTGTTCTGTGTGTGTGGATATGTGTCTGTATGTGTTTCTTGTTCTCTTTCTTTGGCTCTTTTTAAAAAATGTTTGTCCTGCTGTAGCTTTTTTTTTCTCTTATCTTATTATTTCTTAGAAGTCTGTTTGTATTCTAATGAGAAAGAGAAAGGGTTTGGGTGGGTGGGTAGAGAAGAGGACCTTGGAAGAGGAGGGAAAACCATAATCAAAATGTACGATATGGGAAAAATTCTATTTTTAATTTTTTTAAAGTGAAAAACAAAAGAAAACAGCAACAACAAATTTCAAAGACTAACACCAACTTATAATCAGTGGATGTATACAAATTCATTCCAAGTAGCAGTAATATTGCATCATGGAGCAATAGATGCCTAAAATCAACTGTTGCCCACAATCACCTGTCATTGCTCATTCCTAGACAAACTTTTGCTATCACTGCAGTTTTCCACCTGTGGATCATGACCCCTTTGGGGCCCCATATCAGATATCCTGCACATCAGATATTTACATTACGATTTATAACAGTAGCATAACTATAGTTATGAAGTAGCAACAGCATTTTACAGTTGGGGGTCACTAACACACGAGTATTAAAGGGCCGCAGCATTAGGAAGGTTGAGAATCACTCCTCTGTTAGACTTCAGTAGCTAGTTCTCAAGTTTCAGTGAAAAGAAAATTTTTCTCCCAAGCACTTAAACATAACTTTGAAGGCTATTTTTATTCTTTATTTATTATTTTTATTCCTTTTACAAAGCAACCCCAAGGGCCTTTATACACTTTCTTAAGAAGAAATAAAATGATTTTAAAAGAATGTATTCCTTCCCTTTTAACCACTAACTCAAATTCAGAAACTAGGACTGTATTTTAAACTTTATCTTTATCAAAAATTTAGAAACACTCATCATTAGCTGAGTTGTTGCTGATAGAGTGTATTTTTATAGAAATATTCTAGTTGATGTATTGAAGCAGGAAACAAAGAATTCAAATTTCACCATCCTGAAACCCTAGTGATTGATTATTTCTGGGTAGTGATGTCAGTAGTTACTGATGTTGCCAAGGCTCTGGGTGGGAGAAGAACACATATATGATATGGATACCCTAGGGAACACATATCAGAACCCGATGGGACCACTGGATCTAAAAGCAAGCAGCTTATACTGATAAATGTTAAATGACATCACAGTGAGAGCAAATGCTAAATGACATGGAACTTTGTAGAACAGATGGCCACCTTTCTGTTACAGGCATACTTCACAGGGCAGAGGGTGTACAGAGGGAAGAAAGGGCAGAGAGCCAACAGAGGAAAGAAACACAAGATCTATTGGGAAGCACGGACTTTACCTGGATCCTGAAGAGAAAAGGATCTCACCGGGACGATATGAACTGAGCTGATACTGAAAATCACTTTGAAATTGTGGTTTGTGATAATTGGCTTTTACTAAGTTTTTAAAATGTTTATTACAGGGGGCTGGAGAGATGGCTCGGCAGTTAAGAGCACTGCCTGTTCTTTCAAAGGACCTGAGTTCAATTCCTACAACCTCCTGTAATGAGATATCGTGCTCTCTCCTGGTCTGCAGGCATACATGCAGGAAGAACACTATATATAATAAATAAATCTTTAAAAATGTTTTTTACATTTAGTTATTATGGAGGAATGAAGGGATGTTGCAGTGGGTGTGAGGGGTGTCAGAGGACAGCATGTGAGAGTTGGTTCTGGCCCTTCACCTTGTGGATCCTGGGGATCGAACTCAGGCTATCTTAATGGCAAGCACCTTAGACCTCTGAGCCATCTTGGCAGCCCAGCCAGTTTCAGCTAGGACCCAAATCTTTTACGAAATCTGGAACTTTCATGGATGAAATGCAAACAGGAATGCCGAAATCAAAGTACACGGGATATAATGTTCAACTTGTCTCGAAATTAAGCTTTCAGCCCACTCTGAGCATAATTCTTTTGAACAATCTGTGTGCTGCATAAATGACTCAGAAATGCAATCTGACACACTCAGAAACGCTGGATGACTTGCTGTCAATCACTAATTTGCATATGTTATAGGCATGCCTCCTGGGCAGATGAAACCATGTGATTTTAATCCTAAGCATAACTCGCGTTACCTCGGAAAGAATTCTTTGATTTTGATGCTGTTTTGCTTAACTCCTACCTACTTGATCTTCATGTATGAACTGTAAACTAAACCATGTGGTGCACATCTACATATGTAATATTGAACACTGGTATAAGATACGGCTTAACAGCTCCACAGAACTATACAGTTCCGTGTCAGCAAATAGGCTAACCAGGAGTAAGCATCCACCTGGTCTTGTTGAATGAGAAAATGTAATAATATTTAGTACACTTAATTTGTTGCAGGGAAAAAAGAGTATTATTCTTGATACATTCTTGTTCAGTACAGACTTCATTGATGTTTTGACAAGATTCAAGAACAATTACTGAAAATGTACTCATATCAATATTTACCCAGAAAAGGGAACAGGATTGTGTTATAGTGTTGGTTTATGTTTGCTTTGTCTTGACATTCAACTTTCTGTTCTAGGCAAGGTTGCACACTCCTGTAATTATGATAGTCTGGAGGCTGAGGCTGAGGTTGGAAGGTTGTGAGTTGACATCAGCCTGGGCTGTATAATGAGGCCCATCAAAAGGGAAAAGTAAAAACTGAAACAATGGCAAAGGGCTGGGGAGACGGGTTCATACTAGGACTGCGGGCCCAGGGTATGCAGTGCTCTTGCTTCTACACCCAGCATCACCCTCTAAGGTATCCAAACCTTCTTTTCGATATTAAAAGAGACATTTCTCTTTATAAACACAGTCACTAATGAGTTCTGACTCTTAAGAAATGGTGAATTCCATCACCAGACACACTACTATTAATGCATTCATTTACACACTACTATTAACACGTTGATTTCATCCCGTTCTTTAAAAATCCTGTAATCACTCTCATTTTCCATTTAAGAGACAGAATCTTCTTACAGAGATTTTTTTCGACATTTTTTCCTTTATATTAAGTTTTTCCGGGTCTTCTATACGATTCCATTGGTCAACTTCTCTGTTTTTATGCCAATACCAAGCCGTTTTCAATACTGTAGCTTTGTAATAGAGTTTGAAGTCAGGGATGGTAATGCCTCCAGAAGAACCTTTATTGTATAAGATTTTTTTGGCTATCCTGGGTTTCTTGTTTTTCCATATAAAGTTGATTATTGTCCTCTCAATCTCTGTGAAGAATTTTAATGGGACCTTGATTGGGATTGCATTGAATCTATAGATTGCTTTTGGTAGAATTGCCATTTTTACTATGTTGATCCTCCCAATCCACGAGCAGGGGAGATCCTTCCATTTTCTGGTATCCTCTTCAATTTCTTTCTTCAAAGACTTAAAGTTCTTGTCAAATAAATCCTTCACTTCCTTGGTTAGCGATACTCCCAGATATCTTATGCTATTTGTGGCTATTGTGAAAGGTGATACTTCTCTGATTTCCCTCTCTGCTTCCTTATCCTTTGTGTATAGGAGGGCAACTGATTTTTTGGAGTTGATCTTGTATCCTGCCACGTTACTGAAGGAGTTTATCAGCTGTAGGAGTTCTTTGGTGGAGTTTTTGGGGTCGCTTATGTAAGTTTTTCCTCTAATGAACAGGAGCTTTTAGGCATTTATAAAACAGAGCTCATTTATTTGGTTCAGTATGTACCATGCACAGAAAATAAGCAAAGCCTTCCATCCAGTGGCCTGGAACTCACTGTGCTTCGAGTGAAGGGTCTTTTTTTGTTGTTGCTGTCTTGCTCCCAGAACAATGGAACTATTTTGTTCTCCAGAAGCAATGAAGTTTAAGCTGGATGTGGCCACACATGCTTATACTCCCATAAAGGTGAAACAGGTGAATTGCTGCGAGTTCGAGCACAGCCTGAGCTATGCAGTGAGTTCCAGGACAACCTGAATCGCAGTTTAAAACCATGACCTCCCCCACCCCAACAAAAAGAATCATATTTGGCTTGATAAGCACCGCCACAAGTTATATATAAAATAAAGCACTAGTTAAATAGACCTTATATAAAATGTTTGGGATCAGAAGTATTTCAGATTTTGAGATGATTTTTGGTTTTTAAAATATTTCCATATTCATAATACATCTTTGTATTTTAAAAAGTTTAAGCATGAAGTTAATTGTTTTATATAAATCATATGTCCACCTTCTGGAGACACTTGACAATATTATACTAGCACAAGGTTAAGTTCATGTGCCTGTTGAACCATAGAGTAACATGGATCTTAAAGTTTCCAAGTTTGGTCTTTCAGATTAGAGATGCCTGGCTCACATTCCTTCTTCACAGTGTTTTCTTTCCTACACCTCTTTGTCTACTGCGCTTTGTCCTCTCACCTCAGAACAGCTACCAGAAGGTACAGCAAATTCTTAATGCAGAAAATCTTATTTTAAGCATTAATCTATCTGTTTGTCTGTATGTATTTGTGTGTGTACATGTGTGCATGCCATGAGCATGTGTGAAGATCAGAGGACAGCTTGAAGACTTTGCTTCTCTCCTTTCACTATGTGGGTCCTGGGTACTGAACTCAGTTCTTCAGATTTGGCAGGAAGCTCCTTTACATGCTGATCCCGGTCCCAGAGAATCTTTAAATGCTATCCTTTTTGTCATATTTTTTATATGTGTGCATATAAAGTATTCATGTGTATATTTATACATGTTTATACGTGTTCATTTGTATATATATATTGTTTTATATACATACATATATATATATATGTTCAGGTTTACATTAACATGTGTGCTGTGGAGGCTTGAGATGTCTATCACTCTCCCTTTTATCTATTGAGACAGGGTGTGTTTGAACCCAGAGCTCATTATTTTTTTTATTTTTTTTATTAAACATTTCCATCTCCTCCCCTCCTCCTCCCCCTTCCCTCCCCTCCCTTCCACCCATACCCTCACTCCACCCCTCTCCAAAGACAAAGAGCCATCAGGGTTCCCTTCACTATGTTAAGTCCAAGGTCCTCCCAACTCTCCCTAAGTCCAGGAAGGTGAGCAACCAAACTGACAAGGCTCACAGTGAGCCCATCCAAGCTGTAGAGTTCATGTTCATTGCCGTTGTCCTTGGTTTCTCAGTCCTCCTCCACCGTCAGCCACATTCAGAGAGTCCGGTTTGGTCCTCTGTTCCATCAGTCCCATTCCAACTGGACTTGGTGGTCACCCGTTAGATCTGTCCCACCGTCTCAATGGGTAAACACACTCCTCACGGTCCTGACTTCCTTGCTCATGATCTCCCTCCTTTTGCTCCTCATCAGGACCTTGGGAGCTCAGTCTGGTTCTCCTATGTGGGGCTCTGTCATTTTCTCCATCCAATGCCAGGTGAAGGATGGTGTTTTCTATTTCCATCCACTTGCATGCAAAATTCAAGAGCTCATTATTACAGGGAGTCTAGCTAACTACTTTGTTCACTGAATTTCCCATCTCCACCTCCCAGACACTGGATTACAGGTTGGTTGTCACACCCATCTGGTTTTACATGGCTTTGGGGGTCTGACCTTGCTCACTTGTGCCTTGCCACTGAGTCGTCGCCTCAGCCCCAGACTTAAATACTGATATACACTTCTGAGCCTTCTTTCAGGCTCTCCTGTCTCTCTCTCCTAAATGAAGAATCTGATTGCTGTTTGTCTCAGAGTTCAGCTGCCTAACAGGAAACAGCTTTACCCAACTAGATATGAAATCAATTTTGAGAAGTGAGTTTTGTACAAAATGAAAAGGAATTCTCCTTTATTTGATAAAATTGTTTGATCATGTTATAGCTGCTTCAATACATTCCAAAGGATTTTTCTCTAACCCGTGAAGGAACGACGCAGCTGTTTGTAGTCTTCTTTGAGTAGGATTTAGTCAGAAATTTGGGTTAGTCTACAAAGCTTGTTCGAAAATCAAGACTGGACAAGAACCAGTCTCCTGCATCTGAAAATAAGAGGTTACGCTTGGGGACAGAAGTTTATGTCCCACAACCAAGACCAGTCCAGTATCTGAGAGTTCAACTGTATGTAGCATCTTTCCTTCAAAGCAATAACATCATTGCAAGCTTCCATGGTGAGCAAAGCCAGATTAAAATCTTGCAAAGTTTCTGGATTGTGGGAGCAAAAATAGCTTCAGTGATCCAAGCCCTTCTGCTCTTCCACATCCCATCTGTACCCCGAAACAAACCCCACCCACCACTGACTGACTTTTACCGGATGAGCTTAGTTAGCATGGGCACCAAGAATGATTGCACATCTCTCTGTCCTGCAAGGTCTTTGATCCTTTCTGATATCAGCCAATACTCTGTTTGCTCAAGCACAAGGTTGCATGACTACTTCGTGGAGACATTTTACTTCCTTCATTAGTCATGACCTGCTATTTCTCAGGCTTCTGGCTGTATATAATAAGCTTTTCAGAAAAAGGTGATTCATTGTATTTTTTGATATCCTGTTGTTTTGGAAGGAGTCAGTTAGCCTGTTTTGATATTGGACATTATGAAATCCTTGGCAGATGAGAGTGGGGGAGTGAAGAGAGTGGGGATCCAGCTAGCCAACTTAAAAATTCTATTACTGACTTTGAGCGTATGAAATCTGTGCTTCACACAGCGTTGCCTGTGCTATCTCAAAGTATTACAGCCAGGAGCTGTCTGTGTCTCTGGTCCTAAGACTCTGAAGGGCAGGGCAGGCGATCCCAGATTTTGAGGGCAACCTGACTCAGAAGGAAAAAAAATCAACATATTGTGATCTTATGAAATTAATGATTTATGACACTCATTTTGCAGGGCAGAAAACTGAGGTCCTTAGAAGTATGACCTGAGGCAAGACTCCCAGGATTGATGGACCATAGAGGCTTGGGGTACATTTTCCCTCATTCAAGAGTTTTAACAGTTGTCAGAGAGGATGCCAGGCTGCCAGTCATGAGGGATGCTTTTTGACTTGTTCAGTAACTTTGACTACAACAGCAGGATTAGCCTTGTTGGCTATGGAAGTATTTCAAAGACGACCACCCCCAGCACCCTGCATGCCAAATTCCTCTCCTGATGTTTCGGTGTCTCTCAGAATCCAGCCCCTTGTTTCTCCATTTTCTCTGTCCTTACTGACTTCTGACCTCATCATTAAAAAGTAGTAGAGATGAAGCTTAAAACCTCAACTGCTTCTACCATCTGTGCTCTCACCTCTCTCTCTCTCTCTCTCTCTCTCTCTCTCTCTCTCTCTCTCTCTCTCTCTCTCTTCTCTCTTCTCTCTCCTCTCCCCCCTCTGTCGCTCAAGAGCCATACCACCCATCTTTTCTTAAGAGTCACAAATACTTTATCAAATGATTTTCAATAATGAATTAATACAATGAAGCATTGATTGGTTTTCCATCACTGTAACACATCTCTGAAATAGGCAACTTAAAAAGAAGGAAGTGTGTTTTCTCTCATGGTTTCAGAGTTTGCAGCCCATTGTCACCAGGCCCCCTTGCTTTTGGGCCTGTGGGGAGGCAACATATCATGGTAGGATCATAGAGTAGACTAAAGCTGCTCACCTCTAGGCAGCCAGGAGCAGAGGGAGAGGAGGAGGAAGGTCAGAGTCTCTCAGTATCCATTCTACTGGCAAACCATCCATGACCTTGTAAGTATGCCTCACCTCTTAGTTCCACCACCTACAATAGCATGTTATCGCTTTAGTATTGAAACAAAGGATCTGCTTGCAAAACAAAAAGTGCAGGAGAACCTTGTGATCTGTTCCTGTCAGTGAACCTTTAACAGCTGGGCCCCTGGGGAACATTGCAGATCCTAAGTATAGTGGAGACTTTGTATTTATAATGTTTGAGATTTAGGAAGAGTTGTGACAGGTGTAATCTTACCTAGGATACAACTCTCCCTGAGATGGGAAGTGCTCCCCAGAGGCCCCTCTGCTGAAGGCCCACTGACTGTGCCCTGGGTAATATTTGTAATTGTTGAGAAAGGAGATTGGCCATTGCCAACTGCACCGTAGTTCAAGTTACATTGTTGTATTTGTTTATTCTTAGAAAACAAGACTGTTATTCCCGTACTCAGGGGTTGAGGCAGAAGCTCAAAACTTGAGCTGTATTTCTGCTTGGGAAAATAGCAGAGATCTAAAATTAGTCTTATTAGACCACAGATATGTACCCAGCCAAATTGAATGTGGGATTTTAAAAGTTCACAGAGTTAAATAGTTCAAAGTAGCACTCTACAAAGCAAATAGAAAACGCACTTTCAACATGATTTTAGTTTTCCTTGGTAAGCAATCAACATCATTTAAGGAATGTATTTACATTTTTATGATCATGACGCTTAAAGTATTTGGCAACGTGAAAAGTGTAGTCAATATCAAAGTATTAATGATTGTTTTAAAAATAAATTCTTTAGTGGGTTTTGTTACTTTTAAAAACAGTCTTTTACGGTAGATTTTCTCAATTCTTAACTGTAAGTATGGCCATAGAGGTATCTATGGCAATATGGGGCAATGGCTAGTGTTACAACCACATGACTGAAGCATTTTTAGAAAGATATTTATGACCGTTTCTCTTTTGTGTAGTTGAACAAATTGAAAATTAGATTGGCCTCAGTAAAGTTAGGAGCAGCGTTCATCTGGAGAGACTAGTTTCTAACATGCCACCCTCTTGGTGGTAAAACAAGGGATCCATCTGCAAAACAGAAAGCGTAGGAGAATCATTGGCACTGCCCCTCACCCAGAATAGGGGGGTCATCCGAGCTGCCCCTTGCCCTGCATGCCTTCTCATCTACATCAGGCACTTGTCACCCCAGTCACCCACGTGCTTCTGTCACTGATTGTGGTCCACAATACTGCCACTTCGTTCACCATGACACTCACCACTGGGAACTGTTGATACCCTTTTTATGTAGTTCAAAATTCGCTGCCTTTAGAGTGCAGCACTGTGTCCTTCATTGCCTCCTTCCAAAACAAATGGTAGCACCCCACCATACCCCCCCATGAAATTGTTTTTTAAAAGCGATTGGACTGTTTTAAAAAATCTCAAATCTGCAGCGAATACATCTGAAACAATGTAAACTTTCCTTGAAGTCAGGAAAGGAAAGAAGAATAAGCCCAGCCCATTCTCCCTGCGCCCCCCCTCCATCTTTTCATCTGATTCCTTCAAAGACTTTGTTGTTCTCGAGGAAGGTGTAGTATGAGTCTTTAATATCTTTAATGAGAACACAAGATTATATCTAGTATTTAAAGGTAACTTTGCCTTAGAAGTGTGCCCTAGGTTTTCAAAACATGAAACATAAAAGGCACCCTTAAATGAGAGAGACAAAGGCACTGATGTGTGTAGCAAGTACTATAGCGTTACAAAGTATACACAGATGGCCAGTCGGGATATTTGCTGCTGATATGGTAGAGGAATTTGTAAGAAATATAATGTGTGGGGTTAGCATTTTAAAAATTAAACTCATTTAAATACTATATTTTTCTTTTATATTGTCTGTAGAAGCTAAAGGAAACTTCCATCCTTGGCCTTTCGTTCTTGTCTGCCACATTTTAGCAGAATGAACATAACTGCTTGCTTTGGACTTCTGACAAGAACAAGAGCAGTTTAGTGAAGAAAATTCTGGATTTGAGATTAGTTTGAATTCAAGTTATACCCTCCCCAGAAAACAGCAACAACAACAGAAGAAAAAAAACAACCCTCCCACCTTCCTTTTCTATATACTAACTTTTTTGGTTTGGGTATTCAATCACTAAATTTTATTAAACACTTATTTTATAGATTTATTTTTATAATATTTTCATTGATTATTTGGAAATTTCAGATTATGAACCTTGAGCACACTTACTTCCCATTTTTTCAGGTTCCCCCCACACCCTTGTAATCCCCCAAAAGAAAAGAAGCAAAGAAGAAAAGAAAAACAAGCCCATTTTGTGTTGCCCATATACTGACTGGACCATGGTCAAACTCCCAGTAGGCAGCATCTTAAAGAAAGCTAGGTCCTTCCCCTCCTGCACCTGTGCCAGAAGCCATCAGTTGAGGGTGCCACACTTCAATATTTTTATCA
The DNA here is from genome assembly GCF_903992535.2 of Arvicola amphibius. NCBI lineage: Eukaryota > Metazoa > Chordata > Mammalia > Rodentia > Cricetidae > Arvicola > Arvicola amphibius. The sequence goes on along the minus strand of NC_052052.2, from coordinate 97,256,879 downwards.
TAGTTTTTAAGAGTTCTCTTGGCCAAATTTCTGAAGGATGGGGAACTCACCCAGGAGTTGCTTTGCTCAGAATATGCCGGGTCTTTTACCTTTTAATTCAGCTTGATCTGACCTACTGCATCAGCCACGAAGTCTATTCTTGCATTATACAGAAACCTATCATCAGCCCAGAAGTCTATTCTTGCATTATACAGAAACCTATTACTAATTAATCTCAATTGACTGCCCCTACTCCAGATCAAAAGACTTTTGTTCTGAAACAATGTTTCAAAGTTGTCCAGACTGTCCTGGAGGATGCAATTCCTCTGCTCAGTCTCTTGGTCAGCTAAGAGTCTTAACTCTCAAGAAACTTCTCACTGCTAGCAAGGGAAGGCCTCCTGCACCTCTTGGTCAGATTCTACGTTCCTCTGGGTGAGAAATCATGCTTAGGATAGGACAATTGCTTGACCCCTAGTTTGATTCTCTGAACTTCAGCTACTCTGCATTTTTGAGCCATTTTAAGTGTTGGGGTGCGAAGACATTTCCAGGGTCTTCCAGAACTCTGTGGTAAGACCTACCTGAGACCCACCCCTTAAATACTCTTGGTGCAGCAGCTAGCTCCAGCTGTCTTTTCCTAAGGGAGTTACCTAGCAGTGGTACATAAGACCTGGAATGAGAAGGATATTAGCAGTATTGTGGGCATTTCTGTGCAACAGATACTAGTATCAAATCTCTTCATTGCTGGTTAATTGGGACTTAGACTTTGCACAGAGAACACCACAAAAACCACTATTTTCATCAGAAAAGCCAGCCTGGCTACCTTACTTAAACCCACTAAACAGGAAACCAATAACATGGTGCTTTAAAAAAAATGTTTGATCCTTTTTGTGTGTTAAATTCTGTGGAAAAGAAAAGAAAAGAAAAGGAAGGAAGCAAGGAAGGAAGAAAGGAAGGAAGAAAAGAAAGAGAAAGAAAGAAAGAAAGAAAGAAAGAAAGAAAGAAAGAAAGAAAGAAAGAAAGAAAGTTCTCTTCAATAGCTGTTATTTTTTGCAGAGTTGTGGGTCAGGGTTTGCGAAATTGTGGGTAGGGGTTGTCACTAAAGCTTCCTATGTCCCTCTTTCTCAACTGTGACTCAGCAGTCATCAATACCATGGCAAAAGTAGCTTTCCTGCTCTTTACAGTCAGCAGGAATATGGACCTCAGACACCCACATGGTCTCCAGCGTCACCACCACATGTCACAGACCTCAGCGTGGTCTCTGGTGGCCGCACAGACAACAGAATTCAGTGTGGCTCTCTGCTGCTGCACAGACCATGAACACTGTCATAGCCCTGGGTGGCATCACAAGCCAAGGACATCCACACGACTTCAGGCTGCAGCATAGAGCATGGACCTCTGAATGGTCTTTGGTGGGAATCTGGATCACATTCATCAACACAGACCCGGGCCACAGCAGGACCACAGACCTAGACAACGTCCCTCAGTGGCAGCATGGACCTGGATATCAGCGCTACTTTCGGTGGCTGCATAGGCCTCTGCTGTAGGACCACAGACCACATGAACTCCAGGGCTTCAAATTTCAACATGGCCTAGGGCAGTGGACCAGACATAACAAAGTGGCCTCCAAGGGCACCCTGGACCATAGAAGTATTTCAATGGGGTCCAGTCCAGAAAATGAACCTTTCTTCTTGGGCATCCTGTTGTTGCTCAGAACCAGGGCAACAATGCAGCTGGGCAGCATGCTGGGGGAGGGGGACTGAGTCAGAGTGCAAGCTTTAGGCTGCTGCCCACCACCCTGTTAGCCCTACTCGGTGACATGTTCCCCTATCTTTTCCACCTCTGCATCAAGTGTTTGTTCATCACAGTAGCATTGCAAACTGCATTATGTCACATACTATATGTATTTCCCCAGGCAGCTTTGCATATATATTGCAATAAGTCATTGGTCTGGTTCAAAGTTTCTGGTTTCTGAAGCACCATAAATACTGGACCATTGCCAAGAGACTTGTTTCGGATATCCTGCTGTTGCTCAGAGTTGGGGTGATGTTGCAGGGAAGCTTCTATGTGAGCTCCTGGCTGTCGTCCACCTACCTGCCCTTGATGTCTGCCACCCAGGGCTCTCTAGGCTCAACCTTATGCTTGTAGCCTGCTGACAGTACTACTGCCCCACCTGGCGGGCTAGTACCAGTCCTATTCAGTTATGACAGGATTCCTTGGGAGCTCCAGGTGGCTTGTTGCACACCGCCCTGTCAATGATGACAGCCGCCCCAAGGCTCGGCTCACCAGGCATAACTGGGTGGAACTGATGCCCACAGTCAACACAATGCCTGTCATCTCTATCTCTCAGCAGGGCAAGCAGCACAAGCTGCAGCCAGAGCCACTCCACGTTGGTGACTGGCCAGACTGCGGGCCGAGGGATGGCCTCACTCAGCAATGACCCATTTCTGCAGGAGCTCCCAGAGTCACACATCTCCCCATCATCAGTGCCAGCGGTCCTTCAGCTCATCAGGAATGACGTCCTGTCCTTGCAGCCTGCTGGCTGAGATGGGACAGCAAGGAAAACAAATCCATCATTCTCTAAGAGCAGCTCCATTCTGCCATCTTTCCTTCCAGTTCTGCGAATCCACCTTTCTTTTGATTACATATTTTTTTTTGATTCTTTGGGAATTTCACACTATGCACCCCAATTCCACTCATTTCCCAGTCCTTCCATATCTGCCTTCTACCCTTGTAACCTTTCTCTCTGTTTTGGGATGATACCATATGCATTCACCTACTTCTTACCCTTCACACTTAGCTACGCCTTGTCTTCCCACACTGTAGTCTGCGCTTGAGCATGGCATTCTTCAACCCTTTAAGGTATTAGCCATGTTGCTACTTTTATGTGTTTAGTGACCTTTAGTGTCTTGATAATTGTTTTTAAAACTTACCAGCACTTGGCTCTTAGGAGCTGGTCTCCAGTACAAACATCTGTTTTCTCAATTACTCATTAGCTAGCTTTCTTTTCACTGAATTACAAAGGAATGAGATCCTGAAAGAATTACACTGAGAATTAAGAATTAAGAATTTGATTGTGGGTTCTAAAAGCATCTATGGTTTAAAGCAATTCTTCTGACACCATTATCTGAAGAGCCAAGCACGTTTTACGTTCTAGTATATAGGCATTGTGCTGAGGGTGTTATGCTTGCTCTCTCCTATATGGTCAGGCACCTTTTCAGTTCCCATTATGTCTAAAAAAGGACTAGGCTAAATTCTTTTCAGCACACAAAACCTAAAGCAAACTTATTATTCAACTTATGTCCACATTTATTAGACCAAATGACATTTAAAAATATATCTCAGTAGGAAGGTCAATCGTGGACATCTGCATCCTCCTCCATCCGTCCCCTCTGGTGTATTAAACATGGCCAGCAAGTGCTTATGAGATTCAGCAAGTGTCTCAACCACACGGAGAACATTGCTGACACTCATTGTCATGACCTCCAGCTTGCCAATATCTTCCTGCTCAGAGCTTCAAAGGATCCTGTTCTGTGAGCCTAAGACCGTGAGCCCACAGTGATTCCTGAGTACTAAGATAGACCAAAGCCTCAAGACATCCCTTCCTGGAACGCAAGCTTCTGGATTGGAGCCTGGCTTTGGGACTGATATGTACGTATTGCCTGTCACAGGAAGATGTACGCTTTCCCCTCCCTTGCTCGGAGATCACCAGGGAATAGTGGTGAAATCTCGCATGTTGTTATCTGTCTCTCCAGTGTTGCCCAATAGTTCGATTCTGGAGCAAAGGACCACATTACTGCAGAAGCTTGAAACAAGCATCAGGACTAGTGAATGAAATTATAGAGAACACGTAGTAGTCTGTGGTTGACCTAGCAATGACCCAAAATACATACTACCTAATGAGACATGTGTTTGTTCTGTTGCAAAAAATAATAATAATAACTTTCCTCACAGGACAGGTGTGGTTTGTAGCCTACCCTCTCTCTACTATTCCCTTGTAGCCACTAAAATCCTGGACAATGTGTCAGTGATCCAAGCATATGCCCCCTTCTTCTACCCTTTCTTATCCAGGATTTTGCATCCTGAATCTTCCTTCACTCGAAGGGCTTCTTTGGAGGATTGTTGTCATCAGACATTCTAGGTCATGTCCTGGGAAAACACTGGGAGACAAGGTTAGTCCTAGAGGAAAACTGCAAAAATTTGTTCACCCACGGGCCCAGAGATACGTGTGCGGCGCCTGCCTCTGAGATGGTCAGCACTGTTATTGATGTACAGAGAGAGGCTTTCCACAAAGGGAAGCAGTTGATCCTTGAGGATGGGGTGGCAAGGAGCAGAAAGAGGCATGGCAGTATCATCGGCTGAATTGCATACTCCTTACTTCTCATAGTAGGTAGCTGTGAATGTGTCCTTTCAAAGAGAGAAGGTTTTGTAGATGTAATCAAATTAATTAGAGGTCATGCCTGATGAAGGTATGGAGCTGGGCCCTGACAGTGTGACCGAAGAGAAAATAATGACACCGATATAGGGAGGAGGCCCAAGTGAGGCTGGAGAAGCCAGGGGAGTCCTTAAAATTGCAGTCCAGGGACGGTAAAGACTACCGGAAAACCAAGAGCTACTGAGAAAGGCCTGAGATCGGTCTTCTCTGGAGCCTTCCGCGAAAGCATGGCTCTGCTGGCTCTTTGATGTTGAATTTAGCCTTCAGAACGGAGTGAGAAGATTTTTCTATTGCTTTAAGCCTCCCCTCCCGTGGCACCTGTTAGTGTCACCATTTCCTATGAAGTGAGCACAGGTAGACTTGTCTGAATACAGGATTGGACTTGAAAGACTTATGTAAGTAGACATCCATGGATAAGAGCTGGGAAAGCCCAAGAGTTGCTCAAAAAGGGGGTTGGGCCCATAGTGGAGTGGCATACCTGTGTTTGTTAATCAACTATCTGTTACTGTATCATACATTTGAGAGGTAATCACATTTTAAAGGGAAAGGGTTATCTTGGCTCACAGTCTGGGAGGCCTCAGTCTGATCGGATGCCCCACAGCTTTTGGCCCTGTGTGAGATAATGCACCACAGCAGAAATGCATGGCAGAGCAAAACTTCTCACCTCGTAGCCTAGAAGAAAAAGCAAAAAGAAGGAAGTGAGATTCCGCTTTTCCCCTTGAGAGCACACACCACAAAGATCTAAGGGTGTCTCTCTAGGATTTTCCTCTTGGAGAGTCCATAGCATCCTGCCGGCATCAAGGGGAGCTGCACTGGGGAAGAACCTTTAACCGCTTGGGGACCCGTCCAGTTCTAAACTACTGAGGCATCGGTGCTGGGGGTTAAGGTCCTGTGATTTCTCTGAAGGCACAGTGGAGTTGGAGCACTGACGATGGTCAAAGGCAGGCAGCGAAGGCCATCTAACGCTGTGTGACAAAGTCTGGTCTTGATCCATAGAGACTTCCAGGGCTGAAAGACACTGAAAGTTACTCTAGCCCTGTGCTCAACCCTTGCTCTCTCTGGAGCAGGCAGAATCTCCTGGTTTGGTCCCAGCTGATCTAGCTCTCTGGAAATCTTCCAGCTAGAAAGAGGGCCCAGTGTATATTGATTACGGAATGAAAAATTATAAGACTGTTTTCTAAAACCCTCTGTCCTCATTGCATTTGACATTCGATGGCTCCCATATCCACCCCAGACACAGCTTCATGATTGGCGTATAGTATGCTTGTAGCCAAACCGTGATTGGAGTCTGTTTGGATTTCCAGGTTCTTGGCACCATTTCATGAAATCCTTCCAAGTCTAACCTAGCCTCCACTTAGCAAAACCAGAAATTCCTATAGCCCCTGTTCCAAGAGGGCCTCAAATTGCACTTCAAGCACGCTGTGAAAAGCCAGAGTCTTGGAGGCTACCTTGCTGTGGGTTTTCAGTTCATTCTTTCCGGCAACAAACCTGTCATTACTTCATTTTTCTCATTGTGTGATTAATGATGCTTCATGGTTTTCTAATACAGTTCCCATTTCATGTGAATAAACAAAATGAAAACAGAAAAACAAAAATCCCTAAACTGTACAGTTTATTTTAAATTATTTGAGAATTTCAAACAATGCACATTGATCATATTCCTGACTCCTTCAGGGGGCTACATCCTGCCTTTCCCCAATATCCTTCAACTGCCGGGGTCCCTCATCTGGGGCAGGCTCTTGGGACTCGCATCCCCCGTCCATGTAGAACTCTTGGTGGTCTTGATATCCTACATGTCTGTTCAGGCAACCACAGTCGCCGGTCTTTCCTCCAGGCCACGGTTCCATCATGTCCAAAGGACACTGTTTTGTAGCAGTCCCCCCAAATTTCTGGCTCCTAAAAATCTTTCTGCCCTTCTCTTTCATGGTGTTCCCCCAAGGTTTGGGTGGTGGGAGACTGATGTAGGTGACCTGTCTGAGCACTTGGACTTAATCATAAGTCTCTGCGTCATCCACTGCCTCCTTCCAGAAGGAGCTTTTTAAACCAGTAGTGGAAGAAAGCACGATCTGTGGGTTTAGGCGTGAGTCCTGAGAAGGCTGTTTGAAAGCACGAACATTTCGTGAAACACCACCTGCAGGTCACTCTCTAGGGCCTATGACTCCATAGCCATGGGCTTCTGACCAGCCTTACAGTACCAGATAGGCCTTCCCTCCCATGGGACAGTTCTAAAGTCCAGCCAAAAGGTGATTGGTTAACCCGCATCACCATCTTGCTACAATGTACCAGTGGGCACAACTTACCTGAGAAGGGTCTTATGCAGGGTTCAGTGCTGGGTGTAGGATGACTAATAGAAACCCAGAGACAGATATTGGGGTTCAACCTGAAGATCAGGAAAGCAAAACAGTCAAGCCACTAGAGAGCTCTTACCTCTATGATATCTTCAGACTGAAAGAAAGAGAGCAAGTTCCTGTCTCATCCTACCTTATGTTTTTCTCCAGTGCTGGCATTAAAGGTGTGCACCACCATCTCCTGGCCTCTATGGCTAACTAGTGTGGCTGCTGGGATTAAAGGTGTGTGCCACCACTGCCTGGCCTGTATGGCTGACTAGTGTACCTGTTTTGTGTTCTGATCTTCAGGCAAGCTTTATTTATTAAAATACAAATGAACGCCACTACAGCTGGGTGTGACTGTTTATGTCTTTTCTCCCCCAACGGCCTGCACAGCATCTACCAGCACTATACAAACTCACCAGTAAGAGCAGTTTCTGCATAAGTTTGAGATTGATTTCTCTATGTCCTGCTACTAAAGTGTATGGTATCTTTAGCAATAGGGGCTTCACTCTAGCTATGGTGAGCAGCCAAGAGCAATAAAAGACTGGGTTGTGCCTCCCTGTCCATAGGGATCTATCTCATAGGGAGATATCTTAAAGGGTCATTTCAAATAAGCGGGCTTAAATAATGTCTCATTAGTGAATTAACAGAAAATTGTAGTGATTTCAAATTTCTGCATGAAAGACTGTTTTAATATTTGCCAGGAGCGCTTGATTCAGATAACAGTGGCAGCCACTTTGCTCCCAAACAGAGTAGAAAGGACTAAGAGAGGAGATGGCAGAGGCCTGAGCATGAGCCTGTCAACCACTAATGCAGGAACTACCAAGTCTCCCCCCCCCCCCCGCCTCTGCCGTATTTGGCCTGTGGATGCTCAAAACATGAAGGAGACTCAATTAGATTCTATCTAAAATCCATGATTGTGAAATTGTGAGTTTACCTTTTAATTATAGAGGCGATATGGCCTCTTGGGAAGTATTTTAGGATTTGGTGCCAGCTGTAATCTACATTCTTTGATTAGGCATTGACTCTTAAAAAAAAAAAGAAAGAAAACTTGGCAGCAACTGCAATATTCTTTAGCAAAGTTTGCCACCTAGTGGCCACAACAGTAACTAACATAGCATTTGGCTCTAAACCATTGAAAAAACAGGGCTTTCAAGGTGAGCACATTATACTATAATTGTACTATATAGCCAATTTTTAAAAAAAATCTGTTTTAAAAGAGGAAAGCGTTCTGAAAACACATTAATCTTGAATCTTAGTTGTTCTAGAAATTTTTAAATTTTAGACTGTCATGCCTTCCTAAAACATTTTCACTTGTCTCTAAGAAAGGCTTCAGGGTTGAGACCAGGAATCTCTTCCAGGACCAACATACAATCGTAGGCACACAGATTCCTCTCACGTTTTAGCTGGATGCTACGGCCGAGTTTCTGATTCTTAGCCCAGGTTGGCCTATTACCCAGGACTCAGCAGAGACTGAGTTTGAGTGTGAAGGGTTCCTGCTGTGGGTGCCTCCTGAATATTGGCATTACAGGCATGAACTCTCATGTCCAGCTCATGGCCTTTGTGTAGCCTATGAAAAAAATGGAAAATATTACATGTAAGAGGCTAAATGCTTCCATACTTCATATTTCATAATAGTTTCACAAAAGGTTGAATAACTGGAATGATAGAAATAGTTTATGCTTTGAAGAAGCACAACAAACCCTATTTTTATTGAGATTACAAAAATGCCTACAAAATCCTCCTCCCTGACATTTCATTTGGTTTCACTTGGCTGTCTCTTGGACAGAATTAGTCTATAATCCAAATAGTGTGTCGCAAACACTTCACCGTGACTCAAGGAACTAAGCTGGTTGTTGTGTTTCTCCCCGTGAGTAGAACATAAGCCAGCCTCTGATTAAAGTCTTCTGTGGCTCGGAGATGGAGCTTGACTCCAGCGGGCTGTGCGGCAGGCACTGTGGAGGAGTCCTGCCCAGCTGAAGGTGGGGAGGTAGGGAGGCCACCGGGAGCCAGAGCAGACAGTCACGAGAGCCTCTCACCTGCGAACACAGCCTCGCACTTCTCTGCGTCTCCTCTTGATTTTCTCAGTGCTTTCCACTTCACACACCCCAGACTGAAATGCGACCACGCCTGTCCCTTCTGTCACCGTCTGGCTGCAAATGGTGTTTCTCTCCTTATATCGTTTTTTCCATTACCATCCTTTCTCCTTATATCTGAGGATCAGACCAATCTTTTAAAAGAGCTCAACAGCAAATAAAAACCTAAGAATTCATGTCCGGGCATAAATTCTTGGAATTAATTTAAGAGCACTTGATACCTGGCAGAGTACCTGGGTTCAGTTCCCAGCACCCACATGGCCACATGAAGAGTCACAACCATCTGTAACTCTAGTTCCAAGGAATCTAATGCCCTCTTTTTACTTCTTCTACCAGGATCACATGATATACATACATACATACATACATACATACATGCAAGCAAAACACTCATACCCATAAAATAAAAGTTTTGAAAAGACATTGGCTACTCCATAACAGTCATCTCACTGCCCGTATGATGATGCATCTTCCCTGGTAGATCAGTACTGCAGCTCGCAGGCTCCACTGCTGGATCAGATAATTGATGTATTCCTTCCACACCCCGGAAGCCTGCATGCACCTTCTAATGCTATTAAAGCTAGCTAGCCAGTGGGGAGATACCTTCCTCATCACTTCAAGATTGATATTTTATTTCATGCAGCAAAAGTGTGTAGTGTCTTCAGCACTACTATCTAGTTACGCTGGGCAACCAAGAGAGTTGATTGTTTGTGTTGATTTCTGGGGTCCCCTTGACTCTTAACTCCTAGGGAGGTATCCTATGCCTTGCACTCTGATTTTCATTTAATAACCCATGTTTTGCCTTGTCCACCCATGCAGGGTACCTCCATTCAAACTTCTTTTAAAGAGCACTTTGTGCAGTTGGAGCAATGGTTCAGGGGTTATGAGTGCTTGCTCCTCTTCCAGAGGATGCAGGTTCAGTTTCCAGAACACTCACCAGATGTCTCGTGACTTGCTCCAGTTCTAGGGGCTCCAGCGCTCTCTTCTGGCTTCTGTGGGTACCTGCACTCAAATGTGTGTATCCACAAACAAGCACACATATATACATGTGATTTAAAATAAAATCTTTCAAAAGGATTTTTTTTAAGTGTCTAAAAAGTATATTTAAACTAGTGGGTTTCCATGAGGCTTTTTCACAAATCCTCTGTGTTGGTTGAACTGTTGTTTACTGATTCCTCTCCCCACCCCCATCCCCGTCTCCACCTCTGCTTAAACCTCTAAGCCCAAACACACCCTCTTCTTCCATACCACATGTGTTCTGCTGGCTCCTCTAGTTAACTTCTTAATTGATTGCAAGATAGTGGGCTTCCACGTGGCTTCGTCCGACCTTCACTTTAGTTAATGATCCCCTCCAGTCCCCTCATTTCTCCCCTCTTTCTAGCCCCTCCCTACTTTTCAGCCTTCCCACCCCTAGTATTCCATCTCTCCCTATCATTTTAGATAAAACTTACACATTGAGATACATATAAATGTGTGTAATTGCAGTATTTTTAGAACCCAGAGAAGGATGCTAACTATATGGTTATTCATCCAAGAAAATGAATAGATTCAGCCTTATCGTTATCAACCCCAAAGGTATTCTTTATAGAAAAAAATAATTTAAAAACATGAGAATTTAAAGTAATAGGACCGGACAGGCTTGGTGGCACATGCCCATAATGCTAGCATCTGGGAGGCCAAAGCAGGAATATGGAAAATTCAAGGCCAGACCATACTACCTTGACACAATACTGTCTTTTTTAAAAAAGGAAAGAAAAGAAAAAGGTACTGGAACAGGAAGCTGCCCATGTATACATTTTAATTTCTTAATTAATAAGCAAAAGTTTGATGAGACCCTATCACAAAAACAAAACAAAACACCAAGTTGTGTCACTGCTATGGTCCTGTAAGCCTGCATACGTCTGAGACAGCATATGAGCTGTAATAATGCTATTGGTATTTAACAGAACAATGCTTCTAGTTAAAGCCTAAAGGGGAAGGAAATGTTCCCCTGACTATACTGCACATTTCTATGGTCAATTCAATTTTGAAGTTAATCTGGGAACATTCGTGTTTTTAATTATCTTATTTATATCTAATTTCAGTGAATTGTCAATCTTTTAGCACATTTTTAAAAGATTTTTTTAAATTTTTTAAATTGTGTGTTTTTTCATTTTTTAAATGTGCATGTGTTAGTACAGATGTCCTTTGCATGTTGGGTATCAGAGCCCAGGAGCTGGAGAGAGGGTTCTGGGAGTCATCTCGGGTCCTCTAGAAGAGCAGTAAAGGCTCTTAACCTCTGAGCCATTTCTCCAGGACCTTTATAGAATAGTTTTTTTGAAAAGCCAAAGAACTTCCTTTTGAAATGTTTTTTAAAAAAAAATAAACCATGAGGAAAAAAAAATTAAAAAAAAAGAAAAAATATAAAAAAAATAAACCATGAGGAAAAAAATTAAAAAAAAAGAAAAAATATAAAAAAAATAAACCATGAGGAAAAAAAATTAAAAAAAAAGAAAAAAATATAAAATACAATAGCTGTTGGTTAAAATGAGCTCCACAGTTATATTTGAAATGGAAATATCCCAAGCAAGAAGATGGGTCTTTGTGTTAATACTGAAATAACAGTATATAGAGTAGTTAGGAAGAAATTATATTCAAATATATATTAGAGAATATCAATATTCAACACTCATATTAAGTTAAAATATACTGATGTGTGTAAGTAAGGCAGAAGCATTTGAGGATAAACATGTAAATAAGGGTTACCCTGTTTTATAAACTGAATTCCCAACTGGCTTTCACAGTATGTGAAATATAAAAGTTTACATAATGAAAGAAGAGAGCACTAATTATTCATTAGGCAGTATAAAATTATAGTGGTGTAACTAACTACTGAGAAATTAGATCCAGACTTTTGTGTCAAAATTAGTTAAAGAATTAAAGATAGCAGGACTGAAGAACAGCATTGGACTTAGAGCAAATCCTGAGAAGAGAAAGAATGGTAATTTATAAAGATAATGAGAAGGGTGGAAAGTCTCTAGAAGAGGAGTTCTCAGCCCCTGAGATGGGTCAGGAGGTAAAATGCTTAGTGTTTACTATGCAAGCCTGGCAATTTGAGTTCACTCCCCAGAACCAGCTCCAGTGTTGTGCACACACTCAATATCAATAAATAAAATATTTTAAAAGAAAAGAAAAACATTGGCAGTGAAAAGGTGGTAGCTTTTTTAAAATGTTAAACTTTATAACAACATAACAAGTCAAACGGAAACAACTGTCATGAAAAACTTGATGTAGAAATATAAAGAATCAGAATGTCATATAAACAGTTTCAATGAACCATAAGGCTATGGAAATAAGGTATCTGGGCTTCTTAGTATGTGTCAGAACAGCTAAGTAAAGGCAATAAAAATTACAAAGAAAGTATGTAAAAAAAACTTTGAGGTTGTATATGAAGATAAAGACTAAATTGTTTGACACTTTCAAACTTGTCACCATTGTATTATTCTGTTTTCAGTGAAATTAAACATCGAGCATTCCAATAGATCTTAAAAGCAACTATTTTTGTCTTTAGTGACTATTTTTGGAACACGCCAAACCGAATGCGCAAAACCTCTGCGTGCCAACAGCAATGTAGACACTTGAAGTTCCTGGTAGGATGTTTAATCAAGTTGGAAAACAAAACACATGGCTCATAAGGTTCTTTGTGACTTGGTTCAAGTACTGTGAGTCATCTTGGTGAAGAGTAGCCCTGCCCCTTCCAGGGGATTGCTTAGAGAGAGGATGCCTGAGACAGCCAGGAGAGGGTGTGCCTTTGATGTCCTGGGCTTTGAGCTGAGCCCTAACTGAGCACTGTGCACAATGTGTCCTTGACCTGTAACTTCACTCTGAGACTCCGTTCCTCACTTGGGAAGCTGAGTTACACCAACCACCATGCTGGGATGCTGGGGAGAATTCAGTAGTTCAGCTGGGTAGATGCTGCTGTCTGTTTAAAGCTCTCAGTTGAGAGGACTTGAACTTGTTTGTGCGTAGGACAGTACCTGAGATACTTGCTGCAATGACCTGCACCGTGGTTCTGCTCTATCCTGAAAAGACATTTCAGGACTTTAAAAGATCTCATGCGGGAGGTTTATTTTTGTATTAGTTAGGGTTTCTATTGATGTGAAGAGACACAGTGACCACTGCAACTCTTATATAGAAAAGATTTAATTGGGGCTGGTTTACAATTCAGAGATTTAGTCCAATATCTTCATGGCTGTAAGAAGGAAGGCATGGTGCTGAAGATCTATCTGGCTGAGAGGAGAGAGAGAGAGAGAGAGAGAGAGAGAGAGAGAGAGAGAGAGAGAGAGAGAGAGAGAGAGAGAGCCTGACTTGAGCATTTGAAACCTCGAAGGCCACTCGAGTGACACATTTCCACCAACAAGGTCATGCCTACTCTAACAAGGCCACACCTACTAATCGCTATTTCATAGCCCACTCGCTAATAACCAAGCATTCAAATATATGAGCCTATGGGGGCAATTCCTATTCAAACTACATTTTGGCATCACAAATGTGAGGCTTCTTTGCTGAGATTCATAGAGAATATCATTGTTGAATTTGACAATAACTTTTAGACATCAAGATTTTACATTTCAACATAAATCACTTCAAAAGCAAAATGAGGGTCATTTGATCACTCCTTTGTTTTCCAGTTCCCATGTGCCAGTGTTTCTAGGTGTCCCGAACGACATGATGTCTAATACTCAACATGATCTCTTATAGAAGATATACCAGCTCTGCAAAGCGCATGTCATCAATTTTCCCCTTCAGTTTTGATTTCAGTATGCTTCAAATGTCCCAGCAGTCTTGCAATTCATTCATCAGTCCTAAATAAAAGGGCTGGAGACTTATGAGGGGCTGATAGGCACACAGTCATAGAGAAGGCGTGGGGCAATGTGCTGGGCGCAAAGGATGTCTCTGTCTTTCCCTAGACCCTGGGAAAGTTACATGTTACCTTGATAGCAAACAGAATTGTGTGGACATGATTAAGAATCTTAAGCTGAAAAACAATGTTATATTTTGTACAATAAGACAATGTAATCACTAGAGTTCTCCTGTGTAAAAGAATGAGGCTGAGTCAGAGTAACAGGAAATGCCAGCAGCAGCAGACACGAAGAGAAGATGCCTGCTGTCTTTAAAGGTTAAAAGGTCTTAAAGTGAGGGTTTAAAGCAGTTGCTAAAACATGGAGAAGCCAGGAACTTGATTCTTGCCAAGAGCCTTCACTAAGGATGCCTTGACCTTTGCCTTGACAAGATTCACTTTGGACTCTGGGTTCCAGGTTGTGAGATGTTCATCTGTTTTGTTTTCAGTCCCTATTCTGATGTTAATGGGGTGCAGTACCCTGTAGATGCCTACAGGCAGTGTGGAGAGATGTCACCTGTGTTTGCTGTGGGTGGGAGATACCTACAGGCAGTGTGTAGAGATGTGTCCTGTGTCTGCAGTGGGTAGAAGATGCCTACAGGCAATGTGTAGAGACGTCACCTATGCCTACAGTGTGTGGAAGATGCCTACAGCAGTGTGTAGGAGTGTCACCTGTGTCTACAGTGTGTGAGATTTAAGAGGGGGAAACATTGTAAAGAAACCTGCAGTACTATCCTTAGTTTATGACTTCAGCCAAACAATACAAAATGAGCCTCTGGGTTGTGCTTCAGGTGGAAGGCAGAAGGGGCCTCTGTTCCTAGTCCTGTTCTCTAACAAGATCATGACCAGGGCAGATAGCAGGGTCCAAAACAGGGGTTCAGATCTAGGTGCCTGGGGAGATGAAATGAGGGGTGGAAAGTGCTTCCGTATTCCTTTGTATGGTAAGACCCCCTTATCTTTTATTCTGACTTCATTTTTAAGTTTTCAGAGCCCCCCCAAACCAGAAGTTAGAAGGAAGTCAGTAGACATAGGGTATTGGCTGGGAGGGGTGAAGAAGGCCTGCCCGGTGGTGCTGGGAACAAATCCTCAGAAAGGACTGTTGATACCTGAGTCCCTGTGGCGAGAAAGCAGGCGTGAGTGCTATGTTAGGGTAATGGGAGCCTGGGGAAGGGCATTGAGGGATGGACATAAATGATCACAAAATACAATGACACGTATGCATAGACACGCCATGATGAAACTGTTTTACAGACACGCCCTCCGCCAAAATGGGGTGGTTAAAGACATGAAGTCTGAACAGCAAAGTGTTGGATTATTAAAACATTCAATGAATACATTAGAACAACCAAAAAATACCATTTTTCTCAAAAAGAAATTTTAAAAGGGCAGAGAAAATACAGAATCCCCTATGGGCTTTCTCATTCTCTAATCCAAAGAAGGAAACGGTCCTCTGGTGAAAAGTCAATGAATCCCCTGGCAACTCCAAGGTGTGGTAAGCCTTAGATGAAATCTGCACAGCCTACCCGTTCATGTCATGGTTTTCTGCTACTATGACAAGTACCCGAGGTGTAAACTTACAAACCTTCTCTTCTGTAAACAAAGGCTAGGGATGAGGCTCAGAGGATAAAGTGCTGCAGCAAAAGACGAGCAGCTGGGCTTGAATCCCCAGCACGTATACAATCCAGGAAGGTGGGGTGTGCCTGCAATCCTGATGCCGGGGCTGGAAGCAGATGCATGTGGTCATGGGGATCCACGATCAGCAAATCAAACCAAATGGCAAGTTCCAGGTACAGGGAGACGCCCTGTCTCAAAAGCTACGGTGGAGAGTGGTAAAGGAAGACACCCAATGTAGACTTCTGACCTCTGCATGAGCACACATGAAAATATAGACTCATGAACGCACGCACACACACACACGCACACACATACACACACTATACAAACAAGTTCTGGTTCATGACCAGTTGCTGACCATGCTTTCTTTGGGGACTGTGATCAGGCAGCTTATCATGGTAGGGTCATAAGAGCAAAACTGCTTCCAGGCAGCAGAAGAGGTTAAAGGAAAGGAATTAGACCCCGTGAACCCTTTCAAGTGCACTCCCAGAGACCTAGATATTTCTTATTATGTCCTGCCTCTTAAAGATCCTGCCACTTACAAATAGCACCGTAATGAAGCCTTTAGCACTGGGGCCTTTCTGGGTATCTAATTCCAATCTGAAGCAGGATTTAACATTCCAGCTCTGTTCAAAGGCTCTGCTCATTTGGCCGCATGAGCTTAGCATCTTAGTGATACTCGAAGTATTCTCCCCCCTACTAAATGGGCACAGAAGCACTAACTTCAAGAACTTCTGTGAAAAGTAAAAGAGGCTTGCCAGTGAGAAAATACCATATCGTTAGAAATCTTGAAGACCCTCACAATTTTGAAAGGGGGGATTTCTTTCTCTTGTATTTTCTTTTGTTGAGACAAGATACTGTTACATGCCCCAGAGTGTCCTGGAGTTCACAATCCCCTTGCCTCCAGAGGGCTAGGTCCATAGTGACATAGCATAAAGCCTTTTATGTTTTGGTGGGGGGGGGTTGTTGTTGTTAAAATAAAATATAAGAACTGTGCTTACAAATAACATTTTTTCTATTTATTTCACTATTTAAATGATAAAAAGATGGATTCTGTATTCATCTAGAAGGTCTTTTACTTTCTATTGTTTTCTGAAATCTTTTTGGCTCAAAATCTTGTGAAATCAGACTCCATTTTTATTCTGTCTTCCTCCCTCCCTCCCTCCCTCCTTCCCTCCCTCCCTCCCTCCCTCCTTCCCTCCCTCCCTCCCTCCATCCCTTCCTCTATCTCTCCCTCCCTTCCTTCCTTCCATCCATCCATCTGTCTATTTGCGTATCTGTCTGTTTGCCTGCCTGCCTTTATCTCTAGAGAACTTCATACATGGGTGCAAAAGTTAGACAGGGTCTCTTTAGTTCAGGCTGACTTCAAACGTGAAGTCACAGATGACCTGGAGTTCCCATCCACCTGCCTCTGCTTCCTGAATCACATGCACCTCCCCGAATACATCTGAGACCATCAAATACAGTCCACACAAGTAGCCTTTGGGCTGCTTGGCCTAGAGGATCCCCCCAGCCCAGTGACTTACTCAGGGGTAAGATGCAGACCTGTGATGGCCAGGGCCAGAGAATCCCCACACCATAACTGAGTCACACACTTGAAATCCATTCCATTTCCTTTCCCCCTGAAAGTTCTCTCACCTAACTCCCCTCACCCTGCGAGGAACCTGTGGACAGGATCCTGCCCTGAGGGCCTAAGCCCTTTCTTTCACCAGAGCTGTGTGCTACTGCCATCTGGTGGTTGTATCATTTTCCTGACTCTGCCTCCAGTTCCCTCTGTGTCCCCATCTTTCCAACACTAGCAAAAAGGAACATCCCAAGGACTTCCGCCTGAGTGGGCACGCATATAAAGCTAAATACAAGCAAGGGGTGGAGCAGTAAATGTCTTCAGACTTGAACTGCATGCTTCAATTTCCCATGGGATGTTCCAATTGGGTGTAGATGCTTGGATGTAGACTGTAAATGCCACAAATCATGAATTCTTCCACAGTGCCTTTTTAAAAAGTCATACTGGGATTTTAGGTCTGTCTGTTGATGACGACAAAATAAAACTATCCTCATAGGACATCCAGGCTGCTTATATTTGAAATGTCGTTAATAATTGGGTTTAGAAACAGCTGGTGTTTTTAATAGACCTGAAGCCTGGGAAAGAAATGTAAGCTCATAGCTGATATGACATTTTGTTAGGACCTGTTCCCTAATTTATGGATGCCATAGCTGTGGCCTCATACAACACATGGGATATGGAGGGCTCTCTAGGGGCTCTTATTTAAAGGCAGTAATTCAGCTCTTGAGGAGCCCACCCTAATGACCTCAGCACCACATGGGTCTTACCTTGTAATAATAGGCTCGTCGTGTGAAGTCGGCATAAACACTGAGGCCACTGCATTTATCAAATCAGAGGAGGAGTATAAAACTATGTATCGACTTTCAGGCGCAGTGGTAGAACACTGTTTAGTGAGACCCTGGATTTGGTTCCAGCACTGGGAGGACTTACCAGCAACAGCTTTGGAATTCAGTAGAAAAATTCTGCTGCTCCAAAATCAGCCAAGCTGACGTTAAAACCCACATGAAATGCTATTTATGAAGGGGTGAAGGTATTTGTATCCAGCACAATGAGTAGGATCTTTCAAAAACATGAGGATTCATAGGTTAATTATTTTGCCTTGGTGACTGTCTGCTTCATAAATGCGAAGGCTTCTGTGGTCTGAGTATAGAATAATTGGGCAAGTGTACTATTTTCGAAGTTCTTTCTACCTAATCATATGACTCCCCCTGGATTCTATCATTTCTGCTCTTAAGCTGGAGGAGTGTTTTCCTATTCCATCTATTTTCCTAGCTGCGTGTTCATGTAACTATGTTAGACAAGGAAAATGAGGTTTGCTTGCTTGCTGTCTCATCGCAGTGTTGTTCCGCTGCTAGTTAATGTGGTTTGGAGGTGAAGTGTCCCCAGAGACAGATGTATTGATAGCTTGATCCTATGTGCAGCAAAACGCAGAGGGTATGGGGTCACAAGGATAGGACTTTAGATTGACCTCTGATGGACTCACCACTGAATGGACCAGAGGGAAGTGGTGGAATTGCAGGAATCTGGGCTTAGTTGGAGGCAGTGGGTCTCTCTCTTTCTCTGTCTCTCTATCTCTCTGTCTGTCTCTGTCTCTCTGTGTTGCTCTCACTCCGGCTTTCCTCCCTGTCCACTATAAAGCAAATATCCTTTCCCCACCACACCCTCATCCTGTGATATTTCTGCCTCAACACAGGCTTCAAGCACATATGGACTGAAACTCCTGACAGCTACACTGAAGTACATCCTTCCTCCCTGTGCTTGGTTCTCTTGGGTGTTGTGTCTCCATGACTGACACACTAGAACAATGTCAGCAGAAGTTGGCTTTCTCTGGAAAGGCTGATGGAATCTGACTTGTCTGCCATTGCTCTCAGAATTCCTCCTGTTCTGTGATTTTGCATGGTTTTTGTTTTGTTTCTCACCCCTCACCCCCAGATCAACAGTTTCCTGCTTCCTTGGACCCCACTAGGCATTCTCCCTCTGTCCAGAATTACTGAGAAACACCAAGCCAGATTGAAACTGATTCTCAGAGACTTGACCCTTGAACTCCAGCAGATGAGTGTGGTGGGTTGTGTTGGAAACACATCATAAGGACAATTTTGCACAGATAATGACATGTATTTGATACTGTCCATTTTTTTCAGTTTATCTGGCCAGTCTATAGGACGATTCCCTTTTCACACCTTCTTTGACCTCCAACGTCCAACACTTTCCTCTCTCTGTTCTCATTTAATGACCTTTCTCCTAACTTCATCTGTAAGAGGTGCCCCTCTGAGAGACCTTCTCTCAACTGCTGCAAGGAAAGCAGATGCTCAATTCTCTGTGATTCCTTCCCATTACAGTGGGTGAATCAAGTCAGTCTTCTCTTGCAGGCAGGGTGCATGGTACCCTAGCGCCTCTGGACCACCCAAGGACTTTCTTCTATAGTCGTCTGTGTTCTCTCTTGAAGCATCTTTGTTACTCTGTCCTGCAACCCTTCTACTTGATCGAAAATACTGCTGAGCCCACATAGTTCCACAGCCATGTCTTCATGTGTGTACTCTGTACTAAATGAAATCTTCCTGAAAAATTTTGCCTACAATATTGAATTGTTTATTAGCTGACTCTATTTTAACAGACTTAAAAAATGTTTAATGTTAATTTTTTTTTGGTTGGGGAGGATATACAAGTGTGCCATGGCTTGCATATAGAGGTCAGAGGACAATCTCAGGTGCTGGTTCTCTCCTCTCACTATGTGGGTTTTGAGGCTCAAACTTCGGTATCAGCTTAGTAGCACACACCCTAAGCTGCTAAGCCATCTTGCTGGTTCTCAACACACTTTTGACCCAAACCCTCAGTGAATTCCTCTCATCTAAATCATTGATCTTCATATGTTGGGATTGAATATTAAATCTGTAGTCTATATCATATTTGAATTCACTTTGGTTTTGAATCAAATATTTTCTGTATTTTACCAAACTCCTGTCTACTGGAGTCAGTGTTGGGACACCTTCGTTAAGAGTTTCACTAAGGGTCATGGTTTTAAAGACTATCTATGTGCTACCTTCCAAATTCCTAACTGTGCCCTCAGCTCTCGTTAGAACCCTGAATTCATGCAATGAATTGTCCACCTGGTCTCATTACATTGATATCCCATAGACTTAATTTAATTCAGTTTTTTGAGATAGGATTTCACTAGGTAATTCTAGCTAGCTTAAACTCACTACATAGACCAGGTTAGCCTCCAGTTCACAAAAATCTGCCTGTCTCTGTCCTGGAATTAAAGGCATGTGCCACACAACTGGCCAAATGTCTCACAGATGTTTTGTTTTTTTTCTCGAAATTAAGATTTACAAAATATTTTTTGTTTCCTTTTCCAAGCCTGCTTCTCTCTAGGTATTCCTTTCAGGAAAGAGAGCTGGCATTCACAGGATTGTGCAACTCATGCGTCCCTTTCAGCCCACAGCGTGGTACATTCTTGTCTCATGCAATAGCAGTCTACAGGTTCTACCCCCTCTGCGTTCAAGTATGTCCAGAAGCAAACCATCCTTCAAGAGTTTCTCCAACAAATGCCCTAGAGGAAGCCCTTGTCCCCGGACTGAGCTACTGTGGTCGAGTTAAACACCATCTCTTGGTCCGTCTTAGCTCCTGGCAGTGGCCACACAGCGTGTGTGATGCCACCATTGAGACATCAGTCGTGCTATTTGTTCTTCACAAAGATCTCCCATGGCTTTCACCCCCAGACGAAGTCCCGTTGCTATAGCGATAGAATGGACCTAAATGATCCTAAGCCTGGCCATTGGATGAGATGAAATCACAAGCACCTACGGACCATTCCCCTGTGCGACCTGTGTGCTCTGCCTCTGGCGTTTGTCTGGCATTCCTGCCCCCCAGGTCGCATGTCTTATTCATGTGTCATATTCCACACTTACCTTGCACAGATGTCTATACGAGAGAGAAACCTACTCTTCCAGTCTCTCTTTCCTGCCCCTCTTCCCAAAGTACGTTTAAAAATACTTGCCCCTAGTTTCTTTCCCCGCAGAGCACCATGGGAACGGAGATTTTTTTTTTTCATTGTTCATGTGTGCATCTCCAGCATCTGGGCCCTAGTTTGTTTTAATTGTCGACTGGGCACAGCCTTTTGTCACCAGGGAGGAGGAAAGCACAACTGAAAAATTGCCTCAATCAGATTGGCTGATCTGTGAGTGCTTGTCTTGATTGGTGGTTGATGTAGGAGGGCCGCAGGCCTGTGCTGCAGAGATCACGCATGGCCCATGGGCTGTGAGCTGCTCAGCAGTTACGATGGCTACAAGATACAGCTTTTGAAGGCGCTCAGTTTGTTTACACAGGCATTCCTTATAATAAATTTCATGCTAATATAAAAATCAGGCAGACATCTCACCAAGTAGGGAAGATGGACAAGAGATTCTGCTTGGTACCACTTGGAGATCCTTTCCAGTGAGGCCCCTTCCGAAGCATGAGGCCAGACTGCATCCCCTGTAAAGCCCTTCAGCTGTGGCAGGCTGGAAGGGTGGCCCTAATGGAGGGGCAGAACATCCTTAAGAGTTTTGGAGAACTGCTAGCCCTCACAAGCCGGCATCTGGAAGCAGAGAGACAGCGTTGAAGGTTCAATAATCACTGAAGCCCAGATCCCGAACGGTCCTGAGTCCTCTCACTGATGGGTGTCACCTAAGGCCAGAGAAGCTGCATTTCTGCAGTGTGGCAGTGTGATCCAATCCTAGAGACTTTTCCCAGAGTTCCAGTGTTTGTATCATTTTCTTGGGGTGGTCACTTTGTGCTGTCAGGGTTCACAGCTTGGGGCTAGTTCAGCATCACATTGGGGTGAGTTCCTTAGCACATCAAGGCCTGCCTTGGGCTGGCTTTTGAGGCCTAATTCTTGTCAGAACTGCCTGGTAGCAAGCTCTTATTTTACAGGCATCACATTATCCCAAACACACAGAATTACTTTTAAATCACACAAAATGGTTTCCCTTATGTTCCTACCATGTGGAGCTAGGCTGCATAAGATCACTAGTTTAACATGAACCATGGCCCTCGGTGATTTGTATTTCAGTTCTTTCTTGACTTCCTGATATATCTTTTCAAAGTCAAGGAATTTCAAATTTATTCACTCATTTATAAAAAAAAAAAAAACAACAGTTATCGAAACCTCATAATTAACAAGGTATTTTGAAGGAAAAAATGCAATGATTTTTTTTTAAACGACTATCTCAGATTTAGGACTATTAAAAAGAAAAACCCAGCCAGGCAGTGGTGGTGCACTCCTTTAATCCCAGCACTCAGGAGGCTGAGGCAGGTGGATCTCTGTGAGTTCGAGGCCAGCCTGGTCTACAAGAGCTAGTTCCAAGACAGATTCCAAAGCTACAGAGAAACCTGTCTCGAAAAAAAAGATAAAAAGAAAGAAAAAGAAAGAAAGAAAGGAAGGAAGGAAGGAAAGAAGGAAGGAAGGGAGGAAAGAAGAAAGAAAGAAACCCAATATGAAGTGTGTTAGTTCGTATGGGAGCTATTTCCATGAGAGTGTCATGAGAGTCTAAGCAATGTCTAAACAAAAACAAAAAAGGGCTGTCATGAATATTTTCTGGGCCAGGTGTGGTGGCCCATATCTGTCATCCTAGTACGAGGGAGGCAGAGACAAGAAGATAGTGAGTTGAAGGCTATCATCCTGGGCTGCATTCTGAGACTGTCTCCTAAATGGAGAAGTTTGGATTGTGCCAGACTACCTGGACTCTGGACTCTTACTCACGTGAATAGCTTGACCTAGGCTGTCCCTCAACTGTTTGCCATTTGTGTGTGTGTGTGTGTGTGTGTGTGATAACATCCACTGTATCCCATGCATAAAAGTTGTATAGGAAGCCAGAATCCACTGTAATCCAGCAACGCAAGGCTGTAATCTTCTAAAGTATTTAAATTATTCTAAGGATAGTGGTTTTGTATTAGAAGAGACATTATAAACTTTCCTTTTAGAGGAAAATGGACTTAAAAAGAAGATTGTAAAGTAAAGCGAGCATGAGGATGTGTTTTCCTTTTCTTTAGAGACCTTGGTAAGAAAATCAGGCCATCTGTATTAACACAGAGGTTTAGCGGGCTCTAACCTCACTGCACTGTAAACTGAAGGCATGCATATATGTGTTTTCATGTTCCATTTCAGCTCCTGTTTGTGTGTGATCCTCTGGAAAGGCATCCTGAGCTGGGGACACCACAGAACAGGCTAGTGTTAGACTGTCTTCACGCTCTTCTTTAACAAGCCCCAGGGCGATAAATTTCCTCTCCCTTTTATCCCTTCTTTTTTGAAATGATTCTTCTAGATTTGCAGAACATTTCTGTGAGCAGCAGGATTAAAGGAAAAATCTTTTACCTTTAGCCAAAATTCAGATAAAAGATTTAACTGGATGGTGGTGGTGGTGAATGCCTTTGTTCCTAGCACTTGGGGAACAGGCAAGTGGATCTCAGTGAGTTCAAGGCCAGACTGGTCTACAAAGCAAGACCAAGGATAGCCAGAACTGTTAAACAGAGAAACCCTGGAGAGAGAGAGAGAGAGAGAGAGAGAGAGAGAGAGAGAGAGAGAGAGAGAGAGAGAGGCAGAGACAGAGACAGGCAGAGACAGAGAGTGACAGAGAGAGACAGAGAGAGGAATTTTGAAGATTTAAAATAACAAGCTACTTGGGGCCACCATAGGAACTGTGTGTGGGACCAAGACCAAGATGGAGTATTTTACCAGACAGAGTTATGTTGGACTTTTTCTATAAACATTTGCCCTGTTGCTGAGTCTCCAGCCCTCATCTAAGGGTGCAGTACCGTGGCCATTAGCCCTATGTGCTCTTTAAGTATGTCTTACTCCAAAAGCATTCATATACCTCCCCCACCCCTGTTCTTCCCATTCTCTGGAACTCTCAAAGCCAGTAGGTGTGGGGAAGGAGGGCAGAGGGGAACAGGGAGGAGTGGAGAGGGAGGGCAAAGGGGAATAGGGAGAAGTGGAGAGGGAGGGCAGAGGGAACAGGGAGGGTCCATTTGCTTTAACCGCTGCAGTGATTGAGATGATCTAGCCACCCCTTAAATGTTCTTTGTTCTGACTTCATCCCTGCCCAGTCTTATGGATCTGTGTTAAATGGTCTTAACGTCATTTGCCATCTAGTGTGTATCGGGAGATCATGATGAGCAAGAGTATTCATTGGAACTGTTCGCTTTTGCTTTTGTTTTTGATTCCTCCATTAATTTTTTTCTTTTTCGTTGACGGATTTTTTGGGGGTCATGACAATTTCATACATGTATGTAATGAATTCTGATTATTCTCAATCCCACTTCTTCCTATCTTTTTTTCCATCACTAACAGGTATGTATGTGCCCATGTAGACACACACACCAGTCCCTTTCCATGACTTTTGGTTTTGTCATATAACCCATTTAATTTAACCAGGGCCATCTATATAGCCATTGGGTTGGAAGTATCCCCTAGAACCTGGTGGGGCATTGAGGGGAACATGACTCAGGCAATGATATCCTTCCTTCCTCAAACTGGCAGTGGAATTATTTCAAGAACAGAGACTCCCTTACACCCTGGAGTCATAGAGAAGGAGCACTTAGTGTGAGGTCCATCAAACCAGGTTAAAATCCTGCTGGGGAGCTATGCAGCCTTAATCAAATCACTCAGCTTAGAGCTGCCTTCTCATTTGCCATCCAGGGAGAAATAGCGTTAGTCTCTGTAAAGGTCTAGTGACTAAAGGAATCATGATCAGTGTCTGCGCCCCAGCCCACGATCCCTCAGCTCAGTGTCTGCCCCAGTCCACGATCCCTCAGCTCAGTGTCTGCCCCAGTCCACGATCCCTCAGCTCAGTGTCTGCCCCCAGCCCACAATCCCTCAGTGTCTGTACCACCACGATCCCTCTTCTTGTCCTTATATTCCCTTTACTCTTGGCTCATGCCAAACCTGTGATAATGTGGTGTGCAGCTCCTTCTGCCTCACTGCCCTGAGTATCTTCCTAAATGTCACCTGGGTGAGAGACATTTAGTGTGCTCTGAAGGTCAGTCCGAGGAGCAGCCCTTTAACGCCCGCTGTGGCATTTCCCGTCAGGACCTTCAGGAACACCGCTTGTGCCTTTACAGGATGTTCCTTTTTATGGGACTTCAGGAGAATTTGGTGTCTGCTCTGAGTGCCAAGCAGAGTGGCGCTTCTGAGCATTGGGTTTATTTTAAGCTTATGGCCAGTAAATTATGTAACTGACCGAGTTTCCCTTTTTTGAGTTGCCTGTTAGAAAGCTTACAGCCAGATTCATCACTCATCTGGAGGAAGCGTATTGGTCATCCCAGGGTGTGTTTCAGCTTTTATTTTTGCCTCCAACCACCCCCCCCATCTTTGTTGATCTCTTATTGTAACTCTTTTTATATATAATTTGAACATTATTTTAAATGTATTGGTGAGAGCTTAATTCACTGTAGGGGGGTTAGCTAGCATGTTTGAGGCCCCAAACCCAACCCTTAGTACTACCAAAACCAAATTATTATTATTTTCAAATTTCCTTAAATTATTTCTCAAGTTTGTTGAGAGGAAGGAAGGGAGTTGTTGAGGGAGGAAGAGAGAATATGAATTGTATCAATTTCACTTGCTATAATTCCTACAGTTAAGAGATGTCATAATTTTCTTAAGAAGGTACTAGTTGGGTCTACATAGTAAGTTCCAGACCAGCCATGATTACACAGTGAGACCCTATCTCAAGGTGTGTATTACTCAATATACTAGTGAGATAGAATGAATTTTCCAATGGTTATAATTTTAGACTTTGCAAGAAAGGGAAGGAGAAGTTTAGAGAGTGAATGATGATAGCCCGTGAGAGTGGTTTGGAAATTCAAGGCGGGATGACTGGGTTTCCTGTGGGGGAAAGTGACTGTGGGTTGATTGGACTGTTAGTAAGCTATTGTGTCCTCCTCCAGGCTTTGCTTGTAAAATCCCGTTTTGCCTGGCACAGAACAAGATGGAGACAACAATGGCTCGGGATTTTGAAAACCCTACTTGGAAAATTAACTCGCAGTGCTTTGGTGTGATGATAAATCTTGACCGTGGACTTGACTGAACTGAGAAAGCCTTCAAGCTTAGTAAACTATCTTTTTGGGTGTGTCTGGTTATGGTTTTCTCTAATGGTCTCTTGTCTGTTACAAAGAGAAGTTCCCTTGTTGATGGGTGAGGACTGCTCTTATCTATGGCTATAAGGACAAATATTTAGAGTACAGCTAGGGACTTTGCTGGTTTGACAAAGTGGTTGTAGTTGTAAATTCTCCCAGAGATCCATGACTTTACTAGTCCTAGGTAGTTGACTATTTCAAGTACCAAGTATGATTTCCCTATTGTTGAGTGGGTCATAAGTCATTAGAGAACTGTTGGTTACCACAAAGGTATACATACCACTACCGCACCCTTAGGGTTATAGTGCCATGCTGGTCATATTATGGTTCATAGGCATCAATGCTGTGTGAGATCATAAGAATAAGGGGGTTTTCTGTGAGACCATATCTCCTAGTAATGTCAGAAGTTACACCTGTAAAGTCACAGCAACATGACTGCCCAAACACGAAGTGAATAAAGTCAACAATAGGCACATAAAGTGTTGTGGGGAAAGTCCACAAGGCCTCAACCCTAAACAAAAAGCTAGAAACAATTAAGGAATTTTGAAAGCAGGAGATATAGTCTTATCTAGGGAAGAGCAAAGTGTGCTGGCTAGTTTTATGTCAACTTAACACAAGTTAGAGTTATTGGAAAGAAAAGATCCTCAGTTTAGAGATCCCTCCATGGGGTATGTTCTTAATTAGTGATGTTAGAGGGCACAGCCCATTGTGGGTGGGGCCACCCCATAGGTGGTCCTGGGTTCTATAAGGAAGCAAATTGAGAAAGCCTTCGGGGGCAAGCCAGTAAGCAGCACCCCTATGTGGCTTCTGTGTCAGCTCCTGCCTACAGGTTCCTGCCCTGTATGGGTTCCTTCCTGACTTCCTTCAGTGATGAACAGTGATGTGAAAGCAAATAAAGCCTTTCCTGTTGTGGCGTTTACCTCAGCAATAGTTAGCCTAACTGGGACATACGTCAACTCATTATCCAATACCAAATTGCCATCCTTGAAAACACACACAAAGTAACATTATACAGATTGAGTAGGTTTTATTCATGTATTTAGGAGTGTGTGTGTGTGTGTGTGTGTGTGTGTACCAACAATTAATGAAAAAGAGGCTATGAATTTGAAAGAGAGCAAGGAAGGCTGTTGAGGGTAGATTTGATTGGAGGAAAATAAAAGGGGAAATAGTGTAATTATACTATAATCTCAAAAAAATAAATGGGTAAAATGAAGTGGCAAATTGTTAATTTTGTAAATGATTGTCATGGTGGAGTTAGTTGCAGGACATCTATAGCCAAGAATCTTTATGGGAAGTATACTTCCTAAAATATATATATAGTCTGTATATGTGTGTGTGTGAGAGAGAGAGAGAGAGAGACAGAGACAGAGACAGAGAGACAGAGAAAGAGACAGAGAGAGAATTTTAGGGACTGTCAACGTTTTGTGGCAATTTTAGAGGCAATGTGTATTTCTCTTTCTTGTCATTCCAATCAAAGAGAAAATTAAAATAACCACTTGGAAGTACTGGAAGTATTTTATGCTGTGATCATCATGGATTTGCTCATGAGATATTATAATCTGAATAGCATGCCGTTTTCCATCCAAAGACCAATATTTAGTTTTCTATATGCAGGTTGTGTTTCTTTCCATTGATAATGAATAGAATGAACGGGCCAAACTTATTTTCGGAAGGAAGGATGTGCTGTGGTGAATTTTAAGCAATGGTTTGGACTTGGTTTTTCCCATTCCCTTCTGATTAGCATAATGGCTTCGGCCTTTGCACAGTGTTTCTCTTTCAGCTGGAAAATAGCGACATCCCCTCTGTGCCCTGAACCGTGTTGGGGAAAACCAGAAGTCCAGATAGAGAGGGATTCAGCTGGAGTATGAGAAGGAGGTGAATGGAGGTTTTGCTTGCTTATTTTCCGAGTAAAGAGTGATATGGAGAAATTAAAAGAAAATAAAGTAAGCTACCAATTCAAGTCTGCCCAATACAAAACAGAGGGAGGTAGTCCGGAACCTGGATGAATTTGAATGCTTAAATGTTTTATTACCTTGTGTTACAAAGTTAGGACATGTTATTGGGTCATTTTTGAGAGAATCGAAGGAGAAAAGATAGACGTGGATTATGACATTCTTTGCAAGTTTCCCTGAGCTATGCAGAAGGAGGGCACTGGGTTTTAAACACCTTTCGTTGCAGGATTTCTCTCTTTTAGATGTGACTACATTACAAGATAAAAGGGGGTTACTAGGATTACTAAGTTTTACCACACTCTAAGTGAGGTATGTATCATATAAGCTACAGCACAAAGTTTGTCTTCTGCATAGACAACCTGTGGCCAAATTCTGCATGTAGGCATTCACTGATAGTTATCAGTGGGAGTATAAAATCATTATCGTACTCAAAACATTGAAGTTCTGTTTTCTTGGCGGGAGTTGGGGTTCAGTTACTTGGTTCTCAAGCACGAGTTTTGCAAATTATAATGCTGAGTCAATTTTAAAAGGTTGGACATGCCTAAAACTATTGGAACTGCCAGGCGTTATGGTACATGCCTATAATCTCAGCACTCAGGAGGCAGAGACAGAGGCAGGAAGATCTCTGGGAATATGAGGCCAACCTGGTCTACAAAGCAAGTCCTAGGATAGCCAAGGCTACAAAGTGAAATTATAACAACAAATAAACTCTTCCTTTTTTTATTCTCCTCCTCTTCCTCCTCCTTCTGTGTTTTCATGTATATTTGAGCTTGTATGTACAACAGCACATGGAAGACAGAGGTCGGTATGAGGTCTCTGTGTAGTCTCAAAAACTGAAAATAATACAAACAACAGCAAAAACAAGAGCAACCCCAAAAAAGAAGAACAAAACTGGGCAGTATGATTCTCCCCCGACTACTCTTTATTTTGTTAACTTCTGCTGTTATCTGAATGTAGTCTTATTAGTGAAAAAGATAGGGATTGGTCTGAGAAAAATAAACATCATATTAGAGCAAAGAAGAACACAGAAACCTTGGTAAAAAAAATACCATTTATTTCCATATGAGCTAAGTAAAATCGAACTCTTCTTTTTGGTGGCTAAAGAAGTAGACCTTAGGCTAGAGAGATGACTTAGTTGGTAAAGTGCTCGCTATGCAAGCAGGAAGTCCTGAGTTCAGATCTCTAATACCCGTGGGAAAAGCCAGGGTGGTGGAACACACCTATAAGCCTAGTGCTTGGGAAGCCAAGACAGAGGGATCCCTGGGGCTTCCTGGCCATCCAATTTAGCCAAATTGGTGATCTATAAGTTTAATGGCAGATCCTATCTCAAAAAAACAAGATGGAAGACAATCACCGAAGATATCCAATATTGACCTCTGTCCTCCATATACTTCTGTACACATACATGAACACATATAAATGAACACATATGAAGCAGGAGGAAAAAGTACGAAGGAAGATGAGGAGGAAGAAAGAAGAAGCAAAGGAGGTAGGGATAATAGTTTGCGAAGATATAAGGGGCTTGACACGAATTCTGCTTAGAATCTTACAGTAAGAAATGCTTGTCAGAACAAGACTAGGAGCAAACTGGAGCCAACATGCCCATGAAGGCATGGCAGACTGCCCATCAGACTGAGCCACAATGGTGGATGGAATTGGGCAGAAGTGGAGAAATGTGGAAATAAACATCTTTTACTTTGAGACCTCTTTCTGTCTTCTCTGAGCATGCTTTTCTGTTCTAATCCCCAAGTTCATCCTCTTCTCCCACCCCTCACCCCCGTGCCCTGTGTTATCAGTAGGTAACATCATCATCTTTGAGTTAACTGGTCTCAAGGGCGTTTCCTAGCTGTTCTCTCTTTCTCTTTAGCCATCTTCCAACTCAGCTGCACACTTACCTCCAAAGGTTATGTTAAATGTTATCTCTCCGACCATGTCTGTGGCTGCCTGAGCTACTCTCAACACAAAGATGAAAGTCTAGCACAGAGGTCATGATATGCTTGTCACCTGCCTTCCAAACCTCCTCTTGTCCCTCTCCCCCTCTTCCTTGGCCCTCCAGCTACTCAAACAGTATCATCCCTTCCTCCACAGAGATGTGCATATATACTTCTTCCTCAGCTCTAGTCTCTCTTTCCTTGCCTCATCTCCCCTGCATTTTCATCTCAGCTCCTTCCCGCCCAGCAGCCTCAGCCCAAAGACCTCTTCCCCCGGAATGCCTTCTCTGCCTTCGGTTATTTCAAGTGCCTCCCTGCTCTCTGTTTTCATAACACTCTCGCTTTCGTCCAACTAACTTACTAGTTCGTAGAACTATGTTTTTGTGATTAATAGACTCAAGTGGTCCCCCTGCACTTTGAACTCCCTATATTTAAGGATCTCAGTTATTGTACTTACTTCCTATTTTGTGACCGGTGCCTGAAAGTCTCAGGCACATACTCAACAACACTCCGGTGATAGCGACTCAATAGACAGAGATGGATAGTTGGGGTTTTGGTGGTGGTGGTGGTTGTTTCAGGGTTGTTATTGATTTTGCATGTATGGAAAGTAGGGCAGTGATTTTCAGTGGCCTTAAGAACTCTAGACCCTGAGTGTGTGTCACTGTAACAATGTGCTACAGTGGAAGAGATGAGCAGAGGGCTGTCATGGTGCTGAGCGTGGAGACCGCCTTTACGAAATCATAGCCACTCAAAGAGCTGTAACAACCAAGCAGAGTCACCCCTAAAGAGAAACCTTCTCTTCTACTCTAGAAAGTATTTCAAGATTGTGGAGACTTTGGACTTTTCAAAATTAAATTTCTTTTTAACTGATGTATAAAATAATAAAACTGGTCTTGGATAGATAGCTCAGCAGGTCAAGATGTTTACCATCATGCCTGACGACCTAAGCTCCATCCCCTGAACTGCACGGTCAGATGTGACTCCTACAAGCTGTTCTCTGATTTAAACACATGATCTGTATCATATGCATGCCCATGTGTGCGTAAAAATAAATGTCAACAAATACATGGACATGAATACATGTTATACCTGCCAAGTACTTTTACTATATGTGCACCTTGTAAAATATTTGAATTAGGTCAAACTTACCTCCTTGAACATTTCTTGTTTGTTTTGGTACTGTAGTCACCCTGATGTGCAATAGCATATTAGAATTTCTCTCTGTGTGCATGTATGGTGTATGCATGCCTGCACAGATGTATATATGTGCTCACCCATGCATGAACGTATGTGCTTACATGTGCATGCACATGTGGAGACCAGAGGTCAACATTGGGTGTCTTTATCTTTCCTATGGTATTTTTTGAAAGAGCGTTTCTCACTAACCTAGGGTTCCTGAGTAAGGCTAGACTGGGTAGAGAAAAAATCCCTAGGGTCCCCCACTCTCTACTTCTGCTCATGTTACTGTGGTTTGAGTGGGCATCACCATCCAAAATATGATGTAAGGGCTAAGATCCAAGCTCAGGTGTTCGTGCCATCTTCCTACCTCTCCATGCCAGGGCTTCTGCTTCTCTGGGTAACTAACGGCACCGTGCTCAGTCTTTCCCTTCTGCTGCCTCTCCTGTCATCCTCAGCTGCAGTGAGATCATCTTTTCACGGTTGGCTCTGTTTTTTCTAAGAAGAAATACTGTCTCCATCACTGTGTGTTTTCTCTCTCTTCGACAGGAGTAACACACAGCATGAATAGTAAAATAATCCCCACATATCATAAATCACACATCCCTGGGTGTATGATTTTAAGATGCCTGTCATTGACTTCATATATATGGATCTGTGGTTATTTGGAATGATTTCTACCATCCTTTCTCTGTTAATCACTTTGCAAAATTTTAATTTAAACATACCATAGATTATTTTAAAAATTCCTCATTGTACCACTCATTAGGTTTACAGTGAACTCCATAAATCACCAGCTATTTGGTTAACTTCATTTGATTTGATTACTTAGTAGCTGGACAGTAATTGCCAGTACATAAACACAACAGCTTCAGATTCCTTGCTGGTTTTGGATAATAACCTGGCATTTTTAAACCAAATTGTCCAGAGAGGTTTGTTTTTCCTACTTGTTAATAAAACTAAGCAGTTATTTTTTTATTTAAAGGCTTCAGCAGTTTTCCTGTCCTGCCAGATAAAGCTGAACTCTGCTGTGGAGTTTGGGATGCTCTAGTCTGTTCCAGACTAGACTGCTCTCTCAACCTGAGCTTTCTCTTCCCTTCGCTTTTCTGTCCCCTCCATTCCCTCCTCCCCACATGCTCTGTTGGATGCTATGAATTAATTATTGACTCTAAAAGTAATAATACCCAGAGGTATTTTTAAAATACTGGTTTATTTCTTTAACTGAGGTCAAAGTAACAGTAGTGTAAACAATGGGGAGGGGGGTCGGTATGTTTCTCTTCGTATTGCCCTGCCATGGCAAACCACTTCCAACCAACAGGGCCGCTCCCAGTGAGAGACTAGAAACTAGCTGCCGTGTTTCCTGGATGTACAGCGTGCTTTTCTGTGTTCCTTCAGCAATACATCTATCTTAGAGCTGCAGGAAAGTGGAAAGGGCAGGAGGAAGGCAAGGTCTAGTCCCTCTAAGGGCATCTAAGGGGTTGGGACATGCCATTTTTTTTCTTCTTTCTCATTGGCCAGAAGCTAGTCACATGGCCCCCCTAGTTGCTAGGGAAGCTGGAGTATTTGTCTCAGTATAAGCTCTCTGCATCTGTTCTGGGTACTGTAGCTGAAATGGTAAAGGAATAATGAACGTGCAAGTGTGGATTTACGTCTCCTTTTCTATTTGCCCTTTACTGTGCTGAGTGCTAGCAATGTACACACGAATAAGGACGGAATTAGTAGGAGCACTCAGCTTAGTTGGAAGACTTTGGAGCAGTGTGGTGACACACACCTGTAACCCCAGCACTTGGAAAGTGGAGGCAGGAGGATTAGGAATTCATGGTTGTCCTTGTCTACATAGCACATAATAAATCTGAGGACATCCTGGGTGATGTGAGACACTGCTTCAAAAGGCCCAGAGGCTGGAGAGATGATGCAGTAGTTAAGAGCACTTGCTGCTCCTAGAGCATGGCAGTTGGGTTCCTAGAACCCATGTCATGCGGCTCACAGTCGCCTAGACTTCCAGTTCAAGGTCCTGACACCAGCTTCTGGCCTCTCCAGGTACTCACACATATGTGGTGCATGCGCACAAACACATACACACACATGTATACACACATACACACACATGTATACACACATACACATACACACACACACACACATAGACACACACCCCAAGAAATAAAAGCACTAATCCCTACACACACTTTGGGTAAGTTCTTATTTCCTTAATATATTGTGAACATGTAATCTACCCACATCTTTGCTTGTATATTCTATATAAGCAGATGTATCACGCATGTATGTAGTCTGCATGTAAATTTTGTGCTGCATATACCATCTAGTTACCTGGCATTCTTTCTCTGCTTATTGTCCATTGAGTGCTATACTGCCTGCCTTGTCAAAGGACCCCACATATCCCTGACTTTATAGAGCGGTGACCGTTCCTTTGAGGGATAGTTACAAGAGGGTTTGCCTAGTGTTCCTGTTTCTCCTCATCACTGTGTTGTAAGGTCCTGGAGTCTGGTTTAGGCACGGGGGCACTTGCCTTATGTCAGCACTTAAAGGAAGACGGTGACATGGACTCCCTGTTAAAAAGAAAGAAAGTATCACAAAGGAAAGGTACTTTATTATTTCCTGTCCCTAGCATGTTAGCCCAGTGGCAATAGGATAGAAGGTGCCCAGCAAATGTTTGCAGAGCGCACTCAGCATTCTTTCCTGGTTCTTGAATGGCAATGTGGGTGGAATCTCTAATGAACTGGGGAATCTCTTACAAACTGTGTTTAAAAATATCATACTTAATAAAAAAGTTAAGTGAATTCTGAATCAAATTCAGAATCCACCAAGAGATCACTCTTTCCTCCAGTATTTATCTTTGACTTCATTTTTATTCTTTGTTTTTATGAAATGTGTGATAAAGACGCTTTTTAAAAACCTTTATCCTCCCCATGTTCCTACCAATCCAACTTTATGTTCTCTCTCTCTCTCTCTCTCTCTCTCTCTCTCTCTCTCTCTCTCTCTCTCTCTCTCTGTCTTCTCTATTTGGAAGGACATGAGAGAATAGAAAGAAAATTATCAAAATATCTTAATCAAAACTTTGACTTTTATGTTTTATTATATTGTTATACTTCTTGCTAGAGTTTCTTCAAAAAAATCAAACTGAAATCCTGTGGACTAGGTGCAAATTTGCATAGTTCAGAAAACGTCGATCTTCTTTATAACACTTAATTCGAAAGTCAATTTCCAAATTAATTTAAAAAAAAACCTCTGACTTAATCAAAGCCTAGTTGCTCTGGATCAGTTTTCTCAACCTGTGGGTTGCGACTCCTCTTTCACAGGGACTGTATTTCAGATATCCTGCGTGTCAGGTGTTTACATTATCATTGACAGCAGTAGCAAAATTACAGTTAGGAAGTAACAGCAAAAATAACTTTATGGTTGCGGGTCGCCATGGCATGATGAACTGCATTAAAGGGCCACATCATTTGGAGGTTGAGAACCCCTGCTCTGTATAGTCATATTTTCCCCTTAGATCCTTCAAAAACATGGACGATTAGTATGTGAAGGCCATGGAATTTGGAAGACTGTGTTAAGTCCAAGCTATGTTACCAAACACTAACCATTTGGGGCCTCAGTCCCTCTGTCAATCATGTAAGAGGTCTGAATTAAACCAGAAACACCTTCCAGTTCTCAGTTGTCTTGGAGATGAATGAACAACAATATAGGATTGTTACCCAGGCTCTAAAAAAAATTTTGCAAAAAGTTGCAAATTAGTAACTTCTCACTTTCCATGGGCCTAAAGAACACGATGATGGTTGAAGCTTTTAGACTATGGGTGTGAAATTAATTCATGCACCTTCTTAAGTGATATAGAGTTACTTGGGTGTGGGGGCAAATTTGGATCAATATGTGTGGCGTACTAAAAGGTTATATGAATCATTGCTTATTAGCGTGGTTGATATCATCCAAATTAATAGCTGAGTCCCCAGTGCCTTAATGATTCATCTTTCATTGTGCGACATGTACAAGGCCTTAGACAAAGAATGTAAAGATCGGCTCCCTGTCAGAAAACCGTGTCCTTGGGGAGTGGTATAAATAATAGTCTACATGGAGTATTGACTTGTTAAGCTCTCGGGTTTGTGGAACATTTGGCTTATTATGTCTAAATCATAGATGATATATTATTTAACCAATTAATTAGGTCTGACTCTGATCACATTTGCCTGCCAGAGCTGTGTTTATTTAACATGCTTCAATGTAGAAAATGAGTCTTTGGCAACAAGCAGGAAAACACTGTATAGCCGCAGTGGTTGAGTGAGTCAGGACCTGAGGCTACTCCAGCAATCTTCCTTACAAATCCTTTGCAATACATACTGCAGGACAAAGCATCTCACAGTGGAGAGGGTGGCTCCGGAGTCCTAAGAATCCACAGTGAATTCAAGTCTAGACTCACTCATTTGTCAGTGAAAGGGGAGGAGGGAGAACGAGCAAATCAGATATGCCCAAAATGTTACAGAGGTACCAGTGAATCAAGGATGCTGTTGCCAGTCT
Source organism: Arvicola amphibius (assembly GCF_903992535.2). Lineage (NCBI taxonomy): Eukaryota > Metazoa > Chordata > Mammalia > Rodentia > Cricetidae > Arvicola > Arvicola amphibius. The sequence goes on along the minus strand of NC_052052.2, from coordinate 97,221,282 downwards.
GTGCGTAGCCGAGAAGGGCGAAATAACAGCCAAGCAGCGGCAGGAGCAGCGCTGTTCTCAGACACAGTCACATAAACAGCAGCCAGGGTAGGCCTCCTCCCTTCTGAAGCAGCAGACTGCAGCCTGGTGAAATGCAAGGCTCTGAGGTCTGAAAATCTCCGGAGGAGAGCATGGCTACTGTAAAAGCCTTGCTCAGAAACCCGGGCGATCTGGACAGGCTCAACTCTACATTAGCAAGAGTTCCTTTGGGAAGAGAAAGGCTACCTTTTCTAGATTTCTGCCAGTAGGCAGCCCCCTCAAAGAAGATCTCAAATTACCTGTAAGAAATTTTTAAAAAGGCAGACAGCGAGAACAAAGTTTTGGCATGCCTGCAGAAACAGCAGTGTCTGTAAAAACTACCTAGAGACTGAAGCTAACCGATCATTTCCCCATGGCTCTTACCTGGGAGTGGAAGGTGGGGAGAAATGGACAGTGGCCGTGACAGGAAGACGAGGCACAGTGCAGCTTGGTGAAACCACGCTCTGACTGCGTTCTGCCCCCTCTTCATGCAGTGCTGCGGGCTGGTGCATCGCCGGCGAGTTCGGGTGTCCTATGTAAGTTTCATTGCTGAACGGCTGCGGCTTAGGAGCTGAAAATGTCACTTGTGTCTGTCTGGTCTGTGTTGCTTCTTTTGGATGCTTTAATCCCTGTGCTGAACCAAACAGAAAAGCAATCATTTATGCCACGAGTTGTCAAGGCACCTGAGGTCTATGAGATTCTGAGGTCTTTCCAGAGATGCTTTTGTATGTTTATCTTTTGTGCCAGGTTACTTTCATAAGGTTGGGAATAACTTGTGGAGGGACTGGTCTGGTGTGTATATGTGTGTGAGGAAGTATCTATTGTCTCAGATATCTGTATCCATTCAAACCAGTTGACAGACTCTTTTGCTTGGAGTTTTCATATTTGAATCATGGGATGGGAAAGGAGATCTTTTTCTAGATATGAAATAACACGGAGTTTGTCAAATTACAGACCATCATTGTCTAATGTTAAATCCTATTTTGAAGAGCTTCAGAAGAAGAGATGATAATCGTCTGACGAATGACACAGCTGTGGCAATCATGCCAGCGTTTCCAACGGCTTTATCATTCTGACTGTCTCTCGGAAACAGCCCTTATTTCGTGGACCTGCTGTGTTTTCTTTTTCTGCAAAATGGCTGTCTGAGTATTAAATTCTAAAAGGCAGGCTCTCGCAGATACTGAAGTGTCACGGTTTGAGAGGGTTGGATGTTAATTGAAATCCACTGCACTGCCACCCCGGCGACAGGCTCCGAGGAAGCGCCGGCTTCATTTTCACACTCCTGTGTGCAGCCCCTTTATTTTCGTGGAGCGAAGGGAAAGGGAGCAGGCTATTTATGCAGGCTGGCCAGACTGCAGTGCTGGCTGGCTTAACACTGACTTGAGATTCCTGGATGCAAAGCAAGTAGAAAATGGACAGTGGACCCTAATCAAATCTTAAGGGTAGCACTTGGAAATCTGTGACCTTGGGGGTTGGGCTGGCAGAAGAGATTCACCTGAGACCTCAGGACAAGCAAGGTCAAAATCAGCTGTGTTCTAAAACACAAAGTTGAGGATTAAGGGTGGGAGGGGGTGACAGAACACTACATTCCTATCAAGAGTTAGAAGATTTCTCCTTTATTAAATAATTAAGGCCTTCAAAAGCTCCTTAATTGAAAGGGTTTTAGAATTGTTGTGTGCTCGGTGCCATTTGTGTTTTGAAAGCAACAGCTGACCCGTCAGGAGTAAATGTACTTGTGAGGTAGGCAGCCAAGATTTTTTTTTTTAAAGACGACATCTACAGGCAGAGATGGATGAATTTTTCCAGTAGAAAAATTAATTGATTTTTAATAAGATTTGGAAACAAGTACCATAACTTTTTCAAGTGCAAAACTGCCTAAAAATAAAAATTTTGAATAACTTGGAATTAAAGACCTCTATTTTCATGAATTAATGAGGACTCTGACTTCTGTGGCTTTATGTGTTTCTGTTTATTTTGCATTATGAATTACAAGAAATCTATGCTATATTTGCCTCCTGCACAGGAGGTTTCTAAACAAGGCTATAATTTATATTCTGCTTGCTTTTGCCCCTTTTCGGTTTTATACATGTAAATATGTAGAAAGAACAGATACTACATCCTGGTTTTGTATTTTTGGAGTCATGACTAAAATGGGTGAGCACTTGTTTCTTTATAATTATCAAACTTTTTACCCCATATTTAGGGTAAGGAACCATAACAATAACTAGTATATGCCTGTTTTAAAGACATTGTAAAGTCATATATTTTGATCTGGTGTATGAATTGTTTTTTAGAATATTTTGTCTTGGGGCTCTGTTACCCACATGTAATTCCTTCAGGTATTTAGCTGAGCGCTGTTTAACCTCTGGCTTTCAGTTTTCTTTCTAGATGACCAACACAAAGCCATAGGTAGGTGAACTCTGAAACACATAGTTCCCTTAGAGGGGAAGAACCGGCCGTGATTACATCTGTGAGAGAGACCTGGTTTGCCTGCAAAGTTGTCTGATCTGGGGCTACTCATTGAATAACTGGGTGTACAGCATTTCAAAAGGCAGCCCAAACCCCAGTATTTATACTAATGTGTGGGGTATTCTATTGCCATTTCTTGAATATATTTTCAATTTTGGGAAATGACAATTTAGGTCATACCAGTAATAAACGTTTGTGTGTGTGTGTGTGTGTATGTGTGTGTATACGTATATATATATATATATATATATATATATATGTATATATATGTGTATATATATATACCAGATATCTATTATATATATATAACATTGTAAATTAAACATGTAAATAAGATAACGTACATGCTCAATCACCAATTGAATGACTGCAGTTCAGTCAGTGATGGATTGCACAGATCGTAGGAGTCTAGGCAGATAAGGACACCTGGTGATTTACACATCTTAGTTTGTGAGCACTATGATGTTTATACAGCTACATGATTGCCTGGTGATGCATCCTCCATTGGGTTATTCACTGCTAAGTGGTGTGTGTGTGTGTGTGTGTGTGTGTGTGTGTGTGTGTGTGTGTGTTCGTTCAATCTTCTGGGAGTTTTTCTTTCTTTTTTAGCCATTTTCTTTTTAGGATGACAGCTTTGTTAAAGATTCCTCCTACTCTGACATTGTCTTTTAGAAAGAACGGTGAACATTATGTGGGCAGCAGAGAAAGTTATATGCACGTGCCACCTTCCTGCATTTCTAGTTCTTTACCTTCCAGAGCCCTTGCTTTTATTTGGCTCCCTTCTTTCTCCTGCTCAACACAGGCTTGATATCCAAAACTTGTTCTGTGAGCAAAGAGCCCTGACTATGGGCCAGAAGCCCTGTTTTTCTCTTTAAGACTCAGGGCATAAGGCTCTCATTTTGACATTATTTATTTTTGAGATCTAGTCTTCATTATTTTATTTATACCTAACAGTAATTTCTCTTGCAGAAGCTGACTTTATACTTCAGGAAATCCTTATGTTTACCTAAACTGCTTTGCCATTTTATTGAATGATATAAAAACATATCAGCTGAATAACTATTATTAATTTAAACATGGAGAGCGCTACTATGACTTGAAAAACATTGACATTTGCATCCTTTGGGAGAATGGGTTGATCCCCATTCTGCTAAGGTTTAGTTAAGGTTCAGGTGGCCTTCCATGCTCATAGGTTCCACAATTGTGGATTTCACAGCAGGATCAAAAGTCTTGAGAGAAGTCACATCTATATTGAGCCTCAACAGTCTCTTATCTTTCTCCAGCAGCACCGTATAACAGTGCCAACATTTGTATCGCACCAAATATTAGATCATCTACATATGACTTAAAGTTTGTGGGAGAATGGACACAGGTTACATGCAAATCCTAGCCCACTTTATATGAAGACAAACTTACATCAATATTGACACTCACAGGGGGTGTGGTTACTAAGAACAGGTTGTATAGACGTATAGATTGAATATGCCTTGTCTGAAATGCTTAGGAGTACAAATGTTTAAGATTCTTGAGGTTCTTAGGGTTTTTAGTTTGGGGAATATTCTCATAGACTTTTTTTTCTTGACTGTGCATCCCTAATCTGAAATTCTAAAATGGTTCAAAAGCTAGAAAATCCAGGCTCAAAATATGTGGATGAGTAACCTGAAAATCAACCACATAGGAGAGATGGTGCTAAAATTTCAAGTTCGGAGTCTGAAGAATGTGGTCAGTACTCAAGTCCAGAAGACCTGCCTTGGGGCTGGAGAGATGGCTCAGCAGTTAGGAATGTGTACTGCTCTACCAGAGGACATGAGTTCAGTTTGCAGCACCTAAGTCAGCCAGCTCGCAACCACCTGTCACGCAACCTCCATGTGCACAGAACCACACACATGAAGTTGGTTTGTTGTTGTTATTGTTGTGTTGTTTTGAAGAAACTAGTCATTGTCAACACCTTTTGTGTTCACCATTGCCCACTTCCCTCAGTGGAATCATTTACCTGACAGCATCCTGGGCTCATTTTTCCTGTATCTGAGCCCTGTAGAAATGAACTCACATAGACTAGTTTCTCATCTCATTTACCCAGGCCACTTGTCCTTCATTTATAAGACAGCTCTTTGTGGTTATAGTTATAATCTTATTCTTGTGGCTATATAATATTCCATTGTGTACTAAACCATGATTTAGTTAGCCATTCTGCTGTTGATGGGCTACTGGGTAGCTTCCAGTTTGAAGATATTACAAACATTATGGTTTTTAAAAATTGTGATATGTCATGTTTAGGCATGTCATTCTGTTGGATTTCAATCTAAGAGCAAAAGTTTTATGTCAGAGGTTACAATACACCCATGATTCTCTTAAGTGGGTACTAGTAAGCATTCCAAAACATTCAGTCAATTTATACCCCTCCTAGATGGCCATGCTTTAGGAGGGATTTGCTTTTCTGTTGCACCTGAGCCAGTCTGTAGGCAGAAGTATCCCCTGAGGCCTCTCCTTTGCATTTCCTTAATGACTACCAAAGTGGGGCGTTTGAGCATCTGACCATCCTTTGTGCAGTCCCTGTTGCAGTATCCTGCTTCGTTTCTCTTGGGTTATCTGTCTTTTGAGACAGATCAGTGAATAAAAGAACTGATAAAGAAAGCAGCAACTGGCAATTAGCATATAGCACAACATTGGGTGATGGTGTCTATGAAGAAAACTCCTTAGGCTGTGGAATTAGACTTGGCATAGGTTGGGATTTTGATGAGATCGTTTATTGACTATGTTAGAGCAGAGAGTTTTCTTCTCTTTTGAGCCTGGTAATTATCCTATATGATCAGGATCCCAGTAGAATATTGAAGATTTGAAAGTTAAAATAAAATAGTTTGTCAGCACCTGCATGTCAACTCCTGTATAGTTATTTTGGGAAAACCTGGTAACACTACAAGTGGACCCAGGTGGTAAAACCATAAGAGAGCAACATAGAAAAGGGGGAGGAAAGGGGTAGGTGATTGTCCTGGGCTTGGTGGCTGCTTGTATTCATCGGTTATTACTAATCATCTCCAAAAGCTTTGATAACAAAGGAGACAAACTCATCCATACATAATGAATCTCTGATGAGACAGTGTTTTTGTTAGGCTCTAATAATTTTTTAACCTTTAGAGCATTTATTTAACTGAGATCACCATGGGTGTTACTTTTGCGCCTTTTGCATGACTGAGTCACTCGGTGTTTCATCTATGATTAATACCGTTGCCTCATGCAGTCTTTTAGAGTTACCAGTTGTTGCCTGCTTTTCGTGTCAGGTTAAAGAATGGGTAACGGAATTATGGAATATATTCACACATGTAATTTTACTCAGCTGTAAAGAAAAATCAAATTTGCAGGAAATGGATGGACCTGGAAGGAATTGTGCTGTGTGAGATGGCCCAGACTTAGAAGGACAAAAATTGCATGTTCTCGCACGGGCAGATCATAACTTCGAATGTCTGTATGTATAAGGATAGGGTGGTAGGAGAGTGAGCAGAGAATGTGAAGCTAAATAGGAGAGCAGGAGAAGGAAAGTGGCTTGGGGTTAGGGAAGGATGCCCGTGACACAAAAGCAGAAGGTACCAGGGGAGAGGGAGGCAAATGGGGGTGCGAGGGTGGGGAACGACAAACAAACAACAAACCAATTTTGTTGGGAAAATGCCAGAATCAAGCTTAATTCTTTATATGCCAATAACAATTTGTAAGATAACCTCCGAGGTAGGCAAGGTGAATTACCATGTCACAGGGGAGAAGCCGTCCATCAAGGCAGAGAGCTAACTGTATTGCTACAGGGCTCAGCAGCTGCTGGTAGCTGAGCTGAGCGTCAAAGTGAAGTGATTCCTTCCCTAGGTGCAGTGTTTGGTTCATCTTGCTTGGAATGTCTTCTTATGGATAAATAATTGGATTATAATTAAATTTAATTAACATGAAGAAGCGCTCGTGTGCCACATGATAGCGGTTGCTGGTTAGTGGGACTATAGGACCTGCCCAGCTTGCCTTGTAATTTTTCACTAGTGATTCATGCTTTTCTCCACATCATACCAATTTAGGGAAATCCTAAGGTGGTGTTAAGGATGGTATTTGTATTCTAAGATCTGCCTTTTAAATCATGTTTAAATTTAAATCATCTAGATGTCCCAGCAGGTAAAGGCACATGCCACCAGACTGTATGACCTCAGTTCAATACCAAGAACACACATGATGGAAAGAGAGACCCAACTCCACAAGCTATCCTATGACTTCCATACATGCACTGAGACACACATACCACACAAAATATATAAAATTCCATAAAAAATTTAAGTCACGTTTATATATGATAGATTTCTGGCTTTCCAGATTTGAGACATGAGTTTTAATAGCTTTTAACTTTGTCCCTATAAAGAACCTTTTGTTTGACCCTTCAAGTTTTAATTTTTTAATATTGCATTTATTTATTTGTGTGTGGGAGAACTACGTACACCATGACACTTATTTTTTTAAGTTGCTAGATTTTTTAAAAATCTGCTTAGTGATCAAAATTTATTTTTTTCTTTTAAACGTTTTATTCATTTTACATACCAACCACAGGGCCCCCTTCCTCCCTTCCTGCTTCTCTACACACACCTCTCCCCCACTTCCACACCCCATCCACGACCCCCACATCCACTTCTCAGAAAGGGTAAGACCTCCCATGGGTAGTCAACATAGCCTGGCACATCAAGTTGAGTCAGGACCAAGCCCCTGCATCCTGCATCAAGACTGAGCAAGGCATCCCACCATAGGGGATGGACTACAAAAATCCAGCTCACGCACTGGAGATAGATCCTGGTCCCCCTGCCAGGGGCCCCACAAACAGGTCAAGCCACACAACTGTCACCCACAAGCAGAGGGCCTAGTTCTGTCCCAAGCAGGCTCTCCAGCTGTCAGTCTAGAGTCTGTGAGCTCACATGAGCTTGGATCAGCTGTGTCTGTGGGTTTTCCCATCATGATCTTGACCACCATTGCTCATATAATCCCTTCTCCCTCTCTTCGACTGGACTCCAGGAGTTTGGCTTGGTGCTTAGATGTTGATCTCTGTACCTGCTTCCATCAATTACTGGATGATGACAATTAAGGTAGTCATCATCTGATTACAGGAGAAGGCCTGTTCAGGACACTTACATAAAAGCCAGAGGACAGCTTTCAGGAGATGGCTCTCTCCTTCCACCATCTGGGTCCTGAGAATTTAACTCAGCTTGTCTGTCCTAGCAGCAGGCACCTTTACCCACCGAGTCAGCCTGACCCTTCAGGGTTTTTGTTGTTGTTGTTGTTTTGTTTGTTTATTTGGGGTTTTTTTCTTTCTTGTTTTTTGTTTTTTGAGACAGGGTTTCTCAGTAGCTTTAGAGCCTGGAACTAGCTCTTGTAGACCAGGCTGGCCTCGAACTCACAGAGATCCACCTGCCTCTACCTCCCGAGTGCTGGGATTAAAGGTGTGCGCCATCACTGCCCGGCTGACCCTTCAGTTTTTTAATGTTAGCACAATGTCCTACTTTTCTATTTGCTAACTCATGTCCCTATATCTTGGAAATAAGATGATCCTTAAGAAGGTATCAGCCTACATGGGAGCAATGTGTCTCAGCCTCCACAATTCCAAACCTGAGCATTTAAACAAGTACTGTTGAATGACTTAATCTTTTTTCACAGCTTTACAATTTGCTTGGTGATGTGGGATTCCCTTCTGTATACTCTATATGAATCTGTTTCATTACCATTGGTTAATAAAGAAGCTGCTTTGGTCTATGGCAGGGCAGAATATAGGTACTCGGGAAAGCCACACTGAATACAGGGAGAAAGAAGGCAGAGTCAGGGAGACACCATGTAGCTGCCAAAGGAGAAAGATGCTAGAACCTTACCAGTAAGCTGCAGCCTTGTGACAAAATGCAGATTAATAGAAATGGGTTAATTTAAGATGTAAGAGCTAAGCTAGGAATACACCTGAACCATTGACGAAACCAGTGTTATTGTAATTAATATAATTTTTGTGTGATTATTCGGATCTGGGTGACCAGAAAATGAAAGTAGAGTTTCTGTTTACATCTCTCTACTAACATTCTAATTCTACAGTAGATTATAAGTGAACATTTCATGACCATTTCATCCCAGACATATAAGGGGTTCAGATGGAGAAATGAAATTAGGTCGACAGCTAGTATCTTCTGAACAGGTGAGAAGACAAGCGTGCTGGAGAATTTTCTGGAAAATTCGTAACACATAACAAAATCTGACAGTTGGGGAAGCTAGTGCATGCCACGCGTAGTGGAGAATACCACAGTGGAGAAGCCAGGGCATGCCACCTGCAGTGGAGAAAACCATGGAGGCTAGAATTGACATGTAGGAATTTCAGACATAGACAATATTTTATGTGAAAAATCAAACTTCAGGACCATATCTATAGTCTAAGGATGTTTTTCTTAAAGGAACTGTACTTAGGTGGCTACTGATATCTACATGAGAGTTGACAAAGTCTACAACTCACAGAAATGGGGCCAGACAGATACAAATGAGAACTGACTTTTTTACAGGATCGAACATTTGACAAGTTTTATTTTGTGATAAATATTTGGCGTGATAGGTGACATTATTCCTTATTTTTTTTGCAGAAAGCATTCATTATAAGATATGAATTTGTAAAGATGGAGATGTGGCTCAAGGGTAGAGTGATATCCTAGAATGCACAAGGCCCTGAGTCCAATTTCCAGTATCACACAAATTATATATATTTCTATAATATGTATTAGTGTATAAAACTGCTTATATCACACATTTAATACTTGTTTTTAATTAAGATATATGTACTGATGCATTAGAAAAGACTTAACCTGATGTGTATTGGGTGATACCCTTGCTTAGAAATTGCCATGTGTGTGGAGAATGCACTGGAGACAGGGGTATCATAGGCAGGAGTCCTGTGTAGCCAATGCAGATGCTCTGCTTTACACACTAAGATCGTTTATTTGTACCCTCATATGGCGTGCTGTCTTAGGTTTCTCTCTCACCAATGTCATTTCCACCTCCACCGCATTGGCAGTTAAAACGGCACCTTTGAACTCATGCTTCTGTCCCATTCAGATGCACGGTCATTGTCTCTGGGCTCTGCCTTCAATTCTTATGCAGCCCCTGTTATTTCACTCCCAGAAGACCATAGCAACGTCCTGACCAGTCTCCCCGCCTTCCTTTTCATTCTTCACCAGTATGTCCCCAACAATACTAGGCTCATACCAGTGTCTTTCCTCCTTTTAAAACCCTCGACCAGATGCCATTCTCTGAGAATTTCAGTGCAGTCTGAGCAACATACTCCTGGACCCTTTATGAGTTTCCTTGGCCTTAACTCTGAGCACGCTGACAATCTCAAGTCCCAGCAACATTGAATACTATGCAGTCTCAAGGCCCTGGGCTCTTTTACCCTCCGACTAACCTCAGTGAAAGCTTTCACCCCTGCCTTGTTAAGTAGCCTCATTGCTTTTACTCATAAAGGCACCCACTCTATATAACATACTGGGCCTTTTATTTATCTATTCTGAGATAGTCTGAACTCCATGCTTTCTCTGCTCCTTTTTCACTGCTGTATCCCTGTATCCCAGCAAAAATGTTCAGGCCTGAGCACCTTCTATATAGACTTAATGAGTAAATATAAAACTAATGCCAGGGAGAAACTAGCAGATTCTTATTTTTCTACTGCCCCCTCTGTTCTCATGTGTCAGTGTAATATGAAATTTTCATTTTGTACCCATGCAGAATTCATCAGATATTTATATGTTATAAACATGCAAGACCTTTGTTATAATATGCTATTCTTGGGAATGTATATGAAATAGAAAAAAAAAAAGGTTTTTGGCTGAAGTTTTAAACTATCTAATCAGTTTATTATAGTCTGTTTATAGTCTATTTCTTTTAAAGGTTTAGATGAAAAGAACAAGATTCGTCCCCAATAACAAAAAGCCCTTCAAATACAGAAGAGATCTCAGTTCTGATTGGAATGATGAAAATTAAACCACAAACTGACTTTATTTAAATACTGGTTACAAAGTAGGCAAATACTACTTTAAAAACAAACAAAAATTTTGAATTATCATTAAGCATAATCATTTAAAAATAAAAGCACCCAGGCTCTAGAGGTTGCTCAGTACCTAAAAACATTTGCTATGCAAGTGTAAGGACCTGAGTTCATATCCCCAGCACTCACACAAAACTAGGCATGGTTACAGACATCTGTACCCCAGCACCGAGGAAGAGGGCAGATACAGTAGGAACCCAAGAGCTCACTGGCTGCCATCCCCAAAACTACAACCTTCCAGTTCAGTGACAAATCTTGCCTTAAGGCAATAAGGTGAGGAAAAATGGAAGAAGACACTCAGAGCCCTGTTCTGGCCTCTGCATGTACACACTTGGGTGTGTGCACCTGCCCACTCACAGACATACACCATACATACACCATACAGGAATAAATAAATGAACCCACCACTGGGTTTCTTATATGAACCCCTGAAGCAAAGGCTTAAAAGCTGCCTTATTAAAAGCGTCCCTGGCATTCTTATCACGAATAAAGCCAGCAGCTCCATCTTTAAGATCAGTGTCATTCATCACCAGCCCCTCCCTTACAAGTCCAGGCTCAGGTAGGTAGCTGCCTTTTGTGTAGATTCGCAGCCTTTAGTCACAGGGCGACCTTTCTGCTGAATAGATCTGCTTCCCAGGCCTCCTGTGTTCTGTGTCTTTCTTGCTATTACATTGAGAGAGCAGCCACTTCTCTGTGAATCACCAACAGCAGCTTCCTTCTGTGGTCACCGTCTTTTGTTCTTCCTTGCACTTTTGTGATATGCATGTGGCCCTTCTCCTCCCCGGGAGCAAAGGAATAAAGGGTTTATGTAATCTCTGACTTCCAGACAACAAACCTTAATAAAAGAGTGAGAGCCAAGGAGCTCCAGGCTTCTCCCAAAGCACATTCCATCGCTTGACCTCTAACTTTTCTTTTGTTTATGTTTTCTCCCTCTCCCTTCTTTCTTCCTTCCCTCCCTTTTCCTTTCTTTCTCCTCCTTTGTTTCTATAGTAATAATATCACAGTGAGTCCTTGAAACTTCACCTAAATTCCCCACTTTCACCATAAGGCTTTTTTTCCACCCAGATGTCAAGAGACAAGAAACATAATTGTTTTTAGTCACGAAAATGGATCTCAATCATTGTCCTACAAAGATGAGTGGGGAACAGTCTAAGTAGATGCACTGAGGTCCTAAAATGTCCTCACTGAGGGACACACAATAGTATGGCTGGAGAAGAAGTAGCTAAGAACAAATCCTGTGACTGGGTAGGACTGTGACTCAATGGTAGAATGCTTGTCTACCATGCACCAGGCCCTGGCCAGGGTTCAAACCCAGCCCTATAAAAATCCATTATCATCATCATCATCATCATCATCATCATCATAATCACCATCACTACTGCAGCCACCACCACCGCCATCGCCACCGCCACCTTCACCGCCACCACCGCCGCCGCCGCCGCCACCACCACCACCACCACCACCATCATCATCATCATCACCACCACCAGCACCAGCACCAGCACCACCAGCACCACCACCACCACCACCGCCACCACCACCACCACCACCACCACCACCACCACCACCATCATCATCATGCAACTGGAAGATATGGCATCCTCATTTGTCATCTACAGGTTTCATGCTTCTGTATCTGTAACAACTCTCTAGAGCTTTATAGAGGTTAACTATCATAAGGTTTCCCAGTGGTAAAGAATAGAAATAACCTTTGTGATTTAAACAATGAAATCTGTGGGCTGCTTGTAGCATTGCTTTCAGTGCATTTCTCATCACCAACGTTGAAAACCCTTCAGAGTCTTCTCAGGAAGTCAAGAAGTGAACTGCATTCCTGCGAAATGGGAGTCAGAGTGAGGACACCTTCCATTTTGTTTTAATCCTCTGCCCATGTGATCTGTGTGTTTTTCTGTGGTGTATGTGCATACATGAGTGAATACGCACATATCACATGCACACATTCATGGAGGAAAGACAACAACCTCGGCTGTCACTCCTCAGGAGCTCTCTGCTTTGTTCTTTTGCTATACTGGAGCTCACTGAGTAGAGTAAGCTCCCTAGCCAGCAAGCATCAGATTTATTGTATCTGTCTCCCCAGCTCTGAAAAAGCAAGCATGCTATGCCCAGCTTCTTTTCACTTGAGCTCTGAGGATAAAACTCAGGTCCTCCTGCTTACAAGACAAGTGCTTTCCTGACTTAGCATCTCCCCAGCCTTCAGTGATTGTAATGTATGCCATTAGTGGAGGTCCATAGGCCAATGGGAAAACTCAGAAAAATCACAGGAAGTCTGGAAATTAGATGCAAGGTGACTCTGAGCATCTGGAGTCCTTCCTCTCTGGGCAGCCAGCCTACTGTAGGCTAATTTGTGTACAGTTATTCAAAGTTCAGATTTCTGAGAAAGAGAGGAAAGACCCGAGTGGCCCAGCTAAGTCTTCTCTGGTACAAGAGGAAGAGCCCCTTGAGTGACACCTTCAACAACCCTGCAAACCATGGAGGACAATGGTCCCTGTCCTTGCAGAAAAGAGGAAGCATGATCTGTGTGAACACACACTACAGAGGTTCTTCATGTAGAAGTAGAATAGACCGAAGTCATGCCTTTAAGACAAACGTGTTTCCTGTGTGGATTAGTTTCGTTTCAATTGCTGGGAGAGATATCCTGCCAAAAGCCACTCAAGGAAGGAAACAAAAACAGAAAAGCAGTCTCATTTTACATAATGACACCCAACATTCAGCAACGTGTATCCACATAAGCCTAAGAATCTTTTTTTAAAAAATTGCTTCTAGACCCCCCAAAAATGGGAGTCAATTGGAGCTTCTTGATAGTAGCATTTTTTTCAGATAGGTTCTGTTTGTTGGTGGTGAGCAGAGGTGAGGCTCCTTTAAGAGAAGGCTTCCTGACTCAGCATTAGCAGAAAAAAAAACTGCATGGCTGCTTTAAGATATGACAGCTTCCTGGTTCCTGCTGGCAGCATTAACTCTGGCTCTGTTGGGAGATCCTGCACCTAAATGGGGTTTGTGAGCAGCATGCTACTAGTTGCTTAATGGCAACGTAGACCCACTGCATCCCTGGAGCTGGGGTGGTGAGCATGGCTCGCAGAGACAGTGAACATACTTCCACCATGTTGGATGGGATTGAACCAACAGGTAGGGCTGAGCTGGGATTCTGAGCATGGCTAGCAGAGGCAGTGAACATACTTCCACCATGTTTGATGGGATGTGGTTTGATGGAATAAGATCCCCTTAAGAGGTCTCTGTAAACCCTAAAAATACTTCACCCAACAAATAACAGGAAGAATTTTGGAGAGAACAGGACTCAAATTTCCAAAATTATTGTTTATAAGTGCTTACTTTCATTTAAAGGGGGTTGATTATAAGTGATTAATGGTTACAGTCAATTTCAAAAAAATAAGGGAGATATGATATAAAGATAAATACTTTGCTTTGGTGTGGATGTTGGTCTTTTGATACAAATTGAAGGTCAATTTTGTTATATTTATGTAACTCACATAAAAATGTAATGTGTAATTAAGAAATACAGATTAATAGCCATTTATAATAGTCAAACTTGTAATCATTTTAGTTTTTTTAGATATACAGAGACATATTCCAGTTAAATAGATAAACTTCAACACTTCAAAGACCTACAGAATATGATATTTAAAATGTTTTAGGAAATTTGATTTTTTTTAAAAATGAGACATGTCTGCTTTTGACAGTATCAATTACTTCAAGAGGGTGACAGGCATTGAAGAGGCTTTGCTAGCCATTTGGGTAAACTACTCTTGCCTAAACTGCTTGACATTATACTATATAAACTGGACATGTAGGACCCACAGAAAAATGACTGCTGAACTTGCCTAAAGAAGGTGAGCAGTCCTTCAGGGTTCCTGCCTCATGAAAGAGTCTTTCAGACATTCTGCAGGACACAGGAAAGTGACTGACAAACTGCCAATACAGGTTAAACAGCCTTTGAAATTTCTTGCTTCATGGAAAAGTCTGCCAGATACTATGGACCTGTAGGCTGAAGATGGATGCCTCAATGTTACAAAAGAACTATGGGTGACTGTCCAGGCAGCAAGATGTCTCTGTCAATTCTAAAGTTTTGGGAGTTGCTTACAAAGTACTTTCTGTTTGCTTAGGTAATATTATATACTTATGGTGTCTTTGATGGAGTTAAAGACAAATAGTTATAACTTTCCTTAGTTATGATAAAAGATAAATTAGATATAAAACTTTAGATTCACAAAAATATTGTAACTGTGATTCTTACTTGATACCTATTTTGTTATATGTAATTTTACTATGTTAAAGTTAAAACCTTCATTTTTATTTAGACAGAAAATGGGAGATGATGTGGGATTCCTCACACTATGCTGTTAATATGCTTTATTACCATTGGTTAATAAAGAAGCTACTTTGGCCTATGGCAGGCCAGAATAAAACCAGGCAGGAAATCCAAACCGAGATATAGAGAGAAAGTAGGCGGAGTCAAAGGGACACCATGTAGCTGTGGAAGGATGACAGTAAAGAGTTCATTCATATTTTCTGAAGGTTTATGTATCTTATTAAATTACAATGTTGAATGTCATTAAAATTTATACAATTATTCTAGAAACACTTAAAAAAGTATAATGATAAAAGCCCAAAGTCAAGCAATTTCTGAATTCCTTTCCAGGTCCAACTTTACTTGCTAGTTTATATATGTAAGTCTGCAGGGACCATGCTGGGAATGGACTCAGCTGGGAGAAGTTCAGACTAGACACCGTAACAATGATAGCTCCTTTCTAAGGTGTCTTATTAACCTGCAATTGTAAAGGAATTGTAGGTGGTAAACAATGACTAGGATGACTTTTATAGGTGTCTGCTGGGCTGTGCTTTTCCAAAACTCATTGGTAACTTTCAATAGATCAAGATCAACTTTGCCTCAAATTTACTGACTAGCATACTTTTACAAACTTTTGTTTGTACGTGTGTTTGTGTATTACACACATGCGTTCTGTTTATATGTGCATGTGCATGCATGTGTGTGGAGACCAGAAGTCTTGGACCATTATCTCCCTCTTTTCTCTACCTTATTCTTTGTTTGTTGTTGTTCTTACATTATTTGTTTTGTGAGGAGCACACATGCCACACCATGTATTTGAAGGTCATTGGAAGAACCATAGTTGGTTCTCCCAGGTCTCAGACAGAACTCAGGTTGTGACTTCTGTCAGCAGTCACCTTTACCAGGTAAGCAGTGTCCCTAGGATTTCCACCATTTTGTGTGTGTGTGTGTGTGTGTGTGTGTGTGTGTGTGTGTGTGTGTTAGAATGGATATCACTATGTAACTTTTGCTAACCTTGAACTCACAGAAACTGGATTGCCTCTACTTCGTGATTGCTAGGATCAAAAATATACATTACCATATGCAGCTTCAATCTAGAGCTTTTGTTACAGAGTCCCTCACTGAACCTAGGGCTCACAATTTGACGAGATTAGCCATCTCTCCAGCTCTAAGGACCTTTGTGTCTCCAGCTCCCCAGAACAAGAATTATGGATGCACAGCTCCATGCCAGCTTTTATGTGGGTACTGTGGATTGAACTCAGGTCCTTGGGCTTATATGACAAACACTTTACCCACTGAACCATCACCCCAATTCTACCCAGTTGCTTTAATGAAAGTAAATTTCAGTCTTAGAAAGAAGGCAGGGAGGTGAAATAGAAGGACTATGAAAACACTCTGACAGCACATCTCAGCACCTGTGCTGTTCTGAGAGTTGCTGAAAATTAATTAAATGATGATTTTCAAAATATTACATTTATTTAGTGTGGGTGTTTGTATCTGTGTTTGGGCATGTATGTGCCATGCCATGGATGGGTGTTCAGAGGACAGCTGGCTGGAGTTTATTCTGTCCTTCTACCATATGGATCTCAGAGATCAGACTTGGAACAAGCACCTGTACTTACTGAGCCATCTTCAATATTGATTTAATAACATAAAATTCCACAACCAGCCTCTTTATGCCTGCACCGCAGATCTGATAAAGCAACAATAGGCATTATTATAATGTATTAACTCTAGGCATGGTTGACCTTTGAAATTTTGTCTGGTTGAAGATAGTGAGACACAAGGTCAGAACTTCCCTGCGTCATAATGTTTCCTGGTGAGTCACAAATATACTAAAAAAAGAAATCCACGTTTTGTTTTGTTTTGTTTCCCTCGTACAGTACACACCTCCGCCTTAGTAAAAGTCATGCGGTTTTGTTTGGTTTCCTTCTTACAGTAAACACCTCCGCCTTAATCAAAGTCATGCTGTTTTGTTTTTTCTTTTATGACTCTTGGTCATTCTTTGCAAAGCAGTCAATCTAAGAAAATTTCCATCTCTGATTGTAATCTACTCTTTGCCATTTGGAATCGATAGAACTTTAATTTCTGCAACCCCAAGGCACTAACATTTGAAATGAATCTCTTAGCTCCAGCGTTAATCCATCCCTGTTCCAGAGTACTTCTCTGATGTTTCTCTTTTTCTTTTCTGAGAGATTTATTGTACTCCTTTCTTTACCCAACCTAACTGTGTCCTGGTGATTGGGAGTACAATCAAGATCAAAGAGCACACCTATGAAACACACTGATTTGAGTTCCATTTGCCCTTAGTCTCGTGAAAATAAGACGCCAAGCTGGCATTTCCCTTCAGCCCTATGCCCTAGAGTTTCCTGGTATTGGGTTTTGTGTTGCCTGTCTTTTTCAGGCCTTGATGAGAACCCATCTTCATGGGTCATTATATACAAGCATTAAGTTGGTCAGCCAGACACACGATCTCTCTGATAGCTCTGCTCTACAGCTGTCTGAGTCAAGGCCAGTGACTGAGACATGCTAGCTTCCATCCATGTGACTACATGTGCTTCTTATCTGCCAGACCTGCGGTGATTCAGGTACACACACAGTGATGAGGCATCTACTAGCTCCTATAATTCATTTGGCAATGCTAACCTCTGGGTGGCTGCACTTCTTCCTGAAGGAATAAAGCTAACTTCACAGTTCAATAGACTGCAGACATGATTCCTGAATGGCAGCCTCTAGTTGGTGGCTCTCAACTTGTGGATCACAACCCCTGGGGAGCCAGAGAAGTCTTTCACAGGTGTTGCTTAAGACCATATGCTTATCAGGTATTTACGTTATGATTCATAACAGTAGCAAAATTGCAGTTAGGAAGGACCAACAAAACTAATTTTGTGGTTGGGGGTCACCGCAGCATGAGGAACTGTATTAGGGGTCCTGGCATCCGGAAGGTTGAGAAGCACTGGTCTAGATGATGATTTAAGAGTGTGCATGGGAGATTGATTATTCTCAGTAAGACAGTTGGCATGCAAAGCCAGCATCAGGTGTGTGTTCTCGCATGCAGCTCATTGTGATCGTAAATGTCTCTTCATTTTAAATAGTAGCTCTTTTGATAAATACAGACTGCCTTAGTAAGTACTTTAGTAACAGCTTTTAAGTGGCTGGGTAGACCAACACACCCCAATTCAGAGTAAAGTTTTATCATCCATTGTATTAATAATATCAGTTAGTATGTCTAGTATCAAAATAAATTAACTACAGCTATACTGTGAAATTATGCTCAAGATTAAATGAAGGACTTGTGTTTCCATATTTGCTTCTTATTTGCCAGCCCTTCAAACATTTCAATGTCAAGGTGTCAAGACTTATTTTGTAGTCATTTCAAAGAATAAATCAACAGTTCAGGGCCTTTGCATCTCATGCATTGTTTTCAGCTTCGTATGCTGTAAAAGACTAGAACTGTGTAAATTCTGAGCAAAAAGGCAGATTTTGGAGAATTTCACAAAAAGTCAACTTAGAAACAAAGCATGAAGCCAATATGAGCAACACGAAGTGAAGGACTGTCAGTCTCATTGAAAATGTCAGGCGTGTCACTTTCTATCACATCTCATCTCCTGGCTTTTTTGGGTTCTCACAAATCTTTAAATAAGGCCCCCTCACTTGTGAGGACTTCAGAGTTTCTACATTCTTTTCAACCAGTGGGACAAGCTGTATTAAGACAAGGGGGAAAAAGAAGAAGAAAAGAAAAAAGGTCACCTGAGGAGATGAGAGAGAATGCCCACTGTTAACATGAATCTCAATGGTATGTCATGGCAAACCAGTACAAGGAAAAGAAAAGAGAAATATGAGTGAAACAATTTCTAGTCTAATAGAACAAATGCTGACAGTTATTTCAAATCATCACGGCCCAACTTTCCTATCATGTGTGTTTCAGGAGTACCTTGAACCGAGTTCATCGTGTTTCCATTGCAGTTCTCAGAAATTCTGACACAGACTTGGACATTACTAGATGACATCACTCAAAAACATATATTTATGTAGATTGGCTTTGAAGGATTCAAAACTCTACCTGAGATTGTTAATGCTGCCTATGTACGAACACCATAGTCTCATGTTGCCATGTAAATCATGAAGATGCTATATGCCTCTGGGATTCCTATCATTTGGGAGGACTGTATAGGCCTTTTACTCTATTGATAAGAAAAAGGAGCCAGAGAGGAGCCCATGGTTATGTGATAAAGATATGCTTGAGGTAGGACTTGAACATCATGAGTTTGGCTCCGAAGTCTTCTATTAGATTTGCATACATAAGATCTGTCCTGGGTATCAGGGCCCCTTGGTGCACACTAGACAAAGGTCCTCTCTTTTTTGAATGGACAGACTAGGAAAATACATCTCACTAGGAGGATGCAGCCTTTGCCTTTTATCTGTAAATGATCCCTTGGCTGGAGCCTTTGAGCAGCGCACAGAGTGCACACTGCTGTATGGGAGGCCCTGATCTCATTGTCCTCTGCTGTTTAACGACTGCATTTACAAATTGCAAGTAGTGTTTCCTCCTTCACTCGGATGCCTGTATTTGTCTTCACTATGTCTTTACATTTCCTGTATCCCCCTTACAGAAGGGAAGCCTAGCCTCAAGTGGGTTTGGGTGCTGACGCACTGTATTTCATACATAGCTCCATTTAACATTCACAAAAGGCCCTTATGGGAGGAGTCCGAGGCCTGTAGAATCAGATGAATTGCATTCTAGTCTCTGTGTTTCTAAGTATAGGACTTCGGATTTAATCCTGGTCTGACTGACTCCAAATCTGTTCTTCTCTGTTGACTCCATCTCTATTTAAATATAGCTGGTTATGAGGTAAAGACACATTGTTCATACAAGACAATTAGAGTTTAGGATAAGCATTGTTTGGATAAAACCCTGTCCCAGATAACACTGCCTGTCTTATTAATGGGTAAGGCCTTGTGATGCTTAGTACTGACCGTCAACTTGACAGGCCCTACCATCATGGGAGCGACAAGCCTCTGAGCCTGACTGGGAGAGGTTACCTAGATTAGTATAAATGAGTTGAGAAGATTCTTTAACTGTGGGTATCACCATTCCATCAGCTGGGATTGGGAACTGAACAGTAAGGAGGAAGTGAATAGAGAACCTGCATTTATAGTTCTTTACTTCTTGACTGAAGGTGTAATGTGCCCAGCCACCTCACACTCCCCACTATGAAGGATTGCACCCTCAAAGTGTGAGCCAAAGTAAACCCTTTCTTCTTTCCATTCTTCCTTCTTTCTATCCATCCTTTCTTTCTTCTTTCCTTCCTTCATTCCTTCCTTCTTATGTTGCTCATTGTTGGGTATTTGATCATAGCAACAAGAAAGTAATGACTACAGAGCTCAAAGAAGTGACACCATCCAGAGGAAGAAGAGTTTCCTTGGCTAAAGTAGCAACTGCAAGGCCAAGTAGCCTCTGAGGTGCTACATGAGGAACAGAGCTGAGAGCTAAGCCCCTGACCTTCAAGAGTGTTCCAGTCTCATTAGTGAGCTAGCGATCGCATTAATGTGAAAAGTGCAGCGAGTCATTCTGAAGGCCAGCTTCAGTAGACACTCACCAAATGGAAAGCAGCAAGGATGTTCTCAGATTGGGAAAGACCACTCCATGCTCCTCATGGACTTTGGTCCCCAAAATCAGAGCCTGAGATAAGAATTCAATGCAGGCAGTATGTTTGGCCAGGCTAGTTCCTGATAGAAAAAAAGGAAGGAAATCCAATATAAAGAAAATTAGCAAGGGTATGGATAAAGTAAACTAAATTCAACTGGTGTCCCCTCCCAAAAATAAACTACCAAAACTTTCCCAAAATGTCCACTTTGGGAATGGCAGGTGGAGACTTTCTCACCAGATCTTGTCCCCTGCTCATTAAGAATTGTGACAGGGATAGTCCCTCCTCCACATTCCTGGGCTTGGTAGATGTTTGTAGGTCATGAAGGCCTGGAGTGAAGAGTGAGGGCCACCTGGCTTAGGCTTGAAGGAGGACACAGAGTGTCCTGAGATGCAGCTCTTGCGAGAATGTGATGCTGAGTCAGAGGCACATGGGCTACAGCCCAGTCGCAGGCCACTCTGCTCTGGCAGCCCTGGACAACTGTACTTACAGCTGCACACAGAGAAGCTATCCAGACAGGCACTGAAGTCAGACACTAGAGGACCAAAGTTGAGTTTGAGCGTTGGTCACTTAAACCCTCAGAGTTGCCACCCCTAAATGGACGTAGTAATAGTACCTGCCTCATAGGCTGTTGCCTAGCATACAGTAGGTATTCAACCTGCTAGGAAACAGACCCCAGAAAAGGTTATACTGACTGAACAAGGGAGGGTGTTTTTAAGTATATTTTTATTTTATTTGCTTATTTATTTATCTATCTATTACCTGCCTCTGATGGAGCCCAAGTTGAACTTGGACTCACTATGTAACCACGTTTGGCTGGAATTCCTGATCCTCCTTCTTCCACCTCCCAAATTCCCAGATTAGAAGTGCACATCACTGTCAGATCAAGATCAAATGGCTGATGCCCCATGAGCAAAGCCTTTTCTCCAGAAGCCCCTCACAGTTCCCTAAGGCATCATGCATAAGCCATCATTCTTTTGACTGTGTTGGAACATACCATGCCTGGCTTCTCTTTATTTTTATTAATTTACATTTTAAAGTTTTTGATTAATCTAGGTTAGCTGATCCCTTGTTTATTTGTTCCTCTTATCCTCTTCTTGATTTTCCTTTGTGGTGGGATTAAAAGTATACCATTTTAAACACTCTACAAAATGGTTAAGGTTAGTTAAGCTCTGCTGAATTGTCCTTGATCAATGGGACAATCTGCTAGGTGGTCAGAATAAAATTCAGTTTTTCTATTGAAAACAAATGTATTATACCAGTAACCCCATAATCGCTGCAGGGGTTGGGGGTAAAGACAGATACACAGAGCTCAAGCTTGCTTGCCAGACAGCCTCACTCCAGTCTGTGAGCTTCTGGTTCAGTCAGGCCCTGTCTCAGGACTAGACGGGGAAGTGACAGAAGACACCTGGCATCATGCTCTGGCCTCTGCGTGCACACGTCTGCATCACCACATATGTACACCACAACCTACATACATACCCACATGAAGGAAGGAAAAGCCACATACTAAACACAAAACCATACGAAGGAAGGAGTGGAGAAGAAGGAAGGAAGGAAGGAAGGAAGGAAGGAAGGAAGGAAGGAAGGAAGGAAGGAAGGAAAGAAGGCATACGTACATTAAAAGGCAAATGCTGAATCACACTAATACGAAGTCTAAACTTCCATACTCTGTCCGCAAACCGAGCCCAGAAGGGCTGTTGTCATGTTCTCTGCAGTAAAGCTCACAAACAGAAATTTGAGTTTTGTTCCTCCAGCCCACTTCTAAAAAAAAAGCCAGTATAGCTTTTCACATATTATTTTTAAGATGATGAAATTTGTTGGGCTTTTTTTTTTTTTAAGATGATGAAATTTGTTGGGCTTTTTTTTTTTTTTGAGCAACTGCTACGGATAAGGCCATTTGTTTATTTATAGAAGCAGGAAGGGTACAGAAAAAGAAAATACATGTATGATGCATTCATCATCTCGAAAAAAGTCACTTTTAGCCAGGCATGATGAAACATGCCTTTAATCCTGGGCCTCAAGACACTGAAATGGTGGGGGGAGGGCACTAGCTTGAGATCAGCCTGGACTAAAGCTCAAGGGACACCTTTGATACACAGAGGAGTCCTACCCACACCTCTCTGCCCCATAAAAATAAGGGGGGAAAGTCACTCATGTTGGATGACTTGAATGAGAATGGCTGAAATTTCGGAGCTAATGGGGAGCTGAGTTCTTGCTCCCATTTTTTCCCATTGAAGGTCCAAAGTCACTGAGTAGAAGGGAACTCACCTGGGCTCCTTGAGAAAAAAGTTGCAATGACTGTCACCAATCACAGCACTTCACCCTGCCTGTCAGAGATGTGGGTGGGACTGGCATGGTTGGGAGCTGCATGGTCTCTTTGAATGCCCTTCCTGCCTGCTGTAAACCATACAGCCAATAGTCATATGTCAGTGTGGCCCCTCTGACTCTGAACTGGCCCTCTGACTCACTTATAAAGCATGACTTGATGCTGTATGACTCTCAAGGTTGGTGAAGAACCTTGAGGCTCCCCCGCCCCCGCCAGGTTTCTGGTAATGCTTAGTCTGAGGACACAGCCTCTAGGTATCTAAGTGATGTGTAACTGGAAGCTCATATCACAGAGAGAATTCTCACATTTTCCAGAAGCTACCAACTCCAGCTGATCTTTCAACTGACAGGAAGCATCTACTGCCAGTCAGGAGCAGGAGCCTGTGTGGATGTTCGCCCAGTATGTCCACCCAAGGCTTTACTAAGGCTCCAAAACTCAGCCCTGGTAGCTCTCTGGCCACTAATAATATACCAGGGTTCCCAAATGCAAACTGTCCCTTGGAGATCAAAGAAACCACGGAAGCATAATTACTTTGTGAAGTGATTGTGTTTGAGAGTCATTTACAAAGCAAACTGGTACGGAGCTCGGTAGCTGACATCAAATTCAATTCAGATCTCTCACAAATATCAGCAAAGGTTTAATACTGTACAGATATCATGTTGTAGTATGATACCTCAAATATGTAATTTTTAATTATTTTACCCTTTACTAGCTATAAAAAAGCTCTTTTCATCTTTGACATAGTTCTGTAGAGTACTATTGGTGCTTCCAAGTTGTTTTCAAATAAATCTTGCAAGTGAAATTACTGTATTTATTTTGTCAGGGACTCTCTGTGACACTAGTGGAGCCTAGAAAAGCCTCCTTTGAAATATTTTTACATTCACGATGTGAACTTTTGTAGGATCATAAGTGAAACTAATATATGAGAATATACTTTTCAAGCCACCACAAAAGGGAAGTCTGTGGCATAGTCATATATGGGCATCTTGCTGTTGCAATACATGGTAAGACTAACGAATATAATCACTACCACACTGAAGCACTAGCAATGACGGCCCTATTCTAATATACTCTCACAAACATTTTTAAATATTTAGTAACGTTAATAGTTTTATGGAGCATACCCATATGCTCAGCTCCTCTATTCTCCCATGAAGAGGTTCTTGATGTATCTGGTCCAAACCTCATTGAGCAATTTTTGTGTTTTTCTACATCTCAACTAAAACGGTAGACAGTGTGTGCATCATTAACTAGAGATATCTGTAATTGCATTATTTCTGAGGAAAATCTGTAGTTAAAATATCTTCAATTGCTCATTCTTTGTCATAGGTAGTATCAGTGTGCTAAGGCATGCTGCTAATACTTATAATTGAAAATAGTAATGAATTTCAGTAAGAGGTTTACTGAGAATAAAAACATGATTTTTTTTTCTAGTTGATCTTGTAAACCTAATCTGTATTCTCCTTGGAATCTGAGAGCCCCACTTTGTAGACACCCAATATATGAGCTGTGTAGAAAATCCATGAATAGCTTAAAATGTAAGCCAAGTGTATAGTATAGGTGCACTTAAATAGTTACATTTTTAAAAAGTGTGACCATTTTACCTATTGGATTTTGATGTGAAATTAATGGGAAAAAAAAAGAAAGCAAGACCAAAACCTTTGAATATTTCCAGGTTATAGAAAGGAAAAGAGTTGGCATTGCGTGGGTGTGCTGGGGTGGAACTGTTGACCATAGGGAAGCTTAGGGCATCTGAATGGACTGTGCTGTAGTCCTGGAGACCAGAGGCTGCAAATGGAGGGTGCTGCTCATCCTAGAGGTTCCACAGTAGAACTCCCACCACTTTCCTACCCAGGCGCAGGAGTGATCCCCTGCTTTCTTGGAGCCTTCCAAGTAGCCCTGCGATAGTCATGTGCTTGTCTTTACCCTGGGCTATCAACAGCATCGATCTTCTGATTCTGTGCCCAGTGTCCTGTTTCATAAGGGGACAGTCATAGAGGACCGAATCAGCCCAAGGATACAAGATTTAAAGGAACAGCTGAAATCAAGTGTAGCTGGAGTCCCATGGTCTGGTCTTTTATGGAAGACAACTTCTAGAATATTAAGCTTGTATTAATGTCCCTTCATGGCTTTTTTGAGATTTTTAAAGAAAACAATTCAAATCTAAGTAAGTAATGCCTAATATTCATATTTTAATGAAAACATCAGACTCCAAGTTGTTTTATGCATTTTCAGTAGTATTACAGTACAAAATTGTTTGACCAACAATTATATTTAAAGAGTTGTTGAAATTGCATAACATCACTGTATCCAATTAGTCAACAATGGTCATTGAGCAACCTGAAGTGGCTGTATTCCCCAAGGAGAAAGTGTAGTCATCATGAGCCATGTCCTCAGGAACTTACAAAACCAGGCAATGAAATCTACATACATAAATATACCCACCCCCACCCACTCACTCACACACATACACACACACACACACACACACACACACACACACTACAAAACACCTCATGTGGATTCAATTCAATCCTTAATTTAAACAATATTTTCTATCTACTGCAATGTCTGTTTTATTTTCTAATTTTGAAATGATAAAAATCCTATCAATATCTCTAAGTTAAAGTTTAACATTATGGTTTTTTTTAATTAAAGCTGATTAATACTGTCTATATCAAAAAGTCCAAAGTCATTTGAAAAATCAGTCTCATGAGGTTGTCAAAGTATTGAGTATTATACAAAATACTCAGCACAGAGACCCTTTTCAATGCATGTTAGCGGTTACTCTTTCTATAGGCAGTGAATGAATACCACCGAAGTCATCAGGGATGTGAGCCCTTGGCAGGCAGTATTCACACATATACAGGTAACTCTGGGGCCCTCTTTATTTTATGCTTAATAAAAATTTATCCTGTAAGATTCTTAAAAGGAGCCCTAGAACATAATATTGCAAATAAAAACAATTCCTATGAATTCTTAGAAATACTGTAACAGCATTGTTCTTATAGGTGTGTGTGTGTGTGTGTGTGTGTGTGTGTGTGTAGCAGGAGATATTTTAGAATATACTGAGAGACATGAAAGACTCAAATCCATGTCATTTGATTTCAGACAAGAGTCTAGAAAACATTGTATTGGTCCACTAAGTCGCATTGAGAGGTAGTTAAATCTTAATTTCCTACTCTTAAAAGAGGTGATGTCAATATCAATCACGTGGGTCTGAATATATGTGAATTCATTTGTACAGTGCCTGATATGTAATATAAGCTCAAAAAATGGGAGCCCTGCCAATTGTAATGGTGTGTGGCAGTAGGCCCAGCATTTGGGAGGCTGAAATAGGACCAGGTATTTACCCACAGCCTTGGCTATGTATGAGTTCCAAGCAAGCCTAAGCTACCTAGGCTATATGAGACCCCATCTCAAAAAATATAGAAAAACAAAGGAAGGAAGGGCATGGAAAGGAAGAAGGAAAGAAAAATGAGGGAAAGAAAACACAGATGAAAGAAAACTGGCTCCACATTCACAGCCCCCTGCCATTTCCCGTGACCTCAGTTTGTACACCAAAGAAGCCAACTGATAAATAAATAAATTTTTAATAACATCAAAACCCACCATGAATTTGCTCTATAGGGATTTTACTTCTAACCCAAAAGCCTCTAGACTTTGAAAGGAGAAGTATGTGACAAATGAAAGTCTTTCCTCCCTCTGCTGTGGCTTCCTGGCTTCATTTGCCCGGGTTTCCCCCTCTCCACCCATCCCCTTCTGTCAAGCTGCAGTCTGGTGTTGAGATAGGGGGAAGGCTTGATGGCTATGTGTGGCCTTGCACCAAGAGCAGGCCCACACTGCCTGGATAATCCGATTTCGTCAACTCACACTAATCACTACTGATAGTAGCAAAATTTAGCCTGGATCTGCTTAGTTAATCTGGACTGACAGGGGGCAGAGGGAGGGGACACAAGGACACGGGAACAGAGGGACAAGAGCCAGCCCTCGCCTCTTGCCTGACTCCTGTAGCTAGAGCTTCTTCTAATTTGATCTCCTTGGGGATTTTCTTTCTTACCTTGTAAACAAATACACACCTGGTTGTCAGGACACCAACCTTTTCCAGAGCGGCTCCCTCAACAGCAGGTACCCTGCTGGGTCTGGGAGAAGCAAGGACAGCAACGCCTACCTCCTGAGGCTGCACAGAAGGCTCTTCCAGGTGCGTCGTACCTGAGACTGTGTATTATTTATTGAAACCGAGCCCTCCTTTCCCTTTAACCTCCAGGCAGCCCTTGAGTCTGGTGCTCCCAACATGGAGCCTCCAGCGGCTGAGCTGCAAGGACGGGTAGATGATCTTAGCTTTCGATCTCTTTCCGGTCAGTAACTGCAAACCAGGGCCACTCAACTTTTTCGGCAAATCTTGGAGCATACCCGGAAATGAGAGTCAAGCATCTGGCAGAAGAACACCTCTCTGACTCGGGGCTGCTCCACAAGGATTCAGGCTTTCTCTGAGGGACTTCTCCACTCTGGTGCATATAAGGATGAGATTCCGATGGCAGCTGTGGCCCCTTTGGACTGCGTAGCCAGACTGGTGACCTGGCTGTGATGTGCGCCTTCACACGCTTTGTCCCTGGCAGCAAAATGGGGTCTCTGAAAATGACCTTTCTTGTTACTTATGACATCTGTGTCTGGCAAACCAGGGGACTCTTTGCATTTGGGTAACAAAGACATTTGGAATATACGCCACTTGATGTTCCATGTTGGTGAAACTGCTGTTGGTCACCTCCAGTGTCCTGCATGTTGCCATGCTAAAAACACCTAAGGGTAAAAATGTCTCCTGGGTAAGTAGGTGATGCTTTGCTATCTCTTAACATATTTTAAGACCCAGCACAGAATGTGAGCGCACAACGGCATTTAGTGGCTCCGTGCTGGTAGGAGTGTTTGGAAGGACTCGGGAGCCTTTGCTTTAGACAACAGTATAAATATGGGCTAGCAAGCTTCTGCCAAGTATCGCGGCATGCTTGCTAAAATATGAACCGGAAGACACAAGAGCTCTGGGCTGTTTTGGCATTTTCAAGTTGCTTTATCTTAGTGTACACAGGCAGAATTTAAAATGCATTCATAGAAAGTTAAGCCTATGATTTTTAAATGTTTTCAGCTCCAAGGCCTGATAGCACAGCTTTTGAGTGGAGCCAGAGGTAAGCAGATGTTAGGGTGGGCTGAGGTTTCATTCTCTGAGATTATTGTCAATACATTCTGTTCCTTTCATTTTTTTCTTCTTAGAAACATGGTAACAAAAAATATTGCTTAATTTTGCATGCGTAAGAAATTCTCATCGGTGAAGGAACAAGTATGCCTGAGAACACTGAATATTTCAGGAATTGCTGGCATGCAAATCCTAATCAAATTTGACTGTGGAATATTGTCTTAAGGTAGTTTCTTACCAGCGACAGAAAGTAAGTCAGATTGAGCTCAGAGTAATGAGTCCCATCTGTAAACTTGAAAAAAAAAAATGGTTTGACTTCTAGCTTCCAGGGTTAGTGAGCTAAGTACATGGAAATTAACTAGCAATGCATGTTCTCTTAGTCTCTAGATAAAGTTGTGTATCCAATGCCAACTGGGCAAGTTGTCACCACACAAGTGTGGCCACACTCAGTGGGGAGCTGGTATAAAGTTGACTATGGTTTTCTTATGGCAACTCAGGAAACATATACAATTCCATCCAAAACACAATCTTACCGCATCGCCTGAGATTTACCAGCTATTCTTCATTTATGCGAAATAGCAACACAATTGTCTGAAAGTGGTAGTGGTGGCGTTTTCCTGTTATGGAAAATGTTTAGATTGTTTCCACTTTTCTTTGATTTTGAGACAGAACCTCACTATATCAACCAGGTTGACCTCACACATAACAATCTTGTTTCCTCAGCTACCCAAGTGCTGGACGGACAGAGAAACACTACCATGCCTGGCCAAGTTATTCTTTATAATACTTAACCTAAAAGAGACATATCTTAATTTAAAACATGATTCTAATGATTATGTCAGACAAACTGACAAAACATTTGATATTATGCATGCAAGAAAACCTACTTTTGATAGTACTGCTGTTTCAATTCTTCCTTCTTATTATAAGGAAGGGCCAAGGTTCAAAGTTCCTCCAGCCGACTAACAGATTTGTTTGCATTCCTACATGGATGATCCCAAGTTGAATTCTCATGCTCACATGAGCTTCAGCACCTTCCCTTGTGCATAGACTCAATGAGAAAGGGGTGGTTTTCAAAGAAGATCTCCCCTTCATCTGATTAATCTTCCTAAAAGATTAATTCTCCCAGAGCAGCGGCTCCGGGATGGAAAGTTTCCCCCTGAGGACAGAACTTGAAACATTTTACAGGCTTTGGCTATCCTTGGTTTGGCTTTATTTATTTATCAGCTCAATTATGCTCCTATCTTTTGAAAAGTTCAAATTGTTCACTAATGATTTAGAGACACTTATTCCCACTAGTGCAAAATACTTCCAGCGGTGGAGATAAACACGCCATTCTCCCCCCCCCTCCTTTGCTACAAACAGCAAATTTGAAATTACCTGTTACGTGGGGGCAGGACAGATGGCTTAGCTGGTAAACCACTTGCTACACAAACATGAAAACTTGAGTTTGAATTCCCAAGCACCCACATAAAATGTAGGCCAGTTACTTTACTTCTGCATTAGGGAGATGAAGACAGGAGGACCCCTGGGGCTTGCTTGCCAGCCAGTGAGCTCTGTGTTAATCACTCAGCTCTGTGTTCAGTGAAAGACCTCTCTCCCAAAGATGAAGAGTGACTGAGGAAGATGCCCAGTGTCAACATGTGACCATTGCATATGTACACATACGTATTCATGCACCTGTATCTACAAGGGTGCCTCAGATGAATACACACACACACACACACACACACACACACACTAATAAATTTATTTCTTATAAGTAAAACTTAGGAGTTTAATTACTGTTGCTTTACAGGGAAGACAGAAATAGGTTGGCTTTTATGTGGTGATTGTATAAGGAACCCATAATTCTTATTACTATTATAAATTGCCTTATTTTGAATATTTAGGTACAGAGATGCTCCCAAATGTTGACCACTTGAGATGATCATTTTTCATTAGTTGTGGTTGTTCAGAATTTTGAATGCTTTTCCAAGTTGCTCAACTGTGTGGATTGGAAGGTATCCAAGCACTTCTGCTTTGTCATTGGTCAGTTCCCACTAGACAGATTTCAGCTGTAGCGGAAGCAAGTACAATGACAGCTCTTGTGCCCCTAGCCATGAGCTGGATGACACAGTGGTGAGGTCAGGGCGGGCTCTCTGTGTCTCTGCAGGGCACTGTGGCCCTGAGGTAAGCAGGAGAAGTCTTGGTACACAAGTACCTGGGGAAATGACACCTCCCCTTTTCTTGTGCATTCCAATGTCAGAAACTGGTCACATTTTCCCTGATAGCTGTTAATGATTTCTACTACATATTGCTATAGGAATAAAGGCAAGAAAAGGTCTGTAGATGTTCAGTACAGATAGGATCTTGTTATTTTTGATCTGTGGTTGAATCAACAGATGTAGAAAGAGAAGATGAGACAGACCAATTGTACTTACAGATTGGCTAGTTTTCCCCTTTGGATTCAAAGACAGGTGTGGATGTCTCTCTTCAATCTCCACAGAATCCTTTGTTGTGAAAACATCATAGTTGAGTAGATAAGAACATTTGACAAATCATGTTACAGAAGACAAGAAGGAAGCAGGGGAAAGCAGGGGAGAGTAGAATGGGGGTCCCTTCTAGAGCCTGTCGTCATGCTATATCATGCATTTCAGCTGGTGATGACTCTCAAGGGGTAAGAAACTGATTATTTTTAGTAAAGGCTTTTCACATCAGAATAGTGGTATTTTGTATGTAATAGAAATTAGAAGAAAAGTCAATGTAATATTAAAGGTCATATTGGGCAATAAGATGGTGGGGGTAAATGTCCATGTTTGCAAAGACAATCTTTCCAATAACTGCCTAGGATCTAGTTAAGTATACCAACGGTCATCATATGTCCTCTGCTTTTTGACCTACGATCTTACTGTCACTTGGTGGGGGCAGCTGTATAGAACAGTTGAAAACGTGGCTTTGACTTCATACCAGACTGACCTACTTTGTGGAAAAGTCACTTAGATTTGGAAATGCAAAATTAATGGAACTCCTCAGGTTCCTGACTCTGCCAACTCTCTGCTGCTCTTGGACTTCTCAAGAGCTGACCTCAGACGTTCTGAACTTCCCGATATTCCAAATAGATAGTCTTACGTGTATGTTTATAACTATACTGTGTGTCCTCTGCTAGTGTTTCCTTTTTACTATAAACCACAAGAAATTAATAGAGTTTATTTAAGAAAATGAAGGGGAATTGTCAAGAACGCAAACAAGCATGTTTGCCATAGCAAAGAGACTTAGTAGGGACTCAGAACCTTGGAACTGGTTTTCTGTTTTTCATAGAGATACTAATGTAGGCAACCATCAACACCCACCTGCTATTGTAAAACACATCCTACTAAAACTCGTTCAAAGCCTATTGTGCTTATGAAGCACACTTCCCAGAGCCTGGAATACTGGTGCCTTCCTTAAGCAGAAACTATCCTCAAGGACCAGAATCCCCCACCGTCCTTGGTCATTGAATTCATGCACGCATTTCAGTGTGAAAAACTCGCAGATTGTGAAGGTTCGCTATCTTCTGAGTTTTTCTTCATATTCTAACTCCTGTGATCTCGAGCTCTATCGTGGTCGATTTCAAACTGAACGGCCTGAGGTCATGAGTTACTTGGACAGTGTTTGCCTTTGATTTTGATTCATTTCATATGCATATTTCTTTTCTTTCTTTTCTCCTTCTTTCTTTCTTTCTTTCTTTCTTTCTTTCTTTCTTTCTTTCTTTCTCTCTTTCTTTCTTTTTTCTTTCTTTCAGCCAGGGCTTCTCTGTAGCTTTGGAGCCTGTCCTGGAACTAGCTCTTGTAGACCAGGCTGGCTTTGAACTCACAGAGATCCATCTGCCTCTGCCTCCCAAGTGCTGGGATTAAAGACATGCACCACCACTGCCTGGCTCATTTGCATTTTTCACAGCACATACACTCTCCTGGTTTTCAGACAGTAACCATAACAGAAACTCTGCAAGGGCAAATTTTTACCTCATGTGCCATGAGCATAAGACATTGTCACAAAAAAATAGTACCCTATTATTGGAGCTGGATAGTTAAGAGCGCTGGTTTTTCTTCCAAAAGACCCCAGTTCAATCCCAGCACCCATGAGTAGTTTACAATAATCTGTAAGTCCAGTTCGAGAGGTATCCAACCTCTTCTTGCTTCTGTGGGCACTAGATTTGCACATGGTACCCAGACATATAAATGCAGGCAAAGCACCCCATCACATAGACTTACATATATTTCCTGGTTATTGTCCTCTCCCCTTCTCTTATTAAGATGCCAGATGAAATGGTAAATGCTTGTAATCCCAACTCTTGAGAGATCAGTGCAGGAAGATCATAAGTTCAAGGCTGGCCAGGGATACATAAGAGAACCCTGTACAAAAAACAAAACAACAAAAGGATATGACTTAGAAGTAAATGCTCTTCAGATATACATGCAACATTGAACTTTCCCAAACCTCACTTACCATGAACAAACTCACAGTGAACCTGGGGACAAAGTGGGGAAAGACAGACACTAACTTTCTTCCAAACACTCACAGATGAAGGCATTTTTTCTTCCTCCAATGAAGGTTCATTTTGTTCCATGTAGACTGTTTCTAGTATTAGAAACGTGAGGGGTTAAATACCAGGTAGGCATTGGTGAACATGGATATGTAGTATTTTATAGAGCCAGCAAGAAAGCATTAAGGCTCTATTTGTTTACAGCCTGCCACTATTAATTGTTGTTATTTATTATTTAAATTTGTATGTTTTCAAAACACGCACAGTGTCCTTAGACATTTTAAAGGAAACAAGTCCTCCCCTGTCTCAAAACCAACTTCTTTCTCAGTCCGGGTGGCATCCATCTACCCTACTCTCAAGTTCCGTGCATTGCTGGCAGGGACCACAGCAGGATAATGTCAGCTGCTGAGACTGACTCTAGGTCTAATCCTAATTTTATCTCCAGCTACGTAATCTTGAATAAACTCCTAAGCATTTGAATATTAGTGTCTTCATCTGTCAACGAGAGAAATAAACGTGTCCTGGGTGAGTATTTCTCTAAGTACGTGCATACGTTCTTACCCTGCCACCAGCACACGTGTGTGACCTCCTGCTGCCCTCTGCTTCCTTGTCCAGCTCTACCGCTGTGACCCTCCCTTGGGATTTTATTGTCTCTAATGGAACAGGCTGTGCACCAACCTCTGTATTTACTGCCCCTTCCCACCCATTCCAGATGCTGCTTCTCTCTAGTAAGCTTCATTAAGCCTAGATCCTCATCGGTTTCTAGGTAGATTAAAGCCCTCTCATATTTCCTCACTGTCCCTGGATATAATT
Source organism: Arvicola amphibius (assembly GCF_903992535.2). NCBI lineage: Eukaryota > Metazoa > Chordata > Mammalia > Rodentia > Cricetidae > Arvicola > Arvicola amphibius. The sequence goes on along the minus strand of NC_052052.2, from coordinate 97,187,876 downwards.
AAATATTTACAACCCATCTGAACGGCCTGCCTAGCACAGAAAAGTGAAGCACCCAAGCCCAGAGGCCAGCTGCTCCTGCCCCCCCCCCCCGGTTATCAACTCTCACTTCAGACCTCTGGATTTGAGGTTGAGGTTCTTTTCTTGTTATGATACCAGGCAAGAAGCAACTTACAGGAGAAACAGCTTGTGATGGCATCGTCAGTTGTGGCGGGAAAAGCCTGCTGTCAGGAGTTTGAGGAGGCTGGCCACATGTCCACAGTGTGGAAAGTGTGATGGAGGACAGTTATCTGTCTATGTTACTTTCATTGGTTAATTAATAAAGAAACCTGCCTTGGCCCTTTTAAGAGAACGGAAAATTAGGTAGGCGGAGTAGGCAGAACAGAATGCTGGGTAGCAGGAGTGGGGAGACGCTTCAGGCAGTCGCCATGCCTCTCCTCTCAGAGATGGTTGCAGGTTAAGATCTCTCCTGGTAAGCTACCCCTCATGGTGCTATATAAATTACTAAACATGGGTTAATTAGCCAATAAGAGGCTGAAACTATGGGCCAGGCAGTGTTTTAAAAGAATACAGTTTGCGTGTAATTATTTTGGGTAAAGCTAGCTGGGTGGCGGGACACAGCCCCGCTGTTCCTTCTACAGAAAGTGAAGACAGCAGGAAGTGAGAGAAGGCTGTGAAACCTCAAAACTTAGTACTTGTTGCCTATTTCAGAAGCTTGACTTCACTTCCTTCTGTCAATGCCCCTAAACAATTCCACCACCTAAGGCACACAAGTGCCCTTAGGAGACATTTCACCATATTAAAATCTTAATAGAGCCTGGGTGTTTCAATTAGAAAAACTTCCAACCTGTCAGAGTCTCTGGCCTCCAGGAGTCTGCAATGATATCCCTAGGACTTGTTTCTGAGATTAAGGAGAGAAATGCAAGCGCCTTTGAGCAACCCTGACCTTCTATGAAGATGCCTCACACTGGGATGCTAATTCTCCCTGGGACCAGTATCTCTGCCTAGCAGTTCATCTGAGCTGTCACACTCATGTTTTAGGGCACAGGAATGGTAAGAGTAGTTGTGACTTAGTCCCTGGGTTTGAGAGATATCACAATTTGCATTGTGTTCATGAATCACAACTGGTTCAGTGTGATGTGGGACACTGCTTAGTGTGGGGAGTTTGTGCCTATTCACCATGGGTTGGTGCAGGCAGACTATGAGTGATGGCTTGGTGGCTAGCTGCCTCAGACATCCGGGACAGCAGAGAGGATGTGCCACATCCTGCTATGGAGATGACATATCTATGTCATGCACTGTGTGGAAGAAAGGCTGGTGTGATGGCCCTTCTTTAGAAGTGAAAGACTGAGGTAGTAAGGATGAGGTGGTTCCTGCCATCTGAGGAAATGGTTCCTCGGTGATCCCACTGAGCTCTCAGCTGGACATAAGTTCAGGGCTGCCACCTCCCAGTGGAGAAAATGGTAGAAAGATTGCATCATAAGAGATTGCTAAGTTAGTGATGAGTAAATTTTAAAAATTGTTCCAGGAATATATTAAAGCCAGGGTAGTGTGTAGGCATGCAGCTCAATGGCCTCCTTGGAAGCTTGAGGGCCTGGGTTTTATTTCTGAGAGTGAGGCGGTGGGGAGAGGAAATGCTGGGCCTGGGAAGACTGAACTTTCTCTGGAAAAACCTCGGTTACAAGTACTCTAAAGTTGGAAGGGAATCATGGCTAAGTCTGTGGAGGTCACTGGCATTAGACTATGGGGCATTTACTGCTGGCTATGGTAGCTGCAATCTCTTCAAGGATCTCTTTCTTTACATTCCTAATGGGGATCATTATAGGCAATTTGTTGATGACTGTGAAGATCAATCACAAAAATGCAAAGAGTATTAAAGATGAAACACAGGATTTTTTCCTGGCCCTGCTGCTAACGTGCCGCTGTGGTACCGATCCAGGTTCCCAAGACTGGCCATTACAGAGATTATCAGAGTTACCCTTATCAAATGTATAGCTGGAGCCATGGCTTAAACTCACATTTAAATTACTAGAAACAGGAACCCATGTTATGATGCACATCACAATACAAGGTGTTTTTCTTGACTTTGAAAGTTAGCATGAGCAGTGCAGGAAAAAAGCAAAGGCACAATAACCTGGGGAAGAAACAAACAGAACACCCCAAATCTCTGGAGGAAAGATAAAATTGTCCTAGCAATGAGTGGCAATCTATAGGAAAATGAGTCAATTAATTTAAAAGTACATGGTTTTAGCTTTGATTCTTCTAAATTAAAAAAAAAACGTGAGATGGAAACCCTTAAGCTCTCTCAGTGTACAGAGGGAACGCCCACTCCTTTCAAACCCGGGGACTAATATATTCAGGACTGCAAACATATCAGGGCTTCTGCCGCCACAGAAGTTGGATATTTTTATCTTAGCACAATTTGCTAGCTCTTAGCTTTTAAATTTATGATCATCGCCATTAATTTCCCATATCAAACCAAGAGAGTGAAATTAGCTGGATTTGTTCTCTGGAAAGATGACAGCATGCACCTGCCCCAAAAGCTGGATGACAAGGGTCTTGGGTCCAGTGTTCCTGGTTAACCAAGCTCCACACAGTAAATCTGTTCAAACACAGGAAGAAATTAAATTGGCTAGTTCACCTTTCCTGGCACCCAAGAAAGTCCCCCAAGTTATATATGGTATTTCAGTTTGGAGGACTGGGTATAAAAATGCTACCAATTTCCCAGAGGAGAAGGCAAAAGGAATATAGCAATAGAATGCTCAGACTCTGTCACATCAGGCATCCCAACCTGACACTCGGTGACTGAATGAAATCAGTGCACGGACCATGAGTTATGGAACAGAGGTGTGACCTGGTGAAACTGCCCGTTGAGGTCCAGAGTCTAACTGGTTTGATAAGATGTTTATCTTAGCAGGCAGGCTTTGTGCTAGATATCTGCAAATCTGAGCAGCAGTGGCAGTAGCAGAAACACCACATATTTTTAAACATGAGTAGCAAGCAGATGTGAGATAGACTTTTCTAACCTAACAGGTGCGGTACAATATTACACAGGCCGGGTGAACAGAGACAGCCCTCTCTCACATTGATCTGTGTCCAGAAGCAAGCAACCTTTCAGTCCTAAAGCTTGATGGGGTCTCTCTACAGTCATTTAGTCTCCTATTTTCACTTCCACTGAATAAGGCCTAGTTCAAACTGTCTTTGACACTAATGTCCCCTCTAGAGGTAAATAAAAGAGAGACTTTATTCTTCATTTTCTTTTCCCCTGAGGTCTTTTCAGGTGCAGAGACTAAAAGGCCAGATGTTATAACAGTGAGAGGAAGCAAGGAAAAGAAACACATCTTGTTGCATGTCTCAGATGTCACAATTACATCTTAAAATCCTGTGGTGAAGTTTTCCCATTGGCGAGAGATTCTAATAAGCACCTTCATTTTCTGCCACTTTAGCAAGGATCATACAGAACTGTACAAGAGGCCGGGGGACTGCTTGTGTAAATGAGCTATCCTTCGTGATACAGATTCCATCTCTGTCCTTAATTAGTTGTAGCTCTTGCTGCTTAGTTTCCTGAAGCCAGGTTTCTCCTCTCTTCCATGGCATTTTATCTGCCGTACCAACTCCTGACAGAGAATTGCAGATAAAATGGTCTCCACAAGGGGTTCTTGTCTATGCAATATTAAGAAGTGTTCTCCTTTATGAGAATGAGCTTGAACTTTATTTAATTTCTGAACTCACAACAGCCGTGGTTACCTGTGGAAGAGCTGAGCAGGACCAAGCCACCAAAATCCTCTCATAGTTGGGGTAGATGGTCTCCAGGTATTCCCTCCCTGCCAAGCAAGGAGCTGGCTAATGGCAGCAGACGGTTGCTGAGGAAAGGAGAATCATTCTTTTAGAGGATGTGACCACTGACAGGTTTTCTATATTTCAGTGCATGGCCTCACAACCATGCACTAGCTGGATTTAGTGGGTTATCAGAAAATTAACAAAGCTGGGGGGCACAGGGGATAGAGGGACAGAAGAGAAGTAGATCTTATATACATATATGAAATTCTCAAAAGTAAAAGTAAAATTTAAAAAAAAAACCCTGCTCCCATGAAAACAGGGAGGAGATATAGATGGTATAAAGCAATGGTAAGCTGTTCCTCACGGTTTATTCTGCACTGTAAAATCGCCTCTGCTGGGAGTGGAGAGCAGGAAGCTTGTCCGTGGGGGAAGAGGTCTCAGTCAGGGACTTTTGATTCTTGCATTATTGTTTGCTTCTTATTTGATTTCTGGTACATGGCAATGCCACATTTATTTGCTCTAGCTATCAGGCTACTCTAGCCCTCTCTTCTGGCTACGGTAGGGATGTGGTAGACTCTGAGTCAGTGAGGTGTGGCTCCCTGTCTGCTGTTTCTTCTTGCCAGTTGCTGTTTGTTTGCTTGCTACATACTTAACAAACTCACTCCTAGAAAATAAGAAGTAGAACCTGCCAGTGCTTTTAAACACAGAATTGCAAGTCACAGTGCCGTAAAGTGTATTTCTCTATATCCTGTGGCCAGAAGTATGACCTAAAATGAGACACTGAACCACCTTTGTCCCACTGGAGAGTTGCAGAGTGTAATGAAAGGTATTAAATGCATTTGCTTTCAAATATTTGGTTTATAAGATGGCTCGTTTCTCCCAGATTTTCAGATGCGGAATACATCGGCCCTCGTTTCCAGTCCATGTTGTTTTCTTTTAATTTTCTTTTCTTTTTTTTTTTCAGTGCAACCTAAACCTGTTAATAACTATATTCAGAGAAGCGGTCCTGGTTGCCTAGCAACCAAGCTTGGTGGGTTAGGAGGCATCAAGGCAAAGCTATCAAATGCAGCCAACACAATCTTGATTTACACTGTCCCCATGCAGACATTCATCCTCTCTGCATTCTGCATGGATTTTTATTTTCAAAACAAAAATAAATCTTTCAAAGATGTTAGCTCAGTGCCATTAGGAGTTTAAAAATGACAGTGCATGGGGTAACATTTCAATGTGGTTGAATAAGAATGAGGGAGAAATTGCTTTCTGCTCCTTCTTAATTAAAGCAAGGGTAGTCCTTTTGCTTGTAGGTCATACTGTTCTTTCCACTCGTGCTTTTTATTTCCCCTGCAGAAAGATGTATGCCGTATTCCTGGAATAAGATGGAACTGCAATTGGAATGTCAACACTGAGAAATAGAAGTTTTAGGATTAATCATAGCAGAGCATATATTTTTGGATCTTATGCAATGGGGTGAAAAGGGAAATGAAAACAATGATTTCTTGTGTTCAGATACCTCCACCTTCCCATCTCTTTCTCCTTAGCTTTCTTAATTTCCTACCATACAAAGTCCCTTAGAAATTATGAATAAGAAAGGCCTCTGGGATAAAGGAAGTAAATGCTGTCTACCTCGGGAAGTTTATATACTCTGTGACCAGAAAAGCATTGTTGATTTAAACTTTACATATCTCCTTTTAGTATTTTATTTGTTTTACACTTTTACTAGGTAAATTCAGTATTGAGAGGAAAAAAGACTAAAGGACTTTGAGTCAGATTCTTTTGGAGAATAATACAAGAGGAAGCAAATCACAGGGACTGGGTTGAAGCAAACACATAAAAAACATGAAAAGTAGGGGAACAGAACACAGACTGTAAATTCAGTGTTGGCATTAGTTATAGACCTCCTTGGTTAATAGAGCTTTCGGATCTTAAGTAATAGAAAACACCAGTATTTTGTTACTACTTTGTCACCAAATAGCCATCTAAACAGTCTGTTTTCTTTTATCCTTACGCCATAGTGGGCATAAAGTATGACTCCTTAAGGCACACTGGTTGTTCAGTTTCTGTGTAAGATCTCCTAATTTTTAAGTGTTGACTTCAATATAAATGAGAACGCTAGTTTATATTGAGAAGAAATCAGCTAGAACTCCAAATATACTAGTCATTGTCATTTCTTATCCCCAGTGTGCAAGAGGGTTGGTGGGGAAATTCCAAAGACTTGTCACAAATTAAACATCTGCAAATAAAAGTAAGGGGCTCTCGGGGAAGAGGACAAGAAACCAGGTTCTTGTTGGTGCCCGCGAGGGGGAGGATTTGAGGCCGGAAAGAAGAATGTCCTGCAGGTCAAAGCTCTTCTCAGCCATGGGACATCTTATTTTCACCTTGGAAGAGCAATTTCATGGAGTTGGATAGCATCCAGCAGGAGTGTAATGAGGTGAAAAACAAAAAGTCCAAACACCAACAAATAAAATAAGGGATGTATGAATAACAGAAGTGAAAATAGGCAAGAAGGATAACAGAAGGAAGAAGAGTGATATCGTGATTCGAGAGGCTGATGGTCGAACACAGATGGAGGCATAGTGATGGATGGAGAACAAATTTCTGTGAGAGGTGGGAGCCAAAGACAGCAAAGACGGTTTCTAGATGCTAAACAGAGGTCTCCAGAAACTTAGAAAGTAGAGCAGGAGGAGAAGTGAGGGTTCTGGAAGGAGGTTAGAGGACCAGTCACTATTCAAGCATTCAAAGATATAGGAAAAATTTAACGTAGCTTCATTAACAACAAAAATGCATGGGACTAGAGGGGTAGATCTTGGTTAAGATTACTTCCTGCTCCTCCAGAGGACGTAAATTTGGTTCCCTACACCCATATCAGACTATTCGCAACCACCTATAGCCCCGTTCCAAGGGATCTGACAGCCTCTTCCTATTATATATTCACACAGGCACATAAATAAATTAAGCCACAACAAAGGAGTAGACAATATAAGAGGTAATTATTAGAGACGTGTTACTATTATTTGAAGTGTTTGCGATCCTTGGGATGAAGGCAAGAAGATTTACAGATTGTGCATTTGAGTTACTAGTAAGAAAGTAAAAGTCTGCCTATGATCAGAAATCCCGGGACAATGGCTCAGCACTGGGTATATGACGTCCTGGGTGACACTGTGAAGGAGAAATCTAAGCCGGGTGAAATGGGATTTTAAAAAATCCCATGAAATACTCCCAACCGACTAAATGGACACTGGTTTGTGCTGATGGTGCCAGTCTTAGTTTGAAATCTTGCATCAGTTTGTGTGTCTGAATCCCCTCCTCTCTACACACCTGGAAACAGTGGCTGGGCTGTGTGTGCCACATTGATCACTGCATACCTTGTTCCCAACACCGTGCTGCTCACACTATCCTGCTCAGCAGTCACTTGGGGCACAAGTTAAATGGCAGGAAAGGAATGGGGGAGCATGGATGTGATGCCTTGGATGTAAAATAGGAAATGCCCGGGGAAAAGGAGCAAGAAATAATCTAGAACTTTTAGTGGAAAGCAGCCCTTCAAATCAGTGATGTAAAATAATATGACAAAAACATATCCTCTGAAGCAGGAAGTAAAATGAGGTGTATTCATTCTTTTCTGCCATTAGTACTGCTTCAATCTGGTAAACAAACAAAAATGAGTTATGTCTAAATAATATTCATCAACAATACTGTGTCTCACACTTCTTGAAAAAAAATTATAAAATAACAGGATTTTTTTTAAAATTTGAAGCTGGGAACTGAATCCAGGAGTCTTACATGTTAACAAGTACTAGACCATGGGCTAACATCCCTAACTCAAGGATTTTTTAAAAAAAACGGAACTCTAGAAGTGATTTCTTCGGTTGCCATTCAGCTTCCTACAAGGTCACTTTCAACAGTTCAGCCATGTTGGGGCCCTAATGAATAGTAAGTTGGATACACATCTGCCTGCCAAAAACAACCTTTCGGTATGCCAAGTGCCGGAGCAGCCAAGTTATGGAAGGCATAAGGTATGCTTGACACCTTTGGCTCTTGGCAAAATAAGTCAAGGATATGACTTGGCAGCTTTTTAGGGTGAACATATTGTCCCCTATTGTATAAAAGTCATTGGCTAACTGAGGTATATTTGCTGATGTCAGCCAGAAAACAAAGTCCCTGAGTTAATGTTTGAATATATTATGTGTTGCCTTGTAAGTAATATCATCGTCTTTCTGTTCTGGTTGCCTTTTCTCTCCATTAAAACATTATTAAAACAAACGTTTTCTGTATTTAAGTAAAGGAAGCTGTTGTCTTATGTGGTTTTAAAATATTAATGAAGCGATTGGTATCTCTCCAGATGCAATAAGTTATACTCATTATGCAGAAGGATAGACATAAGTGGGTCTTGGAGTGGTGGGGACGAGCAAGTGATGACTTAGAAACTGAGAGGAAGACATAAAGAATCAAAACATTTCTAGCAGGTGCACAGGCTGCCACGGATTTTTATAAAGAAGTCTGAGAAATAGATATTCCCCCAGAATGGGACCAAAGTCATGATACCTCATGCATCCTGTCATTCCCAGTATTAGACAAGATAATACTCTCAAGACTGAGAGACCCTAAGGACATTACGAGGGAATGGTGGCCCATGCACTTATGAGCAGTGCTCAAGAGGGAAGAGCAGGAAGAGGCTGCTAAATTCAAGAGCAGTCAGAATTGCATAGTCTGAAGGGAGGGAGGAAGAGCGAGGAAGGAAGGAAGGCAGAGGAGGGAAGATGGAAAGGCTGGTTTCTCTTATTGAATCCTCTGTGTATGCATTTATTTTATAATGGATTGTCTAGTAATCCTGGGGATGGAAAAATGTGTGTTTTTCAACATGCACATAACTGAATTAGTTAGACAATTGACTGGAGATAGAAAAATAATTGGACATTAGGCTGGCCAGTTTTAAATAAATCAAACAAAGACAGTTTCTGGGACAAATTATGTGAAAAAATGTAGGAGGTCTTAGTTTATACATCCAGCTAATAACTATTGAGAACCTGTCACGTGTACTGAGGATTGACGAGGAGTAAAGTCCTATACATAGGGGCTGACATTCTGAGAGCTGGGGAAAATGCAAAACAAACACCTAGTGCAAGAGCCACTGAAGGAAGTGAAGGAGGCAGGTGACAAAGGAGAACACAGAACTTTCTGTGAATGGAAAGTGGGCCTCTCTTACTGTGGGCTCTTTCTCCAGACATGAGTACTTGTTCTAGCAAGCAATCATCCGATGCATGATTCTAGTCTTTCAAAGTGACAGTGTTGCTGTTTGCTGCAAGCCTGTTTGCAGGTACTCAATCGGCTATGTAGCTGTGTATTTTATGTCCAATTAGCTTATTTCTGTTTTGGGTAGTTCTTCAATGCTTCCTCTTTTAAATTCTAGAATTTGCCTATTGAGGTTGAATTTTCTAATTCCTTAGCATGGTGCATGTGTGTACATGTACATGTGTGTGTGTGTGTGTGTGTTGAGTGTAAATGAGTGTGTGTGTGTGTGTGTGTGTGTGTGCATGTTGAGGTTTGAGAGGCATGTCCTGCTCTCTTTGTCTCTCTGTCTCTCTCTCTATCTCTCTCTGTCTCATTCTCTCTCTGTCTCATTCTCTCTCTGTCTCATTCTCTCTCTGTCTCATTCTCTCTCTCTCTCTCTCTCTCTCTCTCTCTCTCTCTCTCTCTCTCTCTCTCTCTCTCTCTCTCTCCTTATCCTTTGAGAGAAGCCACTTGTCTCTGATGCCTGTAGGACCAGAGTGACAGGCGCCCATGGCCATGCCACATTGTTTGCATGGGGGCTGGGAGCCAAACTCCTGTGTTCATGCTTGCACAGCGAGCGCTTGTCCCCACAAGACCTCTCTCCAGCCCCGTGTACTGAAGTCTAAGCTAACGGGAATAATTCAGCTTATTCTGCTGGAAAGCCAAAGAAAGCATGCGATAGAAAATATATTTTAAAATTAAGTATCATGTATAAAATATGAAAAATATTTGTTCAATAAAACTTTAAAATTTTACCTCAATTTTTTAGTCTTCATTAAACTTATTTCTTAATTTAGGATATAATAACTATTATTTTGTTAAAGGATATATTTTTAAATAAGATAAAATCATGATTTTGCACATTGAAAGAATACTGTGTAAATAAGAACAACCGGATATAAACCACAAATTGCTTCCCTTCCCTGTCCAGTCTCTTTCAGAAAGGTATTTCTTGGGGGAAAAATAACCTTTAGAAGCATTTACATGTTAAGTCATATGATGGATATCAGAACAGACTTGAGTATTATACTTAACTTTGGAACTTATTAACTTTGTATTATGAAAGATGAAAAATTTGGACCATACTAATATATAACAATAACAATAGTATTCTTATTTACGTGCACTGCACTCTTTTGAAACTGATTCATCAACAAGTATGATATGATTTAAAAGCTGATCCCATGCAGAAAAGAAAATTCTCTGGTATCATTAAATTCGACACTCAAAGTGACGGTTCCAATCTCCAAGCCATCACTGTCACATTCTATTTTCTGTTATGTTCTGGGCTTCTGGGTCACACGTAGCTGGTTTCTATCTTGTGAGAGTTTCAGTATTGATTCATTTTTTGTTTTGTTGTGAAACTTTAGTGTTATTAGATGTACATACACACATATATGGTATTTACTGTACTTACTAAACTTTCTGAACTTTTGCTCCTTTTTTATTTTATTGATGTTGTGTTTAGTTCTTATTGATGTGGAATTTTACTTTCAAAATGTATTTTGGACTCTGACCTTTCTTCATTATCTTTCTTGCACCATGTTAATTAGTGATAAGAAGCTTATCGACTTATGGTTTGTAAGTAATTTATTCCTTTTTTTACTTCTTATTTTTTTCATTTTTAACTTCGTATTTCTAATTCTTACTTGAGTTTCCTATTTTTATTATGATAAATATAGGTGACTCTTTTTATTAATCCTCCTGCTTAGTATTACGTAGAATTTCCAACTTAAATATATCTATATTCCCACATTTTCTCAATTTCTTTAAAGACAAACATTGGAACACTTGCACAGATCCTTATTTCTTGTAATTTCATATTGGCACCTTTTTTTGTCTTGTGTATACATCTCCTCTGGGTTTCAAATATAACTATTAAAAATATTGTTTACTATGTTTTATGTTGGCAAGTATATTCTGATGCCTAAAGACATTGTTATTGCCCATTAGTATTTTTTATAGGTTCTTGCTCTTGTTTTATAAATGCAAATTCGTTTCTTAACTGTCCTTGAAGTTACTAATCTTGCCAGTATATTTAGGTTTGCCGTGTTCCTTTATTTCTAGTTCCCCAAGTATCAGTTTTGCTCTTTATTTTGTATCTTCTCTTATCTGTTAGTCTTTACCTTGTCTTTGCTGTTCATGTCTGCATGAAGAATGATTCTTCAAAGCGCAGCTTCCTGAGTTCTGAATGTTGTAAGGCTTGGGAGTGGAGCAGTTTGGTTTGGGTCACTCATCTGCCTTTTCTTCCCCACTACCACACCCTCCCCCTGCAGTTTGGAGTTTGGCGGTATTTCCTTCCAACTACTTTGGGAGAATCCTTTGAAAGGGTATTTATATAGTTAATACTTGTATCTTTGTAAAGCATATACATTATAAAATGCTCTCTAATAAAGAAAAATACTGGTGGTGTTGGGGATGGGACCCAGCATTCTTCCTAGGAACACACTTGACTGCTGAAGTATTTCACATCCCCAGTCTCCCAGGGAAGTCAGTCTTATGTAGTAAATTAAGCATTCCATTAAAAAATGGTACAACTAAAAGGTTTCTAATTGTTCAGTAAAGCATATAAACTTAATACTTTTTTATTTAAAACCCTCAATTTCAACAAGTTATTCAGTTACATGTTTTAAACTATAATCAAAAGACTGATCTTCTTTTTTTGGGCTAAATTCTCTTAATTATTTAAAGAGTATACTATGTGAACAAATTCCTTTAGTTAAAAAACATAATTACATTTCATGGGTCACAACTTTTATGTCTTTAATTCCACATCTTCCTGGATTTTCCTACAAAAGAGTAATTCTTATCATCTCATCCAGTTAAGATTATCTAAGAAGAAACCCTGACCTTGGATACTGAAGTTCTTATCAAGGTCAAAGACTTGATGTGCTTAGCGCCTCAAAGTCATCTTATCGCTGTCACTCACCCTCGTCCTTTGAAAGTATTTGGCTGTTTTGAATGGGATGGAGATGAGTTGTAGCCCAGTACAGTTAAATCCATCATCCACCCTTCTTCCTAGGTATCCAGGGTTAGGTTGTAATGTCTTTCTTTAGCTAATATGATGTGTGTGCTCCTCTTCTGTTTAACTCAAACACCTTTGATAAACCCTGTCACCTCCCCCTGTATTTTCTAATGCTAATATCCTAGCACCCTTAGGGAGTCTTTATATAATATCCTTTTGAGTTACAGAGCATTTCTAAGATATTAACTCATTTTGTCCTGACATTCAAGGTCATGGTACTGACTATCATTGGGAGAGAGAGCAAGTGACTGCTGACCCCTAGAGGATATTTGACATAATAAATAATCACTGTCAGTACTAAGATGTCAAGGACACATATGGCTACAAGGTATTTAGATCCGGATAATGCAGGCAGAGCCCGGAGCTTAGCATTAAGTGCTCAGTGACTAGCACCATTTAGTTAGGCTGTAGTGGATGAAGAGCTGTTGCTAAAAAATTAAATTTAATAACGTTATTCATAATTTGTCAGTTGGCATTATATATGCTGATCATCTTCCCATTTGTTCTGATAAATACCTCATTGATCTAATGTTCCAAACAGTTTAGCTTTGTTTCAAGTTCTCAGCTTCAGCAATATTGTTAATCTAGGCTGGATAATTTTTGCAGCGCTTGTAGATTATCTAACAACATCCCTGGCTCTGACTCCTTATATGCCAGTAGATGCTTTCTCCAGTGTCATGGCCCAGAATGTCTTGATGCTTTACCATATAGCCAAGATGAAGTCCCAAGAAGAACAGGGGACCACCGTTTTCAAGTTAGGCAAGTTTAAATACACACACTTAACATATACACTTAAATGTACTAACTGTATGTATGTCTCTCTCTGCCTTTTTTTTTGCACAACACACCAATGCTCCCACTTTCTCCCATGTTAAGGATGAGAATAAATTTAACACTTTATTTAAATGAATAAGGAACTATTGGGGAGAAAATGTAATTCAAAACTGGTCAGTCATTGCCCCTCTTAAGAGCCTTACTTTTGCTTCTGTTTTCTGATCATTAAGAGAATTGCAGATGTATCCCACTGAGGAAAGTGGTATGTTCTGTTCCCACATGAATGCAAGACACTGTATCCTTCTGGTTAATCATTTCAAAGAGCTGTTGCTATTTGTGGCTACTACCAAAACAATGACCCAAGGTCATCTATTTTGGATAAAGTAATTCCTCTCTACTGAAATATTCTAAACTTTTGCTGAAAGGAACCAACTTATTAGAGGCTTCTGGGTATTAAATTTAACTTGTGTGAAACATCAAGTTATTTTTCAGCAACCTTGGAGTATTGTTAAATTTTTTTTCTATTGAATGGTGCTGGGGACAGAATCCAGGGCTGTGTGCATACTTGGTGAACTCTCTCTCTCACTGAGCTCCACCCCAGCTCCTTCCGGGCCCAATTACTAAGTGAATAATTGAAGACGAATATAAATATAAAAGGAGTTCTGTCACATTAGAAACTCACTATTTCTAATTCCTGTATAACAATCCCAACATTATAGTCATCAGCTTCCTAGAAAAGAAATTGTTACACATGAGTGTTACAGATGGCAGTGTTCGAAAGACAGTGTTATAGATGACAGTTAGAGATGACAGTGTTTCAAATGATAGTGTTACAGAGGACAGTGTTACAGAGGACAGTGTTAGAGACGATGACAGTGTTAGAGACAATGACAGTCTTACAGATGACAGTCTTACAGATGACAGTGTTACAGATGATGACAGTGTTACAGATGGTGACAGTGTTTCAGATGGTGACAGTGTTTCAGATGGTGACAGTGTTACAGATGATGACAGTGTTACAGATGGTGACAGTGTTTCAGATGGTGACAGTGTTTCAGATGGTGACAGTGTTTCAGATGGTGACAGTGTTTCAGATGGTGACAACAATGTTACAAATGACAATGTACCCCAAGGGAAAGTTGGGGCAGTATTGAAAGGGCCATTTCATTTCTCAGCCTGTCAAAAATCAATTCTCAAGAGCATTTCTATCAATGAATTTGAGTATTAGTTCAGTTCTTTCTTTTGGATGGAGACATGGAAGATGTTCAAGTCCTTGCCCACATGGCAGAAATGACTGCACTCTTTGGACTGACGTCTGGGTCTTACGCTCATCCTAGACTTGTTAGCCCAGGAAAGTTGGTTTTCTTACCAACTCATGTCTGAGAAATTAGGAGCAGAGGAGTGAGAACATATTTAAACAATCAAACGTGACAGTTTATCTCTTTACATCTGTGGATGGGAGTGGGGGAAAAGCAAAGCATTCGAAAATAACGAAAATAACCAAACCCATCTCTCACCATTGCCTTTGGTTACTGTCTAGGACTGACTCCCTGGAGGCATAAAGCCTTCAGCACCTACTACAGTAAACACAGTAAAAAGTATGGCTTATTAACAAAAAATTTCCCAGGCTCCAATGTCAGAAGAATTTTACTACAATAGCAATTCCAATCCAATAAAAGAATTCTGTTTAATCTGGAAAACTCCTTCGAAATTGTTTGAAAAGATTAAAAACAATAAACACTCAAAACTTATTAGCACACAGGAACTCGTGAAGGAGGTAAATTTTTATTGTTTTGTTTTCTAAAGATTCTCATTCTTGGAAATTCTCACACTAAAAGTTATATAAAAGTTAGGCCTGGTGGCACAGGCCTGTAATTATAGCTTGCTGGAAGAATAGGCAGGAGGATCAGAGGTTCAAGGCCTGTCTAGGCTACAGCGTGAGTTTGAGGCCAGGCTAAACAGCTTAGTGAGCACCTGTCTCAAAAAAAAAATAAATGAGTAAAAAGAAGGCTGGGTATACAGCTCAGGGGAAGAATATTTGTCTAGGATTCACAAGGCCCTCAGTTCAATGCCCAGGTCTTCTTATACACATATAAGAAGATGAAAACATTTGAAGGCATGCATTATGGCAATTGACAGATGAGTGGGATATTTCCTAGTAAATGTTTAACATCCACTTCTCGTAGAATATAAACAGAAGGTCAGTTTTATTTGTCGTGCTCACCAGATTCCATGTAGTGCAGAATTTCCCACCATGGATGAATTCGTACTCCAGTGGGACCTCAGGGGACACAGAACTAGGAGGCAGTGACAGTGAGCTCAAAATACAATATTTTCAATATGAGGCTACTGTAGACTTGAAGAATCTCAAGGGTAGGAATGCAAATAAAAAGTAATAAAATGATGAGCAAGAAAATCAATATTATCTGTGTATTAATGAAATTTATTTAGCTATAAATTTATTGTTTAACTTTTAGCGGCATTTGTGCTTGTCTGGTACTCTGCGGCGTTTGCCCTCCCCTGGTTTCGCTCCAAAAGCACACCACTGTTATTTCATTTGCATGCAGACTTCCTGAAAGGTTAATAGGTATTGGGAACATCAATTTCTAAAGTATTTTAAAGTAATTTCCTGGCTGGATTGATGTATATTCATTCACTTCTATGGGCCAGGTGACTTACAGAAGCTAGACCCTCAGCATGTGACTCAGTGATAGAGCACTTGTCTAGCGTGCACACGTTCCTGGGTTCCTTCCCCAGCACCAAAAGAAAGAAAGACTGAACAAGCGAAACAAAATAGGAGTTTTGTATGCCAATTCCCCGGTATTATTTTATAAGTTAAAAAAAAAAAAGTAGTTTGCCTCTACATATGTCTGTGTACCATATGCCTGCCTGATCCTCACCAGGCCAGAGAGTGTGTTGGATCCCCTGGAACTGGAGTTACAGATAGTTATGAAAAACCATATGGGTACTGGGAGTCAAACCCAGGTCCTCTGGAAGAGTAGTAAATGCAATATTCGTAACAACTGAGCCCCCTTGGGGATTATTTTAGTATGAAACATGACTAAAGGGAAGTTTAGGACTGCTTGTTGATGTTGTCAACACTGAAAATCTTTATAAAGGAATGGAAGTCACCATGGCCTGCATAAGGACACTGGAAGGATCAATAATGAGCCCACTCTAGGTGGTAGGCGCTTTCCCTTGTAAGTATCATATACAATCAGAGGATGCTCTCAGCCCTGACAGATCTTCCCAACTTCACCCTTCCAACAATTACTTCATCCCCTTTCATGAGAAAACACGGAAGGGAAAACCTGATCCCTTGACAAGAATGCCACCTTTTGCTTCTGTTTGGTTTTTCTCTGGGGCTAAGGGAGCATGAACTTACCTCCTCTGCTGTTCTGTGTGCCTAATCCAAGTCCATTTTGGGATTTCATGTATTTCACAACCTACCATATTATTGATATTCTCTCCAAGTCTTCCGCACAGAATATATAACCTACAAGTCTCTGTATTACCTACTTTTCAGTTTCTGTAATAAAATATCATAACCTAGGAAACTTATAGACAAAAGAGTTCATGTGGGATTCTGGTTCCAGAGGGACAGTGTACAATGACAGGAAAATCATAGTGGCAGTCAGCCAGAACAGGAATCTCTGGCTAGAGAATGTATTGGAAGTGGGGCGAGGCTATAAACTCTCAGACTCCACCTCCAACAATATCCTTTCTCCAGGAAGGCTGCACCATATCCCTAAACAGTGCCACCATCAGGAGGCTATCATCATCATGTATTCAGACACATGGGCCTATGGGGACATTTCTCAGACCACCATAATCTTGTTAATCACATGCCTTCATTTTGGCCTTTATTCTAACAAACATTTTTTTCCTAGCTTTCTACCCTAAGGAAACCCTTTCCTTCTTGAAAGTATCCTCCTATTACTCAGCTGATAATATATTCGTTCAACAAATGTTTATCGAGTTCTCCTCTGTGTCAGGCACTTTTCTTGACATTGAGAAATTAGTCATAAAAAAGTTTTATTTCTTTTTTCTATTAAAGAATTCATTTTTATTGAAAGATATTGAAGAAAGATAGTAAATAAAGAAAAAATGAACAAATTAAGGAGAAAGGTGTGCATTTTGCAACAGAGCAAAGTCACTTCCAGATGACCTCATAAGATGATCTTTGAGGTAAGATTTGGATAGTAAAGTCTCACAGTGGACCAAAGTAGAGAGGCAAGTATGAAAGAAAGAAAGAAAGAAAGAGAGAGAGAGAGAGAGAGAGAGAGAGAGAGAGAGAGAGAGAGAGAGAGAGGAAGGAAAGGAGGGAGGGAGGAAGGAAGGAAGGAAGGAAGAAAGGAAGGAAGGAAGGAAGGCCCACTCTAATTTCTTTGATGTTAGAATATTGACTGCAGCACTGAAGGCAAACAGGAAAGACAGGGGCTTCCTTCTAAGGAGATCATTATTAAATTCTTCACTCTCCGTACCACAAAATGAAGACTGTCTTGGCACATATTCTGTTACTTGTCCTAATACACACCTGTCATTTGTATAGTATCTTGAGATACAATATAATATAATGTAATATAATATAATATAATATATTGAGATACAATATAATATAATATATAATATAATATCTTGAGAATTTAGTTTATTCACTCGCTCCTGACAATATGCAAACCAGTACCCAGATGCCAGTTTCTGCTTGATGCCTTAGTTCCCTCGCTACGCCAGGTGGATGACAGTCACAGGCGTCATTGCCGTCTACTGGGACTTTCTGCAGAGGCACATTTTTCTCTCTTCCCCAAAATCCTGACTTGTTTAAAAGCTGTAGGTTGCTAACATTGAGAAATGTTTCTAAGATGACAAAGTCCCTTGCACGGAAATTCTGGAAATCAAACAGCGATAGCCTCATTTTAACAGTTCATTTCAAAAACAATTCAAAGAGCTGCAAACACTAAGACAAAGTTCCAGTTGCCTTTCATGGATGAAATCTCATGCCTTAAAATAACCAACTAATGGACAAACATTTTATGGCTGTCTCTGTCGATCACCATGGTTCTCTTTACTTGGTAACATCATTAATCTAAAGATTATTTAAAGTGAAAGGTAGAGAAGGGTGTATCGTTTACTGGACTTCAGTATCTAAGAGAGTGGATCTTAGACCCAGCTGTCTATGGATACTGAGTGATGATTGAATCTCCATAAGATTTTATTTCCTTGAAGGAAAACAGCATTTTAATACTACATTAATCTCTGATATCAACACAAATTAATGTTAAAGAAATAATGACTATAATTATCCCATTGAAGTTGAAGATAAGATAATCAAAATATTACACCAAAAGAACAAATTACTCACATGTCTTATTTTGAGTTAGAAAATACTACTAGCAAAGTCATTAAGATTAATAGACATTTTTAAAATAACATTAGATACTTGTGCGTATTTTTAGGGTACAGTGTAATAAGCTGATACTTGTATACAACATATAATGATGAAACTCAACCTAATTACCACTTCTTTCTCCTCAAATAGCTATCATTTTATAATAGTTTTCTAGTTATTCTGAAACATATGATAAATTACTGTGTATTATTATAATTGCATTACTATACTTTAAAACACTAGAGCTAATTCTCCCCACTGTATCTCAGTGTCTGTTCTCCAGTCTTCCTGTATCCCTTCCAGGCAGCCTTTCCAGGCTCTATTGACTTCTCTTTGAGCATCTGCTTCTACGAGGCCAATGTTTTTAGTGTTCAAAAATGTGAGATAACTTGTGGTGTTATTCTTTCGGATCATGATTATTTTCAGTTATTGATTTCTATCCCTGCTGCTGCAAATGACAGAATTTCATTGATTTACGATGGGATGGCACTCTCTTCTGTATACAATAGGAACCTGAGACCAATGGAAAAGAACAGAGGATACAGAAATGGATTTCTATACTTATACTCAACTGGTTTTCTACAAGGTTGAGAAAAATCTTTCTTTTCTTTTTTTGTAGTATTTTTATTGAGTTATACATTTCTCTCCACTCCCTTCCCCCCTTCTACCCTTTCCCAAAACCCCCATGCCCCCAATTTACTCAGGATATCTTGTCTCTTTCTCCTTCCTATGTAAATCTATGTATGTCTCTCTTAAGGCCCTCTTTGTTGTCTAGGTTCTCTGGGGTTGTAGAGAGGTTGTTTTTTTCTTTGATTTATGTCTAGAAGCCACTTATGAGTGAGTGCATATTATATTTGTCTTTCTGGGTCTAGGTTACTTCACTCAATATGTTTTTTTCTAGATCCATTCATTTGTATGCAAATTTCAAGATGGCGTTATTTTTTTACCACTGTGTAGTATAAGCAAATGATGGGGAATCGGATATATAAGCTGGAGAATTAAGTGGGTTCCTAGTTCTTACAACATAAAAAAAACTAACTAAGATACAACAAAAATCTAAATGTAGGATTTGAAATGATTGAACTACCAGGAAAAAAACAAACTAGAAGTCCTCCAATGTGTGGGCACTGACCAAGAGTCTACGGATAATAAAAGCAAAAATCAGCAAATGAGATTATATCAAATGAAGGAGCTTCTACTCAGCAGGGGATATAATCACAGAGGGAACAGAAAACACGCAGAATGGAGAAACTATTAGCATATATTATATAATAAAGTCGTAAGTTTTCATCTACACATAATAACTTTGATCACATTCATCCTCAAAGCTAACATTTCCACTGTGAGGCTTCGTTAGAACTGCTCAGTCCTCTGAGCATGTTACTTAAGTCTGCATCTAACTTGGATTCCAGCGCCTGCTTCAGAAGCATAGCCTACTCGGAGGAAGGGTCACCTATTAGCTTTCCTCATAGTCAGCAGGCACACAGCTCACTCCTTGAACTAAGGGAATGTCTTCACGTTCTCGTGTGTACTTCATGTAAATTTGGAAGGAGAAAAAGTTTTTTAAGTACTTGCAAAGTTCGCCCTTCTTGGAAAACTAGCAAGGCCAAATTCCATGATATTAAAGAATAACTTCCTAGAACATTCCTGATTCGTTCATTGTGTTTGAGATGAAGCCTTGAGGTTATCCCGAAGCACCTGTGGATTTCAGGGGCCAAGCAGAGACCACAAAAAAGCATGCCTATTACATAAAGGGCGTGTTTTTCCTAAGTATATCCATTACATTTTTATAATAAAAACAGCATAATTCTCTTGTGATTCATTTCTTCAGCTTCCAAAAATATCAGCTACACCTAAATGTTGTTTTGTGGAAATCGGCACATCTGGAATGAATAAATTGGCCCAGTGGTAGTGTTAATGACCGTATTTGTGCACGATAGTCCCCCAAGGCAGAAGTGTGGGACAAAATTTCTGTGTCCCCTCATGGTAGATGGGCAAGGTTTGACGTTCTAGGACCAGGGCTGAGATGAGATTCAGCAAGCCTGCTCCAAACCTTTAGAGCAAGAACTTGGGTCGAGGATGTCAGTGGAGACAGAGCAAAGTTGGAGCAAGTCAGAAATGCCACGTGTTTAAATCCGATATTTGGACTCTACACTAAAGGGAGCAGCACATTCAGGGTCATTAGAAGATGTCCTTCTAGAAGAACAGCTGAAGAGACCCAAGGTACATGGAGGCAGGGTCTATTAGTTCAGCCTCTGGCATCAGTTAGTAACTGTTGGGTTTTATGGTATACATTTAGGAGCTAGAATTCAAAGTCCGTACAATGATGAAGTCTTCAGAGGAAAGGGGACAGTTTATTTACCCTAAAGCCATCTTTCTCTACCTTGACTGCATATCAGGATCACCTGGGGCAGCTTTTAAAACTCCACATGCCCGAGTTGTATCCCATAACAATTAAGGCAGAGTCTCAGGGGTTGGCCTCTAGGCCTTGCTATAACTTTAGGTTGCCCCTGGGTCCACTTTACAGCAAGACTGAGAATGGATGGTTTGAAGTGAGATGTTTACTGAAGTACTTGTGGCTTGTTTTAGCCACTTAAGTAGCATACACGCACATTGGTAATAACTCACCATCCACTGCGGTGTCCTTGAGCAGGCTTGTACTCAAGTTACTCATAGTGTGTGCAGATAACTAAGGAGCCTCGCATCGCTGTAAGGATTCAGTGCACACCACCAAAGCCTGGGACCGCTAACCAAGAGCTCAGGTTGCCACTCCGAGAGCCACAGGTGCACAGCGAAAGGAGATAAAGATGAAGATACACAGGTGCAAGTGTGCATTCCCAGGGTTCATTTGTATAAAAATCTTGGTTGTCAAATTATAAGGATTTTTTTTTAATTCTAAATTGCCTTACTAATCCTTCCACTCAGCCATGGTCTGGATTAAATATATTCATTCTTGGTCATGTGTAAATAAAAAGACTGAGACAGAAAGATGGCTTGTTTGCTAAAATGCTTGCCAGATAAACATGAGGACCTGAGTTCAGATCCCCAGCAAATATGTAAAAGTCATGTACAGTGGTGCACATCTGTAACAGTAGAATTTCGAGGAAGAGACCTGCACATACATACGTGCATACCTGCATGGACACATACATATGATGCACACACACAAGTAAAATCTGGATGTGGATATTTAAATGAATACTTCACAGAAAGATGATGAACACCCCAGCAGAATGATCCTCCAGGTCAAGCAGTTGTGAGCCACATCTTAGAAACTTGAATAAAGGTCCCGTGCTAGATTTCAAAAAATTCTTACAAGAAATAAAAGCAACAGTCTCAAGTTTGTATTCTTAAGGAAAGGAAAGGGTAAGTCATGCCTGTAGTGTTTTCATTATTTTGATTGTGAATGGATATTTCTTCCAGAGTTGATTCCTAAAACATTTCTTAAGAAAAAAAAACTGGGAAAAAAACTTCAAACTATGCTACTGTGGTCAAAATCAGAAAGCAAACTGTCATGTTTTCTGTGGTTTATTCTGTTTACATCTTGAAAGCAGGACTGATTCACTGTCATTAGAGACATCAGTCAACTGAAATCCCATGGTAGGAACCTCTCACTTTCTTAGATCATGGCCTTATTTTTTGTGATGTTCTATGTCCTTGTAAAACAAGTTTCTTTGGGGATGGAGAGATGGCTCAGTGGTTAAGAGGACCCGGATTTAATTTCCAACACCCACATGGTGGCTTACGACCATCTGTAACGGCAGTTCCAGGGGTCCTCAGCAGAGTTCCCGGGTCTCTCCGCCACCAGTTATGCATGCAGCTCACACATATATATGCAGGCAAAATACCATGCCCATAAAATAACAATAAATAAATCTTTAAAATACAGTAAAAATAATACCTTTATCACACATTTATTATTTTCTCAGATATTTTCTTGATGCTTATTTTATTCTATACATAAAGCTTATAAATGCACCTTTTAAACTTTAAGAATTTCTCTGCAAATACAGCAAAAGGACACCACAAAGATCACATTTGTTGCTTGGTATAACCTATTTGACAGGCTGAACTGGCTAACAATACTGGGGTTACATAGAAAACATACACCGCATCTGAGTGCCAGCACAGTTATTGAGTGTGCTCTCCAGCTCACTACATAGCCAAGCTTCGGTGTAAACAAATACCAAATGAAAATGCAGTGAACCAAGCAAGCTTCCCACACCAACACTAGCGAAGCTGTTATGTACCAACACTAACTGTGGACTCGGAGATGATGACATTAATTCTCCCCCCCACACACACACAGAACTAAGTTATCACCCAGTCCTCTGGGGTGTCTTTCTCGCCTCACCTTTCCCAACCCACAGTGGAACATCTCTTTATGCTAGAGAACTCTGAAGTTCAGGCAGATCAAACACCTTAGCCAGCTAGGCTATAGGCAACCAAGCAAGGACCAACTCAGATCTCCAAATTTGAACCCCTGTACCTTTTTATTAATGGAACATACTAAGTTGCATTACTCCCAGAAAAAAACAATTCTGTTCACATTGGTAGCAGTAAAGTTGAAATTAGCCTGGTGGACAAGCTTCAATTTATTTTAATTAAGGAAGGTAAATATTCATACATATGCATCATATAAATATTTATGAACATTAACTGTATCCAATATATTAATATACTTAATCTGTTTCACATAGTTATTAAAAATGTACCTTCAAGGATATATTATGAAAGATAAAATAGTGTGGGAATAATAATTTTACTTTGGTCAAAATGTCTAAGACTCCATTGAGAACACAGAATAGAGGGTGGAATCCAAGACTATGGTTCTGTGGGGATTTTGTTGTCAGTTGATTGGCTGCTTTTCACAGCCAATAGAACCCAGGCTTCATGCAGGCTAAGAAAGAACTCTAATGATCTACACAGGCTCCAGAGTTACACAGAGAAACCCTGTCTCAAAAAAAAGCAAACAAACACACAAACAAAACACCCTTTATGTGTCTTCTGTAATCCACAGCATCTGCCTCATACTCCACTGGCAATCTTATTAGAGGAAGCACCCAAATATTATATACAACGTCTTGAATTACTTAACGTCTATTCACTTACTAGAGGAAGTCATCACTGGTTCTAAGACTAGCTCAAAAAAAGATGTCTAATTAATTTTAGTGGCATGGAAGGAAAGCTTTGCATGCTAAATGTGGGTTCTAAGCTTCAGGAATTCTGAGATATGCTTTTCAGGGTCAAGTTGAGAGCAGGAACAGATCCTTGAAGAAATAACGAGGCCAAAGCATCCTCGTCCCCTCCTCTTCTCCTCTTTTTCCTAGGATTGCTTAAGTGGAAACTGCAGATAAAGTTACTCAACTTATTCACCCACTGCGGTATTCTTTTTAAATATATGTCATCCGATAATGGGCTATGAGAAATGGAGGTTAGTTTCAATTCTTTCAGTTAGCTGACTGTGATATGCTTGAGTTTAACATGCCATCTCCAAATGATGTTTTTTTTTTTAGGGACAGCGTAAGCTCTTCAGCAGGGATAAAGAGCACAGGAAATGTTACACGAAGTGTAAAAATTTACTATTTATTGTCAGCCTAGATCGTCCAGTGGAAAGAAAACTCAAGCCCGTGTGTATCTAGTTCCTTTTTTTTTATTTTAACTTGGCATGTCAGATTGGTTCCTATTTTTATTTCTTGAGAAAATAATGTGTTTGGCTGTTATTTACTAAAACCACATGTGAGCCTTTGCCTGTGCATACACGCTAGCATTCTGGTTGGCAGTTCTGATTCACTGTCTGGCTCACACATACCATAATTACCCATATTCATACGCATATCACGGTCTTTGTAATCAAAGACAGCACTACTGATGCAGAAACTCCCAACTGGGGTGTGAGTGAAGGAAGTGCTCCACAATCCTGGCTGATTGGATCACCAGTCTGGACTTTGAAGTCTGAACTGGCCACTTGGAGTATGTGGCCTCCAAAATTCTGCATTTTTTCCTGTCTCCTGGCAACATCGTGTATTTGTAATCTGGCTTCCACATCCCTATCCACAAAGGTCTGCTGCTGTTTTCGAGTTTAAAACAACAATTGGCCAAGTTGTCTGGTTTGAACAATCAGAATGACTGAAGACCTTCCCTGCCTCTGTTTACATAGGCAGTCATTGGACTGCCCACCCCCCTGGTAGCAGAATGCCTTCTCTTCTAAAAGAGTTTGTGTATTTCATTAGGACAGCCCTCTAGAGTTCTAACAGTGTTATCTTCGTCTTCTTTAGGATTGAACCCACATGAGTTGAATCTGGGGCTGGGAGAATAGGGTGGGAAGCTAGAAGGAACTTGGAAAGTAGCTAAGGCAAAAATGTTATTGGTGTGACAGTTCCCAGAAGATCAAGGTACTTCTGTACTTACGGTTAAACTCAGACAGCTACTGCAGTGGCTCTTATAGATGTCACCTCCTTCTAGACAACAGTACTCTTCTTAATCCCCTACATTCCCTTTTTCAGTCCCACCTCCCACTCTGAGGCAACCTACAGTAGATCTAGAAATGGTCAGAATTTCAAGGGCTGTTATCTTTGGTTCTGACTGAGAGCACCTCTCATTGACAGCTGATATAAAGAGAACTTTCCGTGGGCTGGGTGTTTTGATCTTAGCACTGTGGACTGACCTGGATCAGTGCTATTGTGGATTGCAGAACATTAGCAAAATCTGCAGCCTCGCCCACCTAAATACCAGTGAACTACCCACCCTTCCCTCTTGTAGCAATCAACAATGGTTCTGGACATTGCTCAATGTCTCCCAGGGAGTAAACTCGCTGAAAGAAACTAACGTTTATTTGGAAACTCTGATATGGCAGATGTGTGCTAGCTGTTCTGTATAATCTGGCAATCATCCTTTGGAGTCTGACCCCATTTTTTTGCATTAGAGACCTGGGCGAAGGCAGGGATAAGTATTTTGTTGCTGCTGCTGTTACTTGTTATTTTTGTTAGCTTCTTTTCTAATGATCAACAATAAAAATAAATTATAACCAGCAAATTGAATTTATTCCTAGAAAAAAGGCCTTATTTTTCATGCACTTATTCTATAAAATGTCTGTATACTTTTTGTATTCTCCTAAATCATGGATATCTAAATTGAATTTTTACCAGAAGTATGAAAAGCCAATAATTACTATTTGGTGGGGATTTATTTATCTGAATTGAAGCTTCTTTCTCCTTTTGATTCCTATAACATTGGAAAGGAATCAAATTATCTTGCATTTTTTATTCCTGTCAGTTTCAGGAGCTGCAAAGCCATCTCTGGGCTAATACCTGTCACTTGCTCAGTGATGGTTCCTTGAATGGCCAGTTTCCTGCTCTGTTTCTTTGTGTTCATGTGCCTGCGGTTCTTAGCTTTTTTGTTTATGATCTTCCAACCAACTCAGTACAATGTCTCTCAATCTCATTTGAAAGCAAGAGAAGCAGTATCCCACTGAGCACATAAAAAAATAATGTTGCTTAGTATTAGAGTATTTTTGCAAGCTTGTGAAAACACTGATGTTTCGTGTAGAATTTTCACCCTCATCCTTATGAAACCATAAATGTTTTTCTTTTAAAACCATTTTGAGTTATTAGCTTTTCTCCATTTTTATATATTTTAGTAGCATTATAAATCAAGGTGGACTGGGCATGGAAAACTAATGTTAGTGTCCAAAAGAAAGACACTATTTCATGTTTAAGGTTTATTGCCAGGTACAATGCTTCCAAATTTTCAGGGTATTTCTTTATTTAAAACAAAATTTATTACTTTAATCCCAGCACTTAAGAGGCAGAGGCAGAGGCAGGCAGATCTCTGTGAGTTCAAGGCCACCCTGGTCTACAAAGTGAGTTCCAGAACAGCCAGGGCTACACAGAGAAGCTTTGTCTCAAAAACAAATTATAATAAATATACGCTAAAGGGTTTGGGCTATTGTTTTTTGCAATAATTATTGGTATGCAGCCCGCCCCCCACAGGCTTGCCTTCAGTTTGTTAACCCCCTGCCTCCTCCTCAGGAGTACTGGTATCATGGCCAACATCCTTGTCTCCTAAAATTTAGCACTTTGGTGTTGCTTGCTTGGTTGGTTTTGTTCCTTGAGGGAACCAGCAGAGTGATCAAGTCAATTTGAAAGATTTTCAGAGAAACATCCTACTTGGAATCATTGGAAGAAACAATGCTTGGTTAAGACTATTATTTTTGAACTGGTTAATCCTCTACAGAGCAGTAAAACCATAATTTAGAAAAATAAATAATTTATTTTTCACATAAGACTGAAGACATTTGTATTCTACTAGACAGACTCATTCTATTGGACAAAGTCATTTGCATTTCTGTAAGATTTCTGCAGGCTGGTGTCTGCTTTCACAGAAACACAAACCATCCTCTCAAAAAGAAAATGTGTCAAAACTGAGCGAGGATCATATGGTCTCGCGGAGTCTGCAGCAGTTGTCTCGGGGCCTACATGGGTCTGCACCAGCTCCTCTGCATACACTCCAGCTCTGTTTAGTGCCTTCCTGGGACTCTGGAAGGGAAGAACGAGTGGGGCTCTGATTCTTGTGCCCTCTCTTGGGCTCTTTTATTTTTCTGTTGGCTTGTCTTGTCCAACTTCAATATGATAGGTTTTGTTTTATCTTATGAAGTTTTATTTTGTTTATGCTTTGCTATTATCTCTTAGAAGCCTGTTCTTTTCTAATAAGAGACAGAAAGGGTGTGTATTTAGATGGGAGGGGAGGTGGGGATAAACTGGGAGGAATGGGGGGGGGAACTGTGTACAGATTTTATTGTAAGGGAAAAAACTATGTTTAATAAAAGGGAAAAAATAAAAAACAAAAACAGTCTCAAAATGTATTAAATGGAGATTTCCGGCTAGGGTGTAGCTTGGTGATGGAGCCCTTAGTATCATATGCAAGGCCTTTTTTTTCCACCCATCACTACAACAGAAAAACCGAACAGTTTCTCTAGAAAGTTACCCTTGATTGGCTGTTTGTAATTAGGAGGGAAAAAATTGACTTAGGAAAAGTAACACAAACCCACTGTAGAAAGTTTTGAAATGTACTAAACTTTTGAAAAGAAATCCTCAAATGACTGTCAGCAAACCACAAACACAGTTAATAGTCATAATTTCTTACAAGTTTTTTTCTAAAATTTTAAAGTAGAATTCTTGTTGTGAAGGGAAAAATTGGTTGTGTGTTTTCCCATATTACCTAATTAAAATGTTAAATGACACACAATGGTGGATCACAACCTTAGTACCAGTACTGCCCAGGGGGAGGCACAAGTTTCTCAAGTTCCAAGCTACTTGGAAAGTTTCAGGGCAGCCTGGTAAACCCAGCAAGACACTTTCTCATTGGTGTGAGATGGGGGAGGGGGGGGAAGAAGCAGAAGAGAGAAGACAGGAAGAAAAGAAGGGAGGAGGAAGGGAAAGGAAGACATGAGCATGTTAAATCTCCAGCAGTTTATATGTCATAAGTCTTTTAAGGATGTTTCCTAACTTTCTGCTATTTGCTATATTATGTTAGAATGCAAAGCACTGAAAACTATATATTAACCGATGGTATAATTTTGGCCTAATTAAAAGAACATAAAAACATAATAAAGTTTTCTCTCACTTACCCCAAAATAGTCCTTTTGAGATATGACCATTCTCCTGTCGCTGTGTGACAAAACTTTTCCTGAGGAGACACAACAAGTGTACTCACTCCATCTAGCAAGTCTGCCACAGACCAAAGTATGGATACCACCAAAGTCCAACTTAGTGAGCCAATGAGTTTGATTGAGTTATTTACAGAAGTATGTCTGAGGGGTTATTTGCAGGAGCAGAAATGACTCAAAGATAGCTGCATAAACAATGCCTACCCCAGTATTGGTGACAGTTTATAAAATCTGGGAAACTGGAGCACTCTGTCCATCCTGAAGACTGAATTCAGAAGGTTGGAGAGTGTTCCTTCAAAGTAACTGTAGGAGAAGTTTTTCTTCTGGACAACTGGCTCTCAAATAACCACACAAATACTTATTGATTTCAAGTCCTCAGTCAATAGCTTAGACTTATTGCTAACTAGCTCTTACATCTTAAAGTAACCCATATTGCTAATTCATGCTCTACTATGTATCAGTACCTTTTTTCAGCACAGCATATTCATCTCCTGCTTACTTTTTATCTCCTCATTTTGGCTTTCCCACCTAACCTCTTCCTGCCCAGCTATTGGCCAGTCAGCTCTTTATTAACAATGAGAGCAGCACATCTTCACAGTGTACAAAAGGATTGTTCTACATCAGGGACTCTCTTTTAAACTCTTACAGACTGGTTGGCGGGTTTCAGCTTCTTACAGGCAGCTTGACTGGTCTCAGTTTTCTTTGCAGCTTTTGTTTTCTGAGAGTCATCTTTTCAGCTCAGCTTTGTTAAACTGAGAGATTCCAGCTTTTGTTGTTTACTCTGGCAGTGAGGGGCCTTGTGAATCTGGTCAATTTCAGGGACTTCCTGGAGCTATTTTAAATTGCTGACCTTCTTGTGTAAGGACCTTCCGTGCAGGATGGAATGTTTCAATCTATAAGAAAACTGTTACACAAAACTTGGTTTTGGTATTCATTACTTTTCATATTTATCTTTATAGATATGTATGTTGTATTTTTATAGTCTCTTTGATTTCCATATAAATATGATTCATTCTTCCTTTCTCTACTCACCCAAGTTTATGAAAATCATTTTTTAAAAAAAACCATTAAGACAATTTTGTGAGAAAAAAAAAAAGACCAGTTTTGTGCTGCCCAGACCTTCTTGGATTTGCGGTCTTGTGCTGGAGAGTGTTCAGCTTCCCAAGGGCTGTACTCTTAGAACTGTCTGTCCTTCTCTCAGCAGTCAATAGTTGCCAGTAACTCCACAGCTTCAGGTGGAAATTGGATGCTCACCTCTCTCCTTGCTGGAATTTGGTCTGGCTTGGATTTGCATGGATCTTTTACAAGCTGTCATAATCACCATGAGTTATTTTGTAACCACTTGTATAAAGTGCATACTATTTTTTCATACTTTGAACTTTATACATAATTTGCTTATAATAAGATGAAACAAAACAACCATATCAAAGTTGAACAAGGCAAGCCAACAGGAGGAAACGAGCCATAAGAGAAAACAGAAGAATCAGAGACGCACTCAGTTATATACTCAAGAGTCCCATAGAAATACTAAACTGAAAGCTATAATACATACACAGAAGACTTTGTGCAGACCTGTGCAGGCCCTGTGCTTGCTGCTTTAGTTTCTGTGAGTTCATATGAGCCTTGTTCTCCTGCTGTCATCCATCCCGTATGACTCTTACAATGTTTCTGACTCTTCATCCTCACAAGTCTCACTGAGGGGAATAATTTGATGGAGACATCCCATTCAGAGTTGTATGTTCCAAAGTCTTTCTGTGTAGTGTCTGAATGTGGGTCTCTGTATTTGTTCCCATCTGCCACAGGAGGAAGCTTCTGTGATGATGGTTGAACAAGGCACTGATCTAT
Source organism: Arvicola amphibius (assembly GCF_903992535.2). Classification (NCBI taxonomy): domain Eukaryota; kingdom Metazoa; phylum Chordata; class Mammalia; order Rodentia; family Cricetidae; genus Arvicola; species Arvicola amphibius. Next base: position 97,158,134 of record NC_052052.2, on the reverse strand, counting down.
GGGTATACACAATGTCTTTAGGAGTCAATTTATTGACACATTTTTTAGACCAGTAGTATTTGGCTTTACCTGAGGTCTCTGAGTCAAATAAGACTTTGTTTGGTTAATTCCACAAGCTCTGTGCCGCCATTGCCCTAGCATATTTTGTAGGCAGGTGTTGCGGGAGCTCCTTCCGCTCCTTCAGCCAATAGCCGCTGAGATACCAGCCCATTGGGGCGTGGTCTCTCTCTTTTAAAAAGCGGCCACTTCCCTCCACTTGCTCTCTGGCTTCCTGCTCTGCTTCCAGCTACTAGTCTCCCATCCTGATTGCGCAGAGGGCTGTTGGCTGGGACAGTGATCTGTAAGTTTTTCCCTTTTAAATAAATAACCATTCTATTAATCATAATTCCAAACTGGTGTGGGATTGTTTGTGACTTATGCTTTCAGGCAGGACAGATAGTAAGGTAGTAGATTAAAGGTTTTGTGGCTGGGTTCATCTTTGCAGAGCAAACGGATTCAATTCCAAGAACTCATATAGTGGATAGTCACAACCATCTCTGACTCCAGTTCCAGGATCTCCAATGCCTTCTTCTGATCTCCTAGGGCACGAGGCTCATACATAGTGCACATACATAAAGATGAAATACTCGTATACATAAAATGAATAAATCTAAAAAATTAAAATCCTTGTGAAAGGTTAGAGTATAGGTTGTTGATAGAGGTCCTGCTTTGTAGGTATAAGGTTCTAGATCTGACCCTTCACACTGAAAAAAATTAAGATGCACAGCATAATGTTTTGATGCCCATTATGTTTTACTGTCTATCTACACAGTGAGACAAAAGTGAGCCTTCATTTTCCAACACACAGTGAAGGCAACTAAGACTGAACTTCGGCACAACCATGTGACCTGAAATCAGAAGGTAGAAAACAGCGTGGGGAATGAGTTTCTTCACACCAGCCTTGGTGGTGATTGTTTCAAATCTCACACCAAAACTTAGGAGAACAAAAACAAGAGTAAGCTGTTGCCTATGACATTTGCTGTCCCATACAGCACTTGTGGAAACATATTCTAAACATCACTAGTAGTTTGTATACTGAATTATATAGGGGATGAAAGCTATTTCCAATATTTTTAAATGACTATCTTAAAAGTGCATGTTCAGTAGAGATGCAATATTCTTCAAATAATTACCACTAATTACCACAAAGGCTGAACCAACAGACAGGAATATCTGGCTACTGCATTGTGGGAATATTGAGCCACTACAACTTCAGGTCCAGGGTGCCTCTCAGACGACAGCTTTAAAGTTACTCCTTATCCCTAAACGCTGGCAGCCACGGGACTGTCCTTCATTTCAAGGACTTTATATAAATGGAGTGGCACAGTACAGAGCTACGGCCCAGGAGTGCACCAAAGGGGCCTTGCCCCATAGTTGTTGTCAGGGATGACAAGTTTCTTTGCAGAATCACGAGGAAGTACTGACAGCTTTTAGGTCACATACTGCCTGCCACAGCTACACAATGATCCCACTCTGCTGGAAGGCCATGATAGTGTGAAAAAAGGGAGTGACCGAGTTTTCATAAATCTTTACGAGTGAACAAAGACAGAAACTTCATCATGTGTCACAAAACGCCCTTCTGCTTTGGATAACTTTGCCAACCATTTGAAAGTGTGAAGCATCTAGTTTGGTGGCACAGACCTATAATTTCAAATATTTGGGAGGCTGAGGCAAGGCCTACCTGGGCTACAGAATGGACAAATGGCTAGCCTGAGCAACTCAATGAGAACCTGTCATGAAATTCAAAACTGAGCTACTAGAAAACATATACCCTTAGCTTGGAGGTTGACAGTTGGCTTTGGTTCTCACCACCCCACTCTTTTGGCATGGGTTTTCTCAGTGGAGCTAAGTTGGTGGCCAACAGAGCCTCAGGGATCTGCCCACTTGCATCTCTCCCCTCAACTGTGCTGGGGTAACAGGCATGCAACTGCCACTGGCAACCCTTGCACAGCGTGGGGGGAAGGTAGGGATTTGAACTAAGGTTGTCATGCTGTACAGCCAGCACTTTTACCCTTGGGCCGTCCCTGTTTTATATTTTCTAGATAGTAACTCTTTGTAATATGCATTGGGCCAAGGTCCTCAGGGCACAGAAGGAATCGCTTTGGTTTTGTAAAGTGTGTATGATTTCTTGTGTGGTGGGTTGGGTTTTCTTGTTACTAGTGTTTGAAGATAGGGTCTGGTTTTATAGCCCAGTCTCTTGCTCGGTAGTCCAGGCTTTCCTTCAACTCAGTCCTACTTCAGTCTCTGAGTGCTGGTATTTGAGGCCACTACACCTGGATTGAAAATGTCTTTTGAAGACACGTTTTCAATTTTAGATAAAATAAATTTAATCAAGCAGTACTTGACTGGGGATGTAATTATGTGCTCGGAGAACTTGGAAGGCAACAAAAGAGAAAAGAAAAAGATCACTTTCCTGCATACAAAAAAGAAAGTCTGTCTTCATCGGGTGGGAGCAGAAGGATGTTCTCACTGTTCTCCCAGACTCTTCAGGACAGTAGTTGAACACGAACAGAACAGTGTATCCGGTTGCGCAATCCATTGTTCTATAGTGCAGAAAGTAGCTTTAAAAGCCCTGTTGTGGCCAGGGCTGCCTGAAGGCATGCATCTGATATTAATGAAGTGTTACTCTGCTTTGACAAGTTTACAGGCGTCTCTCTTCTGAGCCAGCTGACGTAATTCAAAGTAGGAAAAGACCCTCCCACTTGGCATTGGTTCACTGACTGTGATGGGCTCCTCTGCCTCGCCTGAAGTGGTCCCGGAATCAGAGAAAGCTCTTGACATCTGAAGAACTTTAGAAAGTCACGAAGTCATACTCACTAAGAATACACATCTCAAGCCAGCGGGGGAAACTGTAGCCCGTGGTCTTTTCCTCATCAGCACTTCAGGGCTCGACCACCTTTAGCTGGGACCTGGTTCTTGCGCCTGTAGACTGTTTCTCCGGAGTTCTGCACACTTTTGGAACTGGTCTGGAATGCTTGACAGGCACCTTGTGTCTTCTCAGACTCAATGCAGTATTCCTGGGGTAAGCAGAAGAGGGCGGGGGAGTGGGCTCTCCAGACGAACTGTGTGCTCTGGAGAGAAATGGGAATGTACCGTGCTTTTAATATGCCCTCGCTACAATCACGCTAGCTGCTTTGCTGTGTAAAACGTTTCCTGCCTTGCCGAAATATCACACGCATTGTGCTTATTTGAATACTGAGGTGGGTTAAGTAATTAAAACAGTAACTCTGGCTTTAAACAGTCTTGATGAGATTCCATTAGCAGCTCGGGGAGGGAGTCAGGGTCAGGCGAGCTTGATAGAGACAAAGTATGCTTTCTATCTGCAGGCAGGTACTTGTTGAAGACCCCTCTGGCAGCTTGGGCACTGTACTTTTGGCTTCTTTCTTCTTGAGACCTTTCTAACAATCCAGATGCTTTAACTTCAAGTGTTACGAATTAAGACTGTATTGTAGTCTATCTTTTTTTTTTCTTTTTTACATTTTGAATATATAAAGTTCAGACAAGAGGGCCTACTGTTTAAGACACTTAAGAGTGTGGCACCTTACCACACAAAGACTGTTAAGTGTTTGAGATTCATAACTTTTACAAAAAAAAGTCATATGTTATTAGTGGCATTTAAAGCAAGTTTTTATAGTGTAATCTTATAATAATCATCAAGTTATTATGCATCAACAACTTCATCTAAGACTAGGAATAATGACATCTGTGTTTAAGATGTCAAACAAATTTTCAAGCAAATTGTATTACTGGTGATGTTATTATTTTCCTTTTCCTGAGAAAAACTTTGGAAAACCAAAACAGCACCAACAATTAAATTAGAGCTTGTAAATATCAGTCATGAGGTTACAGATGCGTGATAGTAGGATACACAAATATTTGATAATCAGTTACATGCAGAGAGCCTAACAGTTCTTGCTAGAGTTCCTGGTTGTTTCAGCCTACACCACTCTTGGTTTAAGAGGGGAAAATACATGTTAAGAAAATAGTTAAAAAAATTAAAAAAAGAGAAAATAGTTGTGTGGTAACCATTTGTTCTGAACTCCGTCACACAAAAATATCAGTACAACCAGTAAAGCTGAGCGCCCTTGGCTTCTTTCTGTGTGATCCATAACTAGATTACTTTTTATGTTTTCTAAGGGTGCAGAACTTGCTCCTTCTGTTGGCACACATTCAGTTTTGTGTATGTGCGGGCTGGGGATGAAAGCCAGTGGTAGAGTCCTTGCTTAACTTGCACAAGGCACTGGGTTCAGTCCCCAAGGCTAAAAGTAAAATTGTCTGTATTGTAACTTATATTTTCTGGCTCTGACGTGGCTGCCAACTTATTCACTAATACAAAGGGTTTCTGGATGTTAGAAATAATTCATTTACCAATTTTTAAAATGTTATGTCTGATATAGAAATTAGTCAATGCCTCTTTTGCTGTGCCTAATTTCAGTGACATCTCGAATTATCTCTAGTAAGCTTCCTTGCTTTCTAAGAACAGTCTCAGAAGTGAAATACCTACTTCATATTTTTCCTACAGAGAAATACTAACTAGGAGACTAGCATTAACAACTGATAATGAACTTACAACTCACAATCTGGACTCTAAGTGCGTTCCGTTTGTACTTAGAAACTGGGAGTGATGCTGTCATGATTATTTAATCGTAGTGGTGATCTGTGTGACTCTAAATGGGTAGTTTATCCTATCGTTAACTTCACTCCTGTCTTGAAGTACTGATGAAGCTGCCTAAGGAGATTTGTCTTTTTAAACTTCTTTCCCAAGCCCTGGATCTCTGTTCCCTTTGACCTGACTAGTACTCATTTTAGGTTTTTATTGTTGTTTGGTTGATTTAGGGGGCAGCATCTTTCTATGTAGTTCAGGCTAGCCTACAACTCACTTTCTTCTCTTTTCAGCCTCCTACATGCTGGGATGACAGACAAGCACCCCCACACCTAACTTGATGATTTTTGAGGCAGGGCCTTACTGTTTTGTCCACCTTGGCTTAAACTCGCAATCTCCTTGCATCTGCTGCCTGAGTACCTGAAATCACAGGTCTAGTTTTGTTCTTATGTAGTTTGTACCTGTGCTTGAGTTAGACTCATAAATGAGTAAATCTTTTTAATGCTTAAAGTTTAAAGTAACACTTCATCAAAACTTTATTCTATCGTGTTTAACATGATACTCTTTCTCAAATTTTCTAAGTAATGACAGAAAGCATTCTCTCAAGTCTTGGCAGTCATACAGGGAATTGTTTGATAGATATGTTGACATCTATATCATTATGCGCATCTACGTATATGTTATAGAATAGCTTTTGAGACTGGCAGATGAACTACATGCTCTTTGTTTTTGCTTTAATCCATGTATGTTTCTGTGTTATATCTGGTTTTCCTGACGTTATTTCAAATCCCAACTACCTGAAGACAGATTTGAAAAACATTTAATTTTCATCTCACATTGAAATGAAATTGATAAATCAATGCATTTTGTAGAGATGCTTTTTAGTGCAAAACCCAATAAATGTATGTATGTATGTCAGATTCAGGGCACTTGCTGCTTCTCGTGTATTCTGGTCTTGCTGGCATGTGAGTTGCTTAAAAATGACTTACCCATTGGCTGCAGTTGCGTACCATCATTGTTAAACAAGAAGGCTACTTCTGTGTTTTTGCATGCCTTCCTCCCTGTGACAATGACTACTCAGATATGCACAAGCCTTTCTGACTCATTTTAAATAGTAACCAGAATGGTTCCTCTGACTTCAGTTTACAGCAAGTGTTTGCACCTGGTCAGTCTTGATGCTGAATTCTATATATCCCCCTTATTGTATTTTGAGATTTGCAAGTAGTTTTTCCTCTTTTATGACATCTGTAAAATTAAGAAGAATAATATACATTTACAAGAGGATTTGAAGCAAATCAGAATGCATATAGACCCTGATTATACGGAATGGTGTTTGCAGTTATTAAAGGAATACAGATGTCTTCCTGCATCTTCTGAAAAGACTTGGAATGAAGGCATTTCCTCTGTGACACAAACTCATATCCATGATGGGAAACAAGGAAAGTTATGTTCATTGTTGACACAGAGGAGTAAGGGGCCCCTGAGAAGGGGACTTTTCACTGGGTATCTGTGGCTTGTTTATCAGAGGGTTGGATGGGAGGGGCAGTACAACCCTCTGAACCCGTGGAAACACATCAGCATATCAATTATGGCCATTTTCTGCTTTCAAAGATTTTCAAAGTTATCTTCATCCACCAAACGGTGAAGAACAAGTGCTTAGGTATGGAACGAAGGAGATAATAGGAGTTAAATATTCCAAGAGAACAGGCTTTTTAAAATGAATTTTCTTTCTCTTCCTTTATTCTTTTATGATTAAAGTAGCTCAAGCAATCACTAGGGACAGTAATGTCACAGCTATTTAATAGTAATGCAATGTACATGGTTCATGTCGGAAGGTTTACCCTGTGGTTCCGTTCAGTCCTGTTGCAGCATTATGGAGAATCTACATAGGGACATTTGTTCTTTTAAACATCTTTCAAAAGCCAAAACTTTTTGTTCTCTTTGGTCTGACTATTGCCCACTTTAAGTTTTTATTGATTATTTAGTTTAGATTTAGAGAAAGTTAGGTCATGAGCATGCATTTCCCTTTCTTTATGTATTTATGAAGGCATATAATGTCCTAAGGGTACAGGCTCCTGCGTCTTTTTACAAATAAACTTTGAATTTAAATGCAAGCATGATGTCAGTAAGTCTTCGTGGACTATATAGGTACCCAAAGATGCTGGACTCATCACCCAGAGCTGCCAGCCTATTGCTGTCACCTTGTCACATGAAGTAATTGTCTTATGGGAATGCTGGTTTTGTGCACTCCTGACAGCTTTGCCAAATTATTTTATTACTAAAGCTTATAAATATGAAGAAGCATTTTACCCTTCAGAAATTACTTAAGTTACTACAATTAAAAGTGTAAGAAACCTGAAGGAGACGCCACAGGTGTAGTGGCACCTCACCACAGCACCGTGCTCGGGCAGAAACTTACACTGCGTACACTGGCATGCTGTAGTCGAGTCCCGTTCAACAGCTGTGTGTGTGTTAACAGTTGTCTCTGCAGTGCGTACGCTTTCATGGACTACTTTGCCCTTCAACCTTATGTTGACATCACAGTTCAGTCATAGCATTATATAATATTGTGTAGATTTGCCATTATTTGTCCAAATATAGTTATCATTTGTTGTTGAACTTTTATGTTTATGTATGCATACACATGTGTGTATGTGCACATGTACAGGATCACATATAGAAAACAGAGGTTAGATATCAAGCATCTTCCTCAAATTTTCTCCACCTTAGTTTTTGAGACAATATTTGAGAGATCAGTAAATCTGTAGTAATTATCAATTCAACTAAACTGACTAGCCAATGAGATTCAGGAATTAGTCTGTCAAAATCTTCTCCCACCCAAGAGCTGGAGTTAGGGACACAAACCACCACCCCTGGACTTTTGTGTGAGTGCTTGGAGTCTAAACTCAGGTCTTATGGTAATATGGAAAGAAGTTTACCAAATGAGCCATTTCTCTAGATGCAGTTATTGGATTTCAGACAAAATCTATAATTTTATTTTTGTAGACAAACTTGTAGTGAAAGTTGTAACTATATAGTTTTTGACCCCACTGAATAACTTCTGTTGACTTAATTCTCAGATATGGGTCTATTTGCATCAATAGGTAGGTTTAAATGTTTTTATTCTCTCTGGCTGTGCCTTTGATATTTCTTGTTGAAATGATTCTATTGACAATGCTACTATCACAATATATTATCAAGAGACTGAAGCAAAGGATCATGATCAGAAAACCAGCCTGGGCAATATGGTAAAACCTCATTTAAGAAAGGAAAATAAGTCAGTCTTATAAAACTCTTGATATTATTCAAACAGCAAAATCATTTAAATGATTTAGAGAGTTGTTAAGTGTTATACAGAATCCGACAAAAGCTACTTGCAACATAAGATGCAATTAAATAAGAGAAACAATGTTCCCATACTTTTATGTCATAGTTCTTCATTGTCAAGTACGGCCAAAGCCAAGCAAGCATACTCTGCACTGACTAGGGGCTAGCAGGCTTAGCAAAGGGACCGTGTAGTCTTGTGAGAGTTCTCTTTTCTACTGGCCATCTAGAGACCTGCCTCTCTTCCCGTTAATTTCTTTTCGCTGTCTGGTTGAACCCGTAGCCTTCTGAATGCTGGCCAAGTGATCTACCACCGAGCTTTGCCCCAGCCACAAGAACTGGAATTTCCTATGCTCTTTCTTAGTAAGGGAAATCAAAATTGTAGCCATTTTGATCTTTGTGTAAATTACAACGTTTGTTAGCCTTACAAATGATAGTGACCCGATTTTAGTCTAATTTCTTCACTTCGTTACCTAACAGTGGCATTTTACCCATCAAGAAGGCAAAATCTGCCTTTCAGAGTCATCTGAGGTCCTCATCTACACTACCAGCACACGCGATAGGCATACTATTTATTGTCCAGAAGGTGGTACCACTGATGCCAGCATCAACTCATATCAAACAGGGCTTGCAGTTCCTGTGTAATAACTGAGCAGACTTCAGTATACTTAAAATCACAAAAGCATGTGATTTGATTTTTGATACATTCCCTGGTCTCCTAGTTTGTAGCAAGATAATTAACAGTGCTAGGTGTGTGCATGTGCATGTGTATGTATGTGTGCATTCATATAGGTGCGGGGGGTGGGAGTGAGCGTCCATTTATCCTGCTCCATCACTTCCTACCTCATTTCCTTAAGACAGGCCTTCACACTAAACCTGGAGCTCGGCTGTGGCCTGATTGAGCCTTCTCTACTCACCTCACCACAGAACTGAGGTTATAGGCACATAGTCATGCCCAGCTTTCTACTGTTGGGGTCCAAGTTCAAGTCCCCATACTTAGGCAACAAACGCTCTTATCCACTGAGCCAACTATCTAGTTTCAATCTATTTGTTTTAGACATAGTAAATGAATTTAATTTTAATCTTAATGTTCTTTACTCTTAATGTCCCCATTGTCCAGTCTAAGAGGATGGAAAGGTTCAGGAGCTGACACAACATCCTCAAAGCACCTTGGGTGGGATAGCGATTTATCAACTAGTCAGTCTTTCAGGCCTAGGAAATACTTGAAGAAAGCATATTCAATAAAAAAGAAATACCACTTTGTGGGTTTTTTTTTTTTTTTTTTTTTTTTTTTTTTGTAGCAGTGTAGACATTTCTGTGGCATGAGAAGTCCTGAGATTGAAATTCCCAAGTGAGAATCCGGCTTTTGGCTGTTTTGTGACCTGTTTTAATAAGGTTGAATGTTCAATAAAAATACTTGGAAGACTTCTCCGAAAGCAAAGTTCCACGTCGGGAGGTTTTGTGCATCCAGCTCAGCTTAGCTTCCAGGATTTTACAGTGGGCTGCGAATAATTTATGCTAATTTGACTTTGGGGTATTTTTGAAAAGAGGTTGTGTAAGCTTTCAAACACAACAATGTAAAAAAGTAGCTGTCATGTAGTGGCCAAGAATATTAATCACCTACACACGACACATATCAACAACTAAATGAAGTTAAATGAAGGTGAGGAAATTACCTAGTGCTCCAACAGCAAGATAAAAAGATAGATTTGGGCATATGCAAATTTTGAGGACAAAAAGCCATGAATCTTCATAGTATAAACATGGCAATTTAGGTAGAATGCTCAGAAAACAGAAATCCATTGAAGATTTGAAACTTGTAGAGTTCACTTTAAATGAACTTGTTTGCCGAGTGGCAACAATTCCTGAGTCTATTAGCCAACCGCCCCTTTAAAATGATTCAATTACAATACATATGTTTCACATTGTAGTTGGAAGGGGAAACCCAATGTAGCACTGTGGACTCAATTTGAGCATAGTAAAAACTGATATTTTTAAGAGACCCCAATGCTGGTCTTTCTTTGTGTTCATAGGAAAGATGGCGATTTACAGGACTCTATGGGACGTTGGTAGGTTTGGACTTCTCACAAGAACCTCCAGTTCACTGTTCCTGTGTGACTTTTAAGGGGTGAGAGAGAGAGAATACCCCTGGGACAGCTAGTTGGTAGAGCTATTGTTGAAAGGTGATCTTTTAAATAGACTCCAAAACAAAACAAAATTGAGCAGTTTTCACTGAGCTGTGGATTAGTAACACTTCCCAAGTAAACAAGGGAAAGTACGCGTGAATAGCAATGACTCCTACGCTGATGCAGTGTGTGCTTAGGACAGAGAAAATAGATGGCATGTTGGCTTCTACAGTCAAGTGGCATACTTGACCTCTCTAGGACATCTTTCCACTCCTGAAGCATAAACTTGACTTTCAAAATGCTGTGAAAGCTAGGAACAGGGGTGTATATTGTTATGCCCAGATCCGATAAGGCCCCCCCAAAAAAGGAGACTGAGTCCCATCTGTAAAAGCAAAGAGCCTTTATTTTATACAACTTTGCAAACTTGGTCTCTTTGTGTGTCCAGCGTATTAGAATAATCAAAGAACCCCGGGCTCAGTTAGAGTTGTTGTTGTTTTTTTTTTAATTTTTATCTTGTTTTTTTTTCATGGTTTATTTTTTTATATTTAAAAATTTTCATCTCCTCCCCTTCTCCTCCCCCTTCCCTCCCATCCTCCTCCCCCTTCCCTCTCCTCCCCTCCACCCATTCCTCCCCTCCCTCCCTCTCCAGGCAAAGGAGCCATCAGGGTTCCCTACTCTATGTTAAGACCAAGGTCCTCCCAACTCCTCCCAGGTCCAGGAAGGTGATCGACCAAGCTGAGAAGGCTCCCACAGAGCCCGTCCATGCAGAAGAATCAGAGCCCAGCGCCATTGTCCTTTGCTTCTCAGTCAGCCACCACTGTTGGCCACATTCAGAGAGACGGGTTTGGTCGCATGATCCATCAGTCCCATTCCAACTGGAGTTGGTGATCTCCCATTAGTTCTGTCCCACTGTCTCCATGAGTGAACGCACCCCTCACGTTCCTGACTTTCTTTCTCATGTTCTCTCTCCTTCTGCTCCTCATCAGGACCTTGGGAGCTCAGTCCAGTGCTCCAATGTGGGGCTCAGTCATTTTCTTCATCTATCACCAGGTGGAGGTTCCCTCACAGTCCTGACTTTCTTTCTCATGTTCTCTCTCCTTCTGTTCCTCATCAGGACCTTGGGAGCTCAGTCTGGTGCTCCAATGTGGGGCTCTTTCATTTTCTACATCTATCGTCAGGTGGAGGTTCTATGGTGATATGCAAGAAATTCATCAGTATGGCTATAGGAACTGGCCTTTTCAGGCTCCCTCTCCTCAGCTTCCCAAGGAACTAACTGGGGGCGTCTCCCTGGAAACCTGGGAACCCCTCTAGGGTCAAGTCTCTTGACAACCCTCAGGTGGCTCCCTAAATTAAGATATATGCTTCCCCTGCTCCCATATCCACCCTTCCTGTATCCCAAGCATCCCATTCCTCCAAGCTCCCCCCATTCTCCCGTTCACGCTTTTCTCTCCCCATCTTCCCTTGGCCGCGTCTCGCCCAACCCTCAAGTTCCCAATTTTTGCCTGGCGATCGTATCTACTTCCAATATCCAGGAGGATTACTATATCTTTTTTGGGGGGGTTCACCTTCTTAATATCTTCTCAAGGATCCCAAATTATAGGCTCGATGTCCTTTAATTATGGCTAGAAACCGATTATGAGTGAGTACATCCCATGTTCATCTTTTTGGGTCTGGGTTACCTCACTCAGAATAGTGTTTTCTATTTCCATCCATTTGCATGCAAAATTCAAGATGTCATTGTTTTTTACTGCTGAGTAGTATTCTAGCATGTATATATTCCACAGTTTCTTCATCCATTCTTCCACTGAAGGGCATCTAGGTTGTTTCCAGGATCTGGCTATTACAAATAATGCTGCTATGAACATAGATGAGCAAATGCTTTTGTAGTATGATTGGGCATCTCTTGGGTAGATTCCCAATAGTGGTATTGCTGGACCCTGGGGTAGGTTGATCCCGAATTTCCTGAGAAACCGCCACACTGCTTTCCAAAGTGGTTGCACAAGTGTGCATTCCCACCAGCAATGGATGAGTGTACCCCTTACCCCACAACCTCTCCAGCAAAGGTTATTATTGGTGTTTTGGATTTTAGCCAATCTGACAGGTGTAAGATGATATCTCAAAGTTGTTTTGATTTGCATTTCCCTGATAGCTAGGGAGGTTGAGCATGACCTTAAGTCTTTTGGCCATTTGAACTTCTTCTGTTGAGAATTCTCTGTTCAGGTCAGTGCCCCATTTTTTAATTGGGTTAATTGGCATTTTACCGTCTAGTCTCTTGAGTTCCTTATATTTTAGAGATCAGACCTTTGTCAGTTGCAGGGTGGGTGAAGATCTTTTCCCAGTCAGTAGGCTGCCTTTGTGTCTTAGTGACAATGTCCTTTGCTTTACAGAAGCTGCTCAGCTTCAGGAGGTCCCATTTATTCAATGTTGCCCTTAAGGTCTGTGCAGCTGGGGTTATGCGTAGGAAACGGTTCCCTGTGCCCATTTGTTGTAGAGTACTTCCCACTTTCTCCTCTATCAAGCTCAATGTGTTCAGATTAATATTGAGGTCTTTAATCCATTTGGACTTGAGTTTTGTGCATGTTGATAGATATGGATCTACTTTCATTCTTCTACAGGTTGACATCCAGTTATGCCAGCACCATTTGTTGAAGATGCCCTCTTTCTTCCATTATGTACTTTTTGCTCCTTTATCAAAACTCAGGTGTTCATAGGTTTGTGGTTTAAGATCCGGGTCTTCTATACGATTCCATTCGTCAACTTCTCTGTTTTTATGCCAATACCAAGCTGTTTTTTCCATGAGTTTGTGGGCTTTCTGGGGGTAGCATTGTTGTTGATTTCTAATTTTAATCCATGGTGATCCGATAAGACACAGGTGGTTACTAATATTTTTTTGTAACTGTGGAAGTTTGCTTTGTTACCAAGTATATGATTAATTTTTGAAAAGGTTCCATGAGCCACAGAGAAGAAGGTATATTCTTTCCTATTTGGGTGGAGTGTTCTATAGATGTCTGCTAAGTCCATTTGGTTCATTACTTCCATTAAGTCTTTCAATTCTCTGTTAGGTTTCTGTCTGATTGACCTGTCCATTGGTGAGAGAGGAGTGTTGAAGTCTCCAACTCTTAATGTGTGTGGTTTGATGGCTGCCTTGAGTTCTAGAAGTGTTTCTTTTACATAAGTGGTAGCTTTTATATTAGGGGCATAGATATTCAGGATTGAGACTTCATTCTGAAGGATTTTTCCTGTTATGAGTATAAAGTGTCCCTTTCCATCTCTTCTGATTGATTTTACTTTGAAGTCAACTTTATTGGAAATTAGTATGGCCACACCGGCTTGTTTCTTAGGTCCATTTGCTTGATAAATCTTTTCCCAACCCTTTACTCTGAGTAGGTGTCTGTCTTTGTGGTTGAGGTGTGTTTCTTGTAAACAGCAGAATGTTGGATCCTGTTTTCGTATCCAGTCTCTTAGCCTGTGCCTTTTTATAGGTGAATTGAGTCCATTGATAATAAGTGATATTAATGATCAGTGGTTGTTAACTCCGGTTATTTTTTTTTTTGTAGTAGAGTTTGTGTGTTTCCTTTCTTCTAGTTGTGCTGGTGAAGGGTCGCTAGATGTCTGAGTTATTGTGGGCGTTGTTGGACTCCTTGGTTTGTGATTTTCCTTCTATTACTTTCTGCAAGGCTGGATTTTCCCCTGAACTTCCATCTAGAGTTGGGTTTTTATAGTAGTAAAGATGAGGGTGAGGGGTTTCTAAGGTTCAGGACCCCTGATTGGCTGACATTTGTCAAGGGGTGTCCTGGTGAGTGTGCTGTCAGGTGATCCTATCTACAGCGGTTGGAACGGTTGTCCTGGGTGGTGCCTGGGTAATCTTAGTTTATGGTCCTTCCTGCAGCCAGATTTGCCTCAGGGTAATGGTTGGAAGTTAAGACCTTCCTTTGGGTGATCTGTTCCTATTAAGCTTATCAAGGCTGAGCCCAACATATATCTGAGATGCCAGGACTCAGAGCTGAGGCAGGGGTGTTGTATTTAGCCACTTGTTGGTTCCTGGCTGCTCAGCCCTAAAATAACCTCACAGAAACTATATTAATTAAATCATTGCTTAGCCCATTAGCTCTAACTTCTTTTTGGCTAGCTTTTACATCATAATTTAACCCATTTCCATTATTTTATATTTTACCATGAGGCTTGTGTCCTACTGGCAATGTTCCAGTGTGTCTGCCTCCCGAGACTTCTCCCTGACTCCGCCTCTTTTCTCCCAGCATTCAGTTTAGTTTTTCCCACCTAGCTCTACTCTACCCTATCACAGGCCCAAGACAGTTTCTTTATTAACCAGTGGTATTCACAGCATACAGAAGGGAATCCCACCTCACAGGGGGCCTAAGGGCTCAAGGCCTGCAAGCAGCAAACCTTAAAACCAAAGGAACAAGCCTCATAGGAAGAGCAACCCAAAATTAAAATTCACTTTTAATCCCCTGTAAGCAAGTCATTATTCCTAGCATAGTATTTTATCTTCTGAGGCGACCAGTACTTTTGTTGATCATCACAACACACCTGTTTTTCAGGAAATAAGAGCCTAGACCCATCCCACGGGGAATGGCTATCAGTGTGAAGATGTGTCTGTGAAGATTAAGTGTACTTACTTCTCTTTCTCTCTTCCCATGGAGAAATATGCACTAATGACCAGATTTCTGAACAAAATCTCTTTCCTTGGATGTTATTTGTAATTATTCATAAAACTACAAATATATTCTATCCAGTCTCCAGGTGGATTATCGACCTAAAGAGAATTCTGTGAAAAGACAGGCTTTCTTCAGGGTAGATGCTTAAGGAGGGGCTGAGCTGAGCCCAACTCTTTCTTTGTTGCCCTTGCTGTATATGGACTGTTGCCTCCTACCTTAAATCTCTCCACCTACACTTTTAATTAGATGACAAATTAAACTATACCTGAGAAAATTTTTAAACATTTTTCAGAATTTTCTTGAGAACATATCTTGCCCCCCTTTTTTATTGCAGAGCAACAAACCACGTGGTTTGCACGAACTGAGGGAAATAACTTGCAGTCCAGTACCTTTGCGTAATTTCCTCTGTCCTTAATGCAGCACAGGGAAGGAAGATTAATGGATTTCGGTCTAACGCTAAATAAAACTCTAAATTACCAAATTAAGAAAAATTACATAATTTAGAAATTGGTGGTCATATTTCTTTCAAAGTTGCAAACCCCTTCTAAAATGTGGAAACTATGAAATGCATTTTACTGATCATTCACCAGTTCAGCCCATGAAAGTAGATGGCAGTTTATACAAAGCTAAAAAATAAATTAGCTGGTGATGGAGCTAGAGAGATGGCTCAGCATCTAGGAGTGCTGGCTGCCGTTGCAGGGTGCTAGGTTCAGTCCCCAGCACCCACATTAGCTTAGCGCCTCCTGTAATTCCAGTTCCAGAGAATTGGAAGCATTCTTCTGGCCTCTTCAGACACCAAGCACACACACACACACACACACACACACACACACACACACACAGAGGATACACAAACATGCACGCAAACTCTCATGTACACAATTGAAAAATAAAGATGGTTGCACATTGAAAATACCAATCTTGACTCAGAGGATTTCAGCTAGCTCATCTCCCCTTCTGGTGATTTCCCAGGGCTAATTTGGGACCTTCTGAAAGGGCATGTGCCCTGCTGATCAGGCTCTGACCAATGATGCTTTTACATCCTGCTGATCGTCCCTCTGTTATGCATGAGCATTCTCTAGGAGTGGACTGGATCGACTCGACTGTGTGCAACTGCTAAGTGCACTTTAGGGCTCGCAACAACCTCACTCTAGTTTATTTTTACTCTGATACAAATTAATGCCACCTTGTTTAGGACTCATGTTACCCTCCAGGTGACGTAACCAAGGTACCTTCTCCACATCCCATGCCGCGGTGGGCTCCTGTGTGAAGCAGAAAATGTATGACATCATTGCTGCAACACCAGGGAACATGGCTGCTCTCTCTCACCGGCTGTGAAGATAGAGCTTGTCAGTGCCGTGCGAATGCTCTTGCACAGTGGCACTTGGCCAGTAATGTTATCACAGGACACCAAAGTAGACAAGAGTGGGATTGAGAAATTCGGACGGGAAAGAATAACTCGTAGTAATCTACCTGATAAGCAAGTGCATGGCTTCAATGCCTTCCAGAAGTTTCACCATAAGAACCCACTCACTTAGATTTTCTGTCTGGGGTGTCTTTGGAAGAGTTTCGTTTTACTAGGCTTAAAGGTTTAAAATACATACTTAGTTTATTATTTGAATATAAGAAGCTACATGGAATTAGTTGCAGAAGTGTTATATGCATAATACTCTAAACGTGCCTATAGCATTTCACAGTCTATGATGTTCAAAGGAAGGAGGTTTTACAAGGAATGTTTAGCACACTAGAAATCATTGACTAGTATTTTGGATTTTCTAATAGATAACCAGCCATCATAAACATTATGGGTGGGATATCAAGAATGTGTTTTGAATTCACCAGATGCCTTATGTCTTTGCCATTCATATAAATTATGAGTTTATAGGATATTGTGTGCTGTGTTCATGAGTATGTGTGGCATGGGTGAGAGGGTGAAAGTAAGTGTGTGTGTGTGTGTGTGTGTGTGTGTGTAAGAGAGAGACAGAGACAGAGAGACAGAGACAGAGACAGAGACAGAGAAAGAAGCGAGGAATACCTCAGTTCACCTTTTTGTTTTCCTTTTCTTTCGTTTTTCTTATTCTTTAAGATAGCATCTTTCATTGGCTTGGAGCTTCCTGAGCTGACCAGTCAGTGAGCCCAGGGAGCTGCCTGTCTCTGCCTCGCTAGCTCATGGACTACAAATATATAGCAGAACACCAGGGTTTCTCCTCTCCTCTCCTCTCCTCTCTCTCCTCTCCTCTCCTCTCTCTTGTTCTCCTCTCCCTCCCTCTTCCTCCTCTGTCCTCTTCCCTTTCTTCTTCCTCCCCTCTTCCCTCTCATTGTGTGTGAAATTTACTGGTTGGAGCTATCTCCCTGGCCAAAGTTATAGGATATTTTAGTGGACTTGTTTTTCTTAGTGAAATGCAATAAGTCATTTGGCAATAGGAAAGTGTGGCCTTTTTTATAAAAAGTAAGTAAAAAACAGAAATCTTGGACTCTTTTTTGTGTAGAAAAATGTGATTCCTAGACAATAATATGACTTGTATTTTAATTTTAAATGATGATATACTTTAAAATAAAAAGTGAACATCAAAATTTTATCTGACTTTTACATAAAATCTAAATTTTTCATGGACTTGAAGAAACTAGTTAGGAGCATGAATCTTCTCAATTTTTAGCCCACTCTCTTTGTTTTATTTTTTAAATTTACTTATTTAGTTTGTGTGTGCACGTGAATGTGGATGTGGATGTTGACCAGTGTGATGTGACAGAAGACAACTTTCTGAGTCAATTCTTTTCTTTCACCTCGTGGATTCTGAGGATGGAAGTCAAGTTGTCAGGTCTGGCAATCAGTACCCACTGTACCATCCCACTGACTCCAGCATCTTTTTGTTTTGTTTTGCTGTTTGTTGTTGTTGTTGTTGTTTACAAGACAGAGCTTTTCTGGGTATCTTTGACTGTCCTAGAATTCACTCTGTAGACCAGGCTGACCTTGAACTCACAGAGATCAGCCTGCCTCTGCCTTCTGAGTGCTGGGATTAAAGGTGTGTGCCACCACTGCCTGGCTCTAGCATCTTTATAAACTAAACATGTAAGTTTTTCCTTTCTTCATGGTCGACTACTCTGTGGTGATTCAGGAAATGATACATGTCAAAATAAAATGGGCCGCTGAAACATTCGGAACTAATTGGAGGGGAAAAGAAAACAATTATTTGATAAGAGAGAATGGAATGCTCTGGGGATTAGGATCTGTTGACATTCTTCATTCACTGAAATCTAGTTACCTTTTCTGTTCTGTGGGAGGAAAGCTTGACTGATAGCCTCGTGCATCTGAGAATACCCGTGCAGTCTCCTCACACCAACATAATCCGTATCTGTTTCTTTGATGTTAAAATGCTTGAGCAGAGCTTTATTTCTAGGGTAACAATAGTGTTGTGATTCCTTTTGTCATTTGTTAAAACATAAACTCATGGATAAATATTAGGGAATAAGGCTGGGAGATCTACAGAGTGACCAAAATATGGTCCTGCCCCTGTTAACTTCCCAGATCGAAAGGGCCGTGCAACCCCTTGGCCCCTCCTCTTAATTCCCTGTGTGTCCTTCTGTCTGCCTCTGGGTCCACCAGGAAATTCTTGGGTCCATCCCGGCCAGCTGAATGTGGACTCCGCTGATGGAGGATTCTTACTGGCTAATAAACAAACTGCCTGGCTCATTTAATGGGCCAGCCCTTAGGTGGGTGGAGTAGACAGAACAGGAAGAAGGAAGTGAGGTAGATGGCTCAGTCAGATGCCATGCCTCTCCTAAGTTAGTCAGACTGCCATGCCTGTCCTGAGAGAGATGCCAGATGCGACAAAGCCAGCCGCCAGGTCAGACATGCTGAATATTTCCCGGTAAGACACCACTTTGTGGTGTTACACAGATTATTCAATATGGGTTAGTCAAGATGTGAGTAATGGGCCAGGCAGTATTTAAAAGAATACAGTTTCCGTGTAATTATTTTGGGGCATAGGGCAGCGGGAAGCCAGCCCACAGCTAATCACTACACTCCGCTCCACACTGAGACCGAGATCGGACTCTACGAGCGATCTCGACAGAGCAATCAGCGCAAACAGATCTCCCCAACACAATAGTTCATCCTAGGCTAGTTCAAATCCATATTCTGGTTTATCTATGAAATGATTTTCATACATAAAATTATGAGCAAGTGTGGACCTAGAGAGGTGGCTGAGTGGGGAAGAATGCTTTCTCTGCTAGCCTGAGGATCTGAGTTCCATTCCTTGATACCCATGTAAAAGGTTGAGTGTGGCCATAAGCACCTGTAAACCCAGCACTGAGGGGGATGGAGACACCATGAGTCGAGTGTTTGGCAGAGGCTCTGTCGCAGCATCAAAGAAGCATGAAAGAGGTCCCATTTATTCAAGTGTTACCATCATTCATATGATATCACTTCCTATCTCAAGAACAAGTCATGTCTAAAATAACACAAAAAGGTTAGCCAAGCATAGACAAGGCCCTCAGTCCAGTCCCCAGTAGTGCAAATCATCATAATAATTTAGAGCAGGTTTAACTGGCTGAGTGAGCAGCTCACCCACTATCTTCAAAAGATACTGTAAAATTCCATATTTTAAAATTTGAAGTAACGATGATCCTTTGCTGTAGACCTCAAGGGTCCAATATAATATGAAAACTTGTAAGAGAATCAAATATATGTTAGTGAGAGATGAATTCTTTAACAAATACTCGCTAAGGATGCTTGTGTTCTTTTCCTTTTAATCTGAACGGTTTCTTTGCCAGTTTGGCAACTGACCCAGCCCTGAGTCTCTTGGTGAGGTCCCAGTCAGGGTTGTCCAATGTTTTGCTGTTGTCATGTCACCCCAATATCTGCTGCATTTCTTGCCACCCCATATTGCTTGTTCACACGGGCTGCAGGCTGGACTCTGTTCACCCCTCCACATTTTTGCTCCAGGTCAGAAGGCTGTGGGAGTCTTTCTGGGGAGAGAGAAACACCAGCTGATCTAACCCGCTTGTGTTACGGCAGAAAGCCAGATGGAAGTGGATTAGTCAGCTGCTTAGTATTCCACGGAGGACACCGGCGGGGCTAGAAGGGAACTAAGGTCACTGGGTTTTATTTGTATTTGGCTCTAGTTGTTTTTTGCTTGTTCCTTCACCGGTGGCTCGGGGGCATTTTCAGGACAGTATCATGACACACTAGGGCAAAGGCCTACGAACGAAGTAATGGTGAACAGATGAGAAATAAGGTAATGAGTAGCTGGAAGAACCTGCCCTGGAACGTTCTGAAAATAGGTTCAGCAGCTGCACCATGTATGCAGATGGGCAGGGTCCGAGTGTTAAGATACGACACAACTATTGAGCCGCATGGGGCTTCTTTCTTTAGAAGTCACTTTGAAAACAAAGCAGTTCCAGAGTGCCAGGTGCTTAACATCCTATTTCAGCTGCCCCTCTTGGTGATCTTTCTAGATATGTGGCTGCTGAATGCAGACATTTTATTTTGTAAACCTTTCTTGTAATTTTTCTTTTCCATATATATATATGTATGGATTTTATATAAATTATACTTATATATAATTTATATATATTTATATATATATATAATTTTAAAACTTTAATCCTCTTTTTGGAAATGGGGCTTCCATAAATGACTAACCTTTTTGTGTTATTTTAGACATGACTTGTTCTTGAGCTAGGAAGTGATATCATATGAATGATGGTAACACTTGAATAAATGGGACCCCTTTCATGCTTCTTTGATGCTGCGACAGAGCCTCTGCCAAACACTCGACTCATGGTGTCATCCAGAAAGGTCGTGGTGAAAGCACAGCTGGTCAAGCTTCCTACCACTCGCCTGTCTCTCTGCTCTGATGTGTCTGATTCAAATAACACCCAGGTTAAATATGCCTAAAGCAAAACGTAGGTGGTTTGCACGACGTGCTGGACTTTAGCGCCACACAGATCCCAGGAGTTGTGGCTACTGAGGCGTCAGCCCCATCTCATAGCCACTGGGCCACTCCTACCTCCTCATTCCTCTCTGATGAGAGCCCCTGCAACAGGAAGTCTGAGCCTCTACTTCATTTCTTCCGAAATATTGATGTTGCCTTCACCCAAATCTTTCAAACCTATTCAGCATCCGCTTTGCATTTGCTCGTTATAGACCCACCCACCAGGAAATCCACCCCTGCCTCTTCCCAGGCTGCCTCCTGCTCAGCACCTCCCTCATTATCCCTCTGTGTGTGTGTGTGTGTGTGTGTGTGTGTGTGTGTGTGTGTGTGTGTGTGTTTAAATTCCTCCAACAAGTCAAGTGTTTTCCCTTTTCACAGCTCTTGGTTTGGGCTTGAATGTTCTTCCCTGACCCTCCAATCCAATCTTTTTAAAATTATTTTATTTTATTTGTATGGATGCTTCGCCTGCGTGTATGTCTGTGCACCACGCGTGTGCTTGGTACTTGAAGAGGTCATTGGATCCCTAATTAGAGTTACAGATGGTTTTGAGCTGTCCCAGGGTTGCTGGAAATCAAGCCCAGGTCCTTTGGAAGAGCACCAAGTTCTCATAATGGCTGAGTCGTCTCTCCAGCTCCCTTCCTCTGCCTTTTCATGCCCTTGATGGCCTTTCCATCCTAACACCCAGCAGAGTCAACTCTGCTTATCCAGCATGTATTTGAATATGTCTGACATTGCCAAAGCAGGGGCTGTGATAAAGTAGGCAGAAACGTCTATCTGTGGAGGCCACCGTCTATGATGAGGCCCCATCTAAATGCATATCAGTGGTGACGTGTGACACAGCTGTGGCCATTGGTGGCAATACTTATCCATTCTTCATAAAATTCTAAACAAATCTTCAATTGGAAATTTTGTTTCTAGAAAGGCAGGCATATGTTATACCTAGGCTAAAAGCTTTGCGCTTTTGTGAGAAATTGAATTAAAGTCTAAGATCCAATAATTGTACAGTCCTCATTGCTTTTCATAAGACACACATTGGGCATGTGGATTCATCCTCCGCCTGCAGCTACGCGGGCGGCCTCTGTACCATGAGGTATGTTTGTGTCCTTAGCTGCTCTCCCCAAATGGTCTGTAATGCTAAGCACAAGGGCTTCAACAGATTTCTAAAATGCCCCTGTTAGTCCTACCCCCCACCCCACAGATAAGGTCCACTGAGGACAAGAACCCCATTTGCCTTAAAAACTATAGAGGCCCTAACATCTAGCATATTACCTTCATCAGGGTGGTAAATGTCACATGCTTAAGGCATTAATAAATAAAATTTCCCATGGAGATACCTGGGAACAGACAAGCATTTTCATTCAGTCAACAAATATCTGCCAAGACAACGGCTGCGTGCCAGGTGCTGCTGGAGAAGAGCCGTGAGTGAAACACATCCCCGTTCTAATGAGCTTCCTCCCTCCGTATGGGAAGCAATCTTGTGACTACAATGTGACACCTGGATTTCCATAAAAGGTGACGATAATCTTGGCACGTAAAGTCTTCCTTAGTTCAGAACGCTTACTATATATAGTTTAGGCAACTGATTACAAAGCAGAAGACGGGCTAGGGACATAAAACAGCAGAAGGAGAGGGAGTTGTGCCTGAGAGATGGAAACCGTGCTTAAGAAACAAACAATCAAACAGCAATGGGAGCCTGGAAATAGCCTGGCTATTTATAGGTCCTTTATGTCTGTCAAAAATTTTAATTCAGATCTTTTCTTTCATATGCAATATGCATGACAGTATCAGAAATGCTTTAGGTAACTTTTTTCTCTTCTGTGCATTGTGTGTGTGTGTGATCATGTGCGTATGTGTGCATGTCAGTGCTTGCATGCCTGTGTGCAGGTGTGAAGGACACAGGGTGACTTTGAATTGTTTTCTCATTCGTTCTCTACCATATTTTTTTGAGGCAGAGCCTCTTGCCGAACCTGTCCTAGACAGTAAATACAGGCATCTGTCTGTCAGTGCTGAGGTTACAGATGTGCTCAGCTGTTGTATGTCAGTGTTGGGAATCAAAACTCATGTTGGGCACTGGTGGCACACACTTTTAATCCCCAGCACTTGGGGGGGAGGGGAGGAGAGGCAGGCAGATCTCTATGAGTTCAAGGCCAGTCTGGTTTACAGAGTGAGTTCCAGGATAGGCACCAAAGCTACACAGAGAAACTCTGTCTCTAAAAATTAAAAAAAAAAAGGCTCATGTCCTCGTGTTTGCATAAGAAGCACTTTACCACTCTGTAAGTCCCTGTGCAGTCTTCCTAATCTTTACCCTAACCTCTCTCCCTTTCCTGCCCACTGTGAAAACCTATCGTGTGCTGCACACTTAAAATTCCATCTTTACCTTTCTGTAGCCGAGCCTTAAAT
Source organism: Arvicola amphibius (assembly GCF_903992535.2). Taxonomy (NCBI): domain Eukaryota; kingdom Metazoa; phylum Chordata; class Mammalia; order Rodentia; family Cricetidae; genus Arvicola; species Arvicola amphibius. The sequence continues at coordinate 97,135,030 of NC_052052.2, read as the reverse complement.
ACTCTTAAAAATATCCTAGTCCCGGAAGATTGGTTCTTCGATGAGCAGTCATTGTGGGTGTCCCTCTGCCATTATCAGTTCTAAGTCAAAACTATTAATTGCCCTTTCCCAAACCAGAGCCTATTTCTAATTTCCACAAGAGGCCTCCCACACATGTGTGCACACATAGACCACTTAAGTCAGCAGTCGGTGGATACCGAATGTCTTGTCACATTCACCTGCATTTGGACCCTCCTCCAAAGAGTCTATGGAAGTCCTGGGTCCTTCGCTGCCTTTTTTTTTTTTCAGTGTTTTTTTTTTTTAACTTTTTATTTACATCTCTTCCTCTTTCACCACTCTCTCTACCTTGTTTAAAAGTAGGACCTTAACTAAGTAGCCTTGACAAACTTGGAATATAGACCAGACTGAGCTCAAACTAAGAGATATGCCATCCTCTGACCTTGAGATGCTCACCAGAATGTAAGGGATCAGATAACCACCTTTATTTCTATTTTACTTATTTTGTGGGATGTGAATATGTGTGGGCACATACAGTCATGGTGCACATAGGTCAGAGTACACCTTGCAGGGTCAGTCCTCTCCGTCCCCACATGGGACCAAGGGATCAAACTCAGACTGTCAAATTTAGCAGCAAGTGTTTTACCCACAGAGCCTTCTCACTAGCTTTAAAGCATTTTTGAGGTTTCCTAATTCCCTTTGTCTTTTAATTTCACAATTATTTGATGGACAGCTGTGTGTGAGTGTGAGGAGATGTGAGCTCTCCTAACTGCTCTGCCTTGGAGCTATTGTTCTCAAAAGCACCTGAGGTTGCACCTCTTGTGCACACTGCCTTGCCCTCGTATCTACAAACTCTTGAGTTGCTCCATATTTGGTCAAATTATTTATAATTTAAACATGGTGACTTCTTTGGAAGAAATCCCGTCTTTGAACTACAGAGATGTTTGGCAAGGGTTTTGTCATCCTTTTTAACAGGCTATAGGAAAATAAAGTCTTCTTTTGAAGTATTTCTTTGTGCCATAATATTGAGATAAGATGTAATATTGTGACATTCTTGCTATATACATTCCCTGAACTCTGACAGAGCCACATTCCTCTTTATGTAAGGCCAGTGTATCAACTGCTCAAAAGTTTTCTTGTACAGCCCTCCCACACAAAATACTCATTGAAACAGAAATATATGTCTTTGTTGAAGCTTAAAAAAATTGCTAGCCTAGCTCATGGAGTCTATGGGAACCAGTAAACTACAAAATAATTTACTTTTATAAATAAACTAACATTTTAAATTCCCTTAAAACAATCTTTTTATCCATTGAAATTTATCTTTCTTGGCTTGGGCATTTTGCCATCTACCTAGGCCACTAAAATGTTGTGCATTTCTCCATGGAATTGTAGACTCTTATGTGGGGGTGGTATATGTGCATGCATGCATGTGTGGTGTGTGTGGGTGCACATGACACGTGCAAAGGAGATAAGGATATCAGATGTCTTCTTCTATTGCCCTCTGACTTTTTGCCTTGAGACAGCATCTCTTACTGCAAAGTCAGCTGAGCAGACCAGACTGACTCATCATCAAATTTCTGAGATCTTCTGTCTCCACCCCTCAGTGCCGGTATTACAGGAACATCCCTGACTTTTATATGGGTCTCAGGGATTTGAATGCTCTTTTTATGGAACCATCTCTCTAGTTCTGAAATGTAGGAGATTTGATGTATATATCTAATTGTGTGATTAACCTACTCAATAGAACCTTGAATGAAGGATCTAGTTGATTTTCCTCTGTGTGTGTGTGTGCACACGCTCATGTGCACACACACTCACATGCAAGCACGCATGCACACATACATGCACATATGTTTATGCACATGTGTACCTGTACATAAACATAAAGTCCAGCTCCAGTCTCGTTCCTCAGATGTCATCCACTTTTTTTGTTTTACACTTTTTTGAGACAGGTCTCATAGCTGGAGAACTTATGAATAGACTAAGCCTACTGGTCAGTGAGCTGTGAGGATCTGCTCATTTCTTCTCCCCACAATGGGGCTCTAAGTGTACACCGCCATGCCCTGCGTGTGGCCTCTGAGAACAGAGCTACCTCTTTCTGAAGCAGCAAGCACGCTACTGACTGAGCTCGCAGGGCCCTTGCTAACTTGTTTTATGAGAATGATGTGCTGCCCACTGCACTACCAAGGCAGTAGTTTCTCTGTTAATAATTAGCAGCCATGTTACATGAAAACCAGTTATGACAGCATTCGGCTGTAGTCCCTGGAGAAGGTTGAAGCCAGAGAATCACTTGAACTCATGAATTTAAGCCCTGCCTGGGCAATGTGATGAAAACTTGTTTAAAACAAACAAAAAACAGGGAAACAAACCAATTATTATTACATTGAACTGATTTCATCTGGCTCTAGAACCTTCTATAGTGATGTTTTCTGAAGTGAACGCAAATCTATTTGTTTCTGGCACTGAGAGCTTGTATTAAGAGACTGTACAATATGAGAGCCGATTCATCTGAGGAAGCCGGGTCTCATTGGTCGTGCACTCAGAAAGGCAACTTTCTCAGTGGAAACGCTGGGAATCCTTCAGCTGCGCATGAGATATGACAGTGGTGGGAGGCATTCTTTAATGTTTAATTGGATTTTAATTTTTCGATTTAACCAAAAACTGCTCTAAAAGAAATGTTTAGGATGCATGTCATGTCTGTTGTCTGCTAAGTTTTTACGCTTGGTTTTAGTTTTTGTCCTGAACTCAGGTTGGAAATAGTTTTCCGTATTTTTAACATCTTCTCAAAAGATGGTTCTTGAAGTTCTTGTCTTAAATTGTAAGTGAGTTAGAGTTTTAAATAGGTTTGTGACTTTTCAGGGGAATAATATTTGTCAAATAGAGCTGAAACTAATTAAAGTGAAAATTATCCCAGGACACCTGATTTTCCCTAGGTCCTTGTGATTACATAATTGTTAGTGAAATTGCATTGTGAGCCATGCTGTCCTTAAACATCTAATAGCTTATCACTAAGGAGAATTTTGCATTTTGATCTACTCTGTATTAATTATATAAAAATTCATGTTAATACATAGAGCTAAGTGAGCAGGATGCAGCCACCTATAGAATTAAATATATGATGAAACTAAACTTAGTGAATTATGGATTTTTGAAGCTGTGCTAAGAATTTATTTATTTATTTTGGGGGTTTTTTGTCTTTTTTTTCTTTTTATTAAAAATTTCTACCTCGTCCCCTCTTTATATTTCCCTTCCCTTCCCCTCCTCATAATCCCCCTTCCCCTCCCTCTCCAGTCCAAAGAGCAGTCAGGGTTCCCTGCCCTGTGGGAAGTCTAAGGTCCTCCCCCCTCCATCCAGGTCTAGGAAGGTGAGCATCCAAACAGACTAGGCTCCCACAAAGCCAGTATATGCAGTACTTTATTTTGGTTTTTCGAAACAGGGTTTCTCTTTAGCTTTGGAGCCTGTCCCGGAACTTGCTCTTGTAGACCAGGCTGGCCTCAAACTCACAGAGATCCGTCTGCCTCTGCCTCCCAAGTGCTGGGATTAAAGGCATCTGCCACCACCATCCATGTGCTAAGACATTTTAAAACATATATTTTAATGAATATTAGATATGATTAGAATTTAATAATATTGCTTACTCTTTCATGTCTAAAAAAAAGTAGAATGATTATTTGATCTGATTTCAGAAATAGAAATAGTTCTAAGTTAGCTTAATACCAAAGTGAAGCCACCAAGAAATAAACCTGTATTTAGTGAGTGGTATAGTCTTTGGGGATGGTTAATTTGGTTGCGAGATTTTTTTCTATTTGCAACACTTTTATAATAACGTTTAAAATAAAATTTTAAAAAGAGAAAAAAGATAATAAAAAAATGAAGTAAACCTAGGGAGATGACTCAGGGGCTTAGAGCACTTGCTGCTTCTTCAGACAACCTGAGTTTTATTTCCAGCACCCACATGGCAGTTTATAACCATTTGTAACTCCAGTTCCAAGGGACCCAATGCCCTCCTCTGACACCAGGTATGAATATGGTACACATATAGTCATTCAGTTAAACCACTCGTACACATAAATTTAAATTTTTAATTTAATAAGAAAAATTTAAATTTCTACATCTTTAATTTAAAAAGAAATAAATTTGTATAAACAAATGAATTCCAAAGCCAGGCATAGTGGTGCATACCTTTAATCTCAGCACTTGGGAAGTAAAGAAAGACAGATCTCTGTGAATTCAGTGCCAGCCAGGTCTACAAAGAAAGTTCCAGGACAGCCTGGGCTACATAGAAAGATCTTCTTTCAAAACATACACACACAACAACAAGAACATCATCATCATAAAACAAAACAAAAAAAAACAAGCAAAACACCAAACCAAAACATAGTGTATTTTAGCTTTCTGGTCATACTCTACGAAACACAAATCCTTGGTCTAGCAAGAGGGCTCATCACGTAAGAGTGCTTACCACCACACGTGATGACCTGAGTCTGAAACCCAGAAGCCTCATCGTGGAAGGAGAAAACTGACTCCCGAAAGTTGTCCTCTGACCTCCATGCACTCACAACAGCATGCAACTGCACCAACACAGTAAATGAAAAACCAATAACTAAGCAATTTGCTGATTTGGGTGCGTGGGGGTGTGATGGGAGGGAACAAGTGACATATCCTGACAAGTGATGGCCTGGGTCACGTGTTTTCCTTCTTCCTTGAGCTTCTTCATCCTGGCTATTGGAGAGAGACGTGAACAGTCTCCACAGTTTCTGCAGACCAATAAGTTTTTACGATAAAGTTTATTCTCTAAGAACATAACCAATAATAAAAGAGGCAAATAAAAGAATAAGTCTCTTGATTCTTGCTCTCAGATCACTATCAAAATGAACAACAAAAGAATCACCAGAGCAGTTATTACTATGTCCATATGTTCACAGGTAGTTAGGCTGATGAAACTTTTTAAAAAATAAAAATAAAAAAATTGTTTTAAAGAGTATGTTTTCAACATATTCCCGAAAGCTCTGTAATCCACACAGAAAGCTGCCAGTGTCTGTGTCTCACTGTGGTTGTTGTCTAGGTTACTTGTGGTTCATGCAAACTATGTAAGAGTTGCATTCAATCATCTGTTGCAAACAGAAAAACTGTAGACAGGTCCATTCAATTGTGTGTGCCAGAGGCTGACTTTTGATTATCTACCTGTATTGCTCTCCATTTTGATTTCTTGAGGCAGGGTCTCTCACTGGACCTGGACTTACTGTCTTGGTTAGGCAGGCTAGCCAGTAATCCCCTGTGGTTTTCCTGCCTCCAAGTATCCAGCGCTAAGGTTACAGGCACGAGCTGCCAGATGCAGGCTTTTGTTGTTGTTGTTTGGATTATTATTATTATTATTATTATCTTTAATAATTCCTTGAGGATGCCATGCAATGTATTTTCATTATATTTATTCCCCAATAACTCCCCCTATCTCCTTCCAGATCCATCCAGCCCTCTCTTCCCTCCCATATTCAACTTTATATCCTCTTTATTTTTTTAAAACCCATTAACTTCATTTCGGCTGCTCATATACTTCTAGGTGTGGGAGCATCCTTTGGATCATGATCACCTTGACACTCTCTTCCTGAGATGCCATCGGCTGTCCATAGCTCCTTTGTTAGAAGTGGGAACTCAGGAATCCCTTCCTGCTCCATGCTGCAATGCTGACTGAATTGATCTTGTGCAAGTCTTGCGCAGGCCACCACAGCTGCTGTGAGCTCGTGGGTACAGAAGTCTTGTCACGTCCAGAACACACAGTTTTGCCCTGGTCCTCCCTGATTTCTGATCCTTACAGCCTTTCTGCACCCACTTCCACCTGAGCCTTTGGAGTGGTGTGGGAAACAGAAGTCCTATCCGTGGCTGAACACTCTGCTGGTGTTTATTCTCTCTACTTTGAATAGTTATAGCTTCTACATTGGATTGCCAATCACTGAAGAAGGGAAGCTTCCCTATAAGGTTTGAGAGCCACACTAATCATTGGATAGAAAGAGATAAATTTAGAGGCGGTTTTGAAGGTGTGTCCATTTAGCAGAATAACAGAATATGGTATACACTTGGGTCTTGTGAGCTCCCCAACACTGAGTTCTTGGTGAGATGTACTGTTACCAGGCACCAGGCATATGTCTTCTCCTGTAGAATGGTCCTTTAATCCAACAAGAAAGTGTTTGATTGCCCTTACTTTGGTTACCCTCAGTCGTCAACCTGACCCATCCCAGAGTTATCTGAGAAGGCAATCCTTAGTTGAGGAATTGTATAGTCACATTAGTCTGTGGGCATGCGTGTGAGGGATTGTTTTATTATTAATTTGATGTGGAATAGCCCATCACACTGTGGGTGTCACTATTTATCAGACACCAGAGTAGGCCTGGACTCTATAAAAAAATAATTAACAAATGTGCAAGTCAGAGCATTTGATTGCCCCATGCCATTCTGCCACAATTGCACCAATGGATATATCTTCCATGCTGGCCATTATTGAAGTTTACAGGATTCACACCTGAGTAAGACTGTGCATGCTTCTGCCTGTCAGCAGCCTACTTAACACTTTTGAGGTGCTATGTGCCAGGGAGAAAGTTTCTTGGTCAGAACCAACTTGATTTCTCCATGTCTTGTGACCAATGCATACGGTATCTGTACAAAGATAGTCCTGCCAAAAAGTTCTGGCAGGCAGCCAAGAGCAATAGCAATAACCTATATTGTTTCATGGTCTCTGGAACACCCATGAACTAGAAGGGAGATGTGCCACCTCTGGCAGTGAACTTCCTATTTGGCAGCCTATGATATGTGTTAGGTGTGTGTGTGTGTGTGTGTGTGTGTGTGTGTGTGTGTGTGAAAAATAGTCAGCTTCAACAGCTTCAGTAAGGTTTATTCAACTATCCTCATTTTAGGTGCCTGTCCTCGGCCCTCTTCTGACATCTCCTCCCCTCATTATCCCTCTTTTCCTTGTTACTGCTACCTGGTTCTACTATTCCACCTCTCGTAGGCCTTTCTTTTTCCTCCACCAACTGTTCCTTCCTAGGTTCTTGGATTCTATTGGTACTCCACATTAAAGATTCTAAAGACCACTAATGTCCGCAGGAGTGAAACCACTTCATTTTTATTTACAGCTGAATAACATTCTATTGGAAATAGCTATCACACTTTCATTATCAACTCATCGGTTGATGGACATCTAGGCTGTTTCCATGGCAGAACCATTTTGAATAGAGCAGCCATGAACATGGATAAGCATGTGTCTCTGTAGCAGGAAATAGAGTCCTTTGGGTATGTACCCAGGAGTGGTATAATTGGGTCATATGGTAGATCTATTTCTAGTTTTCTGAGGAACTGCCACACTGATTTCCACAGTGGAGAAGTTTGTTACTTTCTTACATGGATGCTGGCAATCTGAACTCAGGACATGTTAGTACAGCAGGCACTGGACCACTCCAGCCATCATCCTGGCCCAGCTAAAGTATTTTGAGGAACTCTGTCAATGTTGCAAAGAGAGCATCCCTGAAAATGAGTTCCAGGTTTTCATTGTTTTTTAATAAATTCTATGAATGTCCTTAAAAATGATTTCCTAGAATACATCCCAAAGGATATTTTAGGAATACAAACATTCATTAGTTAGTCCTAGTGTGTTTAAAATAGACACCTGTTGCTATGATTATGCACAGGAACAGTTTCTCTTGAATAATTTGCATCTCTTTTACATAATTTGAGAAACCATATGCTGTGGTTATAATGAGAGGAGGAGGAGGAGGACTTAAAGACTGCTCTTGTGTTATACAATTACAGAGCCGATCACTGCACCCACATTACACAGTTACACCACCAACCACTGTGCCCATGTTACACGGTTACACCACCAATCACTGCACCCATGTTACACAGTTACACAACCAATCACTGCGCCCATGTTACACGGTTACACAACCAATCACTGCGCCCATGTTACACAGTTACACAACCAATCACTGTGCCCATGTTACACAGTTACACAACCAATCCCTGTGCCCATGTTACACAGTTACACAACCAATCACTGCACCCATGTTACACAGTTACACAACCAATCACTGTGCCCATGTTACACGGTTACACAACCAATCACTGCACCCATGTTACACAGTTACACAACCAATCACTGTGCCCATGTTACACAGTTACACCACCAATCACTGTGCCCATGTTACACAGATACACAACCAATCACTGTGCCCATGTTACACAGTTACACAACCAATCACTGTGCCCATGTTACACAGTTACACAACCAATCACTGTGCCCATGTTACACAGTTACACAACCAATCACTGTGCCCATGTTACACAGTTACACAACCAATCACTGTGCCCATGTTACACAGTTACACAACCAATCCCTGTGCCCATGTTACACAGTTACACAACCAATCACTGTGCCCATGTTACACGGTTACACAACCAATCCCTGTGCCCATGTTACACAGTTACACAACCAATCCCTGTGCCCATGTTACACAGTTACACAACCAATCACTGTGCCCATGTTACACAGTTACACAACCAATCACTGTGCCCATGTTACACAGTTACACAACCAATCACTGCACCCATGTTATGGTTACACAACCAATCACTGTGCCCATGTTACACGGTTACACAACCAATCACTGTGCCCATGTTACAGTTACACAACCAATCACTGTGCCCATGTTACACAGTTACACAACCAATCACTACACGCATATTGCAGTTACACAACCAATCCCTGTGCCCATATTGCACAGTTACACAACCAATCACTATGTAGAGAATGTGCTGACCGTGCTTGACATGACTTCAGAAAGGACAAGGACTTCACATTTATTTGAAGTCTCTGTGAGTTGATTGTCATTCTGGTTATGAGACCAAGTTTGAATTATTCAAAAGGTAAAGTCCCTAAAAATCAAAGTGAACAGAATTAAGAAGTCTGAGTATGTTTGTCTTATAGAGTCAGCCCAGATTATAAACTGTGGGTCTGGTATTTCTTTTAGGATTTATAGGAAAACATGCCAGACTTACGTTACGGAAATTGATATTTGAAATATTAAAATATAAAAGTAAATTATTTTTTACTTCTTATATTTCCAAAATCTCTTTTCTATTTTGTATGCATTAATAAAATATTGTTTGTGCCACTTCTCATTCTTTGTGCTGACTGGTCATTGTTACTAAGGATTTAAAAGGTCCTGTGTTTTGCATGTACATGCAGCAGAACTGTAATGTTCTTTGTGTGTAGACAAGTTTCTGATTGTGCATATGTATATACTTGTGTAGAGGCCAGAGATCAGCATCAGGTGTCTTCCTTACCTTCTTTTCACCTTACTTTTTTGAGACAGGGTCTCTCACTGAACCTGAAACACACAGATTAGATCAGACTGTCTGAGCGAAGAGCCCCAGTCTCAGTCCAGTCTCTGGCTCCTTGCCACTGGGTTGAGAGAACCCACCACCTTTTTATTTGGATTCTGAGTGATTTCTCAGGTCATTATGCTTGCACACCAAGCACCTTATATGACCCAACCATTTCCTCAGCCCTGGGGTGCTATTCTTAATACATCCATATCAACGTTCTCATTTTTGTGGAAAGGTAATCATTTTCCTCTAGAGACAGTCTTAAAATAAGAAATACATATTGATACTTCTGCTCCTTGCCAGCACCTAGGGCCCACAAATGGTACTCCTATCCTTAATAAGCAGAATCTCTTTGCAGTCACCAGGAAGAAGTACAGAGACTGGGGCTACTCAAGATGCTCAGAATGATGTCCATAGCCCTAAACAGGACATGTCTTCCATGCTTTCTAAGGCCTGAGACGATTAGAGAAGAGGAAGTGGGAAGAGCAGCAGAACTAGAAGATAGGGTGAAGGTCTGGGGATGCTGTCTTCTGGACTTGACACAACCATTGCAAACGTGATTTTAGGTCAGCTGTGGTTTGCTGCCCTGGGCCTGCATAAGACTGAATCTTGGAGAGGTTCATTGAGCCTCATTTACTGCTGAAGTATTAGTAACCGGTAGATTCTGGCCTAGAGATAGTCACTTTCTTCAGTTGTGTAACAAACATTGAGTCTACTATCATAGTGCTAATTTAATCAGCACAAATGAAAACTGTATCAATAAGCAACATTCTAAAATATGCTACATTTCAAAGGAATATCTTATTCATTTTTGTAGTATAAATAAATAGAGGGGACAGGTGGAGTGGGCTATGCCCTTGGCCACAGCCTCCCTCAAGACTAGCAGTACTTGGTTCCTATGGTGTTCTCTTGCCACAGATGTGAGTCCCCACATTCTCCTGGTTGAATTTGAACACCAGCTTGTCCTTGGAGACTTTGAACCACTCCCATGACCCCTGCTTATAGGGAGTGGAGCTGTGTGCCTTCTGGATGATGCTGTGCATGGATTTGGTGTGCTTGGCGAGACGCCTGTGTACTGTCTGGGTCTGGGCTTGCTCACCTTCTTCTGCGCCTTGTCACCTTTGTTGAGTCCAACAGACCTGGACTTAACTGTGTGGTTCTTCTTTATTATTACTTATTTATTTATTTATTATGTATACAGTAGTCTGTCTGCAGGCCAGAAGAGGGCACCAGACCTCATTACAGATGGTTGTAGCCACCATGTGGTTGCTGGGAATTGAACTCAGGACTTTTGGAAGAGCAGACAATGCTCTTAACCACTGAGCCATCTCTCCAGCCCAACTGTGTGGTTCTTTGTAGTGAGGAGGTGAGCAGGCCTGCTTTTCGTCCGGCCCGGCTCCCACACAGCTAGCTTTACACCCGAAATAACAACACACAACTTGTATTTTTTTAAACACTGCTTAGTCCATTATCTCTAGCCTCTTACTGGCTAACTCTCACATCTTGCTTAACCCATTTCTAATAATCTGTTTAGCACCACAAGGTGGTGGCTTACTAAGAAATATTCAGCATGTCTGACCTGGTGGCTGGCTTCATGGCGACTGACCCACTACCTTCTTCCTCCCAGCATTCGATTCTGTCTTCCCCGCCTACCTATATTCTGACCTATCAGGCCAAGCAGTTTTCTTTATTAATTAACCAATGAAAGCAACAGATATATAGAAAACCCACCTACATCAGTTCTTAACCTTCCGGATGCTACGGCCCTTTAATACCCTCATGTTATGTGACCCCAACCATAAAATTATTTCATTGCTACTTTATAACTGTGTTTTTGCTACTGTCATGAATTGCAATGCAAATATTTAATAAACAGGATACCTGATATGTGACCCACAGGTTGAGAACTACTAGCTTAGAGATATGGCTGCTGTGTTCCAATGGAATGATGGCTGCCACAGAAAGGATATTTTAAAGGCTACATTTTAAATAACTATCTGTGAATTTCCTTGTCATGCCATGATAAAGGGTGACACTAAGCCAAGCAGTGGCAGTTATAAAAAGTGATTCTCTCTCTCTTTCTCTCTCTCTCTCTCTCTCTCTCTCTCTCTCTCTCTCTCTCTCTCTCCTCTCTCTCTCTCCTCCTCTTCTCTCTCCCTCTC